>NC_135419.1:27557602-28915102 GCF_051991245.1 Festucalex cinctus | reverse complement strand
AACATCATGGTAAAAAATCTATAAAGTTTTTGACATACTATATGACGGGGGCGGGGCATCAGATTTAGAGTTTAAAAATTCTTACTTAACGAAACATTGCCGGTTGAACGTTAAATCTAGAGCTACAAAAATTGGTACACATATATAACAGACTATGACCTACAAAAAACTTTTTTTTCCTGCTAAACCTAACAGGAAGTCCGCCAGAGGCAGGTCATCAAATTTTGCGACCGCCATTTTTGATTTATTTTGGAACGCGTTGCCATTTTTTCGGCCATTTCATAAGGGTATTATTTTAACGAACTCCTCCTACAGAGTTTATCCGATCATCTTCAAAGTTGGTGTCTTTCATCTTAAGATGTTGAAGATGAAAAGTTATTGAAAGCTTTTTATTTCATCGCACGCTGTTGTCGTGGTATGCACTGTTTGTAAAGGAAAAAAAATCCTTCTTAAAGAAGCATTCCCAGTTGTACGAAGCAGCTAGAGCTACGAAAATTTGTAGACATATGGAACAGCCAAAGATGTACAAAAAAAAAAAAAAAAAAAGTCTCTTGGTGCCCTGTGCTTAACCCAACAGGAAGTCCCCCAGGGGCCGGGCATCACATTTTGAGCTAAAAAAACTCCTCTTTAACAAAGCATTCCCGGTTGTACGTTTCACCTAGAGCTATGATAATTTGCAGGCATACATAAGAACCCACGATCTACAAAAAAAAGTCTTTTGGAACCATGTGCTAAACCAAACAGGAAGTCCGCCATTTTGATTTATGATGGGATTTGTAGCCTTTTTTTGTGGCCTTTTTTAGGGGTCATATTTTAACTCCTCCTACAAAATTCATCCGACCGTCTTCAAACTTGGTGTGTTTCATCTTAAGATGTTTAAGATGCAAAGTTATCGAAAGTTTTTTATTTTGTCGCATGCTGCTGCTATAGCGATGCATTGGTTGCCAGTAAAGTGCTGCTTTGTTGTTTTTATCTATACATGTGTGAAAACTCGTGAAACTTTGCACACACATCAGACTTGTAATGAACATAAATTTTTAGAGATTTCTTGTGCAATTTGCAATAAATCGCGCCCTCTAGACATTTATACGGAGCATTTCCGATTGTATGATTCAAGCGCTATATAACTAAAGAGGACTTGACTTGACCTAGATTTGTGAAAACTGGGAGACATACCTGTTAGCCTAAGACCTACAAAAAGTAATTTGTAGCCGTATGCTAAACCTAAAAGGAAGTCCGACATTTTTAATTTATTTTGGGAATTGCACACCATCTTTGGCCTTTTGAGAAAACTTTGCACACACACACAAGGCTTGTCAAAAACATTTTAGATGGTCCTTGTCCTATTTGACAGTACCCCAACGTGCCAGTACCCCGACGTGCCAGTACCCCGACGCGCAAGTACCCCAACGTGGCCCGGGTTGCGAGGGCCCTTTATAGCTGCTCGCAGCTCTAGTTATTATTCTTCTCCGCAAACAATCACATCTTTGAGACACTAAACGTGGACGAAAACTCACCAAACTTTACACACACGTCAGGCCCGGTGAAAAATTGGATATTTTAAAGTCGCCATCCATGATAACAGAAAAATGGCTCAGTAGCGCCCCCTACATAGGTTTAACGGATCCCTGTCCCGCTACGATGGTCCTACGGCTACGAAAATGGTGTGGCACCTGTAGCACATTCGGATGAGCAAAAACCTCTTTGATATGTGTACCCTAAAATAGACAGGAAGTGAGGTATGAGTATTTGAATGTCCAATTTTGGCCCAATTTTGCACATTTACAGGGGTCATACTTATGCCCCCTTCTTCTACACAGTTAACCTGATTAACTTCAAACTTGGGTTGTACCATCTCAACACCTGGGACCACATCATGGTAAAAAATCCAAGGTTTTTGACATACTATATGACGGGGCGGGGCATCAAATTCAGAGTTTCAAAATTCTTACTTAATGAACCATTGCTGGTTGTACGTTTAATCTAGAGCTATGAAAATTGGTACACATATATAACAGACTATGACCTACAAAAAACTCTTTTTGAACCATCTGCTAAACCTAACAGGAAGTCCGCCAGAGGCAGGGCATCAAATTTTGCGTTTCAAAATTCTTACTTAATGAAGCATTTCCGGCTGTACGTTTCACCTAGAGTTACCAAAATTTGAAGACATATGTAACAGCCCTCAAGGTACAAAAAACCCATTTTGAACCATATGCTAAACCTAACAGGAAGTCCACCATTTTGATTTACTTTGGAACGTGTTGCCATTTCATAGGGATCTTATTTTAACGAACTCCTCCTACAGAGTTCATCTTCAAACTTGGTGTGATTTATCCTAAGATGTTGAAGATGAAAAGTTATATATAACTACTCCCACATAATATTTCCGATTTACACCGTTCAAATTTCAACTTGCTGAGAAAATTCATGCCTTTCGGGGTATTTATCGTCTGACTCCATATTACTTGCATACTCGCATAATTTAATGTTAAAGATCAACTTTTCCCCATTCATTTTAATGGGACTGACACTGAATTTTTTTCAGTCCCACTTTCCACGCGCACTTCCATACATACAACAGACCATCGTGACAAGCTTTCTGATACTGCTCAGTGGCGTAGTTGGGAGAGTGCATGTACAGTAAGCAGGAGGTCGCAGGTTCAAAGCCCACCGCCGACTCTACATTGCACATGTGTCTGTAGCAATTGTGCAAATGGACATTAAGTATACCAACTGACTATCATATCAGGAAATGCGTTATAGTGAAATTATTAAACACGTGTCCCCAATTAGCGTTGATCCCTTTCAACATTAGATGACACTTTGAAAGACAAATACGCCAATTTACCCTGCGGGAACCCTGTAAAGATGGAAAAAATTGCAAAAAAATAAGCTAAAAATCATCTCGGTCGGTATGTGTGCGCAGCGCTTGGAAAAACGTGCTTAATTTGTGGTTCTTTTCCCCCCCCTTCTCCATTCATTCCTATAGGACTTTTTTGGCAGGGTTTGGGGGGAATAACGTTGCCATGGTAACTCGGAATTCCGAAAAAAATCGTCCCCCGCCGAGTCAGATCAAGACGCATCTTTTTATACTTCATTGTGCCGATACGTTCAACGGTACGGGCCACATTTTGGCTGAAAAATTCCCGGTAAATAAAGAAAAATAAGAAAAATAATAAACGCCTTTGTCTAGGATAGTAATATGTGCCTGCTTTGCTTCGCAAGCAGTAGCTCCTTTGCTCTGCAGCAGTCACATAAAAATAAACGCCTTTTTCTAGGATAGTAATATGTCTGCTTTGCTTCGCAAGCTGTAGATTTGCTACTGCTCTGCTCCGCAGCAGTCGCATAATTAATCCCTGATTTAAAAAAAAAAAAAAAAAAGTTTTTAAAAAATAACTTAAATGTGAAGCACATTGAACGTGGATATTTTTTTTCCCTTTTAAAATAATGATGTCAAGTAAAAAAAAAAATTTGGACAAAGAGATCTGAATACTTTCTGGATGCACTGTATACTGTTTCTGTGATTAACTCGTTTCCAGTTCCGGACATACCATTCCACCACCACCTCGTGTACTGAGACAGGCTCCACACCTTACCTGTGACCATGAAATGTATAAGCTGTAGAAAATGAATGACTTTAGAATGTCATACCTCAAGCTCACTTGTCATTGCTACTCTCTGTTCCTCAAGCCGAGTGTGTGCTTCTGTTAGCTGATTAAGCAGATCCAAGCCAGCTTGGGCAGCCTGCTGGACTTGCTCCTCCTTTTTCCTCAGTTGGCCCTGGAGAAAGTCCATCTCATCTTCTGTTGCTGGGACAGACATCTGATGAGACAAATATTTCAGAATTCAGGGTTTCAACGATAAATTAAAGTGTATGGGACAGCTCAGGAATTTATAATATTTTAATATGTTGTTTTGAACGATATAATATACACGACAAAATGAGCGGCTCGTCGAGTCAAAACATATTAAAATAGTATTTTCTTATAATTAAATTACCCGCACAAAATCTGGCCATTGGCGCGCTCCCAGCGGCCGAATCGGGTATGACGTCAGCGGAAGAACGGAAGTCAGCGTCTTTGCTTTGCTGCTGCAAGCTTACGACTGCTGTGTGTTTTATCATCAACTGAATTTCTACAATGGCGTCTCGTTGCGTGGACGGATTTTGTTGTAATCGAAGGGAGGATGGCGTGAGCCTTTTTCGGTTCCCTCAAGATGCAGTTCTTGGTGAAAAATGGACAAAGCAAGCACAACGGACGAGAGATAAATGGACACCTGACTCCAACGTCAGTGTTGTACAGCGCACATTTCGAGGAAGACTCGTTTGACACGCTCCCGGCCCTGAAGCTGTCACTTGGCTATAATGTGGGGGTAAGAACTACAATCTAGAAACTTAACAGCACTTTTTTTAGCAGCTCATGGCAAAAATAACCACTGCCAAATGACTATACAGTCAATGAAAAGGTACCAATTTCTAATGAGGAACTGCTAACTTTCCATTTGTTGACCATTTTATTTTGTATTATGTATTGTGCTGTGCATCTGTGTTAGAGGCATCATGCCCAAGTTAACAACAGTTCAAACTTTGTTTCAGATGGTGGATGAGATGCTTATGGAGTGAGTATTTGTCGTAGGAAACTGCTACACAGGCGACATGTTTGGAAGATGATTTGGGTGATGTACCCGGTTTTTGCATCCAAAATGTGAGTAAATGTACTGTACAATATACATGATTGATAACACACCAATTTATGGAAAAACAAATTGCTCACCCCACCTAGTTTTCAAATTTGTCATGTACATGTAATTTACAAATGTATTGTGCATTTTTCAAAGAATAAAATGGCTGTATAGTTGTAAATATTACCTGCATTTCAACATAGTTTCTTATTTAAAAGTTTTTTTTTCTTTTCTTTTTTAAAGCAAAAAGAAGTTTCATGGCAAGCCTTGCCCTCAACAAGAACTGTAGCATTCTCAATTTGAGCTAAAGGACATAAAAAGGGTAAGGATAGTTATTGTAATAATTGGTTTTGATCATCTCAAACAACACACTTTGTCTGCACTCCTGAAAATATGATTCCATAAACACATGTACCATGCAGTTTGGTCCAGGCAGAGCTCTTTTGGTGACCGTGGAAACCCAGACCCTCCATACAGAAAATGCACACCAGATCCAGGATGTTACAAAGGATGGGGACGCTAAATACACTGTGTGCTATCCCAAGTACAGTACAGGAAAGGAGCATTTACAGGACTGTCTCAGAAAATTAGAATATTGTGATGAATTCCATTATTTTCTGTAATGCAATTAAATAAGCAAAAATGCCATACATTCTGGATTCATTACAAATCAACTGAAATATTGCAAGCCTTTTATTCTTTTAATATTGCTAATTATGGTTTACAGCTTAAGAAAATATCAAATATCCTATCTCAAAATATTAGAATATTTTCTCAGACCAAGTAAAAAAAAAAAAAGAAAAAGAAAAGCCATAATATTCTAATTTTCTGAGACAGTCCTGTATTTTGCGTCCTGGGACAGCGAACATTTTATATGCATTTTCTATTTGAAATATCTACATCCACAATTAGAATTCAACAATCTAATCACAACAAAGTGGGAAAAAGTAGGAATAGAAATGAAAGTTAATTCTAATTATTTTGCATATATGTACAACACGATTAAATAATTCAATGGGTATATTATTACAGAATATGTGGAGGATCTTAAGAAGATTGTGGAGACCATCTGTCAGGGGGCCAATCTGGATGAGGACACACTCCTTGAAGAGCTGCCGCTGTACCAGGAAGTGCAGAACGCCGACCACTTTGTGCACTTTCAGAAGCCAGACAAAGCAGAAGCTGTGTGGTCATACAATTCACACTTTACTTACCGTTAACTTTTTCAGTGGAGTATAGCTGAGTTTTAGACATGACAATTTCAGACTCGGATATTGGATTTTGTGACCAATTGTAGGAAGCGCATTGAGCTACTGCCTTTCGATTTTTTTTATTTTATTTTTTTTGTAGGAGATGAATCACTGAATAGTTTGACTGATGACTCGCAAGATGCAATTTGTACATTTGTAAAATAAAATTGTAAATGGATAGGCATAGCTGATTGTTCTCTATTTGTTCATTTATACTTTGGATGAAAAGGAAAAAGGCATGTATTCCTTTTGTATAATTGTATTTATTTATATCATTTCGTGGTATCCTTTGCAGTCATTCGATGGAAATTTTCTCCTTTTTCCTGACTACACAAGAAGGAATCGGTAAGCGGTCTCCAGGACTTCCACACTGAGGCACACCACTTTGAACGTCCAGTGATGGGTGATGCACTGGTTCTGCTGCGCTCCGGACTCTGACAGCAAACACTCTCCTTCACTGTTGCCATTGCTACACAGTTACCACAGGAACACCTGCAAAGCACAAGCAAGTTTTTTTTTTTTTTTTTTTAGCCATTTATAACATTTACAAAGAATTTGTTCATTATTTGAGAAATACTTTGATGATTCTATTTCAAGCACTTCAGGAGAAAAAAAAGTGTCATGCATCTGACTGCTATGAGGTAAATTTAATTTCCAAAATGCATGTTGTACCCTTTTTCCATTGTGAATTGAGTCTCACAGAGGTTGGCATGTGACAATGGAAAAGGGGCAGTGTTGGCTTCACTTCTTACAACAGCGAGTAAGCAGCATTTAGTTTATGGTTTGCATTTTAAGATGGATAAGTTCATTTTGCTTCTACCAATATAAATTAGCTTTTTACTATATCAAGTAAAGCATGATAATTTGAGTGTATTGGACTAAACCAAGCTACATTTTGGCCACAAAGCGTTTGCTATTTCGGCCATACAAAAATATAAACAGCATTATTAGTCCATAATTTCCATTTTAAAATAAAGAGTAAGATTTACCATTCTGTGTTCTGGAGCCTGCCGATGTCGTCCTCTACCTCGGCAGTTTGAAACTGGTCACAGCCACCTTCATTGTAACGCAGACGACTGGACACAGTTGCACCAGCACCTTCATCAAGAAAAGGCTCAAACGGATACAGCTGATACATTCCTGGGCTGAAATATCTTCGTCTGAAGACTGCTTGTAGTCGGGAACGTCAAATTCCAACTCTACACTTGATAGCGAGTCAGAAAGCAGCTTACTATCCGTGTAGTTCTCCATATCCTCGTATTGTTTTCGCCAACTTCCGTACTCCCGCTGACGTCACGAGTGTCCAGGCTCGGAAAAAGGGGGTGTCGCCAGTGAGCTGCCATGTTTTGGAAATTTACGAAAATATCTTATTTTTACAAGCCCTTGTCATTGCGTTTTTAACACGGTAATCATTGAAATCATATTATTTGTACTTGTACTATTTTTTTTATTTTTTTTTTTAATACTTTGAGGGTGACTTTTTTTCGTGTCCCATACACTTTAAATCTAAGCACAAGAACACATTTTGTATGTTTGAGTGTCAGGCAGGATTAGGCACAGTAATTGATGGTTGATTGTGTGGAATGTGTTGCTACATTACGGCTGTCCCAATTATGTATTTTTGTACCTAAATCAGAGTCACTTGATTTTGAGTATCAGTCATTTGAAAAAAAAACCCAATGAGAAGGGGACACTTTGCATAGCATCTGCAGTGGATCCACGCTTCAAGAATTTACCCTTTCTGTCTGACGGAGAGAGTGCCCACATCTACTCTAGGATGACTGATGCTGTGTTGGCAGTGATGGAAAAGAACAGTGTAAGTACATTTTATAAAAACTTGCATATTAACTCTATAGGTGGTATAGTCTTTGCTTTTCCATTGTACACCTTAGTTGCATTAGTAATCTGTTCTGTACTTATGTTTAAGTGGTTTTACTTTTACTCATATGAACTTGAAAATCTTTTGTTTTTCAGGATGCAGAATGCGAAGAAGAGGCTCAAGATGGACCTGCTCCCATCATTGAGCCAACCATCAAGAGACCCAGAGCATCGTGTGCTTTAGCTGATCTCCTTGGTCCAACATTCACCGCTCACAGTAATGACACAAACAAAAAAAATGATCAAGAATCCGCAGAAGATGAGGTGAAGATGTTTAGGATGGAGTCTCCCTTGCCCCTAAATGGTGATCCTCTCAATTGGTGGATGGACCATGAAGGGGCCTATCCACATATTTCCACTGTAGCCCGTCAGTTCCTCTGCATCCCAGGCACAAGTGTCTCCACAGAGAGAGTGTTTTCCACTGCAGGAGACATTGTAACTGCACAAAGAAGTGTGCTGAAAGCTGATCATGTTGATCAATTGTGTTCCTGCAAAAGAATCTAAAGACAAAGTACTAGCATTCTATGTACAAACACCTAAGCAAGTGATTTCTTGCACGAACAATCTACCTCTGTTCAGTTGCACTAAAGTTAAGTTGCACTAAAGTAATGTTGCACAGTTGTTGCGTTCTGAAACAAATCTTGATCGTTTTTTTTATTTTATTTTATTTTTTTTCCCTGTCGTGGTCAAGACAGTATTTTGAGTTGCTTATGCAAATTGCATCAAAGATGCAGAAAAGAATATTTACTTTTTATAACTTGATTTATTGATGTATTTTACATCCTTTTGGATATATATATATCTATTTTTTTACATTTAATGCTATATCCTGTAGTTGTTTTCGGGTTTTATATACATTTTAAATATGTTTTAAATTTTACAAAAATGTTCAGAATTGTGAAGATTAGTCTAAAAATACGTTAAAAAAAATAAAAAAATCGTGATAAAATCGAGATCGTGAATTTAATTTTAAAGAATCGTGATGTGACATTTTTACCATATCGCCCACCCCTAGTCTGATGTCACTTCAGTTCCATTGGCCAAAATCTATGGAAAACTGTTTGCTGTCAAGCACAGTTCAAGTAAAAAAAATAATAATAAAAAATACAATAAAAAAAACTCTAAAAATGAAAAACAGCTGTTTTTTAATGATTAAATGCAAATGTGTCTTTTGCCTTCTGTATTTGTAATTGTTCTTTAAATCAAGAAAGTATATACTTTACAGGTATATTTCTATCCAAATACTTGTTTTTTCGCTTATTAATTATTCGCTAGAATTTTCAGTAGGATATCCGAATACCAAAATATTCGATAATTGCAGCCCTAATAATATTAATTTTGAGTTGTTTTGAGGCACGTCTACACTAGTTCTTTCACCAACCACCCATTAAAACTAGCTTGCACCCCACAAGCCATACTGCACACGCTGCACCCCAAATTCTAATTTTTGCTAACATAAATCATATATATTATTATAAATTATGTTTGTTCCAAAAATAACTTACAAAATTAGTGTTTCAAATAATTGTATAATGTTTAAACATTTTCTTGTTTTGAACAAAATAATATTAATCGTTTTGAATAATTGTGATTTCAATGATTACCAAGATGTGACTATTATTTTTTTCCATAATCGAGCAGTACTACGTCACACCTTACAAGAAAACTACGAAGCTACAAAGCTATTACCGCAGCTGTTGCACGTTTTGCGTGATACCGATTAATACTGTGGATAAAGTGGGTTTTTTGAATCTAATAAAGGAAGTGGACCGGAGATACGTGATCCCATCGTCTCACAAGTGGACATTCCACAGCATGTGGAGCAGCTGTCAAGGCACAGCTGCATCAAATGGAATTTTTCACTGCCACCACGGACCTATGGTCCAGTCGCACAACGGAACCCTTTATGAACTTTACTGTTCATTTTCTCAACAAAGACCTCATAATACGGTGTCTGGAACTTGCATATTTTCCTGAATACCACACAAGTGAGAACATAGCCACTGCTCTGCGGGATGTTATAGCAAACTGGGGCTTGGAAGAAGAGAAGCAAGTGTCCATTACAACAGACAATGGTGCCAATGTATTAAAAGCTGCACAACTCAACAAGTGGGTCCACAGTGCTTTGGCCACCGCTGTCATCTTGCCATTGGTGAGTACTTAAATGGTATATATATTGTCGGTAGTTGACAATTTTAACATTAGATTGGACATTTTTATTTTGACTCTCAGTTAAAATAATCATTTACGTTCATAATGCCATGCGATTTCAAGTCATATTTTATTTTTCCTTTTCCAGAGAATGTTGTTGAAGGTGATGAGCGCATTTCTCGAGCTGTCGGTCTTTGCAAGAAGTTAGTGGGCCATTTCTCGCACAGTTGGAAGGAGAAGGCTGCATTAAAAAAAAATAATAATAATCCAGGCACCATCACATTCTGTAGAGGCTGAGCTAAGGCTGCTTGATTACGGAAAAAATAATAATCACAATTATTGTGGTAATAATTGAAATAACGATTATTTATGTTTTTGTTCAAAGCAAAAAAATGTTTAAACATTTGAAAATATTAAGACAAATAAAAAAAAAATGAATATGTAAGCTCATTTTGGACCAAACAGACTTTATAATAATAATAAATTATTATTTATGTTAGCAAAAATTTGAAGTTGGGGTGAAGCGTGTGCAATATGACTTGTGGGATGCTAACAACTTCCCGAATTTCAGGTATTTTTTGGAACCTAACCCCAGCGGAAAACGAGGGAACACTGTACATCAGACTCGAGGTGTATTTTCATCAACAATAATGTTTTGCATGGTTTATTGATCATGTTTGTGTAACTAACTGGTAAAAAAATATCAATAAAAATTTAAACTTCTTTTTGGCTATTTATTTAATACCATGTTTTTAAACCACTAAGCAGCAGGTAATCCCTTTAGCTGTGGGTGAGTCACAAAAAATCTCTCTGTCCACTTTCACACCACAGTCTACACTTCTGTAGCACTGGTGATGCTTTTACAGGTTGTGCCGATCATTGTTTCATTTTGACATATGGAATAGTCTTAAAAAAGAACATTCAACAACATTACATTATTTTATAGAACGAAAGTTACGAATTTAACTACTGTTCTATGAGTCCCGAACGACCGCCAGGTGGCGGTGCTGTAACCAGCACGGAATTCCCCTTGTCGCGACAGCGTCATCGAGTAAGAATGACAAAATATGCCTGTCAATGGCTCCGGCTGACGTAATCCCGTATATCAAAAAGGGAACGTCGCCAGAACACATCCTCTAGGACCTTTCTCGCACAAACCAACACGAGGGTTCTGAGTGACAAGCAATGCTGGCGGTCATTTGGGACTCATAGAACCGTAGTTACATTCGCAACTTTTGTTCTATTTCGTCCCTCCCGACCACCAGGTGGCAGTGTTGTAACCAGCACGGAACGCCAAATACCAGCGATGTCACGAAGACCCTGCAAAGACTACCCCCCACAACGGGGCCGCCGCAGGACCGCGAACCACATCACGTGGATGAGGAGAGGTGACATTCAAACTGCAGAACCTTGAGAACGTGCAGGGCGACGACCAAGAGGCAGCCGCACAGATGTCCCCCAAGGGCACGCCCCTCAGAGCAGCCCACGGCGTAGACACACCCCTGGTGGAGTGACTGCGCACCGTCGTCAGAAGGGACCGACCAGAGACTCGGTTGTCGAAACACATATCCGATCCATTGAGAGAGGCGTTCCTTGAGTGTAGAAGAGGCACGCTTCCTATTAGGGATGTCACGATACCAGAAATTTAGTAGTCGATGCCGATACCACTGAAATTCCACGATTCTCGATGCCGTTTCGAAACCACGGTAAAAATAGAAAATAAGCAATAAATTCTGTACTTCAACATACACTCCTTTATTAGAAGTGAACAACAAACAATGATACTGTGTACTTAAACAGAACAATTGGCATCTAGCTTTAAAGCATTAAATTAAAATAATGTGCATTAATGTATTAAACAGTAGAGTGAACAATAAAATAAAAATACTGCGCCTGTACTAGCTAAGTACAGTAATAGCACAAATAATGTAGAAGGCTTACAACAATCTACTCTGCCATAGTATTCAGAAGCCATTTGAAATTAAAGCGAGCCCTTATGACATAAGGTGTACAAGTGTCTACAAAAAAAAATCAAAATAAGAACAAATATTAAGCAAAGGTGTTTCTGTAAGAGGTATTAATTTGTGGAATCATTTTGGTAAATAGTTGAAAAGATGCAAGTCAATTGTTGAGTTTAAAAAAATGTTTAAAAGTAAAGTTCAAGAGCATTATTGTAATGAAAGTGTAATGAAAATTGTATATGTGAGTATGAGGATGTATTATTGTGTATGCCTAAGAAATTAATGTACATACGCTACTGTCTAATGTCGGTATGTTAAAGTGTAATTGTCTACACAAGCAGGATTACACATTCTTTTATTGTAATGTATTAATTTACTGTATGTAATAATGAAATAAGTTAAAGATAAAAAGAATAAGGAGTAGGACTAGATACAGTTTTAACTTCTTCCTACTCCTTTGGACATGTAAACCATCACAAATAATTGCTATGAGTTTCTTCTTTAAATTATTATTTGCTACTTGTTTATGTTTATATGTTATTAGGGGTGTCCCGATCCGATACTGATATCAGATCTGTGTCCGATATCAGCCCAAAAACCAGTATAGTATTTTTTCTGTCCATGTCCAAAAATATCCGATATTTGCACACATATATAAACAGTCCGTTCCAGCTTCCGCTCCTGATTTTCTATCCAGCAGCGTCTTCGCCGAGCATGCAGCGCTGACGTGATTAAACACACAAGCATGCATGTGAATTAGCTATTAGCTAACCGAGGAAGAGAGAATGTCAACAGTGTGGGAGTATTTTTCACTGAAAAAAGAAAAAGACAGCGGACAGCAACGTTTGTCAAAAGCCGAAGTTCCCCGTGGTGGAAAAGAAGGGAGAAGTTTAATCTAACCAACCTCATCAGGGGCCGGATCAAAAATGGAGAAAGTGTGGAGTTTTTTATTTTTTTATTTTTTTAAATAATTGTTGAAGTGTGAAGCAAGCTAGCAATGACACAATACAATGATGTGTCTATTGTTTCTAATAGATAGACAGTGTGGACAGTGGCAGACTTTGCGGGAGAGGAGGCTGCACCTAGCTCCTTCCCCCGCGGAACAAAACGAAGCTCCGCACATGGAGAACTGTACACTTCATGTAGAGAGCAGCCGACTCCGTGGGGGAGAAGAGGCGGCCACCTGCCCCGTCACGAAAGGTACAAGACAAACAAGTTCCGCGCATGCAGACGAAGAGCCGCATATGGAGAGCGGTAGACCCCGTGTGGAGAGCGGCAGACGCTGTGTGGGAGAGGAGGCTGCACCTAGCCTCAACCTCAATGGACCAAACACAGTGCTGCATCTGTCAACGGCAACAGTCGCTGCCGGTAAATGAGTGGCCACAGCAGAAATGCGCCGCTCCCACTAAGACAGCAGGCCATTACATCTTCCAAGGCGCCTCCACGGCGGCGTCAAGTCAATCTACTGCTATTTTCGTGTCGTTAACGGAATAGAGTGAAACCCTGCGCATTGATAGCGGACGATACCGTTCGGGGGCGAAGCGCATCACACAGCGGCCCTAACGACACATAAGTAGACGTTTGTGCCGTCATAAACTAGCAGTTGGTATGACCAACGGTACCTTAGCTAGCCAAGCGCGTCAAAGCCGAAATAGTGAGACAATCCAAGCCAGGAAAGGATACGAAATCATTCGTACCGTCTGCGCCAGCCCGCATAGTGAAATCCTGCAATCGTGGCAGGAGGATATCAATACGTCTCACAACTACACACCCATACACAACGGAAGCAACAGCACTGGGTGCGACACCGAAACCTAGGCGGGTGTCGGGACACCATACTAACCCTCAGCTACCGCAAATCTAAACAACGGGTTGCTGACACACAACGTAGGTCACAACTCAGGTTGTGCTGGCAAAAGCTAGCAGAGTGCACGATAACCAATGCCGCAGCCGCAAACATCAAGGCGGCTGTTGGCTCCCAGCCATCCGCTGAGTAGCATGGCGCCACAATTTAGAAGAGGAGACGAAAAGGCCTTACCTTCCCTGGCAAGCTCTTTTCAGCACAGTAAAGGGCAACACGGTATCGAAAGCAACGGTTGCCGTGTCAGCACTGAGCGACCGTCGAGGCAGCAGTCCTTCTTCTGGCAGGAAGGAACCTCCAGCGTTTAGAAAGAGCGACGTCCTCCACGGCCACCTCCACTCGACGCGCTCTCAGTGAGTGCGCGTCGAAATGTTGCTTTCTTCTTCTTGGATAGAAGGCAAGACCCGCCCCGCCACCAACGGAAACAAACGGAGCTGCCCGCAACGACGGCGGCAGACACCTTGAGGAGCGAACGACCCCACGCGATGGAAGAGTCACGTACGTGGTCTATGTGCCGAAACTCCGCGTGGCGGATCGGCTCCGTGTCGCTAAATGGCGTCCCAAACTAGCAGTCGGCGTGATAAACAGCACCTTAGGTAGCCAAAAACATCAAAGGAGCTGGTGCTCCCGACAAGAGAGTTGTGTCAGCCTGAAACTACACACTCCCACCGCCAGTAAAAATAGCTTGGAGAGGATACTCTCAACCGTCTCGTCACCCGCAAGTCATAAACAAAGCAATCCAAACGGCTTTCATCAAAGACGTTAACTTAGCTCATACGCGCCTCGGCCTGAAGTTGTACACAGCCGAGAGGTGGCAGAAGTGGAGAAATCCCGCAGGAGAGCTCCAGTCTATCCATACAAATCATGAAAGAGAAAATGCACTGAACCGTCGCAGCCAAGGGGGGCGAGGAACACCCGCAGCCCCGATCAAGCAGATCACAGGCTACTCGCGACGAACGGAACGTATAACGCTGTGCAAGAAAGGTTAAAGAGAATGTGTTATGGCGACGTTCCCTTTTTACGGGATTACATCAGCCAGAGCCATTGACAGGCATATTTTGTCATTCTTACGTGATGACGCTGTCGCGACGTTCCCTTTTTATATACGGGATTACGTCAGCCAGAGCCATTGACAGGCATATTTTGTCATTCTTACGTGATGACGCTGTCGCGACAAGGGGAATTCCCTGCTAGTTACAGCACCGCCACCTGCCAGTCGGGAGGGACGATATAGGACACAGGAAAATTTAAATGTCTATGTACAACACGACATACATTGGCCAGCACGTGTGTACACTGCACCAGCGAGCGTGTTTTGATTGTCTAGCTGTCATTTATCAAATCTACTCTGTAGTTACTCACTTCTACTTGGTGGCGAGCTTTTCCTATCCCCCTGCTCACTCACCTCACTGGTCTTGCTGTTGCACGCCGGCCGATCCTGTCGCCGTAGTTGTTGTGTTCTTCACCTCTGCCATGCATTACACGCGCAGCGAGCAGTGTTTTTTTTTTTTTTTTTTGCTTGTTTCAGACCTTAGCGAATAGGGCTGGGTATTGCCGCCAACTTCACGATATGATACGTAGGGTTGCGCATGACGGCTAACACTGCTGTTAGTCGCTGTTAGCTAGCAGTCACGACTAAACGCTGGCAACAGGCACTGAACAATACAACGTCAGCATAAATATAGCCTCTTACCTGGGGCTTGAACGTAACTTCAGGACTAAGTTGTGTTACTGACATCTGGCCCAACAGTTTGGTGCATTTACATTGCCATTGTTCACAAACTCCAGAAAGAGGCGCAAATCTTACGCTTACGGTAACAACTTCAAAATAAAAGTGCTGCAATGCATTGATCTACATGTACTACTTGGTAAAGTAAGGTTTATTTTGAAATTCGGTCTCTCACAGCCCCGTGTACTGTCATGCAGACTGCCGTTAGCTTGACTCCGAAAATCTCAGCGGCGAGCCGAGGCAGAAATGTCGTTTCAGTATTAATAATCGTTTTTGTACGATTATGCCTATTTTGTAATCGTGGAGGGTAATAATCAAAATCGTAATTGAATTTCGATTAATTGCAAAGCCCTAGGCTGAGCTGAACTGTACATGGTGTCTCCAACCATAGATGCTGAAGAGAACCCTCTCTCTCTCTCGGTGGCAGCTCAATCAATTCAAATTTCCACACTTGAGCAAACTTGCCAGGAAGGAGCTCTGTATACCAGCAAGCAGCTCACCCTCCGAGAGACTTATTAGTGCCTCGGGCAAGGTGGTAACATGCCAGCATACTTGTTTAAAACCAGACAAAATGACACAACATGCTAGTCTTCCTGGCAAAAAACCTTGAGTATTTTTTTCATGGTTACTGTAACATGGAAAAGGAGGAAACTTACACCCTAAGCACTTTTTTCAAGAATTATTATACATATATTTTTCATATACATAATTTAATTTAAATAAAGGATTTTATTTGTATTTAATTTAAATATAGAGAGCACCACACTCATGCTTGGGCACTTCATTTCCTAATATTTTATTTTAAATAATACAGCAAACCATAAATGTTTATGGTCTTGTTTTGAGATGTTGTTTACAATTGTAGGAAAATGGATGGATAGATGGATGGATGTAAAACCGAGTTCAGTTTGAGCAATGTGTGACTGTGAATTGTCTTTTTTTTTTCTTTTTTTTTTTCTTTTTTATTAACAGAATACCTGTTACATGTTAAAGCTCTACATGGTTGTCACCCATGGTTATGCTTGAATAAAATAACTGACTAGGTGTTTTTTTTTTTTTTTTTTTTTTTGTCCTTGCAAATTCATGGTATCACTTGTCTAAAAAATTAAAGGTTTGCAACCTCGTAAATTTAGTATCAAATTACAATTGTTTAGATCAAATCATTTAGTTTATTTATTTCAACACTAGAAAAATAAAATATAATTTTAGAGATGTTAAATATCACAGTAACATCGATATCGCAATAATCAACACCCATAATGCACATCGCATGTTTTTTTCAATATCGTGCAGCCCTCGTAGGTATGTATATAAGTGAATAAAAGTAATAATACATTAACAAGAAATAGGGAAGTGAATACTTGAAAGTAAACAAGTATCAATAAAATAAAATAAAAATTGCAGCATGCAGACGCAATAAAACACTAAAACGATGCAAAGTCCAAAGAATACAGATGTCTGACAAAAACCACAAGAAATTTTGTCCAACCAGCGAAGGAAGCCTTAAATCCAACCAGCGAAGGAAAGCAACTGCTCGCCACTCGCAGGTAAAAGGGGCTGGAATGTGCCATTCCTTCGGACATAGTTGGGTACAGAAATGGCGTTCGGCTTTGTTGCTAATGAACTTTTGAGTTGAATAAATGCACACCGAGAGCTACACCATTGTTTTTCATTTGCCTTCTAGATTTTGTGGTGAACTGACGCTTTTGGGTGAGAGAAAATATTTCTGAGCACTTTTGCAGTTGTCACAACACAACTGTTTAGCCTGAATAACATTAGATTTAGCTTGACGAAGTGTGCCCGCCCCAAAAAAAAAACAAAAAACGTAATGCCCCCCTTGTAATTTCTTTCTGCAGGCGGGTCTGAATAACATGAATTGCGATGTATCACTCACGTCAGTGCTGATTTTATGAGGAAAACATGAATCAAAACAATGTTAAAAAAGCAGAAGAAAAGCTAGCGAGACAGTCTTTTGAACGGTTCCTGGTTGAAGGGCTCCGTCCCGTCAAAGAGCCATTAAGTCCCATCACTACTTGCTTCTAGCGCTTCACATAAGGACCGGAAGTTGAAATACATAACGATCACTTAGCATCCGGGTTTTGTGAAAAAGGTCCATTTGGAGGGAAAACTGAGTGTTCAAAAAGCGGCATCTGCCCATCATCAGGAAAAGGGTTGAACATTCGGGCAAAGCCATGGAATTCGGTTCTCTAGTTTCCCTGACAATCCCTAGCGAGATATTGTGGCTTGCGGCGGCTAAATGCAAAATAATAATAATAATAATAATAATAATAATAACAACAACAATAAGGTTAAGTGAAACTATTAACTCACGTTCACGCAGCGACGTTACCACCTTCGCCGCTTCCTCGTCCTTCTTCTTCTTCGAGAAGGGTCCGTCAAGACGCTGAGACCCTGCACGATCGGCGACGCGCATGCGCAGAAGATCCCGCCATCTTGAATCGCCAACTATGGCAATCTCACTAGTTCAAAATACCTTTATATGCCTACGCAATAGTGCGTGTTCGTAAAAATGATACAGCATTGAAAAGAAATTTTAATTTTAAATTGTCGGCCGATTTCCAATTTTTGACAGACACCACACGTGAAGAGAAGCGACGCTTAAACATCTACGGCAAACCTGGCACAACCTATTGCTGCTAGACCGTAAATGGTGCTGAGTACTGTCTAAAACAGACTTTGAAGTGGAATTTTGTCACTGATATCAATTCACATGCTGCCAAACACACGAACATATCTGAAACTGAAAAAAAAAGAGACTTGAAACTGGAAAAAAAAGATCTGAAAGTGAAAAGCGACTTGAAAGTGAAAAAAAAAAGTTTTGAAACTGAAAAAATGTGTTGAAACCCCAAAAAATAAGATCTGAATCTGAAAAGAAAAAAACATGCAACTGAAAAAAATAAGACCTCAAATGTCAAAATATATATGGAAGCAAAAAATGAAAATAAATAATTTATTCAAAGGCAGGACCAAAGTGAATCAAAATTAATTTTGACCCGAAAAAACTTTTCACATGCTTATTTTTATTTTGAATACCTTTTTATATTTTGTGAAATTCAAGATCAACACAACAATTTTCAGTTTCAAGTTTTATTTTTTCAAGTACAAAACTTTTGGCCCTAATTTAACTCAATAGGGGTCCTTCCGAGCGCCGATATCGGGAGGCGCGCCGATATCGGGGGGCGCTGTGTGTGGTGACAAGACACGCGGCAGGATTATCTGTGAAGATTATCGCTTGCGTCTCGGCGCGTCCTTACGATTGTCGGGAGGGGAAATTCGGGGCTTAAATCGGGCCAATTCTCCTGCCGTGTGAACCAGTCTTAAGATTCCTGATGCATTATAAAGAATCTATTTTAATTACACAGATTTTAAAGACGAACGTTTTACTTTTGACCCCATTACATTCCAAGTAAGTCTTCATTGTTATAATTTACGTTTAGTCTGCAGTAATTTTATTGTCTTTAGAACAATGTGTGGCCAATATCATCGGATAGGTTTCAAGAGTAGGTGAGGCAGGGGGGTCATTTAAAACACACACACTGCAGACTTAAAGTGCTACAATGCAGACTCACTATAATGTAATGAGGTCAAAACTAAAATGCTCATCTTACAGGATTAAAAACTACTTAGTTACTTTAAAATGCATCAATAATCTGTTGTTTTTTTTCATGTTGTATCGTGTTGTTACGAACGCGTATGCATATTAAGGTTTATCTTCTAATGTGGTTGCCGTAGTTGGCGATCCAAGATGGCGGGATCTTCTGCGCATGCGCTTCACCGATCGTGCAGGGTCACCGATAGCGTCTTGACGGATCCTTCTCGAAGAAGAAGAAGAAGAAGAAGAAGAAGCAGAAGAAGAAGGAAGAAGAAGAAGGTGTCCACCAGCGGGTTCGAGGATTGCCGCCGCGACAGGCGCCGACCACCTTGCGGCCACAGCTCCAATCGGCCGCCTCAACAATGGAGGCGCGGAACATGGCTCATTCGGACTCAATGTCACCCGCCTCCGCCAGGACAAGGGAAAAGCTCTGCTGGAGGTGGGAGTTGAAAATCTTTCTGACAGGGGATTCCGCCTGACGTTCCCAGCAGACCCTCACAATACACAATACGTTTGGGTCTGCCAGGTCGAACCGGCATCTTCCCCCACCAACGGAGCCAACACACCACCAGGTGCACCAAGTGCACATATGGACACCCTTCTGTTTGAACATGGTGATTGTTATGGACAGTCCGTGACGAGCACAGAAGTCCAATAATAGCACACCACTCGGATTCTGTCCGGGGGGGGGGGGTTCCTCCCAATCACGCTCCTTCAGGTCTCACAAACAATATTGCCTCGATTCTGGTCAGCTCATCCACCACTGTTGCCAGCTGCTTGATAGAGGACTCCTGAGCGCTATCAAGGCCAGCACACCCAGCAGGACGGCCCATGCCAGCCGCATTCCAGGAGCCAGACCACCAACCCCATTTTGTGTATTGACAGCAGATTCATTGTAGCCCTTATTGACTCGGGTGCTGATGAGTTTCATGGACTGGGATTTTGCCAAAAGGTTGAATTTGAAAACCCAATCGCTACCTGAGCCAATACAAGCCAGTGCTCTAGATGGGAGCCTGATTTTTAAGGTTACCCATAAAACAGAACCCGTGGAAGTGTCACTAGGGGAGCATCATGAATTCATGTTTTTTCATTTATATCATTTTGATCTGCATCCTGTTATTCTGGGCCTTCCTTGGTTACGGCAACATAATCCGCATATTGGCTGGGGAACAGGGAATGTAGTAAATTGGGGAAAAGATTGCAAACACTGTCTTAACCCTTGTGCCTTGGAATCAGTGACACTATCTAAGAGTACATTTTAGCCAAATAAGTAATTCTACTTTGAGGTGTGATAACTAAGTCAATTTTTAACATTTTTTTTTATTTCAACCACTCAAAATGTTCATTGGCATCAGAACTATCCATACATATGAAGTTTTTTTTTTTTTTTATGTATTCCCCCCTCTTAGGACAATACAAGCCCAAAGAATGGACTATGAAGAAAACGAACTGTGCTGTATACATGTATAAAAAATAAATAAAAAATTAATACTTCATATGACATAATTAGAGCTTCGAATAAGGCAATAAGTTATAACAACAATTTTTTCAATGCATGCCAAATTTTTTGACAATGGCAATTTAACTCAGAACACCCTCGAAGAGTACATTTTAGCCAAATAAGTAATTCTACTTTGAGGTGTGATAACTAAGTCATTTTTTAATATTTTTTTTTCTTTCAACCACCCAAAATGTTCATTGGCATCAAAACTATGCATAAATATAGTATATTTATTTATTATTATTATTTCCCCCCGCCATAGGACAACAGAAGCCAAATAATAGATTATGAAGAAAATTAACTGTGTTGTATATATGTATAATAAAGAAATAAATTTGAATCTTTCATATGACATAGTTAGAGCATCAGGCAACACGGTAGCTTTGATAGAAAACTTTGGGGAAAAAAGTACTTTTTGTGGGGCTCCGGAGCGGCACCGGGACCCTCCGTGACTTTAGCCGCAAATTGTGTTTGATTTTCGGGTACAGGAAGGCCCGATTTACACCCCCGTATCCGGCGTCGCACTTCAACGAGCCACGTATCTCTTGTGCTCACGGTTCCAGATATGTGTCAGATATGTGTCATTTTCCCCGTAGGACGTACGGTTCCGGACAAATAACGGAAAGAAAAAGCTCCATTACACCGATCCGTCCGTTTACTTTACCCGGAAATCGTGCGTTTTTTTCGGATAAATTTACACCGCCTGTATCCAATTGTATCCGGCGAACGGAAGTCAACACAGCGACGAGCTACATACCGTTGGGAAGCTACACGGCCCCCGCGGCATTCCAGGACGTGCTCATATGTTCGTTTATGTTTATTTTGTAGAAGTACTTACTTGCCAACTTGCATTTGCAGCTTTTTGTGTCTCCGATCGCCGTTCTTTTCCTTAGATCCAGGAAGCTCATGTCTCGTGCACGTTAGCCTCTTAGCACGTTAGCACGTTGTTGTGAATACAAACTAGCCGAATAAAAATCGAAGCTTAGCACTTTCACACGTAGAAATGCAACGGCCAGATAAGATAACCGACGAGGAATTCATCTCGACAACCGTTACATGTTACACTTCATAAGTTGCAAAAAAAAAACGTTTTTTTTGTTTTGTCTTATCCCTTCTGCTTATTGTTTTCACCGATCCATGCTCCTTGCCATGTTTTGAAGAATGCACGAAGGGAAATACGTCACCTCCACGTTGCACGCACGTTTGGCCACAATGGCACGCCTGCCCCCTGCAGCCTTGGCAGAGCAAATGTCAATGCTCGGCTGTTCAAAATGGATGATCGAACTGTGCATGCGTGTGGAATATGCACGCTATTAATTCTGAAGTTCTGAAGTGAAGAAAGAGAAAAAAAAAATTAAATAACAGCCTTCACACACTGAGGAAAACCGCTGTATTGCAACGACGCCCACCTCTAACAGTGGCTCATTTTGGGGACATAACAACGGCAAAGAGCATTGCCATTCGACCCCTCCCACTAGGGAACGTGCTTCCCACGTCCATGCAGACAAACAAACAGCATATCCCAACACGAAACATAAGTCAATAGCTCGCAATACCTTTTTCTGCACAAAAATATAAGTGGCGCGCGTGTACGCGCATCCACGAACACGCACGCGCGCCCACTAACGTGCACGCGCATCCACTAACATCCTGTCGAATGCACAATCAGTAAAAAGCACGAAGAAATAAGTCTGTGTGGAATATGGCGTGCTGGAATCAGTGCGGCGTTTGCAAGGAAAATCATTAATTGGCCTCTACCGCCACCTGGTGGATTTGGGGTGCGAAATCTTTCTCATGGCCATGGCACCGTCGAGGAATGTCCATAGAAGGATTTCATGCAGAAATCACGGAAATTGCAATAAAATACATGCAGTGTCCAATCGGTCCAAAAATGTCACTTATAATGTACATTAATGTTACGCGGTTGGCTAACGCCGATTCCAGGGATATTATAATAGTTATCTCCCTCATGCAATGGCTCAGAAATGTTGGCACACTCGCATTTTGACGGTCCCCCAGTTTTCCAAAGCCGTGGCTCATTTTTTTTTTTTTTTTTTTTTTTTTTTCCCCCTGCACAATCAACTCCTAATTTACATATTTGGCTAAGCAAATGGCACAAGGGTTAAAAAGCCTTCTGATGACGTGATAATCACAGCTAATCTGAATGTTTCTCATGACACAGACTCTGATCCTCCCAGTCTCACTACAGTTCCCAGTTTCTACCACGATCTGCGAGAAGTTTTCAGACCACTTCCCGGCCCTCCACAGACCTTATGACTGTCCCATTGAATTGATTCCAGGCGCTCCCATTCCCAAGGGCAGACTCTACTCTATTTCAGGTCCTGAAAGGAAGTCCATGGATGAGTATTTTGAGGCCTTACTGAAAGCTGGTCTTATTCGTCCCTCTTCCTCTCCTGCAGGGGCAAGGCTTGGTGGTCTCAGACCATGTATTGACTATGGGCCACTTAATGACATCACTGTCAAGAACCGGTATCCTCTTCCATTAATGTCATCAGCATTTGATCAGCTTCAGCAGGCTAGAATCTTCACTAAATTAGGCCTGAGGAATGCATATCACCTTGTTCGAATCAGAGAAGGGGATGAATGGAAAACCGGCTTTAACACGCCTCGAGGACATTATGAGTACGTTATGCCCTTTGGTCTGACTAATGCACCCGCTGTTTTCCAGGCTATGATTAATGATGTTCTCAGAGACTTCCTGAACATTTTTGTATATGTTTACTTGGATGACATCCTCATCTATTCCCCTGATTTGGACACTCATGTTTGTCATATGTGTCAGTTTCTACAGCGGCTGTTGGAGAACCAGTTGTATGTCAAAGCAGAAAAGAGTGAGTTCCATGCCAACACTGTATCTTTTTTGGGCTTCATCATAACCCCTGGGACCATGCTAATGGATCTGGCTCAAATTAGGGCGGTGGTTGAGTGGCCTACACCTGATAGTTGCAGAAAGGTTCAGCAGTTCTTAGGCTTTGCTAACTTTTACAGGTGATTCATCAGGAACTACAGCGCCATAGCAGCACCTCTCCATGTGCTTACATCGCCCCGGGTTCCGTTCTGGTGGTCTCCTCCGGCGGAGGCGGCCTTTCAGCTCCTCAAGACACGATTCACCACGGCTCCAATCCTCATGGTTCCTGATCCCGAGAGGCAATTTGTGGTGGAGGTGGATGCCTCCATTACCAACACTGGAGTAGGAGCGGTTTTCTCCCAACGCTCAGAGAGAGACAGCAAGCTCCACCCTTGTGCCTTCATGTCTCGGAAACTTTCACCAGCAGAGAAGAACTATGACATTGGAGACCGAGAGTTACTGGCAGTCTAAATGGCCCTGGAGGAGTGGGGGCATTGGCTAGAGGGTGCTCAACACCCTTTTGTTGTTTGGACAGACCACAGAAACCTAGAATATATCCGTAAAGCCAAAAGACTGAATCCACGTCAAGCCAGGTGGTCTTTATTCCTCCCTCAACAGTTTTAACTTTGTAATTTCTAACAGGCTGAGGTCCCAGAATACCAAACCTGACTCCTTGTCTCGTCTGTTTGACCCCGAGCCAACCACCAAGGAACCCGAGCATATCCTGCCACCGAATCGGGTGGTAGGGGGCTTATCTTGGCAAATAGAGTCAGCAGTGAAGCAGGCCAACAAGGACAGCCCAATCCCCTCTGGGTGCCCAACATATTGCTTATTTGTTCCTACTCCTATTAGGCCGCAGGTGGTCCACTGGGCCCACACGTCACGGCTCACCTGCCATCCGGGGAGAAAGAGAACTGCTCATGTAATTTCCCAAAGGTTTTGGTGGCCTTCCATGGAGAGTGACGTAAAGGAGTATGTGGATGCATGCCCTGTCTGCTCCCGCAACAACACCTCCTCCAGGGCACAAATGGGACTGCTGCAGCCCCTTCCCATTCCTTCTCGTCCATGGGCTGAGATCTCTGTGGACTTCGTTGCTGGCCTCCCAGTTTCTCAAGGTAACACAACGGTCCTAACTGTTGTGGACAGATTTGCAAAGATGACTCACTTCATTGCTTTGCCTAAGTTGTCCTCTGCCAAGGAAACAGCTGAGATCATGATGTCTCAGGTGTTTCGTATCCATGGGTTTCCCAAAGCTATTGTTTCAGACCGGGGTCCCCTAGTTCGTCTCGAGGTTCTAGAACAAATTCTGCTGTCTTATTGGAGCTGCTGTCAATCTGACCTCTGGTTACCATCCGGAATCTAACGGATAGTCGAGCGGCTGAATCAAGAGTTGGAGCCATGCCTTCGATGCCTGGTATCGCAGAACCCAGCATCCTGGAGCAAGAACCTTGTGTGGGTTGAGTATGCTCACAACTCCCGCCCCACCTCAGCCACTGACATGTCTCCCTTCCATTGTGTGTTTGGTTACCAACCACCCATCTTCCCAGAGACTGAGAAGGAGATCACTGTTCCTTGAGCCCATGCCATGGTCCGACGATGCCACCAGATCTGGGCAAGCCTGGAAGGCGCTCCTTCGGTCGGCGGATTGCGTGGAGAGCCGCTGAACGGAGGCGCCGACCAGCTCCAGCATACCTTCCTGGTCAGGTCTGGCTCTCTACACGTGACTTACCTCTCCATGTCCTCTCTAGGAAACTCGCCCCGAGGTCCGTCCGCTGGCTACGCGCCGCTGGGGCTGAAACAGGAAAAAAGTGACTCAGAGAAGAGATGGCCGCTGGTTGAATGCCGTTGTCCGATACTATAGCGGGGAGCGACGCTGGTAGAGCGCCGCCGGAAGCCGCTGGTCGAAACGCCGTTGTCCGCGCCGCCGGACCAGAGAGAAGACGTGGAGAAGAGAGGACCGCTGCCGATCGGCATCATCCGCGCAGGAGAATAAATGACGTGGAGAAGAGAGGACCGCTGCCGAACGCCATCGTCTGCGCATGAGAAAAAATGACGTGGAGAAGAGAGGACCGCTGCCGAACGCCATCGTCCGTGCAGGAGAAAAAATGACGTGGAGACGAGAAGGCCACTGCCAAACGCCGTCATCCGAAACTATAGCGGGGAGCGACGCTGGTTGAGCGCCGCCAGAGGCCGCTGGTCGAACGTCGTCGTCCATGGGCTACGCGCCGCCGGATTATTCTGTTGTGTACTGAAAGGTTTGGATCCCAGACAAAAATAAGATTTCTCCATTTATTCACATCGAGAGGCAGAAGCAGAAACTCAGAGACGCTGTACACAGGACAGTTGGACAACCTTCTGAAGATGTTTTACCAGTCTGTGGTTGCCAGTGTCCTCTTTTACACCGTGGTGTGCTGAGGGTGGTGGTTGGGGGGGGGGGGGGGGGCAGCATATCCAAGAAGGACTTTCACAGACTGGACAAGCTCATCAGGTGGGTCGGCCCTGTGGTCGGCATGAAGCTAGACTCTCTCTTGACAGTGGCAGAGAAGAGGACTCTGGACAAACTGCTGGATATTATGGACAATACCAGCCACCCTCTGCACATCATCATCGTCATCAGCAGTCAGAGGAGCCTGTTCAGTGGAAGGCTGACGCTCGCCGGACCAACAGACTAAAGAATTCCTTTGTCCACCGTGCCATTGTACTCTACAACTCCTCACTGGGGGGGCGGAGGGTGTAGCATGCATTTCACTTCACAAATATGGCACTTTACTATACTTTAATTTATTTAATTCAATTTCCGGTGTAATAACCTTATTTATTGATTGATTGAATTTTATTTTATTTTTCTTCTTATTATTATTATTAATTCAATCTCTGGTGTAATAACCTTATTTATTGATTGATTGAATTATTATTATTATTATTATTATTATTATTATTATTATTATTATTATTGTTGTTGTTAATTCAATCTCTGGTGTAATAACCTTATTTATTGATTGATTGAATTATTTTTTATTTTATTATCTGTTCTCATTGCTGCTGGACATGTACATTTCCCAGAGGGAGCCATCCCAAAGGGATCAATAAAGTCAAGTCTAAGTCTAAGTCTAAATTTGCAAACAATTTTCGGCTTACTTATCGGTTATCGACATCGGCACTTCTAAATTATTGGTTTATCGGTATCGGTTAAAAATACCATTATCGTGCATCCCTACCTAAAGGATCTACTGTGGTAAGCCAAGAAAGTGATACTGAACACATAGCTGGTACAACGTCTGGTTGGATAATCACAGAGCATACGAGGATACTTTACAGTGCAGGGCTGATACTGAGTAACATTCTAAGCAAATCACCCGGTCTGAAATGCCCGTGTCCTCCCACAGCAGAAGATTTAAATGTATCTGAAGCAAAATCTGTTGTGCCTGTTGAACTGTACAATCTAATTGCTTGGATTATTGGTGCAACAGAAGAAGCAACAATAGCCGGTTATGTTAATTATTCCTGATGATGTGAATCTCTTTGTCAAGACATTGTGTATCTTGCATCTAAAGGTCGAAAGCAGACACCTAAATCATTGTGTCATGGTCTAACTGTTCACCATCTAACAAGTTCATCCATTGGCAATGGATGGGACATTGAGGTTGGTGAATTAATAGTAAAATAGATGACTAGAAATCCTGCCCCAGATAGTGTGCTACTGGTAGTCCACTGTGGTTGCAAAATAAGCAAGTATGAGACTGAAAGATGTTCATGCTTGTCTGCAAAAATGTCTTGTACTGATTTATGTCACTGCCAGAACTGTGAAAATATTTCAAAGGAAACAGAAAGAGGTACGTGGAATGATGACACTGATTAAAGTGATACTGATGAGTAATAACCCATTGTGTAAAATCTGCTATCTTGTTTGTTTCATTATCAAGATGTTACTCTCCATTTTAACACTTTTCAAGCAAAAATAAAAACGTCTGTATTCCATTTTTCCACAACACAGACCTTTGTTTATTGGTCTGCCCAAAAAAAAAAGACAGCTGTTCCAATGAAGTGCCATGATTTTATTGTGAATGCACATTTGATTTTTGATTTTGATTTTTTTGTGTGTGGGGCAGGGGTGGGGTGGGGGGTATAAATGACATGCTGTGACATAATCTGATACTTTAATAAATATTATATATGTTACAATAATCTGGGCTCTGAATGCATCTATTTTCATTTTGCCTTTTGTGGTGCATGGTAGTATTTTCAGCCATTTTTGGCCAATGCATGCTGCTTCTTGTGTACATTTCATTACGTAGTAGGTTCTGAATTGTTTTAATATATGGAACAAAAACATAGCTAAATATAACATTCATGTCCTGGTGTCACTTCTATGTTTTTTTTGTTTTTCTGTTTGGAACAAATTTGATACATTGAATTATCTAAATTCACATACGAGTACACCAAATCACCAATACTTTTTTCTGATGTTAGGCACATGTATTTATAACATCTGAGAAAGATTTTGTGTTGCCAAATTTAATGTAAGACGTTTTACAACCCAAAACTGCAGCACAAGATTTTCGTTTTTTGTTATTGACCTATATATGCATTTCTGACTTGTGCCAAAATTGGAGCAGGAAAACATTGGGTGAACTTTTAACCGAAAGTTCAGAAGGGTATTATTATCAAAAAAATGCATTGAACAAGTAGTGCCCCGACAGTGGAGTGAAATTAATTTTCTAGGCACTTTTATGGGGTTCACCCCAAGGCCTAGTTAGTTTCTAAATAGTTTGTCAAGATAGTCAAATAGTTATACTGCTTACTGTAAATAAATTGTTATTTGCCATCAAAGAAACACTTTTTATTGTCGATGCTGTCATGTTGCTGGGCTCTCAGTGTGTGTTTTCCTTGTCTCACAGTGCCTGATTAATGAGAGGGGTGTGTCCCCTGCACCACACCTGCAGTGCATCACCCATTAGGCCTTCATAAGGACTGGGATTCCTTGCAGCCACTGTCGGGTCGTTGCTCCGTCTGCTCACAGCCATTGTCCAGTGTTTCTACTGTAACAACTATTGCCTAGGCCCACTCTACCCTCTAATTTTTTTTTTAAGTTTGCTTCTCCTAAAGCAAATTCTCTGCAGTCGCATAAATACTCCACTGCCCAGACAGGATCTAGGCTTGGTTAGCTCTGCAGGTGGTCATCCAACCACCAGCAAGGCTCTTTTGAAGCCGCTGACCAGGTGACAAAGGAATTTATGCGTCTGCCGAAGGAGTGTATTCAAGCCCGTCTTCTCGGAGCCCGAACAAATGGCTCCAATGATTTGGAATACACAAATGACCGATCAAAGGAATGTTCATGACTTCTTATCATTCACAAAGGATATTCTGGCGTCTCGCCCTTCCTGGAACGTCTAGACGGAGCAACAGCACCGTCAAGTGGTGAAACTTGGAACTATCCTTAGTGACATTTCAGATAAGTAACCGCACTTTACACATTTATACCATGATAATTCTTGACAGATAACTGAACTACGAATGATTCATTTTATGTCGTTGTGTGTATGAACATCCTATTTCATTTGTACTCCATAAAGAATGAAAGATAATCAATATCTTTCAGTTCAGTCAGATTAGACAAGTAGAAGTTACCTCACAAGTTAGTTTATGATGCATTAATTACGATGTGTGTTAAACGGGTTGTGTGGGAAAACTGATTTGCCAGACTGACCAAATTTAATGCCAAATTATTAATCCCTTTAATAATTTTTTTCTAAAGTCTGCGCGAGCGAACAGAAGGGTGTGCCACCACCTACTGAAGCCCCGCCCATAGACTTTAAAAGGACGAGGGGACCCCTCGCTCTCTCTCTTTTGTCCCTTGCTTCCAAGCCTCTTCCAAAACTCTCTTCCACGACCTGCAAGTGTCCCAGCCTGCTCGAACTCTTTGTTCCAAGAAACTTGCCAACCACGTGGCCTTTTCTTTTCTGGCAGCAACCGTTGCCGAGAGCAGACCCTCTCTCCACGCCACGCCAAAGCAGGTGCAAACTGCAACGCTGACCCCAAAGACACTTTTACTCCCTTTTTTCCCTTTTTTTTTCTTTCCACCATCGGTGATTGCCCGCCAGCGGTGAACTCCGCTGCCCCGGGGTACACTTGCAACGTACCGCCGGACTCAAGGTTGTGCACCTAAGCCGCGCACCTCACCTGCTACTCGGTGGCGCCCCGCCGCGGTGCCAGCTCACCTCCAACGGCTGGCCTTCCCCGTACGCAGGCGCGTACGGACCGAGCTGCAACATCTGGAGTCGGCCAGCGGTCCGGCAGAACCAACCTTGCCGGAGAATCAACCTCGCCGAGTCGCCGACCAATCAAGGGACGAGCCGCGCAACTACGTCAGGCCCCTGAGCGGCTTCCCTTGATCACCTGTGGAATAAACCCCTTTTTTTGATTTTCTTGCCTTTTCAACGAACATTGACTATTTTTCCCCCTTTGCCACGAGACCCTTTTGCTCGTTCGACGCAAACGATGCTCGTAAGTCTGCATTTGATTCCCAAATTGGTACCACTGCGTGCAACTTACGTTTGAAACATATCACAGATCTGGCAGGTCAAATTTCTCTTTTCCCTGTTTCCTCATTCATTCGCATTCCTTCCTTATTTTCATTCGCTTTATTTTGTTTCTTTTCTTCTGACGGTAGAATAGTTAGATAGGCAGTGTTTTGATTCTGTAGTGTAGCAATCGTGAATAAATGCATGTTTTGTGAACTCTATTCCGCCTAAGTCATCTGTGTTTCCGAGTGGATTATTATTCTTTTGTTAGTACAACGAACCACTGAATATCTAGTGTGGCGACGTTAGATTATAAATGACTGATGAAAGAAGGATTTTGGTCGTTGTTTGCTCCTGTTAACCCAAAGCAAAACCAACGTGGTGCCCCACAGGTTATCGAGGTAAATATAATTTACCTCTGTAACGTCCAGATTATTAATTCGTCCAAAAGACGACCCAATTATCGCTACACTACTGTTTTTCGCCTTCGCTAATTATTATAGTCTAAGATTCTCGATTTTCACCTACGTAAGTTTTGCTACGTCTCTTTTTGTTCCCACTTTTATGTGGCGTGTTTCATAGCTATAGTAAGTTGTTGCTTTCTTGTGTTTGAGGTTTGTAGCCTTCGGGTCTTTTTGTGTTGTGTTAATTTCCCTCCTTGCATTTTGCAAGCACCTTTTGTTAACCTTTTTTCCTGGCTGTGTCCAGCGCTTTATGTTCATATTCACGTGTTTTGGTGAATAAAACCTCTCGCTTACTCCTCTGTGGTCTGTGATTCTGGGATCCACTCTCCGGTCACACCGGAACCTTAACAGAACAACCCGACCATGGATCCTACAGAACACAAGGAGGTCCGTCACGCATTGGCCAGCCAAAATCGCAGAGTGAGTCAGCAGGAGTCCACCATCTCTGAGCTCAGGGAGATGGTCACCTTGCTGGCCCACCGGCTGGAGGAAGTCGGTGCCCAGGTTGGACAGTTGGGGGCTGGCGGCGGAACGGACGCCTCCGCTGCTGTAGGCCCGGCCAACCCACCGGTAACACTTAGGGAGCCAAATCTCGCACATCCGACATGCTATGGGGGGGAGCCTGGGAATTGCGGCACCTTTCTTCATCACTGCTCCCTAATTTTCGAACAACAGCCACTCACCTATCATAGCGACAACCCGCGAGTGGCCTTCGTTAAGAGTCTTTTGACTGGCCGAGCGGCAACCTGGGCCATGGCCGTGAGCAACACTCGTCCGGACCTAAAAGCATCTTTTGCCCTGTTTTCTGCCGAGTTACGCCGCGTGTTTGACCATCCTATTCGAGGCAGGGAGGCCGGCAATCAGCTCATGGACTGTACTCAGGGCCATCACTCCGTAGCTGACTATGCTATTACGTTCCACTCGCTGGCCGCTGAGAGCTGCTTTAATGAGCCCTCCATGTGTGTTCTTTTCAGTCGTGGGCTCAATTCTCGCGTTAAAGATGAACTGGCCTTACGGGACGAAACTGGAAACTTGGAGGCGCTCATTGCTCTATCCATTCGCTTGGATAACAGGATCCGGGAGAGACAGCGGGAGAAGGACTTGGAACGTTTGTCTGAATTAGCCAACCCTGCCAGGCATGGACATGTTGGTGACGTCGGCTCTCAGGTTGTTGCTGCAGCCCCAGTGTGGGCACTCCCCGAGGCGGGGCAGGAACCCATGCAACTGGGGGCTGGCCGGCTTCGGGCTGAGGAGAGGAGGCGCCGGGTCCGATCTGGAGCATGCTACTACTGCAGATTGTGGGGCCATCTGGTGGCACAGTGTCCTCAGCTGTCGGCTCGTCACCCCACACGACTGGTCAGGATGGGCAGTCAGCAGGCTACAGACGGACCCAAGTCAACCATAGTTTCACACACCACAACACCGTGTGAGTACAACTGTGCTGCCTCAATCACGCATTCCTCTGAGACTAAGAGACTTGAGCTCCCGGGAGAGGTCACCTTTAATTGTAAAAGAATTAAGGTGGCGGCCCTGGTCGATTCCGGGGCAGACGATAATTTTGTTGATCCAAGTGTAATAGCGGCCCTGGGTTACGAGCCTACAGCCCTACCGAAGGAACATAGGATTTACGACCTCAACGGGCGCCTTCTGGGGGTAGTAACTCACACCACTGAGCCTTTGTGTTTACGTCTTTTAGGTAACCATGTCGAGTCTCTCAGTTTTTTGATTATGTCGTCACGATCGGCACCAGTGGTGTTGGGCTTGCCTTGGCTAAAGTTACATAACCCCGAGATTAATTGGGCTAAACCCTCACTTGAAAACTGGAGTGTTTACTGTCACGCACATTGCCTGTGGGCTGCTGAGGGGGCAGTTGTCTGCCTGCTATTTCCTCAGAGGAAACTCTTTGTCTAGACAACGTACCACCCGAATACCATGATTTGAGTAAAGAGAGGACACAGACGTTACCGCCCCATCGCCCCTACGATTGTGCTATTGATTTAATCCCTAATATGCCACTTCCTAGTTCCCGGCTGTACCCTGTTTCCCAACCTGAGCTGGCAGCCCTCCGGGAGTATATTTCAAGCGCACTAGCGGCAGGGCATATACGGCCATCCACCTCCCCTATGGGAGCTGGGTTCTTCTTTGTTGACAATAAGGATAAATCACTTCGCCCCTGTGTAGATTATCGTGGCCTAAACGAAATGACTGTAAAGAATAAGTACCCGTTACCATTGCTGGATTCAGCTTTCGCTTCCCTCCAAGCCGCCAAAATATTCTCAAAATTAGATTTGCGTAGTGCCTACTACCTTATCCGCGTCAGGGAGGGGGATGAGTGGAAAACTGCCTTTAAGACTCCCCTGGGTCACTTCGAATATTTGGTGATGCCTTTCGGGCTAACTAATGCTCCAGCAGTCTTTCAATGTTTCGTGAACGATGTCTTGCGCGATATGATTAATGTATTTTGTTTTGTCTATTTGGATGATATCCTAATCTACTCCCGCGATCTTAAGGAACACCAACAACACGTTAGACTGGTTCTCCAATGCCTGCTAGCTAACCGTCTATACGTTAAAGCTGAAAAGTGTGAGTTCCATTCATCCTCCGTACAATTTTTGGGGTTTGTGATGGAGGATGGCCAAATCCGAGCTGATGCTGGGAAGATTCGCACTGTGCTCGAGTGGCCAAGGCCAACCTCGAGGAAGCAGTTGCAGAGATTCTTAGGGTTCGCGAACTTCTACCGTCGGTTCATCCGCAATTATAGTCGGAAGGTTAGACCACTTACTAGGTTAACATCTCCTAAGCTTCGCTTTGAGTGGTTAGACTCGGCAGAGGAGGCTTTTAATGATTTGAAGAGGGCATTTACCTGCCCGCCTGTTTTGCGTCACCCTCACCCTCTTCTTCCTTTTGTGCTTGAGGTGGACGCATCGGATTCAGGAGTGGGGGCTGTGCTCTCTCAGCGGTATCCGGTCGACCAGGTGCTCCACCCCTGTGCCTTTTTCTCCAGACGTTTGACACCTGCCGAGGTAAACTACGATGTGGGAAACCGTGAACTTCTGGCCATAGTCGCTGAACTTTAGGAATGGCGTCACCTTTTGGAAAGAGCTAAGGAGCCATTCACAGTGTTCACAGACCACCGTAACCTGGAATATCTGCGAACAGCCAAGCGGATGAATCCCCGACAGGCCAGGTGGGCGCTTCTTTTCACACGCTTTGACTTTGTTATCACTTACAGACAGGGCACTAAAAACAAGAAGCCAGACGCCCTCTCCAGGATGTTTGACTCTAGCCGTGGAGAGGCTACTGAGGATGAGACTATCCTTCCGGCCCACTGCGTGGTGGGGGCGCTGCGCTGGAGGATTGAGGAGAAGGTGGTCGAGGCTCTACGAGACTTACCTGTGCCTGCGGAATGCCCAGCAGGTCTACTCTTTGTTCCTGACGTACTACGACGAGAGGTCCTGCAGTGGGGGCACGAGTCGAGGGTGGCCTGTCATCCTGGAGCGACTCGTACGCAAGAGGTTATTTCCCAAAGATTCTGGTGGCCCTCTCTCAGGCAGGATGTTCTGGACTACGTTAAGGCATGCGCCGCCTGCGCATGTGGAAAGGCTTCTCACCAGCCTCCGTCGGGCTTGCTCCATCCCCTGCCAGTGCCGTGTCGACCATGGTCACACATTGCTCTGGATTTTGTGACTGGCCTCCCGGTCTCCCGGGGATCTTCCGTGGTCCTGACTATTGTGGACAGATTCTCTAAGTCACCTCATTTCGTCGCATTATCCCGGCTGCCATCCGCTTTGGAGACCTCGCGTTTACTGGTGAAGCACGTTTTCCGTCTGCATGGCATACCACAGGATATTGTGTCAGATCGTGGACCACAGTTTGTTTCTCAAGTTTGGAAAAGGTTCTGCAAGTCCCTGGGGGCCACCTCCAGCCTGTCATCTGGATACCACCCGCAATCCAATGGACAAACTGAGAGAACCAACCAAGACCTCGAAGCGGCGTTGCGGTGCATATGCCAGTATAATCCCACTGCTTGGACAATTCATTTACCTTGGATTGAATACGCCCACAACACTCTGGTTTCCTCTGCCACTGGTCAATCACCTTTCTATGTTGCCCATGGCTATCAGCCTCCGCTGTTCCCTTCCCAAGAAGGGCAGGTGGTCCTCCCCTCAATTCAATTGCACCTGAAGCGAGCCCATCGGGTCTGGCGGGAGGCCCGTGCGGCTCTCTCTCGCACTGCTCAGCGCACCCGCCAGGTGGCGGATCGTCGCCGTCGACCGGCCCCTGTCTACAGGCCGGGTGACATGGTCTGGCTGTCGTCACGGGATCTCAGGCTGGCCGGTGGGGCCAAGAAGTTAGGACCGAGGTTCGTGGGTCCGTTCAAGGTGGAGGCCATCGTGAACCCAGTCTCTGTGAAGCTGCGACTTCCACCGACCCTAAAGGTACACCCTGTCTTTCACGTGTCTCTGCTCAAACCGGTATCCTCCAGTGCCTTGAACCCCCCGGCGGCTCCACCTCCCGCTCCACGTACTCTGGATGGTGACCCGATCTACACGGTGAAGGAGATTTTGGACTCGAGAGCTCGGGGCAGGGGGTTCCAGTACCTGGTCGACTGGGAAGGCTACGGTCCTGAGGAGCGGCAGTGGATTCCCCGCTCCTGGATCCTGGATCCGTCCCTCCTGCGTGTGTTCCATGCGGCACATCCGGAAAAACCAGGTGGTCCGCCAGGAGGCGTCCGTTGAGGGGGGGGTACTGTCATGTTGCTGGGCTCTCAGTGTGTGTTTTCCTTGTCTCACAGTGCCTGATTAATGAGAGGGGTGTGTCCCCTGCACCACACCTGCAGTGCATCACCCATTAGGCCTTCATAAGGACTGGGATTCCTTGCAGCCACTGTCGGGTCATTGCTACGTCTGCTCACAGCCATTGTCCAGTGTTTCTACTGTTTTTCGCCTTCGCTAATTATTATAGTCTAAGATTCTCGATTTTCACCTACGTAAGTTTTGCTACGTCTCTTTTTGTTCCCACTTTTATGTGGTGTGTTTCATAGCTATAGTAAGTTGTTGCTTTCTTGTGTTTGCGGTTTGTAGCCTTCGGGTCTTTTTGTGTTGTGTTAATTTCCCTCCTTGCATTTTGCAAGCACCTTTTTTCCTGGCTGTGTCCAGCGCTTTATGTTCATATTCACATGTTTTGGTGAATAAAACCTCTCGCTTACTCCTCTGTGTTCTGTGATTCTGGCATCCACTCTCCGGTCACACCGGAACCTTAACAGATGCTAGTGTTTTATCGAAGGAAAGCACTCTTCGGTTGTATATGGTGTACAAAAGAAAAAAAAAAACAGCGTCAAAATCACTGATGTGCATGAAATACATATTTTCACAAAAAAGCCTCTTTTCTCAGACTTTTCGTCCAAAAGACGCTCAAACCAACCTGTTTTATACTGCAGATTACGGAAAAGCGGAATAAGATCGAAACACACTTATTTTTTCTGATGAAAGATGAGACTTCAATCTGTCAGTTGGTAGTCTCTGTGTTTGCATAGTCCTAACCAGTGACGTGCAGTGCACTCTAGGCTTGGGTAGGCAGGCAGTCGTAAATTGAAACATCCATCCATCCATTTTCTTGACTGCTTATTCCTCACAAGGGTTGCAGGGGTTGCTGGCGCCTATCTCAGCTGGCTCTGGGCAGTAGGCAGGGGACACCCTGGACTGGTTGCTAGACAATCGCAGTAAATTGAAACATACACACCAATTATAAATGTGTGTATCGGAAGGCGAATGCACAACATATCCTAGGGTGACGCTATTTTAATCGGGGGGAAACAAAAAACAAAAGGACAGGCCTAACTAATATACTTAAAGGCGCAGTCTGCCGGTTTCACTCTGGAAAATGCACTTTTTAAATACAGGATTTAAACAAACAAACTACTTCTCATTTTACAGATCTGGGCTTTTCTTCACGTGTGGGGGTGATTTTGTCCTAACCCCCCCAAGAAGCGCCTGCATTTTGCCATTTTGTGTTTGTTTTGTAAACAGCCTTTACACCCCTCCAGCGGGGGGTGGCGTGTCGCAAACGGGGCCGGGCGTATGTGTCGGCTGTGTGACGTCACTCATGCGGCAATTTGAAAGCACGCACGGATTTTTTTTTCTTCACTCACTCATTCACACACTTAAGCTTCTGTGAGTGAGTGACTGAGTGAGTGAGTGAGTGAGTGAGTGAGTGAGTGAGTAAGAAAAAAAAAAATTGCCGCGGGAGTGAGGTCACGCAGCCGACACGTTCGCCCGGCCCCGTTTGCAATACACACACCCCGACCCCCCGTTCTGCGATTGGCTAGAGGGGTTTTAGGACAAAATCACCACCAGAGATGAACATAAATCCAGATGTGTAGACTGAGAGAAAGTTCAAGTGTGTACATCCTGCATTTAAAAAGTGCATTTTCCTGATTGAAACCGGCATACTGGGCCTTTAAAAATGATACTGTTTACTCCAAGATGCTATACATTCAAACTATTTTAATGCAAGACTCCTCTGTATTGTTAGAAACAAAAATTACTTGACAAAAATGATTATGACAGACATAATGTTTTAAAAGCGCTTTTTTTTTTTGCTCCGTAAACAAATTGGGATGAGCGAGGTTCGTGCCCTTCGCCTCCAGTGAGGCAGCTCATCACTTCGCCACTCAGCTAAAACTCTGGGCAGCAGCCGAGGACAATATTCGAACGCTAACTGATGTACGCAAATATGGGTCTGCCCGTCGCGATAAACATGGTGCAGTGCACTCCCCTCCCATTTGCCACACAACGAAAACCGGACAATTTCATTCATTAATAAAAACCTGTCCGGGTGCCCGGAAAGGATGTAATAAAGTGGACATCTCCCTGTAAAACAGTCTAATTCCTTGCTAAATCAAGCTAGCAATAGCAATGTCAAACGTCATGTGAAGTGAAACCATCCACGAAGCCAGTCTTTCCTTTTGTAGCATTCTTTGTGAAAAGTACGAATAATTCTCTATCCCTTACTTTGCTAAAGATTAGCTAAGCGTTGGTCTCCCATCTTTCAAAAGATGATGTTTTTCCTCAAAAGAAAGGCGTGAAACTAGGTTTATATTTTCCAGAGTGACGTCATCTTGCCAGCGTACTGTTCACAAGGTGTGTTTTGAATTCACGAATGCACTGTGCGAACGTATGTTCGCGAAGGAATAATACAGCTACGTAAAAAGGCTGCGTAGCAATCTGCCTATTTGCGTAAAGGACTTTTCTACTGGGAAACTGACTACACATGCGCGAACACACATCGCTACTCAGAAAGGGCTGCTGGAGGCATCGGAGGCGTGTGCCTTCAGCAGGAGAATTTTGCAGCATTTTTGCCTGCCGGCCAGAGGAAGTCATGAGTCCTTTTTAATTAAGCTATGAAAATCGCCAGATGTTGTCACTTTCTAATCTATATAGGTAGTGTAGGCTATGTGAAATGCAAAAATAATTTAAATCAATAGAAGAAACCAATTCATTTTCGTTTCATTTCAGCCTTGGTCGGGCAGTGCCTACCTTGCCTGCCCTGACCGCACGTCACTGGTCCTAACACACAATTTTCTGTGGGCCTTGAAACATCAGTCAAAATTCTCTAAATCAGCTAGCACTATGAGGTGATATTTAATGAAAATGGCTTGCAGTCAAAGAGTTAATATGAACAAACTGTTGCCATTCTTCAAAATAACTAGTTATCCAATCATAAGCCAGTCCTCATATATATATATATATATATATATATATATATATATATATATATATATATATATATATATATAAGGCGTGTGGGTGGGCAGAATTACACGACAAAACTAAGGATCTTCTTTCTCACTTTACTTGTCCACCACAGGTGTCACAAACACAGCTGATGATCGTTTCAGTGACAGACGGTGCTGGTTTGGCCTCCAGCTCGGGCACAGACAGCGTTCTAGCAATATCCATGCAGTGAGCCACGAGTACCGTACAACCAGAACAACTGAACAACAAGTCTAGAGATGATAAACATAACACGGACAGGTACGATGCATTCACTGACCAAAACTAGGCTGGGGAAAAACTAAAACAAAGGATTAGTACACAGTCACAGGCTTTAACTATCCTACAATATATATTCTTTTATGGAATGGTATAATTCCCATATGTATTTTTGGGTGATTTTAATCACATGACATATAAAGAATTTATTTGAAACACGTAGAGATCCGGATGTTGACATCATGCATCTCACAGTGCATGTTTGCGGCCTCACTGTTTTGAGTTTTTTTTTTTAGGGTGTTTTTTTTTTTTTTTTTAAACAGTAATGTACCTATTTTATTTATTTTTTAAATTCATGAAGGTTTGAGCATTGAGAGTGTTTAAACAAGAGAGAAATGTGAGAAAATGTAAATGCCTCGATGAGAAAAGTGTATAAAATGTGTGATGAGGGGTTTTACAGTCGTAAAAAAAAAAGAAATTCAATATATTTGAATACTTGATTCATGTATTATCATTAACTCACTCAAAAAATGTTTAAAATGTCTAATAAACACTTTGTGACCTCAATTAAAATATGGTACACTCATATATAGCCACTGTGTGTCATTGAAGGGCACAAAGATTGTGTTCATTTGGAGAGAAGATACAATGATCTTATCAGGACAGAAATGACGACAACAAGAAATACTGGAAGATTAAAGACACCGACTTGATGGTCAGATAATATTAAATAAATTCTTGTCATCATCATCAAATCTTTATTAATGATTGAAGGTCTGATTAGATTCAGATTAGTCTTTTTAAATGTGTTAACTTAGCATTAGTAGATGTGATTGCAACTTTTAATTAAAAGATTGCATTTGGGTCCTCCAAAATTGGAATGCATCTTTGTGAAGGACACTGATATCAGCTGATCAACAATGGCCATTTTTAAACACAGAGCTGCTCGTGACCTGGCTAGAGATTAACTGATTTAGTGGACCGATAAATAGAGAAAGACAAAGAGATGAAGGGAGCAAAGGTGATGCTCTGTTGCACTAAGATATGATACACTTCAAATGTTTAAAAGTGGTATATAAATAAAGATGGCTTGACTTCTTTTTCTGAATTAAATGAACATTTATTTAGCAAAACTAGCAAATGAGATAGAGATTAACAGTAAATACATATTTTAAGTTTCTGAAATTGTGCATATCCATGGGGTGTTCACAATTACACCCAAACTCCTATTTTTAGAACAGCACACTGCACATGTGCTGCGGGCCTTTTAGTTTCGGACAAGCAACGGAGCAGTACACAGGCAGAGGGGTGTACGAGCCAGAAATTGTGCACTGACTCGCTCTTTCATCATAAATATCCTGAACAAATGTATTGTAGTTACAAAAAAACTGCTGCTTTGGCGCCTGCCTCTAAGTACCGTAATTGCTGGACTATAAGGCGTACCTGATGTTACGTGCCACGGGGCACGTAATTGATGGTATGGGGCGCGGGTAGCACACAAGGAAGGAGGTGGGGGGAAAAGATGGGTACAAAGAGGTGGACATGACAGGGGAGAGTCACGAGACACGAACATGCAGACACTACACCTCACAAAGAATAGACAAAAAGGAGCCACCGCTCCCGAAGCACCGACTGTCAAAGTGCACCGAATGAATACTGACTGGTCCAAAAAGATGGAGCCTGGTGTGTTTGATGGAGAACTTGCCCAGTTTGTTTTGGATACAGAAGACGAGGACTTTGAGGGATTTGTGATTGATCAAAAGCAACGTGAGGACATTGTTATTTGTCTCTGCCTTTTTAAAAACTAGCGCGAGCATGTGGTAGCGTATGTTTTAGCATACTGCTAATGGCATGCTACCATGTGCAGCGTCGCTAGGAGCTTGGAGGCACTCCCAGCATGCTTTGTGGCACTGGCGATTGAAAGGGTGTTTACAATGCATGTTCTGTAATAATTATTCGGCTCGTTAGCGGTCTAGTTGTTGTATTGGTTTTGGTAGTGCTTTCTAATTTGTTGCTACATGGTGATTTAATTTTGCCGTGACACCGTGATTGTACATGACATGGGGAAGAATGACTTGCCTGCATTCTGCGAGTTGGAAGTGGGTAAGCGAAATCTTCTGCTTATAATAATGAAAGTGGTCACTGGTCCTCACTTACATAGTACAGTCTTTCTTTGTAAATATCTCATTTTCCATGTTGGCACATGCGGTTTATAGTCAGGTGCGGCTTATGTATGGACAAAATGCTTTTTCCTTTAGAAATGTAGTGGGTGTGGCTTATAATCAGTGTTACGGCCCACACTGTTGCCTGGCTGTTTGTTTCAGGTATGTGCTTGAGTGGCGGACGTCGGGGCTCGACTGGCCAATTGGGGCGCGGGAGAGCCCTGATTGTCCAACTCATTTCAGGTGTGCCACCACCTATTTAGTTCTGTTGCCGCCGGAGAGAGGCTGCATGCTGTTTGTTTGTTTTCAGTGTTTTTGCTTTCTCCCTCAGTCCCACACAGTCCCTATGCCTCTTTAGTTTGTTTGGTTTCATTTTAGTGTCCGCTGTCTTTCGTGGGGTGCGCGGTTCGCCATAAACTCGTCCTTTCATTAATTGCCCATTTTTCATTCCTTTAACTCATTCACTGCCAGCCATTATAGAAAATGTTAAAATTTTCAATACTCAGGAGATAGTATATTCAATAATTATATATAAACCGAATCTACCAAATAACAGAATAGACTCCATACTTTTTGCCTGTCCGGTTCTTTTATAATTGACAGTAGAAAAATGTATGTTTGCCAAAATACAGCCATTTCTCCCATGGACTCTGAAACTGTGTTTATTTCGCATAAAATGGGGCAATGATGTCATCTACTGGTGGTTGGGCATCAGTAAAGTTGTTTCCAAGTTTGATATTTACAGTGGAGCATAATCAGATTCGCCCCCATTTAGCACCGCTCTAAAAAAATACAATTGACAAGTCTACTTGTCAAAAGGCAGTGAATGAGTTAACTTAGGACCTTCGCCCGAACCGTTGCTACCTCATTGTCAGTCAGTCTTGCTGACGCGTGCTCCTCGGAAATCATGCCGGCATTTGCGTTCGCCCAAGCATTCACGATCCATTGATAAATTGTGGTGTAACTCTGACGGCACTGCCTCCCAGTCTTGGTAAAGCTGTGTTCGCCATGTGTCATCCAGACCTTTTTGAACGCCTTGTTGACACCGTTGTCCAGCGGCTGAAGAAAGTTTCTTCCTCGTTGAATCTCACGGACACGGCGGCCCCCTCTCTCTCTCTCCTTCCCCACGCTAGCTGATCGAGTCATCTTCGCATATTAGCGTCAATCAAACAATTAACTTTAAGTAGCTCATTAAGCTCTAAAACAAGAAAAAGAGAAAACAAACAAAAAGAGGACACATGCTCACTGAACATGCACGCTTTAACTTAATGGCAGAAGTTCCCCCTTCTTTTCATGTATCCTTCCGCCGAAGGCCTCATTCAAAGTACAAAATAGATCCCCAAAGATATCAATTTGAAAATAAATCAATTTGTCGATGGGAACTCCTCCCACACAGAAAGAGAAAAAGATCAAATACTCTCGCTTCCAGTGTTAATTTAATTAATTTCATGACAACAAATGCTTGTTACGGTTCAGGTTGAAAAATTCATATATTAGCTGCATCATTGTATAAGCCGGAGGGTTGAAAGCGTGTGAAGAAAGTCGCGGCTTATAGTCCGGCAATTACGGTAACTGCCGATGTTGTGACCGTGATTGAATGAAGGGAGTTTCCCGGAGCCCAGGAGGAATCCAAAGGAATCTCTATGTTGGGTGGAAGCATTTAAAGGGCAGGGATTTACGCGAAAAATGTCACCGAAGACACCTATATGTGCCCTCTACATTTCGTCATTGGAAATGGCAAGGTAAAGGAATTTTCTGAATCACTCGCCTCTGTCCAGAACCAGTTAACCGCCCTACAATCCACCAGTCCACACGTTTTTTTGCCTAGGAGCGCCCCTGCTTCCGCCCATACAGCTTTGCTCCGTGCCAATGAAAGCTCCAGGGTGCAGGCAGACCGCCGACGATCGCCAGCTCCTGTGTATGCGGTAGGCCAAAAGGTGTGGTTGAGCACTAAGAACCTACCTTTGAAAGTCGAGTCCAAAAAAACGTTCTCCCCGTTTCACTGGTCCATATGAGATTGAGCATGTGATCAATCCGTGCGCTGTCCGTCTCAAGCTGCCTCGCTCTCTCCGTGTCCATCCGACGTTCCATGTCGCCCAGATCAAGTCATGTTCCACCAGCGCCGTTGGCCCCGCCCACTTCAACCCCCTCCTCCGCCCCGGATTGTGGATGGCCATCCGGCCTACACCGTGGACTGTCTGCTTGATGTTAGCCACCGGGGTAGGGGTCTCCCCTCTTTCTTCTGTGTGTGTGTGTGTTTGTCAAAGCGGGTGTGGTGACAAGGCCGTGTGACTGGAGCAGAGGCCAGCTGCAGTCAAGCAACAATCAACGCCCTAAAAACACCAGCTTGAGACTGCACCTCGGCGCCAGATAGACTCTCGCTGTTCCTCAGTTAGTTGTTTCCAGCCTACTTATGACTTGTCCGAGAACCCTCATTAACCCACCTTGTGTTATAGGCACCTGGGGCCTCATTTATAAAGCTTGCGTACGATCAAAATGAGGCAAAAACTCTATGTACGCACATTTCTGTGCCAAAGGTGGTATTTATAGGAAACAAACTGAACGTGAAACTTTACGCACCACCACGTCAAGTCTGGACCTACCGTACGCAATCCGCACATTTTGGAGACACGGGAAAACAGCGACACAATCAGCTTTGTGGTGCATTTCTATTCCTCAAACGACATGTATGCTGGATGTTGGGTCACATATATTAATGTTTGTTTTGCTCCAGAGTTGCTCGGATGTCACTAGCGCAGTGGGGTGGAAAGCTGCATGCGAATGAACATTCTAAACGCTCGTTTTCTCTCATTGATCACCTATCTTGAAAAAGCCTCATGCAACAAATCATATTAATGACAACTATGTAGACACATACTGCATGCATTACATCATCGCGCCGCGCAACAATATGCCCCAATAGTAACTTCACACGCCCACGCCGCGCAATTGCCATTAAAGGCTAAATAAAACGCACAAGACAATAAGGATTGAAAAAAAGAAAAAGAAAAATAGTCTGGTGCAAGCATCTTTGCTATGGAGATAGGGTTTCGTCAAGCAAATAAATAAATGCGCACGTCAATAACGTCTGCCATAAACGTTCACAATGCGATCCACGCAGCCGTGATTCTGGATGAAGATCCATAAGCAACACATTAGGAAATATTAACAACAATAATAGGGCGGCCTATTGATCGCCTAATTTAGAGACAATTTAGTAAGTCTGAGTAAAAACAATACAAGTGTTAGCGGTTAAGAAAATGGATCGATGGATTATCATTATTATTATTCCTTTCCTTATTTAAAAAAATAAAATCTGCGTCTGTGAGCCATGCGGCGGCATTATCGTAAGTCGCGTCCTGCTTGCTTTTATTGGTCTTTCGTGACTCGACCTCTTCAATGAGGGTTTCAATGTACATCTTGTTTAAAAATCTTTTTTTTTTTTTGACCTACTGTTCACACAAAAATTCTAGTACATTATGGTGACTTTAGCTTTCTTTCTTGCCTTTCATTGATCGTCCAAATTGTTTTGGTTTGATGTTCGCCAACACGTGCTCCTTATTAATACGCAGATGAGTTGCTTTCCATTGCCAAATATGGGGTGGAATAGGAGGACTTGGGGCGGGGAACGGCGTGGAATCTGCTGCGCACACCGGTTAGGATCGTGTGGCATTTATAAAAGGAATTTGCGTGCAGATTTGCGTATGTGTGTATACGCACGGTTTTATAAATCTCAATTTTTTTGTGCGTACGTGAGTTTTGAGTTTCGGTCGTACGTACTTTTCTGCGCAGGTTTTCATGCACAGTTTTATAAATGAGGCCCGTGCTCCAGTCGGAACCACTCCTTGCCTGACCGCCTGAACCACACTCCCACCAGCCCGTCATAGACACACTTCTGCCTAACTGCCATCCAGCCGACCTGCCCGCTTGTCTGCTTCCCTGCCGGCAAACATTCCTGCCTGCCTGCATGTTTGCCTGCCCGACTACCCAAGCCTGCTCGCCTCCCAGAATCCCGCCCAGCCAAGTCGATTCACTTGTCATTCATTAAAGAAACTCTCAGTGTATCTTGTTCATCTTCTGTGTCTGCATTTGGATCCTCACTCCATGCAACAGGCAACCCTAACAAGCATGGATTCTTTGCTGGTGGATGCCGGTTAATACTGGATCGTGCTGGTCTATTGCTGGTGTTGCTGTTGGGATGCTGGTAAACCAGCATGAGGTGCTGGTGGACCAGCATGATGTGCTGGTGGACCAGCATGATGTGATGGTGGACCAGCATGAGGTGCTGGTGGACCAGTATGGGATGGGTAACAGCATGGGATACTGGTAAAACTGAATTACCAGCACAGTTAACTTGTGCCTGTGTTGCTGGATGGGTCTGCATTTCCATGATGGCAAATACTGTGCAATTTTCAGTGTATCCTTGGCTATTGAACAATAAATGTGCCACTAAAATAAATTTAATGGCATGGGTAGCAGCTATTGTACTTGAGCTAATAGTATTAACTTTGTTGTTGTTGTTTTTCATTATTTTCAATGAGAATTTATGGCTATATTGCAAATTAATAGTTGTGTTACACCTTTTCCTGCTCAGTCTCCCAACCGTGGTCAGGAGGCACAGGGGAGGATTTTCCTCCTGGGCCGGAGTCGCCTCCGGTGGTAACTCCCGTCACACGTCGCTTAGGAGGCACCGGGAGACAGAGGGTCGCACTGTAGTTGTCTTTTTATTCTCCGTTTACACACACTTTTTGTCATCTCTCCCTCTAACCACGCTTCCCTCGCGCCCGTACCCTCTAACTCTTCCGCTCCCACTCGCGCATGCGCACTCCCCCCTCACGTCTCTCTCTCTCTCTCCTCCGTCACACACAAGCCAATCTCCACCACCCGCAACACTACCCCCACTCTGGATGGTAATGGCATAATACCACTCCAGCACAGTAACATTATCAATAACCAAATCACCCACTAGTAGGAATTGCACTCACAGAGACAGTGGTGATAACATTACATTAGGCACAGTGAGGTGGTGACAATATGAGGCTCAACTACAAGGCGCATACTCATTCACAATGACTAGAGTGCCATGGGGGAAGAAATTAAAACACACGCTGGTGATCAACAAAAGGTGACCGGCTTTAACGCCAGCAAATCCTGGGATCAGGCACATATCGCAAATTACAGCGTGTATTATCGAACGTGTAGACAACACTGATAGTACATTTTTATATTCTTTTTTTTTTTTTTTTTAACAAAATAACAAAACCATAAAGTCATAACCATATAGCATGTGCTGTAATAACAAAACACTAGAAAAATGACTTCAACCAATTTCAACCAAGGACTGCATGAAACTATCAAGTGCCCTCCTTCATAGCCTAGGTGACCCAGGTGCCAAAACGGTTGGGTGGCCTACGTGGGCGTGTCGGTCGTTGAACCTGTGGACCCCTCAGGTGTGACTCACCCACCGCCCCCCCACCATCCTCATGCTCAACATGGGAAGGAGTGGGTGGAATGAGCACACCTGAAGCGGGGCCGGACGCAGACGAGGTGACGATGCTTGGACCGTCATCAAGCGTGGTCGAGAACAAGTCGCGCAACCCTAAATCACTGTCCGATGGACCATCGGATACAGCTGGGGGTGGGACCTCTGTAGGTGTCCATCTTGAGGCTTGGTCCAGAGCCCAGGCGTTGTCCAGGGGCTCGCGACAGCGGTAGTGCTTTAGCTGATCATGATGAACCACTTTCACTTTGGATCTTGGGTTCTTCTGGATGCGATACACTAAATCGTCCAATTGTCCCAGGACAAAGAACGGCCCCTCGTATGATGGGAGAAACTTCTTCACTCTGTTCTTAACTTGACGGGTACCCTTCACAAAATACCACACGGGATCTCCAATCTTGTACTGGGTGTGGCAGCAGTTCTTGTCATATTGTCTCTTTGCGCGTGTGACCGACTCACCCAGAGCTTCTCGGGAGATCGTATGGGCCAGCTCCAGCCTTTCGCGCATCTGTTGGATGTACTCTGGACCCGATGGTTGGTTCTCTGGGTCGGGAGGCAGCCCTGCAACAAGGTCCACTGGTTCACTCACTTCTCGGCCAAACATCATGAAGTTGGGCGTGAACCCGGTGGCACTGTGCTTGGTCGCCCTGTAGGCCATGACGGCGTAAGGGACCATGAGATCCCAGTCCCAATGGCAACGGTCTGCGGAGGTGGCCAGGATCTTTTGAAGGGTGGCATTAAAACGTTCCACCTGGCCATCTGACTGTGGTCTGAACGGTGTCGTGTGAGTCTTTTCGATACCGAACAAGCTGCACATTCCTTGGAACACTTCAGATTCAAAGTTGCGTCCTTGGTCACTGTGCAGTGCGTGAGGTATCCCGTAGCGGCACACCCACTCAGATGCGACGACTTCGGTGACAGTCACAGCTCGTTCATCAGGGAGTGGAAACGCCTCTGTCCATTTCGTGAAATAGTCTTGTATCACGAGCACGTACCGGTTTCCGCGCTCCGTTTCATTGAGTGGTCCCATAATGTCCAGGGCAATGCGCTCCATTGGGGCCCCCACCCTTACAGTTCCCATTGGAGCTTGCGGCCTTTTGAGTGGGCGGGCCCTCGACGCACAGCTGGTACAAGTCCGACACCAGAGGGCGACATCCTCTCGCATGTGGTACCAGTAGTATCGTGTTTGCAGTCTGGCCACGGTCCGCTCTACACCAAAATGCCCACCCACGGCTCCGTCGTGCATCTGCTTCATCACTTCAGGTTGTAGCTTGCGTGGCAGCAGAATTTGTGGGTAGAATTGGGTGTCGTCTAGGCAGTAGAAGCGACGAGCCAGGACCCCATCTCTGAAGTAGAGTCGTTTCCATTGCGACCAATACGTCTTAACGGCTGGGCTGCATGGCGCAACTGCAGTCCAAGGGGGGCGCTCGCTGCTGGCCCTCATCCAGGCGCGTATGGGTGCAATGTCGGCATCCGCGTCCTGGGCTTGGCTCAGCTCTCCCATGGTCCAGCCAGGAAACAAAGACGCAGTATCAGGGGTATCAGTCACATATATTCTCTCGGTCAGTTTAACTTCATGCACGTTAGTGTTCATGTTTTGATCTAAAGTCTCAGTGTTGGGTGTAGGGGTGCTCTGACTTACCCCCACTAGACCCAACACTGTGGACGTGGGTCGTTCCTCTACCCCCACTGGACTCGGCGAAGGGGAACGGCAGTCAGAGTCCAAGTCACACTGGACTGCCCGATGAGCGATGTCCTTTGAGTGCGAGGAGGGCTCTTGTATTTTACACGCACAGGATTGTCGACAGGGCCTTCTGGAGAGACCATCTGCAGTGCACACGACCCGGACGGTGGACGATTTCAAAGTCGTATTCAGCAAGCTTCTCGAGCCATCGAGCTAACTGCCCCTCTGGCTCTCTCATTCTCGTTAGCCACCGTAAGCTGCTGTGGTCCGTGCGCACCTTGAAGTGTCGTCCCAGGAGATATTGGCGGAAATGGGACGTGAAATCCACAATGGCCAGTAGCTCACGTCTCGTGGTGCAGTAATTTTGTTCAGTTTTCGCCAGCTTACGACTGCCATATGCCAGCACACGCTCGACGCCCTGCTGCACTTGCGACAGTACAGCCCCGAGACCAGCGTCACTTGCATCAGTGTCCAGAATCATATCGCCACAGTCAAGAGGATAGCCAAGGACCGGCGCTGAGGTGAGGCGACACTTGAGTTCGTCGAAAGCTGCTTGGTGTTCGGTGTGCCACTGGAAGTGAGCGTTCTTCTTAGTCAAGTTGTGCAGGGGTTCAGCAATCGAAGCAAAATCTTTCACAAAACGACGGTAATACGAGGCCAGACCAATGAATCGTCTGACCTCCTGGATCGAGGTCGGGGTGGGCCATGTCTGAACTTTCTGGACTTTGCTGGGGTCGGTGGCCACACCGTGCTCCGATACTATGTGGCCAAGGTACGCAACTTGTCGTCGGAAGAGGCAACACTTAGCTGGTTTCAGTTTCAGGTTAGCACGCTGGAGTCTGTCGAACACCTTGCTCAAACGCTGAAGCATCTCGCCCACGTCCTTGGCCAGTACAATTATGTCATCTAAATAGACCAAGCAGGTCTCCCACTGCATGCCAGCCAGCACCCGGTCCATCAGCCTCTGGAAGGTCGCTGGAGCGTTGCAAAGGCCGAATGGCATGACATTCCATTCAAAGAGGCCTGTCCTTGTACAAAAGGCGGCGGCTTTGCGTGCTCTTGGGGTCAACTCTACTTGCCAGTAGCCTGAAGCAAGGTCTAACGTGCTGAACCATTTGGCATTGGAGAGTGTATCCAGCGTATCCTGGATACGGGGCAGCGGATACGCGTCAGTTATGGTACAGTCGTTAAGGGCTCTGTAGTCTATGCAAAGACGGTACGTGCCATCCTTTTTAGGCACCATAACGATGGGCGATGCCCAGCTGCTGTGGCTCTGTCGAGCAACACCGCTTTGCAGGCTGTCGCGGATCTGCTGGTCTGCATGTTGCTGTTTTTCTCCAGCCATCCTCCTGGGCGGCTGTTTGACTGGAGCTCCAGGACGAGTCACGATGTCGTGTTGGACAAGACTAGTTCGGCCTAGGTCGGTGGGCCCTGTGGAAAACACATGTCCATAAGTGCACAGTAGACGCTTAAGTTGGAGCTGATCACAGTCATCGAGGTCCGTGGCACTCTGGGCATAGAGCTCTTGCAGATGATGAGGGACCACAAGTGGGCTAGTGGGTGTGTCCCTGGCTGGGGAGGTTGCACGACCTCAGCTGGTTGTAGGAGCCCGGCAATGGATCCTTCTTTAATAGTTACAGATTTGTTGCCCGGATTGAATAGTCGAATGGGGACAGTCTTGGAAGGCTGTGCATGGATCAGGACTCTGGCAACGAGGACTTTGTGTTTCTCAACAAAGCCTTTGGTAGGACTGAGCATCATGTTGTCCAAGGTCACCACTCCTAAATTTACATCACCCTTCACCATAAACTCCTGCCCCGGTTCAACAACAACAGTTCTGGATACTCTCACCGCCAGTGACTTTGGGCAGCCTTCAGCTTGGTAGTAGGGTACTTCCTCGCCGAACAGGACAATGCGGCGTCGGCCGAAATCGAGGCGGGCTTCGGCTCCAGCGAGAAATGGATGCCCTAGCAGCACTTCGTTGCCAGATATGTCACCCACTACGAAATCAACGGTCACCTGACGGTTGCTGATCTCAATGGGTACCCGGGCCTCACCCAACACGGGCACTTCTCCTGGCCCCACCCCCACCAGAGTCTCGACAGCCGATGGTTGCAAAGGTGGCCTCACGTCCGGGTGGATGGCGTTATAATAGTGCAGCGGCAGCACGCTTCTTCGGGCCCCACTGTCCAAAACAGCGCCTACTTTTAATTCGTAGAGGTGTACGGCGATGCACATTTCCTTGGTGGGCATGGTCGAGGCAGGGCTGCCACCCGAGTTGCTGCCCAAAGTTGAAGTCTTGGTGGTTTTCCGAGGAGAAGGACACTGTTTTTGAATATGGCCCCAGCCTTGACAGTTGTGGCAGCGAACACCACTCTTTTTCAAGTCTTTGCGTTGGTCCGGCATTGAGGGCATGTTTTGGATGAATTTACTGGGTGAGAGGCTGGTGTTAGATAGAGCTTCAGTGAGGGGCTCCTCCTTCTCTCGGACGACAGCAGCCCGGGGTCGACATCCAGCAGCGTAACGTGCTCCCAACTGCATGGCGTTGGTGACATACGACGCAGCCCTTTTGGTGGTCTCATGTTGGCGGGCTATTTCATATGCATGAGCTAGTGTTACCGGCCTTTTCTCCAACAGCTTCTGGACCATTTCAGCATCACCTAAACCATTTGTGAACACTTCAACAGCAATGGAACCTTGCTCAGTTTCTGCTTTGTCACCATAAGCTACAGCAATCCTCCCATAAATGTCATCCCTGAACACATGCAGGGCCTCCCCCTGTTTACGCACCCGCTGCCGGAGTTCTACAGCGACTGCGGCTGCATGATCAGAAGAGGGGCCGTATGCTGTTTCGAGCTCATCCACCAGGCGGCGATAATCCCACTTCCCTGAGCGCGGGCTACGGTGGACGATGGCGCCTGCTGCTCCAACCAAACAGAATTTCAACTGTGTTGTCATTGTCTTTTCCGACCAATAATTTGCCTCGGCGCAGCTCTCGAACCTGTGCAGAAATTCTCTCCATGGGGTGCTGCCGTCATACTGGCCAGGACGTAAAGTGGGGATCCTTTCTCTGGGATCATCATCATCGTCACTATTTGATCTGGGCTGACGAAACAACTTATGGGTCCGACCCTGCCCAGAATGACACTGAGGGCATGCTGGGTTTTCCTGACAGTCCACTGCATTAATCTGCTCGCATTCCATAAACTTGTTGGGGGCTGGTGTGCTATGTACAAAACTTCCCAAGTGAGCTGAGGCGAATGGGTTAGAGTATATTGTTTTCGCTTGTGGGGTGGGGGCTGAATAATCATGCATACTGTTCGTGCTGTGGAGGCGGCAACAGTCGTCATCAATAAAGGGATTTGTCCGGGAAAGCTGTGGCGGGGTGAGCAATTCCTCCCCATTAACACACGTGCTTGCACAACTTGCAACACACAAAAATGGGTTATAATGTTCACATTTTGCCACAGGCTTGTCTTGGTTAGCTCCTTTAATCCACTCAGCACTTTTGGGGACATCATCCGGTAGCACACATGGGTAATTAGCTCCCAGTCCAAACTTTTCACGGGGTTGGCGAGCGGCAGCCATCGTGAGTTAGCTTAGCTACGGCTAATGGACGTCGTTAATCCACTACTTTTGCGTTCGTGTTTCTCGGTGCTCACCCTCCTCTTGACAATGTGAGAGAGGGTCCCTTCGTGGTCGCCAGTGTTACACCTTTTCCTGCTTAGTCTCCCAACCGTGGTCAGGAGGCACAGGGGAGGATTTTCCTCCTGGGCCGGAGTCGCCTCCAGGGGTAACTCCCGTCACACGTCGCTTAAGGAGGCACCGGGAGACAGAGGGTCGCACTGTAGTTGTCTTTTTATTCTCTGTTTACACACACTTTTTGTCATCTCTCCCTCTAACCACGCTTCCCTCGCGCCCGTACCCTCTAACTCTTCCGCTCCCACTCGCGCACTCCCCCCTCGCGTCTCTCTCTCTCTCTCCTCCGTCACACACAAGCCAATCTCCACCACCCGCAACACTTGTTTAAAATTTGCAAATAGCAAATAATAACAGTCTATCCTTCACCTAAGAGTTCTATTGATTGTGTAGACTTTGGAGTTGATTGGTGGAGGAGGCAGTCTGACTTTTCACTGGTGATACGGTCCAATAATTTTGACAAAGTAAAGGTTGAAGGAAGGAGGAAAGTGCACAAATATGAGTATTGGTGATAAAATAGACCATATGTGATCCGCTCCGGCAAAAGGGTCCGTATGTCGGCAGGATCAATCTCGAGATAACGGACGATATTAGACAATTGGACATTTTTTGTCAATTTTGAGATTTCTCCGCAAATAGCCTCCTTGAGGTCTCTAGTTTCATTTCCAAGCAGCACAAAATTCAAAATTGTAATAGAAGTGTATGTTAGGATGTGGGTTTTGGTTTGGGTTTTTCTTAGTCATGTTTTCCTTGTGTCTCTTGTTCTGTCACTGTCTCGTCAAGTCTTGTGTCCACCTGTGCTCGTTTTCCCGTTCCCTTGTGTTATCCAATCAGCTCCCCAAGCCACTTGTGTCTTGGGGAGCTGATTGGATGTCTCTCGTTATTATGTGTATTTAATTCCCTGCTTTCGTTCAGTCCTTGTCAAGTCTTTGTTGTTGTCAACGTCACAACTTGTTTCCCTGCGCCTCTGAGTCCTGACCGTCGAGTTTGAATCTAGTAAGTTTAGTTCCCAGCTTTAGTTTGCACTTTGTATGTTGTTTTGCACTTTGTTTTATGTTACAAATAAAATAAATTATGATTCCAAGAACACCTGCCACGCCTCGCCTGGCCTTCCTCCACTCGGGTCCCCTACCCCCACGAACCCTAACAGTGTATGAAAATAAGCAATTATTAGACAGTATGCTTTGTACTATAGGAGGCGTGTTTTTAGCCGAGCTGCTAGCATGCGCCGTGTCTTGCGCACCTTGTTAAAAACAACCCGAATTTCCTAGCCTCAGACGTAATTCACAAATGATTTATATAAATATTGTGAGGATAAGAGAACTGTTAATGGATGGATGGACATAGCAACCAAAAAAAAAGTTGAAACACAATTCAGCACTAAAGTGAACAGAAAGGTATGTCATCCTACCTCCGAGCAGACGCTGTTGTCATCGGTCCTGTTACTGGCGAATTGTCATCCAAACAGACAGAGATATTCTCCAGGATCATTTTCTTAATTAATCGTTGTCTACTTTCAATTCAAATTACTACATTCACACACTTGACTAAACCATGTCGAACTCGAGCGAGGGATGCAGCCGCGATACCCCCGCGGAGCAGACGACACGACACTGCTTCTTCACTCAGGCCGAGTCGAGAATTAAGAGTTGTAACATGCGCCAGTGCCTTGTATGCAATGTAGACTAATTTAATAATGTATCGTAAATACTAATGTAATGGTTTGATCGCCTGTCGATGTTGTCTATTTCATACTACAATGGACCCGCCGCTTCTTCTTTGCATCAAAAAAAAAAAAAAGTCTGCCTGCATACGTCGCAAATATCACTACACATTTTCACTTTATGCTCTTTTAAATGGGATGACATGAACATAAAAATGAGCTATGAAATATTGAACTTGAAGATGGTCCTTTCAAAAGGTATTTGTGTTTCTGTAAAGCGCTTTGTGACAGCTCAGGCTGTTTGAAAGCGCTATATGAATAAACTTGAGTTGAGTTGAGTCACAATGATACCCCGCTCCAAAAGGCACACAGGCTGTATTGACATGTAAATACAATAGTTTAGTGTCACTCGTGTATTACTTGGTGTCAGGGGTTCCGGTAGAACCGGATGACGGATCCCAAAAATGCAGAACACAGAGAGACAATTTAACAATTCTTTTGACAAGGAGTGGAACAAAAAGCGCTGGACGAAGCCAGGAACAGTTAACAAAAAGACACTTGCAAAAGCTGCAAGGTAAGGCTTTAACAAAAATACCCGTGGGCTACAAAACCGCACTACGTGAATAAACAAAACCAAAACACAAAAATATTATAAAATTTATAAAGCCTGCGTACGATCAAAATGAGGCCAAAACACACTGTAAAAAGCGGATAACTAAAGGCGGCGTAGAAAACACGTGAATATCAAATTCTCAAGCATATGGCTGAGGAAACATAAAACTACGGAGCAGAAAAGGCTCAATGCGAGGATAACAAACTCAAGCTAAAAGCTGAGGAAACAACACAAAACTATTAATCAAAAGGACTCACAAAACTAACTGGAAACAAGAGACGAGGTTAAAGATAGTGATGTCACAAATGGAAATGGGGCCTCATTTATAAAGCTTGTGTACGATAAAAACGAGGCCAAAACTCTACGTACGCACATTTCTGCGCCAAAGGTGGCATTTATAGAAAACACACTGAACGTGAAACTTTACGCACCGCCACGTCAAGTCTGGATCTTCCGTACGCAATCCGCACATTTTGGAGACATGGGAAAACAGCGACACAATCAGCTTTGTGGTGTATTTCTATTCCTCAAACGCCATGTATGCTGGATGTTAGGTCACATTATAATATTTTGCAGACTTGCTCCGACGTCACAAGCACGCAGCAGGGCGGAAAGCTGCACATGCAACAAATCACATTAGTGACAACTAACGTGGACACATCCTGCACGCATTACATCATCGTGACGCGCAACAATATGCGTCTATCGTAACTTCACCCGCCCACCGCGCAATTGCCATTAAAGGCTAATAAAACTACATTGACACAAGACAATAAGAATAAAAAAATGAAATAATAATAATAATAATAAAAACCTAGAAAAATAGTCTTGGTGCATCTTTGCTGCGTTGATAGGGTTTTGTCATGCAAGTAAAAGAAAGAAATGCGCGCGTCAGTCATAAACGTTCACAATGCGATTCACGCAGCCGTGATTCTGGATGAAGATCCATAAGGAACACATTGGTAATATTGACAACAATAATAGGGCGGCCTATAGATCGCTTAATTTTGAGACAATTTAGTATAAGTCTGAGTAAGGACAATAAAAGTGTAAGCGGTTAGGAAAATGGATGGATGGATGGATTATTTTTATTATTATTATTATTATTATTATTTTACAGTATTTTTTTTCGTCTTAAAAAAAGAAAAAAAAAGTCTGCTACTGTGCATTGCCGCAATTCGTCCTGCTTGCTTTTATTGGCCTTCCGTGACTCGACCCCTTCAATGAGGGTTTCAATGTACATCCTTTTTTTTTTTTTTTATGTTTTTGGGATTTTTTATAGGACCTACTGTTCACACAAAAATTCTATGTACATCATGGTGAATTTAGCCTTCTTTCTTGCCTTTCATTGACCGTCCAAATTGTTTTGATTTGGTGTTCGCCAACACGTGCTGCTTATTAATATGCAGATGAGTTGATTTCCATTGCCATATATGGGAGGAAATAGGCGGACTTGGGGCGTGGAATGGCGTGGAATCTGCTGCGCACACACCGGTTGGGATCGTGTGGCATTTATAATGGGAACTTGCGTGCAGATATGGCGTATGTGTGTCTACGCATGGTTTTATAAATCTCCATTTTTTCTGCGTACGTGAGTTTTGAGTTTCGTTCGTACGCACGTTTCTGCGCAGGTTTTCACGCACAGTTTTATAAATGGGGCCCCTGGAGTCGCGAGTCATGCCCCGCACAAAGGGGGCGTGGTTAAATGGAGCCCGTATCGAGGCCCGTCTCTTTTTTTTCCTCATATCACGTGACCGAAGGCAAACGAGGCCCCGTTTTCAGCGATCACGTGACTGACTCGCATCATGAGTCGCGCTCCATAAATAGTCGCGGAAAACCCAGGAAGGGTCCCCCGCATGACCGTCTGACGTAACGTGAGTCTTGGATCATTGCTGCGCTACTGCTTAATAAGAATGGAGCCACCCAAAATGCGAAGGACTTCACCAGTTTGGGAGCATTTCGAACAGATATCTCCCAACAAGGTATAAACAGACATCTGTACCAGTTGGCACTTCAGTTCCTTTGCACACCTGCTTCCTCTGTCCCCTGCGAGAGGGTTTTCTCAAAGGCAGGGGAAATCATATCCAAAAAAAGATATCAACTGAGCCCCAACACAGTCAAAATGATTTTATTCCTTAACAAAAATCAATAAAATACACCATTCCCTCTATCCAATGTGTGTCCCAGTTACACAAGCATATCAAGTAACTGAACATACAACTGACAAAGATACGGACAATATTTAATGGACAAAACTTCCATTATTTTGTGCACAGATTTACTGATTTGTTGCCTGTGAACCACATAACATCTGCGTTACACCAAATGATGCAGATGTCAGCACTACTCAATGAGCTATTAAATGAGGCCTCGACTGATCAGCCTTTTGGCGAAGCAAATGGCCCAAAAGACTCGATACATTCACAGGGCTTCGTCCCGCCATCACTAGTTAAAGATTCAACTAATTCACACGAGGTCAGAATAAAGCTCTAGGCGAAGGCGTAGCAAGGTCAATACTCCAAAGAGGAGTGTCGGCAGTCACAGTCCTTATGAAGGCTTGATTTAGAATGGGAAACAGGCAGGGACGTGCGGTCAGGGGAGGCAGGTGAGGCAGAGCCTCACCTGTCATCATGACAAGTAAAAAAAAAAGAAAATTATAACATCAAATTTATATTAATATTTGTCCATTGATCTTAATGTATAACTAATTTCCAACATGTTTTATTGTCAAAATCGCTGATTTTGCCTATTTCCTGTTTAAATACAGGGATGAAACGAGAGGTGCGGCAGCAACGAGTCGAGCTTCACCTCTGAATGCGCAATCCACCACAAACTGGGTTGATACATGCGATTGGCACGTGCTGGTTGCCGTATATCTGCATGTCGCCAATATAATGTTTGCAGATACGTTTATTTGACCTGATTTTTCACAGTCTGGCTAATGTCTTTAACCATTAAAGTTTAATGTTTGTTAGTGACATATTTAGTTTTGCTGATGGGAAATAAAACCGCAGTGAAAAGGCACAGGGTGAGGCAGATAGTTCTCTGCCGCAATGAAGAGGGCATACGTGAGCCAACAGGTACTTGTTGCGCTGTTCTTCTACGCAGAGGCGTCAGTTATTTTGCTACATCGGACTCGGACCGCCAAAATGGAAGAGGATTATATATCTAAGCTCAAGAATTTCTCAAAACTGGACTTTCAGTCAAAAGTGGACGTGATTAACACAGGTAGACCAACGCCGGAGCTAAAAGGTTTGCTTACTGCGGGAAAGAAGATAACGCGCGCTTTTCAAACGGAGTGGTACGCACGAAAAGAATGGCTGTGTGGTTGTCCTTCGAAAAACCGTCTTTACTGCTTTCCCTGCCTTCTGTTCTCAACTTGTGACAATGTCTGGACTAACCCAGGATATTGTGACATGAAAAATTTACCACGAAGCCTCAGCAAACATGAGAGATCGACCACTCACATTCAAAGCCAGATTGCTATAAAAACTTTTGCAAGCTCAAGGATCGATTTGGCTTTGAACGAACAGCGGAGGCTTAACGTTAGCATCCACAATGCTAAGGTAAAGGAAAACCGGCAGATTTTGAAAGACCTCATTAATGCAACCTGCTTTTTAGCTAAACAGGGGTTGGCATTTCGTGGTAACGATGAGAGGGCAAGCTCTTCTAATCGTGGCAATTATGTAGAACTATTACATGCTTTTGCTGAGAAAGATGAGAGGTTAGCTAGACATTTGCACTCATCCGCTGTGTTTTCTGGCTTGTCAAATAGAATACAGAACGATTTAATTGAAGCAATCGGTGATGTGATAAGAAATGATATAAAAAGGGAGATTAATGCTGCCCCATTTGTTGCTGTAGAGGTAGACGAGACTACAGATATCACAAACAAAGCACAGATCTCTGTTATTTTGCGCTATGTAGCCAAAAGTGAAGTGGACTGTGAAGTGAAGGAAGCTTTTTTAGGATTTGATGACGTGAGTGATGATAGACGAGCCCTTGCTGTAGCGGCGTATGTCTTGGAAGTGTTGGATAAATACAGCTGTGTTGAAAAACTAGTCGCTCAAACATATGATGGAGCTGCTGTGATGGCATCAGAGCTTAATGGGGTGCAGGCCAAAATTAAAGAAAAGGTGCCCGAGGCCATGTTTACACATTGTTATGCACACAAACTGAATCTTGTGCTGTTGCAGTCAGCAAAATGTATGTCTGAGACTAGAACGTTTTTTAAAACACTTGAGGGACTAGGGTCATTTTTTTAGCAAGTCCACGAAGCGCACCCACTTACTGGATGATGTTGTGAAACGGCGCTTACCAAGAGCAGCGCCCTCGAGATGGAGCTCAAATTCTCGGCTGCTGCAGACAATAAGCATGTACCAATCTGATCTGCGTGCTGTATTCTGTATCATGATTGAAAATCCTGACAACTGGGATAATGACACTCAAATGATGGCCACTGGATATGATCGATGGCTGTCAAAAGCATCGACATGCTTTTTAATTATGGCATATGAGGGCATTTTCAGCGAAACTGATGCACTTTTTAGAGTGCTGCAAAACAAAGTCATGGACATTGGATATTGTTGTGCGCGAATCCACGACACAATCGGAGTTGTTGAACGCATGAGAAAGGACGTTAACGCATTGTATGAGCGATTTGAGCAGAAATGCAGCACACTTGGCAGACAGCGGAAGAAATCAGTCAGTCACAGATGAGAGAAAACAAATGTTCTACAACATTATGGACAGCATCAGTGTTCAGATGAAAGCTAGATTTGATCATTTTGGTGAGCTAGCTTTCCTCGGTTTGGTCGACTGTACAAAATTTAATGAGATGTCACAACATTTTGATGACACCAAACTGCAGAGCCTGTCAAAATATGCAAAGTTTTTTGATTTTGTCAGACTACAGTCTGATCTCTGTGCAGCTCACAAACGGTGAGGAATGAATGCAAATCTCCTGGACAGCTTCTCAGCTTTTTGGCCCAGAAGGATCTGCTACAGACTGTTCCTGAGGCGACAGTTACTCCAACTGGTGCTCACTGTACCAGCTACAACAGCGTCCGTGGAAAGGTCGTTCTCTGCGTTGAAAAGACTGAAAACATACACTCGGAATAGGACCGATTCAGGACGACTTTCCTCCCTGGCGATCATCTCCATTGAGGCGGAGAGACTTTTAAAACTAAAGGAAAACAAGGAGGACTTTTACAACAAAGTAACGGAGGTTTTTGTGGCGAAGGACAGGCGCATGGACTTCATCTACAAATAAAGGTAAGACACAAACAGTTTTCATTTCAATCTAATAAAAAAGAGATTAGACAATAGAATATTTAACCCCCACGGGGTCAAATTTGACCACTGTGAATTGCTGCTACTAAAAATTAACAAGCACGGAACAAATAAAATTAAAAAAGAAATACATGTATACACTCAGGGAAAAAATAATTAACCTGAATTAGGGTCTAAAAAATATTTTTTTTCCCCTTCAATTTTCATAAAATTAAATAAAATAATTTCAAACAGAGCGAGATTTTTTCTTATATTATGAACATTTTGGCCTTAAATAAAATATTCTTTGTTTTTCTTTTCATGCTTTTTGTTAAGCAATCTGTATAAAATTAATTTAAGTATCAGAATAAAAAAATAAAAATGCCTGAATATTTCACTGGCATCAGAAAAGGGTGGGATCGACCCGATCCTAAATAAGACGCCCTAGCCCTGAGTTCCTCACTTTTCATTGAAACCTCTTGGTGGAACAGTAAACATCAACTAACCATGGCTTGGAATGCTACGGGGAAAGGCCTCATTGGGAGACCAGGCGATCTGCAAAATGTGAGTAATAAAGTGGAATATCGGATAATAATACGACTTTTTTATTTGTTGTGGCGGATATAGCGAACAACTAAATTAATAGTGTGGGGAATAATTTTAATTCTCCTTTGGTTATGTCTGGTCGACCACTTGGTTTTAGTAATTTGGGTTTTGATCTATGTATTTTTATTTTTATTTTATTTTTTTACTCTCCCACCAAGAGGTTCCGCTACTCGGAAGAGCGACCACACCCTCGCTCTCCCGTAGTAGAGGTGTTCTGCATCGATGGAGTAGATGCGGATGGAAACTTAGACTAAGATTAGAATGTATATATTGGGAGCCGCAATATTTTAGGTTTCCCTCGGGTCTAAGAATTGTCGAATTTTTTTTAATGTGTTTAACAGGATAACCAAGATAAGCCGCAGTGTGTCTTCTGCGGAGATGAGCTCCTCACCTCCGCTTGGGTCGTGAGGGACGAGTATTACGGTCATTGTTGTTACTCGTTGCCCACGGTGGATGAGCGAAGAGAAATGTGGCTCATCCCAGACGGGCTATTTTTTAAACTTTGTCAGTGATTTTTTTATTGATATTCAGTGTGGTTCCTGGGTGTGGACCGGCTTTGCTGACCTCGCGGGTTCAAGTAAGTTGGAAGGTTTGGTTCAAAGTCGCCTGAAAAAGGTACATTATCATGTTAACAATGAGGGTGAACTCATTGGGAGAACTTTCCCTTTAATGCGCATGATATGGCGCCTGCCTGACGGTACTCGGCGCTTGACATTCAACACCTTGGCTGGCTTTTGTGTAGCCGCCACCCCGTTGAGACAGGTCGGATCCAGTCGGGTTGAGGATGAGTGGCCCTACGAACCAGTAACGCCCAGTTCGCCCATCCTGGACCGGGTTGACGAGCCTGGGGAACCCAGTGCCGCCCGACGGGATGCTCCAGTTGGTAAGGTTATGCCACTGTCGAGAACACCCTCCTCCACGGTTTCATCGAGCACCGATGACCTGGAGGGTGTGCTGGGCGAGGATGGGGGTGGGACGGGGTCATCTCCCTCCCTGATGATAAGGGAACTGGGCCTATGGTCTCCTCTTGCTGACCCTCCGTCAGACAGCTTGCATTCTGAATCCCCGGTGTCTCCGTTGTCGGATGACATGGGGGGGGTGGATGAGGGTGACTGGTTGCAGCTGGGTGACGACGGGCTCGCGAGGTTGGTCGGTTTGGACACCATTGATCTCTAGGGGGGGGTGTTGAATTGAGTGGATTGAGTAGAGTCAGATGAAACACCATATCATGTAAAATGAGATAACAAATTAATGGGCTAGACTCAATTCTTAGTTAGAGACCAATAGGTGTCTATAAGGGTTGATAATTATTCTTTGGCCTCTGGGTGTAGTTCCTCAAGGTAACCACTAGATGCCGCCAAACCTGTACAACTAAGCCGCCCACTCAGCATTGCCCGGACACACATTCCTTATAAGGCCAGATATAAATTAGTGTAAATAAATGATATCCTGAATTAAGTAATAAAATACACAACACAATCTATACTCGACAATTGTTAACCTGATTTTTGGATCAATGTTTGTAGCACATTGAAACCCAACTATGAAGTTTTGTTTTTCTTTTCTTTTATAATCGATACTGTCTTTTATCGCTGATAATATTGCTGTAACTGCATTGAAAAGATCAACTGTATGTACTGTTCTCTCAGCATGGCATACAAGATGTGTAACAGAATTAAGAATCAACCTTAGGGCCCTGAGAGAATTTGGGATTTAACATGTCATGTATATATATGTTATTCATGCTTGCTTAATTAATATATATATGATTTTATTGATTCTAACGTTTATTATTGTCGAATAGAGCTGAAGACCTTTGACATATGATTATGACTCAGCTGTAAAGAATCTATGACTCATCTTCATGGCTCGTCTGTGGAAAATTACTGAGAATGAGTCCCAACAAGTGCGCTTTGATATTGTTGGAGGCGGAAGGACATTCACCAGAAGAAGTCAGTGACGAGACCCAAGGTGATAAAAAGTCGTCACCAGCTGGGATCGACGCCTTTTTACCCTGCGATCTGGTCTGGATGGGGAGTATTGCTGAAGATGGATTTATGCCTGTTTGAGGACTTACGATTTTTTTCCCGAAGGACTTGGACTAGCCGTGAATGGAATTATCTTCAATGATTGGTAATGTACAACTTTTTTAGCAATAATGATGTGTAATAGGAAGATATGACTGACTAATCGCGTGTTAGGGTAGGGGCCATTTAATACACTCCCATATCTTCAAATTATTTTTAGCCAAAAACATCTTATTGTCAATCAGGTCTTAAGCTTTTCCGAGAAATGATCAATCTTAGAAAGCTTATTGTAAAAGGTTATATTATTCTTAATCTCCTGTCTTTATTTTATTTTATTTTATTTTATTTTATTTTATTTTATTTTTTATTGATTTAAGGTTTTATCATTAAAGGTGATTGTTATGATTAATATTGGTTGTCTTATTATTGTCAATAAAATTGTTTAAAAGACAATGTTGTGATTTTTTTTACTCATATCGGTTGTCTTATTATTGTCAATAAAATTGTTTAAAAGACAAGGTTCGTATTAATCATTTTATTGTCTGGTCTCTATTTTATTCAACTTTATTTTTATTTTTATATTTGGACGTTTTATAAGTCCTTATTATTTGTTTTGATTTTATTTTTATTTGGATGTTTTATAAGTCCTTATTATTTGTTTTTGATTTTATTTTTATATTTGGACCGTTTGATAAGTCCTTATTTGTTTTGATTTTATTTTTGTTTTGGACGTTTTATAAGTCCTTATTATTTGTTTTTGATTTTATTTTTATATTTGGACGTTTGATAAGTCCTTATTATTTGTTTTTGATTTTATTTTTATATTTGGACGTTTTATAAGTCCTTATTATTTGTTTTTGATTTTATTTTTTATATTTGGACGTTTTATAAGTCCTTATTATTTGTTTTGATTTTATTTTTGTTTTGGACGTTTGATAAGTCCTTATTATTTGTTTTGATTTTATTTTTGTTTTGGACGTTTTATGAGTCCTTATTATTTGTTTTTGATTTTATTTTTGTTTTGGACGTTTTATAAGTCCTTATTATTTGTTTTGATTTTATTTTGTTTTGGACGTTTTATGAGTCCTTATTATTTGTCTTTGATTTTATTGTATTTTTTTTGGACATTCTATAAGTCCGCATCATTATTATTTTTTCTTCCTCCGAGAAGGACAACGGAATTGGACTTTTGGAAGAAGGTAAATGTATTTGAATAACCTCTAACCAATGCTTCCATCTGTATTAATAAGTCAAATACTCCTGCTTGAAATTACTAGGTCAATAACAAATGCAAACAACTTAGAAAAGTGGAGCTGCCAATTTAAGTGAGGTGTTCAGACTATCCGTCCTGGGCTCTGTGTGTGTGGTTACTCACTCAGGATTGATAGGTGGATGAAAACGGATTGGCCTCATGATAAGAAGACAGTGAACAAACCTAGGTGAATCCACTTTGATATATCGGCTTATCTAATTCCCGTCTCCTCACGCTGACGCCTTTAGAGCTGGTGAGGAAAAAGGGGAATTTCTAACCCTTTAATTGGAAAGTCGATCAGGACATATTTCCCGATTTAAGTCCTGCGGGTAAGCGGAAGTTGACACTGAATATTTCACTGAAGGTCAAAATTGAAATCTGTGGTTTTGTACACCACTCTATACTCTCATTTATATTGAAATTCTCAATTCTCATTTGATCTCAGTTCAGGTTGGGGCTGGTCAGTTTTTTCCAACGAAATGCAGGTTGAAATAATGCTGCTTATTATGAACATTATTTCTGTGCATTTTACTCTTGCGGGTAGGGTCGGGGCGGGTTCGAAATATAGAGGCAGCCGAGCGGGGCGGATAATATTTTGCCGTACATGCGGGGCCCCGCGGATTGAAAATATCCTGACCCGAGCATCACTACAATGCAGGGCGGGTGTAGAGCAAATGCAGTTTTTTTTTAAACCTTTACATATCTGTAATATGTACCGTGTGTGTGTGTGCTTGCGTGTTTTATGAAGAATGCTGATGAGATATTAAATAACCAGTAGCCAATTGAATAAGCTACCCTTTTTGGTTTATATATTTGTAAATCTGACACTAAAGGAGTCAGTGCCTCACCAACCATGAACCTCACCGCACGTCACTGGAAACAGGTGCGCGCAGGAGGACACGCCCCATCCCTCGATCAGAGGCTAGTGGAAAAAACAAAACACAACACCCTGAGAGCACAACCACAACACTTGGGGTGGGGGTGGTGGAACAAAACAAACACATTGACACGTTGACACATTCAACAATAAACTAGCAGATACCCTTAGTTACACAAATGATTAAAAAAAATGCGAATAATGTCTGGCGATTTTAACATTGACCTGTTAAATCCAAATGGACACCAGAAAACAACCGATTTTATAAATATGATGTATAGTAACAATTTAGTCCCTGTCATTACGAAACCAAGTAGAATATCAATTGATACAGCTACACTAATAGATCATATATTTTACAAATAAAATCCATCTTAAAATAGAAAGTGGACTTTTTATTAATGATATAAGTGATCATCTCCCGGTCTTTGCAGTTTTTCATGATTATTTTGATAAAAAAAATTTTTAAAAAATGAAGCCGACAACTTACATATTTGAAACAAGACTCAGAACACCATGCTCCATGGCTGCTTTTAAGTTGGATTTAGAAAAGCATAACTGGTCGGAGGTCTATTTAAAAAATGATCCTAACACTGCATATAGTGGATTTCAGTCAACAATTAACTCTTTATACAACAAACACTGTCCATTAATTAAAATTACAAGGAAGTACTGTATAAAGGTCCAAATAAGGCATGAAGGCACGAAGGGGATCGAAAATGCATGTAAAAAGAAACATATTTTATACAAAAGATTTATTAAAATAAGAACTATGGAAGCTGAAACAAAGTATAAGACCTATAAAAATAAACTATTAAATATGATACGTATATGTAAAAAAGATCATTACCATGCATTATTAGAGCAGAATAAAAGCAATACGCAAGAAATATGGAAAATACTAAATAATGTAATTAAAAATAGCTCTAAAAAACTAATTATCCAGAATACTTTATAAAAGATAAAAATATTGTAATTGATAAAATTTTAGACATACCCAAAAGTATTATAGAATAGCGGCAGCGCTGTGGTCCCCCCCCCCCATCTGTGTCCCTGCCCCACCACTTTGACCGGTGGGGCGCTGTGGGGGCCCGCCGGGCCTCGTTCTGCGGCCCTGGGCTCGGGGGTGTGGGCCGGGGCGGGGGCGGGGGTGTTCCGGGCGTCTGGGTCGGCTCGCCGACCGGTGTCTGCACGGGTGGCGTGGGGTTGGCCTTGGTGCTGCCGCGGCCTGGGGGATTCCGGGGGGGGCGGTGCTCGCTTTGCTGGGCCGCGGTTGACGGCTTCTTTCTTTGGTGGCGGTCCTTATACATGCCTCATATCACATATGTATATGTGTGGTGCATTAAAAAAGAAAATGGAGGGACAGAGTGATGGGGCAGGGACAAGGGAAAAGGGACCGGGAGGCAGAGAAGGACGGGAGGGGGGAGGCGAGGAGAGAGAGGCGACAGGGGGGAGGAAGGGGGAGGGGAGAGGGGGAGGGGAGAGGGAACCACGGGGCACACCAGAGGCCCACCCGCCCCGAACCGCGCCGCCGGGCACGGAGTAGCGGACCGCGCCGGGACGGCACCGCCCCGGGCACCAGGGAAAGCACCCCAACACGGCACCCCACAGGGGGCCCAGGGAGCGGCCAAGACGCAACCGCCACCGAGCAGACAACGAGCCCACTAGCAGCAACTAGGTTCCTGACTATATAAAAATAAAAACAATCAGTTACAAAATACCAAATACAGAAGCAGCGAAAACAGAAGTTGTAACGATGTGGTGGCTCTCGTTAACAGGCAGAATCTAGGCAGGATTAAGTTGCCAAATTAAGATTCAAATATTCTATGTACCTAGACCATATTTGTTTAAATCTTGATACTTGATTTTTATTTAAGGCAGAGATTTTTTCCATTGAGATATAATTTATTAGTCGGTTTAACCAGTGGTCGATATTTAGAGATTGTTTATTTTTCCAATTAACAAGGATTATTTTTTTTTAGCAATAGTAAGGGCTATAAGTATAGATTGAGATTGTTTACATGGTAGCTCAATTATTGTTAAGTCACCTAGTAAACACAGTCTTGGAGATAAAGGAAGCCTACAGTTTAAAATATCAGCAAGCTTTTCCAAGATTTTAGTCCAGAAATACAGCACTGGAGTACATGACCATAAAGCATGAAGATAAGTATCGGCAGTATTTTGTGAGCACTGGAGACAAATGTCGGAGTCAGAGAGTCCCATTTTTTTCATCATATATTGTGTAATATATGTTCTATGAAGTATCTTATATTGGATAAGTTGCAAATTTGTCTGTTTTGTCATTTTAAATACATTTTCACAGATTTGGGTCCAAAAGTCTGGTTCCGGAACTATAGACAAGTCTTTTTCCCATTTTAAAGTCGGTAAATACGAAGTTTGTTTACGATATAAACTTATTATCTGAGAAAAGATGATAAAGGTGTGTAATTCCTTTCTTCTCCCATAAGCTTCTCGCACCAGCATCTACTGAAACTCAAACAGAATTCGCCTCTCCCTCCCGCAGCTCGTTGAATCAGTGGGTGCTGGTGTCTGTGGATCTCACTTTGCTTTATCTATCCTTCCCTCCTTCCTCTCTTTAGTTTTTCCTCTGGTCACTTGAGACCTCCTCAATTTATTGGAAGTTTGAGGTTTCTGGGGTTGGCGTAAGACTCTGGTTTTGTAACCACGCAGGAGGTGTTTGGTCGGTGCTGGATTCCACTTTGATTTATCTTTCTTTTCTTTTGATCTTTTCTGACCTTTTCTCTGGTCTCCTGACCATTTGAACCTCACGACTCTGGCGAGACTCTGAAGTACCTGGTTAAGGTGAAGGGTAATGGGATTTTTATGAGGTTTTAGGTGAATTAATGAGTATAAATTTATACGTATTTGCACGCACACGCACGCGCACACACACACACAAACGCACCCCCACACACGCGCACACACGCACGCAAACGCACGCACACAAACGCACACAAAAAAAAAAAAAAAAAAAAGAGAGAGCAATGATGATAAGATGTTGAATCGGTAAGACTACCGAATGAACAATTCTGAGTTCTAAAAAAAAAAAAAAAAAAGAATATATTGTGCAACCTCTTACATGTATATGTAATTTGTCATTCAAAACTGGTATATTAACCATCAAAAATGAAAATAGCAAAAGTCATTCATATTTACAAAAATGGAGAAAGACATACATTTAGTCACTATAGACCAATATTGTTGCCACAGTTCTCAAAAATTCTAGAAAAATTGTGGATAATTGCTGGATAATTTTATTGAGAAATATAAGCTGTTAAGTGAAAATCAAAATGGATTTAGAGAAAAACGGACCACCTCAATGGCAGTCATGGAACTTGTATAAGCAATATCTACTAACATAGATAATAAAAAAAATACTGGTGGGATTTTTATGGATCTAAAGAAAGCATTTGAAACAATAGACCATTCTATATTAATGAATAAATTAGTGAAATATGGTATAAGAGGTCTGCAATTGGCTGGCAACCAGTCCAGGGTGTACCCCGCCTGCTGCCCAAAGCCTGCTGAAATGGGCTCCAGCACCCCCGCGACCCTTGTGAGGGATAAGTAGTCAAGAAAATGGATGGATGGATGGTATTGTCACGCCGCCACCGGCGTGGCGGATCATGCTTTTATTTTGTACTCATGCTTCCTGTTTATTTTGAAATCACCAACTCCCTTCTCACCTCAGGTCACTTGCCCTTCCTTCTGCTCAGCTCATCACCGGTCCACGCCCATGATTGTTTCCACCTGCCACCAATTACCCCGCCAATAAAAGCCATCAGCCACCACCTGCCGTTGCCGAAGTGTCACAACCCGTGCATGGAAGCGTCCGCACAGCCCTTGAGTCACAGTCCTTGTTTTTGCCTTGCCTTGTCTTGCGTCCTGAGTTTGCCCCTCTTTTTCCTCCCTAGCGGAGCGCCTTTTGTTGTCCCCTTTTTTGAGTGCCCTATTTTCCTCTCCAGTTTGGAGCTCTTTATGTTCAGCGTTTTGTCCCTCTTTAAGAGGCGTTTTGAGTTTCCTGTTATTAAACTGCAGCCTTGTTGGCCAACTTATCATCTGCGTCTGAGTCCTACCTCTTCACGTTGTGACAGGTATAAGAGGTTTAACATATAAATGGATAAAATGTTATTTGGATGATAGATATCAGTATGTGCAGTCTAACAATATAAATTCAAAACACCCTCAAAGATTGCGAGGGAACGCAAAGTTTTTTGCGAGGGCACGCAATCTTTGCAAGGGAACGCAAAGATGTTTTGCGAGTTTTTTTTTTCTACCATGTCACCCTAGGGGCTCCGTAGTATGACAATACAGTGGGTGTTTTTTGGGCCCGAGCAGCGACCGCTGCGAGGTCCCTATTGTTTTTGTAAAAATTATTTTAATTATTATTATTATTATTATTAGGGCCCGAGCAGCGACCGCTGCGAGGTCCCTATTGTTTTTGTAAAAATTCTTCTTCTTCTTCTTCTTCTTTATTCTCCGCAAACGATCGCGATTTTGGGTACCTAAACATTCATGAAAACTCATCAAACTTTGCACACTCCTCAGGCCCGGCGAAAAATTTGATATTATGAAGTCGTCATAACAACGCGACTCTATAGCGCCCCTTAGCGTAGAAAAAATAAAAAATAAGCTCAGCACGTTTGAGCTCGAGCAACGAAAATTGGCAGGCACGTGAAGCACCCCGAGACGCACAAAAAAGTCTGTTTGGACCATGTAGCTAAAATGTACAGGAAGTGAGCTATGAATTTTTTAATGTCCAATTTTGGCCTATTTTGGCACATTCACTGTCGTCATGGTTTTTCCCCCTTTGCAAACATTTTTCATCCAATTGACTTCAAACTTGGCATTTATCATCTCAAGACCTGAGAGAACAACTGGGCAAAACATCTTGCCTTTTCGAAATACTATATGACGGGGGCGGGGCATCAAATATTGCCTTTAAAATTTCATTTGTCCAGAAAGAGCAAATGCTTAACTCCCATGTTCAAGCTCCAAAAAATCTCAAACTTCTCAGGCAACATAATAGTCATGGCCTGAAAACATCTATATGATAAAATTCAGTTATACATATAGCGCCACCTAGTGGTAACAATAAATGTCATACTTTACGTTTTTAGCTACTGTGCTGAGCTCGTTGAAGGGATCCAGTTGAAATTTGGTCAGAAAAGCCTTAAGATGTTGATCATGCCCCACACCGAATATTGTAACTTTTGACCAAAGGGCGTGGCCGCTACGGTGATGCAAAGTCTGAAGATTTTTCGTGACAATAAAAGCTGCATTAACTTGACCGAGATGATCATATTTTCTCAAAATTTCACACATTTGATGAGAGTCCAGCCCTAAAGACATCTACGAACTTATATTTCATCTTACTGATAGCGCCACCTAGTGGCATATTTTTTTCTTACGAATTTTCTTCTACGTTTTTCTCCAAACACGTTAACTGGACTTACCTCATATTTGCTCAGATGAGGGTTTCGGCCTTCACGGTGTCACAACACGAAGTTTGTGAGTTTTCGCGAATTGCTTTGGGCGTGGCTAAGCGCTGTTCGCCAAGAAAACAACGCCAGTTTTGAGGGTCTAAACATGCACAGAAACTCATGAAACTTGGCACACACATCTGGCCTGGTACAATGAGCAATATTTTATTGTTGATTGTGCTATTTAAAAAAAAAAAAAAAAAGACTCAATAGCGCCCCCTAGAAATTTTTAATGAAGCAGCCCTGGTTGTACGTTTAAGCAAGGACGACGAATATTTTTAGGTGTATGAGGGAGCCCAAGACCTACAAAAAAGTCTCTTGGACCCATATGCTAAAATGAACAGGAAGTGAGCTACGAATTTTTGAATGTCCCATTTTTGACGATTTTTGCACATTTACAGGGGGCATACTTTTGCCCACTTCTTCTCCACGTTTCATCGGACTGAGTTAAGACTTGACCTGGACCATGTCAAGACCTGAGCCAACGACAGGGGGAAAAATCTTGACTGGGCTGCGAGGGCCCTTTATAGATGCTCGCAGCTCTAGTTCATCCTATTTACTTCATTCCAACTTCAGTACATTCCAGTAATTCATGCTATGAGCTATTCCAGCTTTTCAGTTCCAAAATTCACAATTTCCGATTGCGTAGTCGATTATTCCCACATTCTATATTTTCCATTTACTTCCACATTATTCATCCAATTTACTTCATTCCAACTTCAATATATTCCGGTTATTCACGCCATGAGTTCTTCCTGATTTTCAGTTCCAAAATTCACAATTCCCGATTTCGTTGTCGATTATTCCCACATTCTACATTTTCCATTTACTTCCACGTTATTCATCCGATTTACTTCATTCCAACTTCAGTACGTTCCAGTATTTCATGCTATGAGCTATTCCAGCTTTTCAGTTCAAAAATTCACAATTTCCAATTTCGAAGCCGATTATTCCCACATTCTACACTTTCCATTTACTTCTACATTCATACGATTTACTTCATTCCAACTTCAGTACATTCCAATAATTCATGATATGAGCTATTCCAGCTTTTCAGTTCCAAAATTCACAATTTCCGATTGCGTAGTCGATTATTCCCACATTCTATATTTTCCATTTACTTCCACATTATTCATCCAATTTACTTCATTCCAACTTCAATATATTCCGGTTATTCACGCCATGAGTTCTTCCTGATTTTCAGTTCCAAAATTCACAATTCCCGATTTCCTTGTCGATTATTCCCACATTCTACATTTTCCATTTATACTTCCACCTTATTCATCCGATTTACTTCATTCCAACTTCAATACGTTCCAGTATTTCATGCTATGAGCTATTCCAGCTTTTCAGTTCAAAAATTCACAATTTCCAATTTCGAAGCCGATTATTCCCACATTCTACACTTTCTATTTAATTCCACATTATTCATCCTATTTACTTCATTCCGACTTCAGTACATTCCAGTAATTCATGCTATGAGCTATTCCAGCTTTTCAGTTCCAAAATTCACAATTTCCGATTGCGTAGTCGATTATTCCTACATTCTATATTTTCCATTTACTTCCATATTATTCATCCGATTGACTTCATTCCAACTTCAATATATTCCAGTAATTCGCGCCATGAGCTCTTCCAGTTTTTCAGTTCCAAAATTCACACCTTACCCACAATTCCCGATTTTGTACCCGATTATTTCCCACATTCTACATGGGCGATTCTACATTTCACATTTACTTCCACATTATTCATCCGATTCACTTCATTCCAACTTCAATATATTCCACCAATTTATGCCATGAGCTCTTCCATCTTACCACCTAACTTACCACCCACGGCGGCCTTTTTCCAACTTACAATGCCCGGCGGCCATTTTAGACAAATGATATGCCCAAGTTTCTCGCCAACCTGGCCCCCCAAGGTGGCGATCATTTTGGCCAATTGATTAGGTATGCCTGTGATTCTTGCCAGGATATGCCCCGACCTGAACAGGAAGTGACCTGATTTCAACAGGAAGTGACCTATATCAACAGGAAGTGACCTCTTCTCAACAGGAAGTGACCTAATATCAAGAGTAAGTGACCCGGAAGTGACCTTAAATCAACAGGAAGTGACCTAATTTCAACATGAAGTGACCTTAAATCAACAGGAAGTGACCTGATTTCAACAGGAAGTGACCTCATATCAACAGGAAGTGACCTCATTTCAACAGGGAGTGAGCTAAAATGAACAGGAAGTGACCCGATTTCAACAGGAAGTGACCTGTTTTAACAGGAAGTGACCTCATATCAACAGGAAGTGACTTAGGATCAACAGGAAGTGACCCAATTTCAACAGGAAGTGACCCGATTTCAACAGGAAGTGATCTAATATCAACAGGAATTGACCCGATTTCAACAGGAAGTGACCTGAAATCAACAGGAAGTGAGTATGCTAGTGCTAAGTTAGCATGCTAATTCTAGCTTGGTATGCTCATGCTAAGTTAGCATACTAATGCTAATGTTAGATTAGTATGCTAATGTTAGCCTAGTATGTTAATGCTAAAGTTAGCTTAGCATGCTAATGTTAGCTTAGCATATTAATGTTAAGTTAGTATGCTAATGCTAATGTTAAGTTAGCATGCTAATGCTAAGTTATCATGCCAATGCTAAGTTAGCATGCTAATGCTAATGTTAGCATAGCATGCTAATGCTAATGTTAGCTTAGCATGCTAATCTTAAGTTAGCATGCTAATGCTAATGTTAACTTAGCATGGTAATGCTAATGTTAGCTTTGCATGGTAATGCTAATGCTAAGTTAGCATACTAATGCTAATGTTAGCTTAGTATGCTAATGTTCGCTTAGTATGTTAATGCTAAAGTTAGCTTTGCATGCTAATGCTAAGTTAGCATGCTAATTCTAGCTTAGCAAGCCAATACTAATGCTAGATTAGAATGCTAATGCTACATTAGCATGCTATTGCTAATGTTAGCTTAGCATGCTAATGCTAGCTTAGTATACTAATGCAAATGTGACGTGATTTCAACAGAGTGACTATTACGCCATTGCTTATTAAGTTTGCCACTCCTTACACCATTGCTACTCGATTCTCCCCTCCTTACTTCATTGCTTATTAATTCTTCTCACTTTACTCCATTGCTTACCCGATTACTTGCTACTTCCTCCATTTCTTTCTTGATTTCTTCATTGTTTTCTTATTTCTTGCTTATTTTTACCTTTGTGCTATTTTTCTTCCTTCAACTGCTTCTAGATTTCTGGATGAATTCAAACCATTCCAACTTCAGCATGTTAAGCTCATTCCATGTCATTCAGTATCATTCAACATCATTCAATATCATTCAACATCATTCAATGTCATTCAATATCATTTAACATCATTCAACATTATTCCAAATCATTCCACAGGTATTCATTCAGCTCTCCAGCCTTCACACGCCATTTCCCCAGAAATGGCATTTCTAGTTAATAGTTAATTACTCTGTAATTTTCACATAATTTATCCTTCATGAGCATTCAGTTTAGCATTCAGCTATTAGCATTCAGCTTTCAGCATTCCCATGCAATTTCTGCAGAAATTGCACTTAGTCTAGTGTTACTAAGGAACCTCTTCACTTTTGGGTCTTCAAATCTTTAAAGTCAACGAACTCACCCATTTTTCATCCAATTGAAAGCATTCCAACTTTAGTTTGTTTTTTGTTTTGTTTTTTTCAAAAATTCACCTCTTCACTGTTGCTATTTTACTCAGTTGTAAGATCTCCAGTTTTTGCATTGACATAAAGTGACTTAATCTCTATTCATCTTCAGGCACAGCAAGACATCCTTCAATACCATTTCACAACAATTCACTCATCACATCAAGTCTTCTCTGGCACAGTGGTTTGAGCATTCGCCTGCCACACCAGAAGACCTGGGTTCGAACACTAGTACAATTGCAATATTGAATACTAATCATTGTCAAATTGTTTCACATCCGTTATTTTTTTACCCCATTCTATATTCAAAATTCAAATTTGCTTTGTATATATTGGCATATTCACTACAATTATATACAATGTCACAGACCCTTCTAAGGCAGCAATGTCACAGTGGTTTGAGCATTTACCTGCCACACTGGAAGACCTGGGTTCAGGCCCTGCCTGGGCAGCTCTACAGCTAGTGCAGTGGAGCTTTGATCAGTAAACAGGATGTGATAGTTTGAACCCTACCTTCACCAGATTGCAATACAAGTTTTCTTTTTATTCATATATCATTCAACTTCAAGTTAATGTTTAATAATTACTACTACTACTACTACTACTACTACTACTACTATTACGACTACTCTTACTAGTAAATACTAGTTACTTGTAATACTACTGCTACTACTACTAGTAATTACTAGTTAATTACGTTGTAATTTGTAATATTTCATTTTCCTTCATTAGCATTCAGCTATTAGTGTAGCCTAGGTGCCAAATCAGGTGCCTGTTGCTTTAAATTTGAAAAATGAGTGTGTTGCCATTTCCAGCTCAGTAAGTGAACGAGTCAGTGGGTGAATGTGTTGCCATTTCCGGTTCAGGAACGAACGATTCAGTGAATGAGTGTTGCGGCTGTTGCCATTTCCGGCTCGCGAACGAGTCAGTGAGTGAACGTGCTACCTCCATTTCCCGTTCGCGTACGATTCATTGAGTGAACATACTGCCATACCAGTTCAGTGAGTGAGTGATTGTAGTCTTGCCATGAGTGATTCACGATTTGCCAAGGAAGAAACTACTCACAGAAACGCCACTACTTCCGTGCTGGCGGGGACAAGCTTTCATTGTCATGCGTTTCTCGAAGCCAGTGCTTCTCAAATAGTGGGGCGGGCCCCCCAGGGGGGCGCGAGGCTCCATCAAGGGGGGCGCGTTTGACCTCGAGGAACATGCTTTTTTATTTTCTTATTTGTATTTTTTTACTGTCCTAGAATAAAGTGCAATTACACCTCTACTACATTAGGGGCAGTGGTGCTCTCATTTTTGGAAGAGTGCGCAGGGAGCATTCGCTCGGTGGTGTCTGGGTTTTGTTTGCACTGAGCATGCACGCTTCACACAGTGTCACGATGTGGGGTGTTGAAGGCAGGACCCAAATGCAGGAGGCAACCAAAAAACAGGGCAAGGCAGGGATGCAGGTAAAAAAGGGGATTTAATTAACAAAAACTATAAACAAGGTACTATGAAAAAATTAACAAGATCAAAAAACAAACACAAGGCATGGCATGGCATGGAACACAGGGACAACAACAGGCACAACAGATACTATGACTCCACAAGAACCGAACGGAAAACAGGGGACTAAATACACACAGGCTAATGACAATGACTAGACACAGCTGGGCAAGACACAAGTGGCAGGGGAAGCTGATTGGTGGATACACTGGGAAGGGAAGAAACACTCAGGTGGACGTGGTTTGACATAACGGGACAAGGGAAGACACAAGGAACACATGACAAACGACCAAAAGACAACAAAAACCCACCCCCACCAAACCAAAACATGACATAACCCCCCCCTCAAGGGACGGCTCCCAGACGTCCAACATAAAAAGTCCAAAAACAAGGGCGGGCGGAAGGGGGCACGGAGGAGGGCACACGGCCCACCCATCCGTCCCAGACAAAAAGCAGTTCAGGAGGGCGTCCTCGACGCCCGACAAGGAGCAGAGGTGGCGGCGGGGTGTTCGCCGCCAGATGAGGAGCAGGAGACGGCCGCTGGCCGGGCGCCGCCGGAACTGGTGCAGGCGATGGCGGCCGCTGGCCGAGCGCCGCCGGAACAGGTGCAGGCGATGGCGGCCGCTGGCCGGGCGCCGCCGGAACTGGTGCAGGCGGTGGCGGCCGCAATCCATGCGCCGCCGGACGAGGAACAGGAGGTGGCGGCCGCAATCCATGCGCCGCCTGACGAGGAACAGGAGGTGGCGGCCGCATTCCATGCGCCGCCTGACGAGGAACAGGAGGTGGCAGCCCAGGCGAAGCGGCCAGGGGCTGCGGCGGCGGCGGCCCAGGCGAAGCGGCCAGGGACTGCGGCGGCAGCGGCCCAGGTGAAGCGGCCAGGGGCTGCGGCGGCAGCGGCCCAGGCGAAGCGGCCAGGGGCTGCGGCGGCAGCGGCCCAGGCGAAGCGGCCAGGGACTGCGGCGGCAGCGGCCCAGGCGAAGCGGCCAGGGACTGCGGCGGCAGCGGCCCAGGCGAAGCGGCCAGGGGCTGCGACGGCAGCGGCCCAGGCGAAGCGGCCAGGGACTGCGGCGGCAGCGGCCCAGGCGAAGCGGCCAGGGGCTGCGGCGGCAGCGGCCCAGGCGAAGCGGCCAGGGGCTGCGGCGGCAGCGGCCCAGGCGACGCGGCCAGGGGCTGCGGCGGCAGCAGACAAGGTTCCGGAGCGAGAGGTTGCAGCAGACAAGGTTCAGGAGCGAGAGGCTCCAGCAGACGAGGTTCAGGAGCGAGAGGCTGCAGCAGACGAGGTTCAGGAGCGAGAGGCTGCAGCAGACGAGGTTCAGGAGCGAGAGGCTCCAGCAGACAAGGTTCAGGAGCGAGAGGCTCCAGCAGACAAGGTTCAGGAGCGAGAGGCTCCAGCAGACAAGGTTCAGGAGCGAGAGGCTCCAGCAGACGAGGTTCAGGAGCGAGAGGCTCCAGCAGACAAGGTTCAGGAGCGAGAGGCTCCAGCAGACAAGGTTCAGGAGCGAGAGGCTCCAGCAGACAAGGTTCAGGAGCGAGAGGCTCCAGCAGACAAGGTTCAGGAGCGAGAGGCTCCAGCAGACGAGGTTCAGGAGCGAGAGGCTCCAGCAGACAAGGTTCAGGAGCGAGAGGCTCCAGCAGACAAGGTTCAGGAGCGAGAGGCTCCAGCAGACAAGGTTCAGGAGCGAGAGGCTCCAGCAGACGAGGTTCAGGAGCGAGAGGCTGCAGCAGACGAGGTTCAGGAGCGAGAGGCTCCAGCAGACGAGGTTCAGGGACTTGAGACCTGTCTGACCCGTCACTCCCGACGCCACGGAGCAAAGCCAGTACCTCCTTTAGCCCGGCAATGGCTCGGTCGCAGGCTTCAAGCCCCTCCTTCTGCCCGGCAATGGCTCGGTCGCAGGCCTCAAGCCCCTTCTTCGCCCAGGGCTCCCATTCCGCCATTGCCCCCGCTGGGTCCAGTTCTGGTGGAGTCATTCTGTCACGATGTGGGGTGTTGAAGGCAGGACCCAAATGCAGGAGGCAACCAAAAAACAGGGCAAGGCAGGGATGCAGGTAAAAAAGGGGATTTAATTAACAAAAACTATAAACAAGGTACTATGAAAAAATTAACAAGATCAAAAAACAAACACAAGGCATGGCATGGCATGGAACACAGGGACAACAACAGGCACAACAGATACTATGACTCCACAAGAACCGAACGGAAAACAGGGGACTAAATACACACAGGCTAATGACAATGACTAGACACAGCTGGGCAAGACACAAGTGGCAGGGGAAGCTGATTGGTGGATACACTGGGAAGGGAAGAAACACTCAGGTGGACGTGGTTTGACATAACGGGACAAGGGAAGACACAAGGAACACATGACAAACGACCAAAAGACAACAAAAACCCACCCCCACCAAACCAAAACATGACACACAGCAAAAAAAAATAAATCAGCACAAATTATTTAATATTTTTGTTTTGCAGGTTAAAGGTTTTTTTTTTGTTTTTTTGTTTTTTTGTTTTTTTAATATTGTGCTCCTGAGTTAATGTTGGTGATCAGTTTGAATGCATTATTATTTATTGATTTTATGTAATTTTATTTTTCCGTATCATATAGTTTGACATGGTCAGTCAAAAAATGTTTATAGTTTAATTAAGGATTTAATTTTATTTTTGAATTTCAGATGCACTTTAAACCTTTTCTGTTACAGTTAATACAGCTAGTCTTTGTTGCAAGTTGGTCCATCTGTCTCTCTTTTTTTATTCTCTTATACATTAAAACGGATACAGTGTTATGCAGAGGTGTGCTTTATATATATATATATATATATATATATATATATATATATATATATTGATGTAATTTTATAGACAAATGATACTATTTATATTCGCGGGGATGGGAGGGCGAGAGATGTTTTCTTCTTACTGGGGGGGGGGAATGAAAATAATTGAGAAGCACTGCTCCAAGCTAACGGCTAATGTGGTGTCCGTCCACGTACTGGGCTGGGGGCAAGCGCATGAAAACAAAATAGAGCGAGTGACAGTCTCTCTCTCACCAGCACATGACGGTTGCCCCGTGCTGTAGCAGCGGTGAGATGACGTTGTTGGGGATATCTTTAATGGATTTATTATCGTGTACTGTGGGTGTTGTCTACTGTAATTATTATTATTATCATTATTATTATCATCATCATTATTATTATTATTATTATTATTAAAATTATAATTATTACAGTTGAATATAAAAAGTAACTTCATAAAAAAAAAAAAAAAAAAAAGCACATTTCTTTTACTTTTTTTTTTTTTTTTGTCACAACGTCCGGGTGGGGGTGGTGGTGTTGTTTGGTTAAACGATTCGGTGAACGAATCTTTTCAACGGTTCTTTTAAATGAACTGATTCTAGTGATTCAGTTCACCTAAAAGAACTGTAATGCCCCTAGAGTGTTTGCTAATGTCTGTAATCACGTTTTATTTACAGCATTCCCACAATAATAATAAAGGTTAGAAACAACATATGTGAGAATGCTAAAAACCAAAGTAAGACAATTCCAAGACTAATATTTATCCATAAATCAATTTCCTTACTCGATTAAAATAATAAATAGTGACGCTACCCATGTGGGGGGTTCGCGGGTTATGTATGTATTGTTATGAAGGCAACAGGCTTTTCTCATATGCTACACACAATGTTTTGGCGTGTTTATGACTGACAGTAGCTGTTGAAAATTCGCATTAAACAGCTGTTGTTAGCTCAACGTTTGGCCTTATCATTTCTCAGATGCTACAATGTTGACATTTTCGAAGATGAGCCAAATAAGAATTACCAAGACCATGAAAGGTTTTATAAATTAATGGATTGATCCTAAAGTACACTGGTGTAAGGTGTTCTCTGTCATTGTGAGAACATGGGCTGCTCAATTCTGCAGTAATGGGAAATTACTAATACAGTGTTGTTTGGGAAGACTGAAGAGGAGAGCCTTACAGTGATCAATGCAACTGGAGATAAATGTTACCATTTGCTTCTCTGTATTTTCTCTGTAAATACATTTTTGTCTTGTACTCTACTCTCAGTAGCCAGGTCGCCATTGTAAATGAGAATCTGTTCACAATGGACAATGGGTAAAAGAAAGAAAGAAAGAAAGAAGGAAAGAACCGTGCTGATGTTCTTAGGTGATAAAATCCAGTTTTCAGCAAGTTATTTATGTGTGCAATAAATTTTAGCTTGGAGTCAGAGATAACACTCGTATTTTTAACGTTTTCTTTGAGAGTGAGAGAGTTGTTTTAATTTTCTAAATTATTTGTCTCTCTGAGCTCGAGAACCAAGAATGAAAACTGAATAGTTTATTTTCATACAGATCCACAGCTGCAAAGTGGTGCAATTTGGCCAAAAGCACTTTTATTGTTCAATTAAGGGTCAGAAGAATAGCTTTACACCAGTTTTTGGTATTCTATCAGTATTATAAGAAATTGGTGCCACTTTTTGCAAAGTCATGATCTACACATTATACGTTTATTTTCATTTTGCAAAAGGAGCTGAGGAATTGTTGGTTGAAAAATGCGACAAAATTTATATATTTGGCAATATTTGGCAATACAAACAGTATTTTCATAATGTGTACAATATGTTAAAATGAAACGACCTAATTTAACAATAAACCTAGTTACCAGTTGTATGTTGTGAAAATATGTAATTATGTGACTGCTTCGGCGCAAAGCCGTAGTTCGCTACTGCTTGCGAAGCAAAGCAGGCACATATTACTATCCGAGAAAACGGCCCCGGCGTTTATTATAGTGGAATTTTTCAGAAAAAAAACGTGCCTGAACCGTTGAACGTTCCGGCACAAATGAGGTATCAAAAGATCTGACTCTCCATCTGAGTCGGCGGGGAACCATTTTTTTCACGGAATTCAGAGTTACCATGGTGACGCAATTCCCCCAAAACCCCGCCAAGAAGCCCCATAGGAATGAATGGAGAAGGGGGGGAAAAGAGCCACAAATTAAGCACCTTTTTCCAAGCTACGCTGTGCGTACATACGTACATTAACGGACCGATATAATTTTTAGCTCATTTTGTTGCAATTTTTTTGCATTTAGCATGCTAATGCTAGCTTAGCAAGCAAATGCTAAATTATCAAGCTAATGCTAAGTTAGCATATTAATACTAATGCTAACTTGGCATGTTAATGCTAATGCTAAGTTAGCATGCTAATGCTAGGTTGACATGCTAATGGCAAGTTATCATGCTAATGCTAATGTTACGTTAGCTTAGCATGCTAATGCTAGCGTACTGACTGATTGAGAGGTAAAGTACACCAACATTTGGGAAACTGTTCAGTGCATTTGGCTTTCCACCTTGCAAAAGTCAGCAGTCACATCCAAAATGTCCGCGGAAATTTTTCTAGTTTATATATTGAACTTTGGAAATTCTTATTATGCCACCCCATATAGACAATGTAAGGATTTGAATTACACTTGTCGTTGAAGGTGGCCTGCGCACACGCCTCCTTGAAGTCCTCCGATATGTCGTCAGAGCAGTAGACGGTGTCGAGCATCACTGCGCGTTCTCGCCAGTTGTGCTCCGGTCCTTGTAGAGCTTGAAGGGCTCGCTCTGCTCCTCCTCCATCAGCAGGATCGTCGACGCCGGCGACGCCTGCATCTCCTCCCTGTGCTCCTCGTAGTTGTTGCTGTCGTCCCTGTTGATGTCTTGGTAGTATCTTTCGAAGTCGGGCACTCTGGAGTGATCCTCCTATTTCTTGAGTTCCAGGAGCTCCTGCAGGTCCATGGAAGCCTCCGGGAACCTGGTCAGTGTCACCATGCGGTTCAGGGTGCCCAGACGGCCCTTCACCGTGGTGTTTTTCTGTCTGAACCTCGTGCAGTGGAAGATCAAACCCTCCCGAGTCAGCTGAAATTACGAGCTGTGGTATTTGGCAAGCAAAAGTTTTTTGACATCCATAAGGATCCTCTTTCGACGCACTGGATCCTTCTCTGGTGTCTCGATGAGGAATTTGCTCTTTCTCATACTCAATTTGTTGCTCTTCTTCTTCTTGCTGCTGCTCGTCTTCTTCTTGTTCCTCTGTTCTTGGTCTTTTGGTCTTTTTTCTTTTGTATGGCAAAAAGTATCTTCTGTGACTTGCGTCTATCCGTTTAGTTTTTCTCTCTTTCCCCGGAGTTGTTTGCGTCTCCCCCGTTTTATACTGGTTGTAGTCCCGCCTGCATTCCACATCTGGAAGCTATTGAGGTCACTTATATAAGGCCTTTATATAACTGTGGTTCTGTGGTCTGTAGTTTCTGCTCCTCCTTGATTCTACCTCATCCTCAACATCCTAGCCAATAGTGCGACGTGGCACTGTTATAGCGCGTACGTCCGCGAAGCGGCCGTTGTTGCTAGGATGTTGAGGATGGAATTTGAGGTGTGTGTACTTGGTTTATGGGTCAAGTGTAATGAAGTGTAATTCAAGTGTAATGTAGTGTAATTCAAGTGTAATGAAGTGTAATCTACTTGGTCTAATCTTAACTGTATCGGCTGGGTCAGTATTGTTGAATGTCAGTGCTTGGTGAGGCAACAGGTTCAATATGGTGTTTACCAACAGGAAAGTGATGCTCCCCAGCTGTCAACATCTATTACCCTCAGTCACATACACACACACACAAACACATACCAGTGAGACACTCAGCCATATATACACACTCACAAAATCAGACATACAGGGGTGCAGCTATTCATAAAGCCATAACAACAGAAAATGGTATGTGGCTGGAAAAATGTCAGGGCAATTGGATTCTCCAAATAGTACTATTTTTTTTCTCATGGCTTTTTATTTTCTCTATGTCGATCTGTCTTCTATCTCGCTGCTCTCTGTGCACTTCACCTAAAGGCGGACTTAGAAAACTGGTTGTATTTTAACTCATATAGTATTTCGAAAAGTCAAGTTTTTTTCCCCTGTCGTTGGCTCAGGTGTCAGGTGTCCAGGTCAAGTTTAAAGCAAATTAGATGAACCATATAGGAGAAGTGGGCAAAAGTATGCCTCCTGTAAATGTGTAAAAATCGAAAAAAAAAAAAAAAAAAAAGGGACATTTAGAAAATGCGTAGCTCACTTCCTGTTCATTTTAGCATATCGGTCCAAGAGACTTTTTTTGTAGGTCTTGGGCTCCCTCATACATCTAAAAATCTGCGTAGGTCTTGCTTAAACATACAACCGGGGCTGCTTCATTAAAAATTTCTAGGGGGCGCTATTGAGTCATTTTTGTAAAAATAGCACAGTCCACAATAAAATATTGCTCATTTTGCCAGGCCAGATGTGTGTGCCAAGTTTCATGTGTTTCTGTGCCAGTTTAGGCCCAAAAAATTGGCGTTGTTTTCTTGGCGTGGGGCATGATCAACATCTTAAGGCTTTTCTGACCAATTTTCGACTGGATCCCTTCAACAAGCTTGGCACAGTAGCTAAAAAGTATGACATTTATTGTCACCCTAGGTGGCCCTATATGTATAACTGAATTTTATCGTATAGATGTTTTCAGGCCGTGACTATTAAGTTGCATTAGAAGCTTGGCATTTTTTGGAGCTTGAACATGGTAGTTATTAAGCATTTGCTCTTCCTGGACAAATTAAATTTTAAAGGCAATTTTTCGATGTTCCGCCCCCGTCATATAGTATTTCAAAAAGTCAAGATTATTTTGCCCAGTTGTTATCTCACGTCTTGAGATGATACATGCCAAGTTTCAAGTCAATCGGATGAAAACTGTTTGCAAAGGCGGAAAAAGTATGACCACAGTGAATGTGCCAAAATTGGCCAAAATTGTACAATCAAAAATTCATAGCTCACTTCCTGTACATTTTAGCTATATGGTCCCAATAGACTTTTTTTGTGCGTCTCGGGGTGCAACATGTGCCTACCAACAAAAGAATATCAAATTTTTCACCTGGCCCGAAGAGTGTGCAAAGTTGGGTGAGTTTTCGTAAATGTTTAGGTCCTCAAAAATGCAATGGATAATAATAATAATAATAATAATAATAATAATAATAATAATAATAATAATAATAATAATAATAATAATAATAATAATTCAAAAGAAATACAATAGGGACCTCATAGTGGTCGCTGCTCGGGCCCTAATAACAAAAAGTCTCACTCTATCTGAGGATCGTTCCACATTATCGCATTGCATATACATATTTACCACATTGATCTATCCCGTGACATGACATCTCAAACATCACAACAAATTACATCAACATCGTGAAATATTCATACAAACCCTAACCATAATGGCTTGATGTTCTGCCAATCCCTTCGGCAGGTTCATGTCACCTACAGCATGCATAAAACATCACAGCAGGCTGCATGTAAAACGAAAATACGCCCCCACACACATATATATATATATATATATATATATATATATATATGTATATATATATACAGGTTAGAGGCTAATATATATATATATATTAGCCTCTAACCTGTACATGACTAATCTGTACGTATACGTATCATTTATACAGTAGCCTGCTCACGAGATGGGAGGAGTAAGATGGCCGCCCTGTCGCTTCAACAGCTTGCACGGGCGTGTATGCGCGGCTATCCAGTCTTACATACAGATTAGTGAGACGAACACAGGAGAAGTGACAATGACGTGTGATTCCAGTTCAACAACATCACGCAAAATATTTTGTTGTAAAAGCTAAGCACAAAACGACTACGACCGGGCTATCCATCATTGCTGACAGACTGGCGGTTTGCACACAGTCACGCGAGAATTGGACCATACGTCATCAAACTGGAGAATTATCCGGTATAAACCGTATATACTGGTATATACCATTTAGAAGTATACGGTATCCACATTGGAACGTACGGGGCAGGTTTTGAAATCCACTAGAGCCCGGCTCCAAAAGTGCTCGGTTTCAAGCTCCGGAATGGCACCGCCATGTGGACGAACTGTACAAACGGGAAGAAACTTGTGCGGATACAGTGAAATGGGCTTTTGTGTGGACAGGGCCTAAAGACACCAACACCAACTAACATGATGAGACACACCTGGGCAAGTGGCAAGGGGCACTCATTGGTTGACACACAAGAAAGGTAAGGCAAACACAGGTTGATCACATAAAGCTTGAGGAGACAAGGGAATGGAGGGCACAGGGACAACATAGAAAAACACAGATGACACAGGAAAAAAACAAAACACAACCACCCAAAACTAAACAAAAACCCCACCCCACAGAACCGAAACATGACACTTTATACAAACATATGGATGCACAATTTAAGCCCAAAATATGACTGTGAGTTTTCTGTGTATTGTTCTGTACCAGGCAAGGGCATAAAATATGACAGTCATGTGTTGGACTGTTAGTGGTTAGTGCATTGATTTAACCGGCACATAACTGGGGATGGACCGTCAACATTAAAATGCAGAAAGCATCAGTCTGCTGATGCATAAAGCCACCATGCAGAACACACTCTGATGGGGCATACACATACACACACACACCCACACACCCCATGCACACGCACACCAACACACGCACACATGCAAGGGGAAGTTACTAGGTTATTATCTTTCCACCCCATAAAATGGGAATAACTTAAAGTATTTCCACAATTAATAACCTGCTCATAAATCTAAATATTCCCCATTAATATGGTTCTCTATTATGCACACACAAGCACAGTGCTTGTCGGGGTGTATAAGAGCAAGGAAAATGATAAAGCCATCAAGAATGTTCTGGATGAACTGAGCCAAATGTGTATGTCTTTCAGAGCGTGCGTGTGCATGTGTGTTGTGCGGGGGGTGTAAGGTGGAATTGGGGTGGTAAAGTTGCCCTTCTGGATATTCAACATTTCCTCAGAGTATGTATTTATTTGACAATAAAGAAAAGAGAATTGTTGTTAGAAAACATCTTGAGTCATTGTCCTTAGAAACCAAAGACCAAGTTCAAAATGTTGCAGTGCTAATAGAGTCAGAGATGACTTTCAGCAAAAATATCAAATCAATCACTAAAACAGCCTTTTACCAGCTGAAAAACATATCCAGACTGAAGGACTGCATGCTCCAAGCAGACCAAGGGTGTATTCAGACCTGTACTGTTTGGTCCACTTTAAACGGACCAGAGTTCGTTTCCCACGCTGGTCCAGACCTTTTGTGCAGGTCTGAATACACACAAACGAATCCTGGTACGGACCAAACAAGCACACCGAGACCCACTTTTTGAGGTGGTCTCAGTCCGCTTCCAAACACACTCGCTGCGGTTCAATTCGCAGTCTGAATAAAAACCATGGCTGATCCGCTCCAAGTGCAGGACATATGCGCTTAACAAGCCACCGTAGCAAACCATCGCGGGGGGTAATATTGCCCGGTAGTTAATATTGTGCTAAATTAATTCATAATCATGCGTATTCTGTTTAGCCACGCTGCTGTTTTCATGTTTTGGTGGGGGTGGGGCACACGAAGCGCAACGGCTCCTCCGGTTATTGCTTGCAAACGATGACGCCATTCCAAAACTAGAAACAGCGCCGCGGAACCTCCATTGAATGAGCTACCATTGACGCTCGTAAATATCTTAAATCTAATAACGCCAGAAATATGCCTAGCAGTAATGCAGCACGTCGGAATGTCATGTTTTCCTCTATTTCCGGGTTTCGTTGTGCGTTCAGCCCTCGTCATTTTTTGTCCAATGGGAGCGCAGATTGTCACGCAGCTCGAGGTGATTACGCAATATAGTCCACTTGCAAAAAACACAGTGTTGAATATGAACCGCACTAAACGAAAAAAAAAGAAAGTCCACTTTTGGTCCGGACCAAACAAGCGGACTAAAGGACTTTTCTGGTCTGAATACACCAAAAGCTTATCCACTTTTACCTCCAGTGGACTTGGTTATTGTAACGGCCTGCTGACTGGACTCTCTCAAAAGAACATCAGACATTTGCAGCTAATTCAGAACACTGCAGCTCAGGTTCTGACCAAAACAAAGAGATCAGAACATATCACTCCAGTCCGAAAGGCTTTACACTGACTCTCAGTCAGCTGTAGAATAGACATAGGTGGGTCGAGTAGCCAAAAATTGTACTCAAGTAAGAGTAGCGTTATTTCAAAATAATATTACTCAAGTAAAAGTAAAAAGTAGTCATAAAAAAATCACTCAAGTACAAGTAAAAAAAGTATTCGCTGAAAATAATACTCAAGAACCTAGAGTAACTGCTTGACCATTGTCTGATTTATTTTTTTAAAAACAATGTAATCAGACAGACAAAAACATTCATTTTGTTGGGGTGAACCCTCTGTTGACAAAAAAAAAATAGGCTGAGAGAATACAGGCGAGTAAGCCATTGAAATCACACGTTCAGTTCTATTTGTAAAGTTAAATTAAGTTAACTTTATTGGAGTAGGATTGCTGAGGATTAATGTATTAAATCTGAGTGTACACTGAAAATATTGTGGTCGCTAAATTTCTATAAATACGCATGCAGCAGAGCCATTAGAAACTTGTACTTTTTAGCCTAAATCTTTTTTTACATACAGTATGCTAACATTGCTACATTGAATAAGAACAGCTAAACAATGATATGTTTTCTTACCAAATTCTGGCATTACATGGAGTCAACTGTTAACCAGTTATCAAAACTGTCTTTACCGTTAATAATTTGTGACACTTAGTGGCTACCGTCAATTAATGCCGCCATATAACGTTTTTTGATCCGTTTCGTTTATGGCAACAGTGAGGTCCTTTTCAACACTTACGAGGACAAATACCTGCCTAAATACAGCAAAAAGGTAATTGGATCAATCTTACCACGACATGTTTCCTCAGGTTCAATGTGGAATTTTTATATGCCGAATTGTCCATCTGTTTCGGCAGACACATAAGACACAGCCTTATAAAGCTGTTATAACGCACGGCATGTAAGGTAAACATGCTTAATATACGAGGCGGTGTTCGGCTTCGTTCTCTTCTGAGCTAATTTCGGAAACAGTTGCGTCTGTCGCTGACATGTTCCAATTGCCGCCAGCGTTTCCGCCGCCTGTGGTCATGTGACTGCATTGTTATGTCTGATTGGTAGAATGTTAAGGGAAGGAGTCCTAATGCTTGGATCGGTCTGATGCCAGTGAACATTTTGAGTGGTGGAAAGTAAAAGAATATTCATAAATGACTTAGTTATCACACTTAGAATGTGTTTACAATTTTTGTAAAAATACCGTAAGTGGGGTATTTTTTTGTTATGCCTCAAGGGCTAGGTGGCGCTGCATCTATAACTGAATGTTGTCATAGAGATACCTTCAGGCCTTGACTATAACATACATGTCAAGTTTGGGATTTTTTGGAGCATGTTCCGGGGAGTTATTAAGCATATCCTTTTTCATCTGAAAACACAAAATTTGATGCCCCGCCCTCATCATATAGTATTCCGAAAAGTCAAGATTTTTCCCGCTGTCGTTGGCTCAGGTCTTGAAATGGTCCAGGTCAAGTCTGAAGTCAGTCGGATGAAACGTGTAGTGGGCAAAAGTATGTTACCTGTAAATGTGCAAAAATCATCAAAAATGGGACGTTGAAAAATTTGTAGCTCAATTCCTGTTGATTTTAGCATATGGGTCCAAGAGACTTTTTTTTGTAGGTCTTGGGCTCCCTCATACACCTAAAAATTTCCGTAGACCTTGCTTAAACTTACAACCGGGGCTACTTCGTTAAAATTTTCTTGGGGGCGCTATTGAGTCATTTTTGTAAAAATGGCACAATCCACGATAAAATATTGCTCATTTTGCCAGGCCAGAGGTGTGTGCCAAGTTACATGTGTTTCTATGCCAGTTTAGGCCCTCAAAATTGGCGTTGTTTTCTTGCCGAACAGCGCTTAGCCACACCCACAACGATTCGCGAAAACTCACAAACTTCATGTTGTGACATCATGAAGGCGGAAACCCTCATCTGAGCAAATATGACGTAGATCCAGTTAACGTGGTTGGAGAAAAACATTGAAGAAAAATCGTAAGAAAAAAAAATGTCACTATGTGGCACTATCAGTAAGATGAAATATAAGTTCGTAGATGTCTTAAGGGCTGGACTCTCATCAAATGTGTGAAATTTTGAGAATATTGGACCATCTGGGTCAAGTTAAAGCAGCTTTTATTCTTACGAAAAATCCTCAGACTTTGCGGCACCATAACGGCCACGCCCTTTGGTGAAAAGTTACAATATTCGTTGTGGGGCATGATCAACGTCTTAAGGATTTTCTGACTAATTTTCAACTGGATCCCTTCAACGAGCTTGGCACAGTAGGTCAAAGTGTAAAGTATGATATTTATTGCTACCACTAAGTGGCGCTATATGTATAACCGAATTTTATTGTATAGATGTTTTCAGGCCGTGACTATGAAGTTGCATGAGAAGTTTGAGATTTTTTGTAGCTTGAACATGGGGGTTATTAAGCATTTGCTCTTTCTGGACAAATGAAATTTTAAAGGCAATATTTGATGCCCCGCCCACGTCAAATAGTATCTCAAAAAGTCAGGATTTTTTGCCCAGTTGTTGTCTCAGGTCTTTAGATGATACATGCCAAGTTTGAAGTCAATTGGATGAAAACTGTTTGCAAAGGGGGGAAAAGTATGACCCACAGTGAATGTGCCAAAAGGGGCCAAAATTACACATTAAAAAATGTATAGCTCACCAACTGTATATTTTAGCTCCATAGTCCCAATTGACTTTTTGTGCGTCTCGGGGTGCTACACGTGCCTGCCCAATTTTCGTAGCTCGAGGTCAAACGTGCCGGGATTGGTTTATATTTTTCTACGCTAGGGGGCGCTATAGAGTAACATTATTATGACAACGTCAGAATATCAATTTTTTTGCCGGGCCTGAAGAGTGTGCAAAGTTTGGTGAGTTTTCGTAAATATTTAGGTCCTCAAAAATTGTTTGAAAGAAAAGAAAAGAAATTGTTCGCGGAGAATAAATAATAATAATAATAATAATAATAATAATAATAATAATAATAATAATAATAATAATAATAATAATAATAATAACTAGAGCTGCGAGCGGCTATAAAGGGCCCTCGCAGCCCGGGCCACGTTGGGGTACTTGCACGTTGGGGTACTGGCACATCGGAAGCAGAATTTCTTTGAAAATGGCATGATAAACCTTTACATGTGGATTTTGTTTTTGCCAGGTGTGATGAATGTGTCAAGCTCAATGGGTTTTGGTGATTGTTAAGATCTGCAAAAATCAGCGTCCTTTTTTTAATTTTTAGGCAATGATGCCCTGATTGGTATTTTTTGTAAAAGTATATATAAACATCGCTCGTACTTATTGCACATTTGTTGCTTTTATTGTCCATAGAGACGATCAAAAAAATTAAACAAAATAAAAAAAGTACATATGTTTGGATCGGTCTGATGCCAGTGAACATTTTGAGTGGTGTAAAGTAAAAGAATATTCAGAAATGACTTAATTATCACACTTAGAATGAGTTTACAATTTTTGTAAAAATACTGTATGTGGGTTTTTTTTTATGCCTCAAGGGCGAGGTGGCGCTGCATATATAACTGACTATTGTCATAGATATAGCTTCAGGCCTTGACTATAAACATACATGTCAAGTTTGGGATTTTTTGGAGCATGTACCGGGGAGTTATTAAGCATATCCTTTTTCATTGCGAAACACAAAATTTGATGCCCCGCCCTCATCATATAGTATTTCGAAAAGTCAAGATTTTTCCCCCTGTCGTTGGCTCAGGTCTTTACATGGTCCAGGTCAAGTCTGAAGTCAGTTGGATGAAACATGTAGGAGAAGTGGGCAAAAGCATGCCCCCTGTAAATGTGCAAAAATCGTAAAAAAAAAAATGGGACATTCAAAAATTCGTAGCTCACTTCCTGTTCATTTTAGCATATGGGTCCAAGAGACTTTTTTTGTAGGGCTTGGGCTCCCTCATACACCTAAAAATTTCTGAAGATTTTGCTTAAACGTAAAAGCGGGGCTGCTTCGTTAAAAATTTCTAGGGGGCGCTATTGAGTCATTTTTGTAAAAATAGCACAATCCACGATAAAATATTGCTCATTTTGCCAGGATAGATGTGTGTGCTAAGTTTCATGTGTCTCAGGCAATTTTTGATGCCCCGCCCCCGTCATAGTATTTCGAAAAGTCAAGATTTTTTGCCCAGTTGTTGTCTCAGGTCTTGAGATGATACATGGCAAGTTTGAAGTCAACTGGAAGAAAAATGTTTGCAAAGGGGGAAAAAGCATGACCACAGTGAATGTGCCAAAATGGGCCAAAATTGGACATTCAAAAATTCATAGCTCACTTCCTGTACATTTTAGGAAATGGCTTCCACTGACTTTTTTGTGCGTCTCGGGGTGCTGCACGTTTCTGCCAATTTTCGTAGCTCTAGGTCAAACGGGCTGGGATTGGTTTTTATTTTTCTACGCTAGGGGGCGCTATAGAGTCGCGTTGTTATGACAACTTCATAATATCAAATTTTTCGCGGGGCCCGAAGAGATTGGAAAGTTTGGTGAGCTTTCGTAAATGTTTAGGTCCTCAAAAATGTGATCGTTTACGGCGAAGAACAAGAAGAAGAAGAAGAAGAAGAATTCTTACAAAAACAATAGGGGCCTCGCAGCAGTCGCTGCTCGGGCCCTAATTATCTGCCAGTGCAGTAGATAATTTACTTACTTAGATTTCTTGAAATAAGAAAAATGTGTATCTCTATATTAATCATTAAAATGAGCTTAAAACACTTATTCTAAGCAACAAATCAAGGAAATTAAATCTTAAATCTGTATGCACTTATTCCAAGTAACAAGTAATAATGTGGTTGTTTGGTTTGGTGCGCTTTGGTTCGTTCGTGACTTTTTTCCCCTCCCTTTTTTCCCTGCACGTTTTCCCAGTTTAGCATGGGGGAGCGGGGGGGTGTTCCAACTTGGTTTATAACCTTTCCATCGGGCACCCATTTATTATTATTTATGTTTGTTATTTTCGGAGTGAATCCCAGGTGGAGTGGATTCTGCTGAGGGGGGCTTCACAGTGGCCTCGAACATGGTAATCTCCCGAAGATAGTTAGGTTTTGTTTTTCTGCATGGGAATGTTTTGTTGGTGTGGATATGTTTTGGTGGCTTTGGTTTTGCAAACCTTTTGTTTGATTTTCGGCTTGCATTTTAGGTGTGTGTGGGGGTGGGTGGGGTGGGCGAGGGTGTTGTGGTCCACAGTGTGGGCGTGCGTGTGCGCTTGTGTGTGCGTGACACGGGCACGCACCCCTACACACACACCCCCACACACATGCCCGCAATTCTCGGCTCAGTGAAATACTCCTTGTCATGTTTTTCTGAGCTAATCACTCAGCCACTGCCTGATCTTGCATTAACTTTGTTACAACAGAGACACCTTGTTAATTATGCTGCTAATTGAATGAAATGACCATACTAACAAGCATAAAACCTCCCACTCACATTATGGTAATTAGCAACACATTGGATTAATTACAACAGTAGAAACATGTAGGGCTGCATCGTTACTGATAATTGCATAGGCTAACAAGAATTTATGGTAATTGGCTGTTGAAACACTGTCTGAAATGGCTAGACTCAGACTGGAGGGGAATTGAGCTGTACCAGGGCTAATTAAGAGTAGACACGTTCTAGACAGTATATTTTTGTATTTGTTGTTGACAATGTAGGGTATAAAGGCCAATCTAAGGCCATCCATTTGTCCATTTGTTAGAAATTAGTTTAAAGATGCATTAATGATTAGATGATTATGGTATTTGTGGTAATGATGATTTAATATATGACCAAAATGGAAATATTGAACACTAACGATGGGCTAACATAGTTGAACAAATGAGTTATCATTTTTTTTTTAGTTTAGTTTTGTTTTTAGGGCTGGGGGGCGGGGGGTCGCTTTCATTAATCCTTTAGAGCAGGGGTGTCAAATTCATATTAGCTCGGGGGCCGCATGGAGGAAAATATATTATTAAGTGGGCCGAATCGGTAGAAAATGTTATATAACTTAAAAACAATTGCCGTCAATTATACGCAGATTTTTGGGCCAGCCCTAAATGACACAACTCAACTGTAATCTATTGTTTAAAAAAATAACACAAATTCAAGTGAAACGCGGCAACACTTTGCCTGTATGAGTTCCGGATGTGTTAAATCATGTTTTGCATATATATAGTTCCCAGAATGCATTGAGTGGCACAGTTAATGAAGTTATAAGGACGTTAATCCCTGTTACATATAATATTAGTGTTACCCAGTAATTGAATTTGTGTCATATTTAACATGTTTATGTAGGTCTATATGATTTATTTATTTATTTATTTTTTAAACAAACCATAATTTTAAGTTAATGACTTCCACGGCGATTCCATGTACAAGTTACATTACTCAGCTGAGGACTGTTGTGAAATTACAAATTTATATATTTGATTGTGGCTGGCTGATTAATTAGTCCAACATTACCATCCATCCATCCATCCATTTTCTTGACCGCTTATTCCTCACAAGGGTCGCGGGGGGTGCTGGCGCCTATCTCAGCTGGCTCTGGGCAGTAGGCAGGGGACACCCTGGACTGGTTGCCAGACAATCGCAGGGCACACAGAAACGAACAACCAACCATACGCACAAGCACACCTAGGGACAATTCGGAGCGCCCAATTAACCTGCCATGCATGTCTTTGGAATGTGGGAGGAGACCGGAGTACCCGGAGAAGACCCACGCGGGCACGGGGAGAACATGCAAACTCCACCCAGGAAAGCCGGAGCCTGGACTCGAACCCGAGTCCTCAGAACTGGGAGGCGGACGTGCTAACCACTCGGCCACCGTGCCGCCCTCCAACATTACCATTTTCATTTATTTTTTTTTACTTTACAAAGTCGTCTCGTGGGCCAGATTAAACCCCTTTGCGGGCCTGATCCAGCCCGCGGGCCGTATGTTTGACACCACTGCTTTAGAGCAATGTTTGTACAGTTTTTTGTTTTTTTAAATTAGTCACTTAATTTGATGTCTTACTAAAGGTGGCATCGTTGGAATCTCACAACATACAACATGGAGTCAAAATCAGAACCCTTGGCCATTAGGCAAGATAGGCAAATGCTTAGGTCACTGATTCTAGGGAGCGCCAAAAATCAATTGGAAATTCACCAGCAATAAAGTTATTTCGTCATACATGTATGTATGTCTAAATAATTTTATTGCTGGTGAATTTTCAATTCATTTTTGGCGCCCCCTATAATCCGCAATGAAGCCGAGAATTCCCTCTCCTCAGCCACTTCATGCAGTTCTTCCGGGGGAAATCCCAATGATAAACGGTACTTCATTTATATAGCGTATGCCCATCTTACAAGGCCCTCAATTACTCATTCACCTACTGATGATGCAGCATCAGGAGCAGCTGAGGGTTCAGTATCATGCTCAAGGATACTTTGACATCATCACAATGGCATTGGATTAAACCCATAACCTCTGGGTTGCAGGACGACCACTCTACCACTGATCCACGCTGCCACCAAGGTATTCAAAAGCCAGTCAGCAGTGTGAGTGTGTCTCTCCAGTGTGTCCTGGGTTATCTTCGGGGCCTCCTGCCAGTGGGACGTGCCTGGAACACCTCACCATCGTCTAGGTTGCATAATTGCAGATTTTTTTTCCCTCTCAAAATTCTCTGACAAAAGGGTCAGAAAAAAAAATCAAAATTATATCCATTATGATGTTCATATCTATTTGAATTCTACACTTAATTCCCTTTAAAATACCCCCCAAATTAACAAAGTTACAGCAATTCCCATGTTACTACTAGGTTGAAATCCCTAGTTTTGAGAAAAACAGGTTTAAAATTTTAGTCCTTGCATCTTTAAAATGTCCAAACCACCTTAGGAAAAATATATTGACCGGAAATTTGTAACAACTTAAAATATCACTGTAAAGTCAATTGCAATAGCAGTGTAGCGATAATTGGGTCGTCTTTTGGACGAATTAATAATCTGGACGTTACAGAGGTAAATTGTATTTACCGCGATAACCTCTGGGGCACCACGTTGACTTTGCTTTGGGTTAACAGGAGCAAACAACGACCAAAATCCTTCTTTCATCAGTCATTGATAATCTAAAGTTGCCACACTCGATATTCAGTGGTTCGTTGTACTAACAAAAGAATAATAATCCACTCGGAAACACAGATGACTTAGGCGGAATACAGTTCATAAAACATGCATTTATTCACGATTGCTACACTACAGAATCAAAATACTGCCTATCTAACTATTCTACCGTCAGAAGAAAAGAAATAAAATAAAGCGAATGAAAATAAGGAAGGAATGCGAATGAATAAAGAAACAGGGAAAAGAGAAAATTTGACCTGCCAGATTTGTGATGTTTCAAACGTAAGTGGCACACAGTGGATACGCCGAGGTAGAAATCAAGCGCACTTACGAGAATTGGAGTTGCGTAGAAACAAACAGAAGTGGCGGCCTTTTTGACAAGGGGGAAAAATAGTCAATGTTCGTTGAAAAAGGCAAGAAAAAAAAAGGGTTTATTCCACAGGTGAGCAAGGGAGCCACGCCAGGGGCCTGACGTAGTTGCGCGGCTCGTCCCTTGATTGGTTGGTCGACTTGGCGAGGTTGGTTCTGCCGGACGGCTGCCCGGTTCCAGGTGGAGTTCGGTCCGCTACGCGCCTGCGTACGGGGAAGGCCAGCCGTTGGAGGTGAGCTAGCACCGCGGCGGGGCGCCACCGAATAGCAGGTGAGGTGCTGAGCGGCTGAGGTGCGCAACCTTGAGTCCGGCGGTACGTTGCAAATGTACCCCGGGGGCCGCGGAGTCCGGGCGGCAAGCACCGATGGTGGAAAAAAAACACAAAAAAACAAAAGAGTCTTTAGTCAGCGTTGCAGTTGAACCTGCTTTGGCGTGGCGTGGAGCAAGGGTCCGATTCTCGCCAGCGGTTACTGCCAGGAAAGAAAAAGCCACGTGGTTGGCCAGTTTCTTAGAACAAAGAGTTCAAGCAGCCTGGGACACTTGCGGGTCGTGCCAGGGAGTTTTTTTTGGTTGAGGCTTGTGAGAGCAGGAAGAGGGCAAGAGAGCGGACCGAGGTCTGCTCGTCCTTTTATAGTCTCTGGGTGGGGCGAGCAGGTGAAGGCACACCCTTCTGTTCGCTTGCGCAGACTTTAAGAGGAAAATTATTAAAAAGATTAATAATTTGGCATTAAATTTGGTCAGTCTGGCAAATCAGTTTTCCCACACAACCCGTTTAACACACTTTGTAATTAATGCATCATAAACTCACTTGTGAGGTAACTTCTACTTGTCTAATCTGACTGAACTGAGAGATATTGATTATCTTTCACTTTTTATGGAGTACACGTGAAATAGGATGTTCATACACACAAAGATATAACATGAATCATTCGTAGTTCAGTTGTCTGTCAAGAATTATCATGGTATAGATGTGTAAAATGCGGTTACTTATGTGAATTGTCACTAAGGATAGTTCCAAGTTTCGCCACTTGGAGGCGTTGTTGCTCCATCTAGACGTTCCAGGAAGGGCGAGGCGCCAGAGTATCCTTTTGTGATTGATAAGAAGTCATGAACATTCCTTTGATCGGTCATTTGTGTATTCCAAACCATTGGAGCCATTTGTTAGGGCTCCGAGAAGACTGCTTGAAATACACTCCTTCGGCAGACGCATAAATTCCTTTGTCACCTGGTCAGCGGCTTCAAAAGAGTTTTGTTGGTGGCTGGGTAACCACCTGTAGGGCTGACCAGGCTGGATCCTGTCTGGGCAGTGGCATATTCATGCACTGCAGAGAATTTGCTTTAAGAGAAGCAAACTAAAAAAAAAATTAGAGGGTGGAATGGACCTAGGCAATAGTTGTTACAGACCCCCCTTCGTCAAGCGGGATGAATCTTCAGGATGTCCAGGTTGGCGGGTCCAGATGATGCGTGGCCAGGGTCCAGGCCACGGTCAGACGGCCGGAGTCCCACTCACGCTCTGCTGCAACACTCAAGACATACCACTGGTGCAACTTTTCTCTAACCTCTGCCTGGTTATGTGTATGCAGGGTATGTCTGTGTGTTTTCAAGGTGTCTCTATGTGTATTCAGTTAACAGTGTGTGTCTAACTTGGTGCTGTGTCAGCTGACTGAGGGACTCGGGTCCCAAAACAGGCGCGGGCCTGGGAAAGACGCAAGACGCGAAATTCCAAACAAAAGAAAAGGAAAAACTTTCCTAAGGCTATAAGGCTAGTATCATATTATGAGTAACTAGGGAAAAACGAACAGCAAATTAAAGAAAAGAGAGAGAACGAAGAAGAGGCTTTCGCCTTCTAAAACTCAAAAACCCGGGACTATACTCAGGCCATAGCTCTCTTATAAAGATGGGGAGGTTGTCTCAGGCACCTGCGTGTCGGTGCAAATCTCCACCCCTGGGGGTGTTCGTCAAAAAAAAGTCTTAGGTCGGTTAGCGCGACACTATCGTTGCTAGGTACTTAGCTATCGCATCTTCCTATAGCGTAATTAAACACCCAAAAGTCGTGCGCTATCCAAGAATAACTGAAGGAAAAGGGAAAAAAAAAAAAAAAAAAAAAAAGGGAGGAGGGGAGAAAAAGAAATGAAAGGAAAAAAAAAATCAGAGTATCCTCGGCAGTCGCGCTAGACTAAGGGAAGGAAGGCAAAGGGGCTTAGTTAGATTAGCTAGACTCACTAACGCTTTAAAAAGAGTACTCTGACCTGCTTTTGAAGGCCTTAAGTACGGGGGAGCTTTTTATAGCTAGCAAAAACTGATTTCACGCAGCATACCATTCATAAGTATTATAACACCTTGAGTGTACATAATCTTTTAAATTCAAGTTGCAAATCGTTTTATAGTTGTCTAGTCTAGTTCTGCATAATGCTACCGGTGTTACAGCTAGGACCGTATCCTTAAGTGTTGCACCAAGCGTCTGCAAATAAGTAGAAAAACACAGTATGCTAACTTCTCGCAATCATTCGTAAGCAATCCTGGTTATTCAATCAAGGCAATTTCGCTGCAAGTCCGGGTTCAACCGTTTCTGGCCAACTCACCACAGCGGTCATGCACAACATCAGGGTCGTCATCATATCACACCATCCTCTAGCAACCAACAAAGACAAGCGGATTAGCGTCGCTCAGTATGGTATCACTTAGGGGTTCGGTAGGTGCAGCGGGGTGTTGACCCCCCTTTTGCACGTCTGATACTCAGCTAGGTCGGTCGACGGAGTTTGGCGCGTCTGTCGAGGGTGTCGGTTGGGCCGCTGACTCGGAGTCAGCTGGTGACCCCCCTTTGTCAGTTTCGCGCGTATGCTGGTCCCGAGATTCGCTCGATCGCGTTCCCAGACGTTCAAAACCACAGTGACTTTTGATCTGATTTCGGTGGACCCACCTCAGTTGGTCCCCCTGACGTCCTTTATTCATCCTAATTTGATAGGCAACGGGTGACAGTTTGTCGACGATTTCGTATGGTCCTGACCACCGGGGAAGAAATTTCCGGGCGATGCCCCCCTGGGCACGCGGAGTATTAGCATTTGGTTGCGCGAACAAGTAGTACCATACTCGATCACCTATTTCGAACTCGGTTCGTGAGGCTTTCCTATCGTAGTAGGTTTTCTGACCTTCTGCACTTTGCTTAAGCCGTTGTTGAGCAAATGCAAACGTGGCTCGGAGGTGGGCTTGCAAGTCCTCCACGTACTGGGAGGCCGTGTATGCCGTGGCTAGGTTTGTTTCTCCTGGCTGGTACATCAGGTGCAGGGGGAGCGTCATTCGCCGTCCGGTCATCATTTCAAAGGGGGCCACCCCTGTGGATTCGTGAGGGGTGGCTCGAATCGCCATGAGGATCAGTGGGAGTCGGGTGTCCCAGTCCCGATGGTTGGAAACAACAAACTTTTTCAGCAAATTTACCACGGTGCGATTAGTCCGCTCCACCTGTCCTGATGACTGCGGGTGATGGCTAATATGCAACTGGGCCTTGATTCCGAGCATTTGCCAAAGTTGTTGCATTACCTCGGCTGTGAAGTGGGTTCCCCTGTCTGAGTTAACCCGTGAGGGCAACCCAAAGCGGGAGAACACGTGGTTCATCAGCAGGCATGCAGTGGTGTGTGCGGTGTCGTTTGGAGCAGGCAGGCATTCTACCCACTTGGTGGACGCGCAGACTACTGTAAGAAAGTATTTGTTCCCTCTCAGAGATCTGACCAGTGGTCCCACCCAATCAATTTGCAGATCAGACCATGGGAAGTTGACTCCTTTCTGTTGGAGTGGTGCTCGGTGACTTGGGTTTGCTGGCTGAAACTGGCAGCAAACCAGGCATCCTTTGATGTAGGTTGCTACATCATTATGCATGCGCGGCCAGTATGCCACCTGTTGTAGTGCGGTGACAGTGGCCTTGAATCCGCGGTGGCCTGCATAAGGCGCGTCGTGGGCGTATGTTAGCAAGACCCCCCTTTGGCTCCGTGGAACCACCAACCGCAGGGCAGGTGGAGACCCAGAGTCATAAACCAGAAGGCCCTTAACGAGACGCAGCCTTTGCAGCACGGAGAGCAAGTCTCTGAAGTCGCTGTCGTCACTCAACGCGTCAGGCGGCACGGGGTTGGCGACAGGATCAGAAAGGTGCTGAATTATTTTGAAAAGCGCGGGGTCGCCGGCCTGTTGGGCGACCAAGTCGGAGGTTCGGACGGGCGGTACGCACGCCACAGGCCCCGTAGGGGTTCGTGTGGGGGCGTCGCGAGACTCAGCGGCGGCCGCAGCGCGGCGGCGCGTGAGAACGTGGACCTCCAGGGTGGGCTGGGTGGGCAGCCAAGCTGTATCAAATGTCCAAGGAGTCCCGTTGAGGGCCCCTTGCTTGGCTAACGTGTCCGTTAGGTCGTTAAAATGTTTGTCAGGTCCTGGGACTTTTGAGTGTCCCCGGACCTTTTTCCAATAGACATGCATATCATTGGAGGAAACCAAATGGTCGCATGTCAAGATGAGGTCGCGGTGTTTAACGGGTTTCTTCGCTGACGTAAGGAAACCATTTCGACGCCACACCGGTAGATGACAGGTGAAGGCGAGGCGGGCATAGTTTGAGTCAGTGCAGATAACCAGCACCGCGACACCGTTTTCAACTGCCAATTTGAGTGTAATCAGGATGCCAGCGATTTCCGCATATTGAGAAGAGTGGGGGCCCAATTGGAATTGCAGTGGTTTGCACGGTGTGTCATTGACCCAAGCGATGCCCACCCCAGCCTGCAGCTGGGTTTGGTGGTGGTAAGAGCAGCCATCCACGTAAGCTGTAGGCATGTCTTTGCAGACATGTTCCTCAAAATAGCGGTGACGCGTGAATTCCGGCATCGGTGCCACGGCGACGTCTGTCGGCGGGGTCGGGGAAGTTGACACACAGTTCTGGCAAATTGCTAGATCGGTACCCAGTGGTAACTTTGCGTTTTTCGTGTACCGGACTCGAACATCGTAACTTTGTCACGCCATAAGCCAGCCGGCAATGCGCGCGTTCGTTACAACGCCGTCTCGAATGCGTTGGTTGTTAAGAAAAGTAACCGGATGATGGTTAGTATCAATCGTTACTTTTTGGCATCCAATGTAGTTTGAGAAATGTTTGATTGCCCATACTGTGGAAAGCAGGGCTTTTTCGCAGTCGGAGTATTTCAACTCGGGGCCGTTCAACGTTTTACTGGCGTACGCCACGACGCGTTTATCCTGGTCGTACATTTGGTATAGACCCGCACTCAAACAATGGTCGGAGAATCCTGCTTCCAAGAAAAATTCCTTGTTGCTATCGGGGTACGCGAGACAGGGGGCGGAGCCCAGCTTTTGTTTTAGCATATTCATCGCGTTGCTTTGTTCGTCACCCCAATCGAAGGGCGTGTCTTTCTTCAGCAGGTTAGTAAGAGGGCGTGCTATGTCAGCAAAGTGTTCCATGAACTGGCGCGAATAGTTGCACACGCCAAGGAAGCTGCGCAATTTTGACACATCGGTGGGGGTTTTGATGTCAAGAAGGCCTTGAATACGGCTGGATTGTGGTTCAATCCCGTTCGGCCCAACCAAGATCCCCACGTAGTTGACCTTCGTGCGACACCACTGACCTTTCAGGAGGGACAGTTTGGCACCTGCAGAAGACAGCTGTCCAAGAACGTGGTCGATTTCCATCAAATGGTCATCCAAAGAGGAGCTCCTCATCATAATGTCATCGACATAAATGAGGTTGCCCCTGGCGGCGGCGTCAGGGCACGCCTTGTTGAGGAAGATGTTAAATTCGGCTGGCGAGTTGGCGTAGCCGAATGGACACCGGTTGAAAGTGTACTGTTTGTTGCCAAAGGTGAATGCCAACTTGTATTGATCCCTGGGATCGACTGGGATCGTCCAGAACCCCGAAGCCACATCGATGGTGGTGAAGAATTTGGCATCTCGAACCTTGGGAAGTTCCTGTTCAAGTTGTGTCATGGGCCATCGCGAAAGAGGAACCTGTTGGTTCAGTTTGCGATAGTCAATGGTTGGTCTCCATGTACCGTTTGGCTTCAAGACTGGCCACAATGGAGCCGAATAGGTGCTGTTACAGGGGCGAATGATGCCCTTTTCCAGCATGGCGTCGATAGTCTTCTGTACTGGTTCGTAAGAAGCTATCGGAATCTTGTACTGGCGCACGAAAGTTGGAGGAGCGCCGGGCTGAGTCGGGATGCGGACTACATGTAGTGCCGTCAACCCGCAATCCAAGGAGTCCTTGGCAAAAGAGGGTGTGTATTTCATTAACACGGTGCGCAACCGTTCGCGGTCCTGTTCGGACCGGAGCGCGTCGGCGCGGTGCAGAACTTCTTGGAGGTGCTCCTCGAACTCTGGGTACGGTTGAAGGTCCCCATTTGGAGTCGTGGTTGGTTGAGGTTTCTCTGGGTTTCCAGAGGGAATGCTAGAAGGCGTTGGAGGCAACGCGCTCAAGGCATAAATCACCAGTTGTTGGTCTGTCCCCAGGTCCACTCGGACCTTCATCGTTGGTGGGACCGGCAGGGTTGACCGTAACAAGCTGAGATGGCCTGGTGAGTCTTCGGCCACCGGTGTCTTCAGTCAAGAACAAGTCCGATGGAATGTGTCCAACCACAGGCAGTAGTCGTGGAAGTCGGAACGGATGAGCAGGCCCAGACGGGTCGCTTTTGGTATGCGAACGTCGTACGAAAGGGGGTTGTGAACCAAGATCAGAGTGGTGAGGGAGGCGTCCACGATGGGCGTGGCCTCCAAGAGTAACGACAGGTTCATGAATTCCGATGAAGGTTGAAAGAAAGCGGAGTTAGCATTCAAGACCTGGTTAGCTCGCGCCACCAAGCGAACCGGAATGTTGATCGTGGTCGCCGGAGCGATCACTGCATCCTCGTTTAAGACTTCGCAAGCATCTGGGATGGTCTGTCCGGACTTCATGTTTGGAAGACTGGGAACACAAGCTAGAGGTTCCGAGTTGGTGAGGGACCAAAGCACGTTGTTGATGGTGTCCACATGGACGGCAAGACGAACAAGCAAATCTGCACCCACAAAAAGGGTGTGAGGCGCGTCCGGGACAACCAAGAAGTAGTGGGTCAGTGAGTGCTGCTTCCACTGAAGGTTTAAGGCGCACACGCCCACTGCAGTTATTGTAAGAGGAGGTTCCGTGTTCAACGGAAACCGGCAAGACTTGGAGACGAAAAGAATGTTCGGGTCGAGATCTCGCAAGTTGTCAGCGAATGCTGCAGAAATGGCTGACTTGTCAGCCCACAAGGCGAGGACAGCGTCAAGAACAGGTGCACCTTGCACGTGGACACCTCCGATGATGCGTGGGGCGTACCCTGCATCAGGCGGTGGTGGGTCAAGGTCACAAAGAAAGGTGTCATGGCTTCTCAGCCGGTCCTTTGTCGGGGACGCGAGGGGTCCTGCCTTGGACTGAGTGGTGTCCCAGCTCCCTGTGGGGGCGTCTGCTTCCCCGTGGGGTGGCTGCGCCCGAGTCACAGTGCAGAGCTGAGCCTGGTCAGGGCCCGAAGGAAATGTCGGCAGGGTCTGCCGCACCTGGGCCCAAATCTGGAGTCTCTGGTAGTCTATGATGGGTTGGAAGCGGAACAACAGGTCTTGGCCAATAAGAAGGGGGACTGACTCAATGGGTCCCACATAGACTGGATGGATGAATTCCATGGGGCCAATAGACCAGTGTACCATCGCGACAGATTCCAGCTTTGTGTTAGTAGGTGAGAAGGCGCTAACGGTGAGTGGGCACCGCCGTAGGCGGAGCGGTCGACTGTTAGCTTGTGACGCGGCGCGGAGTTGTTCGAACACCGTGTTGGACATCACCGTGATGTCTGCGGCAGGATCTACAAGGGCTTCGTAGGTTAGAGCTCGCTCCAGGGTGACGCTCAGATAGAATTTACGAGCTATCCCCCTGGTGGTGAGATCACCTAAAAGCTGTTGGAACGGTCTCATGTCATCGGTTGATCGCGATACATGCGGGTCTGCTGTATTTGGATCAGCCTGCAGTACCAATATTGTTGAGTCAGAAGGCAGTTTAGTAGGTGTCTGAGTGTCGGCTACTGGAGGCCCCTCTGGTGACCTCTGCTGGTGGATCACTTCAGTGGGCATCCGGGCGTCGGTTAGTCATAAAGGCGAGTCTTTTGACGGGTCTTTTGACAATTTCAGGAGTGCCTTCAATATGCCGTTGGCAACTGCGTGGTGGTCAGTCTCGGAGTCGGCTTGGCGGTTCCGGGACTCGCGGCAGGAATCGGTTGCTGGCGCGCGTTCGACTTTATCACGTTTTGGATGATAGCGCGAATCGGGCTTACCTTTAGCAACTTTGGAGCGCCGGCGGTCGTCAGCTTGCTTTTCTCCGTCCGCTTTCTCGTCACGCGAGTAGTCGGTTTTGGAGCGCGGTTTCCGGTTTCGCGGGGCGCGGGACTGTTTTGACTTTTTGGATTTAGTCTGGTCTTCCCTCGGAGCAAAGGAGCAAGCTCCCTCCAGCTCTGAAGGAGGACCCACGTCCACTTTATAAATTCCTGCGTCGCCTGCCTTGGGGGCGGATAATTTTAGCTTTGCATAGCCCCTAGCTGCTAAGTCACGTAGCTGCGAGCTATTCAGTGTCTCAGGACACAAAGCCAGTCCCAAGTGGTGGTTAAGGTTTTGTTGGAGGTTTCGGACAAACAACGTTTTAAAACCAGGATCTTCCTCCATGTTGGGCTCGTTCCGAGTCCCAAAATAGGCATCGCGAAGACGACTATAGAAAGCCTGAGGAGCCTCCTGCTTTCCCTGTTTGACGAACATGGCGACTTCCATGCCCGACAACCCAGGAGAACCGTCAAACTCTCGTGAGATGGCTTGGTGCAGTGCCAAGGGGTCAGACAACACATCAGCGGGCTGCCGTTCCAGCAGTCTGTTGACTGCTCGGCTGGATGTCATTTTGATCAAGTACAACTTATCTTCCACGGTTGCCATTGGGAACCTCTGGAGATGATAGTTGATGTCTTTCAAGTACTCTGTTGTGTTGTGGGACCCCCCTGGTTTCGGTTCGAATTTGGTTATATTTCGAGCCAGCTTGTCCAAATCTTTCCAGGCCACGCCCATTTGTCCCTCCAACGGGGGAGTCGACATGGGTCCACGTTGGAAACTGTCATCACCTGATGGCCCGAAAGCGTGTGGGGAGGCGGCCATTGGAGGTGCCAGGCCTAAAGCGGCGGTGGTCACTGGCGGCGTCCTCCAGGCGGTTCCGGACTCAGGTGGCAGTTTGAGCTGTGGTGCTGTGGCTCTGGGATCAGGAGGTCTGTGCGGGGGTGGAGCTCCCGGCCGGGAGGCTCCTCGGGAGACCTCATGCAACTGCTGCGCACGTTGCAACTCATGTTTAATATGAGCTAACTCTGTCTCATATTCCTGCTGGCATTGTCGGAGGCGGGTAACCTCGGCTTCAGTCAATGCTAATTTGGTTCGCAGGTCATATGAGCGGTCCACTTCGGCATTACGTTCCTCCCTAAAGGTCTGTACCTGGACTTGGAGGTGCTTCACTTCATCGGTTGACTGAGCTAGCGACGAACTAACCCGAAAGTAATTAGCTTCTGCTAGCCGAAGTTGGTCTTTTGACGGTCGTTCAGTCAAGTCAGTCACCTCTACTTTTAGTTTGTGAATTTCATTTGCCGCGGATCTCAGCAGTTTTTCTTGCTCTCGATTTGTCTCTTCGGCGGACGCGAGAGCTTGGGTTAACTCACCAATCTTTTGATGGGAGTCGGGAGTGAAAGCAGACTCATCTGCATCACTGCCCAGATTTTCGGCTAGCGCCGCATCTGCGCGGGCTTCTGCCTCATCCAGCTGTGCTTTAACGTCGTCCAGCTGGGTCTCCATGACCTTCACTCGGTCGTGGGCGGCTTCAAGCTGTGCCGTGGCGTCACGGCTCTGCTGTCGTGCCATGTCAAGTTGGTGTTTCACTTGACAGTCCTCGGCATCGCTCAGCTTCAACTGCGCGGCAAGGTTCAAAGTCAGACATCCGAGCATTCGAATGAGTGACTTGTCCTTTGGGGCTTTCGTCTCAGCGTCACTCATGAGCTGTGCGAGGTTATCATTTAGCGTATTAACATCCGCATCCCTAATAGACTCAGCGTATCCAGGTAAGAAGTCCTTGGTCAGCTTCTGCACCAGTTGAGCTAAGGTCTCTAAGCTCTCACAGGGGCTGGGAGTCTCTCGGGGTGCTGCCATATTGTCAATAGCTTTTAGACGATCAAACTTATACTAGCGTTTAATAGTTAGTTAATTAGCGTACGCAGTTAGCTAACTACCGCTATCAAGTATTATCGTCAACAATACACACTGGGTTCAAATTATCAAAAGGGAAATTGCCACAAAAGCAAAAGATTTGTAGTGGGCTATGCAACCCACAGCTTACACTATAGTTGTGAAAAATCTATTCCAGTTATCAAAACCAACAAAAACAAACAGCAACAAAAATAAAATAATAAATAAAGAAAAATAAAAAAATTAATAATACTAACTTCAACTTGATTCACTCAGCAAAGAATAGCTTAAATGAGGGACAGAGTAACTCTGAAATGTTACAGCGGTCAATCCCAAAAGCTAAATAAAAAAAAAAAAAAAAAAAAAAAATTCAAAAAGAATTTTTTTTTTTTTTGGGAAGTCGAGTTAAAAGTTGAAATTAAAATTTAATTAAATAAACAACAAAGAAAAAAAAAAGGGGGAAAATAAACTTAAAAGGGGTTAATAGTCTTAGTCAAATGACTGATTACAGTGTCAGTACAGTTTATGCAAATGTCTTGTGGACCGGGTTTGGGACACCAAAAATTGCAAAACTATACAGAAATATTAGAGCTGCCTCTCTAATAATAGCTCATTCGAACTCACACCTTCTTATTAACTAGACCCAACCGAAAAACAAAAACAAAAGAACAAACGAAAACAACAAAATTAAAAATAATGGATAAAAATGAGAAGAAAAACAAATAAAAGGGAAGGAAATAATAATAATAATACTAGGTCTACCAAATCAACTAAACAAACACAAAACCCTAAATTAAGTAGAATGTTAAGTCGAGAATACAGCTAGTTAGCCTAGTATGAAACTGGATAAGAGGGAATATGAAAAAAAGAGAAAAAAGAGAAAAACACAACAGTGTAAATAGTTCCTTTATATTAATTTGACCCAGCAGTATGTTTTGTTGATGCAACCGTAATTGCTCTCACGCTAGGCAGCGTAAAAGACTAGAATGTGGTGGCTATTACTATAATCGTTAAACGCAAGCAGTCAATTAAGCCTACAACTGCGTTTAATCGGACGTGGATAATTTTTTTATTATCCTTGCGTACTAACAGTGACGACAATCACTAAGTACAACGCTCGACACGGAAAACAATTCAAAAAGCAATGTGAAGTGACATTGAATCAGAATTATCGCGGAGCAAGGAACACCGGCGTTAAAGCAGCAGTGGGGGGGGCGTCAGTTGTCTATTGTCAGTGGAGCAAGCTCGAGTGATCTGTGTCACTCCAAACACTGAATGACAGCTGACAGCCTGCAAGACTCACTCCCTTTCGGGGCGTCTGCAGGCGTGGCTCAAACTCGCCAACGAGAAGGGAGGGGGAGGTACTCAACCACGCCTCCACGAGCCACACAGCTCTTCACAAGGACTATGGCGCCACCTTGTGGAAATGCGTACACGGTACAGGTAAGCAGCTAACGTCTTAGCGCTCTGTTAATCCGCTCGCCACGAGCTGCAACTTTGAGTCGGCGGCTACAAAAGCTCAGTCACGACTCAAACTTCTCCCACAAGCTAGGTGTAGGAGGAACACGGGGAAAGTGACTCGGACGTCGTTTACGTTGCTCGCGGTTAGCTACTCCGAAGCACGTAACTCGAGTCGGGTCAGCGCGACGCACGTAGGATGTCACCTGACTTCCCACAATTTCCGGAAACACAACAACACAAAGACAAACAACTTCAAATTCAGCCAGCTGAAATCTAAAAGTTGCACAACTCGAGCTCTATCACGTACGTTTTCAAATACAAGCCACCATTTCCTCAAACGGTGACCGGCTCTTACCTATCTTCCAACAATCAATCCCGTTACTCTCGTTTACTTATCGCAAACCACTGCGGTGGTGACACATGCAAATGGCGGCTTAACAGACGCTTGATTCAAAGCTGAAGGGAAAAGTCAGTGCAGTTCTATGTAAGAAGAAATGTTTACCTTCTTACACAGAGACAAATGATTAGGTACACTACGTGAAATGTGTTTTACTTTTCACGTCCAAAGTCTTGTATTTTCGAGTGGATCTTCTTATGTTTTGTAGCCTCACACGGCCGGCACCATTATGTAGCGATAATTGGGTCGTCTTTTGGACGAATTAATAATCTGGACGTTACAGAGGTAAATTGTATTTACCTAGATAACCTCTGGGGCACCACGTTGACTTTGCTTTGGGTTAACAGGAGCAAACAACGACCAAAATCCTTCTTTCATCAGTCATTGATAATCTAAAGTCGCCACACTCGATATTCAGTGGTTCGTTGTACTAACAAAAGAATAATAATCCACTCGGAAACACAGATGACTTAGGCGGAATACAGTTCATAAAACATGCATTTATTCACGATTGCTACACTACAGAATCAAAATACTGCCTATCTAACTATTCTACCGTCAGAAGAAAAGAAATAAAATAAAGCGAATGAAAATAAGGAAGGAATGCGAATGAATAAAGAAACAGGGAAAAGAGAAAATTTGACCTGCCAGATTTGTGATGTTTCAAACGTAAGTGGCACACAGTGGATACGCCGAGGTAGAAATCAAGCGCACTTACGAGAATTGGAGTTGCGTAGAAACAAACAGAAGTGGCGGCCTTTTTGACAAGGGGGAAAAATAGTCAATGTTCGTTGAAAAAGGCAAGAAAAAAAAAGGGTTTATTCCACAGGTGAGCAAGGGAGCCACGCCAGGGGCCTGACGTAGTTGCGCGGCTCGTCCCTTGATTGGTTGGTCGACTTGGCGAGGTTGGTTCTGCCGGACGGCTGCCCGGTTCCAGGTGGAGTTCGGTCCGCTACGCGCCTGCGTACGGGGAAGGCCAGCCGTTGGAGGTGAGCTAGCACCGCGGCGGGGCGCCACCGAATAGCAGGTGAGGTGCTGAGCGGCTGAGGTGCGCAACCTTGAGTCCGGCGGTACGTTGCAAATGTACCCCGGGGGCCGCGGAGTCCGGGCGGCAAGCACCGATGGTGGAAAAAAAACACAAAAAAACAAAAGAGTCTTTAGTCAGCGTTGCAGTTGAACCTGCTTTGGCGTGGCGTGGAGCGAGGGTCCGATTCTCGCCAGCGGTTACTGCCAGGAAAGAAAAAGCCACGTGGTTGGCCAGTTTCTTAGAACAAAGAGTTCGAGCAGCCTGGGACACTTGCGGGTCGTGCCAGGGAGTTTTTTTTGGTTGAGGCTTGTGAGAGCAGGAAGAGGGCAAGAGAGCGGACCGAGGTCTGCTCGTCCTTTTATAGTCTCTGGGTGGGGCGAGCAGGTGAAGGCACACCCTTCTGTTCGCTCGCGCAGACTTTAAGAGGAAAATTATAAAAAAGATTAATAATTTGGCATTAAATTTGGTCAGTCTGGCAAATCAGTTTTCCCACACAACCCGTTTAACACACTTTGTAATTAATGCATCATAAACTCACTTGTGAGGTAACTTCTACTTGTCTAATCTGACTGAACTGAGAGATATTGATTATCTTTCACTTTTATGGAGTACACGTGAAATAGGATGTTCATACACACAAAGATATAACATGAATCATTCGTAGTTCAGTTGTCTGTCAAGAATTATCATGGTATAGATGTGTAAAATGCGGTTACTTATGTGAATTGTCACTAAGGATAGTTCCAAGTTTCGCCACTTGGAGGCGTTGTTGCTCCATCTAGACGTTCCAGGAAGGGCGAGGCGCCAGAGTATCCTTTTGTGGTTGATAAGAAGTCATGAACATTCCTTTGATCGGTCATTTGTGTATTCCAAACCATTGGAGCCATTTGTTAGGGCTCCGAGAAGACTGCTTGAAATACACTCCTTCGGCAGACGCATAAATTCCTTTGTCACCTGGTCAGCGGCTTCAAAAGAGTTTTGTTGGTGGCTGGGTAACCACCTGTAGGGCTGACCAGGCTGGATCCTGTCTGGGCAGTGGCATATTCATGCACTGCAGAGAATTTGCTTTAAGAGAAGCAAACTAAAAAAAAAATTAGAGGGTGGAATGGACCTAGGCAATAGTTGTTACAGCAGATAAGGCCATCGTTTATGAAGTTTGACCTCTCAACAGACGAAATCAGCCTCAACTTTGAAGGTCACCCTTGATCTTACACATCATCAGCCAAAGTTTTTGCTTCTTTTATTGTTGCTCCTTGTGATATTTTCCCTTGGGCACAAATTTTAGTTTGTTTAAATTCTTGTGATTTTGTCCAAAAAATGACTTTTCCTTTAAAGTGTGATAACTAAGTCATTTATGAATATTTTTTCAATTCCAACCACTCAAAATGTTCAGTGGCACCAGATCTATCTATACATATATAGTTCTTTATTTATTTATTTATTTATTTATTTATTTATTTATTTATTTATTTATTTATTTTTAATGCCCCTATGGACAAATATTATTGTAATAGCAAGACTAACTGTGCGGTACATATGCAGAAAGTAAAATTCTAATTTGAATATTTCATATGACATAGTTAGAGGCTTGAATAAGATTATGTTATGAAAACAGAATTTTTTTTTTGCATGCCCGGTTTTTACACAATGGCAGTTTTCTGAATAGAATTAATTGTTGTGATTTTGTCCAAAAATGGCTTTTCCTTTTGTAACCAGGTGGTTGTTTAGGATTGTGGTTTTTCCGACGGTCCTTAAATGCATCAGCCCCGTTATATCCGCCCCACTGTGTTAGCAAGGTAATCAAGCTGAGGTTAAAGCTACTCTATGTAGGATTTTCCCAAAAAAATATCTTAACAATAGCCTTTTTATTTGACCATTTATGACTGAAACATATTCTAATTAGTAGATCAACATCTTAGCTGTTCACAATGGGTACTCCTACAAGCCTCTGGCCAATATTATTTAGGAAGCGTCCGGTCCGAATCCTTCGAATTTCCCGCCCTCTGTCAGCGGATGTGACGTCATGCGCGTGCTCGTCCACTTTTTCCTGTAGTCGCGAAGACGGAACTAGTACGAACTTTTCACTGCAATGGAGTCTGCTCAGAAGAGACCGCCACCTGCATCTAGCTTGCCCCAGACACCCTTCGTTACTCCGCGGAAGTCTAAAAAAAGGAAAACATTGTCAAGTGCCACGAAAAAAATCTAAAGTTGAGAGTGACCGACGGCGGGCAAGAACGAGAGTGAATATTGGTTTGGCATTTCAGCGGTGGAGAGAGTTGAGATCTGATTTGGATTTGAAAAGTGATGCACAACTGGCTTGCTTTCTACTCCAAAGGTAAGAAGCGAAAATCTTGACATTTAGAACGAAAAAAAAAAGTGTTGATTTCAATTTGCAGTAACCTCAAGATCGCCCACTTCTCGGTTGTAGCTATTGAGGTGGACGGCAACTTTTAGCAGGAAATTGGCAGCAAGAATGAATGAAATATAAAAGTGTGACTTTCTGAAGAAAGTTGGTCTATTTTCCTCCGTGACGATAGCCTATTGTAGCTACATCATGCTAGCTGAATGCGAACGCTACTACTGAATGCCGATAACATTCACAGCCGCATCACACAAGCAGTGAATGGGTCTATGTTTTTCTCAATCGTCATGTCTTTACAGATATGAGAAAACCAGAGCAGCTCCAACAACATCAACACCTCTGAAATTGGGGGTGCCACACAAAGTCAGTGCAGGGGAATCAGACGGGTAGGCAGTGACGGATAACACGGGCTGAGGGCTGAGCAGATGTCACCAAAAGTTAAAATATGGATGATGTCACTAACATGAATAATGTGGACCTGTGCCATGTATTAACAAATGAATGCAACGATGCAATGATTGTTTGAGATAATCGCTATGTCACACAAAACTGGTATGTCACACAACACTAGTCTGAAATGTCTTTGGTGTAAGTGTCAACTTCATTAGCGTTTAAACATGCCCCATAATTGGTAAATATACTTGTGAACCAGCAGCCAGCATAACACACAACACCCACTCACTTGTCATTGGTTTTGTGGTTTTAACATACCATGTATTTTGTTTGGAGTTTGGTTTGAATTTTTATGTTAATCAGTATTGGTGTGGGGCATTATGAGTAAAAAGCTTTGAAGGGATTTTATTCACAAATGGGAAGTACAGTTTATTTTAAAGTCATGAATGTTTTGTCAGCATAGAAAATTAGACCTTGTCAACAAATGTGTTTTGAAAAACTGTTAAGGTCGCATTTTTAAGAGGAACTGAAAAGAGGAAGTAAGCACCAGACATTTAGAACTCAGCAGTTCAAACTTTGGTACAGACTGACTGGAACACACTCATCTGTGCTTAGTCATGCTATGTTCAGCATCCCGAGGGTATAAATTGGCGGGGACAAAACGAGGCGGGCGTGCAAAAAAGAGCGAGGCTCTCTCTCTGCCGAGAAGGGCATTTTCGTCTCTGTGCCCCATTTACCCCTATATGCTAAATGAGGAAGTAATTCTAACAATCAAAATAAGAGTAATTTGTGGTAGACACATTGTCTTGATTGGCTGTTAGAAGATAATAGTTCCCCTTGTTTTGATCAGTTTTATTAAATTAAATAGCCGGGATAGTAAATGGTAAACTTCCTCAATTATTTTCTTTGAGCTACTAGTTTAGCTCAAAGATAATTAGGCCCAGGTGGTTCATCACAGAATAGCTACCTGTCGTGACCACCCAGCAAAGGAATAATTCTTTTTCAAAGCTTTTGCCCTTCTTTTTGTTTTTTGATTTTTCTTTTCTTTTTATTTTTTCTTGTTTCTTCAATTGATGATCTGGAGTAAGGAGCAACAAATTGTGAGTACATGTGATTCTGTTCTGTTTGAATTTATGATGTGAATCATTATTTTTTGTCATTAATCAACATATGTTCATTATTGCACAAATTTTGCTTTGCTATTGGTTTGAACACTGATCAAGTAATAAATCAAGAAAGACAAGAAGTAGTTTAGTTTTTATGTGTATGGTCACATTAATCATTGATTTTTTAAACCCAACCTTCACTTTCCTGCTTTAACACTTTTCTCTCACTATTTGAGTCATACTTAGAGATACCTTATTGAATAGATAATAGTTCCATCTACATGTCGGCTGCGTTCCCAAAAATTCCTGAAAGGTTATTTCGGCTTACATAAACAAATAAAACAAGCCCTTACGGTTCTAACAAGGACAGTAAAACATGTTTAGGTCATTCTAAGTGCAATCGATCATAAGAAAAGGAGCCGCTGTAAAAAGAGTGTGATTAGATTTATATCCTTAAATCATCAAAGGTTACTCTTTAAGGGTGTAGTCTAATGGAAGTCGGGGCTGACATTCTAAAACTAGGGCGGTGAGAACCTAAACGAATCCTTTTCGACGCCAGCTTGAAGCGCCCCCGTCACCTCCGTAAATCCCGTGTTACTACGGTTGGAGCCAAAGGGGGGCCTTAACCCTTTGTAACGGAGAGTTGGCCAGGTAAGCGAGATCAGACACTTGGCGCCCGAACAGGGACATGAAATTGATTAAAGTTAATTGATTCATGTCCGTAGGAAGAACCTGGACGAATAAAAGCAGAAATTAGTTCTGGTCTCCTGGAATGTGTGTGGCGCTCGCTCCCAGGCAAAAAGAATAAAAATTTTAGACCATCTCTCAAAATTTAAGGCAGATATTTGTCTCCTACAAGAAACCCACTTACAAAAATCAGAAGAAAAATTATTTATAGATAAAAATTTTAGTCAAGTTTACTCTGCCTCCTATAATAGTAGACAAAGAGGTGTCTCTATACTTATACATAAGAATTTATTCTTTACTCTAAATAATATAGTAACAGATTTAGAGGGCCGATATATTATTATCCAGGTAACTATATTTAATAAAGTATATACAATTGGTAATTTATATGCCCCAAATAATGATGACCCGGATTTTTTCCATGAATTTTTCTCTCGGTTACTCGATTTAGCAACAAATTCTACTATTATTATTGGAGGTGATTTTAACACGGTCTTAAACCCGTTATTAGATCGTTCTAATAATACGATATATACAAGGCGATTACGATCCGCTAAAGTAATAGATGAATATATGGAGGATTTTGGCCTCAGCGGTGGCTGGAGACTTCAAAACCCAACTAAGAAGGAATTTACTTTCTTCTCTGCGGTGCACCGATCATTCTCAAGAATTGATTTTTTCCTTACAAATAATTCTATTGTTGATAAAACTGCTATAAAAATACATTCTATAATTATAAGTGATCATGCACCAGTCTCTCACACTCTACAAATTGACTCTACCTTTAAACTTCCCCCGATATGGCGTTTTAACATCTCATTACTGAAAGACGTAGAGTTTGATAAAATTATTAGAAGGGAGTGGGCAGATTTTTTGGAAATAAATGACTCTCCAAATATATCTCCATCTCTTCTCTGGGAAGCAGGAAAAGCGGTAATTAGAGGGAAAATTATATCATATTCAACTTATAAAAAGAAACAGGATCAAAAATTAGAAAAATACCTGGAAGATAAAATTAAACAACTAACGGATGAATATGCATTAAACCAAAATAATCAAATATGGATAGAACTACAGAATATAAAAATACAGTTAGATAACATGTTATCTAAAAAGACAGAGTTTATAATACAACAGCTGAGATATAATAATTTTGAACATAATAATAAATCAGGTAAATTCCTGGCAAATCAACTTCAACGGAATCGGGAAAAATCTCTTATAACGGCTATTAAAGATATAAATGGTGAATGCACACAATCACCAAAAGAAATTAACCATATTTTTTATAACTATTATCGAAATCTATACTCAGAAATTAATAGACCTAACCCTGAACATATTGAGGTATTCCTAAATAGCTTAAATATACCTCAGTTATCTATTGAACATAAAGATATTCTAGATGCCCCGCTTACTATAGATGAGTTGTATCGTGCTTTAGACAGTATGCCTAATGGCAGAGCACCTGGTCCAGACGGCTATCCGGCTATATTTTTTAAACATTTCTGGTTAATGTTTGCTCCATTATTTCTAAGAGTAGTAACTGAAATTAAAAGTAAGGGTGATATACGTCAAGATATGAATATAGCAGCAATTAAACTTTTATTAAAGCCAGAAAAAGACCCCACCCTCCCGTCAAGTTACCGACCGATATCACTAATTAATACCGATATTAAAATTATCGCTAAGGCCTTGGCATCTCGACTAGAGACAGTAATCTCGACAATTATTCATAGCGATCAAACAGGTTTTATTAAAGGTCGTCATTCTACTAATAATATTAGGAGGCTCTTTAACTTGATTAGTATGTCACAGCGGTATGATAAAAAGGCAGTTGTTATTTCGCTGGATGCAGAAAAAGCCTTCGATAAAGTTAACTGGTCCTTCCTCTTTGCTGTCTTAAATAAATTCGGCTTCGGGGAGTCATTCATTCAATGGGTCTCAATATTATATGATTCTCCTAAAGCTACAGTTACTACCAATGGGATTACATCACAGAGTTTTACTCTACAAAGGGGAACAAGACAAGGGTGCCCAATGTCTCCTTTATTATTTGCTATATTTATTGAGCCGCTTGCATTAGCTATACGTCAGGATAGACGGATCCAAGGAATCCACTCCGGGACAATAGAACATAAAATTAATCTATATGCCGATGATATACTACTCTATTTAGAAGAACCTGCTATCTCGCTAGGGGAAGCATTTAACTTAATAACTAAATTCTCTCACTTATCAGATTACTCTATTAACTGGACAAAATCAACATTATTACCTATCACAGAAAATTCATGGAATCCTACAAGTCAGGATCCACACTACTCCTTTCCTACAGGTAATTTAAAATACTTAGGTGTTAAAATTTCACCAAAGTTAACTGAATTAACTTCTTTAAATTTTTTACCGTTATTGGACAGTATCCGTAGTGATCTGGAGCGCTGGAATAATCTTCCGATCTCTTTAATAGGACGGATAGCTACTATAAAAATGAAAGTTTTACCAAAGATTAATTATTTATTTTCAATGATTCCATTTAAACCTACGTCTAACTGGTTCCAATCGCTGGACTCTGCTATCATAAAATTCTATTGGAATAAAAAAAAAGCTAAAATTAGTCTATCTACTCTTCAGGAAAGTAAATCTAAAGGAGGTTTAGAGGCACCAAACTTTATGTACTATTATATAGCTAATCAACTACAATATCTTGTGCTATGGACACAACCCAACAGAGATACTAACTGTTGGTTGGAATTGGAGCAGAAGGATTGTAATAATCTTAGACTGTTAGATTTACTCTTTATTACAAAATCAATAAAACGACATAATTGTTTTAAAAACCCAATGATAGCCGCCACCCTGACTGCCTGGTGGAAGGCATTAGAAATTACAAACTCCCAATTGGCGCCCTGTGGGCTCTCTCCCATTTGGCATAACCCCGACTTTCAACTTAATAATCAGTCGTTCCATTTAAGCTTATGGGAGCAGAAAGGAATTACACACCTTCATCATCTTTTCTCAGATAATAAGTTTATATCGTATACAAACTTGGTCCAGAAATATGAAATAAAAAAATGGAAATTTCTTACATTATCTGCAAGTTAAAAATATGGTTAAGAAACAAATCCCAACACTTCAGGATACGCTCCAACTGCCTGTCTTAGCTAAAGATATTATAAAGCTTTCTCCAACAACAATAAAGAAAATATCAAAAATATATGTTATTTTTATACACAAATAAAACGTATTTACCGACTTTAAAATGGGAAAAAGACTTGTCTATAGTTCCGGAACCAGACTTTTGGACCCAAATCTGTGAAAATGTATTTAAAATGACCAAACAGACAAATTTGCAACTTATCCAATATAAGATAGATTCATAGAACATATATTACACAATATATGATGAAAAAAATGGGACTCTCTGACTCCGACATTTGTCTCCAGTGCTCACAAAACACTGCCGATACTTATCTTCATGCTTTATGGTCATGTACTCCAGTGCTGCATTTCTGGACTAAAATCTTGGAAAAGCTCGCTGATATATTAAACTGTAGGCTTCCTTTATCTCCAAGATTGTGTTTACTAGGTGACTTAACAATAACTGAGCTACCATGTAAACAATCCCAATCTATATTTATAGCCCTTACTATTGCTAAAAAAATAATCCTTGTCAATTGGAAAAATAAACAATCTCTCAATATCGACCACTGGTTAAAATTACTAATAAATTATATCTCAATGGAAAAAATCTCTGCCTTAAATAAAAATCAAGTATCAAGATTTAAACAAATATGGTCTATGTACATAGAATATTTTAATCTTAATTTGGCAACTTAATCCTGCCAAGATTCTGCCTGTTAACGAGAGCCACCACATCGTTACAACTTCTGTTTTCGCTGCTTCTGTATTTGGTATTTTGTATCTGATTGGTTTTATTTTTATATAGTCAGGAACCTAGTTGCTGCTACTGGGCTCGAGCACACCACACTATACGACACTATACTCACTAACTCCTTAAGAGTTATTTCTAGTGGGCACTAAGCATCAACACTTGGTGTTACTGAGTCCGCCAGCCCCGGGCGGGCTCCGGAGGCTCCTATTGTGGTGCCAGATGGGTGGGGTGGGGGGCCGGTTGGGGGTGGGGTGCTGGGGGACGGGCGTGCCGCCTACACCCGCCGGGTTGGGTGAGGCCCCGCTGGTCGCTCCTCTTACTCACTTCACTAGTTTTGCACTATACACTTTGTAAATATACACATAGGGCACACAACACATTTCTTGGTGGGGTGGGGAAGGGTGGAAACACCGTCTTCACCCTTCAACTCCCCTCCAATTTTAATGCACTTCATGTCCAAGGGGAGGGGTGAGTTGGGGCGGGGAGCCATCAGAGGGGATGGACTGCAGTGCCTGGCAGCGCTGTGGTCCCCCCCATCTGTGTCCCTGCCCCACCACTTTGTCCCTCCTTTTTTGGGGGGGGGGGGGGGCGGCTTGTTTGGGGGGGTGGGGGTATGGGTGGGTGGGGGGTTGGGTGTTGGGGGTCGGGGTGTGTTCGGGGGTTTGGGGGCCGGGGGTGGTGGGGCCTGGGTCGTGGTGGGTGGCGGGTTTGGGTGGGGTGCGGGGGGGTCGTGGGGGGGGTGGGGGCTGGGGACCGGTGGGGCGCTGTGGGGGCCCGCTGGGCCTCGTTCTGCGGCCTTGGGCTCGGGGGTGTGGGCGGGGGTGTTCCGGGCGTCTGGGTCGGCTCGCCGACCGGTGTCCGCTCGGGTAGCTTGGGGGTGGCCTTGGTGCTGCCGCGGCCTGGGGGTTTCGGGGGGGGTGTGGGGGGGGGGGGGGGGGGGCGGTGCTCGCTTTGCCGGACCGCGGTTGACGGCTTTCTTTCTTTGGTGGTGGTCCTTATGCATGCCAGATCCGTCGCACCAGCATCTACTGAAACTCAACAGAAGTAGCCTCTCCCTCCCACAGCCCCTTGAATCAGTGGGTGCTGGTGTCTGTGGATCTCACTTTGCTTTATCTATCCTTCCCTCCTTCCTCTTTTTAGTTTTTCCTCTGGTCACTTGAGATCTCAATTTATTGGAAGTTTGAGGCTTCTGGGGTTGGCATAAGACTCTGGTTTTGTAACCACGCAGGAGGGGTTTTGTTGGTGCTGGATTTCACTTTGATGGATTGGATGTACTGGCTTCTATGGATCTCACTCTGCCTTATCGATCCTTCCCTCCTTCCTCTCTTTAGTTTTTCCTCTGGTCTCTTGAGATCTCGCTAAATTTGCTGGAATTTAGAGGCTTCCGGGGTTGGCGTAAGACTTTGATTTTGTAATCATGGGGAAGGCAGGAAGTGTTTGGTCGGTGCTGGATTTCACTTTGATTTATCTTTCTTTTCTCTTTATTTTTTTTCTGACCTTTTCTCTGGTCTCCTGACCATTTAAACTTCACGACTCTGGCAAGATTCTGAAGTACCAGGTTAAGGCGAAGGGTAATGGGATATTTATAAGGCTTTAGGTGAATTAATGAGTATAAATTTATACGTATTTGCACGCACACGCACGCACGCACGCGCACGCACGCACGCAAACGCACGCACGCAAACGCACACACGCAAACGCACGCACACACAAAAAAAAAAAAAAAGAGCAATGATGATAAGACGTTGAATCGGTAAGACTACCGAATGAACAATTCTGAGCTCTTTAAAAAAAAAAAAAAAAAAAAAAAAAAAGGAATAACCTGGACGGGGAGTAGCTGAGGTTGACTTCCCAGGACCTCGCTACCCCAGAAAGGATATAAATTTAGTGTCAGATAAGCTTAGCTAGACATATAAACAGTGGCTGTGAGGAATAGAGTTTCCTGGAACAGCACCTGCAACATAAATATCCAAGAGGGAAATTGTGCTGTAGGCTACAACTGGAATAGGTCTAAAGATAGTGGAGATCAGTCTTAGAGTAACAAATAAAAATTTGTTTGGTTGTTTGAAAACCTTAGGGTATAAAAATAACACCAGTTTATTTGGGCTGACTGCTCAGGTCCAGAGTAAACTGTACAGCAAGGCGGGCTCAGGAATACGCCAAAAAGGCTGATCAAGGGGAATGTTGAAATAGGTATGAAACCTAATTGAAATATCCCACCACTAGTAGTTACTAATAAAAGTTAGCTAAAGTAATAGCCCTTTTGTTAGTAGAGAAGAAGTGACTCTGTAACCAGAGGCATTGAGTAACCAGAGGCTATAGTAAGTCCCTGACCCTCTATGCGCAAGAGGGAGGCAACTGAAAAAATAGCTTCGACCTACAACTATTATAAAATCGTAAGGCAGCAGAATGCAAAGGCCAAGCGAATCCAGTGAAAATTTAGTGACCTCGGGTCAAGAAGAGCCTGAGGCACCGCAACAGTCAGTTCATGGACAACCTCATATTCAAACACGGCTTTTTCTTCATGGGCAAGGTATAGGGAATTGGCATCATGAAAGAAGAGAAGCAATTAACTGTCTAAACCCGTCTATCCCCCCAGATAAACTCGGAGGATTGATAGAGGATACTATTCAGGATAAAGGCATTTTTTATGCTGAACTCACAGGACAGGGATATTTGCTAACTGCTGTAGTTAAGCATCCAAGTGTTGGACAGACAAAAGAAAAAGGGGAAATATGGCTAAGATGGTGGGTGGAAATATTCAGCGAATATAATGTTGTGCAATTGGTCAGCACCCAACCAGAATTTGATCCGGTGGTGAAAATGCTCGCCGCAACAGCCCAAATAGAAGGAAAGTTGATAAAGCCTAGTGAAACGAGGGCTATGCCTCGCTTAAAAGAGTATCAACCACTATTGGATCAAATAACCGAAATAGCAGTATATCGGAAGCAGGGAAATATATTGGAGAGTGAGGGTGAGCTTGAATCAGGTGATGAGCTCACAGGAGAAATTACAATGGAAGATACAGACACAGAATATGACAATAAAGAAAGTGAGTTGCAGGCTAAGGGGGAAGTGAGACAAAAGGCACTACCTCAGCAAATGGGCCCTCTTTGGCTGCCGCCTCCGCTGATTTCTTTGCCGGATGAAACCACCAAAAAAGTGAATGTGGGAAATGGTATAATGCTATGTCAATTTCATGGAAATGGGTGGGAGATTGGTGGAAGCGTTCTTATTGTTCTCACTGATGTAAAACTCAGGCCGTACAATAGTAGATTCAGGGCGAGTTTAAAATCATCAGCTGGAATCGAATATGAAAGAGAGAGAAGAGACATACGGAGCCAAGCTCCAATTGAGGAAGTATCTGATGCAAGGGAATACAGAATAACAAGTGGAGGAAGTTCTAACTTTTACATGATAGTTCATTGCCCAGGGCAAAAATGGACTCCAGAATTAGATCAAAGAGCATATGTAAAAAATGTGATGAAACTTTTGGAGAGAGCTATAAATGGAGCTATTGATCAGGAAGCTACACGTGTCGTGATTGATGTGAACGGAATAAGATCAGGAAGAATGTTGTGGACAATAGCCGAGTCAGTGGCCCTAGGGGCCTTTAGGCTGCAGATCGCGACCCCTGTCACCCAGCTTCCAGATACAGAGTTTGTGGTGGCCATATCACAAGAACAACATAACAGGAGGGAGACCGAGGCCATGGAGAGATGGACTGCACGAGCCTTGCAGGAGGCCAGGCTGAAACTGAAGGAGAAATCACAGCGTCAGAAGCCGCGCCCGATGAAATCTCCTGAAGGAGCCGGGTCACCGGCCACGGAACAAGGTATGAACACTCAAAATGTAACCTTCGGCCCCCACCCTTCCTCTGTCACAGGTTCACTGGTGAGTGTTGCCAAGGAGATGGTGTCAGATGATGAACAACCCGGCCCCCAGCGGCCTTCCCACCACGCCTTGGAGGCCCTCGCTACCTGGAGAAGGTAGGGAAAAACTAACGGAGATAAAAAAATCACCAGGTAGAAATAGCATGCAGGATGCTGTGACAGCCCCGGGCTTAGCGGCCTCCTTGCCGCAGGGAGTGGATGACTCATATAGGGAGTTGCCTCCTCCGACCCCTGTTACCAAAGAGGTCATGGGTAGGAAAGCGTTGAAGAAAACACACAGAGATGCTGAGGTGATGGCTCCGCCGATCTCATCATCATCCAGCGGAGAAGAAGAGAGTGAGGATGAAGGTGACACCGGTCCGAGGGCGCCACCTGAAGATGAGAGGGATGACCTCGGGTCCTTGGAGTCATTTGCCCCCCCGACCAGCCCTAACCATGCTCAGCAGCCAAAAGTAATAAGAGGAGCAACCCGCAAGGGAACCAAAAAACAGCAGCCAGTCCTAAGTGTTCTGAAGGCCTCAGAAAGGATAGCCCTGGACGTCCGGCTTGGTTACCTGCAGACTAAGGATGACAGGCGTGTGTATGTGCCGTCAGTAGGTCAAACAGAATATCCTTATCCTGCTGCTTGGTTAGACAAACTCAGCGAAGAAGCATCCCTAACTGTGAAAACGAGTTATGGAGAGATAATTAATGTGTTGATGACCCCTGCATATCGTACATTAATAAATTGTACAATGTTGACTAAAAATTTCAGAGAAGGTTTTGTGACCGTGTTGTATGATGTTTTGTTGAAGCTGGTAAAACAGGCTGCGTACTGCAAAGCAAATGCAGAAGTGAAGGAACAACATGATGTAATATGTCAAGACGGGGGGGAAGTGGGGCCTGCTGGCACTCAGACAGGACCTGCAACTTCCTCATTGCCTGTCTCAGTCACTGTTCCTCAGCAACAGCATAACACGGCACAGCCTGTGTTAGCGACACAGGCCCCAAATGATTTGGCAATGTTAGATGATCAAGAAAGAAATATGCGAGCCTTCAAGGCTTTGAAGGCCATGGTTCGAGATAGAGACCCAAAAGAAACAGTGAAAGAGTATTTGTATGCTACTTGGCCCATGATCAAGGATGCCCCGGGAGGAGAAATAGCCAAAAAGATGTGGTTGCAATTAGTGATTTCCGACCCAGTGATGTCCCACGAAACCGCACAAGGAGTTTATGAACGATGGGTTGATGAAGACGAAGAAGATGAAGAGACTTATGTGACCCGGGCCAGGGAACAACTCAAAAAAGGGGTCACCTTGATGAATGTGTGGTGCAAATTGAAGCAAATTATAACACCAAACAGGTACGTTAAAGTCCTGAGAATGCTTGTAGCAGATAAACCAAACCAAGCCATGTTTGTTAAGATGGGACCGGAAAGTTCAGTTCTGAAGATTGAAGAGTCAATCAAACAATGGGACAGGCTGACGAAGCATTATAATGAAAGGAGAAAGGAGGCTAACAACCGGCGTGAGGGCGACCAGCTGCGTCAATCTACCCCGAAGGCACCCCAGCCTGTCCAGCAAAGAGAAATTTATAGCCAGCAGCCTCGAAGAGCTGCGTATACTGGCCCGCAGCACACTGGGGCTTCATCCTCAAACAGAACGGGAGAGAGGTTTGTCGCAGTCACGGCAAAGTTGCCGGAAGCGCACAAGCAGGAGCAGTAACAGCAGTGCTAGAAGGGCTGTTGGAAGTAATAAAAAGACACATAAGTCATGTGCAGGTTATAACCGATAGCTTTTATTATGCACAAGCCCTCAAAGACGATCTAGCCATCTGGGAAGTGAATGGTTATGAGGGAGCGAAAGGTAAAATGGTAGCTCACAGTGAGTAATGGAAGAAAATAGCTGAAATGAGACTTTCATTAAAAATTTATGTTGTCCATCAAAAGGCACACCTTAGGGAAGGAAGCCACTGGCAAGGAAATGACGAAGTGGACCGATATGTTTAAGAAAGAAGGTTAATAGTTGTAGGAGCAGAAAACTGGAGCAGAACACCACAGGGAAAGGTGGTTCCAGACGAGTCCGTGCGGGAGGTGGCTAAGGCTGTACTCTAAGCTATAGGCTATGCTGGCCCCATGCCCACACGGAGACAGCTGGGAAAAGCTGGAACTTTGGATTCCTGACAGAAACACGGTCCGACTGGAAAAAAAAAGGAATTCAAGGCGTGGAGCAGCTTAAAGCTACATCCAGCTCAAGCCAGGAAATAACCAGGGAATCAGAATGGCAGCGAACATCGCCGACATCCCGCCCTTCATCAAGTTAGCTTCAGTCAAGGGTGCGGTAATTATACGCCGCTCGCCAAGAGGCATAATGGCCGGATTGGCAGATTGCATTTTGGAAAAGGCAAAGTGTGGATTTTTAACCACAGCGGTGGAGGAATTTAAACGGAGAAGCGGAACAGCCGACAATTGACCTCACGTCGGCTATAGAGGTAAGAGAAGCACAGCCACACTGATAAATCAGCGACAAAATGAGTGTGCCTTAGCTCAGACGAAGTTAAAACCCTGTTATTGGAATGTTATGAATTCTTGCGAGTTAAATTATAATGTACGTGGTCCTTCATCGAACACATACATGACAAATAATTTGTTTTATGAAACGTTAACTGTTAAAAGAGTTTCGATCGTTGACTATGAACACTGGATTAAAAGATACGCTCCCTTGGTTGTGGGAGAATTTGTTGAAAGTGCATTATAGTCACCCGATCCCAAATCATGATAATTTGTTTCAATTGAAACCTATGAGGGAAATGTTTTGGACTCAATTGATACCCACACCAGATGATTTGTTTTCAGTGCCACAAAAAGATTTTGATAATATTGATAAATGTGTGGTAGAGAGAATGTATTTTGACCTAAATATAAAAGAATGGTCTGTTGGCAATTCGCCCAGATGCCCATTATATGAAGTGGACAAATTGATAGGAACAAAATGGGTGCATAATTGTTCAGGGTTACTTGTGAATAATACTGTAAAAGGTGTTTTGCAGGCTTGGAAAGAATTTCGCACTTGTGATCTCGCCAGGACCTGGTGGGGCTTTCAAAGCTGGGAAATGGAAAAAAAAATGGGTTCTGCCTTGCCTTAATATGTCATCTAATTATTGGATTAAATACCAATACTTAGCCACAGTGTAGTCCAAAGAACAAGATACTTATCCAGGTACGGCGCTGTGGTCACCATATTTATATTTTGGCCCCAGGCCTTGGATGATGAATTGCAATTCCGAAAAAACATCCTGTTTGATTCAGCTGGCCCGCGAAAATTGTGGATCAGTGCCAAATTGGGGTGAGTTTTGCAAAAATAAATATCCTTATGCAAATTTTAGTACCCCTGAAGGAGCCCTTTGGGACAAATCACCTAATACCAAAATATGGGAAAGACGAATGCAAGCTGACAAACAACCTTGTCTTAAATGGGTGAATGATTATGGGCTTACCCAAACTGAATATCCAAAATTCATGCCTGATCGACCTGATGCTTTATTGCAAATTGGGGAGGGACATGCATTTAGAAAGTCGCTTTGCCAGGGTAATCAAGTTTTAGGTTTTGATTGGATTGGACCAAACAAAATTTATAACAGAGGAACTTGTTTTTCCCCTGCTGAACATTGGCTCCAATGTGGACACGGCAGCGACCTTCATGACTGCACGTGGTATGAAAAAATTGAATTGGTATTTGTTCAAACTACAAGAGTTGTAATCGATTCCACGTTAGATTTTGTGGAACAAGGTCTTGAAACCATTGGTTCAGGATTGTGGCGTGCTATAAGTAAATCAGGGAAGTGGATTTTACTTGGTTTGTTTTTGCTTACAGCAGCGGCCACAGCCTGCCTCCTGACCAAAACATGCGCCAAAAAGCTGCTCCTTCTTATATAGGAGCGTTTTTTTGTTTTGTTTTTTGTTGTCGTTCCACCCCGGGGAGAGAGTGATGTCAACAGAGAGCCGATTCTGGTGGCTCGTTCTGTTGCTTCACTGTCATCCAGAACTGAGAGGTCGCTTGAACCAGCCAGAATCCCTCATGATGTGTCTGTAACGATCCACCAATCTGGAAGAAGAGGGGTTCACCAACTGAACAGTACAGAAAACAATGATTAAAAAGTTTATTAAATAAATAGCCTGGGGAAAAAAAAAAGGAAAAAGAAAAAAGGCTATATTTAACCTGCTGTTGCTCATTTGTTTTGTTATGATTTTATTTTGAGTAGTAATTTTGGTTTTTGTTTTAGAACCCTACTCCACGATGTATCCTGTGTGGAACAATCCACGTGAAATATGCTTGGCTGGTGGGGGACGTGATGATGGGAAACTGCTGTTTCCCCCTCTCTTCCCACTCCAATTGGTTCTTCTGCGAGGGGCTGTTAAAAACGAGAATGAAGTTGACATACGACGTGACTTGGCACAATCCGACTTGCATACGGTGGTCTCTGAGTCCTCCGGCACACTGCAGTCGGCCCGAGGAGAGCCTCGGCATCCTGAGGTATACATCGACAACCTCGGAACATGCCTGGGGTTCACCTACCCCCTGCTTCACGTTACATGGCTGCTCAGAGACGACACCCGTTGTATTACAACGCACCTTGATGATGGCACATGCCTGCTGATCTCGTCTCGGCGTTCACGCGCTGACTGGAATCCGTGGAGAGGTGGACCTCTCCCCTTGGCGCCTGCAGCCCGGCCAAGGGCTGTTCAACGGGATCCGCCGGTTGCGGTGGAACAGGTCGTTCCAAACGACCCTCACGATGGTGAGGTCACCCCTGCATCACCCGAACCGACTACTGGGGAGCCTCCGGCTGGGGGTACGGGTGCTACTCCAACAGAATTGCTCGTATCCTCCCCTTCCCCTGAGACACTAAGTGGCTTAGGACTTCTCCCTGCGCCATCGCCCCTTCCGCTCGATGAGAATACCTCGGCGTCCGAGGTGTTGAGGCGCCTCTTTGACTCTGATCTCTGCGCCTCCTCCCCCCCCTCGCCTGGCGGCCCTGTCGGCTACCGCATTGATGGTCGCAGCGGGCTCTTGGTGCGTGTGTACGATCTCTCCGATCTGGGAGAGGGGATCTCAGGGGCTGACCACAGCCCCATGGTGATTGATGAGGAGCGTGCGGTGAGCGGTTCATCCGGGGTTCAATGTGATGCCTAATGTCTGTGCGGGACCTGTCTCTCAGCTGTTGTGTGTTCCCTATCTCATATCTCATGTGGGGGGTGACGGATAACACGGGCTGAGGGCTGAGCAGATGTCACCAAAAGTTAAAATATGGATGATGTCACTAACATGAATAATGTGAACCTGTGCCATGTATTAACAAATGAATGCAACGATGCAATGATTGTTTGAGATAATCGCTATGTCACACAAAACTGGTATGTCACACAACACTAGTCTGAAATGTCTTTGGTGTAAGTGTCAACTTCATTAGCGTTTAAACATGCCCCATAATTGGTAAATATACTTGTGAACCAGCAGCCAGCATAACACACAACACCCACTCACTTGTCATTGGTTTTGTGGTTTTAACATACCATGTATTTTGTTTGGAGTTTGGTTTGAATTTTTATGTTAATCAGTATTGGTGTGGGGCATTATGAGTAAAAAGCTTTGAAGGGATTTTATTCACAAATGGGAAGTACAGTTTATTTTAAAGTCATGAATGTTTTGTCAGCATAGAAAATTAGACCTTGTCAACAAATGTGTTTTGCAAAACTGTTAAGGTCGCATTTTTAAGAGGAACTGAAAAGAGGAAGTAAGCACCAGACATTTAGAACTCAGCAGTTCAAACTTTGGTACAGACTGACTGGAACACACTCATCTGTGCTTAGTCATGCTATGTTCAGAATCCCGAGGGTATAAATTGGCGGGGACAAAACGAGGCGGGCGTGCAAAAAAGAGCGAGGCTCTCTCTCTGCCGAGAAGGGCATTTTCGTCTCTGTGCCCCATTTACCCCTATATGCTAAATGAGGAAGTAATTCTAACAATCAAAATAAGAGTAATTTGTGGTAGACACATTGTCTTGATTGGCTGTTAGAAGATAATAGTTCCCCTTGTTTTGATCAGTTTTATTAAATTAAATAGCCGGGATAGTAAATGGTAAACTTCCTCAATTATTTTCTTTGAGCTACTAGTTTAGCTCAAAGATAATTAGGCCCAGGTGGTTCATCACAGAATAGCTACCTGTCGTGACCACCCTTTCCTTTTCCTTTCCTTTTATTATTTTTTTGAACATATAAACAAATGAACAGCAGAGATAAAACAAAAAACAACAACAATCAAAATAGAAGAAAATCCCAATAACATAATCATTCAATTAATCATAACTTACATGTTCAAAAGGGAGTAGGAAGAAGTTAAAAACTTATCTAGTCCTACCCCTTTTACTAAATATATTTAAACTTATTTCATTATTAATACAATTTTCATTTACTGATTATTAAAAATAATAATAATAAAATAATAAATGATATATATAACCCAAGTTATATATATATATATATACACAAGTGCACTTAACCTATTCACATTTACCAAAAACATATATACATAAATTTACTAAACATATACCATAATACCTATCTAGATCACTTACACATACTCACATGTACATTTTTCATATACTGGCTTGACATAGATAATTTTTTTGAACTTTACTTTTAAACATTTTTTTAAACTCCAGCATTGAATCACAATTTTTCAGAGCAATTTCCAAATGATTCCACAGATCAACACCTTTTACAGATACACACCTTTGCTTAATATTTGTTCTTGTTTTGGGTTTTTTGTACACACTTGTACCCCTTATATCATAAGGACTGTGTCTAATTTCAAATAACTTCTGAGTACTGTGGCAGAGTAAATTGTTATAAACTTTATACATTATTTGTGCTATTTTAAAATCCACCAAGTCATAAAATTTCATTGCATTTAATTTAATAAATAGTGGATGTGTTGGCTCTGTATACTTTGATCCATTAATAATTCTTATAGCTTTCTTTTGCAATTTGAAAACGGTGTTAGTATTTGTTTTATATGCCATTCCCCATAATTCCACACAATAGGTCAAATATGGTAATAATAATGAACTATATAATATATATAATGATTTCATGTTTAAAACATCCTTACTTTTATAGAGTATCCCTATGATTTTTGACATTTTCCTTTTAACAGTTTCTATGTGTGGCTTCCAACATAATTTATCATCGATAATAATTCCAAGGAATTTATTTTCATTCACCCTTTCTATTTCAATTGAATTCACCATAATTTTGACTTGATGAGTGATTTGTCTCGTGCCAAAAACTATGAACTTGGTTTTATTTAAATTCAATGATAATTTATTTACATCAAACCATTTTTTTAATATATTCAATTCATACTCCACAGTAGTCAGAAGCTGCTTCAGGTTTTCTCCTGAACAATAGAAAGTTGTATCATCAGCAAATAAAACACTTTTCAATGTTTTTGAGACACAGCAAATATCGTTTATATACAGTATAAATAATTTAGGGCCGAGCACAGACCCTTGGGGAACTCCATGAGTGATCTTCATGTGTTCTGATTGTACATTATTAAACTGCACATACTGATATCTATTTTCCAAATAACTTTTCATCCACTTATAAGCTAAACCTCTTATTCCATATTTCTTTAATTTATTCATTAATATAGAATGATCTATAGTATCAAAAGCTTTTTTTAAATCCATAAAAATCCCAACAGTAAATTTTTTATTATCTATTTCGGTAGATATTGCTTCTACAAGCTCCATGACTGCCATTGAGGTGGTCCGTTTTTCTCTAAACCCATATTGGGTTTCACTTAAGAGCTTATGTTTCTCAATAAAGTTATCCAATCTATATGAAAATAATTTTTCTAGAATTTTTGAGAACTGTGGCAACAATGATATTGGTCTGTAGTTATTAAACGTGTGTCTTTCTCCACTTTTATGAACAGGAATGACTTTGGCTATCTTCATTTTTGATGGAAATATACCAGTTTTAAATGATAAATTACAAATATATGTAAAAGGTTTTACAATATATTCTATAATACTTTTTACTAATGTCATATCAATGTTAAGACAGTCAGTAGACTTTTTATTTTTTAATGTTTTCACAACATTTAATACTTCTATATCATTCACATCATTAAGAAACATTGTGGATGAATTATTTACAATGTTCTTATCTATTTCACGTTTGTTTCTTGGCTCTGGGATTTTGTTTGCCAAGTTGCTGCCCACGTTAACTAAATATTCATTAAAATTATTAGCTATGTCAGAAATTTCATCAATTACCATATCGTTATCTTTTATAAAATATTGTGGAAAATTTGTTTTTTTAGAACTTTTTTTAATTACATGATTTAGTGTTTTCCATATTTCTTGTGTATTGCTTTTATTCTGTTCTAATAATTCATAGTAATAATCTTTCTTTCTTATTCGAATAATATTTGCTAATTTATTTTTATAGATCTTGTACTTTGTAAAGGAATAATTCTTTTTCAAAGCTTTTGCCCTTCTTTTTGGTTTTTGATTTTTCTTTTCTTTTTATTTTTTTCCTTATTTCTTCAATTGATGATCTGGAGTAAGGAGCAACAAATTGTGAGTACATGGGATTCTGTTCTGTTTGAATTTATGATGTGAATCATTATTTTTTGTCATTAATCAACATATGTTCATTATTGCACAAATTTTGCTTTGCTATTGGTTTGAACACTGATCAAGTAATAAATCAAGAAAGACAAGAAGTAGTTTAGTTTTTATGTGTATGGTCACATTAATCATTGATTTTTTAAACCCAACCTTCACTTTCCTGCTTTAACACTTTTCTCTCACTATTTGAGTCATACTTAGAGATACCTTATTGAATAGATAATAGTTCCATCTACATGTCGGCTGCGTTCCCAAAAATTCCTGAAAGGTTATTTCGGCTTACATAAACAAATAAAACAAGCCCTTACGGTTCTAACAAGGACAGTAAAACATGTTTAGGTCATTCTAAGTGCAATCGATCATAAGAAAAGGAGCCGCTGTAAAAAGAGTGTGATTAGATTTATATCCTTAAATCATCAAAGGTTACTCTTTAAGGGTGTAGTCTAATGGAAGTCGGGGCTGACATTCTAAAACTAGGGCGGTGAGAACCTAAACGAATCCTTTTCGACGCCAGCTTGAAGCGCCTGTTGTTGATTATGAAGACGCTGTCATTGACATCCATGACCGTGAAGAGCAAGATGAAGAGTCATGCCCTACAGAAGAATTTGATCATTCCATCTTTCCAGGACCACATACAGTAAAAGAAACAAGTGATCTCATCAAACAGCCTGCTTCCATCACATACAACAAAAATTTGATACAACTGGCCCGTTTTTTACAACTGCCAATAACCAAATGTTACTACAGTGATGACAGCACAGGTGTGAACTGTGAAGGACTTCCACCATATGAGATACGCTTGCATTCGAGAGGTACTGCAGTAATATTGGAATGGGTAGGTCAGGTTTTTCATTTATGATTACAAAATTACAAAATATTACGGTACTTCATATGTATAATATATATCTTCTCTCTCACTCCTGCTACCCCCCTTATACACAGTATTGCTCTCATGGGCATAAATTGTGGGTATGGAACAGCCAGCCATTACTAAAGTATGGAATGCAAGGAGGAGACTTCATGTTAGCCACCAACATTCTTCTATCAGGAAACAACTATACAAAAGTTGCCCTCCTCTTCCAATTCTTGAATATGGGAATGGTGTCATATAGCACCTTCTACGCTATACAAGATGCCTATTGTGTAGATGCTGTAAAGGAGTTCTGGGAACAGAAGAGGACTGGTTATTGAGCGTTTGCGTCCTAAAGAGAGTGTTGTTGCCCTTGGTAAGTATCTATTTGACTAAACAGCCACAGGAAAGGTTTTGGTAATAAGAATTATATCAATATATATTTTTATCTTACAGCTGATGGAAGAATGGATTCCCCTGGTAAGTAAAAAACAACAAAAATAGTGGCCTGACTGACTCTTGTACTATTGTCAACCTCCATGTCTTGTCTCACTTGAAAGTATGTTGTTGCCCCCCCCCCCCCCCCCCCAAAAAAGCTGCATTTACTCATGCCTTTGATTTTTATTTATTTTTTCTTTCTTTCTAAAGGCCACTCTGCACAGTATTGCACATACACAACAATGGAGCAAGACACTATGGATATTAGCAGTGTTGTGACTTTGGACAAGAGGCAGGCTGATAGCAAGAGTGTCACCATGGAGAAGCTGGCATTTATAAAAACCTTTGATAGTCTGATGACTGAGCTTGACATAAAGGAAATAGTAACAGATGCTCATGTGCAGATTGCTTCCCTGATGCGTAAGAATAAATTGCTCATTTGTATAAGTAAATTTGACTTTAGACTTACTTTTTTGTTTCATGTTTGTTTTATCTCCAGATCCCGAGAGAGGGAGATACAAGGACAGAAGTGTAATTCATTCTTTGGATGTGTGGCATGTAGCAAAAAAACTCACAAAAAGACTACATGCTGTAAGAAAAAAAAAATACTTTTTTTTTTTTTTTGGTACAATACTGGTGTGGAGAAAAAAAAATTATATTTTAAACATTTATTCTGTTCCTAGGCTGGAATGTTGACTGGCCAGAAGCAATTAATTGTGTGGATCAAGGATGTGGTCAACCACTTTTGGTTTAGTTGTCAGAAAGCGAGCAACCGGGAAGAGTTAATGGTTAGTATGGTGCAATTGAATATATAGACTACATTTTGTACTGTATGTACTTTGAGTTTGTCTTGCTTTTATGACTATAATCCATAGTTGTGCATGCTTTCCCTGACTTTTTTTCTGAGTTGTCTATCACTGGTGTCAGGCAGAATTCATGTCTCCAACTTCATCGCTTTTCAGGAAACTTTAAAATTGGCAAGTTTGCTCAACCATTAGCATTGCATCATGTAAGAGACCAAGCCATTTCCAACAATTATGATTTGTCAAACATTTCTAAAAATTACAGCCACTGATGTTGACTGACCATTACTATCGATTTTTTGTTTGAGGGGATTGATATTCAACAATATGTGAATTGACATTTATGCCAAACACCTATGATATATTATTCAAATGTTTGATATCCTGTGCTTCATGGAGCTCCATTAGGAGTTCCAAGGCAGACGTGTGTGAGTGTCCACTAAAGTCTTCACCTTCTTTTAGAGTATCTGGCGAGGTGTACTTCACCATGTATGTGGAGAACATGAATGGGCCCTTGGAAAATGTCTTCATGGACCCATAGATGATTTGACCTTACAGAAAGAAGCCCTTCTACCAGGTTCACCTGCACATCAAGCACTGTCCCAAATTGTGCTTAACTCTTTGACCGCCATAAACGTTTAAAAACGTTCAGTATAATCCTAGGATTGGCCGCCATAGACGTTAATTGACGTCTACTATGTTTTTTTATGGAAACGGATGGAGGAAAGCCTTGGGCAGCTGTGCTCCAAGTATCAAGCCGATCGGGTTACTATATGAGTATTCCTGGCCACTAGATGGCTGTGATGAGTCTTTTGGACAAGATCGGGTAGGAGACAACAGTAGAAGAAGAGAGGCTGAGCTAGAGTGTTGAGGGGGAGAGAATGGCTAACTTGGCTAAGGGAGTCAAAAAGGCTACAGATGGCAAGCAGCTCACGCTTGATCCTTATTTTCAAAGCTCAAAAGCATCGACCAGTGCTCAAGAGCACAGTAATGACGGGGTTAAGTCATAGTTGAAGCGGTGACGCGGCCGTTTCGACCACGTCCTAAGGCCCCACCGGCTAGCGATGCTAATAACGTCCTAAGGCCCCACCGGCTAGCGATGCTAACACCGGAGAAAAGTGGTGCACAACCGAGCACGTCTGCACAGATGACGTTTCATCGGACGATGACGACTACTATGGGTCCGATGCAAGACAGTCTTGGACAGTCTTCCAAAGAATGTGAAGGTAAGCGCTAACATGCAAAGAGATTTCTAGTAAGATTACTTTCCTAACTTTTCGGGCGATCTGCTAGCAGCGTGTGTAAATGTGCTGATATACACTAAAACATCTATTACCTATACAAACGTGAATGTATATTTTATAGATCGTGCTCACAGCAACGTCCGACCGCTGGTTCTACGACAAAGAAAGGTAAAAACAAAACAAAACAAAAAAACGTTTTCAATACACCGCAACAATAAAAGGAAAGTCTTTCGATAGTATTGTAATTGTATATGTTTCTTTCAGCTCCCCCTCATAGGGCCCAAAGTGACCCTTCTCACAGTGAGCAGAACAAAGGTAAAAAGAAAAGATTCTCCACAGCACTAATAAAATATTTGATGGTAAACGTCTTCTATAATTTACAGAATGTGCATCAACCAATACACCCAAGAAAAAAAGGTAAACATATGCACACACACACACATTGCATCACACTGCTCTAAAATGATATGATATTGAAATGTATATTTGCAGATCCCAAAGATTCTGGCTGGCTTGAAGTTGATGAATTCGGCTGGCAGCCAACCATCTTCCCCTTTGCTGCAAAACCAGGACCAAGGGATGCTGCAGCAGAGCTGAATTCCCACCTGCCAGCTGACATCCTGGAGCTCTTCATCACGGATGAACTTCTCCAGCACATCGTTCATCATACCAACCTCTACGCAAATCAGTCCATGCAGAAGCAGACTGACAAAAACTGTTGCGCACGTGTAAATAGTTTGCAAAGAGTTTTCCAAATTGTTTGTTCTGATTGCTACTGTTGCATGTAAATAAACTGTTATTTTGCAATCAAAAAACATTTTTTATTGTTGGGGTAGTGTTTTATAGAAGTTTAGGTGTTTGTAGAATCACTCATGCAAAAAAAAAAGTGCCAAATTCACTAGAGTGCATGAAATAACATTGTTTCACAAAAAGCTTGATTTCTCCGTATTTTGGAAGAAAATAGAGGATTTGGGTGAAACGAAGCTGTTTTCTATTGTTGATTACTGAAGATCCGAATAAGGTAGAAACAAACTTTTTTTTTTTAGATGAAAGATGAGACTTCAATCTTTCATTTGGTAGTATCCGCGTTTCCATAGTCCTAACACAACATTTTCTGTGGAGCTTGAAAGATCGGTAAAATTCTGTAAATCAGCTGGCAGTATGGGGTTACCTTTTCCGAAAATGGCTGGCAGTCAAAGAGTTAATAGGAGGTGGCTGAAGGATTTGGAGAAATTCATAACATTTAGGTAAGATAAAATAAAAGTAATTAGAATTTTCTCTCTGCAGGATGCTTTTGAATGTTTTTTTAGGGCTATTTTTTCTTTGTTGCTCCTATTTGTGGAAAAAAAGTCACATTATATTCTAAGCAACTACGCAACTGCCTAGTTGATATGACGTTTGGTGTAATGGCATATAATAAAAAATTCTAATATGTTATTCCACTGGACAACTCACAAACTGGAATCATTCCAAAACCATATTCTAATGTATGCTGGTAAGCGGTTTGCTTTCTCCCCGCCCGTCTATGAAGCCCGCACTCTTCTAGCAGCATTAGACTACAACCACCACAATCGCCGGTCAGTACACATTAACAGTAAAGGCAAAGTTTCGTGAGTAACTATGCAATTAATCAATTTGTGTGTGGGAAGTTGCATACATTGCTGTCAAATTATTTGCTCCCCTTACTGATTTTTAAAAAAATTTTTTTTAACATTTATCACTTGCAAAGGTTTAATTTCATCGGACCAATTTTTATATTAGTGACACAACAAAATAATATATAAAAAGTGCATGTTCTTACATGATTGTATTTACCAATGAGCAATACAAACCTATCTGACCCTATGTGTAATTGTCCCTTTTCAAATTTGAACAAAGAACAGTGGTCCAAAATTCCTCCAAAATGGTGTGAAAAAATAATCACCAAGTATTGTAAATGTTAGATTTCAGTTATTGCAGCCAAATATGGCACAACTCACTACTAGGTTCAATTGAGTGATTACACATTTGGGTCAGATAGGTCTGTATTTCTACTCACTGGTAAATGAAATCATTGTTTAGAAGCTGCATTATATATACTTGGTTGTCTTAGTGGGATTTTACAATTGTTTTTATGAAACTATAATTTTGGTGAGTGATAAATGTGCAAACACACACATCAGCAAGGGGGCAAATATTTTTTTTCATAGTATTGTATGTATAATTTCAATTTAGGTTGAGTGTGTTGTTTTTCAGTCAAAAAAGGCTATACAACAAGAAGTCACAGCGCTACAGTGTCTACACAGTGAAGACAAAAAAGGACTACAATTACATCCCTCAGCTGCAGGCCAAAATATTGGAGACTCGACTCTTATCGACAGGGGGACTCCCAAGGATAAGGACTCGGAGGCCAAATGACCCCTGGCATCTCGGTCTTCTCCCAGGGATTGTGCCCCCACCCACAGCTGAATTGGCCCAGGTTCAAGTCCCCAGAGGACAGGTTGGCCTAACATTTATCCATAATGCTGTACTTTGTATGCCAGATAACACGTAGAATTGTATCAGTTTATATATTTGATGTGAATTTTGGAATTAATATTTTCATGTCTGCGCTTGTCATAGGAAAAATAAAAAAGTTAAAAATTTGAAATATATACCAATGACTTGTCTGTCTTTCCAGGATGTTTTTTCAGCATCGTGATACGGAGCTGAAAAGGACGAGTGGTTCAACTCAAGCATGTTATTTACAGTCAACAATAAAGTATGCACTGTACTCTACATAATAAGTATGTGTAAATATATACATTTTTTTTAATTACCTCTGAAGGGTGCCTCTTTGTATCCAACATAGTGTCATGATGCAGGGCTCTCAGTGTTGCTCTTTTCTTTTTTCAGTCTCTGAGTGATTGAGGGGGCGTTTCCCCTGGCGCCGCACCTGCGGTGCATCAACATTAGGCCTTTATAAGGACTCTGACGTCACCTGGATGACGTCGGATTATTCTCCCAAATCTACAGCCATTGCCTTGTGTACTTTGCTATAGTTTAGTTTTGCTCTCGTAAGTTTTGCTACGTTATTTTGTGTTGTGACTTTTAGCCTGTTATATTTATTAATTAAGAGCCATTGAGTTACTAGTAGATTTTTTCATCTTGCCTTTTGCAAGCACCTTGTGTTTTCTCCCATTTTTTCCATCCTGGCTTGGGCCAGCGGTTTTTGTTATTTCCCCTATTTTTGAACTGTAATAAATCCTGTCAAACTCCTCTGTTGCCCGTGATCTTGGGATCCACCTCTCCAGTTCATACTGGACTCTGACACATAGTTCCCAAAAGGGTCAGGGTATTTGTCTCGAATCCTCCAGACACAGCAGCTTGGAATAACTACTCGATTCCCTGTACCCAGACGGCCGTGTTGCCAGAAGGTGAATTGGCGGTACGCTGAAAACCTATATTCCCTGTTATCAACTCCAGGGTCTTGCTGTCATGCAGTGCAAGGATATCATTCCATGTCATTCGTGCCAAGCGTAAGATGCCTTCATCCATACAATACAGCTCCATATGTGCACTTCTGGCAATGCAGTTTATTGGAGTTTGTCTGCAGCATTTATTTTCAGCATCAGTGGGCATCAATTTACAGTTCTGGCAAGTACACCATGCTGGTAGACCCTGGTTTGATGTTGCTGGTCGTGTTGTTGCCTGTCTGAAATCCATGATGTCCAGAAAAACACCTGGCAGATGACTTACAATCATTTGAAGGACTTGAGAAGTTTCCTCCAATGTTAGTTGTTGCAATTTTGCCTGAAAATGTAGACACACTAAGTGTTGGGACCACACAATTTGATTGTATTGAAAAAACAACAACAAAAAAAACAGTCAGTGTCCTGCACATAAAAAACATGTCCATTTTTGTTCTTTTTTCACATTTTTATGTTTTGGGATGTCTGCATTCAGCTTAGTTAGACAATTGAAGAAAAAATACAACAGTAATGATATTGCATACCTGTATTTCAGCAGTTCTAGCAGCACTAAGCTCAGCAAGCCTCTGTCTGTCCTCTTCGCTAAAAGATCTCCCACCCCTGCCTCGTCCCCTTCCTCTACCTCTTCCCTGTCCCCTCAATATTAATAGGCGCTTTCACACCAAAAAGCCCAGGAACTTTGAGTTCATGGTAGAGTCAGTTCCGGGTCCGAAGAACTTGTGAGCGGCCCACGAGTTTGCGTTCACACGGCATGAAAGCAGGCAGGGTAGTTTATTCAAATGAGACTGATGACGTATGTCAGGGGAGGAAAAAAAACAGCACTACCCCGCCTCCATCGCCATTTGTTATGATACAAGGCATATCATCTTTTCGTTTTCCTTGTCATGTTGTACAGAGTTGTGTTTGCAGCAATTAGAACTTCACGGGAAAGGTTGATGAGAACCATTGGGACCCGCCGTATTACCACATCAAGATGAGAAATGGGCAGGACTTGCTCACTTGGAAAGACAGTCAAACCTGCAAGCACGAAGACGTGCACTGGTAAGGTTTAAACACACAATTATACGAAATTTATTTCACATCGGAATTAAGCTGTAACATGTAACGGAGCTCCCCTTGCAAGGTGGAGAACACGAAAAAAAAAATGAAGTTACAGAGTGTATTAGTGCCTTAAACACATCGTATGACTGGCGCGTTCAGTTGCACGTCTACTTGCGTGTGTCCCCGCGCGTCGGTCGTTTGTGGATATTTTGTCGTACTTTCTGCCATGAAAAGGGCAATCGCTGGAAACTGGTGTTTCCTGCCTAGTTCTCGTGCAATTCACGGCAAAATAGGGCTTGATGGCGAGTTGCTGTTCACGCTGCGTATTTCATAATACCGTTGGACCTGGATGTATTGTTAGTCTGTCCGCATGTTTTGTTTTGTTTTTTTTCCTGTTAAACACATGATTGACCGATCCAAAGTGTTGAAATGGCTTGCTTTCTTTGACGATGCACGAATGTTAGAACAAAGGTGCCGGGATTTTGGGAAAAGTGCTGATTTTGGAAGTGTCAGATTGCCACCTCAAGCCAGTGGTTTATCATAGGGCCATAAATTGGTGCATATTCCGCTATTTTAAGGTATTCTGTCATGTAAATCACAAGGCTGTTGCACAAAAGTAATTAATGTAGATATTAACATTTATTAATTTGTTGTGTTTCTGTTTCAGATTTGCCACTTCTACCAATCTGGGTGTGTTCCGCGCAGGGAGTGGAAGAACATCAGAACCTCTGAATGGTGGGACGCTGTAATTATGTTTGCATTACTGTTTGTCAAAAATAAAAACATTAAAAAGAATTCATTGAGCATAAGTTTTTATTCGTGTGGAAAAAAAACCCAGAACCACAAAAGTGATATGAAAACAAAAGCATTTATTACTTATGCATTTGGCTTATTTGTGTCCACAAGTCTGTTTAGGACTGCCAGGAAGCCCATTTGGAACTCTCTGTCGTGCCTTTGTTCAACCAGCTCATGTGCCACGTGTTGATCTTCCTTGCGCTCTTCGCTTCTGAGGTCAACTTCCTCCTTGTGCTGCTCGCGTCTGAGTTCAAGGTCCTCCTTGTGCAACTGCATTTCTTCTAAGAACATTGCACTCGTGGACTCCCCCTTCTTTTCATCAAATTGGTTCAGGTATTCCAAAAATAGGTGGTCTCGGTCCCGTGTCCGCTAACCTATAGGGATGTAAATGTACAATGAATGACAGTAAATACTTTTGATGAGCTTCCAGTTACATGACTTTGAACTTATTGGAACTTGACAAAGGGGCAGGAAACTCTGTTCGAGTGGCGCAGTTTCTGCTTGTGGACGGACCATCCTCGCTTGTACCTTCCTAACGCATCGACTTAAACGGTTTCAACAGATTCGTGCAATGAGTAAGAATACAGTACAATGATTTAGGTAGGGGTAAAACTCGGCACTCACGTTAATGTACTTTCATTTTTCATAGTTACAGAACAGAATATGCCACACTACATTGCCAAATATGGCGGCATGCACTTGAAGCTTTTTTAGGCAATACACGCTAGTAAAATTGCAGGAATGTAACTTTTTTTTTCCCTTTCTCAATGCACCATTATGAGTGAAATGAAAATTGTATATGTGAGTATGAGGATTTATTATTGTGTATGCCTATGAATTTCATGTACATACGTTAATGAGAAATGCACGCATGTGTTAAGGTGCAATTGTTTACACAAGCAGGATTACACATTTTCTTTTAGTACATTCCAGTAAAAGAAAATGTGTAGTAAATTAATACATTCCAGTAATGTACTTTTTTTTTTTTTTTTTTTAATGAAATGAGTCAGTAGATATAAAGAATGGGTAGGACTAGACAAGTTTTTAACTTCTTTCTACTCCTTTGAACATGTAAACTATTATGAATGATTGCAATAAGTTTCTTCTTTCTTTTAAAATGTTAACTGCTACTCATTTGTTTATAATGTCCAATAAACAAACAAACACACTGCCTTATTCAACGAAGCAAAATTAATTGTGAGTGGGGTGTTGCTTTAAAAGTTTTAAATGAAGCTTTTGAAGTTTTATAAAATGAAATGAAACATACCAGGACTGTTCAGGGAGGCATCATAACGTAAAGGAGAGCACAGAGAAGGTCCAGCTGTAAGTCACAGTACATAACATTATTTTTCTTACGTTTCAGTTTCCCTAGAACTGTTTATGAGTTGTTGTTGTTTTTTTTGTTTTTTTTATGAGTTGTTAGGTGATGAGGCTAACAAGTTAAAACGTTTTAGTTACGTTGAATGCAGAGCTTTGTATTAAGGAAAAAAACAAACAAAAAAAAACGAAGTGGTTGTTTTGCTTTTAACAGTGAATAGTATGCCTAGCTTCCACACGTCCTTTTCACGAAGCTTTTCAATTTCGTCACTGAAAGCAGGGCTATTTCGGCGTTAGCTGCCTACAATACTTTTCGTTTACTAGGTTAATTGATTTAGGAATGATTTCACATTACATGGGCTCGGAGTTGCCCTGGATGCGTGACTTTGCCAAGCTTAAGCTAACATGCTACGCTAACAGTTTAATGCTAGCGCGGTGTAAAAGCCACGTTGCGACCAAGCATCGACCTAAATAAATATATATACAAAGATGTGCATGAGGCAATTCTGTCTTACCTTCGTGTGTTAGCAAGGCTGTTGGCAATGAATCCTCGCACACTGCCGTGTCCTTGCACATTGCTTCCAGCATGGTGATTGCAGAGTCCTCCTTTGTACTATTGGTGGTACAACCCATCCGGTGGCCGAGAATGTCGTCCACTTTCATACATTTATTAATTTTGCGGTCATTTCCACTGTGGTTGTTGTGGTCCTTGAGTTTCCTTTAGTCCTGTTGGAGTTTCTTTAGTTTTTCCCTCACCTGCTTTTGTGTGTGTAATGTTAACTCTGCTAGCTTCGCGGTTATTATCGTTTCTTGTTGGACTTTCGAAGTGCCGTTGGGTCTCCTCGTCCCATGTTTGCTCAGGAGAGCCTGTACTTCCTCGTCCGTCCACCTCTCGGTTTTTTAATCCTTCCATTGCCGAAATGTTTGAAGAAAAAGTCGTAGCGCCCGATAGAGTATAGTAAAGAAGAAATGGCGGCTTTACCGCGGGAAAAAAAAAAATCATCTAACCAAAACGACACACCTCCTCATCCAGTCAACCAATCATAACACACTAGACAACACGCCCCCACCTTGTGTCGTTCAGGGTACACCCAAATACCCTCCTCATGCCTAGGAACTTAGGTAGTACCGTTCCGACCCCCCCAGACCCGGAACTGGTTTTGTGTGTGAACGCAAACTTTGGACAAACTCCCCCGGAACATATGGAAGTTCCATCATAAGTTCCTGCGGTGTGAAAGCGCCTAATGTAGCTGTCCCTCTTGCTCTCCCTCTTGCTCTCCCCCTGACTGAATCCCCTTCATGGCTCGTGCTGCTCCTGTTATCACTGTCCTCTGCAGGAATATTGATGTCCTCGACACTGTCCTATGGAGAGTGAAAGTGGGTATAGACTCTATTAATTTGAATTAAATTTCAGGTGTTCAAATTTAGGATTTAGAAGAAATAGTAATACAGCATAAGTAAACTTTGAATATTTGTAGTGTAGCCTTGATAGACACATGAAGTTTGTTTTACTTCACACAAAATGGTAAGAGATTTACTATCCGAAATATGAAGTGTTATGCACTAATTTTTACATATGCCTAATCAAACAACGTGAAATTACGAAACCATCGTGAACATTTTTTTCAGTCAAATGTAAATTGGTGCTTACTGCTACGTGTCAATCATGAGAAAGTACGAAAATTAGGGGTGGGAATCTCTGACATGAGGCCGATTCAATATGTATCTCGATACACAAGTTGCGATTCGATTGAAAAACGATTATCTTTCAGAACAGAACGGTTCGATACGGTTCGATTAAGTTTGGGAACGATACAATTTTCGATTCGATACGATTAATTTCAATATTCAAAACTTATAGTGACATTTGTTGGTTGTAAACAATCTTAAAACACCACAAATTTTTACAGTATCTACAAATGTGTAAAAAAAAGAACAACAACAATGTCTTCTATATTTTTATATATTGAATCAGTTATTTAAATGGACCGGAACAAAGGGCTGGGCGATATGACTGAAAAATGTATCAGTTTAAATATTTATTAGTTGTTATTGACAGTTATAATTGTTTTTTTTTGTGTTTTTTTTGTAATTCAAAATCAGGATAAGGAAAACAAAAGGCTGATAATTCAATTTGAAATATAAATATTTAACCTTTAAAAAAGACACCAACACAATTAAACAGAATATGTCCACATTGTGAAGTATTTCAGAATCATAAATTTAAGACATGAAATAAACCTACCGTCCAGCCAAAAGAAATATGAAGCCACCTTATGGAACAATAAATCTATCAAACACATTTTAACAACTTAATATATCCAAAAATATTTCCAAAAGTGCCCTAACCTTTTTATCAACAATTTTTGTTTTTAACAGTTTTTGTTTTTCTTTGCCATCACATTCATTTTTGGTTAATGTATGACATCTTTTTAGTTTTTTTAATCTGAGACACGATGATGACCACAGAATTACTACTGTTTATATTTTGTTTTTTGGGCTGTCGTTCATTTTGAGTTTGATGACGTTATCGCGGGCACGTCTCAGTTCTCCTATCTGCTGCTCATGCTAGTTGTGTACATTGACAGGGAGCCACAAACTGAGAAATGAGATACTTGCAGTGTGCTTTTAGCTTAGCTGGTGTGTTGGCTGTGGGACATACCTGTGTCGTTTGAATCCATGCATTGGATCGTCACGGGAGTTATTCTTTTTGGCTCGCGCGCAGTACCAACGCCGGCCCGGGACATACAAGTGCACCGAGAGGACTCGATAGCCATGGGAAATACCGAGATGTACGGCACCGGCTTCTGCTAAATGTCTCCATTTGCATGTCGCCACTTGTTGTGCGCGACTGCGCGCGAGCGCGCGTGCCGTGTTGCGAGCACAGCGTTGACGGTAGGCGGCCCCCCCTCCCCCCCAAAAAAGGAAAAAAGGTGCGTAACGTCTTTGCATTATGTTTACAACATCCGGGGAATGAAGCGTCTCTGAGCGCTACTTTGCTAGCTCTCTGTAAACACGGAAGTAGCTTGAATAGTGCTGCTACTGAAATGTAAACAAAACAAGTAGAGCACGGTGCAGAACTCTTGCTATTGTTATGAAAACCATAAAGCCTCACTCGCAACCGATTCACAGCAACGCGATATCCGGTCCACAGCTTGACAAGCAATGTATCTCAGGATTCCCGGCGGATTTTGTATCGGTTGACATGTCTGCTACCGATACGGCCGTTTAGCTCCCCTTGACGACCGATGGTTCGGTCGAATCGGTTTTTTGTCCCACCCCTAACGAAAATGGATAGGCAATCTCATAACAGCATTAGACAAACAGAGTAGCTTGAATGTTTGGCGTTTTAGAAAATGATGACATACTGGATTATTGGAGAAGGTATAACTTCATTATTACAATTTAGCATATAAAATACATGTATGAATTTAGTAGTGAACTCACAACCCACTACAGTACATCTTCTCATGTCAAATATTATTGACCTACAGAGTTTCACAAAGAATAATTGCAGGGGAAGACACTTTGGTCTATCATCAATTTCCATAAATGACGGTCCACCTTTTAGCTACCGCACAATGACACTAGCCTCGGGGCGACAAACTAATAATGACTTGAATCAAGTTCACATCCGTCGAGCGGGGTGACTACAATATGTAACTGCATATTTATGTCGGAATGAGGTCCAATTAATTGACGTCATTTGCACGTCTTTTTTGGAATGCAATATGATCTGCACGTCCTGTGGACGTCAATTGTTTAGTGGGGAGAGTCTCATTCCGTGAATTGATGATTGACAGAAGTGGCCAGCTTTGTATAATTTTATAAAACTTCTCTTACCTCTGAAAATACCTCTGAAAACATAGTTAATTTGACATGAAGTGTCCAGCCTCTTGAGTCTCAGTAATGAGGTCGTGCACGTACGAGTGCGCGCAGCGTGCACGAGCGTGCAATTTCAGTTTTCGGCCAAAGGTGGCAGTAGCGAAGTGAAATTTTCAATCTTACATATAGCTGCTTTAAACACCGGTCTACGCCGAGTAGTTGTCACTTGCCAGTTGACCGTCGCTAGGTAAGCAGCTTTTTACTTTTTAGCCTGAATTTAGTCTTGTTATATATTGTTGTGTGATTTTTATTAGGAAGTCACGGAGTGGTCTTGAGAAAGTTGCTCAGCTGAAGTGTCTGGTTGCGTGGATTGCTGCTACAACTAAGGTACATGAAGTGTTTGTCGTACGAGCCGATCGATTGTTTTAGTACTTTGTGTACTTAATACGTGTTTTGTTGCAGCTTTCCGCTACTGTTTAGCCAACTTTCATTGTACAAATCAAAGCTCTCCTTTGCCTATTTTAGCTAAAATATAGTATATTAAGCACTTTAAAGCACTGATGCACTTTGGCTATTGGTATTTGTAGTGTGTAATTTTGCTGGTTTGTTTCCTTGTTTGGTTTGGCGTGAATTACTAACATTTTGATTGGATTTCAATTTACCTCAAGTTTGCTGTGTTCTGCTATACCTATATCTATCTTTAGCTAATGTTTGCCTTTTAAATTTATAATTCTAATAAACTGTCTATATTGTAATTTTTAATCCAACCACTTAAGCACTTTATCTGATGTAAATAAAGTATTGTTGACACCACTTCTGCTTCTTTATTGTTGCCGGATCGGTCCCCACCGTAGTGGGCTCGGTTACAAAGTGGCGTTGTCGGCAGGACCCGGCTAACAAAGCAGAAGTGTGTGGCTTTATTTTTTTTACTAGTGTTGTAGTGTAGTTGGAGAGCTGATATAGTTGCTTTGGGTAGTGGTTGAGAGCTTTGGCTAAACAGTAGCTGGCGCACCGTGGGACACGGTTCGGGACCTCTGGTGTCTTGTGTCCACTTCACTAATCCCTGCCATGGCGGAAGAACTGCAACAGCTGCGCGAGAGGTTCCGACAGTTGGAGGCCGAGCGGGCCCAGCTGCAACAGGATCGGGACTCTGTCCAAGCAGGTCCTAGTCGAGGAGGACAAGCGGAGAACACTGGGACTGTGGATCGTGTCATCTACCTGCCTCGAGAAAGAAAGTGTCCCATCTTCCGAGGAACTCATGGTATTGGGGTCGATGAGTGGGTGGAGGAGATTCGTGCAAGCATGCGCGTTAGGCATGTTGGACCTACAGACCAGGCTGGGTTCACTTTTGATCATTTGGAGGGGGAAGCACGGGACGAAATTAAGTACAAAACTGTTACCGAGCGTGATGACCCCGAGACTGTGTTTGCTATTTTGAAAGAACTTTACAGATGTCAAAAACCTTACATTTTACTTAAGGAACATTTTTTTTCTAGAAGACAGTTGGAGGGTGAAACTTTTCAAGAATTTTCACATGCTTTGTTTTGTTTAATGGAAAAAGTTGTTGCAAATGCACCATTTCGAGTGACAAATGCACCCATTTTATTTCGTGATCAATTTGTTGAAAATGTTAACAATCCAAATTTAAGAAGAGAGTTAAAACGGTTAGCTCGGGAGAATCCAAATTACACTCTACTTGATGTTCGTTCTGCGGCGATTAAATGGGAACGTGAGGGAGGAGTTGTTGAAAGTAGGGTAAATTTTCATTCTGTGCCTAATTTATGTGCTACGCAAAGTGTTAACCTTCAGTCACCAGTCTCAACTCCTGATACAGCCTCCCAGTTAGCCGCTCTTTCTGCTCTTGTTAAAAAAAAAACGAGCAATTAGCCCAGATTACTCAGGCCCTGTCAGCGATGCAGTTATCACCACCTCAAGCCTCAGGTCCTACTAGTGTTGTGTGCTACCGTTGTCAGCAGCCAGGTCATATTGCGCGCAACTGCAATGCCCGTTCTCGGTCTAGGGCTCGCGCTGCTCAGTCCTCGAGGGCTGTGGCCTCTACTAGCCCTCAGCAGTCGGGAAACTAGTTCCCCCTACTGTCAGGAGCCAGACATTAGGAGGGGAGGGGGTAGGCTCATTAAGTCCGGTAGTAGATGAAGAAATGGAGTGTCTAGTTGCCCCTTGTCCTCAGGTTACAGTTAAATTGGCCGGAGTCCCCGTTCAGTGCATCCTAGATACCGGGTCTATGGTTTCAACCATCACTGAGTCCTTTTTCAGGCAACATTTTCAGGATAGACTGAAGTCATGTCATTGGCTAGAGTTGAAGGCAGCTAATGGGTTAGCCATCCCCTATCTCGGGTATCTGGAGCCTGATGTAGAAGTGAGTGCGAGAGTGATCCCGAGGAGAGGGATATTGGTTGTAAAAGAGCCCCTAGGACAGGTTGGCTCATCTCCAACACCAAGCATCATTGGCATGAATGTCATAAAAGCATTTTATGAGCAACTTTCCCTGCAGTATGGCCCTGATTTGTCTGACCTCCCTTCCGATTTGGGGGTCCCTACTCCCTGGTTAGCTGCTTTTCAGCTGTGACAACATGCAAAGGCACAGAGTCTAGGTCGGAATGGGGTAGCAAAGGTTCGCGGTAGAAGATTGTTATTCCTGCCGGAACTACTAAATTCGTTGCAGCTACTTGTTCTACTGTAATGGGCTTTTCTGGGGCTACTTTCGTTGAGCCCTTAGAACATGGGTTTAGTCTGCCTCCCGGCCTGCTCGTATCATCCTCTCTGGTCAACGTTGTCAGAGGGACGGCATACGTACCTGTTATGAATGTTAGCACGTCCTCTGTCAGTTTGAAGTCTCATTGTCCCTTGGCTTTGGTGTCCCCTGTTGAAGTGGTTAGTTTACCATCAGGATTACAGGAAGTACCTGACGACTATGCTTCGGTCGTTGCTACAGTTCGGTCACACACAGCTGAGAAGGGTTCAGTACGGGAGAAAATCCTGGGGTTGGATCTGTCAGTGTTGCCTGAGGCAGAGCAGTTGAAGTTTAGGGCACTGCTGGTGAAATATGAATCTGTATTTTCTGCATTTGAGGGCGACCTAGGCTGTACTGGGCTTATTACTCACGATATCCCCCTTTTGGATAATGTAACCATGCGTCAGCGCTATAGGCGTATTCCGCCATCAGAGTAAGAGTTAGTTAAGGCCCACATTAATCAGCTGCTAGATACCCAGGTAACCGAGAGAGCAGCAGACCCTATGCCTCCCCCATTGTCCTGGTACGCAAGAAGGATGGCACCTTGCGCTTGTGTGTGGACTATCGCCAGCTTAACAAGAAGACCAGGAAGGATGCTTTTCCCCTGCCCCGAATCGAGGAGTCACTGGACTCACTATCTGGTGCTAAATGGTTCACAACTATAGACTTAGCTTGTGGATATAATCAAGTGCCAGTGACTGAGTGTGACAAACAAAAGACTGCATTTTGCACCCCCTTTGGATTATTTGAATTTAATCGAATGCCCTTTGGGTTATGTAATGTGCCCGGAACTTTCCAGAGGCTCATGGAGAGAATGTTTGGCGCACAGCATGGACAGTCTTTGTTACTCTATTTAGATGATATAATCGTCTTCTCCTCCACAGTTGATGAACACTTAAAGCGGCTGGAAGTTGTGCTGAGCCGTCTGCAGCAAGAAAGCTTGAAAGTGAAGTTGGAGAAATGTGAGTTTTTCAAAAAGGAAGTGAAATATTTGGGACATTGCTTTTCAGAGGAGGGGGTGTCAACCAATCCTGAGAAGATCTCTCCAGTCTCCAACTGGCCCCGTCCTTGCACTGTTCCTGAGTTGAGGTCTTTTATTGGCTTCGCCAGCTATTACAGGAGATTTGTGGATGGATTTTCCAAGCTGGTAGCCCCACTTCATCGATTGGTGGCCGAACTGGCCGGCCCCAATAAACGGGGGAGACATGGAGTCCATCTGGGGGATGCCTGGTCCAAGGAATGTGAGGAGAGCTTCCATGAGCTGAAGTCCCGTCTTGTACGTGCACCTACTCTGGCTTTTGCTGACTTTTCTCTGCCATTTATTCTTGAAGTGGATGCCAGCCATTGTGGATTTGGAGCTGTCTTGTCGCAGGAGCAGGGAGGACGAGTCAGACCTGTGGCTTACGCCAGTCACAGTCTACATCCTGCGGAGAAAAACTACAGCTCCATGAAATTGGAGATGGCAGCCATGAAGTGGGCAATGGCAAAGAAGTTTAAAGACTACCTCTGGGGACATCGCTGCATTGTATGGACTGACAACAATCCATTGAGTCAGCCAAACTCGGAGCGACGGAGCAGTGTTGGGTGGCTGAGCTGTCCGCATTTGACTACAGCATGAGGTACCGGCCGGGGCGCATTAACAAGAATGCCGATGCTCTCTCCCGACAAAGGCTTTCTTCTGGGGGTGGGAGAGTTCAGCTGGAGCGCTATCTACCTGGCACCCAACTCCCTAATTCCCTGGCAGAGAGCATTAGTCAGCGTTCGGAGGAGGCCACCCAGTCTGCCGTCACTGCTCTTCCTTCCCGAAGCTTAGAGGACTTGAGAATTCTCCAGTGCTCTGATCTTTCCATCGCGGCCTTCCTGTCATGTTGGAGTCAGCAGAGAGTGCCAAGCCGGGCCGAACAGGAGAAGCTGAGTTCTCGAGCACAAGGTTTTGTGAAGCAGTGGGACCGTGTTGTGCAGAGAGAGGGGCTGCTGTATCGTCGCCTGCTGAGATCAGATGGAGGTGAAGAGGTCTTCCAGCTGCTGTTGCCAGAGTGCCTGCAGGAAGAGGTGTTGAGAGAGCTGCATAATAACCATGGCCATCAAGGGATCCAGAGGACTACAGAGGTGGTGCGGCAGCGCTGCTATTGGCCTGGAATGGATCAGACAATTAAGGATTGGTGCCAGGCTTGTGAACGTTGTGTCGTGGCAAAAACCACCCAGCCAAAGATTTATGCGCCCCTGGGTCACCTACTTGCATCCAGACCAAATCAAGTGCTCGCCATTGACTTTACACTGCTTGAGCCAGCCCATGATGGACGAGAGCTGGTCTTGATTATGACAGATGTCTTCTCAAAGTTTACGCAGGCTGTGCCTACTCGTGACCAGATGGCGCACACAGTAGCAAGAGTACTGGTACAAGAGTGGTTCTATCGGTTTGGTGTCCCAGCGCGGATACACTCCGACCAAGGAAGAAACTTTGAGAGCGCGTTGGTCCAACAGTTGTGTGCATTCTATGGGATTCAGAAGAGCCGCACTACACCATATCACCAACAGGGGAACGGCCAATGCGAACGATTCAATCGGACTTTGCACAATTTGCTTCGTACCCTCCCTCCTGAAGAAAAGAACAACTGGCCCAGTCACCTCCCGCAGTTGGTTTTCCATTACAACGCAACCTCTCATCAATCCACTGGCGAGTCTCCCCATCTGTTAATGTTTGGACAAGAGCCCAACCTGCCTGTGGATTTCCTGCTTGGTACCCTCCCAGAGCTTGATGCCGGAAGAATGTCTGACTGGGTGGCGAAGCATCGGAGGCGCTTGCAAGTGGCCATGGATGTTGCTCGGGATAGGAAGGAGTCTGCCGCCAAGCAGAGGAAGGAGAGACATGACAACAGACCACTGTGTGACCCATTAGTGGAGGGTCAAAGAGTGTATCTCCGAGATGTGGGTGGTGGGCGCAGGAAAATTCAGGATGCCTGGGGTACCACAATCTACCAGATTATGAAAGTTCCTGGCCCGGGAGGTGTCGTTTATTCCATTGCTCCAGCAGACAGCCTAAGCAAAGTCAGGCAAGTGCATCGTACCGCCTTGAAACCTGCTCTCCCACCGACTGAGACAAATCAAGAGGGTTGGCCACGACCAGAATTGCATGATGATGATGATGATGATGATGATGAGGATGATGATGATGATGATTTGGAGGCAGGAGGTTGGTTGTTGGTTAGGGAATCTGTCAGTACTCCCTCCACACCTATTGAGCCACTTACCCAAGTTTTTCCTGTGGTCCCGACTTCCCCTGTTGCTCCAGTTATGCTCCAAAGTGCTGGTCCCGCTCTGAGAAAGTCTACACGTAAAACTGCTGGAAAACACTCCAACCCCCATCATCTCCCTACGCCAGTCCGAAGTGAGAGTAGGGCTGCTGCCTCTCGAATGCAGGGTGTATCAGCAACGACGATATTTCGTCCATGGTCATGATTGAGTTGTGAATCGGTGGGCCACCGATTTATTTGGGGGGAGGAGATGTAATCAGGTGGTTGGTTAGGATTGTGGTTTTTCCGACGGTCCTTAAATGCATCAGCCCCGTTCTATCCGCCCCACTCTGTTAGCAAGCTAATTAAGCTGAGGTTAAACACCGGTGTACGCCGAGTAGTTGTCACTTGCCAGTTGACTGTCCCGAGGTAAGCAGCTTTTTACTTTTTAGCCTGAATTTAGTCTTGTTATATATTGTGTGATTTTTATTAGGAAGTCACGGAGTAGTCTTGAGAAAGTTGCTCAGCTGAAGTGTCTGGTTGCGTGGATTGCTGCTACAACTAAGGTACATGAAGTGTATGTCGTACGAGCCGATCGATTGTTTTAGTACTTTGTGTACTTAATACGTGTTTTGTTGCAGCTTGCCGCTACTGTTTAGCCAACTTTCATTGTACAAATCAAAGCTCTCCTTTGCCTATTTTAGCTAAAATATAGTATTAATATTAAGCACTTTAAAGCACTGATGCGCTTTGGCTATTGGTATTTGTAGTGTGTAATTTTGCTGGTTTGTTTCCTTGTTTGGTTTGGCGTGAATTACTAACATTTTGATTGGATTTCAATTTACCTCAAGTTTGCTGTGTTCTGCTATACCTATATCTATCTTTAGCTAAAGTTTGCCTTTTAAATTTATTATTCTAATAAACTGTCTATATTGTAATTTTTAATCCAACCACTTAAGCACTTTATCTGATGTAAATAAAATATTGTTGACACCACTTCTGCTTCTTTATTGTTGCCAGATCGGTCCCCACCGTAGTGGGCTCGGTTACACTTTGAAGTCTCATAACTAAGTCATTAGGGCCCGAGCAGCGGCAGTGGCGGTGCCGCTGCGAGGCCCTATTGTTTTTGTAGGAATTCTTCTTATTATTAGGGCCCGAGCAGCGGCGGTGCCGCTGCGAGGCCCTATTGTTTTTCAAGGAATTCTTATTAGGGCCCGAGCAGTGGAGGCGGCGGTGCCGCTGCGAGGCCCTATTGTTTTTCAAGGAATTCTTATTAGTGCCCGAGCAGCGACCGCTGCGAGGTCCCTATTGTTCCTGAAGGAATTCTTATTAGGGCCCGAGCATCGGCGGCACCGGTGGCGGTGCCGCTGCGAGGCCCTTTTGTTTTTGGAGGAATTCTTCTTATTTTTCTTCTCCGCAAACAATCTCATTTTTTAGACACTAAACGTGAACGAAAACTCACCAAATTTTACACACACATCAGGCCTGGCGAAAAATGTGATATTTTAAAGTCGCCATACATGATCAGAAAAATGGCTCTGGAGAGCCACCTACATAGGTTAAACGGATCCCTGTCCCGCTATGATTGTCCTACGGCTATCAAAATTGTGTGGCACCTGAAGCACATCCAGATGAACAAAAACCTCTTTGATATGTGTACCCTAAAATAGACAGGAAGTGAGATATGAGTATTTAAATGTCCAATTTTGGCCCATTTTTGCACATTTACAGGGGTCATACTTTTGCCCGTTTCTCCTACACGGTTAACCCGATTGACTTCAAACTTGGGATGTACCATCTCAACACCTGGGACAACATCATGGTAAAAAATCTAAAATTTTTGACATACTATATGACGGCGGCGGGGCATCAAATTTAGAGTTTAAAAATTCTTACTGAACGAAGCATTGGTTGTACGTTTAATCTAGAGCTACGAAAATTGGTACACATATGTAACAGACTATGACGTACAAAAAAACTCTTTTTGAGCCATATGCTAAACCTAACAGGAAGTCCACCATTTTGATTTACTTTGGAACGTGTTGCCATTTTTTTGGCCATTGCATAGGGGTCTTATTTTAACGAATTTCTCCTACAGTGTTTATCCGATCATCTTCAAACTTGGTGTGATTCATCTTAAGATGTTGAAGATGAAAAGTTATTGAAAGCTTTTTATTTCGTCGCACGCTGTTGTTGTGGCATGCACTGTTTGCAAAGAAAAAAAAAATCTTCTTAGAGAAGCATTCCTAGTTGTACGAAGCAGCTAGAGCTACGGAAATTTGTAGACATATGTAACAGCCCACGATGTTCAAAAAAGTCTCTTGGTGCCATGTGCTAAACCCAACAGGAAGTCCCCCATGTGCCGGGCATCACATTTTGAGCTAAAGGACTCCTCTTTAACAAAGCATTCCTGGTTGTACGTTTCACCTAGCGCTATGATAATTTGGAGGCATACATAAGAGCCCACAATGTACAAAAAAGTCTCTTGGAACCATTTGCTTAACCAAACAAGAAGTCCGGCATTTTGATTTACGTTGGGATTTGTAGCCATTTTTTGTGGCCTTTTTGATGGGTCATATTTTAACAAACTCCTCCTACAAAATTTATCTGAATGTCTTCAAACTTGGTGTGTTTCATCTAAAGATGTTTAAGATATAAAGTTATCTGAAGTGTTTTATTTTGTCGCACGCCGTTGCCATAGCTGTGTATTGTTTGCAAAGTAAAATGCTGCTTTTTTTTAAATTTTTTTTAATTTTTTTTGTCTAAACGTGCGAAAACTCATGAAACTTTGCACACACATCAAACTTGCCATAAAAATGAATATTTTAGAGAGTTTTCCTGCAATTTTCAAAAAATGGCTCAATAGCGCCATCTCGACATTTTTATGAAGCTTTTGGAAATGTATGATTCAGCTCGATGTGAAAAAATTTGAATACCTATCAGCCTAAGACTTACAAAAAAGTTTCTAAAGCCATATGCTAAACCAAACAGGAAGTCTGCCATTTTGATTAACTTTGGTATTTGTAGCCATTTTTGGGGCCTTTTATAGGCGTCATATATATTCTTTGGCGCGTTTCATCTTAAGATATATAAGATGAAAAGTTATTGAAATTTTTTATTTTGTCGCACGCCTTTGCTGTAGCGATGCATTGTTTGCAAAGAAAAATGCTTTTTATATGATTCAGCTAGATGTGTGAATATTGGGAGGCATACCTATCAGCCTAATACCTGCACAAAGTATTCCATAGCAATGTGAACAAACACAAAAAGCATGGCAAAAACATTTACAATTTAGACGGTTTCTTATGAAACAGAACCCTAACGTGCCAGTACCCCGACGTGCAAATACCCCAACGTGGCACGGGTTGCGAGGGCCCTTTATAGCTGCTCGCAGCTCTAGTTAGGGCCCGAGCAGCGACCGCTATTGTTCCTGAAGGAATTCTTATTATTAGGGCCCGAGCAGCGGCGGCGGCGGTGCCGCTGCGAGGCCCTATTGTTTTTGAAGGAATTCTTATTATTATTATTCGGGCCCGAGCAGCGGCGGCACCGCTGCAAGGCCCTATTGTTTTTGTAGGAATTCTTATTATTATTTTTCTTCTCCGCAAACAATCGCATTTTTGAGACACTAAACGTGAACGAAAACTCACCAAACTTTACACACATATCAGGCTTGGCGAAAAATTTTATATTTTAAAGTCGCCATACACGATAACAGAAAAATGGCTCCGTAGCGCCCCCTACATAGGTTTAACGGATCCCTGTCCCGTTATGATTGTCCTACGGCAACGAAAATTGTGTGGCACCTGTAGCACATCCAGATGAACAAAAACCTCTTTGACAGGTGTACCCTAAAATAGACAGGAAGTGAGGTATGAGTATTTGAATGTCCAATTTTGGCCCAATTTTGCACATTTACAGTGGTCATACTTTTGCCCCCTACACGGTTAACCCGACTGACTTCAAACTTGGGCTGTACCATCTCAACACCTGGGACAACATCATAATAAAAAATTTAAAGTTTTTGACATACTATATGACAGGGGCGAGGCATCAAATTTAGAGTTTCAAAACTCTTACTAGACGTAGCATTGCCGGTTGCACGTTTAATCTTGAGCTACGAAAATTGGTACACATATATAACAGACTACGACCTACAAAAAGTCTGTTGGTGTCATATGCTGAACCCAACAGGAAGTCCACCAGAGGCGGGGCATCAAATTTTGCGTTTCAAAATTCTTACTTAATGAAGCATTCCCGGTTGTACGTTTCACCTACAGTTACCAAAATTTGAAGACATATGTAACAGCCCTCAAGGTCCAAAAAACTCTTTTTGAACCATATGCTAAACCTAACAGGAAGTCCGCCATTTTGATTTATTTCAGAACGTGTTGCCATTTTTTTGGCCATTTCATAGGGGTCTTATTTTAACAAACTCCTCCTGCAGAGTTTATCCGATCATCTTCAAACTTGGTGTGATTCATCTTAAGATGTTGAAGATGAAAAGTTATTGAAAGCTTTTTATTTCGTCGCACGCTGTTGTCGTGGCATGCACTTTTTACAAAGGAAAAAAAATCATTCCTAATTAAGAATTCCCAGTTGTATGAAGCAGCTTGAGCTACGAAAATTTGTAGACATATGTAACAGCCCACAATGTTCAAAAAAGTCTCTTGGTGCCATGTGCTAAACCCAACAGGAAGTCCCCCAGGGGCCGGGCATCACATTTTGAAATAAAAAAACTGCCGATATTTGGCATTTTGACAAATATCGGCATCGGCCATGTTTTGAATCTGAAGGCCGATAAAGCTCACTGAGCAGGGGATACTTGCGAACGTAGCGAATTTGGGGTTTTCATCAGGATTTGTAAGATGTTCGCAGTCAGTTTTTATTTGTCGTCAACACATTTGGAACATATTCACACAATTTTTCACCGCAAAAATCTTTTTGAAACGTTTTTACGAACCCTAACAAAAACCCCAAATGAGCTACATTCACATGAATTTGTTACTCAGTGAGAAATTATATATAGTTTGAAAGAATTCCCCCCCCTCCCCATTTTACTGCAAATGAATATCGGCTTGAAATATCAGTTATCGGCCGACTTGACTACAAATAATCTGTATCGGTATCGGCCTTGAAAAAACCATATCGGTCTATCACTAAAAAAAACCCTCCTCTTTAACGAAGCATTCCTGGTTGTACGTTTCACCTAGCGCTATGATAATTTGGAGGCATACATAAGAGCCCACGATGTGCAAAAAAAGTCTCTTGGAACCATATGCTAAACCAAACAGGAAGTCGGCCATTTTGATTTATGATGGGATTTGTAGACATTTTTTGTGGCCTTTTTGAGGGGTCATATTTTAACGAGCTCCTCCAACAAAATTTATCCGAATGTCTTCAAACTTGGTGTGTTTCATCTTAAAATGTTTAAGATGCAAAGTGTAACAACTATGGCCTATGGCCCAGTCCACCCTCTAATTGTTTTTTGGTTTGCTTCTTCTACAGCAAACTCTTTGCAGTTGCATAAACACTCCACAGCTCAGACAGGATCTAAGCATGGTTAACTCTGCAGGAGGTCACTCAACCACAAACAAAGTTCTTTTGAAGCCGCTGACCAGGTGACATAGGAATCTATGTGTCTGCCGAAAGCGTTTATTCAAGCCCGACTTCCCGGGGCCCGAGAAAACACCTTCAATGACTTGGAATATACAAACGACTGATCAAAGGAATGTTTATGACCTCTTATCAACCACAAAGGATATTCTGGCGTCGCGCCCCTCCAGGAGGCACTCCTGGAACGTCAGATGGAGCAACAGCGCCGCCAAGTGGTGAAACTTGGAACTATCCTTAGTGACAGTTTACAAGTAACCGCATTTTACACATTTATACCATGATAATTCTTGATATATAACTGAACTACGAATGATTCATGTTATGTCTTTGTGTGTATGAACTTCCTATTTCATTTGTACTCCATAAGGGATGAAAGGTAATCAATATCTTTCAGTTCAATCAGATTAGACAAGTAGGAATTACCTCATAAGTTAGTTTATGATGCATTAATTACGATGTGTGTTAAACGGGTTGTGTGGGAAAACTGATTTGCCAGACTGACCAAATTTAATGCCAAATTATTAATCCCTTTTATAATTTGCTTTTTAAAGTCTGCGTGAGCGAACAGAAGGGTTTAAAAAGACGAGGGGACCCCCTCTCTCGTTCTCTTCCCGATCTCTCTCTTCCCGAGCTTCCACGCTCCCCCTCTTCGCTCTCGCCATCCTCACCTGCTCCCACTGACTCTTTGTTCCAAGAACTTGTCAAACACCTGGCCCCCTTTGTTCCTGGCAGAAACCATTGCCACGAGAGCAGCCACTCGCTCCACGCCACGCCAAAGCAGGTGCAAACTGCAACGCTGACCCCAAAGAGACTCTTTTACTCCCTTTTTCCTTGTTTCCCCCCCTTTTTTTTTTTCTTCACCATCGGTGACTGCCCCGCCAGCAGCGAGCTCCGCAGCCCCCGGGGTACACTTGCAACGTACCGCCGGACTCAAGGTTGTGCACCCAAGCCGCACCGAATCTCACCTGCTATTCGGTGGCGCCCCGCCGCGGTGCAACCCCACCTCCAACGGCTGGCCGTCCCTGTATGTAGGCACGCCGCGAACCGAGCTCCAAAACCTGGAGTCGGACAGCTGTCCGGCAGAACCAACCTCGCCGGAGAAACATCTCACCGAGTCGCCGACCAATCAAGGGACAAGCCGCGCAACTACGTCAGCCCCCGAGAGGCTCCCTTGCTCACCCGTGGAATAGCCCCTTTTTGATTTTCTTGCCTTTTTGAACGAACATTGACTATTTTTCCCCCTTTTTCAAAAGACCGCCCGTTTCTGCTCGTTCGACGCAGCCCCCATTCTCGTAAGTGCGCGTTTGATTCCCCAATTCGGCATATCGCTGTGTGCAACTTACGTTTGAAACATATCACAGATCTGGCAAGTTAAATTTCTCTTTTCCTGTTTCCTTATTCATTTGCATTCCTTTCTTATTTTCATTAGCTTTATTTTATTTCTTTTCTTCTGACGGTAGGATAGTTAGATAGGCAGTGTTTTGATACTGTAGTGTAACAATCGTGAATAAATGCATTAAACTCTCATTTAACTCTATTCCGCCTAAGTCATCTGTGTTTCCGAGTGGATTATTATTCTTTTGTTAGTGCAACGAACCACTGAATATCGAGTGTGGCGACTTTAGATTATAAATGACTGATGAAGAAAGGATTTTGGTCGTTGTTTGCTCCTGTTAACCCAAAGCAAAGCCAACGTGGTGCCCCTAGAGGTTATCGAGGTAAATACAATTTACCTCTGTAACGTCCAGATTATTAATTCGTCCAAAAGACGACCCAATTATCGCTACATAATGGTGCCGGACTTATGAGGCTATATAACATAAGAAGATCCACTCGAAAAAGCAAGATTTTGGACTTTAAAAGTAAAACACATTTCACGTAGTGTACCTAATCATTTGGCTCTGTGTAAAAAAGAAAACGTCTGCTTACATAGAACCGCACTGACTTTACCCTTCAGCGTTGAATCAAGCGTCTGTTAGCCGCCATCTTGCGTGTGATACCACCTGAGTGGCTTGCTATTAGTAAACGAGAATGACGGGATTGATTGATGGAAGAAAAGAAAGAGCCGGTCACCGTTTGAGAAAATAGTGGCTTGTATTTGAAAACGTACGTGATAGAACTCGAGTTGTGCAACTTTTAAATTTCAGCTGGCTGTATTTGAAGTTGTTTGTCTTTGTGTGTTGTGTTTCCGGAAATTGTGGGAAGTCAGGTGACAGCCGATGCGCATCGCTTTGACCAGACTCTAGTTACATGCTTCGGAGTAGCTAACCGCGAGCAACGTAAACGACGTCCGAGTCATTTTCCCCGTGTCCTCCTTCACCTAGTTTGTGGGAGAAGTTTGAATCGTGATTGAGCTTTCTGTAGCCGCCGACTCAAATTTTCAGCTCTTGGCGAGCGGATTAACAGGGCGCTAAGACGTTAGCTGCATACCTGTACCGTGTACGCATTTCCACAAGGTGGCGCCACAGTCTTTGTGAAGTCAGCTGTGTGGCTCGCGGAGGCGTGTTTGAGTACCACCCCCTTTCTTCTCGTTGGCGAGTTTGAGCCACGCCTGCAGACGCCCCAAAAGGGAGTGAGTCTTGCAGGCTGTCAGCTGTCAGTCAGTGTTTGAGGTGATAATATCACACATTGAGCTTGCTCCGCTGTCAATAGACAACTGACCCCCCACTGCTGCTTTTTGCCGGTGGTCCTTGCTCCGCGATAATTCTGATTCAATGTTACTACACATTGCTTTTTGAACTGTTTTCCGTGTCGAGCGTTGCACTGAGTGACTGTAGTCACCGTGAGTACGCAAGGATAATAGATATTATCCACCTACGATTAAACGCATTTGTAGTGTCAACTCCCGCTTACCCGCAGGACTTAAATCGGGAAATTTGTCCTGATCGACTCTCCAATCAAAGGGTTAGAAATTCCCCTTTTCCCTCACCGGCTCTAAGGCGTCAGCGCGAGGAGACGGGAATTAGTTAAGCCGATATATTAAAGTGGATTCACCTAGGTTTGTTCACTGTCTTCTTATCATGAGGCCAATCCGTTTTCATCCACCTATCAATCCCAAGTGAATAACCACACAGAGCCCGGGAATGATAATCTGGACACCTCACTTAAATTGGCAGCTCCACTTTTCTGAGTTGTTTGCATTTGTTATTGACCTAGTCATTTAATAATCCTTGTGAGGATCATACGGATTTGTTTCATATCAAGCTGGAGTATTTGACTTTATTAATACAAATGGAGACACTGTTTTGATGTTATTCGAGTGCACTTACTTTTTTCTGGACGTTCGTTGCTGTTGTGTCCGTCTCGAAGGAAAATAATACGGTCTTATAAAATGACCTTGGACTTATAGAATGTCCAAAAGAAATAAAACAAAAATAAAAATAAACAAATAAAATAATTAATTCAAAATTTGTCTTTCAATGATAATATATATATATATATAATACAATTTTCAGTGCCTTTCATGAGCGCTCACCAGACGCGAGGCGCAATTATAAATCCTGAAAAATCACATATAAAAATAAAATGTAAAATCAATAAGGGATAAAATGAAATAGGAAATAGGAAATCAAAAATAATATTTGAACCTTTTATAAGAGCTTTCTAAGATTGATCATTTCTCAAAAGAACTCAAGACCCGATTTAAAATAAGACGTTTTTTGGCTAAAAATAATTTCAAGATATGGGAGTGGTTAAATGGCTCTTACCCTACACGCGATTAATCTTTCATCATTCTTCCTCTTAAACGTCTTTTTGATAAAAGTTTTGTACTTTACCCAATCTGTGAAGAATGATCCATTCACGACCAAAAGTCGAAGACCCTTCGCGAAAAACCTAAGTCCCACGAAGCCGTGAAACCTTCTTCAGGAACACACTCCGTCCAGATCACATCGCAGGGTGATGAAGAGAGAGAGCCTCGATCCTCGTTGGGGAAGATATTTTATAACCTTGGGTCCGTGTCACTGTTTTCCTCATGGTGAGTGTGTCCTTCCGCGTCTTGGGGGACTTCCAGTCTTTTCACATACCAATGCGCAAAGGGGACTTGCTCTCAGTAATTTTCCACACCGATGAGTCATAAGCGCACAAACTTTGAGTAAACATACAGAGGAAACTGGTTGCTAAGCTACGCACACCACAGAGCGCAACCAGTTCCTGTTTTTGTCATTCTGACACTTCTGTTCTGCTCATAATCTCATATGTCAAAGGTCTTGGCTCTATTCAGCAATCCTAAACATTTATACATATAAAATGTTCTAAACATAATTAAGCTAGCATGAATAACATGTATATCCATGACATGTTAATCCCAAATTCTCTCATGGGAACTTAACAGGTTAATTCTAGTTCTTGTTCCACATCATGCATGTCATTGTTGAGAGGACAATACATACAGGTAATCTTTTCACTCAATGCAGTTACAGCAATATTATCAGCGATAAAGACAGTATCGCTCGTAAAGAAGAGAAAAGAAAAGACAGCAAAACTTCATAGTTGGCATCAATGTGCTGTAATCATTGATCCATAAATCAGGTTAACAATTGTCGAATATAGATTGTGTATATGTGTATTATTACTTAGTTCAGGATCCCATTTATTTACACTTAATTTGTATTTTGGCCACTTCCTTATACAGGATGTCAAGGCTATGCTGAGTAGGCGGCTTGGTTGTACAGGTTTGGCGGCATCTGGTGGTTACTTTAAGGAACTACACACAGAGGCCATCATTGGTTTTCACTCATATAGACACCAATTGGTCTCTAACTAAGAATTGAGTCTAGCCCATTAATTTGTTATCTCATTTTACATGATATGGCGTTTCATCTGACCCACTCAATTCAACAGTAGGCTCAATTGACTGCTTGCGTTTAATGATTATAGTAATAGCCGACCGCATTCTAGCCTTTTACGCTGCCTAGCGTGAGACCAATTACGGTTGCATCAACAAAACATACTGCTGGGTCAAATTAATATAAAGGAACTATTTACACTGTTGTGTTTTTCTTTTTTTTTCTTATCTCCTTTTATCCAGTTTCATATGAGGCTAACTAGCTGTATTCTCGACTTAACATTTCACTCGATTTCTGGTGTTGTGTTTGTTTCGTTGGTTTGGTAAACCTATTATTATTATTATTTTCTTCTCTTTTATTTTTTCCATTTTTATCCACATTTTTAATTTTGTTGTTTTTGTTTGTTCTTTTGTTTTTGTTTTTCGGTTGTGTCTAGTTAATAAGAAGGTGTGAGTTCTAATGAGGTATTATCAGAGAGGCAGCTCTAATATTTCTGTACAGTTTTGCAGTTTTTGTGTCCCAAACCCCATCCACAAGACATTTGCATAAAACTGTACTGACATCAGTCATTTGACCGACTATTAACCCCTTTTAAGTTTATTTTCCCCTTTTCTGCTTTTTTGTGTATTTAATTTAATTTTAATTTCAACTTTTAACTCGACTTCTAAAAAAAAATATATTTTTTTTGAATTTTTTTATTTTGATTTAGCTTTTGAGATTGACCGCTGTAACATTTCAGAGTTACTCTGTCCCTCATTTAAGCTATTCTTTGCTGAGTGAATCAAGTTGAAGTTAGTATTATTTTAATTTTTTATTTTATTTTTGTTGGTGTTTGTTTTTATAATTAGGGCCCGAGCAGCGACCGCTGCGAGGTCCCTATTGTTTTTGTAGAAATTATTATTATTAGGGCCCGAGCAGCGACCGCTGCGAGGTCCCTATTGTTTTTGTAAAAATTATTATTATTATTATTAGGGCCCGAGAAGCGGCGGCGGCGGTGCCGCTGCGAGGCCCTATTGTTTTTCAAGGAATTCTTATTAGGGCCCGAGCAGCGGCAGCGGCGGTGCCGCTGCGAGGCCCTATTGTTTTTGTAGGAATTCTTCTTATTAGGGCCCGAGCAGCGGCGGCGGCGGTGCCGCTGCGAGGCCCTATTGTTTTTGTAGGAATTCTTCTTATTAGGGCCCGAGCAGCGGCGGCGGCGGTGCCGCTGCGAGGCCCTATTGTTTTTGTAGGAATTCTTCTTATTATTATTCTTTTTCTTCTCCGCAAACAATCGCATTTTTGAGACACTAAACGTGAACAACGAAAACTCACCAAACTTTACACGCACATCAGGCCTGGCGAAAAATTTGATATTTTAAAGTCGCCATACATGATAACAGAAAAATGGCTCTGTAGCGCCACCTACATAGGTTGAACGGATCCCTGTCCCGCTACGATTGTCCTACGGCTACGAAAATTGTGTGGCACCTGTAGCACATCCAGATGAACAAAAACCTCTTTGATAGTTGTACCCTAAAATAGACAGGAAGTGAGGTATGATCATTTGAATGTCCAATTTTGGCCTATTTTTGCACATTTACAGGGGTCATACTTTTGCCCACTTCTCCTACACGGTTAACCCGATTGAGTTCAAACTTGGGATGTACCTCTTCTTTTTATTAGAGCCCGAGCAGCGGCGGCACCGGCGGCGGTGCCGCTGCGAGGCCCTATTGTTTTTGTAGGAATTCTTCTTATTAGGGCCCGAGCAGCGACCGCTGCGAGGTCCCTATTGTTCCTGAAGGAATTCTTATTAGGGCCCGAGCAGCGGCGGCGGCGGTGCCGCTGCGAGGCCCTATTGTTTTTGTAGGAATTCTTCTTATTATTATTAGGGCCCGAGCAGCGACCGCTGCGAGGTCCCTATTGTTTTTGTAAAAATTATTATTATTATTATTATTATTATTATTATTATTATTATTAGGGCCCGAGCAGCGACCGCTGCGAGGTCCCTATTGTTTTTGTAAAAATTATTATTATTATTATTATTAGGGCCCGAGCAGCGACTGCTGCGAGGTCCCTATTGTTTTTGTAAAAATTATTATTATTGTGGTACACTGTGGTCATGCTTTTTCCCCCTCTGCAAACATTTTTCATCCAATTGACATCAAACTTGGCATTTATCATCTCAAGACCTGAGAGAACAACTGGGCAAAAAGTCTTGCCTTTTCGAAATACTATATGATGGGGGCGGGGCATCAAATATTGTCTTTAAAATTTCATTTGTCCAGAAAGAGCAAATGCTTAATAACCCCCATGTTCAAACTCCAAAAAATCTCAAAATTCTCAGGCAACGTAATAGTCACGGCCTGAAAACATCTATATGATAAAATTCATTTATACATATAGCGCCACCTAGTGGTAACAATAAATGTCATACTTTACGTTTTTAGCTACTGCGCTGAGCTCGTTGAAGGGATCCAGTTGAAAGTTGGTCAGAAAAGCCTTAAGATGTTGATCATGCCCCACGCCGAATATTGTAACTTTTCGCCAAAGGGCGTGGCCGCTACGGTGCCGCAAAATCTGAAGATTTTTCGTGACAATAAAAGCTGCATGAACTTGACCGAGATGATCCTATCTTCTCAAAATTTCACACGTTTGATGAGAGTCCAGCCCTAAAGACATCTACGAACTTATATTTCATCTTACTGATAGCGCCACCTAGTGGCAATTTTTTTTCTTACGAATTTTCTTGTACATTTTTCTCCAAACACGTTAACTGGACCAACCTCATATTTGCTCAGATGAGGGTTTCGGCCTTCATGATGTCACAACACGAAGTTTGTAAGTTTTCGCAAATCGCTGTGGGCGTGGCTAAGCACTGTTCGCCAAGAAAACAACGCCAGTTTTGATGGTCTAAACATGCGCAGAAACTCATGAAACTTGGTACACACATCTGGCCTGGCAAAATGAGCAATATTTTATCATGTATTGTCCTATTTTTACAAAAATGACTCAATAGCGCCCCCTAGAAATTTTTAACGAAGCAGCCCCGATTGCACGTTTAAGCAAGATCTACGAAAATTTTTAGGTGTATGAGGGAGCCAAAGACCTATAAAAAAGTCTCTTGGACCCATATGCTAAAATGAACAGGAAGTGAGCTACGAATTTTTGAATGTCCCATTTTTGACGATTTTTGCACATTTTCAGAGGGCATACTTTTGCCCACTTCTCCTACACGTTTTATCCGACTGACTTATGACTTGACCTGGACCATGCCAAGACCTGAGCCAACAACAGACGGAAAAATCTTGACTTTTGGAAATACTATATGATGAGGGCGGGGCATCAAAATTTGTGTTTCGCACTGAAAAAGGATATGCTTAATAACTCCCCGATACATGCTCCAAAAAATCCCAAACTTGACATGTATGTTTATCGTCAAGGCCTGAAGGTATCTCTATGACAACATTCAGTTATATATGCAGCGCCACCTAGCCCTTGAGGCATGAAAAAAAAATACCCCACTTACGGGATTTTGTACAAAAAATGTAAACTCATTCTAAGTGTGATAACTAAGTCATTTAGGAATATTCTTTTACTTTCCACCACTCAAAATATTCACTGGCATCAGACCTAACCAAACATACATATTTTTGTTATTTAGTTTTATGTATTTTTGATAGCCTCTATGGACATTAAAAGCAATATCGTGAATGAAGGCTATGCTTAATAACTCCCAGGTACATGCTCCAAAAAATCCCATACTTGAAATGTATATTTATAGTCAAGGCCTGAAGGTATCTCTATGACAAAATTCAGTTATAAATATAGCGCCACCTAGTCTTTGAGGCATAAAAAAAAAATGCCTCACTTACGGTATTTTTGCAAAAATTGTAAACTCATTGTAAGTGTGAAAACTAAGTCATTTATGAATATTCTTTTACTTTCCACCACTCAATATGTTCACTGGTATCAGACCGATCCAAACATATGTATTTTTTATTTAGTTTTATTTATTTTTTGATCGCCTCTATGGACAATAAAAGCAACATTGTGCAATGAGTACGAGCGATGATGTGTGTATATATACTTTTACGAAAAATACCAATCAGGGCAACTCATTGCCTAAAAATAAAAAATAAGACGCTGATTTTTGCAGATCTTAACAATCACCAAAACCCATTGAGCTTGACACACTCATCACACCTGGCAAAAAAAATAAAAAATCCACATGTTTATCATGCCATTTTCAAAGAAATTCTGCTTCCAATGTGCCAGTACCCCAATGTGCAAGTTCCCCAACGTGCAAGTACCCCAACGTGGCCCGGGCTGCGAGGGCCCTTTATAGCTGCTCGCAGCTCTAGTTAGGGCCCGAGCAGCGACCGCTGCGAGGTCCCTATTGTTTTTGTAAAAATTCTTCTTCTTCTTCTTCTTCTTCTTCTTCTTCTTCTTCTTCTTTATTCTCCGCAAACGAACGCGATTTTGGGTACCTAAACATTCAAGAAAACTCACCGAAATTTGCACACTTCTCAGGCCCGGCGAAAAATTTGATATTCTGACATTGTCATAACAACGTTAGTCTATAGCGCCCCCTAGCGTAGAAAAATAAAAACCAAGCCCGGCACATTTGAGCTAGAGCAATGAAAATGGGCAGGCACGTGTAGCACCCCGAGACGCACAAAAAAGTCTATTAGGACCATGTAGCTAAAATGTACAGGAAATGAGCTATGAATTTTTTTATGTCCAATTTTGGCCTATTTTGGCACATTCACTGTGGTCATGCTTTTTCCCTCCTCTGCAAACATTTTTCATCCAATTGACATCAAACTTGGCATTTATCATCTCAAGACCTGAAAGAACAACTGGGCAAAAAGTCTTGCCTTTTCGAAATACTATATGATGGGGGCGGGGCATCAAATATTGCCTTTAAAATTTCATTTGTCCAGAAAGAGCAAATGCTTAATAACTCCCATGTTCAAGCTCCAAAAAATCTCAAACTTCTCAGGCAACGTAATAGTCACGGCCTGAAAACATCTATATGATAAAATTCAGTTATACATATAGCGCCACCTAGTGGTAACAATAAATGTCATACTTTACGTTTTTAGCTACTGTGCTGAGCTCGTTGAAGGGATCCAGTTGAAAATTGGTCAGAAAAGCCTTAAGATGTTGATGATGCCCCACACCGAATATTGTAACTTTTCGCCAAAGGGCGTGGCCGCTACGGTGCCGCAAAGTCTGAAGATTTTTCGTGACAATAAAAGCTGCATGAACTTGACCGAGATGATCCTATCTTCTCAAAATTTCACACATTTGATGAGAGTCCAGCCCTTAAGACATCTACGAACTTATATTTCATCTTACTGATAGCGCCACGTAGTGGCAATTTTTTTTCTTATGAATTTTCTTGTACATTTTTCTCCAAACACGTTAACTGGACCAACCTCATATTTGCTCAGATGAGGGTTTCGGCCTTCATGATGTCACAACACGAAGTTTGTGAGTTTTCGCGAATCGCTGTGGGCGTGGCTAAGCACTGTTCGCCAAGAAAACAACGCCAGTTTTGAGGGTCTAAACATGCACAGAAACTCATGAAACTTGTCACACACATCTGGCCTGGTAAAATGAACAATATTTTATTGTTGATTGTGCTATTTTTACAAAAATGACTCAATAGCGCCTCCTAGAAATTTTTAACGAAGCAGCCCCGATTGTACGTTTAAGCAAGATCTACGAAAATTTTTATGTGTATGAGGGAGCCAAAGACCTACAAAAAAGTCTCTTGGACCCATATGCTAAAATGAACAGGAAGTGAGCTACGAATTTTTGAATGTCCCATTTTTGACGATTTTTGCACATTTTCAGGGGGCATACTTTTGCCCACTTCTCCTACACGTTTTATCCGACTGACTTATGACTTGACCTGGACCATGCCAAGACCTGAGCCAACAACAGACGGAAAAATCTTGACTGTTGGAAATACTATATGATGAGGGCGGGGCATCAAAATTTGTGTTTCGCACTGAAAAAGGATATGCTTAATAACTCCCCGATACATGCTCCAAAAAATCCCAAACTTGACATGTATGTTTATCGTCAAGGCCTGAAGGTATCTCTATGACAACATTCAGTTATATATGCAGCGCCACCTAGCCCTTGAGGCATGAAAAAAAAATACCCCACTTACGGTATTTTTACAAAAATTGTAAACACGTTTCGCAATGAAAAAGGTATGCTTAATAACTCCCCGGTGCATGCTCCAAAAAATCCCAAACTTGACAGGTATGTTTATAGTCAAGGCCTGAAAGTATCTCTATGACAACATTCAGTTATATATGCAGCACCACCTCGCCCTTGAGGCAAAACAAAAAAATACCCCACATACTGTATTTTGTACAAAAAATGTAAACTCATTCTAAGTGTGATAACTAAGTCATTTATGAATATTCTTTTACTTTCCACCACTCAAAATGTTCACTGGCATCAGACTTATCCAAACATGTACTTTTTTATTTATTTTTGATCGCCTCTATGGACATTAAAAGCAATATCGTGAATGAAGGATATGCTTAATAACTCCACGGTACATGCTCCAAAAAAATCCCACACTTGACATGTATGTTTAGAGTCAAGGCCTGAAGGTATCTCTATGACAACATTCAGTTATAAATACAGCGCCACCTAGCCCTTGAGGCTTATATAAAAAAAAATACAAAAATACCCCACATACGGTATTTTGTACAAAAAATGTACACTCATTCTAAGTGTGATAACTAAGTCATTTATGAATATTCTTTTAGTTTCCACCACTCAAATTGTTCACTGGCTTCACACCGATCCAAACGTATGTACGTTTCCATTTTGTTTTATTCATTTTTGATTGCCCCTTTGGACAATAAAAGTAACATTGTGCAATGAGTACAACGAGCGATGATGTCTATATACTCTTTTACAAAAAATACCAATCAGGGCAACTCATTGCCTAAAAATAAATAAGGACGCTGATTTTTGCAGGTCTTAACAATCACCAAAACCCGTTGAGCTTGACACCCACTGGCAAAAAAAAATTCTACATGTAAACGTTTATTATGCCATTTTCAAAGAAATTTTGCTTCCAATATGCCAGTACCCCAACGTGCCAGTACCCTAACGTGCAAGTACCCCAACGTGCAAGGACCCTAACGTGGCCCGGGCTGCGAGGGCCCTTTATAGCTGCTCGCAGCTCTAGTTATTCTTCTTCTTCTTCTTTATTCTCCGCAAACGATCGCGATTTTGGGTACCTAAATATTCACGAAAACTCACCGAACTTTGCACACTCCTCAGGTCCGGCGAAAAATTTGATATTATGAAGTCGTTATAACAACGCGACTCTATAGCGCCCCCTAGCATAGAAAAATAAAAACCAAGCCCAGCACGTTTGAGCTAGAGCAACGAAAATTGGCAGGCACGTGTAGCACCCCGAGACGCACAAAAAAGTCTATTGGGACCATGTAGCTAAAATGTACAGGAAGTGAGCTATGAATTTTTTAATGTCCAACTTTGGCCTATTTTGGCACATTCACTGTGGTCATGCTTTTTCCCCCTATGCAAACATTTTTCATCCCATTGACTTCAAACTTGGCATTTTTCATCTCAAGACCTAAGAGAACAGTTGGGCAAAAAGTCTTGCCTTTTCGAAATACTATATGACGGGGGCGGGGCATCAAATATTGCCTTTAAAATTTCATTTTTCCAGAAAGAGCAAATGCTGAATAACTCCCATGTACAAGCTCCAAAAAATCTCAAACTTCTCAGGCAACGTAATAGTCACGGCCTGAAAACATCTATATGACAAAATTCAGTCATACATATAGCGCCACCTAGTGGTTACAATAAATGTCATACTTTACGTTTTTAGCTACTGTGCTGAGCTCGTTGAAGGGATCCAGTTGAAAATTGGTCAGAAAAGCCTTAAGATGTTGATGATGCCCCACACCGAATATTGTAACTTTTCGCCAAAGGGCGTGGCCGCTACGGTGACGCAAAATCTGAAGATTTTTCGTGACAATAAAAGCTTCATTAACTTGACCGAGATGATCCTATCTTCTCAAAATTTCACACATTTGATGAGAGTCCAGCTCTAAAGACATCTACTAACTTACATTTCATCTAACTGATAGCGCCACCTAGTGGCAATTTTTTTTCTTACGAATTTTCTTCTACGTTTTTCTCCAAACACGTTAACTGGACCTACCTCATATTTGCTCAGAGGAGGGTTTCGGCCTTCATGATGTCACAACACGAAGTTTGTGAGTTTTCGCGAATTGCTGTAGGCGTGGCTAAGCGCTGTTCGCCAAGAAAACAACGCCAGTTTTGAGGGTCTAAACATGCACAGAAACTCCTGAAACTTGGCACACACATCTGGCCTGGTAAAATGAGCAATATTTTATTGTTGATTGTGCTATTTTTACAAAAATGACTCAATAGCGCCCCCTCGAAATTTTTAACGAAGCAGCCCCGGTTGTACGTTTAAGCAAGAAAGCCGAATATTTTTAGGTGTATGAGGGAGCCCAAGACCTACAAAAAAGTCTCTTGTACCCATATGCTAAAATGAACAGGAAGTGAGCTACGAATTTTTGAATGTCCCATTTTTGACGATTTTTGCACATTCACAGGGGGCAGACTTTTGCCCACTTCTCCTACACGTTTCATCCGACTGAGTTAAGACTTGGCCTGGACCATGTCAAGACCTGAGCCAATGACAGGGGGAAAAATTTTGACTTTTCGAAATACTATATGATGAGGGCGGGGCATCAAAATTTGTGTTTCACAATGAAAAAGGATATGCTTGATAACTCCCCGGTACATGCTCCAAAAAATCCCAAACTTGACATGTATGTTTATCGTCAAGGCCTGAAGTTATCTCTATGACAACATTCAGTTATATATGCAGCGCCACCTAGCCCTTGAGGCATGAAAAAAAAATACCCCACATACGGTATTTTGTACAAAAAATGTAAACTCATTCTAAGTGTGATAACGAAGTCATTTATGAATATTCTTTTAGTTTCCACCACTCAAAATGTTCACTGGCATCAGACTTATCCAAACATATATACATTTTTATTTATTTTTGATAGCCTCTATGGACATTAAAAGCAATATCGTGAATGAAGGATATGCTTAATAACTCCACGGTACATGCTCCAAAAAAAATCCCACACTTGACATGTATGCTTATAATCAAGGCCTGAAGGTATCGCTATGACAACATTCAGTTATAAATACAGCGCCACCTAGCCCTTGAGGCTTATATAAAAAAAAAAAAAAAATACCCCACATACGGTATTTTGTACAAAAAATGTACACTCATTCTAAGTGTGATAACTAAGTCATTTATGAATATTCTTTTAGTTTCCACCACTCAAATTGTTCACTGGCTTCACACCGATCCAAACGTATGTACGTTTCCATTTTGTTTTATTCATTTTTGATTGCCCCTTTGGACAATAAAAGTAACATTGTGCAATGAGTACAACGAGCGATGATGTGTATATACACTTTTACAAAAAAATACCAATCAGGGCAACTCATTGCCTAAAAATAAAAAAGGACGCTGATTTTTGCAGGTCTTAACAATCACCAAAACCCGTTGAGCTTGACACACACACTGGCAAAAAAATATTCTACATGTAAACGTTTATTATGCCATTTTCAAAGAAATTTTGCTTCCAATATGCCAGTACCCCAATGTGCCAGTACCCCAACGTGCAAGTACCCCAACGTGCAAGGACCCCAACGTGGCCCGGGCTGCGAGGGCCCTTTATAGCTGCTCGCAGCTCTAGTTATTAGGGCCCGAGCAGCGACCGCTGCGAGGTCCCTATTGTTTTTGTAAAAATTATTATTATTATTATTATTATTATTAGGGCCCGAGCAGCGACCGCTGCGAGGTCCCTATTGTTCCTGAAGGAATTCTTATTATTATTCTTCTTCTTTTTCTTTGTTATTATTCTTTTCCGCAAACAACCACATTTTTGAGGCACTAAACATGAACGAAAACTCACCAAACTTTACACGCAGATCGGGCCTGGCGAAAAATTTGATATTTTAAAGTCGCCATACATGATAACAGAAAAATGGCTCTGTAGCGCCACCTACATAGGTTTAACGGATCCCTGTCCCGCTACGATTGTCCTATGGCTACGAAAATTGTGTGGCACCTGTAGCACATCCAGATGAACAAAAACCTCTTTGATATGTGTACCCTAAAATAGACAGGAAGTGAGGTATGAGTATTTGAATGTCCAATTTTGGCCCATTTTTGCACATTTACAGGGGTCATACTTTTGCCCGCTTCTCCTACACGGTTAACCCGATTGACTTCAAACTTGGGATGTACAATCTCAAGACCTCGGACAACACCATGGTAAAAAATCTAAAGTTTTTGACATACTATATGACGGTGGCCGGGCATCAAATTTACAGTTTCAAAATTCTTACTTAACGAAGCATTGCCGGTGGTACGTTTAACCTAGAGCTATGAAAATTGGTACACATATGTAACAGACTATAATCTACAAAAAAGCCTGTTGGTGCCATATGCTAAACCTAACAGGAAGTCCGCCAGAGGCGAGGCATCAAATTTTGTGTTTCAAAATTCTTATTTAATGAAGCATTCCCGGCTGTACATTTCACCTAGAGTTACCAACATTTGAAGACATATGTAACAGCCCTCAAGGTACAAAAAACTCTTTTTGAACCATATGCTAAACCTAACAGGGCGTCCGCCATTTTGATTTACTTTGGAATGTGTTGCCATTTTTTGGGCCATTTCATAGGGGTCTTATTTTAACGAACTCCTCCTACAGAGTTTATCCGATCATCTTCAAACTTGGTGTGACTCATCTTAAGATGTTGAGGATGAAAAGTTATTGAAAGCTCTTTATTTCGTCGCACGCTGTTGTCGTGGCATGCACTTTTGGCAAAGGAAAAAAATCCTTCTTAATGAAGCATTCCCAGTTGTACGAAGCAGCTAGAGCTACAAAAATTTGTAGACATATGTAACAGCCCACAATGTACAAAAAAGTCTCTTGGTGCCATGTGCTAAACCCAACAGGAAGTCCCCCAGGGGCCGGCATCACATTTTGAGCTAGAAAACTCCTCTTTAACGAAGCATTCCCGGTTGTACGTTTCACCTAGCGCTATGATAATTTGCAGGCATACATAAGAGTCCACGATGTACAAAAAAGTCTCTTGGAACCATGTGCTAAACCAAACAGGAAGTCCGCCATTTTGATTTACGATGGGATTTGTTGCCATTTTTTGTGGCCTTTTTCAGGGGTCATATTTTAACGAACTCCTCGTACAAAGTTCATCCGACCGTCTTCAAACTTGGTGTGTTTCATCTTAAGATGTTTAAGATGCAAAGTTATCGAAAGTTTTTTATTTTGTCGCACGCTGCTGCTATAGCGATGCATTGTTTGCCAAGTAAAGTGCTGCTTTGTTTTTTTATCTATACATGTGTGAAAACTCATGAAACTTTGCAAACACATCAGACTTGTCATGAACATGAATTTTTAGAGATTTATTGTGCAATTTGCAATAAATAGCGCCCTCTAGACATTTTTATGAAGTATTTCCGATTGTATGATTCTGCTAGATTTGTGAAAATTAGGACAGACCCCTATCAGCCTAACACCTACAAAAAAGTATTATGTAGCCATTTGCCAAACCAAAGAGGAAGTCCGCTATTTTGATTTTATTTTGGGAATTATACATCATTTTTGGCCTCTTTCATTAAACTTTGCACAGACAAGGCATGGAAAAAACTAACATTTTAAATGGTCCTTCTTCCATGTAACAGTACCCCAACGTGCCAGTACCCTGACGTGCGAGTAACCCAACGTTGTGCTCAATAGCGCCCTCTATGCATTTTTATGGAGCATTTCCAATTGTATGATTCAAGCGATACACAACTAAAGATGACTTGACCTAGATTTGTGAAAACTGGGAGGCATACCTATTAGCTTAAGACCTACAAAAAGTATTCTGTAGCCGTATGCTAAACCTAAAAGGAAGTCCGCCATTTTGAATTTATTTTGGGAATTGCACACCATCTTTGGCCTTTTGCACTCACAAAGCTTGTCAAAAACATTTTAGATGGTCCTTGTCCGATTTGACAGTACCCCAACGTGCCAGTACCCCGACGTGCAAGTACCCCAACGTGGCCCAGGTTGCGAGGGCCCTTTATAGCTGCTCGCAGCTCTAGTTATTATTATTATTATTATTATTCTTTATTCTCCGCAAACGATCGCGATTTTGGGTACCTAAACATTCACGAAAACTCACCGAACTTTGCACACTCCTCAGGCCCGGCGAAAAATTTGATATTATTAAGTCGTCATAACAATGCGACTCGATAGCGCCCCCTAGCGTAGAAAAATAAAAACCAAGCCCGGCACGTTTGAGCTGGAGCAACAAAAATTGGCAGGCACGTGTAGCACCCCGAGACGCACAAAAAAGTCTATTGGGACCATGTAGCTAAAATGTACAGGAAGTGAGCTATGAATTTTTTTATGTCCAATTTTGGCCTATTTTGGCACATTCACTGTGGTCATGCTTTTTCCCCCTTTGCAAACATTTTTCATCCAATTGACTTCAAACTTGGCATTTATCATCTCAAGACCTGAGAGAACAACTGGGCAAAACATCTTGCCTTTTTGAAATACTATATGACGGGGGCAGGGCATCAAATATTGCCTTTAAAATTTCATTTGTCCAGAAAGAGCAAATGCTTAATAACTCCCATGTTCAAGCTCCAAAAAATCTCAAACTTCTCAGGCAATGTAATAGTCACGGCCTGAAAACATCTATATGATAAAATTCAGTTATACATATAGCGCCACCTAGTGGTAACAATAAATGTCATACTTTACGTTTTTAGCTACTGCGCTGAGCTCGTTGAAGGGATCTAGTTGAAAATTGGTCAGAAAAGCCTTAAGATGTTGATCATGCCCCACACCGAATATTGTAACTTTTCGCCAAAGGGCGTGGCCGCTACGGTGCCGCAAAATCTAAAGATTTTTCGTGACAATAAAAGCTGCATGAACTTGACCGAGATGATCCTATCTTCTCAAAATTTCACACATTTGATGAGAGTCCAGCCCTAAAGACATCTATGAACTTATATTTCATCTTACTGATAGCGCCAACTAGTGGCAATTTTTTTTCTTACGAATTTTCTTCTACGTTTTTTCTCCAAACACGTGAACTGGACCTACCTCATATTTGCTCAGATGAGGGATTCGGCTTTCATGATGTCACAACACGAAGTTTGTGAGTTTTCGCGAATCGCTGTGGGCGTGGCTAAGCACTGTTCGCCAAGAAAACAACGCCAGTTTTGAGGGTCTAAACATGCGCAGAAACTCATGAAACTTGGCACACATATCTGGCCTGGCAAAATGAGCAATATTTTATCATGTATTGTCCTATTTTTACAAAAATGACTCAATAGCGCCCCCTAGAAATTTTTAACGAAGTAGCCCCGATTGTACGTTTAAGCAAGATCTACGAAAATTTTTAGGTGTATGAGGGAGCCAAAGACCTACAAAAAAGTCTCTTGGACCCATATGCTAAAATGAACAGGAAGTGAGCTACGAATTTTTGAATGTCCCATTTTTGACGATTTTTGCACATTCACAGGGGGCAGACTTTTGCCCACTTCTCCTACACGTTTCATCTGACTGAGTTAAGACTTGACCTGGACCATGTCAAGACCTGAGCCAACGACAGGGGGAAAAATCTTGACTTTTCGAAATACTATATGATGAAGGCGGGGCATCAAATTTTGTGTTTCGCACTGAAAAAGGATATGCTTCATAACTCCCCGGTACATGCTCCAAAAAATCCCAAACTTGACATGTATGTTTATCGTCAAGGCCTGAAGCTATCTCAATGACAACATTCAGTTATATGTGCAGCGTCACCTAGCCCTTGAGGCATAAAAAAAAAATACCCCACATACGGTATTTTGTACAAAAAATGTAAACTCATTCTAAGTGTGATAACTAAGTCATTTATGAATATTCTTTTAGTTTCCACCACTCAAAATGTTCACTGGCATCAGACTTATCCAAACATATATATATTTTTATTTATTTTTGATAGCCTCTGTGGACATTAAAAGCAATATCGTGAATGAAGGATATGCTTAATAACTCCACGGTACATGCTCCAAAAAAAATCCCACACTTTACATGTATGCTTATAATCAAGGCCTGAAGGTATCTCGATGACAACATTCAGTTATAAATACAGCGCCACCTAGCCCTTGAGGCTTATATAAAAAAAAAAAAAACACATACGGTATTTTGTACAAAAAATGTAAACTCATTCTAAGTGTTATAACTAAGTCATTTATGAATATTCTTTTAGTTTCCACCACTCAAATTGTTCACTGGCTTCACACCGATCCAAACGTATGTACGTTTCCATTTTGTTTTATTCATTTTTGATTGCCCCTTTGGACAATAAAAGTAACATTGTGCAATGAGTACAACGAGCGATGATGTATATATACACTTTTACAAAAAATACCAATCAGGGCAACTCATTGCCTAAAAATAAATAAGGACGCTGATTTTTGCAGGTCTTAACAATCACCAAAACCCGTTGAGCTTGACAGACACTGGCAAAAAAAATATTCTACATGTAAACGTTTATTATGCCATTTTCAAAGAAATTTTGCTTCCAATATGCCTGTACCCCAACGTGCCAGTACCCTAACGTGCAAGTACCCCAACGTGCAAGGACCCCAACGTGGCCCGGGCTGCGAGGGCCCTTTATAGCTGCTCGCAGCTCTAGTTCTTCTTCTTCTTCTTCTTCTTCTTCTTCTTCTTCTTCTTTATTCTCCGCAAACGATCGCGATTTTGGGTACCTAAACATTCACGAAAACTCACCGAACTTTGCGCACTCTTCGGGCCCGGCGAAAAATTTGATATTATGAAGGCGTCATAACAACGCGACTCTATAGCGCCCCCTAGCGTAGAAAAATAATAACCAAGCCCGGCACGTTTGAGCTAGAGCAACGAAAATTGGCAGGCACGTGTAGCACCCCGAGACGCACAAAAAAGTCTATTGGGACCATGTAGCTAAAATGTACAGGAAATGAGCTATGAATTTTTTAATGTCCAATTTTGGCCTATTTTGGCACATTCACTGTGGTCATGCTTTTTCCCCCTTTGCAAACATTTTTCATCCAGTTGACTTCAAAATTGGCATTTATCATCTCAAGACCTGAGACAACAACTGGGCAAAAAACCTTGACTTTTTGAAATACTATATGACGGGGGCGGGGCATCAAATATTGCCTTGAAAATTTCATTTGTCCAGAAAGAGCAAATGCTTAATAACTCCCATGTTCAAGCTCCGAAAAATCTCAAACTTCTCAGACAACGTAATAGTCACGGCCTGAAAACATCTATATGATAAAATTCAGTTATACATATAGCGCCACCTAGTGGTAACAATAAATGTCATACTTTACGTTTTTAGCTACTGTGCTGAGCTCGTTGAAGGGATCCAGTTGAAAATTGGTCAGAAAAGCCTTAAGATGTTGATCATGCCCCACACCGAAAATTGTAACTTTTCGCCAAAGGGCGTGGCCGCTACGGTGACGCAAAGTCTGAAGATTTTTCGTGACAATAAAAGCTGCATTAACTTGACCGAGATGATCCTATCTTCTCAAAATTTCACACATTTGATGAGAGTCCAGCCCTAAAGACATCTACGAACTTATATTTCATCTTACTGATAGCGCCACCTAGTGGCATTTTTTTTTTCTTACGAATTTTCTTCTACGTTTTTGTCCAAACACGTTAACTGGACCTACCTCAGATTTGCTCAGATGAGGGTTTCGGCCTTCATGATGTCACAACACGAAGTTTGTGAGTTTTCGTGAATTGCTGTGGGCGTGGCTAAGCGCTGTTCGCCAAGAAAACAACGCCGGTTTTGAGGGTCTAAACATGCACAGAAACTCATGAAACTTGGCACACACATCTGGCCTGGTAAAATGAGCAATATTTTAATGTTGATTGTGCTATTTTTACAAAAATGACTCAATAGCGCCCCCTAGAAGTTTTTAACGAAGCAGCAACGTTTAACGTTTAAGCAAGAACGACGAATATTTTTAGGTGTATGAGGGAGCCCAAGACCTACATAAAAGTCTCTTGGACCCATATGCTAAAATGAACAGGAAGTGAGCTACGAATTTTTGAATGTCCCATTTTTGATGATTTTTGCACATTTACAGGGGGCATACTATTGCCCACTTCTTCTCCACGTTTCATCCGACTGAGTTAAGACTTGACCTGGACAATGTCAAGACCGGAGCCAACGACAGGGGGAAAAATCTTGACTTTTCGAAATACTATATGATGAGGGCGTGGCATCAAAATTTGTGTTTCGCAATGAAAAAGGATATGCTTGATAACTCCCTGGTACATGCTCCAAAAAATCCCAAACTTGACATGTATGTTTATCGTCAAGGCCTGAAGTTATCTCTATGACAACATTCAGTTATATATGCAGCGCCACCTAGCCCTTGAGGCATAAAAAAAAAATACCCCACATACGGTATTTTGTACAAAAAATGTAAACTCATTCTCAGTGTGATAACTCAGTCATTTATGAATATTCTTTTACTTTCCACCACTCAAAATGTTCACTGGCATCAGACTTATCCAAACATATATATATATATTTATTTTTGATAGCCTCTGTGGACATTAAAAGCAATATCGTGAATGAATGATATGCTAAATAACTCCACGATACATGCTCCAAAAAAAAATCCCACACTTGACATGTATGCTTATAATCAAGGCCTGAAGTTATCTCTATGACAACATTCAGTTATAAATACAGCGCCATCTAGCCCTTGAGGCATATTATATAAATAAAATAAAAAAACACATACGGTATTTTGTACAAAAAATGTAAACTCATTCTAAGTGTGATAACTAAGTCATTTATGAATATTCTTTTAGTTTCCACCACTCAAATTGTTCACTGGCTTCACACCGATCCAAACGTATGTACGTTTCCATTTTGTTTTATTCATTTTTGATTGCCCCTTTGGACAATAAAAGTAACATTGTGCAATGAGTACAACGAGCGATGATGTCTATATACACTTTTACAAAAAATACCAATCAGGGCAACTCATTGCCTAAAAATAAAAAAGGACGCTGATTTTTGCAGGTCTTAACAATCACCAAAACCCGTTGAGCTTGACACAGACTGGCAAAAAAAAAATTCTACATGTAAACGTTTATTATGCCATTTTCAAAGAAATTTTGCTTCCAAAATGCCAGTACCCCAACGTGCCAGTACCCTAACGTGCAAGTACCCCAACGTGCAAGGACCCCAACGTGGCCCGGGCTGCGAGGGCCCTTTATAGCTGCTCGCAGCTCTAGTTATTAGGGCCCGAGCAGCGACCGCTGCGAGGTCCCTATTGTTTTTGTAAAAATTATTATTAGGGCCCGAGCAGCGACCGCTGCGAGGTCCCTCTTGTTTTTGTAAGAATTATTATTATTATTCTTCTTCTCCGTAAACGATCGCATTTTTGAGGGCCTAAACATTTACGAAAACTCACCAAACTTTGCAGTCTCTTTGGGCCCGGCGAAAAATTTGATATTATGTAGTTGTCATAACAACGCGACTCTAGAGCGCCCCCTAGCGTAGAAAAATAAAAACCAATCCCGTCCCGTTTGACCTAGAGCTACGAAAATTGGTAGGCACGTGTAGCACCCCGAGACGCACAAAAAAGTTAGTGGAAGCCATTTCCTAAAATGTACAGGAAGTGAGCTATGAATTTTTGAAGGTCCAATTTTGGCCCATTTTGGCCCATTCACTGTTGTCAGACTTTTTCCCCCTATGTTAATATTTTTGAGCCAGTTGACTTCAAACTTGCCATGTATCATCTCAAGACCTGAGACAACAACTGGGCAAAAAACCTTGACTTTTCGGAATACTATATGACGAGGGCGGGGCATCAAATATTGCCTTTAAAATTTAATTTGTCCAGAAAGACAAAATGCTGAATAACTCCCATGTACAAGCTCCAAAAAATCTCAAATTTCTCATGCAACTTAATAGTCACGGCCTGAAAACATCTATATGATAAAATTCAGTTATACATATAGCGCCACCTAGTGGTAACAATAAATGTCATACTGTACGTTTTTAGCTACTGTGCCAAGCTCTTTGAAGGGATCCAGGTGAAAAATGGTCAGAAAAGCCTTAACATGTTGATCATGCCCCACACCGAATATTGTAACTTTTTGCCAACGGGCGTGGCCGCTACGGTGCCGCAAAGTCTGGTAATTTTTCGTGGCAATAAAAGCTGCTTTAACTTGACCCAGATGATCCTATCTTCTCAAAATTTCACACATTTGATGAGGGTCCAGCCCTTAACACATCTACGAACTTATATTTCATCTTACTGAAAGCGCCACCTACTGGCAATTTTTTTTCTTATGATTTTTCTTCAATGTTTTTCTCCAACCACATTAACTGCACCTTCCTCATATTTGCTCAGATGAGGGTTTCGGCCTTCATGATGTCACAACATGAAGTTGGTGAGTTTTCGCGAATCGCTGTGGGCGTGGCTAAGCGCTGTTCGTCAAGAAAACTACACCAATTTTGAGGGCCGAAACATGCACAGAAACTCATGAAACTTGGCGCACACATCTAGCCTGGCAAAATGAGCAATATTTTATCGTGTATTGTGCTATTTTTACAAAAATGACTCAATAGCGCCCCCTAGAAATTTTTAACGAAGCAGCCCCGATTGTACGTTTAAGCAAGATCTTTGGAAATTTTTAGGTGTATGAGGGAGCCCAAGACCTACAAAAAAGTCTCTTGGAACTATATGCTAAAATGAACAGGAAGTGAGCTACAAATTTTGGATTATCCCATTTTTGACGATTTTAGCAAATTTACTGGGGTCATACTTTTGCCCACTTCTCCGACACGTTTCATCCGACTGACTTCAGACTTGACCTCGGCCATGTCAAGACCTGAGCCAACGACAGGGGAAAAAATCTTGACTTTTTGAAATACTATATGATGAGGGCGGGGCATCAAAATTTGGTTTCGCAATGAAAAATAATATGCTTAATAACTCCCCGGTACATGCTCCAAAAAATCCCAAACTTGACATGTATGTTTATAGTCAAGGCCTGAAGCTATCTCTATGACAACATTCAGTTATATATGCAGCGCCACCTAGCCCTTGAGGCATGAAAAAAAAATACCCCACTTACGGTATTATTACAAAAAAATTAAACTCATTCTTAGTGTGATAACTAAGTCATTTATGAATATTCTTTTACTTTCCACCACTCAAAATGTTCACATATTTTTGTTATTTAGTTTTATGTATTTTTGATAGCCTCTATGGACATTAAAAGCAAATTTGTGCAATGAGTACGAGCGATATTGTGTGTATATATACTTTTACGAAAAATACCAATCAGGGCAACTCATTGCCTAAAACTAAAAAAAAGACGCTGATTTTTGCAGATCTTAACAATCACAAAAACCCATTGAGCTTGACACACTCATCACACCTCGCAAAAAAAATACAAATCCACATGTAATGGTTTATCATGCCATTTTCAAAGAAATTCTGCTTCCAATGTGCAAGTACCCCAATGTGCAAGTACCCCAACGTGCAAGTACCCCATCGTGGCCCGGGCTGCGAGGGCCCTTTATAGCTGCTCGCAGCTCTAGTTCTTCTTCTTCTTTATTCTCCGCAAACGATCGCGATTTTGGGTACCTAAACATTCACGAAAACTCACCGAACTTTGCGCACTCTTTGGGCCCGGCGAAAAATTTGATATTATGAAGTCGTCATAACAACGCGACTCTATAGCGCCCCCTAGCGTAGAAAAATAAAAACCAAGCCCGGCACGTTTGAGCTAGAGCAACGAAAATTGGCAGGCACGTGTAGCACCCCGAGACGCACAAAAAAGTCTATTGGGACCATGTAGCTAAAATGTACAGGAAATGAGCTATGAATTTTTTAATGTCCAATTTTGGCCAATTTTGGCACATTCACTGTGGTCATGCTTTTTCCCCCTTTGCAAACATTTTTCATCCAGTTGATTTCAAAATTGGCATTTATCATCTCAAGACCTGAGATAATAACTGGGCAAAAAGTCTTGCCTTTTCGAAATACTATATGATGGGGGCGGGGCATCAAATATTGCCTTTAAAATTTCATTTGTCCAGAAAGAGCAAATGCTTAATAACTCCCATGTTCAAGCTCCAAAAAATCTCAAACTTCTCAGGCAATGTAATAGTCACGGCCTGAAAACATCTATATGATCAAATTTAGTTATACATATAGCGCCACCTAGTGGTAACAATAAATGTCATACTTTACGTTTTTAGGTACTGCGCTGAGCTCGTTGAAGGGATCCAGTTGAAAATTGGTCAGAAAAGCCTTAAGATGTTGATCATGCCCCACACCGAATATTGTAACTTTTCACCAAAGGGCGTGGCCGCTACGGTGCCGCAAATTCTAAAGATTTTTCGTGACAATAAAAGCTGCATTAACTTGACCGAGATGATCCTATCTTCTCAAAATTTCACACATTTGATGAGAGTCCAGCCCTAAAGACATCTATGAACTTATATTTCATCTTACTGATAGCGCCACCTAGTGGCAATTTTTTTTTCTTACGAATTTTCTTCTACGTTTTTCTCCAAACACGTTAACTGGACCTACCTCATATTTGCTCAGATGAGGGTTTCGGCCTTCACGGTGTCACAACACGAAGTTTGTGAGTTTTCGCGAATTGCTGTGGGTGTGGCTAAGCGCTGTTCGCCAAGAAAACAACGCCAGTTTTGAGGGTCTAAACATGCACAGAAACTCATGAAACTTGGCACACACATCTGGCCTGGTAAAATGAGCAATATTTTATTGTTGATTGTGCTATTTTTACAAAAATGACTCAATAGCGCCCCCTAGAAGTTTTTAACTTAGCAGCAACGTTTAACGTTTAAGCAAGAACGACGAATATTTTTAGGTGTATGAGGGAGCCCAAGACCTACATAAAAGTCTCTTGGACCCATATGCTAAAATGAACAGGAAGTGAGCTACGAATTTTTGGGAATGTCCCATTTTTGATGATTTTTGCACATTCACAGGGGGCATACTTTTGCCCACTTCTTCTCCACGTTTCATCTGACTAAGTTAAGACTTGACCTGGACCATGCCAAGACCTGAGCCAACGACAGGGGGAAAAATCTTGACCTTTCGAAATACTATATGATGAAGGCGGGGCATCAAAATTTGTGTTTCGCACTGAAAAAGGATATGCTTAATAACTCCCCGGTACATGCTCCAAAAAATCCCAAACTTGACATGTATGTTTATCGTGAAGGCCTGAAGCTATCTCTATGACAACATTCAGTTATATATGCAGCGTCACCTAGCCCTTGAGGCATAAAGAAAAATACCCCACATATGGTATTTTGTACAAAAAATGTAAACTCATTCTAAGTGTGATAACTAAGTCATTTATGAATATTCTTTTAGTTTCCACCACTCAAAATGTTCACTGGCATCAGACTTATCCAAACATATATATATTTTTATTTATTTTTGATAGCCTCTTGTTGAATTGAGTAGATTGAGTAGGGTCAGATGAAAAGCCATATCATGTAAAATGAGATAACAAATTAATGGACTAGACTCAATTCGTAGTTAGAGACCAATTGGTGTCTGTAGGACTGAATCATTCTTTGGCCTCTGGGTGTAGTTCCTCAAAGTAACCACCAGATGCCGCCAAACCTGTACAACTAAGCCACCCACTCAGCATTGCCCGGACATTCCATATAAGATACAAATTGAGTGTAAATAAATGATATCCTGAATTAAATAATAATACACAAGACAATCTATATTCGACAATTGTTAACCTGATTTTTGGATCAATGTTTGTAGCACATTGAAAGCCAACTATGAAGTTTTGCTGTCTTTTCTTTTTTCTTTTTTTTTTCTTTTATTTATAAGTGATACTGTCTTTTATCGCAGATAATATTGCTGTAACTGCATTGAAAAGATTATCTGTATGTATTGTTTGATTTAACAAAGATATATACAAGATGTGCAACAGAGATTAGAATTAACCTGTTAAGTGCCGTGAGAGAATTTGGGATTTAACATGTCATGTATATATATGTTATTCATGCTTGCTTAATTAATATACATATGATTTTATTGATTCTAACGTTCATCATTGTCGAATAGAGCTGAAGACCTTGACATATTTTCATGTATGACTCATCATTCAACGTTGTGTATCCATGACACATTTGTAAAGAATGTATGACTTCATCTTCATGGCTCGTCTGTGGAAAATTACTGAAAATGAGTCCCAACAAGTGCGCTTTGATATTTCTGGAGGCGGAAGGACATTCACGGAAGAAGTCAGTGGTCTGACCCAAGGGGATAAAAAGCCGTCACCAGCTGCGATCGGGGCTCTTTTTTCTTCACCCGGCGATGTGGTCGGTAAAGGAGTGTATTCCCGAAGAAGGATTATAGCTGCCTGGGACTTCGAATTTTTTACGAAGGACTTGGATTAGCTGACTGGAATTCTTCTTCTCTGATTGGTAATGTACAAATCTTTTAGCAATAATGATGTATAATAGGAAGATATGAATGACTAATCGCGTGTTAGGGTAGGGGCCATTTAATACACTCTCATATCTTTAAAATTATTTTTGCCAAAAACATCTTATTGTCAATCAGGTCTTAAGCTTTTTTGAGAAATGATCAATCTCAGAAAGCTCTTGTAAAAGGTTTATATTATTCTTAATTTTCTGTTTTTATTTTATTTTATTTTATTTTGATTGATTTAAAGTTTTATCATTAAATGTGATTTTGATGATTTATATTGGTTATCTTTTATTGTCAATAAAATTGTTTAAAAGACAATTTTTGAATCAATCATTTTATTGTTTTGTTTTAATCTTTATTTTATTTATTTTTGGTTTTATTTCTTTTTGGACGTTCTATAAGTCCAAATAAAATGATTTAAAAACTAATTGTGATTTAATTAGTTTGTTTGGTTTGTTTTAATTTTTATTATATTTATTTTTGGACGTTTTATGAGTCCGAGGTCGTTTTATAAGACCTTATTATTTGTTTTTGATTTTATTTTTATTTAGGACGTTTCATAAGTCCTTATTTGTTTTTGATTTTATTTTTATTTTGGACGTTTCATAAGTCCTTATTTGTTTTTGATTTTATTTTTATTTTGGACGTTTCATAAGTCCTTATTATTTGTTTTGATTTTATTTTTATATTTGGACGTTTTATAAGTCCTTATTATTTGTTTTGATTTTATTTTGGACATTTTATAAGTCCGCATTAATATTAATTTTTCCCCTCTTCGAGGAGGACAACAGTAACGGACGTTTGGGAGAAGGTAAGTGCATTTGAATAACCTCTAACCAATGCTTCCATCTGTATTAATAAAGTCAAATACTCCAGCTTGATATGTAACAAATCCGTATGATTCTAACAAGGATTATTAAATTACTAGGTCAATAACAAATGCAAACAACTCAGAGAAGTGGAGCTGCCAATATAAGTGAGGTGTACATGCTAGCATTCCTGGGCTCTGTGTGTGTGGTTACTCACTCAGGATTGATAGGTGTATGAAAACGGATTGGCCTCATGATAAGAAGACAGTGAACAAACCTAGGTGAATCCACTTTGATATATCGGCTTATTTAATTCCCGTCTCCTCACGCTGACGCCTTAGAGCTGGTGAGGAAAAAGGGGAATTTCTAATCCTTTAGTTGGAGAGTCGATCAGGACATATTTCCCGATTTAAGTCCTGCGGGTAAGCGGAAGTTGACATGTGGCGCCCAGACGTGGGGCTCGATTGACTCATTTTTGTCAAAATCGGGATCGATCGAGGCCCAAACCGGAACCCGAGTGAGCGCGGCTCTGAGCGGAGGGCACAGTGCTTGGAGCTGATAGCGAACTCGCTGATAAATTGTCATGTCATACGACCCTGGGCTAACACAAAATAGTCTCTTTGATGAATAGTGTTTCATGGAAAAGAGCTTCTTTAATTGTGAAAATCTAGTGTGATTTTTGAGTTGAAGTTGATTGTACTATTTTGTGTTAAAGAAACGGTGACTGGCTCCCCCAGGAGACTTGCACTCTAAAAGAGGTTGAGTGTGAGAAGGCCATTCAAAGTGAATGGGCTTTAACAGCGACCTGCTGCTCTGGTCAGCTGTGAAGGTACTGATAGTGTACTTGGCAGAGCGCGCTGCGCCGCGCTTTCCTGAGGGAGGGGCTGAGTCAAGGGGTGGTTCAGGCCAGTCCACAAAAAGAAGGAGGGCTTGAACAGTTAGAGTTAATGTTGAGAGGCTGCTCGGAGAGAGGCAGTCTCTTCTAGACTTGTGATGTTAAACTATGGTTTGCGCTATTTAGGCTTTCCATATTGGGTGCGGTTGCCCATTATATTGGTTTGTTATCTCAGGTATCCATTTGTAGCAAAACTACCATACTCTTTGCTTAGTTATTGCGGGGTGCCTGAAAATATTTATAGTCCCTTTTCTTGGATAGCGGACTCAGTGTCAGAGGCTGACGCTGCAAACCTAACCCTGATTCCCTGTCTCTTGCCTTTTCTCCTGGAGTTTTTGAAAAAAATTTTAAGTTTTCGGTTCCCGACAGGAGTGTCCATTGGCACAAGAAGAAAGTCGTCGAGAACCAAGGAGAAAAGGTAGGGGTTTCCACTAGACTAATGTTCTAGTGGAAGCAGCCTTTTTCGGTCTCCGACAGGAGTGTCCATTGGCACAAGAAGAAAGTTGTCGAGAACCAAGGAGAAAAGGTAGGGGTTTCCACTAGACTAATGTTCTAGTGGAAGCAGCCTTTTTCGGTTCCTGACAGGAGTGTCCATTGGCACAAGAAGAAAGTTGTCGAGAACCAAGGAGAAAAGGTAGGGGTTTCCACTAGACTAATGTTCTAGTGGAAGCAGCCTTTTTCGGTTCCTAGCAGACGTGTCCATTGGAACAAGAAGACATCCAGATCCCGGAGAAGAGAAGCGGGAAGGATTACAACCGACCCGAGAGGACAACACACCCCACCGTTTGAGAGAGGACATCCGCCGACGAGTAAAGGTAGGAAACCCGAAGGCGGTAGTCCCGATAGAGGTAGAGGCAACGTACACGGGTACGGAGCTGAGTAACCAGGAGCTAAAGTACGTCCCTGAACCCAAAGCGCGCGGGGAAGGCTTCGGAAATAGATAGCTCCACTCCTACAATAAGAAAGCAAAGCGGGCTATAGAACACGCTAGTGAAGTAATGGAAAGAATAATAGGGAGAAATGGGAGGGGAAAGCCCCCCAGCCCTACAGAGGGGGTAGCAGCGTTAATGCCTGCACCCCATCCTCTAGAACAACCAGATATACCAGTAGTGGTTATGCTACTGGGCGAAGGTGTAGATCGATGGCCACCAGGAGCAAGAAGGCACCTGGAAGTAAACAACCCTTCAATCCGTCCTGCCGACCTCGCAGCTGAGGTGGAAAGGTCGGTGAAGGAAACGGGGGTGTTTGTGAGTGAATTTCCCGAAATAATGGGCATAGCAACAGTAGTGGTAAACCACCCCCAAGAGGGATGCACCTCTGGGACGGTGGGCCTTTGGGTCCACTGGTGGACTGTGTTGTTGGATGTGTATAACGTAGTGGAAGTAACTAGCACCGGAGTCCAGTGGGACTCTACGATTAAATCCCTCGCTGAGAAAATGCAGATAAGGGTGGAATTAGCAAATCCCAAGGGGGCTGAAGAATTAAGCTTCAACCTCTGGGAGCAGTCGGGATTTGATCAAAAGCAGAAAGAGTTACAAAAAATGCGGAAAAGGCCAGCTGAGGCCGTTGGTGAAGAGGGCTTTGTTGATATGGGCTCATGTGTCCATGAGGAGGATGCAGGAGCATCAGAAAATGAAAGCCCAGGAAAAATTGTAAAAATGACTCCCCTGATAAGAACGGCGCCCCTGGGTGGGCTGCCGGAGGAAACAAAAAGGGTTTCAATCGGGAATGGTGTAATATTGTGCCACTATGTGGGAAGCCCCTGGCAATGGGCCCCAGGGAATGCTATAGTGATAATAACAGATAGATCACTAAAACCGCATAGTAAAGCGCTTGGAAACATTTTAAGGCAGGAAGCGGGACAAGAATATGAATTAGAGGTTAAACAAGAATTACAAAAAGATAATCAGCGGCCAATAATAGCGGCAAAAACTAGTGGCGGGAACACTCCCTACGGCATGATAATACACGTGCCAGGGACAGAGTGGAACCCCAAAATCGATCAGTCACAATATGCGGACGAGATGGCAAAAGCATTGGAGAGGGGGGTCGACAAAGCGTTAGGAGAAGGAGCGGAGAGAATAGTGATGGCTGTAAATTGGATTAAAACTGGAAAGATGCAGTGGCAACAGGCTGAGTCCATAGCAGTAGCAGCGTTCACTCTAAGAGCTAAGACTCCTGTAACAACACCATCGGGAGTAGAATTTGTGATAGTAATATCAAAAAAGCAGAGAGAGGAACGAGTTAAATCAGTGACAGACCAGATTTTAACCCGTACTAGACAGATGGATCGTGAACGACGCCAGCTCCAGCAATCAATAAACGGAGAACCCAGGGACTCACCCCAGTCATCATCCCCAGTTAAAACATCTCCCGTGCCTCTCCCGGTAAGTGGAAGGAAGTCAGGAGCTGCCCGGGAGGTGGAGGACGAAGAGCAAGCGGGACCGAGCAGACAAACCCCAAAGGGAAAAAACAAGGCCCCAAGGGGAACGGTGACCTTTAGCCCCGTCACGTCTACCCCTGGAACAGCACGGGATCCCTTTTCGGGACAACCCCCCATAACGCCGGTGCCCCTGCCACAGGTTTCGCAAAAAAGGCATATGGGAAATGTAAACCCGATGGGACCGTTAGCGATGCCAGGAGATGGGAGCGAAGAGGAAGACGATGAAGAGCAAGCTCCTGTTTCGACCGCGATTGGCGCTAACCCCGCTGACGAAGACCAAGACTCAACCTCATCAGAAGATGACCCGGGCAACCCCGGCCAGAATCCGAAAATAGTTACAAGACCAGTTAGTAAAAGAAAGAAAAATCCTCAACCTACGTTTGACGTGTACCAATCCTCAGCAAGGGTAGCAAGAGATCTTAACCTGGGATGGATCGAGACAAAGGATGGGCGAAGAGCTTACGTACCCGAGGCAGGGCAAGTAGATCGCCCCTATCCACCTGCCTGGCTCAATAAGCTAGATAGTAAAATGCCTCTAACTATGCAAATAATTTATCGCGTGGCTATTAACATTTTACAGGCTCCGCCATATACCACATTATTAATTCACCAAGACCTGACTAAGAATTTCAGGGATGGCTACGTGGCGGTGGCACATGATTTTATGTTGAGAAGGCTTAAAAAAGCAATAAATAATAAAGCAAAATGTGAGCTGAGAGCCGACGATGACCTAAATTCAGGTTCTGATAACGATGGAGCAGCGGTTACTGTAACGGTACCAGCCGCCCCAAGAACCTCTTTGAACCAACAGTCCCAATATGTGACACAGCTGGGATCAACTACAATAGTACCAAACCCAGTGCCCCAACCACATGACATGGAGGGGGAGGTGCAACAATTTAAGACCTTGAAGGAGTTGGTTCGCCAAAAAGGTAGGCTAGAGACAGCTAAAGAGTATTTAGTTGAGACATGGCCTATGATTAGAGACGCCCCAGGAGGAGATGGTGCTAAGAAACTATGGCTTCAGTACATCATTGCTAGCCCTGTCGGACCATACGAAACACCACAACAGGTCTACGAAAGATGGGTGGACGGCGAAGATGAGGATGAAGATGCCCAATTAGCAGGGCTAGAGAGCAACTCAAAAGGGACGTTTCACTGCTAAATGTGTGGCACAAAATTAAGGAAGTTATATCTCCAAATAGGTATATCAAAGTGCTGCGGATGATTGTCAAGGACAGAGGGAACGAAGCTGTCTTTGTGAAAATGGCCCCAAATAGCACGACGCTGAAAATTGAAGCCTCCGTTAAGAAGTGGGATCGCCTAACTAAGCATAACGCTGAGAAAAGGAGAACCGGACCAGTCGCTAGTCGCACCCGAGGGAGCGAACAGCAGGTCCAGCAGGGAGCTCAGCAACCAGTTCAGACTGTCCCCTACGTGAGACCTCAGCAGCAGAGAACGAACTGGAATCAGAGACAGGCCACCCAGCCAGGACAGCAGACGAGGCCCCAACCAAGACAACAGCCAGCAGTGCGAAGACCAGGTCCAGCATATATGCCCAAAGAAGAATTTGACAGACTGAACCCAGAAGAAAGGAAGGCCTTCCTCGAGGCTCGCAAGGCTGCAGCCTCCGGGGGGCCTGGGAAATAATGGAAACAAAGGCACGGGTCACCCTAGAAGGGGTTTACAGAATAGGGGATAACCTTTATGCTAAGGTGGAGGGAGTGCCCTATTTAGTAGACACAGGGGCCGAGGTGTCCATGACCCGTAGAGCCTTAAAACGAATCGGACACCTAAAAGTAATGGTAGCTGATGGCTCGATTGCCAAAATGCCTGTAGGGATTTGGAAGGGAATTGTGTGGGTGTTAGGACCATACAATTTGTTGACATTAAAAGATGCAGAAGAAATGAAGATACCTAAAAATAAAAGGCAAGTTGCGAAAAAGAGATGGGAAAAACTAAAACCTAAATTAGTGAAAGTAGGCCCTACAAAAATAATACCCGACCAAGAATGGTATAAATCAGTAGATGTACCTGCCGTAAAAGCCCAACAAATCCAAGACAGTGTATTAACACTGGAAGGGAAAAAGAAATTATGTGAAATTCTAGACAAAGCCGCCATCGCACATTTTAAGAATGATTGCGGTGATTTAGGCGCAAATTATGTGCATATTATAATTGGGGGGGTACATCCGCCAGTGAGGCAATATCCCCTCAACCCCGGAGCAGTGGCCGAAATGGAGGTAATTGTAAAAGAATTATTAGCACTTGGCATTATTCGTGAAGAACTAAACCCTATTACCAATAGCCCAATTCAAGCTGTTAAAAAACCTGAAGCGGTAGGAGGGGGATGGAGGCCAGTCATTAACTTTAAAGCTCTAAACCGCCGAACGGTGGCTAACCGAGCGAGCCTCAGGCGACTTTAAAAACATTAAGAGTAAAGAAGTATAAATCATGTATTGACCTTGCAAATGGATTCTTTTCCCTGAGAATTGCCAAAGCATCACAAGGGAAAACAGCGTTTACGCATAAGGGAAAAGCATACGTTTGGCAGAGGTTGCCGCAAGGATATAAGAACTCCCCGAATGTATTTCAATCAGCTGTCTTGCATATTTTGGAAGGTCTCCCAGTCACAGTTTACATCGATGATGTGTTCATCGCTAGTGACACGGAGGAGGAACATTTGGAGATTCTGCAGGCCGTAATCGAACGAGTGACGGAGGCAGGATTAAAACTAAATCTTAAGAAGTGTCAGCTGGCCAGGTTTGAGGTAGATTACTTGGGATTCCAAGTGTCTGAAGACTTGGGGCTGTCGCAAGCGTATCGAGAGAAAATAGAACAGATTTTGCCTCCAACGTCCGAGAACGAGCTACAGAAAATATTAGGACTGTGTAATTATGTTCGAGATCATGTTCCGTATTATCAGAAATTTGCGAGACCCCTTTATGCCCGATTGCGTAAGAATCCTAATGAAAATAAAATAAAAGATTGGCCTTGGTCAGCTAAAGACCAAGAGAATTTAGAAGGGCTTAAAAACGCAGTAAAAAATGCTATACGCCTCGAACCGAGAAGCTTGGAAGTCAGGTTGGTTGCCGAGATACAATGTGATGAAGATAATGCGATGGTAAGTGTTAGTAATGAAGGTGCCGGCTTAGTGACACTATGGACTTATACTATAAATAATGTTGAGAAAAAGTTTCCCCAGGAGGAGAGAGAATTAGCGGTTCTTGCTAAATATTGGGGAACATTAAAAGACCTAGCCCAGGGACAAGGTATAAAAGTTGTTACGCAGAGTCAAGTACATCGATACCTGCGTAAAGACACACTAGAAAGTACTAAAGCGACGAATGTGAGATGGGGGAGGTGGGAAGATATCCTGCTTGACCCTGACCTAGAGATAGGACCAGCGAAATCCATGTCTAAAAAACAGGCGAATACTGTAAATAGTGAGGAGAGACCATATGAATGGATTCTATATACAGATGGATCCAAAAAGGGTGGAGACCAGTATGCCCACTGGGGCTTCATCCTGAAACACAATGGTAAAGAGATATGCCGCAGGAAAGGTCAGACTCCTGGCAGTGCCCAAGCAGGAGAGGCTACAGCGGTGTTAGAAGGATTGTTGGAGGCCATAAGATTACACGTGAGTCGAGTAAGACTTATAACCGATAGTCACTATTGCGCCCAGGCGCTCAGAGAAGATTTATCCATTTGGGAAGAAAATGGGTTTGAAGGGGCGAGGAGTAAAGAAATCGCTCATGCTGAGTTATGGAAGAAAATAGCCGAGTTAAGGTTAAATATGACTATCGATGTTGTTCACCAGAAAGCCCACGTCAAGGAGGGGGCTCACTGGAGAGGAAATGATGAAATAGATAAATACGTCCAAGAGAGAAGATTGGTAATTGTAGGAGCAGAAAAATGGGACAATACCCCCAAAGGAGGAAAAGTGGTCCCAGATGAGTTTGTGTGTGAGGTGACTAAGGCCGTACATGAAGCGCTAGGCCATGGAGGTGCCTTGCCCACAAAGAGAGAGCTGGAGAAACTGGAACTTTGGATCCCAGAAAAGAAAATCCGTTCAGTTATACGAAATTGCGATTTGTGTAATAAGTATAATGGAGGACGCCGAGGGCAACGAGTGGACGGATTGACAATTAAAAGCACTGTTCCATGGGCATCAGTTTGCATGGACGTAGCAGGCCCCATGGGAGTAAACGGCACTAAAGGTGAGAAGTATCTTGTTGTGCTTGTAGATTCGATGTCAGGACATTTTGGATTAAAAGCGGTACGTAATGCGAATGCTAATAGCGTACTAAAAACACTGGAAGAGGGTTGTATGTGGTTAGGCATACCGAGAGAGTTAAGAACTGACAATGGAACTCATTTCAAAAACGCTACAATAGACAGGTGGTGTCAAAAGTGGGGAATAATAAGGACTTACTCTCCGCCTTACACCCCTCAAGCTAATGGCGTGGCTGAACGAACCATTGGCCTAGTTAAAAGTTGGCTCGGGAAAAATGCTAATGGAAAAGAATGGAGTGAAAAATTGGTGGAGTTGGTCAAGGACTTGAATGGGAGGAGCAGAGCAGATAGACCTTCCCCTTCAGAGGAGTTAAACCAGCGCCCCTTTGTCGCTCCTGAGGTAGGACGAATGCAAAGTACAGAAAACACTCAGAAAGGAAAGTGCCCATTTCAGGTAGGACAGAGAGTGTGGATAAAATCTCATGGTCCATCTGATAGCCAGGCAGTAAAAGCAAAGTATGACCGATCTGACATCATTGAAGAAGTTTTAGACAGAAATACAGTGCGATTAAAAAAGAAGGGACTCCAAGGGGTAGAGCAGCTAAAACCAATGCCAGTTAATTCAGCCTAAAGCTAAGGAGTAAGACAAATAATTAAAAGATGGAACAAGCCACTCAACCCTTTGTCAAGCTCGTTATGGTGAAAGGAGCTGTCATCGTGCGGAGGACTGAAAAGGAAATAATGGTTGGTAGGGCATTTAATCTTTGGATAAATGCAATAAGAGGATATATTGTTAATAGAGTAGAAGATTTTAGTTGGCAACCGGCTATCTTGACCTGCATAATTTGTAGTGGAAGCGAGGAGGCGAGGAGCCAGTGGAATGTGGAACAGATATCCGACGAAGGCTGGTTGGACGAGCTTAAGCCGGATTTGAGCGAGGTAGGCACGGCTAAGATATTTGAAATACAGGTATGTGGGTATTGTAGAATAAAGAGCCTACCTAGAATAAAAGTGCATGTTCAGTGGGATTTAGCCCCGCAAGAGAATACAGATGCACAGTATTGTAAATGTATGTGGGATGGAGAGAAGGTATTGTATTGTCAACATTGTTGGATGAGAATGGGAAGAGGTTCACTGATAAGAGCTGGGGAAGCCGAAGGGTGGCAGTTAACTAGAGCGGAAACCCCGATAAAGTCGCTGAGTTCCGATTTGCTGACCTATTGGCCGATGGAGATAAACGAGAGGACGTGCGACCCGAGATTTCAGGCGCTGCTCTACAACAACTGGCCGCCAGAAGGAGGTGAGTATCGCCCGGCTCCGCTTATTGTTGGCTCGGAGGCGACGCCAACTCTAATATATGTTGAACCTAAGTGTGTAGTTGAACCAGGGATACCCTGGGCCACAGTAATCAATGGTGTGTTAGCCCGAGGGGATATTCCGATGGAAACATGACCTGACGTCCCACAAGAAAGGGTAATAAATATTGGTAGTGTGTGTAGTAGTAATGTGTTAATGTATGCTATATTGGATAAAATGGAATATAAGGCTAAAACAGCAGTAGTAAGAGTGAGTCCAGTGGTGTCGCCTCAAAGGGATACGAGGTCTGACACAGGATACTGGGTAAAAGTAAAAATAATGATGGCCATGAAACCTTATGAGGGTATATACTCATTGGGAATGGAAGTGTCAATGAGTACGGAGGAGGAGGCCAAGCGGCTTCACCCCAAATGTATTTTTTATGGGGAGTGCCATAGTAGTGCACAGTAAGAATGTATAGTGGTAGAACCTATAGAGATGAAAAGAGTGAAAAAATAAGGCCTAGTGGTAATAAGAAGATGGTGGCATTAGCCCAGGTGGCCACAGAAAAGCTAGAAAAACTTAATGCGAGTTTATTAAGTGAGGGAAGGCTCGGGCAAGAACGAGTGACCCATGTCAGGGGAAAATCTGACCTTAGAGGTCGCCCAAAGGAAAAATGGTGGCAAGGATGTCCATACCCGGGTTGTACCGGTGAAGGACATGTAGTCGGCGACCACAAAAGACATTGGTCGCTACGTGGATGTCCTAGTTTTAACGAGGCAAATCCATGTCAGTATAAATCACCTAGATGGAAGGAATTGGTGAGAAAGTGTAGAAAGGCCCCTCATTTCGTTTTTCCCCAGGAAGACCCTTTGTAAAGGGGATATAGTTTCAGGGTTTGATTGGCTGGGATTTAATAAAATTTATGGCCCTGGCACATGCCACGAACCTGCTGAAAGATGGCTGCATTGTGGACACAGTGACGAATATGATCATAAGGGGGAACATGTATGTACTTGGTATGAGAGAATAGGATTGGCAATAAAAGGTGTAGTAAAAACTGTGGCCACTACAGCCGGGGAAGTTGTAGAAGATGTAGCAGAGACGGCGGTTATTGGGATAAGTACAGGGCTGTATGGTTTATTATATGATGTAGGACTATGGTTCCTGCTAGTGTCAGGAATTGTCCTGTCAGCAGTTATAGCTGTTGCAGTTATCAAAAGAGGGATCTTGGCATTATCTACCCACCGAAATTATAAAGAGAAAACCTCACCAAATAAGGTTAAAGCTCAGTTATTGGCCAACGAGCTGCAGAAAAAATGGGGGGGCCGACTAAGGGGAAATTATTGAGAAGTGGGGATGGGCTTCAGAAAAGGGCGGGATCGATCCAATTATAGATAAGACGCCCTAGCCCTGACTTCCTCACTTCTCACTGAAATCTTTTGGCGGAACAGTAACCAACAACTAACCATGGCTTGTAATGCTTTGGGTAAAGGTATTATTGGAAGACCAGGCGCCCCTCAAAACGTGAGTAATGAAGTGGAATATTGGATAATTTTTATAATATGGCTTTTTTTATTGTTGTGTCGGCTATAGCGAACAACTAAGTTAGTAGTGTGGGGAATAATTTTAATTCTCCTTTGGTTATGTCTGGTCGACCACTTGGTTTTAGTAATTTGGGTTTTTATCTATGTATTTTTTTTTACTCTCCCGCCAAGAGGTTCCGCTACTCGGAAGAGCGACCACACTCTCGCTCTCCCGTAGTAGAGGTGTTCCGCATTGATGGAGTAGATGCGGATGGAAACTTAGACCAAGATCAAAATGTATATATTGGGAGCCGCAATATTTTAGGTTTCCCCCAGGTCTAAGAATTGTCGAATTTTGGATGTGTGTTTAACAGGATAACCAGGATCAGCCGCAGTGTGTCTTCTGTGGAAGTGATCTCCTCACGTCCGCTTGGGTGGTGGGGGACGCTTTCTATGGACACTGCTGCTATCCTTTGCCCGCAGAGGATGAGGGTAGAGAAATGTGGCTCATACCAGACGGGCTTTTTCTAAATTTCGTCAGTGATTTTTTCATTGATATCCAGTGTGGTTCCTGGATATGGCCTGGCTTTGCTGACCTCGCGGGCTCAAGTAAGTTGGAAGGTTTGGTTCAAAGTCGCTTGAAAGAGATACGTTATTATTTTAACGTTGAGGGTGAATTTATCGGGGGAACTTTCCCTTTAATGCGCATGATATGGCGCCTGCCTGACGGTGCTCGGCGCTTGACTTTCAACACCTTGGCTGGCTTCTGTGTAGCCGCCACTCCTTTGAGACAGGTCGGATCCAATCGGGATGAGTGGCCCTACGAGCCTGTAACGCCCTCCTCGCCCTTCCTGGACCGGGTTGACGAGCCTGGGGAACCCAGAGCCGCCCGACAGGATGTTCCAGTTGGTAAGGTTGTGCCACTGTTGAGATCACCCTCCCCCACGGTTACATCGATCACTGATGACCTGGAGGGTGTGCAAGGCGAGGATGGGGGTGGAACGGGGTCATCTCCCTCCCTGATGATAGGTGAACTGGGCCTGTGGTCTCCTCTTACTGATCCTCCGTCAGACTCCTTGCCTTCTGAATCCCCGGTCTCCGTTGCCGGATGACACAAGGGGGTTGAATGCAGGTGACTGGTTGGAGCTTTTGGGGCTTTTGCGGTTGATCAGTTTGGACGCCATTGATCTCTAGGAGGGGGTGTTGAATTGAGTAGATTGAGTAGGGTCAGATGAAAAGCCATATCATGTAAAATGAGATAACAAATTAATGGACTAGACTCAATTCGTAGTTAGAGACCAATTGGTGTCTGTAGGACTGAATCATTCTTTGGCCTCTGGGTGTAGTTCCTCAAAGTAACCACCAGATGCCGCCAAACCTGTACAACTAAGCCACCCACTCAGCATTGCCCGGACATTCCATATAAGATACAAATTGAGTGTAAATAAATGATATCCTGAATTAAATAATAATACACAAGACAATCTATATTCGACAATTGTTAACCTGATTTTTGGATCAATGTTTGTAGCACATTGAAAGCCAACTATGAAGTTTTGCTGTCTTTTCTTTTTTCTTTTTTTTTTCTTTTATTTATAAGTGATACTGTCTTTTATCGCTGATAATATTGCTGTAACTGCATTGAAAAGATTATCTGTATGTATTGTTTGATTTAACAAAGATATATACAAGATGTGCAACAGAGATTAGAATTAACCTGTTAAGTGCCGTGAGAGAATTTGGGATTTAACATGTCATGTATATATATGTTATTCATGCTTGCTTAATTAATATACATATGATTTTATTGATTCTAACGTTCATCATTGTCGAATAGAGCTGAAGACCTTGACATATTTTCATGTATGACTCATCATTCAACGTTGTGTATCCATGACACATTTGTAAAGAATGTATGACTTCATCTTCATGGCTCGTCTGTGGAAAATTACTGAAAATGACTCCCAACAAGTGCGCTTTGATATTTCTGGAGGCGGAAGGACATTCACGGAAGAAGTCAGTGGTCTGACCCAAGGGGATAAAAAGCCGTCACCAGCTGCGATCGGGGCTCTTTTTTCTTCACCCTGCTTTGTGGTCGGTAAAGGAGTGTATTCCCGAAGAAGGATTATAGCTGCCTGGGACTTCGAATTTTTTACGAAGGACTTGGATTAGCTGACTGGAATTCTTCTTCTCTGATTGGTAATGTACAAATCTTTTAGCAATAATGATGTATAATAGGAAGATATGAATGACTAATCGCGTGTTAGGGTAGGGGCCATTTAATACACTCTCATATCTTTAAAATTATTTTTGCCAAAAAACATCTTATTGTCAATCAGGTCTTAAGCTTTTTTGAGAAATGATCAATCTCAGAAAGCTCTTGTAAAAGGTTTATATTATTCTTAATTTTCTGTTTTTATTTTATTTTATTTTATTTTGATTGATTTAAAGTTTTATCATTAAATGTGATTTTGATGATTTATATTGGTTTTCTTTTATTGTCAATAAAATTGTTTAAAAGACAATTTTTGAATCAATCATTTTATTGTTTTGTTTTAATCTTTATTTTATTTATTTTGGGTTTATTTCTTTTTGGACGTTCTATAAGTCCAAATAAAATGATTTAAAAACTAATTGTGATTTAATTAGTTTGTTTGGTTTGTTTTAATTTTTATTATATTTATTTTTGGACGTTTTATGAGTCCGAGGTCGTTTTATAAGACCTTATTATTTGTTTTTGATTTTATTTTTATTTAGGACGTTTCATAAGTCCTTATTTGTTTTTGATTTTATTTTTATTTTGGACGTTTCATAAGTCCTTATTTGTTTTTGATTTTATTTTTATTTTGGACGTTTCATAAGTCCTTATTATTTGTTTTGATTTTATTTTTATATTTGGACGTTTTATAAGTCCTTATTATTTGTTTTGATTTTATTTTGGACATTTTATAAGTCCGCATTAATATTAATTTTTCCCCTCTTCGAGGAGGACAACAGTAACGGACGTTTGGGAGAAGGTAAGTGCATTTGAATAACCTCTAACCAATGCTTCCATCTGTATTAATAAAGTCAAATACTCCAGCTTGATATGTAACAAATCCGTATGATTCTAACAAGGATTATTAAATTACTAGGTCAATAACAAATGCAAACAACTCAGAGAAGTGGAGCTGCCAATATAAGTGAGGTGTACATGCTAGCATTCCTGGGCTCTGTGTGTGTGGTTACTCACTCAGGATTGATAGGTGTATGAAAACGGATTGGCCTCATGATAAGAAGACAGTGAACAAACCTAGGTGAATCCACTTTGATATATCGGCTTATTTAATTCCCGTCTCCTCACGCTGACGCCTTAGAGCTGGTGAGGAAAAAGGGGAATTTCTAACCCTTTAGTTGGAGAGTCGATCAGGACATATTTCCCGATTTAAGTCCTGCGGGTAAGCGGAAGTTGACACATTAAAAGCAATATCGTGAATGAAGGATATGCATAATAACTCCACGGTACATGCTCCAAACAAAATCCCACACTTGACATGTATGCTTATAATCAAGGCCTGAAGGTATCTCTATGACAACATTCAGTTATAAATACAGCGCCACCTAGCCCTTGAGGCATAATATATATAAAAAAAAAAAAAAACACATACGGTGTTTTGTACAAAAAAATGTAAACTCATTCTAAGTGTGATAACTAAGTCATTTATGAATATTCTTTTAGTTTCCACCACTCAAATTGTTCACTGGCTTCACACCGTTCCAAACGTATGTACGTTTCCATTTTGTTTTATTCATTTTTGATTGCCCCTTTGGACAATAAAAGTAACATTGTGCAATGAGTACAACGAGCGATGATGTATATATACACTTTTACAAAAAATACCAATCAGGGCAACTCATTGCCTAAAAATAAATAAGGACGCTGAGTTTTGCAGGTCTTAACAATCACCAAAACCCGTTGAGCTTGACACACACTGGCAAAAAAAATATTCTACATGTAAACGTTTATTATGCCATTTTCAAAGAAATTTTGCTTCCAATATGCCAGTACCCCAACGTGCCAGTACCCTAACGTGCAAGTACCCCAACGTGCAAGGACCCCAACGTGGCCCGGGCTGCGAGGGCCCTTTATAGCTGCTCGCAGCTCTAGTTAGGGCCCGAGCAGCGGCGGCGGCGGTGCCGCTGCGAGGCCCTATTGTTTTTGTAGGAATTCTTCTTATTATTAGGGCCCGAGCAGCGACCGCTGCGAGGTCCCTATTGTTTCTGAAGGAATTCTCATTATTAGGGCCCGAGCAGCGGCGGCGGCGGTGCCGCTGCGAGGCCCTATTGTTTTTGTAGGAATTCTTCTTATTAGGGCCCGAGCAGCGGCGGCGGCGGTGCCGCTGCGAGGCCCTATTGTTTTTGTAGGAATTCTTATTATTATTATTATTATTATTAGGGCCCGAGCAGCGGCGGCGGCGGTGCCGCTGCGAGGCCCTATTGTTTTTGTAGGAATTCTTATTATTATTATTCTTATTATTATTCTTCTCCGCAAACGATCACATTTTTGAGACACTAAACGTGACCGAAAACTCACCAAACTTTACACGCACATCAGGCCTGGCGAAAAATTTGATATTTTAAAGTCGCCATACATGATAACAGAAAAATGGCTCCTTAGCGCCCCCTACATAGGTTAAACGGATCCCTGTCCCGCTACGATTGTCCGACGGCTATGAAAATTGTGTGGCACCTGTAGCACATCCCAATGAACAAAAACCTCTTTGAAGTGTGTACCCTAAAATAGACAGAAAGTGAGGTATGAGTATTTAAATGTCCAATTTTTGCCAATTTTTGCACATTTACAGGGGTCATACTTTTGCCCGCTTCTCCTACACGGTTAACCCGATTGACTTCAAACTTAGGATGGACCATCTCAACACCTGGGACAACATCATTGTGAAAAATGAAAAGTTTTTGATATAATATATGACGGCGGCGGCGCATCAAATTTAGAGTTTAAAAATTCTTACTTCACGAGGCATTGCCGGTTGTACGTTTAATCTAGAGCTACGAAAATTGGTACACATATGTAACAGACTATGACCTACAAAAAACTCTTTTTGAACCATATGCTAAACCTAACAGGAAGTCCACCATTTTGATTTATTTTGGAACGTGTTGCCATTTTTTTGGCCATTTCATTGGGGCCTTATTTTAACGAACTCCTCCTACAGTGTTTATCCGATCATCTTCAAACTTGGTGTGATTCATCTTAAGATGTTGAAGATGAAAAGTTATTGAAAGCTTTGTATTTCGTCGGACGCTGTTGTCATGGCATACACTGTTTGCAAAGGAAAAAAAATATCCTTAAAGAAGCATTGCCAGTTGTACGAAGCAGCTAGAGCTACGAAAATTTGTAGACATATGTAACAGCCCAAGATGTACAAAAAAGTCTCTTGGTGCCCTGTGCTAAACCCAACAGGAAGTCCCCCAGGGGCCGGGCATCACATTTTGAGCTAAAAAAACTCCTCTTTAACAAAGCATACCCGGCTGTACGTTTCACCTAGAGTTACCAAAATTTGTAGAGGTATATAACAGCCCTCGAGGTACAAAAAACTCTTTTTGAACCATATGCTAAACCTAACAGGACGTCCGCCATTTTGATTTACTTTGGAATGTGTTGCCATTTTTTTTGCCCATTTCATAGGGGTCATATTTTAACAAACTCCTCCTACAGAGTTTATCCGATCATCTTCAAACTTGGTGTGATTCATCTTAAGATGTTGAAAATGAAAAGTTATTGAAAGTTTTTTATTTCGTCACACGCTGTTGTCGTGGCATGCACTTTTTGCAAAGGAAAAAAATCCTTCTTAATGAAGCATTCCCAGTTGTACGAAACAGCTAGAGCGACGAAAAATTGTAGACATATGTAACAGCCCAGGATGTACAAAAAAAGTCTCTTGGTGCCATGTGCTAAACCCAACAGGAAGTCCCGTAGGGGCCGGTCATCACATTTTGAGCTAAAAAACTCCTCTTTAACCAAGCATTCTCGGTTGTACGTTTCACCTAGCGCTATGATAATTTAGAGGCATACATAAGAGCCCACGATGTACAAAAAAGTCTCTTGGAACCATGTGCTAAACCAAACAGGAAGTCCGCCATTTTGATTTATGATGGGATTTGTTGCCATTTTTTGTGGCCTTTTTCAGGGGTCATATTTTAACGAACCCCTCCTACAAAATTTATCCGACTGTCTTCAAACTTGGTATGTTTCATCTTAAGATGTTTAAGATGCAAAGTAATCGAAAGTTTTTTATTTTGTCACACGCTGTTGACATAGCAATGCATCGAATTGCACACCATATTTTGCGTTTTGATTAAACAGACAAAGCATTCCCGGTTGTACGTTTCACCTAAAGCTATGATAATTTGCAGGCAAACATAAGAGCTCAGGATGTACAAAAAAAGTCTCTTGGAGCCATATGCTAAACCAATCAGGAAGTCCACCATTTTGATTTACGTTGGGATTTGTAGCCATTTTTTGTGGCCTTTTTTAGGGGTCATATTTTAACGAACTCCTCCTACAAAATTAATCCGACTGTCTTTAAACTTGGTGTGCTTCATCTTAAGATGTTTAAGATGCAAACTTATCGAAAGTTATTTATTTTGTCGCACGCCGTTGTCATGGCGATGCATTGTTTGCCAAGTAAAATGCTGCTTTTTTGTTTTGGTCTAAACATGTGCAAAAACTCATGAAACTTTACACACACATCAGGCTTGTCATCAGCATGAATATTTTAGAGATTTCTTATTCAATTTGCAATAAATGGTTCAATAGCGCCCTCTAGACATTTTTATGAAGCTTTTGCAAATGTTTTGTGTTTTATGATTCAGCTAGATTTGTAAAAATTGGGATACCTATCAGCCTAAGACTTACAAAAAGGTTTCTAAAGCCATATGCTGAATCAAAAAGGAAGTCTGCCATTTTGATTTACTTTGGTATTTGTAGCCATTTTTTGGGGCCTTTTATAGGGGTCATATTTTCAACAGAACTTATCAGATCGTCTTCATTCTTTGGCGTGTTTCATCTTAAGATATTTAAGATGAAAAGTTATTGAATTTTTTTATTTTGTCACACTCCTTTGCTGTAGCCATGCATTGTTTGTGAAGAAAAATGCTTTTTTGAGAGTCTAAATATGGGTGAAAACTCAACAAAACTTTGCACACACACCAGACCTGTCTGGAACATGAATATTTTATTTAGAGATTTGTTGTGCAATTTGTAATAAATGGCTCAATAGCGCCCTCTAGACATTTTTATGAAGTATTTCCGATTATATGATTCAGCTAGATGTGTGAATATTGGCAGGCATGCCGAATATATTCAAAAAGTATTCTATATAGCCATGTGCCAATCCATTTTGATTTTATTTTGTTAATTGTGCATCGTTTTTGGCCTTTCCATGAAACTTTAAAAACACAAAGCATGGCAAAAACGTTTACAATTTAGATGGTTTCCTATTTGACAGTACCCCAACATGCCAGTACCCCGACGTGCAAATACCCCAACGTGGCCCGGGTTGCGAGGGCCCTTTATAGCTGCTCGCAGCTCTAGTTAGGGCCCGAGCAGCGACCGCTGCGAGGTCCCTATTGTTTTTGTAAAAATTATTATTATTATTATTATTATTATTATTATTATTATTATTCTTCTTCTTCTTCTTCTTCTTCTTCTTTATTCTCCGCAAACAATCGCGATTTTGGGGACCTAAATATTCACGAAAACTCACCGAACTTTGCACACTCCTCAGGTCCGGCGAAAAATTTGATATTATGAAGTCGTTATAACAACGCGACTCTATAGCGCCCCCTAGCATAGAAAAATAAAAACCAAGCCCGGCACGTTTGAGCTAGAGCAACGAAAATTGGCAGGCACGTGTAGCACCCCGAGACGCACAAAAAAGTCTATTGGGACCATGTAGCTAAAATGTACAGGAAGTGAGCTATGAATTTTTTAATGTCCAATTTTGGCCTATTTTGGCACATTCACTGTGTTCATGCTTTTTCCCCCTAAGCAAACATTTTTCATCCCATTGACTTCAAACTTGGTATTTATCATCTCAAGACCTAATAGAACAGCTGGGCAAAAAGTCTTGCCTTTTCGAAATACTATATGACGGGGGCGGGGCATCAAATATTGCCTTTAAAATTTCATTTGTCCAGAAAGAGCAAATGCTGAATAACTCCCATGTACAAGCTCCAAAAAATCTCAAACTTCTCAGGCAACGTAATAGTCACGGCCTGAAAACATCTATATGACAAAATTCAGTTATACATATAGCGCCACCTAGTGGTTACAATAAATGTCATACTTTACGTTTTTAGCTACTGTGCTGAGCTCGTTGAAGGGATCCAGTTGAAAATTGGTCAGAAAAGCCTTAAGATGTTGATGATGCCCCACACCGAATATTGTAACTTTTCGCCAAAGGGCGTGGCCGCTACGGTGACGCAAAGTCTGAAGATTTTTCGTGACAATAAAAGCTGCATTAACTTGACCGAGATGATCCTATCTTCTCAAAATTTCACACATTTGATGAGAGTCCAGCTCTAAAGACATCTACTAACTTACATTTCATCTAACTGATAGCGCCACCTAGTGGCAATTTTTTTTCTTACGAATTTTCTTCTACATTTTTCCCCAAACATGTTAACTGGACCTGCCTCATATTTGCTCAGATGAGGGTTTCGGCCTTCATGATGTCACAACACGAAGTTTGTGAGTTTTCGCGAATTGCTGTGGGCGTGGCTAAGCGCTGTTCGCCAAGAAAACAACGCCAGTTTTGAGGGTCTAAACATGCACAGAAACTCCTGAAACTTGGCACACACATCTGGCCTGGTAAAATGAGCAATATTTTATTGTTGATTGTGCTATTTTTACAAAAATGACTCAATAGCGCCCCCTCGTAATTTTTAACGAAGCAGCCCCGGTTGTACGTTTAAGCAAGAACGACGAATATTTTCAGGTGTATGAGGGAGCCCAAGACCTACAAAAAAGTCTCTTGTACCCATATGCTAAAATGAACAGGAAGTGAGCTACGAATTTTTGAATGTCCCATTTTTGACGATTTTTGCACATTCACAGGGGGCAGACTTTTGCCCACCTCTCCTACACGTTTCATCCGACTGAGTTAAGACTTGGCCTGGACCATGTCAAGACCTGAGCCAACGACAGGTGGAAAAATTTTGACTTTTTGAAATACTATATGATGAGGGCGGGGCATCAAAATTTGTGTTTCGCAATGAAAAAGGATATGCTTGATAACTCCCCGGTACATGCTCCAAAAAATCCCAAACTTGACATGTATGTTTATCGTCAAGGCCTGAAGTTATCTCTATGACAACATTCAGTTATATATGCAGCGCCACCTAGCCCTTGAGGCATGAAAAAAAAATACCCCACATACGGTATTTTGTACAAAAAATGTAAACTCATTCTAAGTGTGATAACGAAGTCATTTATGAATATTCTTTTAGTTTCCACCACTCAAAATGTTCACTGGCATCAGACTTATCCAAACATATATATATTTTTATTTATTTTTGATAGCCTCTATGGACATTAAAAGCAATATCGTGAATGAAGGATATGCTTAATAACTCCACGGTACATGCTCCAAAAAAAATCCCACACTTGACATGTATGCTTATAATCAAGGCCTGAAGGTATCTCTATGACAACATTCAGTTATAAATACAGCGCCACCTAGCCGTTGAGGCTTATATAAAAAAATTTAAAAAAATACCCCACATACGGTATTTTGTACAAAAAATGTACACTCATTCTAAGTGTGATAACTAAGTCATTTATGAATATTCTTTTAGTTTCCACCACTCAAATTGTTCACTGGCTTCACACCGATCCAAACGTATGTACGTTTCCATTTTGTTTTATTCATTTTTGATTGCCCCTTTGGACAATAAAAGTAAACATTGTGCAATGAGTACAACGAGAAATTGATGTGTATATACACTTTTACAAAAAAATACCAATCAGGGCAACTCATTGCCTAAAAATAAATAAGGACGCTGATTTTTGCAGGTCTTAACAATCACCAAAATCCGTTGAGCTTGACAGACACTGGCAAAAAAAATATTCTACATGTAAACGTTTATTATGCCATTTTCAAAGAAATTTTGCTTCCAATATGCCAGTACCCCAACGTGCCAGTACCCCAATGTGCAAGTACCCCAACGTGCAAGGACCCCAACGTGGCCCGGGCTGCGAGGGCCCTTTATAGCTGCTCGCAGCTCTAGTTATTATTATTATTCTTCTTCTTCTTTATTCTCCGCAAACGATCCCGATTTTGGGTACCTAAACATTCACGAAAACTCACCGAACTTTGCACACTCCTCAGGCCCGGCGAAAAATTTGATATTATGAAGTCGTCATAACAAAGCGACTCTATAGCGCCCCCTAGCGTAGAAAAATAAAAACCAAGCCCGGCACGTTTGAGCTAGAGCAACGAAAATTGGCAGGCACGTGTAGCACCCCGAGCTGCACAAAAAAGTCTATTGGGACCATGTAGCTAAAATGTACAGGAAATGAGCTATGAATTTTTTAATGTCCAATTTTGGCCTATTTTGGCGCATTCACTGTGGTCATGCTTTTTCCCCCTCTGCAAACATTTTTCATCCAATTAACTTCAAACTTGGCATTTATCATCTCAAGACGTGAGAGAACAACTGGGCAAAAAGTCTTGCCTTTTCGAAATACTATATGATGGGGGCGGGGCATCAAATATTGCCTTTAAAATTTCATTTGTCCAGAAAGAGCAAATGGTTAATAACTCCCATGTTCAAGCTCCAAAAAATCTCAAACTTCTCAGGCAATGTAATAGTCACGGCCTGAAAACATCTATATGATAAAATTCAGTTATACATATAGCGCCACCTAGTGGTAACAATAAATGTCATACTTTACGTTTTTAGCTACTGCGCTGAGCTCGTTGAAGGGGTCCAGTTGAAAATTGGTCAGAAAAGCCTTAAGATGTTGATCATGCCCCACACCGAATATTGTAACTTTTCGCCAAAGGGCGTGGCCGCTACGGTGCCGCAAAGTCTAAAGATTTTTCGTGACAATAAAAGCTGCATTAACTTGACCGAGATGATCCTATCTTCTCAAAATTTCACACATTTGATGAGAGTCCAGCCCTAAAGACATCTATGAAGTTATATTTCATCCTACTGATAGCGCCACCTAGTGGCAATTTTTTTTCTTACGAATTTTCTTCTACGTTTTTCTCCAAACACGTTAACTGGACCTACCTCATATTTGCTCAGATGAGGGATTCGGCCTTCATGATGTCACAACACGAAGTTTGTGAGTTTTCGCGAATCGCTGTGGGCGTGGCTAAGCACTGTTCGCCAAGAAAACAACGCCAGTTTTGAGGGTCTAAACATGCGCAGAAACTCATGAAACTTGGCACATACATCTGGCCTGGTAAAATGAACAATATTTTATTGTTGATTGTGCTATTTTTACAAAAATGACTCAATAGCGCCCCCTAGGAATTTTTAATGAAGCAGCCCCGGTTGTACGTTCAAGCAAGATCTACGAAAATTTTTAGGTGTATGAGGGAGCCCAAGACCTACAAAAAAGTCTCTTGGACCCATATGCTAAAATGAACAGGAAGTGAGCTACGAATTTTTGAATGTCCCATTTTTGACGATTTTTGCACATTCACAGGGGGCAGACTTTTGCCCACTTCTCCTACACGTTTCATCTGACTGAGTTAAGACTTGACCTGGACCATGTCAAGACCTGAGCCAACGACAGGGGGAAAAATCTTGACTTTTCGAAATACTATATGATGAAGGCGGGGCATCAAAATTTGTGTTTCGCACTGAAAAAGGATATGCTTAATAACTCCCCGGTACATGCTCCAAAAAATCCCAAACTTGACATGTATGTTTATCGTCAAGGCCTGAAGCTATCTCTATGACAACATTCAGTTATATATGCAGCGCCACCTAGCCCTTGAGGCATAAAAAAAAAATACCCCACATACGGTATTTTGTACAAAAAATGTAAACTCATTCTAAGTGTGATAACTAAGTCATTTATGAATATTCTTTTAGTTTCCACCACTCAAAATGTTCACTGGCATCAGACTTATCCAAACATATATATATTTTTATTTATTTTTGATAGCCTCTATGGATATTAAAAGCAATACCGTGAATGAAGGATATGCTTAATAACTCCACGGTACATGCTCCAAAAAAAATCCCACACTTGACATGTATGCTTATAATCAAGGCCTGAAGGTATCTCTATGACAACATTCAGTTATAAATACAGCGCCACCTAGCCCTTGAGGCTTATATAAAAAATAAAATAAAATACCCCACATACGGTATTTTGTACAAAAAATGTACACTCATTCTAAGTGTGATAACTAAGTCATTTATGAATATTCTTATAGTTTCCACCACTCAAATTGTTCACTGGCTTCACACCGATCCAAACGTATGTACGTTTCCATTTTGTTTTATTCATTTTTGATTGCCCCTTTGGACAATAAAAGTAACATTGTGCAATGAGTACAACGAGCGATGATGTATATATACACTTTTACAAAAAATACCAATCAGGGCAACTCATTGCCTAAAAATAAATAAGGACGCTGATTTTTGCAGGTCTTAACAATCACCAAAACCCGTTGAGCTTGACACACACTGGCAAAAAAAAATTCTACATGTAAACGTTTATTATGCCATTTTCAAAGAAATTTTGCTTCCAATATGCCAGTACCCCAACGTGCCAGTACCCTAACGTGCAAGTACCCCAACGTGCAAGGACCCTAACGTGGACCGGGCTGCGAGGGCCCTTTATAGCTGCTCGCAGCTCTAGTTATTATTCTTCTTCTTCTTCTTCTTCTTCTTCTTCTTTATTCTCCGCAAACAATCGCGATTTTGGGTACCTAAATATTCACGAAAACTCACCAAACTTTGCACACTCCTCAGGTCCGGCGAAAAATTTGATATTATGAAGTCGTTATAACAACGCGGCTCTATAGCGCCCCCTAGCGTAGAAAAATAAAAACCAAGCCCGACACGTTTGAGCTAGAGCAACGAAAATTGGCAGGCACGTGTAGCATCCCGAGACGCACAAAAACGTTTATTGGGACCATGTAGCTAAAATGTACAGGAAGTGAGCTATGAATTTTTTAATGTCCAATTTTGGCCTATTTTGGCACATTCACTGTGGTCATGCTTTTTCCCCCTTTGCAAACATTTTTCATCCAATTGACTTCAAACTTGGCATTTATCATCTCAAGACCTAAGAGAACAGCTGGGCAAAACATCTTGCCTTTTCGAAATACTATACGACGGGGGCGGAGCATCAAATATTGCCTTTAAAATTTCATTTGTCCAGAAAGAGCAAATGCTTAATAACTCCCATGTTCAAGCTCCAAAAAATCTCAAACTTCTCAGGCAACGTAATAGTCACAGCCTGAAAACATCTATATGACAAAATTCAGTTATACATATAGCGCCACCTAGTGGTTACAATAAATGTCATACTTTACGTTTTTAGCTACTGTGCTGAGCTTGTTGAAGGGATCCATTTGAAAATTGGTCAGAAAAGCCTTAAGATGTTGATCATGCCCCACACCGAATATTGTAACTTTTGGCCATAGGGCGTGGCCGCTACGGTGACGCAAAGTCTGAAGATTTTTCGTGAAAATAAAAGCTGCATTAACTTGACCGAGATGATCCTATCTTCTCAAAATTTCACACATTTGATGAGAGTCCAGCCCTAAAGACATCTACTGACTTATATTTCATCTAACTGATAGCGCCACCTAGTGGCAATTTTTTTTCTTACGAATTTTCTTCTACGTTTTTCTCCAAACACGTTAACTGGACCTACCTCATATTTGCTCAGATGAGGGTTTCGGCCTTCATGATGTCACAACACGAAGTTTGTGAGTTTTCGCGAATTGCTGTGGGTGTGGCTAAGCGCTGTTCGCCAAGAAAACAACGCCAGTTTTGAGGGTCTAAACATGCACAGAAACTCATGAAACTTGGCACACACATCTGGCCTGGTAAAATGAGCAATATTTTATTGTTGATTGTGCTATTTTTACAAAAACGACTCAATAGCGCCCCCTCGAAATCTTTAACGAAGCAGCCCCGGTTGTACGTTTAAGCAAGAACGACGAATATTTTTAGGTGTATGAGGGAGCCCAAGACCTACAAAAAAGTCTCTTGTACCCATATGCTAAAATGATACAGGAAGTGAGCTACGAATTTTTGAATGTCCCATTTTTGACGATTTTTGCACATTCACAGGGGGCAGACTTTTGCCCACTTCTCCTACACGTTTCATCCGACTGAGTTAAGACTTGGCCTGGACCATGTCAAGACCTGAGCCAACGACAGGGGGAAAAATTTTGACTTTTCGAAATACTATATGATGAGGGCGGGGCATCAAAATTTGTGTTTCACAATGAAAAAGGATATGCTTGATAACTCCCCGGTACATGCTCCAAAAAATCCCAAACTTGACATGTATGTTTATCGTCAAGGCCTGAAGTTATCTCTATGACAACATTCAGTTATATATGCAGCGCCACCTAGCCCTTGAGGCATGAAAAAAAAATACCCCACATACGGTATTTTGTACAAAAAATGTACACTCATTCTAAGTGTGATAACTAAGTCATTTATGAATATTTTTTTAGTTTCCACCACTCAAAATGTTCACTGGCATCAGACTTATCCAAACATATATATATTTTTATTTATTTTTGATAGCCTCTATGGACATTAAAAGCAATATCGTGAATGAAGGATATGCTTAATAACTCCACGGTACATGCTCCAAAAAAAAATCCCACACTTGACATGTATGCTTATAATCAAGGCCTGAAGGTATCTCTATGACAACATTCAGTTATAAATACAGCGCCACCTAGCCCTTGAGGCATATTATATAAAAAAAATAAAAAATACCCCACATACGGTATTTTGTACAAAAAATGTACACTCATTCTAAGTGTGATAACTAAGTCATTTATGAATATTCTTTTAGTTTCCACCACTCAAATTGTTAACTGGCTTCACACCGATCCAAACGTATGTACGTTTCCATTTTGTTTTATTCATTTTTGATTGCCCCTTTGGACAATAAAAGTAACATTGTGCAATGAGTACAACGAGCGATGATGTGTATATACACTTTTACAAAAAAATACCAATCAGGGCAACTCATTGCCTAAAAATAAAAAAGGACGCTGATTTTTGCAGGTCTTAACAATCACCAAAACCCGTTGAGCTTGACACACACACTGGCAAAAAAATATTCTACATGTAAACGTTTATTATGCCATTTTCAAAGAAATTTTGCTTCCAATATGCCAGTACCCCAACGTGCCAGTACCCCAACGTGCAAGTACCCCAACGTGCAAGGACCCCAACGTGGCCCGGGCTGCGAGGGCCCTTTATAGCTGCTCGCAGCTCTAGTTCTTCTTTTTATTTGTTATTATTCTTTTCCGCAAACAATCACATTTTTGAGACACTAAACGTGAACGAAAACTCACCAAACTTTACACGCAGACCGGGCCTGGCGAAAAATTTTATATTTTAAAGTCGCCATACATGATAACAGAAAAATGGCTCTGTAGCGCCACCTACATAGCTTAAACGGATCCCTGTCCCGCTACGATTGTCCTACGGCTATGAAAATTGTGTGGCACCTGTAGCATATCCAGAGGAACAGAAACCTCTTTGATCTGTGTACCCTAAAATAGACAGGAAGTGAGATATGAGTATTTAAATGTCCAATTTTGGCCAATTTTTGCACATTTACAGGGGTGATACTTTTGCCCGCTTCTCCTACACCGTTAACCCGATTGACTTCAAACTTGGGCTGTACCATCTCAACACCTGGGACAACATCATGGTAAAAAATCAAAAGTTTTTGACATACTATATGACGGTGGCGGGGCATCAAATTTACAGTTTCAAAATTCTTACTTAACGAAGCATTGCCGGTTGTACGTTTAACCTTGAGCTACGAAAATTGGTACACATATGTAACAGACTATGATCTACAAAAAAGTCTGTTGGTGCCATATGCTAAACCCAACAGGAAGTCCGCCAGAGGCGGGGCATCAAATTTTGAGTTTCAAAATTCTTACTTAATGAGGCATTCCCGGCTGTACGTTTCACCTAGAGTTACCAAAATTTGAAGACATATGTAACAGCCCTCAAGGTACAAAAAACTCTTTTTGAACCATGTGCTAAACCTAACAGGAAGTCCGCCATTTTGATTTACTTTGGAACGTGTTGCCATTTTTTTGGCCATTTCATAGGGGTCCTATTTTAACGAACTCCTTCTACAGAGTTTATCCGATCATCTTCAAACTTGGTGTGATTCATCTTAAGATGTTGAAGATAAAAAGTTATTGAAAGCTTTTTATTTCGCCGCACGCTGTTGTCGTGGCATGCACTTGTTTGCAAAGGAAAAAAATTCTTCTTAATGAAGAATTCTCAGTTGTACGAAGCAGCTAGAGCTACGAAAATTTGTAGACATATGTAACAGCCCACGATGTACAACAAAAATCTCTTGCTGCTTTGTGCTAAACCCAACAGGAAGTCCCGCAGGGGCCGGGCATCACATTTTGAGCTAAAAAACTCCTCTTTAACGAAGCATTCCCGGTTGTACGTTTCACCTAGCGCTATGATAATTTGGAGGCATACATAAGAGCCCACGATGTACAAAAAAGTCTCTTAGAACCATATGGTAAACCAAACAGGAAGTCCGGCATTTTGATTTACGCCTTTTTTAGGGGTCACATTTCAACGAACTCCTACGAAATTTATCCGACTGTCTTCCAACTTGGTGTGTTTCATCTTAAGATGTTTAAGATGCAAAGTTATCGAAAGTTTTTTTTATTTTGTCGCAAGCCGTTGCCATAGCGATGCATTATTTGCCAAGTAAAATGCTGCTTTTTTTTTTTTTGTCTAAACGAGCGAAAACTCAAAACTTTGCACACAGATCAGACCTCTCAAGAACATGAATATTTTAGAGATTTGTTGTGCAATTTGTAATAAATGGCTCAATAGCGCCCTCTAGACATTTTTATGAAGTATTTCCGATTATATGATTCAGCTAGATGTGTGAATATTTGGAGGCACACCTATCAGTCTAATACCTACAAAAAATATTCTATAGCCATGTGCCAAACCATTTTGATTTTATTTTGTTAATTGTGCATCATTTTTGGCCTTTCCATGAAACTTTGCAAGCACAAAGCATGGCAAAAACATTTACAATTTAGACAGTTTCCTATGAAACAGTACCCCAACATGTCAGTACCCCGACGTGCAAGTACCCCAACGTGGCCCAGGTTGCGAGGGCCCTTTATAGCTGCTCGCAGCTCTAGTTATTCTTATTATTCTTCTCCGCAAACAATCGCATTTTTGAGACACTAAACGTGACCGAAAACTCACCAAACTTTACACGCACATCAGGCCTGGCGAAAAATTTGATATTTTAAAGTCGCCATACATGATAACAGAAAAATGGCTCCTTAGCGCCCTCCTACATAGGTTAAACGGATCCCTGTCCCGCTACGATTGTCCGACGGCTATGAAAATTGTGTGGCACCTGTAGCACATCCCAATGAACAAAAACCTCTTTGAAGTGTGTACCCTAAAATAGACAGAAAGTGAGGTATGAGTATTTAAATGTCCAATTTTTGCCAATTTTTGCACATTTACAGGGGTCATACTTTTGCCTGCTTCTCCTACACGGTTAACCCGATTGACTTCAAACTTGGGATGTACCATCTCAACATCTGGGACAACATCATTGTGAAAAATGAAAAGTTTTTGATATACTATATGACGGCGGCGGCGCATCAAATTTAGAGTTTAAAAATTCTTACTTCACGAAGCATTGCCGGTTGTACGTTTAATCTAGAGCTACGAAAATTGGTACACATATGTAACAGGCTATGACCTACAAAAAACTCTTTTTGAACCATATGCTAAACCTAACAGGAAGTCCACCATTTTGATTTATTTTGGAACGTGTTGCCATTTTTTTGGCCATTTCATTGGGGTCTTATTTTAACGAACTCCTCCTACAGTGTTTATCCGATCATCTTCAAACTTGGTGTGATTCATCTTAAGATGTTGAAGATGAAAAGTTATTGAAAGCTTTGTATTTCGTCGCACGCTGTTGTCGTGGCATGCACTTGTTTGCAAAGGAAAAAAATTCTTCTTAATGAAGAGTTCTCAGTTGTACGAAGCAGCTAGAGCTACGAAAATTTGTAGACATATGTAACAGCCCACGATGTACAAAAAAGTCTCTTAGAACCATATGCTAAACCAAACTGGAAGTCCGGCATTTTGATTTACGCCTTTTTTAGGGGTCACATTTTAACGAACTCCTACGAAATTTATCCGACTGTCTTCCAACTTGGTGTGTTTCATCTTAAGATGTTTAAGATGCAAAGTTATCGAAAGTTTTTTTTATTTTGTCGCAAGCCGTTGCCATAGCGATGCATTATTTGCCAAGTAAAATGCTGCTTTTTTTTTTTTTGTCTAAACGAGCGAAAACTCATGAAACTTTACACACACATCAGACTTGTCATAAACATGAATATTTTAGAGATTTCTTGTGCAATTTGCAATAAATGGCTCAATAGCGCCCTATAGACATTTTTATGAAGCTTTTGGAAATGTATGATTGAGCTAGATTTGTAAAAATTGGGATACCTATCAGCCTCAGACTGACAAAAAAGTTTCTAAAGCCATATGCTAAACCAAAAAGGAAGTCTGCCATTTTGATTTACTTTGCTATTTGTAGCCATTTTTTGGGGCCTTTTATAGGCCTCATATTTTCTACAAAACTTATCAGATTGTCTTCATTCTTTGGCGTGTTTCATCTGAAGATATTTAAGATGAAAAGTTATTGAAATTGTTTGTCACGCCTTTGCTCTAGCGATGCATTGTTTGCAAAGAAAAATGCTTTTTTTTTTTTTGAAAGTCTAAACATGAGCGAAAACTCAAAACTTTGCACACAGATCAGACCTCTCAAGAACATGAATATTTTAGAGATTTGTTGTGCAATTTGTAATAAATGGCTCAATAGCGCCCTCTAGACATTTTTATGAAGTATTTCCGATTATATGATTCAGCTAGATGTGTGAATATTTGGAGGCACACCTATCAGTCTAATACCTACAAAAATTATTCTATAGCCATGTGCCAAACCATTTTGATTTTATTTTGTTAATTGTGCATCATTTTTGGCCTTTCCATGAAACTTTGCAAGCACAAAGCATGGCAAAAACATTTACAATTTAGACGGTTTACTATGAAACAGTACCCCAACATGTCAGTACCCCGACGTGCAAGTACCCCAACGTGGCCCAGGTTGCGAGGGCCAGCCTATAAAGATAGCTGCTCGCAGCTCCAGTTATTATTATTAGGGCCCGAGCAGCGACCGCTGCGAGGTCCCTATTGTTCCTGAAGGAATTCTTATTAGGGCCCGAGCAGCGACCGCTGCGAGGTCCCTATTGTTCCTGAAGGAATTCTTATTAGGGCCCGAGCAGCGACCCCTGCGAGGTCCCTATTGTTCCTGAAGGAATTCTTATTAGGGCCCGAGCAGCGACCGCTGCGAGGTCCCTATTGTTCCTGAAGGAATTCTTATTATTCTTCTTCTTCTTCTTTTTCTTTGTTATTATTCTTTTCCGCAAACAATCGCATTTTTGAGACGCTAAACGTGAACGAAAACTCACCAAACTTTACACGCACATCAGGCCTGGCGAAAAATTTGATATTTTAAAGTCGCCATACATGATAACAGAAAAATGGCTCCATAGCGCCACCTACATAGGTTAAACGGATCCCTGTCCCGCTACGATTGTCCTATGGCGACGAAAATTGTGTGGCACCCGTAGCACATCCAGATGAACAAAAACCTCTTTGATGTGTGTACCCTAAAATAGACAGAAAGTGAGGTATGATCATCTGAATGTCCAATTTTGGCCCAGTTTTGCACATTTACAGGGGTCATACTTTTGCCCGCTTCTCCTACACGGTTAACCCGATTGACTTCAAACTTGGGATGGACCATCTCAACACCTGGGACAACATCATTGTAAAAAATCTAAAGTTTTTGATATACTATATGACGGCGGCGACGCATCAAATTTAGAGTTTAAAAATTCTTACTTCACGAAGCATTGCCGGTTGTACGTTTAATCTAGAGCTACGAAAATTGGTACACATATGTAACAGGCTATGACCTACAAAAAACTCTTTTTGAACCATATGCTAAACTTCACAAGAAGTCCGCCATTTTGATTTATTTTGGAACGTGTTGCCATTTTTTTGGCCATTTCATTGGGGTCTTATTTTAACGAACTCCTCCTACAGTGTTTATCCGATCATCTTCAAACTTGGTGTGATTCATCTTAAGATGTTGAAGATGAAAAGTTATTGAAAGCTTTGTATTTCGTCGCACGCTGTTGTCATGGCATGCACTGTTTGCAAAGGAAAAAAAATATCCTTAAAGAAGCATTCCCATTTGTACGAAACAGCGAGAGCTACGAAAATTTGTAGACATATGTAACAGCCCAAGATGTACAAAAAAAGTCTCTTGGTGCCCTGTGCTAAACCCAACAGGAAGTCCCCCAGGGGCCGGGCATCACATTTTGAGCTAAAAAACTCCTCTTTAACAAAGCATACCCGGCTGTACGTTTCACCTAGAGTTACCAAAATTTGTAGAGGTATATAACAGCCCTCGAGGTACAAAAAACTCTTTTTGAACCATATGCTAAACCTAACAGGACGTCCGCCATTTTGATTTACTTTGGAATGTGTTGCCATTTTTTGGGCCATTTCGTAGGGGTCTTATTTTAACGAACTCCTCCTACAGAATTTATCCGATCATCTTCAAACTTGGTGTGACTCATCTTAAGATGTTGAGGATGAAAAGTTATTGAAAGCTCTTTATTTCGTCGCACGCTGTTGTCGTGGCATGCACTTTTTGCAAAGGAAAAAAATCCTTCTTAATGAAGCATTCCCAGTTGTACGAAGTAGCTAGAGCTACAAAAATTTGTAGACATATGTAACAGCCCACAATGTACAAAAAAGTCTCTTGGTGCCATGTGCTAAACCCAACAGGAAGTCCCCCAGGGGCCGGGCATCACATTTTGAGCTAGAAAACTCCTCTTTAACGAAGCATTCCCGGTTGTACGTTTCACCTAGCGCGATGATAATTTGCAGGCATACATAAGAGCCCACGATGTACAAAAAAGTCTCTTGGAACCATGTGCTAAACCAAACAGGAAGTCTGCCATTTTGATTTACGATGGGATTTGTTGCCATTTTTTGTGGCCTTTTTCAGGGGTCATATTTTAACGAACTCCTCGTACAAAGTTCATCCGACCGTCTTCAAACTTGGTGTGTTTCATCTTAAGATGTTTAAGATGCAAAGTTATCGAAAGTTTTTTATTTTGTCGCACGCTGCTGCTATAGCGATGCATTGTTTGCCAAGTAAAGTGCTGCTTTGTTTTTTTATCTATACATGTGTGAAAACTCATGAAACTTTGCAAACACATCAGACTTGTCATGAACATGAATTTTTAGAGATTTATTGTGCAATTTGCAATAAATAGCGCCCTCTAGACATTTTTATGAAGTATTTCCGATTGTATGATTCTGCTAGATTTGTGAAAATTAGGACAGACCCCTATCAGCCTAATACCTACAAAAAAGTATTATGTAGCCATTTGCCAAACCAAAGAGGAAGTCCGCTATTTTGATTTTATTTTGGGAATTATACATCATTTTTGGCCTCTTTCATTAAACTTTGCACAGACAAGGCATGGAAAAAACTAACATTTTAAATGGTCCTTGTTCCATGTAACAGTACCCCAACGTGCCAGTACCCTGACGTGCAAGTAACCCAACGTTGTGCTCAATAGCGCCCTCTATGCATTTTTATGGAGCATTTCCAATTGTATGATTCAAGCGATACACAACTAAAGATGACTTGACCTAGATTTGTGAAAACTGGGAGGCATACCTATTAGCTTAAGACCTACAAAAAGTATTCTGTAGCCGTATGCTAAACCTAAAAGGAAGTCCGCCATTTTGAATTTATTTTGGGAATTGCACACCATCTTTGGCCTTTTGCACTCACAAAGCTTGTCAAAAACATTTTAGATGGTCCTTGTCCGATTTGATAGTACCCCAACGTGCCAGTACCCCGACGTGCAAGTACCCCAACGTGACCCAGGTTGCGAGGGCCCTTTATAGCTGCTCGCAGCTCTAGTTATTCTTCTTCTTCTTCTTCTTTTTCTTTGTTATTATTCTTTTCCGCAAACAACCACATTTTTGAGTCACTAAACATGTACGAAAACTCACCAAACTTTACACGCAGATCGGGCCTGGCGAAAAATTTGATATTTTAAAGTCGCCATACATGATAACAGAAAAATGGCTCTGTAGCGCCACCTACATAGGTTTAACGGATCCCTGTCCCGCTACGATTTTCCTATGGCTACGAAAATTGTGTGGCACCTGTAGCACATCCAGATGAACAAAAACCTCTTTGATATGTGTACCCTAAAATAGACAGGAAGTGAGGTATGAGTATTTGAATGTCCAATTTTGGCCCATTTTTGCACATTTACAGGGGTCATACTTTTGCCCGCTTCTCCTACACGGTTAACCCGATTGACTTCAAACTTGGGCTGTACCATCTCAACACCTGGGACAACATCATGGTAAAAAATCTAAAGTTTTTGACATACTATATGACGGTAGCGGGGCATCAAATTTACAGTTTCAAAATTCTTACTTAACAAAGCATTGCCGGTGGTACGTTTAATTGAGAGCCACGAAAATTGGTACACATATGTAACAGACTATGATAAACAAAAAAGCCTGTTGGTGCCATATGCTAAACCTAACAGGAAGTCCGCCAGAGGTGAGGCATCAAATTTTGTGTTTCAAAATTCTTATTTAATGAAGCATTCCCGGCTGTACATTTCACCTAGAGTTACCAACATTTGAAGACATATGTAACAGCCCTCAAGGTACAAAAAACTCTTTTTGAACCATATGCTAAACCGAACAGGAAGTCCGCCATTTTGATTTACTTTGGAACGTGTTGCCATTTTTTGGGCCATTTCATAAGGGTCTTATTTTAACGAACTCCTCCTACAGAGTTTATCCGATCATCTCCAAACTTGGTGTGATTCATCTTAAAATGTTGAAGATGAAAAGTTATTGAAAGCTTTTTATTTCGTCACACGCTGTTGCCGTGGCATGCACAGTTTGCAAAGGAAAAAATTCCCTCTTAATGAAGCATTCCCAGTTGTACGAAGAAGCTAGAGCTACGAAAATTTGGAGACAAATTTAACAGCCCACGATGTACAAAAAAGTCTCTTGGTGCCATGTGCTAAACCCAACAGGAAGTCCCGTAGGGGCCGGTCATCACATTTTGAGGTAAAAAACTCCTCTTTAACGAAGCATTCCCGGTTGTACGTTTCACCTAGCGCTATGATAATTTGGAGGCATACATAAGAGCCCACGATGTACAAAAAAGTCTCTTGGAACCATCTGCTAAACCAAACAGGAACTCCGCCATTTTGATTTACGTTGGGATTTGTAGCCATTTTTTGTGGCCTTTTTTAGGGGTCATATTTTAACGAACTCCTCCTACAAAATTTATCCGACTGTCTTCAAACTTGGTGTGCTTCATCTTAAGATGTTTAAGATACAAAGTTATCGAAAGTTATTTATTTTGTCGCAAGCCGTTTCATGGCGATGGATTGTTTGCCAAGTAAAATGCTGCTTTTTTTGGGGGGGTCTAAACATGTGCAAAAACTCATGAAACTTTACACACACATCAGGCTTGTCATAAGCATGAATATTTTAGAGATTTCTTATTAAATTTGCAATAAATGCTTCAATAGCGCCCTCTAGACATTTTTATGAAGTCTTTCCGATTATATGATTCAGCTAGATGTGTGAATATTGGCAGGCATGCCTAATATATTCAAAAAGTATTCTATATAGCCATGTGCCAATCCATTTTGATTTTATTTTGTTAATTGTGCATCATTTTTGGCCTTTCCATGAAACTTTACAAACACAAAGCATGGCAAAAACGTTTAAAATTTAGATGGTTTCCTATTTGACAGTACCCCAACATGCCAGTACCCCGACGTGCAAATACCCCAACGTGGCCCGGGTTGCGAGGGCCCTTTATAGCTGCTCGCAGCTCTAGTTATTCTTCTTCTTCTTCTTTTTCTTTGTTATTATTCTTTTCCGCAAACAACCACATTTTTGAGGCACTAAACATGAACGAAAACTCACCAAACTTTACACGCAGATCGGGCCTGGCGAAAAATTTGATATTTTAAAGTCGCCATACATGATAACAGAAAAATGGCTCTGTAGCGCCACCTACATAGGTTTAACGGATCCCTGTCCCGCTACGATTGTCCTATGGCTACGAAAATTGTGTGGCACCTGTAGCACATCCAGATGAACAAAAACCTCTTTGATATGTGTACCCTAAAATAGACAGGAAGTGAGGTATGAGTATTTGAATGTCCAATTTTGGCCCATTTTTGCACATTTACAGGGGTCATACTTTTGCCCGCTTCTCCTACACGGTTAACCCGATTGACTTCAAACTTGGGCTGTACCATCTCAACACCTGGGACAACATCATGGTAAAAAATCTAAAGTTTTTGACATACTATATGACGGTAGCGGGGCATCAAATTTACAGTTTCAAAATTCTTACTTAACAAAGCATTGCCGGTGGTACGTTTAATTGAGAGCCACGAAAATTGGTACACATATGTAACAGACTATGATAAACAAAAAAGCCTGTTGGTGCCATATGCCAAACCTAACAGGAAGTCCGCCAGAGGTGAGGCATCAAATTTTGTGTTTCAAAATTCTTATTTAATGAAGCATTCCCGGCTGTACATTTCACCTAGAGTTACCAACATTTGAAGACATATGTAACAGCCCTCAAGGTACAAAAAACTCTTTTTGAACCATATGCTAAACCGAACAGGAAGTCCGCCATTTTGATTTACTTTGGAACGTGTTGCCATTTTTTGGGCCATTTCATAAGGGTCTTATTTTAACGAACTCCTCCTACAGAGTTTATCCGATCATCTCCAAACTTGGTGTGATTCATCTTAAAATGTTGAAGATGAAAAGTTATTGAAAGCTTTTTATTTCGTCACACGCTGTTGCCGTGGCATGCACAGTTTGCAAAGGAAAAAATTCCCTCTTAATGAAGCATTCCCAGTTGTACGAAGAAGCTAGAGCTACGAAAATTTGGAGACAAATTTAACAGCCCACGATGTACAAAAAAGTCTCTTGGTGCCATGTGCTAAACCCAACAGGAAGTCCCGTAGGGGCCGGTCATCACATTTTGAGGTAAAAAACTCCTCTTTAACGAAGCATTCCCGGTTGTACGTTTCACCTAGCGCTATGATAATTTGGAGGCATACATAAGAGCCCACGATGTACAAAAAAGTCTCTTGGAACCATCTGCTAAACCAAACAGGAACTCCGCCATTTTGATTTACGTTGGGATTTGTAGCCATTTTTTGTGGCCTTTTTTAGGGGTCATATTTTAACGAACTCCTCCTACAAAATTTATCCGACTGTCTTCAAACTTGGTGTGCTTCATCTTAAGATGTTTAAGATACAAAGTTATCGAAAGTTATTTATTTTGTCGCAAGCCGTTTCATGGCGATGGATTGTTTGCCAAGTAAAATGCTGCTTTTTTTGGGGGGGTCTAAACATGTGCAAAAACTCATGAAACTTTACACACACATGAGGCTTGTCATAAGCATGAATATTTTAGAGATTTCTTATTAAATTTGCAATAAATGCTTCAATAGCGCCCTCTAGACATTTTTATGAAGTCTTTCCGATTATATGATTCAGCTAGATGTGTGAATATTGGCAGGCATGCCTAATATATTCAAAAAGTATTCTATATAGCCATGTGCCAATCCATTTTGATTTTATTTTGTTAATTGTGCATCATTTTTGGCCTTTCCATGAAACTTTACAAACACAAAGCATGGCAAAAACGTTTAAAATTTAGATGGTTTCCTATTTGACAGTACCCCAACATGCCAGTACCCCGACGTGCAAATACCCCAACGTGGCCCGGGTTGCGAGGGCCCTTTATAGCTGCTCGCAGCTCTAGTTATTCTTCTTCTTCTTCTTTTTCTTTGTTATTATTCTTTTCCGCAAACAACCACATTTTTGAGGCACTAAACATGAACGAAAACTCACCAAACTTTACACGCAGATCGGGCCTGGCGAAAAATTTGATATTTTAAAGTCGCCATACATGATAACAGAAAAATGGCTCTGTAGCGCCACCTACATAGGTTTAACGGATCCCTGTCCCGCTACGATTGTCCTATGGCTACGAAAATTGTGTGGCACCTGTAGCACATCCAGATGAACAAAAACCTCTTTGATATGTGTACCCTAAAATAGACAGGAAGTGAGGTATGAGTATTTGAATGTCCAATTTTGGCCCATTTTTGCACATTTACAGGGGTCATACTTTTGCCCGCTTCTCCTACACGGTTAACCCGATTGACTTCAAACTTGGGCTGTACCATCTCAACACCTGGGACAACATCATGGTAAAAAATCAAAAGTTTTTGACATACTATATGACGGTGGCGGGGCATCAAATTTACAGTTTCAAAATTCTTACTTAACGAAGCATTGCCGGTGGTACGTTTAATCTAGAGCTACGAAAATTGGTACACATATGTAACAGACTATGATCTACAAAAAAGCCTGTTGGTGCCATATGCTAAACCTAACAGGAAGTCCGCCAGAGGCGAGGCATCAAATTTTGTGTTTCAAAATTCTAACTTTATGAAGCATTCCCGGCTGTACATTTCACATAGAGTTACCAAAATTTGAAGACATATGTAACAGCCCTCAAGGTACAAAAAACTCTTTTTGAACCATATGCTAAACCGAACAGGAAGTCCGCCATTTTGATTTACTTTGGAACGTGTTGCCATTTTTTGGGCCATTTCATAGGGGTCTTATTTTAACGAACTCCTCCTACAGAGTTTATCCGATCATCTCCAAACTTGGTGTGATTCATCTTAAAATGTTGAAGATGAAAAGTTTTTGAAAGCTTTTTATTTCGTCGCACGCTGTTGCCGTGGCATGCACAGTTTGCAAAGGAAAAAATTCCCTCTTAATGAACCATTCCCAGTTGTACGAAGCAGCTAGAGCTACGAAAATTTGGAGACAAATATAACAGCCCACGATGTACAAAAAAGTCTCTTGGTGCCCTGTGCTAAACCCAACAGGAAGTCCCGCAGGGGCCGGGCATCACATTTTGAGCTAAAAAAAACTCCTCTTTAACGAAGCATTCCCGGTTGTACGTTTCACCTAGCGCAATGATAATTTGGAGGCATACATAAGAGCCCACGATGTACAATAAAGTCTCCCGGAACCATGTGCTAAACCAACCAGGAAGTCCGCCATTTTGATTTACGATGGGATTTGTAGCCATTTTTTGTGGCCTTTTTCAGGGGTCATATTTTAACGAACTCCTCCTACAAAATTCATCCAACTGTCTTCAAACTTGGTGTGTTTCATCTTAAGATGTTTAAGATGCAAAGTTAGCGAAAGTTTTTTATTTTGTCGCACGCCGTTGCCATAGCGATGGATTGTTTGCCAAGTAAAGTGCTGTTTTTTTTTGTGGGTCTATACATGTGTGAAAATTCATGAAAATTTGCACACACATCAGACTTGTCATGAACATGAATTTTTAGAGATTTCTTGTGCAATTTGCAATAAATCGCGCCCTCTAGACATTTTTATGGAGCATTTCCGATTGTATGATTCAAGCGCTATATAACTAAAGATAACTTGACCGAGATTTGTGAAAACTGGGAGGCATACCTATTAGCCTAAGACCTACAAAAAGTATTCTGTAGCCGTATGCTAAACCTAAAAAGAAGTCCGCCATTTTGAATTTATTTTGGGAATTGCTCACCATCTTTGGCCTTTTGATAAAACTTTGCACACACAAGTCTGGTCAAAAACATTTTAGATGGTCCTTGTCCTATTATTCTTCTCCGCAAACGATCGCATTTTTGAGACACTAAACGTGAACGAAAACTCACCAAACTTTACACACACGTCAGGCCTGGCGAAAAATTTGATATTTTAAAGTCGCCATACGTGATAACAGAAAAATGGCTCCATAGCGCCACCTACATAGGTTTAACGGGTCCCTGTCCCGCTACGATTGTCCTATGGCTACGAAAATTGTGTGGCACCTGTAGCACATCCAGATGAACAAAAACCTCTTTGATATGTGTACCCTAAAATAGACAGGAAGTGAGGTATGATCATTTAAATGTCCAATTTTGGCCCAGTTTTGCACATTTACAGGGGTCATACTATTGCCCACTTCTCCTACACGGTTAACCCGATTGACTTCAAACTTGGGCTGTACCATCTCAACACCTGGGACAACATCATGGTAAATCCATCCATCCATTTTCTTGACCGCTTATTCCTCACAAGGGTCGCGGGGGCTGCTGGAGCCTATCTCAGCTGGCTCTGGGCAGTAGGCGGGGGACACCCTGGACTGGTTGCCAACCAATCGCAGGGCACACAGAGACGAACAACCATCCACACTCACACGCACACCTAGGGACAATTCGGAGCGCCCAATTAACCTGCCATGCATGTCTTTGGAATGTGGGAGGAGACCGGAGTACCCGGAGAAGAAACATCATGGTAAAAAATCAAAATTCTTTGACATACTATATGACGGGGGCGAGGCATCAAATTTAGAGTTTCAAAACTCTTACTAAACGTAGTATTGCCGGTTGTACGTTTAACCTAGAGCTACGGAAATTGGTACACATATGTAACAGGCTATGACCTACAAAAAACTCTTTTTGAACCATATGCTAAACCTAACAGAAAGTCCACCATTTTGATTTACTTTGGAATGTGTTGCCATTTTTTTGGCCATTTCATTGGGGTCTTATTTTAACGAACTCCTCCTACAGTGTTTATCCGATCATCTTCAAACTTGGTGTGATTCATCTAAAGATGTTGAAGATGAAAAGTTATTGAAAGCTTTTTATTTCGTCGCACGCTGTTGTCGTGGCATGCACTATTTGCAAAGGGAAAAAAAATCTTCTTAAAGAAGCATTCCCAGTTGTACGAAGCAGCTAGAGCTACGAAAATTTGTAGACATATGTAACAGCCCAAGATGTACAAAAATGTCTCTTGGTGACCTGTGCTAAACACAACAGGAAGTCCCTCAGGGGCCGGGCATCACATTTTGAGCTAAAAAACTCCTCTTTAAAAGCATGCCCGGCTGTACGTTTCACCTAGACTTACCAAAATTTGAAGAGGTATGTAACAGCCCTGGAGGTACAAAAAACTCTTTTTGAACCATATGCTAAACCCAACAGGACGTCCGGCATTTTGATTTACTTTGGAATGTGTTGCCATTTTTTTTGGCCATTTCATAGGGGTCTTATTTTAATGAATTCCTCCTACAGAGTTTCTCTGATCATCTTCAAACTTGGTGTGATTCATCTTAAGATATTGAAGATGAAAAGTTATTGAAAGCTTTTTATTTCGTCGCACGCTGTTGTCGTGGCATGCACTGTTTGCAAAGGAAAAAAATCCTTCTTAATGAAGCATTCCCAGTTGGACGAAGCAGCTAGAGCTACGAAAATTTGTACACATATGTAACAGCCCACGATGTACAAAAAAGTCTCTTGGTGCCATGTGATAAACCCAACAGGAAGTCCCGCATCACATTTTGAGCTAAAAAAACTCCTTTTTAACGAAGCATTCCCGGTTGTACGTTTCACCTAGCGCTATGATAATTTGGAGGCATATATAAGAGCCCACGATGTACAAAAAAGTCTCTTGGAACCATCTGCTAAACCAAACAGGAAGTCCGCCATTTTGATTTACGTCGGCATTTGTAGCCATTTTTTGTGGCCTTTCTTAGGGGTCATATTTTCACGAACTCCTCGTGCAAAATTCATCCGACCGTCTTCAAACTTGGTGTGTTTCATCTTAAGATGTTTAAGATGCAAAGTTATCGAAAGTTTTTTATTTTGTCACATGCTGTTGGCATAGCGATGCATTGTTTGCCAAGTAAAGTGCTGCTTATTTTTTTTGGTCTATACATGTGTGAAAACTCATGAAACTTTAGACACACATCAGACTTGTCATGAACATGAATTTTTAGAGATTTCTTGTGCAATTTGCAATACATCGCGCCCTCTATACATTTTTATGGAGCATTTCCGATTGGATGATTCAAGCGCGAAATAACTAAAGATGACTTGACTTGACCTAGATTTGTGGAAACTCAGAGGCATACCTATTAGTCTAAGACCTACAAAAAGTATTCTGTAGCCGTATGCTAAACCTAAAAGGAAGTCCGCCATTTTGAATTTATTTTGGGAATTGCACACCATATTTTGCCTTTTGATTAAACTTTGCACACACAAGGCTTGTCAAAAACATTTTAGATGGTCCTTGTCCTATTTGACAGTACCCCAACGTGCCAGTACCCCGACGTGCAAGTACCCCAACGTGGCCCGGGTTGCGAGGGCCCTTTATAGCTGCTCGCAGATCTAGTTAGGGCCCGAGCAGCGACCGCTGCAAGGTCCCTATTGTTTTTGTAAAAATTATTATTATTAGGGCCCGAGCAGCGACCGCTGCGAGGTCCCTCTTGTTTTTGTAAGAATTATTATTATTATTATTATTCTCCGTAAACGATCGCATTTTTGAGGGCCTAAACATTTACGAAAACTCACCAAACTTTGCAGTCTCTTCGGGCCCGGCGAAAAATTTTATATTATGTAGTTGTCATAACAACGCGACTCTATAGCGCCCCCTAGCGTAGAAAAATAAAAACCAATCCCGGCCCGTTTGACCGAGAGCTACGAAAATTGGTAGGCACGTGTAGCACCCCGAGACGCACAAAAAAGTTAGTGGAAGCCATTTCCTAAAATGTACAGGAAGTGAGCTATGAATTTTTGAAGGTCCAATTTTGGCCCATTTTGGCCCATTCACTGTTGTCATACTTTCCCCCCCTATGTTAATATTTTTCAGCCAGTTGACTTCAAACTTGCCATGTATCATCTCAAGACCTGAGACAACAACAGGGCAAAAAACTTGACTTTTCGGAATACTATATGACCGGGGGGGGGGGGGGGGGGGGGGGGGGGGCATCAAATATTGCCTTTAAAATGTAATTTGTCCAGAAAGACAAAATGCTGAATAACTCCCATGTACAAGCTCCAAAAAATCTCAAATTTCTCATGAAACTTAATAGTCACGGCCTGAAAACATCTATATGTTAAAGTTCTGTTATATATATAGCGCCACCTAGTGGTGACAATAAATGTCATACTGTACGTTTTTAGCTACTGTGCCAAGCTCTTTGAAGGGATCCAGGTGAAAAATGGTCAGAAAAGCCTTAAGATGTTGATCATGGCCCACACCAAATATTGTAACATTTTGCCAACGGGCGTGGCCGCTACGGTGCCGCAAAGTCTGGTAATTTTTTGTGGCAATAAAAGCTGCTTTAACTTGACCCAGATGATCCTATCTTCTCAAAATTTCACACATTTGATGAGGGTCCAGCCCTTAACACATCTACGAACTTATATTTCATCTTACTGATAGCGCCACCTACTGGCAATTTTTTTTCTTACGATTTTTCTTCAATGTTTTTCTCCAACCACATTAACTGCACCTTCCTCATATTTGCTCAGATGAGGGTTTCGGCTTTCATGATGTCACAACATGAAGTTGGTGAGTTTTTGCGAATCGCTGTGGGCGTGGCTAAGCGCTGTTCGTCAAGAAAACAACACCAATTTTGAGGGCCGAAACATGCACAGAAACTCATGAAACTTGGCGCACACATCTAGCCTGGCAAAATGAGCAATATTTCATCGTGTATTGTGCTATTTTTACAAAAATGACTCAATAGCGCCCCCTAGAAATTTTTAACGAAGCAGCCCCGATTGTACGTTTAAGCAAGATCTTTGGAAATTTTTAGGTGTATGAGGGAGCCCAAGACCTACAAAAAAGTCTCTTGGAACTATATGCTAAAATGAACAGGAAGTGAGCTACAAATTTTGGATTGTCCCATTTTTGACGATTTTAGCAAATTTACAGGGGTCATACTTTTGCCCACTTCTCCGACACGTTTCATCCGACTGACTTCAGACTTGACCTCGGCCATGTCAAGACCTGAGCCAACGACAGGGGAAAAAAATCTTGACTTTTTGAAATACTATATGATGAGAGCGGGGCATCAAAATTTGTGTTTCGCAATGAAAAAGGATATGCTTAATAACTCCCCAGTACATGCTCCAAAAAATCCCAAACTTGAAATGTATGTTTATAGTCAAGGCCTGAAGCTATCTCTATGACAACATTCAGTTTTATATGCAGCGCTACCTAGCCCTTGAGGCATGAAAAAAAAATACCTCACTTACCGTATTTTTACAAAAATTGTAAACTCATTCTAAGTGTGATAACTAAGTCATTTATGAATATTCTTTTACTTTCCACCACTCAAAATGTTCACATATTTTTGTTATTTAGTTTTATGTATTTTTGATAGCCTCTATGGACATTAAAAGCAACTTTGTGCAATGAGTACGAGCGATATTGTGTGTATATATACTTTTACGAAAAATACCAATCAGGGCAACTCATTGCCTAAAACTAAAAAAAAGACGCTGATTTTTGCAGATCTTAACAATCACCAAAACCCATTGAGCTTGACACACTCATCACACCTCGCAAAAAAAATACAAATCCACATGTAATGGTTTATCATGCCATTTTCAAAGAAATTCTGCTTCCAATGTGCCAGTACCCCAATGTGCAAGTACCCCAACGTGCAAGTACCCCATCGTGGCCCGGGCTGTGAGGGCCCTTTATAGCTGCTCGCAGCTCTAGTTATTATTAGGGCCCGAGCAGCGACCGCTGCGAGGTCCCTATTGTTTTTGTAAAAATTATTATTATTATTAGGGCCCGAGCAGCGGCAGCGGCGGTGCCGCTGCGAGGCCCTATTGTTTTTGTAGCAATTCTTCTTATTATTGTGTGAAGGCTGGAGGCCTTCACACATATGTTATTCTACACCATTCCCGTTATTCTTAATGTGTGAAGGCTGGAGGCCTTCACACATATGTTATTCTACACCATTCCCGTTATATGTTATTCTACACCATTCCCGTTATTCTTATTCTTATATTTTATTCCTCGCACTTTTTTGTCCAGTTTCTTTTTCCACATTTTTCACCCGATTCACTCCGTTCCAATTTCAAACGATTCCAAATATTCGCGCCTACAGCGCTTCCATTTTTCTTATTCCCACGATTCACGTGTTACCCGCAATTCCCGATTTCGTACCCGATTTTTCCCTATGTATTCTTAATGGGAGATTCAAAATTTCACATTTCCTTCCACATTTTTCATCCAATTCACTTCGTTCCAGGTTCAATATATTCCAGTAATTCCCGCCATGAGCTCTTCCAGCTTTTCAGCTCCAAAATTCACAATTTCCAATTTCATACCCGATTATTTCCACATTACTTCCACATTATTCATCCGATTCATGTCATTCCAGCTTCAATAAATTCCAGCAATTCACGCCATGAGCTATTCCAGCTCTTCAAGTTTAAAATTCACCTCTTACCCACAATTCCCGATTTCGCACCCGATTATTTCCCACATTCTACATTTTCCATTTACTTCCACATTATTCATCCGATTCACATCATTCCAGCTTAAATATATTCCAGCATTTCACGCCATGAGCTATTCCAGCTTTTCAGGTTCAAAATTCACACCTTACCCCAATTCCCGATTTCGTACCCGATTATTTCCCACATTGTACATTTTCCATTTACGTCCACATCATTTATCCGATTCACATCATTCCAGCTTCAATATATTCCAGCAATTCATGCCATGAGCTATTCCAGCATTTCAGTTCCAAAATTCACACCTTACCCACAATTCTTGATTTTGCACCCGATTATTTCCCACATTCTACATTTTCCATTTACTTCCACATTATTTATCCGATTGACTTCATTCCAACTTCAATATATTCCATTTCACGCCATGAGCTCTTCCAGCTTTTCAGTTCCAAAATTCATGTTACCCACAATTCTCGATTTCGCACCCGATTATTTCCCACATTCTACATTTTCCATTTACTTCAACATTATTCATCCGATTCACTTCATTCCCGTACCCGATTTTTCCCCATGTATTCTTAATGGGAGATTCAAAATTTCACATTTCCTTCCACATTTTTCATCCGATTCACTTCGTTCCAACTTCAATATGTTCCATCATGAGCTCTTCCAGCTTTTCAGTTCCAAAATTCACGCCTTACCCACAATTAACGATTTCGTACCCGAATATTTCCCACATTCTACATTTTTCATTTACTTCCACATTATTCATCCGATTGACTTCGTTCCAACTTCAATATATTCCAGCAATTCAAGCCATGAGCTCTTCCAGCTTTTCAGTTCCAAAATTCACACAATTCCCGATTTCGTACCCGAATATTTCCCACATTCTACATTTTCCATTTACTTACACATTATTCATCCGATTGACGTCGTTCCAGCTTCAATATATTCCAACAATTCAAGCCATGAGCTCTTCCAGCTTTTCAGTTCCAAAATTCACACCTTGCCCACAATTCCGGATTTCGTACCCGAATATTTCCCACATTCTATATTTCACATTTACTTCCACATTATTCATCCGATTGACTTCGTTCCAACTTCAATATATTCCAGCAATTCAAGCCATGAGCTCTTCCAGCTTTTCAGTTCCAAAATTCACGCCTGACCCACAATTCCCGATTTCGTACCCGCACATTACCCACATTCTACATTTTCCATTTACTTCCTCATTATTCATCCAATTGACGTCGTTCCAGCTTCAATATATTCCAGCATTTCAAGTCATTAGCTCTTCCAGCTTTTCAGTTCCAAAATTCACGCCTTGCCCACAATTCCCGATTTCGTACCCGAATATTTCCCACATTCTACATTTTCCATTTACTTCCACATTATTCATCCGATTGACGTCGTTCCAGCTTCAATATATTCCAGCAATTCAAGCCATGAGCTCTTCCAGCTTTTCAGTTCCAAAATTCACACCTTGCCCACAATTCCGGATTTCGTACCCGAATATTTCCCACATTCTACATTTCACATTTACTTCGACATTTTTCATCCGATTGACGTCGTTTCAACTTCAATATATTCCACCAATTCAAGCCATGAGCTCTTCCAGCTTTTCAGTTCCAAAATTCACGCCTTACCCACAATTCCCAATTTCTTACCCAAATATTTCCCACATTCTACATTTTCCATTTACTTCCACATTATTTATCCGATTGACTTCGTTCCAACTTCAATATATTCCACCATTTCACGTCATGAGCTCTTCCATCTTACCACCGAACTTACCACGCATGGCGGCCATTTTCCAAATTACCATGAATGGCGGCCATTTTGGATAAATGATTAGATATGCCCAGGATTCTCGCCAACCTGGACCCACAGGCCGGCGGCCATCTTGGCCAATGGATTAGGGACGCCTTGGATTTCCGCCATGTCGTCCACCGGTGGCGGCGGCCATCTTGGCCAATTGATTCGGGAAGCATAGGATTTCCGCCACGTCGTCCACCGGTGGCGGCGGCCATCTTGGCCAATTGATTAGGGACGCCTAGGATTTCTACCACGTCGTCCACCGAGGGCGGCGGCCATCTTGGCCAATTGATTAGGGACGCCTAGGATTTCCGCCATTTCGACCAAATTTCAATAGTAAGTGACCTAAAATCAACAGGAAGTGACCTGATTTTAACAGGAAGTGACCCGATTTCAACAGGAAGTGACCTGATTTTAACAGGAAGTGACCTCATATCAACAGGAAGTGACCTCATATCAACAGGAAGTGACCTAAAATCAACAGGAAGTGACCTCATATCAACAGGAAGTGACCTAAAATCAACAGGAAGTGACCCGATTTCAACAGGAAGTGGCCTGAAATCAACAGGAAGTGACCTGAATTTAACAGGAAGTGACCTGATTTTAACAGGAAGTGACCTCATATCAACAGGAAGTGACCCGATTTTAACAGGAAGTGACCCGATTTCAACAGGAAGTGGCCTGAAATCAACAGGAAGTGACCTGATTTTAACAGAAAGTGACCCGATTTCAATAGGAAGTGACCTGATTTTAACAGGAAGTGACCTCATATCAACAGGAAGTGACCTCATATCAATAGGAAGTGACCTAAAATCAATAGGAAGTGACCTCATATCAACAGGAAGTGACCTAAAATCAACAGGAAGTGACCTGTTTCAACAGGAAGTGACCCGATTTCAACAGGAAGTGGCCTGAAATCAACAGGAAGTGACCCGATTTCAACAGGAAGTGACCTCATATCAAAAGGAAGTGACCTAAAATAAACAGGAAGTGACCCGATTTCAATAGGAAGTGGCCTGAAATCAACAGGAAGTGAGCATGCTAGTGCTAAGTTAGCATGCTAATGCTGGCTAATGCCAACACTAGCTGAACATGTTAATGCTATTACTAGCTTAGCATGCTAATGCTAAGTTAGCATGCTAATGCTAATGTTAGCTTAGCATGCTAATGCTAATGTTAGCTTAGCATGTTAATGCTAATGTTAACTTAGCATGCTAATGTTAAGCTAGCATACTAATGCTAATGTTAGCTTAGCATGCTAATGCTAAGCTAGCATGATAATGCTAATGTTAGCTTAGCATGCTAATGCTAAGTTAGCATACTAATGCTAATGTTAGCTCAGCATGCTAATGCTAAGTTAGCATACTAATGCTAATGTTAGCTTAGCATGCTAATGTTAGCTTAGCATGCTAATACTAATGCTAAGTTAGCATGCTAATGCTAATGCTAAGTTAGCATGCTAAGGCTAATGCTAAGTTAGCATGCTAATGCTAATGTTAGCATGCTAATACTAATATTAGCTTAGCATGCTAATGCTGTTAGCTTAACATGCTCATGCTAATGTTAGCTTAGCATGCTAATGTTAGCATGCTAATGCTAATGTTAGCTTAGCATGCTAATACTAAGTTAGCATATTAATGCTAATGTTAGCTTAGCATGCTAATATTAATGTTAATGTTAACTTAGCATGCTAATGCTAGCTTAGCAAGCCAATGCTCATGCTAGATTAGAACGCTAATACTATATTAGCATGCTATTGCTAATGTTAGCTTAGCATGCTAATGCTAGTTTAGTATACTAATGGAAATATAACCTGATTTCAACAGAGTGACAATTACTCCATTGCTTAAGTTTGCCACTCCTTACACCATTGCGACTCAATTCTCCCCTCCTTACTTCATTGCTTACTTAATTCTTCTCACTTTACTCCATTACCCGATTACTTGCTACTTCCTCCATTTCTTACTTGATTTCTTCCTTATTTTCTTGTTTCTTGCTGATTTATTTTTACTTTTGTGGTATTTGTCTTCCTTCAACTGCTTCTAGATTTCTGGATGAATTTAAACCATTCCAACTTCAGCATGTTAAGCTCATTCCATGTCATTCAACATCATTCAACACCATTCAATATCATTCAATATCTTTCAATATCATTCATCATCATTCAACATTATTCCAAATCATTCCACAGGTATTCATTCAGCTCTCCAGCCTTCACACGCCATTTCCCCAGAAATGGCATTTCTTGTTCTTATATTTTATTCCTCGCACTTTTTTGTCCAGTTTCTACTTCCACATTTTTCACCCGATTCACTCCGTTCCAATTTCAAACGATTCCAAATATTCGCGCCTACATCGCTTCCATTTTTCTTATTCCCACGATTCACGTGTTACCCGCAATTCCCGATTTCGTACCCGATTTTTCCCCATGTATTCTTAATGGGAGATTCAAAATTTCACATTTCCTTCCACATTTTTCATCCAATTCACTTCGTTCCAGGTTCAATATATTCCAGTAATTCCCGCCATGAGCTCTTCCAGCTTTTCAGCTCCAAAATTCACAATTTCCAATTTCATACCCGATTATTTCCACATTACTTCCACATTATTCATCCGATTCATGTCATTCCAGCTTCAATAAATTCCAGCAATTCACGCCATGAGCTATTCCAGCTCTTCAAGTTTAAAATTCACCCCTTACCCACAATTCCCGATTTCGCACCCGATTATTTCCCACATTCTACATTTTCCATTTACTTCCACATTATTCATCCGATTCACATCATTCCAGCTTCAATATATTCCAGCATTTCACGCCATGAGCTATTCCAGCTTTTCAGGTTCAAAATTCACACCTTACCCCAATTCCCGATTTCGTACCCGATTATTTCCCACATTGTACATTTTCCATTTACGTCCACATCATTTATCCGATTCACATCATTCCAGCTTCAATATATTCCAGCAATTCATGCCATGAGCTATTCCAGCATTTCAGTTCCAAAATTCACACCTTACCCACAATTCTTGATTTTGCACCCGATTATTTCCCACATTCTACATTTTCCATTTACTTCCACATTATTTATCCGATTGACTTCATTCCAACTTCAATATATTCCATTTCACGCCATGAGCTCTTCCAGCTTTTCAGTTCCAAAATTCATGTGTTACCCACAATTCTCGATTTCGCACCCGATTATTTCCCACATTCAACATTTTCCATTTACTTCAACATTATTCATCCGATTCACTTCATTCCAATTTCAATATATTCCACCATTTCATGCCATGAGCTCTTCCAGCTTTTCGGTGACAAAATTCACGTGTTTCCCACAATTCTCAATTTCGCACCCGATTATTTCCCACATTCTACATTTTCCATTTACTTCCACATTATTCACCCGATTGACTTCATTACAACTTCAGTATATTCCAGCACTTCACGCCATGAGGCCTTCCAGCTTTTCAGTTCCAAAATTCACGCCTTGCCCACAATTCCCGATTTCGTACCCAAATATTTCCCACATTCTACATTTTCCATTTGCTTCCACATTATTCATCCGATTGACGTCGTTCCAGCTTCAATATATCCCAGCAATTCAAGCCATGAGCTCTTCCAGCTTTTCAGTTCCAAAATTCACACCTTGCCCACAATTCCGGATTTTGTACCCGAATATTTCACACATTCTATATTTCACATTTACTTCCACATTATTCATCCGATTGACTTCGTTCCAACTTCAATATATTCCAGCAATTCAAGTCATGAGCTCTTCCAGCTTTTCAGTTCCAAAATTCATGCCTTACCCACAATTCCCGATTTCGTACCCGAATATTTCCCACATTCTACATTTCACATTTACTTCGACATTTTTCATCCGATTGACGTCGTTTCAACTTCAATATATTCCACCAATTCAAGCCATGAGCTCTTCCAGCTTTTCAGTTCCAAAATTCACGCCTTACCCACAATTCCCAATTTCGTACCCAAATATTTCCCACATTCTACATTTTCCATTTACTTCCACATTATTTATCCGATTGACTTCGTTCCAACTTCAATATATTCCACCATTTCACGTCATGAGCTCTTCCATCTTACCATCTAACTTACCATGCATGGCGGCCATTTTCCAAATTACCATGAATGGCGGCCATTTTGGATAAATGATATGCCCAGGTTTCTCGCCAACCTGGTCCCCCAAGGCGGCGGCCATTTTGGCCAATTGATTAGGTATGCCTGTGATTCTTGCCAGGATATTCCCCGACCTGAACAGGAAGTGACCTATATCAACAGAAAGTGACCTCATATCAACAGGAAGTGAGCCAATTTCAACAGGAAGTGACCAGTAAGTGACCTTAAATCAACAGGAAGTGACCTGATTTCAACAGAAAGTGACCTGATTTCAATAGGAAGTGACCTCATATCAATAGGAAGTGACCTAATTTCAATAGGAAGTGACCTAAAATCAACAGGAAGTGACCTAAAATCAACAGGAAGTGACCCAATTTCAACAGGAAGTGACCTGATTTTAACAGGAAGTGACCTGATTTTAACAGGAAGTGACATCATATCAACAGGAAGTGACTTAAAATCAACAGGAAGTGACCCTATTTCAACAGAAAATGACCCGATTTCAACAGGAAGTGACCTAATATCAACAGGAAGTGACCCGATTTCAATAGGAAGTGACCTGAAATCAACAGGAAGTGAGCATGCTAGTGCTGAGTTAGCATGCTAATGCTAGCTTAAGCTTGCTAATGCTAATGTTAGCTTAGCATGCTAATGCTAATGTTAGCTTAGCATGCTAATGTTAATGTTAGCTTAGCATGTTAATGCTAAGCTAGCATGCTAATGCTAATGTTAGCTTACCATGTGTTGAATTGAGTGGATTGAGTAGGGTCAGATGAAACGCCATATCATGTAAAATGAGATAACAAATTAATGGACTAGACTCAATTCGTAGTTAGAGACCAATAGGTGTCTGTAGGACCGATAAATCATTCTTTGGCCTCTGGGTGTAGTTCCTCAAAGTAACCACCAGATGCCGCCAAACCTATACAACTAAGCCACCCACTCAGCATTGCCCGGACATTCCATATAAGATACAAATTGAGTGTAAATAAATGATATCCTGAATTAAATAATAATACACAACACAATCTATATTCGACAATTGTTAACCTGATTTTTGGATCAATGTTTGTAGCACATTGAAAGCCAACTATGAAGTTTTGCTGTCTTTTCTTTTTCTTTTCTTTTATTTTATTTACAAGCGATACTGTCTTTTATTGCTGATAATATTGCTATAACTGCATTGAAAAGATTATCTATATATATTGTTTGATTTAACAAAGATATATACAAGATGTGCAACAGAGATTAGAATTAACCTGTTAAGTGCCGTGAGAGAATTTGGGATTTAACATGTCATGTATATATATGTTATTCATGCTTGCTTAATTAATATATCTATGATGTTATTTATTTTAACGTTCATCATTGTCGAATAGAGCTGAAGACCTTGACATATTTTTATGTATGACTCATCATTCAACATTGTATATCCATGACACATTTATAAAGAATGTATGACTTCATGACTCATCTTCATGGCTCATCTGTGGAAAATTACTGAGAATAAGTCCCAACAAGTGCGCTTTGATATGAGGAGGCGGAAGGACATTTACCAGAAGAAGTCAGTGGTATGACCCAAGGGGATAAAAAGCCGTCACCAGCTGGGATCGACATCCCCTTTTTTCTTCACCCTGCGATGTGGTCTGGACAGAGTATATTCCCGAAGAAGGATTATAGCTGCCTGTTTGAGGACTTATGATTTTTTTCCGAAGGACTTGGACCAGCCGTGAATGGAATTATCTTTAATAATTGATCATGTACAAATCTTTTAGCAATAATGATATATAATAGGAAGATATGAATGACTAATCGCGTGTTAGGGTAGGGGCCATTTAATACACTCTCATATCTTTAAAATTATTTTTGCCAAAAACATCTTATTGTCAATCAGGTCTTTTCCGAGAAATGATCAATCTTAGAAAGCTTATTATAAAAGGTTTATATTATTCTTAATTTTTTGTTTTTATTTTATTTTATTTTGATTGATTTAAAGTTTTATCATTAAATGTGATTTTTATGATTTATATTGGTTATCTTATTATTGTCAATAAAATTGTTTAAAAGATAATTTTTGAATCAATCATTTTATTGTTTTGTTTTAATTTTTATATTATTTGTCTTTGATTTTATTTTTATTTTTGGTCGTTTTATAAGACCTTATTATTTGTCTTTGATTTTATTTTTATTTTTGGACGTTTTATAAGTCCTTATTATTTGTCTTTGATTTTATTTTTATTTTTTGGACGTTTTATAAGTCCTTATTATTTGTTTTTGATTTTATTTTATTTTTGGACGTTTTATAAGTCCTTATTATTTGTCTTTGATTTTATTTTTATTTTTGGTCGTTTTATAAGACCTTATTATTTGTTTTTGATTTTATTTTTATTTTGGACGTTTTATAAGTCCTTATTATTTGTTTTGATTTTATTTTTATTTTGGACGTTTTATAAGTCCTTATTATTTGTTTTTGATTTTATTTTTATATTTGGACGTTTTATAAGTCCTTATTATTTGTCTTTGATTTTATTTTTATTTTTTGGACGTTTTATAAGTCCTTATTATTTGTTTTTGATTTTATTTTATATTTGGATGTTTTATAAGTCCTTATTATTTGTTTTGATTTTATTTTTATTTTGGACGTTTTATAAGTCCTTATTATTTGTTTTTGATTTTATTTTTATTTTTGGACATTTTATAAGTCCGCATTAATATTAATTTTTCCCCTCTTTGAGGAGGACAACAATAACGGACGTTTGGAAAAAGGTAAGTGCACTCAAATAACATCTAATGAGTGTCTCCATCTATATTAATAAAGTCAAATACTCCAGCTTGATATGTAACAAATCCGTATGATTCTAACAAGGATTATTAAATGACTAGGTCAATAACAAATGCAAACAACTTAGAAAAGTGGAGCTGCCAATTTAAGTGAGGTGTTCAGATTATCATTCCTGGGCTCTGTGTGTGTGGTTACTCACTCAGGATTGATAGGTGGATGAAAACGGATTGGCCTCATGATAAGAAGACAGTGAACAAACCTAGGTGAATCCACTTTGATATATCGGCTTATCTAATTCCCGTCTCCTCACGCTGACGCCTTAGAGCTGGTGAGGAAAAAGGGGAATTTCTAACCCTTTAATTGGAGAGTCGATCAGGACATATTTCCCGATTTAAGTCCTGCGGGTAAGCGGAAGTTGACATGTGGCGCCCAGACGTGGGGCTCGATTGACTCATTTTTGTCAAAATCGGGATCGATCGAGGCCCAAAACAGGAACCCGAGTGAGCGCGGCTCTGAGCGGAGGGCACAGTGCTTGGAGCTGATAGCGAACTCGCTGATAAATTGTCATGTCATACGACCCTGAGCTAACACAAAATAGTCTCTTTGATGAATAGTGTTTCATGGAAAAGAGCTTCTTTAATTATGAAAATCTAGTGTGATTTTTGAGTTGAAGTTGATTGTACTATTTTGTGTTAAAGAAACGGTGACTGGCTCCCCCAGGAGACTTGCACTCTAAAAGAGGTTGAGTGTGAGAAGGCCATTCAAAGTGAATGGGCTTTAACAGCGACCTGCTGCTCTGGTCAGCTGTGAAGGTACTGATAGTGTACTTGGCAGAGCGCGCTGCGCCGCACTTTCCTGAGGGAGGGGCTGAGTCAAGGGGTGGTTCAGGCCAGTCCACAAAAAGAAGGAGGGCTTGAACAGTTAGAGTTAATGTTGAGAGGCTGCTCGGAGAGAGGCAGTCTCTTCTAGACTTGTGATGTTAAACTATGGTTTGCGCTATTTAGGCTTGCCATATTGGGTGCGGTTGCCCATTTTATTGGTTTGTTATCTCAGGTATCCATTTGTAGCAAAACTACCATACTCTTTGCTTAGTTATTGCGGGGTGCCTGAAAATATTTATAGTCCCTTTTCTTGGATAGCGGACTCAGTGTCAGAGGCTGACGCTGCAAACCTAACCCTGATTCCCTGTCTCTTGCCTTTTTTCCTGGAGTTTTTGAAAAAATTTTAAGTTTTCGGTTCCCGACAGGAGTGTCCATTGGCACAAGAAGAAAGTCGTCGAGAACCAAGGAGGAAAGGTAGGGGTTTCCACTGGACTAATGTTCTAGTGGAAGCAGCCTTTTTCGGTTCCTGACAGGAGTGTCCATTGGCACAAGAAGAAAGTTGTCGAGAACCAAGGAGAAAAGGTAGGGGTTTCCACTAGACTAATGTTCTAGTGGAAGCAGCCTTTTTCGGTTCCCTGACAGGGGTGTCCATTGGCACAAGAAGAAAGTCGTCGAGAACCAAGGAGGAAAGGTAGGTGTTTCCACTAGACTAATGTTCTAGTGGAAGCAGCCTTTTTCGGTTCCCGACAGGAGTGTCCATTGGCACAAGAAGAAAGTCGTCGAGAACCAAGGAGAAAAGGTAGGGGTTTCCACTAGACTAATGTTCTAGTGGAAGCAGCCTTTTTCGGTTCCTGACAGGAGTGTCCATTGGCACAAGAAGAAAGTTGTCGAGAACCAAGGAGAAAAGGTAGGGGTTTCCACTAGACTAATGTTCTAGTGGAAGCAGCCTTTTTCGGTTCCCGACAGGAGTGTCCATTGGCACAAGAAGAAAGTCGTCGAGAACCAAGGAGAAAAGGTAGGGGTTTCCACTAGACTAATGTTCTAGTGGAAGCAGCCTTTTTCGGTTCCTGACAGGAGTGTCCATTGGCACAAGAAGAAAGTTGTCGAGAACCAAGGAGAAAAGGTAGGGGTTTCCACTAGACTAATGTTCTAGTGGAAGCAGCCTTTTTCGGTTCCTGACAGGAGTGTCCATTGGCACAAGAAGAAAGTTGTCGAGAACCAAGGAGAAAAGGTAGGGGTTTCCACTAGACTAATGTTCTAGTGGAAACAGCCTTTTTCGGTTCCTGACAGGAGTGTCCATTGGCACAAGAAGAAAGTTGTCGAGAACCAAGGAGAAAAGGTAGGGTTTCCACTAGACTAATGTTCTAGTGGAAGCAGCCTTTTTCGGTTCCTTTTCCTTTCCTTTCCTTTTATTATTTTTTTGAACATATAAACAAATGAACAGCAGAAATAAAACAGAAAACAACAACAATCAAAAGAGAAGAAAATCCCAATAAAATAATCATTCAATCAATCATAACTTACATGTTCAAAAGGGAGTAGGAAGAAGTTAAAAACTTATCTAGTCCTACCCCTTTTACTCAATATATTTAAACTTATTTCATTATTAATACAATTTTAATTTACTAATTATTAAAAAAAAATATATATATAAAAAAATAATAATAATAATAAATGATATATATAATCCAAGTTATATATATATATATATACATATATACATACATACACACTAAGGGTGTCACGATTTCGATTTTTTATCGAAATCGATCGAAATTACGTCACGATTTCGAGCATCGAAATAGAAGAGAGGACACACGATTCGATGCCCCCCCCCCGCGCCCGCCGCCACCGCCGCCGCCACCGCCACCTCCCAGGAAAGCAAATGAGACGCAGCCATTCAGCTACTAGCTAACGGCACTTGTTAGCTGACTTCTCCTGCAGTCATGATGGCAAGCGCGGACAGACACAGCAATGGTGCTTCAAGCCGCTCCCGCTTCTCTCGTCACCAGTTTGGAAACATTTTGCGTTCCCGGTGAGTTATGTCGACAACGTTCACGTTGTCGATAAAAAGACCACAGTTGCAAGATATGCTATGTGCGCGTACTGTACTCGGCCACGGTGTTACGCCCGGCTCGTCAAGGGGAAGGGAAGTAACACAATAACAGAAAATATAGAGTAGATAAACACGGGTCGACTTTAACATCTGAGTAGTTTTAATTGAAATTTCAGGCAGGGGTTTGACAAGGGAGTGAAAGTGGAAGGTGAACAAATAATAACCGCATTTGACAGAACTGACAGAACGGAGGAGAAACAACAATAACCAATAGGGGTATAATACACGGATACACAATAGCGTCGCGCTGGCACAGTCGTCCAATCGGAGTGTCGCGCTGGCACAGTCGTCCAATCGGAGTGTCGCGCTGGCACAGTCCTCCAATCAGAGTGTCGCGCTGGCGCATTCAAACTGAAGTACCATTATACGGGCACCAGCCGACACAAACACACACATACATACTAGGGGAGCGGAGCCGGCGGCGGAACGGGAAACACGACAAACATGACGGGACATTTACGCAGGCATCACAAAGATTTAGATTTATCAAATTCAACTAGAAGTGGGAAAACAACGGTCCAACCAACTATTTCATCCTCATTTACAGTGAAACTTCCACACACTTCAGCTCGCGCGAAACGCCAGATCCATAGGTCTATTTATAGCAGCAGACCTGCAGCCTTGGAAAACGCTGGATTCAAACATTTAATTAGTGTACTTGAACCACGCTACAGTATGCCCAGCAACTGTAAATGTTGGGATATAGTTTGTTCAGGCTGTATTTGTTCCATGACTTTGGATACAATATATTTTTTGTTGTTGTTGCACATTGCACATTATTTTAAGAGGAACGCACAGCACACTGTTGTAACCAAAAACAGTCAATAGATGGCAGGCACCCACTGTGACTTTTTGTTTTTGTTTTTTTATTTTTTATTTTACACTTCAGTAAGAACAAGACGGTTAACTTTATATTGTAAATAAATTCTTTGAATTTGATCATTCCTGCCTAATGTCAATTATCATATATTACATAAATTTACACAAAAATAATATGGAAATTGCATCACCTATATGTAGCCGATCTTTTGAAATAAGATTGACTGTACAATGAATAGAACCAATGATCATAGACTAGCCTTAGCCTACAGAAGCATATGCCTCTGTGTTATAAAGTGGGGGAGCGGAAAAAAAAAAAAAAAAAAAATCGAAAAAAAAATCGAATCGTGACCCCAAAATCGAAATTTAAATCGAATCGTGGAGTTGGCGAATCGTGACACCCCTAATACACACATATATATATATATATACATATACACATATACATACATACATATACACACATATACACAAGTGCACTTAACATATTCACATTTACCAAAAACATATATACATAAATTTACTAAACATATACCATAATACCTATCTAGATCATTTACACATACTCACATGTACATTTTTCATATTCTGGTCTGACATAGATGATTTTTTTGAACTTTACTTTTAAACATTTTTTTAAACTCCAGCATTGAGTCACAATTTTTCAGAGCAATTTCCAAATGATTCCACAGATCAACACCTTTTACAGATACACACCTTTGCTTAATATTTGTTCTTGTTTTGGGTTTTTTGTACACACTTGTACCCCTTATATCATAAGGACTGTGTCTAATTTCAAATAACTTCTGAGTACTGTGGCAGAGTAAATTGTTATAAACTTTATACATTATTTGTGCTATTTTAAAATCCACCAAGTCATAAAATTTCATTGCATTTAATTTAATAAATAGTGGATGTGTTGGTTCTGTATATTTTGATCCATTAATAATTCTTATAGCTTTCTTTTGCAATTTGAAAACGGTGTTAGTATTTGTTTTATATGCCATTCCCCATAATTCCACACAATAGGTCAAATATGGTAATAATAGTGAACTATATAATATATATAATGATTTCATGTTTAAAACATCCTTACTTTTATAGAGTATCCCTATGATTTTTGACATTTTCCTTTTAACAGTTTCTATGTGTGGCTTCCAACATAATTTATCATCGATAATAACTCCAAGGAATTTATTTTCATTCACCCTTTCTATTTCAATTGAATTCACCATAATTTTAACTTGATGAGTGATTTGTCTAGTGCCAAAAACTATGAACTTGGTTTTATTTAAATTCAATGATAATTTATTTACATCAAACCATTTTTTTATTATATTCAATTCATACTCCACAGTAGTCAGAAGCTGCTTCAGGTTTTCTCCTGAACAATAGAAAGTTGTATCATCAGCAAATAAGACACTTTTCAATATTTTTGAGACATAGCAAATATCATTTATGTACAGTATAAATAATTTAGGGCCAAGCACAGACCCTTGGGGAACTCCATGAGTGATCTTCATGTGTTCTGATTGTACATTATTAAACTGCACATACTGATATCTATTTTCCAAATAACTTTTCATCCACTTATAAGCTAAACCTCTTATTCCATATTTATTTAATTTATTCATTAATATAGAATGATCTATAGTATCAAAAGCTTTTTTTAAATCCATAAAAATCCCAACAGTAAATTTTTTATTATCTATTTCGGTAGATATTGCTTCTACAAGCTCCATGACTGCCATTGAGGTGGTCCGTTTTTCTCTAAACCCATATTGGGTTTCACTTAAGAGCTTATGTTTCTCAATAAAATGATCCAATCTATATGAAAATAATTTTTCTAGAATTTTTGAGAACTGTGGCAACAATGATATTGGTCTGTAGTTATTAAACGTGTGTCTTTCTCCACTTTTATGAACAGGAATGACTTTGGCTATCTTCATTTTTGATGGAAATATACCAGTTTTAAATGATAAATTACAAATATATGTAAAAGGTTGTACAATATATTTCATAATACTTTTAACTAATGTCATATCAATGTTAAGACAGTCAGTAGACTTTTTATTTTTTAATGTTTTCACAACATTTAATACTTCTATATCATTAACATCATTAAGAAACATTGTGGATGAATTATTTACAATGTTCTTATCTATTTCACGTTTGTTTCTTGGCTCTGGGATTTTGTTTGCCAAGTTGCTGCCCACGTTAACTAGATATTCATTAAAATTATTAGCTATGTCAGAAATTTCATCAATTACCATATCGTTATCTTTTATAAAATATTGTGGAAAATTTGTTTTTTTAGAACTTTTTTTAATTACATGATTTAGTGTTTTCCATATTTCTTGTGTATTGCTTTTATTCTGTTCTAATAATTCATGGTAATAATCTTTCTTTCTTATTCGAATAATATTTGCTAATTTATTTTTATAGATCTTGTACTTTGTTTCAGCTTCCACAGTTCTCAATTTAATAAATCTTTTATATAAATTATTTTTCTTTTTGCATGCATTCTGTATTCCCTTCGTCATCCATGTCTTATTTGGACCTTTATACTTTCTTGTAATTTTAATTGATGGACAATGTTTATTATATAAAGAAATAATGGTTGACTGAAATTCACTATATGCAATATCAGGATCGTTATTTGAATAAACCTCAGACCAGTTGTGTTTCTCTAAATCCAACTTAAAGGCAGCCATGGAACGTGTTGTTCTTACTCTAGTTTCAAATGTGTAAGTAGTCGGCTTCATTTTTTTATCAAAATAATCATAAAAAATTGCAAAGATCGGGAGGTGATCACTTATATCGTTAATAAGGAGTCCACTTTCTATTTTAAGGTCAATTTTATTTGTGAATATATTATCAATTAGTGTAGCTGTATCGATTGTTATTCTACTAGGTTTTATAATAACAGGAAATAAACTATTACTATACATCATATTTATAAAATCAGTTGTCTTCTGATGTCCATTAGGATTTAATAAATCAATGTTAAAATCACCACACAATATTCGCAATTTTTTATCATTTGTATAACTAAGGATATCTGTTAACTTATCGTTAAATGTATCAAGACATGATCCTGGTGTCCTATATATACAACTTATAATTACGTTTGATATATTTTTTATGTGAACTTCAATAGTTACACATTCCATTACATTATCCACAGTAGTAGTTAGATGTTCAATTTTACTACATTTGAAAACCTTATCAACATATATTGCAACTCCTCCTCCCCTTCTGTTTTCCCTATTCATTGTAAACAATTCATATCCTTCCATTTCTATATCGCTTATTTTCTCATTATCAAGCCATGTCTCTGATATGGCTATAATTTGGAATTTATTTATTTTACTCAAGCATTTTTTAATTTCTGTAAAGTTTTTATATAGACTTCTACTATTAAAATGTATGATTGAGAATGCACGAAAATCCTTACTTACATTTACATTGAATTGCTCATCAGTGTGGTACTCGCAGGCAAGGTCATAGTTGTTACTACATAAAAATTTATCTGGATCAATCAATGGTTCCTGACAGGAGTGTCCATTGGCACAAGAAGAAAGTCGTCGAGAACCAAGGAGAGAAGGTAGGTGTTTCCACTAGACTAATGTTCTAGTGGAAGCAGCCTTTTTCGGTTCCTAGCAGATGTGTCCATTGGAACAAGAAGACATCCAGATCCCGGAGAAGAGAAGCGGGAAGGATTACAACCGACCCGAAAGGACAACACACCCCACCGTTTGAGAGAGGACATCCGCCGACGAGTAAAGGTAGGAAACCCGAAGGCGGTAGTCCCGATAGAGGTAGAGGCAACGTACACGGGTACGGAGCTGAGTAACCAGGAGCTAAAGTACGTCCCTGAACCCAAAGCGCGCGGGGAAGGCTTCGGAAATAGATAGCTCCACTCCTACAATAAGAAAGCAAAGCGGGCTATAGAACACGCTAGTGAAGTAATGGAAAGAATAATAGGGAGAAATGGGAGGGGAAAGCCCCCCAGCCCTACAGAGAGGGTAGCAGGGTTAATGCCTGCACCCCATCCTCTAGAACAACCAGATATACCAGTAGTGGTTATGCTACTGGGCGAGGGTGTAGATCGATGGCCACCAGGAGCAAGAAGGCACCTGGAAGTAAACAACCCTTCAATCCGTCCTGCCGACCTCGCAGCTGAGGTGGAAAGGTCGGTGAAGGAAACAGGAGTGTTCGTGACTGAATTTCCCGAAATAATGGGCAAAGCAACAGTAGTGGTAAACCACCCCCAAGAGGGATGCACTTCTGGGACGGTGGGCCTTTGGGTCCACTGGTGGACTGTGTTGTTGGATGTGTATAACGTAGTGGAAGTAACTAGCACCGGAGTCCAGTGGGACTCTACGATTAAATCCCTCACCGATAAAATGCATATAAGGGTGGAATTAGCAAATCCCAAGGGGGCTGAAGAATTAAGCTTCAACCTCTGGGAGCAGTCGGGATTTGATCAAAAGCAGAAAGAGTTACAAAAAACGCGGGTAGGCCAGCTGAGGCCGTTGGTGAAGAGGGCTTTGTTGATATGGGCTCATGTGTCCATGAGGAGGATGCAGGAGCATCAGAAAATGATAGCCCAGGAAAAATTGTAAAAATGACTCCCCTGATAAGAACGGCGCCCCTGGGTGGGCTGCCGGAGGAAACAAAAAAGGTTTCAATCGGGAATGGTGTAATATTGTGCCACTATGTGGGAAGCCCCTGGCAAATACGGGGGGATGCTATAGTGATAATAACAGATAGATCACTAAAACCGCATAGTAAAGCGCTTGGAAACATTTTAAGGCAGGAAGCGGGACAAGAATATGAATTAGAGGTTAAACAAGAATTACAAAAAGATAATCAGCGGCCAATAATAGCGGCAAAAACTAGTGGCGGGAACACTCCCTACGGCATGATAATACACGTGCCAGGGACAGAGTGGAACCCCAAAATCGATCAGTCACAATATGCGGACGAGATGGCAAAAGCATTGGAGAGGGGGGTCGACAAAGCGTTAGGAGAAGGAGCGGAGAGAATAGTGATGGCTGTAAATTGGATTAAAACTGGAAAGATGCAGTGGCAACAGGCTGAGTCCATAGCAGTAGCAGCGTTCACTCTAAGAGCTAAGACTCCTGTAACAACACCATCGGGAGTAGAATTTGTGATAGTAATATCAAAAAATCAGAGAGAGGAGCGAGTTAAATCGGTGACAGACGAGATTTTAACCCGTACTAGACAGATGGATCGTGAACGACGCCAGCTCCAGCAATCAATAAACGGAGAACCCAGGGACTCACCCCAGTCATCATCCCCAGTTAAAACATCTCCCGTGCCTCTCCCGGTAAGTGGAAGGAAGTCAGGAGCTGCCCGGGAGGTGGAGGACGAAGAGCAAGCGGGACCGAGCAGACAAACCCCAAAGGGAAAAAACAAGGCCCCAAGGGGAACGGTGACCTTTAGCCCCGTCACGTCTACCCCTGGAACAGCACGGGATCCCTTTTCGGGACAACCCCCCATGAAGACGGTGCCCCTGCCGCAGTGTTTGATGCCAGGAGATGGGAGCGAAGAGGAAGACGATGAAGAGCAAGCTCCTGTTTCAACCGCGACTGGCGCTAACCCCGCTGACGAAGACCAAGACTCAACCTCATCAGAAGATGACCCGGGCAACCCCGGCCAGAACCCGAAAATAGTTACAAGACCAGTTAGTAAAAGAAAGAAAAATCCTCAACCTACGTTTGACGTGTACCAATCCTCAGCAAGGGTAGCTAGAGATCTTAACCTGGGATGGATCGAGACAAAGGATGGGCGAAAAGCTTACATACCCGAGGCAGGGCAAGTAAATCGCCCCTATCCACCTGCCTGGCTCAATAAGCTAGATAGTAAAATGCCTCTAACTATGCGAATAATTTATCGCGAGGCTATTAACATTTTACAGGCTCCGCCATATACCACATTATTAATTCACCAAGACCTGACTAAGAATTTCAGGGATGGCTACGTGGCGGTGGCACATGATTTTATGTTGAGAAGGCTTAAAAAAGCAGTAAATAATAAAGCAAAATGTGAGCTGAGAGCCGACGATGACCTAAATTCAGGTTCTGATAACGATGGAGCAGCGGTTACTGTAACGGTACCAGCCGCCCCAAGAACCTCTTTGAACCAACAGTCCCAATATGTGACACAGCTGGGATCAACTACAATAGTACCAAACCCAGTACCCCAACCACATGACATGGAGGGGGAGGTGCAACAATTTAAGACCTTGAAGGAGTTGGTTCGCCAAAAAGGTAGGCTAGAGACAGCTAAAGAGTATTTAGTTGAGACATGGCCTATGATTAGAGACGCCCCAGGAGGAGATGGTGCTAAGAAACTATGGCTTCAGTACATCCTTGCTAGCCCTGTCGGACCAAACGAAACACCACAACAGGTCTACGAAAGATGGGTGGACGGCGAAGATGAGGATGAAGATGCCCATATTAGCAGGGCTAGAGAGCAACTCAAAAGGGACGTTTCACTGCTAAATCTGTGGCACAAAATTAAGGAAGTTATATCTCCAAATAGGTATATCAAAGTGCTGCGGATGATTGTCAAGGACAGAGGGAACGAAGCTGTCTTTGTGAAAATGGCCCCAAATAGCACGACGCTGAAAATTGAAGCCTCCGTTAAGAAGTGGGATCGCCTAACTAAGCATAACGCTGAGAAAAGGAGAACCGGACCAGTCGCTAGTCGCACCCGAGGGAGCGAACAGCAGGTCCAGCAGGGAGCTCAGCAACCAGTTCAGACTGTCCCCTACGTGAGACCTCAGCAGCAGAGAACGAACTGGAATCAGAGACAGGCCACCCAGCTAGGACAGCAGACGAGGCCCCAACCAAGACAACAGCCAGCAGTGCGAAGACCAGGTCCAGCATATATGCCCAAAGAAGAATTTGACAAACTGAACCCAGAAGAACCTAGAAGGCTGCAGCCTCCGGGGGGCCTGGGAAATAATGGAAACAAAGGCACGGGTCACCCTAGAAGGGGTTTACAGAATAGGGGATAACCTTTATGCTAAGGTGGAGGGAGTGCCCTATTTAGTAAACACAGGGGCCGAGGTGTCCATGACCCGTAGAGCCTTAAAACGAATCGGACACCTAAAAGTAATGGTAGCTGATGGCTCGATTGCCAAAATGCCGGTAGGGATTTGGAAGGGAATTGTGTGGGTGTTAGGACCATACAATTTGTTGACATTAAAAGATGCAGAAGAAATGAAGATACCTAAAAATAAAAGGCAAGTTGCGAAAAAGAGATGGGAAAAACTAAAACCGAAATTAGTGAAAGTAGGCCCTACAAAAATAATACCCGACCAAGAATGGTATAAATCAGTAGATGTACCTGCCGTAAAAGCCCAACAAATCCAAGACAGTGTATTAACACTGGAAGGGAAAAAGAAATTAGGTGAAATTCTAGACAAAGCCGCCATCGCACATTTTAAGAATGATTGCGGTGATTTAGGCGCAAATTATGTGCATATTATAATTGGGGGGGTACATCCGCCAGTGAGGCAATATCCCCTCAACCCCGGAGCAGTGGCCGAAATGGAGGTAATTGTAAAAGAATTATTAGCACTTGGCATTATTCGTGAAGAACTAAACCCTATTACCAATAGCCCAATTCAAGCCGTTAAAAAACCTGAAGCGGTAGGAGGGAGGATGGAGGCCAGTCATTAACTTTAAAGCTCTAAACCGCCGAACGGTGGCTAACCGAGCGAGCCTCATAAACCCCCAGGCGTCTTTAAAAACATGAAGAGTAAAGAAGTATAAATCATATATTGACCTTGCAAATGGATTCTTTTCCCTGAGAATTGCCAAAGCATCACAAGGGAAAACAGCGTTTACGCATAAAGGAAAAGCATACGTTTGGCAGAGGTTGCCGCAAGGATATAAGAACTCCCCGAATGTATTTCAATCAGCTGTCTTGCATATTTTGGAAGGTCTCCCAGTCACAGTTTACATCGATGATGTGTTCATCGCTAGTGACACGGAGGAGGAACATTTGGAGATTCTGCAGGCCGTAATCGAACGAGTGACGGAGGCAGGATTAAAACTAAATCTTAAGAAGTGTCAGCTGGCCAGGTTTGAGGTAGATTACTTGGGATTCCAAGTGTCTGAAGACTTGGGGCTGTCGCAAGCGTATCGAGAGAAAATAGAACAGATTTTGCCTCCAACGTCCGAGAACGAGCTACAGAAAATATTAGGACTGTGTAATTATGTTCGAGATCATGTTCCGTATTATCAGAAATTTGCGAGACCCCTTTATGCCCGATTGCGTAAGAATCCTAATGAAAAGAAAACAAAAGATTGGCCTTGGTCAGCTAAAGACCAAGAGAATTTAGAAGGGCTTAAAAACGCAGTAGAAAATGCTATACGCCTCAAACCGAGAAGCTTGGAAGTCAGGTTGGTTGCCGAGATACAATGTGATGAAGATAATGCAATGGTAAGTGTTAATAATGAAGATGCCGGCTTAGTGACACTATGGACTTATACTATAAATAATGTTGAGAAAAAGTTTCCCCAGGAGGAGAGAGAATTAGCGATTCTTGCTAAATATTGGGGAACATTAAAAGACCTAGCCCAGGGACAAGGCATAAAAGTTGTTACGCAGAGTCAAGTACATCGATACCTGCGTAAAGACACACTAGAAAGTACTAAAGCGACGAATGTGAGATGGGGGAGGTGGGAAGATATCCTGCTTGACCCTGACCTAGAGATAGGACCAGCAAAATCCATATCTAAAAAACAGGCGAAAACTGTAAATAGTGAGGAGAGACCATATGAATGGATTCTATATACAGATGGATCCAAAAAGGGTGAAGACCAGTATGCCCACTGGGGCTTCATCCTGAAACACAATGGTAAAGAGATATGCCGCAGGAAAGGTCAGACTCCTGGCAGTGCCCAAGCAGGAGAGGCTACAGCGGTGTTAGAAGGATTGTTGGAGGCCATAAGATTACACGTGAGTCGAGTAAGACTTATAACCGATAGTCACTATTGCGCCCAGGCGCTCAGAGAAGATTTATCCATTTGGGAAGAAAATGGGTTTGAAGGGGCGAGGAGTAAAGAAATCGCTCATGCTGAGTTATGGAAGAAAATAGCCGAGTTAAGGTTAAATATGACTATCGATGTTGTTCACCAGAAAGCCCACGTCAAGGAGGGGGCTCACTGGAGAGGAAATGATGAAATAGATAAATACGTCCAAGAGAGAAGATTGATAATTGTAGGAGCAGAAAGATGGGACAATACCCCCAAAGGAGGACAAGTGGTCCCAGATGAGTTTGTGTGTGAGGTGACTAAGGCCGTACATGAAGCGCTAGGCCATGGAGGTGCCTTGCCCACAAAGAGAGAGCTGGAGAAACTGGAACTTTGGATCCCAGAAAAGAAAATCCGTTCAGTTATACGAAATTGCGAGTTGTGTAATAAGTATAATGCAGGACGCCGAGGGCAACGAGTGGACGGATTGACGATTAAAAGCACTGTTCCATGGGCATCAGTTTGCATGGACGTAGCAGGCCCCATGGGAGTAAACGGCACTAAAGGTGAGAAGTATCTTGTTGTGCTTGTAGATTCGATGTCAGGACATTTTGGATTAAAAGCGGTACGTAATGCGAATGCTAATAGCGTACTAAAAACACTGGAAGAGGGTTGTATGTGGCTAGGCATACCGAGAGAGTTAAGAACTGACAATGGAACTCATTTCAAAAACGCTATAATAGACAGGTGGTGTCAAAAGTGGGGAATAATAAGGACTTACTCTCCGCCTTACACCCCTCAAGCTAATGGCGTGGCTGAACGAACCATTGGCCTAGTTAAAAGTTGGCTCGGGAAAAATGCTAATGGAAAAGAATGGAGTGAAAAATTGGTGGAGTTGGTCAAGGACTTGATGGGAGGAGCAGAGCAGATAGACCTTCCCCTTCAGAGGAGTTAAACCAGCGCCCCTTTGTCGCTCCTGAGGTAGGACGAATGCAAAGTACAGAAAACACTCAGGGAGGAAAGTGCCCATTTCAGGTAGGACAGAGAGTGTGGATAAAATCTCATGGTCCATCTGATAGCCAGGCAGTAAAAGCAAAGTATGACCAATCTGACATCATTGAAGAAGTTTTAGACAGAAATACAGTGCGATTAAAAAAGAAGGGACTCCAAGGGGTAGAGCAGCTAAAACCAATGCCAGTTAATTCAGCCTAAAGCTAAGGAGTAAGACAAATAATTAAAAAATGGAAGCAGCCACTCCGGCCTTTGTCAAGCTCGTTATGGTGAAAGGAGCTGTCATCGTGCGGAGGACTGAAAAGGAAATAATGGTTGGTAGGGCATTTAATCTTTGGATAAATGCAATAAGAGGATATATTGTTAATAGAGTAGAAGATTTTAGTTGACAACCGGCTATCTTGACCTGCATAATTTGTAGTGGAAGCAAGGAGTCGAGGAGCCAGTGGAATGTGGAACAGATATCCGACGAAGGCTGGTTGGACGAGCTTAAGCCGGATTTGAGCGAGGTAGGCACGGCTAAGATATTTGAAATACAAATATGTGGGTATTGTAGAATAAAGAGCCTACCTAGAATAAAAGTGCATGTTCAGTGGGATTTAGCCCCGCAAGAGAATACAGATGCACAGTATTGTAAATGTATGTGGGATGGAGAGAAGGTATTGTATTGTCAACATTGTTGGATGAGAATGGGAAGAGGTTCACTGATAAGAGCTGGGGAAGCCGAAGGGTGGAAGTTAACTAGAGCGGAAACCCCGATAAAGTCGCTGAGTTCCGATTTGCTGACCTATTGGCCTATGGAGATTGTCAGGTTCATCAATACTGACACTTTTATAATAATTTTACACAGACACAAAAAGGAGAGAAAGACACCGAAATACCTTTTAACACGCTAGCGAGGAGAGCAGAGGAGAACTGTGCCATACAGTTCAAACCCATGCTTCTAAAACAGTCCCTCTGCCCCCTCTCTTTTTATTTGGATTGCCTGGCACACAAAATGAAAATAGGGAGGGGAAGCGAAAGAGATACTGATTATCTTCTCCATCCAGGTTCTTCTTTGACGTTCGATCATGACCTTGCAGAAACTCAATAAACATCACGTTTCATGCAAGGGCACTTTCGATTGCCAACGGATGCGTAATTTCCAGATCTTCAAGAGCAGTTTTGCTCTCGCTGAAAACACTATATTTAATATGAATGATTATGAAACTTAGCAAATGTATGATAAAAACTATACAGTTAAATCAATCAAATCATCTTCTGCAAATCACACTTGTTAGTTAATTATTCCCAATTCAACAATTATTCTATCATTCCCCCCTTTTTATCCTACATTTGCTACCAAAAAGAATATCATTAGAAAGACCTCCCAATGGCTTTACCCCAACAAATCATAAATTCTGCAGCAAAGAGAAAAATCAACACCGCCGAACGCACATTCGCATAGACAAAAATATTATTGTAAATAAAAATTGGCTCAGAAAACGGGTCAATAAGAGGATAGAGGGTCGTCACCAGTGTTGGCCAGGTCATCCAGCAAGCCCGTGTTAACCCGAGATTCATCCTGTCTCACCAACAAAGGGAATAAGTCATTCAATTTAGAATTTGTAGGGGCTATAGCAGCGGAGATAAGGCGGTTGAGGAGAAGGCGAATGCAGGGGATCATTCAACAACCACAAAATGCAAGAACAACAACTGAGGCAGCAATGGAAACCAGAATAGAGAAATCCAGATTTTTGTACTTGCCAAACATGCTATCCCATCACTCAGCACAGGCAGAGGTGTCCACACCTGAGTGCTCCTTCATCTTGTGGTTCAAGGTGCGCAGGCCATCTATGGCCTTCGAAAGAGCGCCCTCCGTGGCGGTATTTTTGGCACGTAAGTGCAGCAATGGCTGCCAAACATAGCACAGACACCACCTTTTTCAGCAAGGAGCATATCGACCGCAGTGCGGTTCTGGAACGCCATGAGTGAGGTAGCAGCCAATTGTTCTCGAATTGCAATAAAGCCAGTCTCAGTGTAATTTCCCAGTTTCTGAACATTATAGTGGATGTAGTTGATCCGACCGCCATTCTTGTTGGGTGTTATCCAATTAAGAATGGACTCCCACCCTGCTGCAATCTAGTCAACCAACTCATACTCATCCGGTACTCCCCGTGGCTCGCCAATGGAGTCAATGTAGGTCAGATTCCCGTCCTCCCAGGCAAGCAAGCGCCTCCTGGAACGTTGGAAACATGACCCCAGCCCTCCAGCGGTTTGGAAGAGCAAGTCTCCCCCACCAGGTTGAAGGCCAGACTCCAGGTTCTACACAGCCAATTGGATGTCTCGGTCTGTAGCTGGAAAAACAGACACGGGTAAGAGGAGTGACACAAGCGCAGCCACATGGACCAGTCTAATAAGAGGGTGCAAAGTTTTAGCAAAATAATCAGTCGTATAACTTGATCAGTCTCTACTGGTCTCAGCAAGCAGTGTTGACAATTTAAATCTCGCCAATATATACCAAACATACCCCTTGCCATGACTATAAGCACTATACCCATGCTCTTCTTCAACCCTAACAGATCTGGTCTCGGTTAGCAAGATATCAGACCATAGAAATATAAGAATAATAGTAGCACAGACGGAAGACTGAGACTGACTGGACTGGGAGCCCGTAATTGATCAAGGATGCAGGAAGAGGAAAAAATTGTTGTTACTGGGCAATTTATCTGTCCGCATTGGTCCGGGTTTAGCGAGTGTCACCTTTTTATGGTGATGGTAATTTTTTATTTTGTATTTATTTATTTATTTATTTTTAACCTTAGCTTTTTCGGAAGTTCTCTATTAGATCGACTAGCTACGCTATATGCCTGCATAGCAGTGGTGTACTAGTTTCTTCATTCGGCCCCCCCCCTCGGAAATGTAAACCATCAACTGTGACATAAGAATCAGCCCGATATAAAGCAGACACAACACTGCAGAAATCGTTACCATTATAATGACATAACACGCAGCGGCACATTTCAGACACTTACGACACGTCATTGTCAGCTGAGAAACTCCTACAATGGTTCAGGCGTCTTGTAAATTCTTCACTGGCCCTCAGGTATTTTCAGACACTAAAAATCTGCACCCACCTTTATGCCAGACTTGGCTCACCGTCCCCCCTGAGTTTCTCAGATGAGATGACCTTTTTACAATGTGTGAGATGTATCCAAGTCTTTCTTTCTGCGATCTTTGACAGCTGTTGGTGTAGTCATCAGCACTTGATGCCAATGCTTCCTCTTTATGGCTCGCACCAGGACCCAATCTCCAGGCGTAGTCAGCTCTTCCTGTGAGGGGGAAGCAAAAACTCCCCCTGGCATTTCTAAATCTTTAGCGCATATACTCTACCAAAGTAGCCTCATCGTCTTAACTACCACGGTGTAGTAAATATTTACAGTTTATACGGTTTCCCCCAAAAAAGTTTCAAATGGAGTTAGACCTGCCGCACTAGTTATATTAATATACAGTTTCACTAGGGCTATACATTGAGTCCACGCTCTGTTCTATATCCTCCATAAATGTCTATAGGTGTTTGTTTGTTTTTTAATTGTTCCGTTCATTCGTTCTACAAAGTCCACGCTCTGTGGGTAAGCTCAATGGTGTTTTAAATTAACATGGAACATTTTGCCAATCTTTTCAATAATTGTGTTCACAAAATGTGTTCCATTGTCACTATAAATAGCTTCTGGAATGCCATATCGCGGTATTATATCCTTACATAATGCCTTGGCTACCGTTAGTGCATCAGGGTGTGATGCTGGAAAAATTTCAACCCACTTTAAAAAGGCATCAATTATGACCAAGCAATATTGTTCCCTTCACATTTGCTTAGCACAATAAAATCTATACATATTCTTTTAAAATGGATACGTAGCCTGGGGAAACTGGCCACTCTTAGGCCTAGAATTCCCTTATGGATTATGTTTTGAACAAGTCAGATGAGCTCTTCAAAAATATCTTGAATACAAATTAAACCTCTAAAAATTCAAATCAAATTAAAACTCTTAATGTCAGAGGGTGAAAAAGCACGATTGTGGAGCTACTTTCTACTGCCATATATGCAGCCACAACTGCTCTGACGCAATGAGGAAGTGCGCAAGCCACATTGTCCATTTTAGAGGAGAAATAGGCTATTGGCCTTAATTTATCTCCATATTATTTATTATTATTATTATTATTTTTTCCAATACAGAGGTCATATAATACCTCTTACAATCTACCATTTGAACGAATAATTTTGAATAATCAGGCAGTGCTAAAACAGCACTAACACCAAGGCCTGTTTTATGTCACAGAATGCCTTCTCTGCTTCAGGTGTCCACTGTAATGTAAAAGACATTTTCAGATTTTGTTCAAAAAACAATTTTGAGAGTGGAGCGATAATTTTGGCATAATTAGGAATTCACGACCTACAGTAATTTGTAAGTCCCAAAAATGACAATCTATTTTTTGTCAGTGGCTTTGGAGCTTGCAGGACAGCAACTTTTCTGTCTTCAAAAATTGTTCATCCCCTTTTGTTCAAATTGTGCCCTAGATATCTCACTGATTCCTTGCATAATTGCAACACTTTTCCCATTGTTTTGGAGAATTCAAATGGTAATGGACCTCTCGCCCTGTTGACCCTCGAAGGCCCTTCCTCCCCATCGCCTGCCGATGAGGAGGGTGATGCAGTAAAAGAAGACGGAGGAAGGAAATTTCTGGAGATGACGAGGAGTTACATAACTGCCTCTTCCTTTCCGCCCTCCCACTTTCCCTTCAACTCCACTTGTCTAGCTTTATCGCCACTTCGCTTTTCTATCATAAACATCCAAAATTCGGTATCGTCATACCCATCATTTTACATTTTCTTCTTATTTAATTTTCACGTTTTTAATTCCATTTTGTAACTCGAGTATTTTTATTGTATTAAGCTGGCCAGCAAAATTATACTTGTTTATCCATTTATTGAGATATTTTATTTTATCAGGACATTGACTTCCCACAAATTTCCAATTCTTACATGTTAGCTTTTGTTTGAGAAGGAGAGGGGTGTTCTAGTCATGCAGTAGCATTCCCCCTTGCCTTCGGGCAGTTTCTCCGAATATGACCAGTGTTGCCACACCGCCAACAAACTATCGTTTTTTTCTCAGTCCGATTATTGTCATTGGAACTCCCACCTGCCTGCCTTGTTAGTTTTTGCTTCGGATCCTTTATCTTTGCCTGTTTACTGTTTGATTTCTCCATTTTGGAGTCAACGGTTCACCTAGGGTGACTATGTTGACTTTTTTAACCTTGAACAGGGCGACAATTACTTCCCGTCTGAGGTAATTCTCAAGCTTCTACCACAAGTGGCGGAGAATTCTTGCCTTTGCTTCCTCAGACAGCTTGTCACTCAATTTCCTGTTCACATGAGGTAGCGAACCTCCAGTCACACTGTACACATTCACACTGCGGAGCTTCTATGCGCAACAGGACACCGCCGCCCTTCCCAGTTTTAAAGTCTACTCTGACTATCAGTTTTAGAGTCTGCTCTTTTTATGGGTTTTAGGGTCTTCTCTGACCACCAGTTTTAAAGTCTACTCTGACCACCAGATTTAAAGTCTACTCTGACCACCAGTTTTAAAGTCTACTCTGACCACCAGTTTTAAAGTCTACTCTGACCACCAGTTTTAAAGTCTACTCTGACTACCAGTTTTAAAGTCTACTCTGACTCTCAGTTTTAAAGTCTACTCTGACTCTCAGTTTTAAAGTCTACTCTGACTTCGTCTCACTCATACTCCACCGAAGTACGGGTGAAGTACTTACCAAAGATGTCTTCTCTCTCTGGTCACCCGTCAACCTTCGGCTCCCAGGCGCAGAGACGAAGCCCAGGGTTCCCAAAATAAGGGATATAATGCCACGGCCGAGGTCTTTACCTGGACGTCGACTCAGCTCCCGGAAACGTCAGGCATATTGGGTCCCGGGTTTCGGCACCAAAGAAATGTCAGGTTCATCAATACTGACACTTTTATAATAATTTTACACAGACACAAAAAGGAGAGAAAGACACCGAAATACCTTTTAACACGCTAGCGAGGAGAGCAGAGGAGAACTGTGCCATACAGTTCAAACCCATGCTTCTAAAACAGTCCCTCTGCCCCCTCTCTTTTTATTTGGATTGCCTGGCACACAAAATGAAAATAGGGAGGGGAAGCGAAAGAGATACTGATTATCTTCTCCATCCAGGTTCTTCTTTGACGTTCGATCATGACCTTGCAGAAACTCAATAAACATCACGTTTCATGCAAGGGCACTTTCGATTGCCAACGGATGCGTAATTTCCAGATCTTCAAGAGCAGTTTTGCTCTCGCTGAAAACACTATATTTAATATGAATGATTATGAAACTTAGCAAATGTATGATAAAAACTATACAGTTAAATCAATCAAATCATCTTCTGCAAATCACACTTGTTAGTTAATTATTCCCAATTCAACAATTATTCTATCAGAGATAAACGAGAGGACGTGCGACCCGAGATTTCAGGCGCTGCTTTATAACAACTGGCCGCCAGAAGGAGGTGAGTATCGCCGCTTATTGTTGGCTCGGAGGCGACGCCAACTCTAATATATGTTGAACCTAAGTGTGTAGTTGAACCAGGGGTACCCTGGGCCACAGTAATCAATGGTGTGTTAGCCCGAGGGGATATTCCGATGGAAACATTACCTGACGTCCCACAAGAAAGGATAATAAATATTGATAATATATATAATAATAATGTGTTAATGTACGCTACATTGGATAAAATGGAATATAAGGCTAAAACAGCAATAATAAGTGAGTCCAGTGGTGTCGCCTCAACAAGATACGAGGTCTGACACAGGATACTGGATAAAAGTAAAAATAATGATGGCCATGAAACCTTATGAGGGTATATACTCATTGGGAATGGAAGTGTCAATGAGTACGGAGGAGGAGGCCAAGCGACTTCACCCCAAATATATTTTTTATGGGGAGTGCCATAATAATACACAGATAAGAATATATAATGATAGAACCTATAAAGATAAAAAGAGTGAAAAAATAAGGCCTAATGGTAATGAGAAGATGATGGCATTAGCTCAGGTGGCCACAGAAAAGCTAGAAAAACTTAATGTGAATTCATTAAGTGAGGGAAGGCTCGGGCAAGAACGAGTGACCCATGTCAGGGGAAAATCTGACCTTAGAGGTCGCCCAAAGGAAAAATGGTGGCAAGGATGTCCATACCCGGCTTGTACCGGTGAAGGACATGTAGTCGGCGACCACAAAAGACATTGGTCGCTACGTGGATGTCCTAGTTTTAACAATCCATGTCAGTATAAATCACCTAGATGGAAGGAATTGGTGAGAAAGTGTAGAAAGGCCCCTCATTCCGTTTTTCCCCAGGAGGAACAGATGGAGATGGGTAAAGTATTGGAAACTCCAGCCGCGAGGTCAAAGGCGGAATGGAGGGAAGGGCCAGACATGATGAAGATAAATGGTCAAAAGATCAAAAAAGCTAGGAAAACTGATTATCAATAAATTAAAAAAATAAGGGAAAAAAAAAAAAAAACCCCGCCTATTTTAAAAGAAAATAAGTTTTTGTAAAAAGATAAGATAATTATATAATGAAGGCCAACCCCCAAGAAAAGGAGGAGGAGCTAATGAGATGTTAAAACGCAACAGTCCTTAAAGGACAAGACCAAAAGAAGAAAGCATGAAACGGAGCTACGAGATGGAGGAAGAGCAAGGTTGTAGCAAGCTAGTAATACTAGAGCTAAGCTCTAGTACTAAGCTAGAAGACCCACCGGACACAGTTGTTGAACAACCTAAAGCTATTAACCGCCAGCGACAAAATTGGAGGTATGGAAAGGTTTTGATAACTATCAAACTTTGTTTTATGGTAATATTTTTGATATATTATTTGAGGAGTCAAAAATCTAGCATCGCTAACACAGCCCCGATTAATCCCCTCGACCTGGTAAAAATACGACATGGCACCACTAAAGTAATCAACCAGACGTGTTGGAAGGTGGAGGTGAAGCATGTTTGTGAGGAATGGAGAAGGAAGAAGGGAAAAAATAGGGGAGCCTGCGGTGCTGGCGAGGAAAAACCCTGTGGGGTAGAATGGAGAAGGGAGAAGATAGCAGTAATAAATTCCTATCTTCGCACCTTTAACAGCACATATTATAATGAAACCCTAGAGGTCTTGAGAAGAAGTATTATATATCCTGCGAAATCAAAAAGCAAGTGTGCACATCCAGTGATTTTACGAGTTGATAACACAACAAGCGACTTTACAGTCAATATTACCTTGTTATGTCTGGAGAAGCAAGAACAAAGAATCATCAGAAAGAACTGGGTCCAGATCGGGAAGGAAGAACCTGCTTGGTACTTCAACGAATATTGTGCAAGACTGCCAGATGCAACAGGTGGATACTGGTTGAAGACAGGCCATGACGCCCCTGACTTTACCTACCCGGCGGCCCCACGGAATGACACCTGTACCGAATTTCGCCCGGCATGGGAACGATGTTGGAACTGTATAACCTTTCGGTGCGAGGAGCCAGGGACCAACGGGACCACAGATTACTTGCCAGGTACTCCTACTCCATCATCAGGTAGGTCACCTAAATTTCTTAAATTACGTCGGTTTGCAAAATTTAAAAAGCCTATACCAATATCACAGAAAAAATTAGTAATAACGCGACGGCCAGGATGCAAGTTAATGTTAGAAAAGGCCCAGTCGTATAATAATAGCCATTGTGATTGGAATATAATGAAATATTGTTTTGAGCCCTATCATATGTTTTGTTATGCAGATGAGGGTAATAGAATTACACTCTCCGATATAGGGCTTAGGGGTGATATAAATTTAATCCTGAGTCCCTTTATTAGATTATATGCCGGAAATATATTAGATCAAAAGAAAATAGAAGTGAAACATGAAGTATGGCTAAATGATTCCTTTCCATAGATATGGAAAAGAGATACATATATATTGAAATCAACCTTTAATAAAACTTTGGGAATAAATGTGTTAAAAATAATATGGGCACGGATGTGGGCTCAACATATTCCTACACCGGATGATTTATATAATGTCCCAAAAGGGGATTTTGATAAAATTGACCAATATATAGCATTGAGAATATATAACAGATTACATAGGAAGGAGTGGATAAGTGGAATTTCACCACGATGCCCCTTGGTGGAGACAGGAACGCCACCTTTGACTCATTGGATATATAACTATACAGGGTTGAACACAAACCTAACGATTAAAGGAGTGCTCCAAGCATGGAAAGAAGGACACACGAGAGATGAGAGTAAGACGTGGTGGGGGCTCAATAAAGACGAGATGGTTCAGGATGTGATACCTTGCTTAGGAGAGTCGGAGAATTATTGGGTTAAATATCAATATATGGCGACGGTATACTCTAAAGAGAACGATATTTGGCCTGACATTGAAAGACCAGCCTTATATGCTAATCCAAGACCATGGGAAATGTTGTGTAAGGGGGGAGAGTCCGTGAAAAATTTTAATGAATGCACAATTGTATTAGCACGTATACCCTGTTATAAAGTCTCCCGATTTCAGAATTTTTGTAATATACGTTATCGCGATGAGAATTATGCCAACTATGAGGGGGCAATATGGATCAAGGATAATAATAATCAATGGATCCGGAGTCAAGCTGCAGGTAGAGAATATTGTACGCGATGGGACAAAGATCATGACTTATCCAAAATGGTAGGATTAAGAATGATCCCCAAGCCTCCTGACTCTATTATGCAGATCTTAAAAGGTCACGCATTTAGGAAGACCCTTTGTAAAGGGGATATAGTTACAGGGTTTGATTGGCTGGGATTTAATAAAATTTATGGCCCTGGCACATGCCACGAACCTGCTGAAAGATGGCTGCATTGTGGACACAGTGACGAATATGATCATAAGGGGGAACATATATATACTTGATATGAGAGAATAAGATTGGCAATAAAAGATGTAGTAAAAACTGTGGCCAATACAGCCGGGGAAGTTATAGAAGATGTAGCAGAGACGGCAGTTATTGGGATAAATACAGGGCTATATGGTTTATTATATGATGTAGGACTATGGTTCCTGCTAGTGTCAGGAATTGTCCTGTCAGCAGTTATAGCTGTTACAGTTAACAAAAGAGGGATCTTGGCATTATCTACCCACCGAAATTATAAAGAGAAAACCTCACCAAATAAGGTTAAAGCTCAGTTATTGGCCAACGAGCTGCAGAAAAAATGGGGGGGCCGACTAAGGGGAAATTATTGAGGTGGGGATGGGCTTCAGAAAAGGGCGGGATCGATCCAATTATAGATCAGACGCCCTAGCCCTGACTTCCTCACTTCTCACTGAAATCTTTTGGCGGAACAGTAACCAACAACTAACCATGGCTTGTAATGCTTTGGGTAAAGGTATCATTGGAAGACCAGGCGCCCTTCATAACGTGAGTAATGAAGTGGAATATTGGATAATTTTTATAATATGGCTTTTTTATTGTTGTGTCGGATATAGCGAACAACTAAGTTAGTAGTGTGGGGAATAATTTTAATTCTCCTTTGGTTATGTCTGGTCGACCACTTGGTTTTAAGAATTTGGGTTTTTATCTATGTATTTTTTATTTTTTTATTCTCCCGCCAAGAGGTTCCGCTACTCGGAAGAGCGACCACACCCTCGCTCTCCCATAATAGAGGTGTTCCGCATTGATGGAATAGATGCGGATGGAAACTTAGACAAAGATTAGAATGTATATATTGGGAGCCGCAATATTTTAGGTTTTCCCCAGGTCTAAGAATTATCGAATTGTGTCTATGTGTTTAACAGGATAACCAAGATAAGCCGCGGTGTGTCTTCTGTGGAAGGGATCTCCTCACATCCGCTTGGGTGGTGGGGGATGCTTACTACGGACATTGTTGTTATCCGTTGCCCGCAGTGGATGAGGGTAGAGAAATGTGGCTCATACCAGATGGGCTTTTTCTAAATTTCGTCAGTGATTTTTTCATTGATATCCAGTGTGGTTCCTGGATATGGCCTGGCTTTGCTGACCTCGCGGGCTCAAGTAAGTTGGAAGGTTTGGTTCAAAGTCGCTTGAAAGAGATACGTTATTATTTTAACGTTGAGGGTGAATTTATCGGGGGAACTTTCCCTTTAATGCGCATGATATGGCGCCTGCCTGACGGTGCTCGGCGCTTGACTTTCAACACCTTGGCTGGCTTCTGTGTAGCCGCCACTCCTTTGAGACAGGTCGGATCCAATCGGGATGAGTGGCCCTACGAGCCTGTAACGCCCTCCTCGCCCTTCCTGGACCGGGTTGACGAGCCTGGGGAACCCAGAGCCGCCCGACAGGATGTTCCAGTTGGTAAGGTTGTGCCACTGTTGAGATCACCCTCCCCCACGGTTACATCGACCACTGATGACCTGGAGGGTGTGCAAGGCGAGGATGGGGGTGGAACGGGGTCATCTCCCTCCCTGATGATAGGTGAACTGGGCCTGTGGTCTCCTCTTACTGATCCTCCGTCCGACTCCTTGCCTTCTGAATCCTCGGTGTCTCCGTTGCCGGATGACACAAGGGGGTTGAATGCAGGTGACTGGTTGGAGCTGGGGGCTTTTGCGGTTGATCAGTTTGGACACCATTGATCTCTAGGAGGGGGTGTTGAATTGAGTGGATTGAGTAGGGTCAGATGAAACGCCATATCATGTAAAATGAGATAACAAATTAATGGACTAGACTCAATTCGTAATTAGAGACCAATAGGTGTCTGTAGGACCGATAAATCATTCTTTGGCCTCTGGGTGTAGTTCCTCAAAGTAACCACCAGATGCCGCCAAACCTATACAACTAAGCCACCCACTCAGCATTGCCCGGACATTCCATATAAGATACAAATTGAGTGTAAATAAATGATATCCTGAATTAAATAATAATACACAACACAATCTATATTCGACAATTGTTAACCTGATTTTTGGATCAATGTTTGTAGCACATTGAAAGCCAACTATGAAGTTTTGCTGTCTTTTCTTTTTCTTTTCTTTTCTTTTATTTACAAGCGATACTGTCTTTTATTGCTGATAATATTGCTATAACTGCATTGAAAAGATTATCTATATATATTGTTTGATTTAACAAAGATATATACAAGATGTGCAACAGAGATTAGAATTAACCTGTTAAGTGCCGTGAGAGAATTTGGGATTTAACATGTCATGTATATATATGTTATTCATGCTTAATTAATATATCTATGATGTTATTTATTTTAACGTTCATCATTGTCGAATAGAGCTGAAGACCTTGACGTATTTTTATGTATGACTCATCATTCAACGTTGTATATCCATGACACATTTATAAAGAATGTATGACTTCATGACTCATCTTCATGGCTCATCTGTGGAAAATTACTGAGAATAAGTCCCAACAAGTGCGCTTTGATATGAGGAGGCGGAAGGACATTTACCAGAAGAAGTCAGTGGTATGACCCAAGGGGATAAAAAGCCGTCACCAGCTGGGATCGACGCCCTTTTTTCTTCACCCTGCGATGTGGTCTGGACAGAGTATATTCCCGAAGAAGGATTATAGCTGCCTGTTTGAGGACTTATGATTTTTTTCCGAAGGACTTGGACCAGCCGTGAATGGAATTATCTTTAATAATTGATAATGTACAAATCTTTTAACAATAATGATATATAATAGGAAGATATGAATGACTAATCGCGTGTTAGGGTAGGGGCCATTTAATACACTCTCATATCTTTAAAATTATTTTTGCCAAAAACATCTTATTGTCAATCAGGTCTTAAGCTTTTCCGAGAAATGATCAATCTTAGAAAGCTTATTATAAAAGGTTTATATTATTCTTAATTTTTTGTTTTTATTTTATTTTATTTTGATTGATTTAAAGTTTTATCATTAAATGTGATTTTTATGATTTATATTGGTTATCTTATTATTGTCAATAAAATTGTTTAAAAGATAATTTTTGAATCAATCATTTTATTGTTTTGTTTTAATTTTTATATTATTTGTCTTTGATTTTATTTTTATTTTTGGTCGTTTTATAAGACCTTATTATTTGTCTTTGATTTTATTTTTATTTTTGGACGTTTTATAAGTCCTTATTATTTGTCTTTGAATTTATTTTTATTTTTTGGACGTTTTATACTAATGCTAATGTTAGCATGCTAATGCTAAGCTAGTATGCTAATGCTAATGTTAGCTTAGCATGCTAATGCTAAGTCAGCTTAGCATGCTAATGCTAATGTTAGCTTAGCTTGCTAATGCTAATGTTAGCTTAGCATGCTAATGCTAATGTAGCATATTAATGTTAATGTTAGCTTAGCATGCTAATGTTAGTTTAACATGCTACTGCTAATGCTAATTTAGCATGCTTATGCTCATGTTAGCTTAGCATGCTAATGTTAACATTGTCATGCTAATGTTAGCTTAGTATGCTAATGCTAATGCTAAGTTAGCATGCTAATTCTAATGTTAAGTTAGCATGCTAATGCTGTTAGCTGCTTATTAAGTTTGCCACTCCTTACACCATTGCAACTCGATTCTACCCTTCTTACTTCATTGCTTACTTATTTCTTCTCACTTTACTCCATTGCTTACCCGATTACTTGCTACTTACTCCATTTCTTACTTGATTTCTTCCTTGTTTTCTTGTTTCTTGCTGATTTATTTGTACTTTTGTGGTATTTGTCTTCCTTCAACTGCTCCTAGATTTCTGGATGAATTTAAACCATTCCAACTTCAGCATGTTAAGTTCATTCCATGTCATTCAGTATCATTGAACATCATTCAATATCATTCAACATCATTCAATATAATTCAACACCATTCAATATCATTCAATATCATTCAGCATCATTCAACATTATTCCAAATCATTCCACAGGTATTCATTCAGCTCTCCAGCCTTCACACGCCATTTCCCCAGAAATGGCATTTCTAGTTTTACTTTATTCTTCACATTTTTTCAGACAAAATGCGGGCGTACCGTTGAACGTACCGACACAAATGAGGTATCAAAAGATGCGTCTCGATCTGACTCGGCGGGGTACCATTTTTTTCGGAATTTTGAGTTACCATGGCGACGCAATTTCCCAAAAACCCCGCCAAAATTCCCATAGGAATGAATGGAAAAGGGGGGAAATTTAACACCTTTTTCCAAGCCACGCTGCGCGCACATACATTGACCGACCGAGACGATTTTTAGCTCATTTTGTTGCAATTTTTCCCATCTTTAGCTCTGTGTCGAATTTTTTTTTTTAAGAAATGTAAGCGCTCCCTCCTGTGCGGGTTCAAAGACAGGGTGTGAAATGAAGAAAAAAAGGCTTTTTACATTAGTGTGTATTGCGTCTGCTAGAGTGGGGCAATCAGCGCTAGAGTGGAGAGACAAAAAAAATTCTTTAGAAAAAATTCACTTCAACTCGTCACCGTGGCCACAATATTTGCTCACTAAACATTAAATTTGGATATTTTGTAGTCACAAGGGTCTTCTTTCTGACAAACCCACTTTTGTGCAGCAAAGGTGTCATTTAGTACCTTTTATTTGACTGGAAGCGAGGGGAAGTCGCACTTTTTCGCCCATTGAGCCCCATGTTATTTTCGCCGCCTTTTTTTTTTATTTTTTTTTAAAAGTCACACGTTTTCAACCTGCTCTAATTTGGTCATATTTTATCCGATTTAAAAAATGAGAACATGCTTGCGTTCCCCAAAGCCTTGCCGTTCTAAAGGGGCATTTCTGAAATCTGTATCTTAAACCGTTGAGTCGTGAGAGCATTTTGTTCGAGGTGTGCGCTTTCTCATAGTCCTCAATTGAAGCAAAATGTTCGCCCACCTGGTAATTACGAAATGTGTGTGCGTGAATGCGCATATTTGTTAAAGAGACAGTAACCCATTTTCAGTTTATTGATTATGGCTTAACTTCCACATTTCTTGATCATTTAAAACCATTCGAATTTTAAACTCTTCAGATCATTCCCAATTTTCGTTTAATAAAAAAAAAAAATCAAAGCACAATATTATATTTTTGTTTATGAAATTTAATGTAATGAACTGCTATTTAAATGGTGCTTTTTGAGCTATTCTGCCCACTCTCTTACTTCTGCACAGCAACTGCCTCAGCCAATCAGAGCTGCTTGTTGTCATCTACGCCTGGAATTTCCCCACCACCGCCCACACACAGTGGCGGCCATCTTGGCCAATTGTTGAGGTGCACCCAGGTTTCTCGGGCTCTGCCTGCATGGAGCGGCGGCCATTTTGGTCAATTGATTAGCTAGGGCTGGGATTCTCACACTACTGCCCACACACAGCGGCGGCCATCTTGGCCAATTGATTAGCTTGGCCAGGGATTCTCACACTACTGTCCATACAGAGTGGCGGCCATCTTGGCCAATTGATTAGCTAGGCCAGGGATTCTCACACTACTGCACACACAGAGCAGCGGCCATCTTGGCCAATTGATTAGCTAGGCCAGGGATTCTCACACTACTACCCACACAGAGCGGCGGCCATCTTGGCCAATTGATTAGCTAGGCCAGGGATTCTCACACTACTGCCCACACACAGTGGCGGCCATTTTAGCCAATTGATTAGCTTGGCCAGGGATTCTCACACTACTGTCCATACAGAGCGGCGGCCATCTTGGCCAATTGAATAGCTCGCCCAGGGATTCTCACACTACTGACCACACACAGCGGCGGCCATCTTGGCCAATTGATTAGCTTGGCCAGGGATTCTCACACTACTGTCCATACAGGGGCGGCGGCCATCTTGGCCAATTGATTGGCTAGGCCAGGGATTCTCACACTACTGCCCACACAGAGTGGCGGCCATCTTGGCCAATTGTTGAGGTGCACCCAGGATTCTCGGCCTCTGCCCGCATGGAGCGGCGGCCATTTTGGTCAATTGATTAGCTAGGCCAGGGATTCTCACACTTCTGCCCACACACAGCGGCGGCCATCTTGGCCAATTGATTAGCTTGGCCAGGGATTCTCACACTACTGTCCATACAGAGTGGCGGCCATCTTGGCCAATTGATTGGCTAGGCCAGGGATTCTCACACTCCTGCCTACACAGAGCGGCGGCCATCTTGGCCAATTGATTAGCTAGGCCAGGGATTCTCACACTACTGCCCACACACAGCGGCGGCCATCTTGGCCAATTGATTAGCTTGGCCAGGGATTCTCACACTACTGTCCATACAGAGCGGCGGCCATCTTGGCCAATTGAATAGCTAGCCCAGGGATTCTCACACTACTGGCCACACACAGCGGCGGCCATCTTGGCCAAATGATTAGCTTGGCCAGGGATTCTCACACTACTGTCCATACAGAGCAGCGGCCATCTTGGCCAATTGATTAGCTAGGCCAGGGATTCTCACACTACTGTCCATACAGAGTGGCGGCCATCTTGGCCAATTGATTGGCTAGGCCAGGGATTCTCACACTACTGCCCACACAGAGTGGCGGCCATCTTGGCCAATTGTTGAGGTGCACCCAGGATTCTCGGCCTCTGCCCGCATGGAGCGGCGGCCATTTTGGTCAATTGATTAGCTAGGCCAGGGATTCTCACACTTCTGCCCACACACAGCGGCGGCCATCTTGGCCAATTGATTAGCTTGGCCAGGGATTCTCACACTACTGTCCATACAGAGCTGCAGCCATCTTGGCCAATTGATTAGCTAGGCCAGGAATTCTCACACTACTGCCCACACAGAGCGGCGGCCATCTTGGCCAATTGATTAGCTAGGCCAGGGATTCTCACACTACTGCCCACACAGAGTGGCGGCCATCTTGGCCAATTGTTGAGGTGCACCCAGGATTCTCGGCCTCTGCCCGCATGGAGCGGCGGCCATTTTGGTCAATTGATTAGCTAGGCCAGGGATTCTCACACTTCTGCCCACACACAGCGGCGGCCATCTTGGCCAATTGATTAGCTTGGCCAGGGATTCTCACACGACTGCCCACATACAGCGGCGGCCATCTTGGCCAATTGTTGAGTTGCACCCAGGATTCTCGGACCCCGCCCACACAGAGTGGCAGCCATCTTAGCCAATTGATTAGGTATGCCTGGGATTGACCTAATTTCAACAGGAAGTGACCTAAAAATGACCTGCTATCAACAGGAAGTGACCTAATTTCAACAGGAAGTGACCCAGAACTGACCTAAAATCAACAGGAAGCGACCCGATTTCAACAGGAAGTGACCTAATATCAACAGGAAGTGACCCGACTTCAACAGGAAGTGACCTGATTTCAACAGGAAGTGACCTCAAATCAACAGGAAGTGAGCATGCTAGTGTTAAGTTAGCATGTTAATGTTAGTTTAGGATGCTAATGCTAGGTTAGCATGTTAATGCTAATGCTAAGTTAGCATGCTAATGTTAGCTTAGCATGCTAATGCTAGCTTAGCATGCTAATGCTAATGTTAGCATGCTAATGCTCGTTTGGCATGCTAATGCTAAGTTAGCATGCAAATGCTAATGCTAAGTTATCATGCTAATGCTAAGTTAGCATGCTAATGCTACGTTAGCATGCTAATGCTAAGTTAGCATGCTAATGCTAATGCTAAGTTAGCATGCTAATGCTAAGTTAGCATTCTAATGCTAATGCTAAGTTAGCATGCTAATGCTAATGTTAAGTTAGCATGCTAATGCTAAGTTAGCATGCTAATGTTAATGCTAAGTTAGCATGCTAATGCTAAGTTAGAATGCTAATGCTAATGTTAGCTTAGCATGCTAATGATCATGCTAGGTTAGCACACTAATGCTAATGTTAGCTTAGCATACTAATCCTAATGCTAAGTTAACATGTAGCAAGTGACCCAGAATGGACCAGTGCATTCGGCTTTCCACCTTGCAAGAGTCAGCAGTCACATCCAAAATTTCCGCGGGAATTTTTCTAGTTAAAATTGCTCTCGGCTGCAAGCGTACAGAACTCTACTGAGAATTCGGCTACGCTTCGGGAGCCCTGGTGGAGAGACATTAAGCGTTTAGCCGCCTCCTTACCGCGCACCGGGTGGTCAAATATTTTCCTCATCTCCTCCGTGAACGCAGGATAGGGCGCGCACACAGGTGATTGACGCTCCCATTCTGCGGAAGCCCAGGGGAGCGCAGCCCCTCGAAGGCAACCTATCAGGTAGGCGATTTTTGATCGATCCGAGGCATAAGAGAGGGGCTGTTGCTCGAACACTATATAGCATTGTACGAAAAAGGCTCGACATGAACCCAGGTCGCCGCAATAAGGGGACGAAGGGTTCCCGAGTTACCTGTGCCTGCATGGGGGGAGCGTGCGCGGGCGACTGAGGGGGCGCCGAGGAGAATTGTCCATGGGTCTGCAACATTGCCAACTGGCCTTGGACGGAAGATAATGCTTGGGAGAACTCCTTTACCTTTCTGAGAAAAATATGAAGGGCTTGGTCGTGTTGTTCGAGGAGTAGTCCCTGAGCGGCTTGGTTGTGTTGGGCGGGGTCAGTACCTGCGGGGTCCAGGTTTTGGCCAGAACGTAATGTTAGGATGGGGGCACAGAGAGGACCCATATGCAGGTATGACAGGACAAGTAGGGCTGGTGCAAGTAGCTTTAATGAGCAGAGGTGTGTGGAGGAGGTGAGTGGGCCAACTTGGTCAGGAGAGTGCCCACAGGGTGCAGGATGGCCAGGAGCAGAGAGACAGGTGGTGAGCCGGTGAACAGGCAGGCAGGCAGGTAGGCAGGCAGGATGGCAGGCGAGCAAGCAAGGCGGGAGCCGGTGGAGATGACCTGGACAGGTGGGACACAATAAGTTATGGAGCAAGCCGAACAAGTGAGTATGTCAACAGGACACTACTGACTGGTATACTACCCAAGACGTTCTGGCGCCGAGATGTGGTCCGGGGCTGGCTTAAGTAGGCTGGCAAGGTAATCATCCACACCTGGCTGCTGCTCCAGCTGCTTCTCATCCACCTAATTAGCTGCCTTGTCACACACACACGGAGGAAGGAGGCGAAGAGGGCTCATGGAGCCGGAACCCTGACACTCCCTTCGAGATAGGGTAAGACGCTCGGTCATCCGGGAGGGACTCAGAGTCGAGCCGCTGCTCCTCCGCGTTGAGGAACCACTTGAGATGGCTCGGGCATCTGGTTCGTATGCCTCCTGGACGCCTCCCGGGGAGGTGTTCCGGGCATGTCCCACCGGCGGGAGGGCAGGACACGCTTGAGAAGACTATGTCTCTCGGCTGGCCTGGGAATGCCTTGGGAGGAGCTGGTTGAAGTGGCTGGGGAGAGGGAAGTCTGGGTTTCCCTCCTAAAGCTGCCGCCCCTGTGACCCGACCCTGGATAAGCGGTAGATGATGGATGGATGGATGGATGGATAGAATACTTGAAAGGTATCAGTCTGTGTGGAATTAATGCATACATTACAGTTTCACTTTCTGAATAGTATTACTGAAATAAATCAACTTTTTCATGATATTCTAATTTTTTGACGAGCACCTGTAAAGAGGGAGAACAAGCAAGGATACAAAAATAGAACTTTATAATTTACAGAAATAGAAGAAATATTGCTATATACATAAGATTAATTTAATTCACATCCATCCATCCATTTTCTTGACCGCTTATTGCTCACAAGGGTCGCTGGCGCCTATCTCAGCTGGCTCTGGGCAGTAGGCGGGGGACACCCTGGACTGGTTGCCAGCCAATCGCAGGGCACACAGAGACGGACAACCATCCACACTCACAAGCACAATTTGGAGCGCCCAATTAACCTGCCATGCATGTCTTTGGAATATGGGAGGAGACCGGAGTTCCCGGAGAAGACCCACACGGGCAAGGGGAGAACATGCAAACTCCACCCAGGAAGGCCGGAGCCTGGACTCGAACCAGAGTCCTCAGAACTGGGAGGCAGACATGCTAACCACTCTCCACCGTGCCGCCTAATTTAATTTACATATAAGATTAATTTGGAATAATGACGATGGTTCAATAACGGAACTGGTGACCAGTCACATTTTAACAACTGTAAGTACAGATCTGTTCTCCCAAGGTACAGAGGCAACATACATTCATGAGGACTTTTTTTTTTTACCACATCACCCAAAATTACCAGTAGATGGGGTTTTCTGCTCACAAAAACATATGTGTGATTACCAAACTACAACTGAGGGGGTAAATTGTATTTCTGATGAATAATACAAGTGAAATGGATACTTATTTCACTCCAAAAAGAAAAAAAGCATGGGCACAGATCTACATATCATGTTTAGGATGTGAAGCAGAGCCCCCCCCCCCCCACCCAACGTTTTACTAAGGTGTTCATATACTGTACCTAAAGTATATGTACTTGTGTGTGAGGGCATAATGTTATGTTGTGACAAGTACTAATGTCTAAATCAGCAGACTCCATCGGGCTGTCTTCTTGCTCTGCTACAAATGTCAGCTGTTCCTGGCCAGTGATTTGCATAATACAAAGCCTCTCAATTGTAACGGTCCGATTAACGCAAGCGAGCGGCATAACCAATCTTGAGGCACCAAGCCATTAACGGTTGCTTTTGCTGGGAAGAAGTGTTATGTGCTAAAGTGAATACGTAGGAGGTGAGATGGCTGATGGCTGAATAGAAGACACAATGCGGTGGTCGTTGATTTGAAAAGAAAGTCTGTGCTAAAAGAGGATAAAATGCATTTTCTTTTGTACTCGTCTGGTGTCTCAGGAGATAATCTGTTCTTAATAATAATAATAATAATAATAATAATAATACTAATAATAATAATACACATGTATTCAAAATTTCAGTTTTCACACATTTACACCACCCAAATCATCAAATATTTCTTTAGAAACAAAGCATAGCCGCAACAACAGCATTTGGCGAAATAAAAAGTTTTGTGTTTGCTTTTCATCAGCAACATCTCAGTCATTCCGATAATCTGTGGGAAGAGATCTTTAAAATATATGACTTCCCAAAAATAGGACAAAATTTGAAAATGAATCTAAAATGGCGGACTTTCTATTGGGTTTCACATATGGCTCTAAGAGGCTTTTTGTAGGTTTTATGCTGTTTCATATGTCAGCAACTTTTTGTAGATCTAAGTGAAAAAAGTACATCCCAGGCTGCTTTAAAAAAAAATGCAGTGGCATTACTGAGCCATTAAAAAAAAAAATCTCACAATAAACTATTAAAATATTGTCTGATGTGTGCTAAGTTTCATGCGTTTTCCTATATGTTACGACAAAACATTTTTTTTTTGGCCAACAATGCATAGCCATGGCAACAGGATTTCACAGCACGACTACTACAGTGAAAAACAAGTTTGTAGATCTTTTCAGGCTTGTACTGTTATCAAACGTGACAATATGTTTAGCTGAGTCAAGTTACACCACCTTTTATTGCCACGGTGGATCATCAGACTTTGCAGTGATGGCCACGCCCCGTGCAGAGAAGTCACAATAGTCGGTCTGAGGCATGATGAACATCTTAAGGCTTTTCTGACAAATTTTAAAGTGGATCCCTTCAATGTGCTCGGCACACAGATAAAAACGTAAAAAATAAGTGACGCTATATGTAAAACCGAATTGTATGTCTTTAGGTTGTGACTTTGAAATGCATGTAAAGTTTGTGGTTTTTTGGCCATGTGCAGGGGATATATTAAGCATTTCCTCATTCGTGACAAAGGAAATATGACAGGCAAAAAGTCTTGCCCCGTCATATTGTCAGGACTCGGGTCATGCAAGGGTTATGCTTACTGTCATGATTAGGGCCATGCAAGGGTTATGTTTACTGTTATGACTAGGGTCATGCAAGGATTACTGTCATGACTTGGGTCATGCAAGGGTTATGTTTACTGTCATGACTAGGGTCATGTAAGGATTATGCTTGGGCCATGCAAGGGTTATGTTTGTGTCATGACCGTGAGCTCAAGTGTCTGTTTTGTAACCAGCATTTAGTTTCAACTGGTAAGATGCTATGTGATGTCAGAAGCTATGTAATGTCAGGAATCTTTAATCTCTTTATCTGGTCAACACCCAATCAGATAATACCATGTCAGTACTGTTACCCACATGTCTTGCCGCAGCCAATCAAATTGATTCGTTGTCTGTATAAGCCTGTCTGAGAAGTGTGTTTTTGTCAGATCATTACCTCTGTTGCTCTGTGAAACTCTCGTTGTTTCTCGTCTAGTCAAGTTTGTTCCACACCTCACAATGTGAATAAATAGTTAAGGTCTTAGTTGTGTCTGCGTTTTTGGGATCCAAATCCAGATCACTAGCCTGTGGTGGGGTCTTTTTCGGTCCCATAATAGCAAAACTACACTCAATATGGTCCAAAATGTCTATCAAACACAAACCACGTCCGCACTCAAAGAAAGGGGGTGATGAACTGGGACGCCGTGAGCGTGCGTCAGCTTCTCGTGGCCGCCACCGTGGCGCTGTTCGACCGCGTGGTTTGGTTCGTCCACCGAAAACTAGTTCGTCAGCAGGGACTATATGCTCGCGAATTTAATGTTCTTGAGGCGAAAAGTTTGTGAGCTTAAGCGTTCGTCAGCGGAGGTTTTACTGTATTTCAAAAACTCAACATTTTTCCACAGTTGTTGTCCCAGGTCTTGAGACGATACAGGCCAAGTTTGAAGTTAATTGGATGACAACTGTTGGAAAAGCTGTTCATTTAAGCATATGGCTGCAAAATACATTTTTGTGCATCTCCGGGTGCTACACGTGCCTGCCAATCAATTCCTGTAGCCCTAGGTCAAATGTGCAGGGATCGTTTTGTTTTTCTACAGTAGGGGGCACTACAGAGCCATTTTGTTATGACAGCTTTAGACTATATTTTTCACCAGGCCTGAAGAGTGTGCAACGTTTGGCCTCATGACACAAGAAGCACCTGGTGTGACAACTGCAGAACAGCAACCAAAGAAGAAGAGGAAGCTATCCATCTTTCAAGAATCGCCTGATACGTCTGATGAAGATGAGGAGTCCGTACATCATTGTCTGAATCGCTACAAAGCAGAGCCCAGAATGGAATTGGAGGATTGCCCACTACAATGGTGGTCAGAGAGAGAAGGAGCACAGCAGGCTGGCATCCATTGCACGAAAAAAACATTCACTCAACCTTGCAGTACTTCGCAGGCAAGCTGGCAGGTGACGGGGATGAGAGTAAATGCATCGTTAATAATGAGAAAAACACAGTCCAGTTTGAATATCTAGAAAACTACAAAAGTGAACATAAGGCGCAAGAGGCTGAATGAACATGATGGAAATGCTGACTGAGTTTTCAAACAAGAGAAAAGGCAAAGTCTGGGAGCGCAATAACATTAGCTTATTGCTTTTTCTTTTTTTTCCCCCCTCCTGTCAACTCCTGCAACCACAGTACCCTGTGAGAGGTTGTTCTCGCTCTCAGGCCACATCATTCAAAAGAAGCTTCTTTGTCCCCTGATAATGTGAACAAACTGGTTTGCCTCAGTAATTGGCTAAGTATAAAGAAGCTAAATTTCTTTCCATGGAGAAAAAAAAAAATTCAATAGAATTTTCAGCAGTTTTTTGTTTGTTTGTTTGTTTTTTTACATTGACTCATGCACTTTTTTTTACTTTGAGTGATAGGAACACATTTGTTATTCAAAATTAATTTCATTGATATTACCAATAGAACATGCAAGACATCGCCCTCTGCACTTTTAAATAGGTATGGGTTGTTTTTATTTATATTAGAGTAAAGAGTATTAAAAAAAAAAAAAAAAATGGTGCCCGCAATGTTGAGTCAAATCTGTTGTTTTTGTTTAAAGTTTATATTTTACAGGAGAATAATTGTTTTCAAAAATTAAGGAACACGCTTAAAAAATAACTATTAAAAGTTTTTTACTCGAAATATTCTTTGTATGTGATCATTCTACATTAATTTAAACATTGTGCTTGGGCAAATATTTGTTACAACCTTTATAAAAAATTGTACAAGCAAAAGTAAAAAAAACAAAAAACAACTAATTAATTAATTAATTAACCACGATTAATCACGATTAACTATAAAAAATGTGCGATTAATTAGTTATTTTTTTTTAATCGTCTGACAGCCCTAATATATATATATATATATATATATATATGTGTGTGTGTGTATTAATATGTTGCCAGAGAGGCCCTCCCTATCTGTTCCATTCCATTTAAAATGAACATAATTTAGTCATAATTTAGTGTTGAAGTCTCTTTCAGTCACCTTGCTTTAATTATGACATATCGACTGCCTCGTTAAGTGTAGTTTGGCTCAATGGAAGCTATTGTCTCTATTTTTTCTTCCATTGTCCTGGCCTGCAAGTCCCTTTGTGTGATGAGGACCTGATTTCTCCTGAGCAATGTAATCTGAGTATGTGCGTGTGTTTTTATTACCATACTGTATCTGTTCTATTTCTGTCTTTTTGCTGCAAGCCTTAGCACCACATGCATTTCTTAAAATGTGATTGTTTGAAGTTGATCAGTGCCTACTCTAAAAGGCACTGTTGCCACCGTTTATCTGCTGTTTCCTGATTCCCTTTCATTGACTCTTGAGCAAATCAATTCACTAAATGATGCAATTACACCCAGTCTGTCTTCACACACACATTTAAAGTTCAGAGGTTTACTTTGAATCAATCAGACCACTTTGTGTGCAAATTAACGTTTTATCTTCTATTTATCTGCTACTATTATATCTTCCAAATTCCTGGAGCATCCAACTGAGTGTGAACATTTATGAGCACTTCTGTCCTTCAAATACATTGTCAATAACAGTCACAACTTCATGTTTATGATGACATAAAACAGGAATTCCTATTTGTCCACATGATCACATTTCAACAGTAACTTAATTTGTATTGTCCTTTCATTCTTGGCTGGCTGTTGGATTTCTGTTTTTGGTTATTGACCATTTGCACCGACGTCACGTGATCACGTGACTGTAGGGTTGCCAACTTTCTCATCCCAAAATAAGGGACAGGTGCAGGTGCATATATATATATGTATATATATATATATATATATATATATATATATATATATATATATATATATATATATATATATATATATATATATATATGCCTGAATTCTGTTATTTTTTTTCCCTGAAAATCAGTGTGTTTTATGCCAGGATCCCTGTATGGGATAATGAGAGCCTAGCAACTTCATTGTTTGTATCAATCATTCAGAGTATATTCAGTATCGTGAATAGTGACTTGCAGAAGTTAGGTTTCTATTTCACTGCGATTGTTTTTTCTTGTGTGCTTTGCTTTCATTTCATTTTTGATGGTTCTGACAACATGGTGATGCAGACCAATCTTGGAGTTGCAGCTGGAAAAATAGATTCCGAAACAAAATTTGTATTCACATTCTTACTAATGAACTCTGCATTTAGAGTTTCTCCCACACGTTTCATACTTATTGGTACAACGGTACTTAACACACTGTACTGTAGGTGTGGCAACGCAAGCTTTTTGTTAATTAAAATCCCTTTTGGACCTCTCTGCCGCCTCACCCTGCTTCCTCGCATTTGAGTCCACATAATCATGTGTGTGTGTGTGTGTGTGTGGGTGTATATAATATATATATATATATATATATATATATATATATATATATATATATATATATATATATATATATATATATATATATATATATATATATATATATATATATGCAAAGGGGCGGCACGGTAGGCGAGTGGTTAGCACGTCCGCTTCCCAGTTCTGAGGTCTCCGGTTCGAGTCCAGGCTCGGACCTTCCTGGGTGGAGTTTGCATGTTCTCCCCGTGCCCGCGTGGGTCTTCTCCGGGTACTCCGGTCTCCTCCCACATTCCAAAGACATGCATGGCAGGTTAATTGGGCGCTCCGAATTGTCCCTAGGGTGTGCGTGTGAGTGTGGATGGTTGTTCGTCTCTGTGTGCCCTGTGATTGGTTGGCAACCAGTCCAGGGTGTCCCCCGCCTACTGCCCAGAGCCAGCTGAGATAGGCGCCAGCAGCCCCCGCGACCCTTGTGAGGAATAAGCGGTCAAGAAAATGGATGGATGGATGGATATATGCAAAGACTATAAAGTTTGCCTTTAAAGCAGGCGCCCTTCTCTCAGCTTCCACTTAAGAAGGCCGAGTGGGAGGTGTGAAGTCAAACCGGTTGTCTTAAAAATTATTTTTAATTTCATAGAGAATGATTAATATTTAAATAAGTAAATATTAAGTTAAGCATATTAATATTGTAATGTTGGAAAATAAATTTGATATGAAAGTAGAAATTAAAATTGGGGTAACAAATGTAGAAGGAAAATAAAACCGTGAGATAATTTTTAGACTGATGGGAGTAGGCCGGCTGTTGTGTCTGGAGCATTTAAGGCGTAGCACCACTTGGTTAAACGTTAAAATCAGCCTTGCAGTTAGCAACGACCTCGCAGCACCATGGCACACTCTGGAGAATCACTGACAGCTGTGTTGTGATCAGAGTGCAGGGCAAGCTTCCACAAAAATTGAAGAGGCAGCTGGTAAGCAGTGGCGGAGCCAGACTTTTATAAATAGGGGGGCCAGGGGGGGGCCAAGGATACGTCATCCAAAGATGATGCCAAATTTGTTTTCATGAAAATTTATTTCAATCGGAGTCTCTATCGAAGTTCAAATATATTTAAGTACATATTAAGCACAGGGGAGATTTTTGCACATATTGTGCCGTTTATTAAGAATGTATAAAATGTACAAAAAAAATAATTCAGCACTGTTTAACTTGAATGAACTTGCACGCACACGCAGATACTGTATTCATGCAGGGTCAAAAAACAGTACTTTTATCAACATAACATTATAATATGAACATAATGCAAATTTGTATTACAGTATGACTAAAGATCCTGTCTAAGTGCCAAACTCTCCTTGTCGTTTCATTTTCCACACACCCTATGAAAAATAAATTTATTACTCCAACTACTACTTCATTTACAGCCACATAATTATGTGACTGCTGCCCGCAAAGCAGTAGCGAAGCTACTGCTGCGGAGCAGTCACATATTACTATCCAGAAAAAAAGCGTTTATTATGTGACTGCTGCGAAGCAGTCACATATTAGTATCCATCCAGGAAAAGCGTTTATTATTATGTGACTGCTGCGAAGCAGTCACATATTAGTATCCATCCAGGAAAAGCGTTTATTATGTGACTGCTGCGAAGCAGTCACATATTAGTATCCATCCAGGAAAAGCGTTTATTATGTGACTGCTGCGAAGCAGTCACATATTAGTATCCATCCAGGAAAAGCGTTTATTATTATTATTATTATGTCTTATTCTTCACATTTTTTCAGACGAAATGCGGGTCGTACCGTAGAACGTACCGGCACAAGTGAGGTATCAAAAGATGCGTCTCGATTTGACTCGGCGGGGTACCATTTTTTTTCGGAATTTCGAGTTACCATGGCGACGCAATTCCCCAAAAAAACCCCCAAAAAGTCCCATAGGAATGAATGGAGAAGGGGAAAAAACCTCCACAAATTTAACACCTTTTTCGAAGCCACGCTGCGCGCACATACATTGACCGACCGAGACGATTTTTAGCTCATTTTGTTGCAATTTTTCCCATCTTTAGCTCTGTGTTGAAATTTTTTTTAAGAAATGTAAGCGCTCCCTCCTGTGCGGGTTCAAAGACAGGGTGTGAAATGAAGAAAAAGAGGCTCTTTACATTAGTGTGTATTGCGTTTGCTAGAGTGGAGCAATCAGCGCTAGAGTGGAGAGACAAAAAAAATTCTTTCGAAAAATTTCACTTCAACTCGTGACCGTGGCCACAATATTTGCTCAGTAAACATCACATTTGGATATTTTGTAGTCACAAGGGTCTTCTTTCTGACAAACCCACTTTTGTGCGGCTAAGGTGTCATTTAGTACCTTTTATTTGACTTGAAGCGAGGGGAAGTCGCACTTTTTCGCCCATTGAGCCCCATGTTATTTTCGCCGCCTTTTTTTGTCATTTTTTTAAAAAGTCACACGTTTTCAACCTGCTCTAATTTGGTCATTTTTTATCCGATTTAAAAAACGAGAACATGCTTGCGTTCCCCAAAGCCTTGCCGTTCTAACGGGGCATTTCTGAAATCTGTATCTTAAACCGTTGAGTCGTGAGAGCCTTTTGTTCGAGGTGTGCGCTTTCTCATAGAACTCAATTGAAGCAAGCAAAATGTTCGCCCACCTGGTACTTAGGAAATGTGTGTGCGTGAATGCGCATATTTGTTAAAGTGACAGTAACCCATTTTCTGTTTAGTGATTATGGCTTAACTTCCACATTTCTTGATCAATTAAAACCATTCGAATTTTAAACTCTTCAGATCATTCCCTATTTTCGCTTAATAAAAAAAAATCAAAGCACAATATAATATTTTTGTTTATGAAATGTAATGTCATGAACTGCTATTTAAATGGTGCTTTTTGAGCTATTCTGCCCACTCTCTCACTTCTGCACAGCAACTGCCTCAGCCAATCAGAGCTGCTTGTTGTCATCCACGCCTGGAATTTCCCCACCACCGCCCACACACAGTGGCGGCCATCTTGGCCAGGGATTCTCACATTACTGTCCATACAGAGCGGCGGCCATCTTGGCCAGGGATTCTCACACTACTGTCCATACAGAGCGGCGGCCATCTTGGCCAGGGATTCTCACACTACTGCCCATACAGAGCGGGGGCCATCTTGGACAGGGATTCTCACACTACTGTCAATACAGAGCGGCGGCCATCTTGGCCAGGGATTCTCACACTACTGTCCATACAGAGCGGCGGCCATCTTGGCCAGGGATTCTCACACTACTGCCCATACAGAGCGGCGGCCATCTTGGCCAGGGATTCTCACACTACTGCCCACACAGAGTGGCGGCCATCTTGGCCAATTGTTGAGGTGCACCCAGGATTCTCGGCCTCTGCCCACATGGAGCGGCGGCCATTTTGGTCAATTTTTTTTTTTTTTTTTTTTTTTTTTTTTTTTTTTTTTTTTTTTTTTTCACTCACTCACACAAACACGCACACAATCAAACATGGTCTCCCAGGTGGGGAAGCGAACCCACGCCAACCGGCACCGAAGGTAAGTGACGGTTCCACTCCTCCACCCAGAGCCCCCATTTTGGTCAATTGATTAGCTAGGCCAGGGACTTCAGCACCACTGCACACACACAGAGTGGCGGCCATCTTGTCCAATTGTTGAGGTGCACCCAGGATTCTCGGCCCCTGAGTGGCGGCCATCTTGGCCAATTGATTAGGTATGACAGGGATTGACCTAATTTCAACAGGAAGTGACCCAGACAGACCTAAATTCAACAGGAAGTGACTTAATTTCAGTAGGAAATGACCTAAAATGACCTGATATCAACAGGAAGTGACTTAATTTGAACAGGAAGTGACCTAATTTCAACAGGAAGTGACCCAGACTGACCTAAAATCTACAGGAAGTGACCCGATTTCAACAGGAAGTGACCTAATATCAACAGGAAGTGACCCGACTTCAACAGGAAGTGACCTGATTTCACCAGGAAGTGAGCATGCTAGTGCTAAGTTAGCATGCTAATGTTAGCTGAGCATGCTAATGTTACGTTAGCATGCTAATGCTAAGTTTTTTTTTAATTTTTTATTTTTTATTTTTTTTTTATTTTTTTTTTTTAATTTTTTTTTTTTTTTTAATTTTTTTTTTTTTTTTTTTTTTATTTTTTTTTAATTTTTTTTTTTTTTTTTCCTAATGCTAAGTTTAGCATGCTAATGCTACGTTAGCATGCTAATGCTAAGTTAGCATGTTAATGCTAATGCTAAGTTAGCATGCTAATGCTAAGTTAGCATGCTAATGCTAATGTTAGCTTAGCATGCTAATGATCATGCTAAGTTAGCACGCTAATGCTAATGTTAGCTTAGCATGCTAATCCTCCTGCAAAGTTAACATGTAGGAAGTGACCCAGAGTGCGTTCGGCTTTCCGCCTTGCGAGAGTCAGCAGTCACATCCAAAATTTCCACGGGAAATTTTTTTTTTCTAGTTATGTGACTGCTGCGAAGCAGTCACATATTAGTATCCATCCAGGAAAAGCGTTTATTATTATTATTATTATGTCTTATTCTTCACATTTTTTCAGACGAAATGCGGGTCGTACCGTAGAACGTACCGGCACAAGTGAGGTATCAAAAGATGCGTCTCGATTTGACTCGGCGGGGTACCATTTTTTTTCGGAATTTCGAGTTACCATGGCGACGCAATTCCCCAAAAAAACCCCCAAAAAGTCCCATAGGAATGAATGGAGAAGGGGAAAAAACCTCCACAAATTTAACACCTTTTTCGAAGCCACGCTGCGCGCACATACATTGACCGACCGAGACGATTTTTAGCTCATTTTGTTGCAATTTTTCCCATCTTTAGCTCTGTGTTGAAATTTTTTTTAAGAAATGTAAGCGCTCCCTCCTGTGCGGGTTCAAAGACAGGGTGTGAAATGAAGAAAAAGAGGCTCTTTCCATTAGTGTGTATTGCGTTTGCTAGAGTGGAGCAATCAGCGCTAGAGTGGAGAGACAAAAAAAATTCTTTCCAAAAATTTCACTTCAACTCGTCACCGTGGCCACAATATTTGCTCAGTAAACATCAAATTTGGATATTTTGTAGTCACAAGGGTCTTCTTTCTGACAAACCCACTTTTGTGCGGCAAAGGTGTCATTTAGTACCTTTTATTTGACTTGAAGCGAGGGGAAGTCGCACTTTTTCGCCCATTGAGCCCCATGTTATTTTCGCCGCCTTTTTTTGTCATTTTTTTTAAAAGTCACACGTTTTCAACCTGCTCTAATTTGGTCATTTTTTATCCGATTTAAAAGATGAGAACATGCTTGCGTTCCCCAAAGCCTTGCCGTTCTAACGGGGCATTTCTGAAATCTGTATCTTAAACCGTTGAGTCGTGAGAGCCTTTTGTTCGAGGTGTGCGCTTTCTCATAGAACTCAATTGAAGCAAGCAAAATGTTCGCCCACCTGGTACTTAGGAAATGTGTGTGCGTGAATGCGCATATTTGTTAAAGTGACAGTAACCCATTTTCAGTTTAGTGATTATGGCTTAACTTCCACATTTCTTGATCAATTAAAACCATTCGAATTTTAAACTCTTCAGATCATTCCCTATTTTCGCTTAATAAAAAAAAATCAAAGCACAATATAATATTTTTGTTTATGAAATGTAATGTAATGAACTGCTATTTAAATGGTGCTTTTTGAGCTATTCTGCCCACTCTCTCACTTCTGCACAGCAACTGCCTCAGCCAATCAGAGCTGCTTGTTGTCATCCACGCCTGGAATTTCCCCACCACCGCCCACACACAGTGGCGGCCATCTTGGCCAGGGATTCTCACATTACTGTCCATACAGAGCGGCGGCCATCTTGGCCAGGGATTCTCACACTACTGTCCATACAGAGCGGCGGCCATCTTGGCCAGGGATTCTCACACTACTGCCCATACAGAGCGGGGGCCATCTTGGACAGGGATTCTCACACTACTATCAATACAGAGCGGCGGCCATCTTGGCCAGGGATTCTCACACTACTGCCCATACAGAGCGGCGGCCATCTTGGCCAGGGATTCTCACACTACTGCCCACACAGAGTGGCGGCCATCTTGTCCAATTGTTGAGGTGCACCCAGGATTCTCGGCCCCTGAGTGGCGGCCATCTTGGCCAATTGATTAGGTATGACAGGGATTGACCTAATTTCAACAGGAAGTGACCCAGACAGACCTAAATTCAACAGGAAGTGACTTAATTTCAGTAGGAAATGACCTAAAAATTACCTGATATCAACAGGAAGTGACTTAATTTGAACAGGAAGTGACCTAATTTCAACAGGAAGTGACCCAGAACTGACCTAAAATCAACAGGAAGTGACCGGATTTCAACAGGAAGTGACCTAATATCAACAGGAATTGACCCGACTTCAACAGGAAGTGACCTGATTTCACCAGGAAGTGAGCATGCTAGTGCTAAGTTAGCATGCTAATGTTAGCTGAGCATGCTAATGTTAAGTTAGCATGCTAATGTTACGTTAGCATGCTAATGTTACGTTAGCATGCTAATGCTAAGTTAGCATGCTAATGCTACGTTAGCATGCTAATGTTACGTTAGCATGCTAATGCTAAGGTTTTTTTTTATTTTTTATTTTTTTATTTTTTTATTTTTTTATTTTTTTTTATTTTTTTTTTATTTCTTTTTTATTTTACTTTTTTTTTTAATTTTTTTTTTTTTTCCTAATGCTAAGTTTAGCATGCTAATGCTACGTTAGCATGCTAATGCTAAGTTAGCATGTTAATGCTAATGCTAAGTTAGCATGCTAATGCTAAGTTAGCATGCTAATGCTAATGTTAGCTTAGCATGCTAATGATCATGCTAAGTTAGCACGCTAATGCTAATGTTAGCTTAGCATGCTAATCCTCCTGCAAAGTTAACATGTAGGAAGTGACCCAGAGTGCGTTCGGCTTTCCGCCTTGCAAGAGTCAGCAGTCACATCCAAAATTTCCACGGGAAATTTTTTTTTCTAGTTATTATTATTATTATTATTATGTCTTATTCTTCACATTTTTTCAGACGAAATGCGGGTCGTACCGTAGAACGTACCGGCACAAGTGAGGTATCAAAAGATGCGTCTCGATTTGACTCGGCGGGGTACCATTTTTTTTCGGAATTTCGAGTTACCATGGCGACGCAATTCCCCAAAAAACCCCCCAAAAAGTCCCATAGGAATGAATGGAGAAGGGGAAAAAACCTCCACAAATTTAACACCTTTTTCGAAGCCACGCTGCGCGCACATACATTGACCGACCGAGACGATTTTTAGCTCATTTTGTTGCAATTTTTCCCATCTTTAGCTCTGTGTTGAAATTTTTTTTAAGAAATGTAAGCGCTCCCTCCTGTGCGGGTTCAAAGACAGGGTGTGAAATGAAGAAAAAGAGGCTCTTTCCATTAGTGTGTATTGCGTTTGCTAGAGTGGAGCAATCAGCGCTAGAGTGGAGAGACAAAAAAAATTCTTTCCAAAAATTTCACTTCAACTCGTCACCGTGGCCACAATATTTGCTCAGTAAACATCAAATTTGGATATTTTGTAGTCACAAGGGTCTTCTTTCTGACAAACCCACTTTTGTGCGGCAAAGGTGTCATTTAGTACCTTTTATTTGACTTGAAGCGAGGGGAAGTCGCACTTTTTCGCCCATTGAGCCCCATGTTATTTTCGCCGCCTTTTTTTGTCATTTTTTTTAAAAGTCACACGTTTTCAACCTGCTCTAATTTGGTCATTTTTTATCCGATTTAAAAAATGAGAACATGCTTGCGTTCCCCAAAGCCTTGCCGTTCTAACGGGGCATTTCTGAAATCTGTATCTTAAACCGTTGAGTCGTGAGAGCCTTTTGTTCGAGGTGTGCGCTTTCTCATACAACTCAATTGAAGCTAAATGTTCGCCCACCTGGTACTTAGGAAATGTGTGTGCGTGAATGCGCATATTTGTTAAAGTGACAGTAACCCATTTTCAGTTTAGTGATTATGGCTTAACTTCCACATTTCTTGATCAATTAAAACCATTCGAATTTTAAACTCTTCAGATCATTCCCTATTTTCGCTTAATAAAAAAAAATCAAAGCACAATATAATATTTTTGTTTATGAAATGTAATGTAATGAACTGCTATTTAAATGGTGCTTTTTGAGCTATTCTGCCCACTCTCTCACTTCTGCACAGCAACTGCCTCAGCCAATCAGAGCTGCTTGTTGTCATCCACGCCTGGAATTTCCCCACCACCGCCCACACACAGTGGCGGCCATCTTGGCCAGGGATTCTCACATTACTGTCCATACAGAGCGGCGGCCATCTTGGCCAGGGATTCTCACACTACTGTCCATACAGAGCGGCGGCCATCTTGGCCAGGGATTCTCACACTACTGCCCATACAGAGCGGGGGCCATCTTGGACAGGGATTCTCACACTACTATCAATACAGAGCGGCGGCCATCTTGGCCAGGGATTCTCACACTACTGCCCATACAGAGCGGCGGCCATCTTGGCCAGGGATTCTCACACTACTGCCCACACAGAGTGGCGGCCATCTTGTCCAATTGTTGAGGTGCACCCAGGATTCTCGGCCCCTGAGTGGCGGCCATCTTGGCCAATTGATTAGGTATGACAGGGATTGACCTAATTTCAACAGGAAGTGACCCAGACAGACCTAAATTCAACAGGAAGTGACTTAATTTCAGTAGGAAATGACCTAAAAATTACCTGATATCAACAGGAAGTGACTTAATTTGAACAGGAAGTGACCTAATTTCAACAGGAAGTGACCCAGAACTGACCTAAAATCAACAGGAAGTGACCGGATTTCAACAGGAAGTGACCTAATATCAACAGGAATTGACCCGACTTCAACAGGAAGTGACCTGATTTCACCAGGAAGTGAGCATGCTAGTGCTAAGTTAGCATGCTAATGTTAGCTGAGCATGCTAATGTTAAGTTAGCATGCTAATGTTACGTTAGCATGCTAATGTTACGTTAGCATGCTAATGCTAAGTTAGCATGCTAATGCTACGTTAGCATGCTAATGTTACGTTAGCATGCTAATGCTAAGGTTTTTTTTTATTTTTTATTTTTTTATTTTTTTATTTTTTTATTTTTTTTTATTTTTTTTTTATTTCTTTTTTATTTTACTTTTTTTTTTAATTTTTTTTTTTTTTCCTAATGCTAAGTTTAGCATGCTAATGCTACGTTAGCATGCTAATGCTAAGTTAGCATGTTAATGCTAATGCTAAGTTAGCATGCTAATGCTAAGTTAGCATGCTAATGCTAATGTTAGCTTAGCATGCTAATGATCATGCTAAGTTAGCACGCTAATGCTAATGTTAGCTTAGCATGCTAATCCTCCTGCAAAGTTAACATGTAGGAAGTGACCCAGAGTGCGTTCGGCTTTCCGCCTTGCAAGAGTCAGCAGTCACATCCAAAATTTCCACGGGAAATTTTTTTTTCTAGTTATTATGTGACTGCTGCGAAGCAGTCACATATTAGTATCCATCCAGGAAAAGCGTTTATTATTATTATTATTATTATGTCTTATTCTTCACATTTTTTCAGACGAAATGCGGGTCGTACCGTAGAACGTACCGGCACAAGTGAGGTATCAAAAGATGCGTCTCGATTTGACTCGGCGGGGTACCATTTTTTTTCGGAATTTCGAGTTACCATGGCGACGCAATTCCCCAAAAACCCCCCCAAAAAGTCCCATAGGAATGAATGGAGAAGGGGAAAAAACCTCCACAAATTTAACACCTTTTTCGAAGCCACGCTGCGCGCACATACATTGACCGACCGAGACGATTTTTAGCTCATTTTGTTGCAATTTTTCCCATCTTTAGCTCTGTGTTGAAATTTTTTTTAAGAAATGTAAGCGCTCCCTCCTGTGCGGGTTCAAAGACAGGGTGTGAAATGAAGAAAAAGAGGCTCTTTCCATTAGTGTGTATTGCGTTTGCTAGAGTGGAGCAATCAGCGCTAGAGTGGAGAGACAAAAAAAATTCTTTCCAAAAATTTCACTTCAACTCGTCACCGTGGCCACAATATTTGCTCAGTAAACATCAAATTTGGATATTTTGTAGTCACAAGGGTCTTCTTTCTGACAAACCCACTTTTGTGCGGCAAAGGTGTCATTTAGTACCTTTTATTTGACTTGAAGCGAGGGGAAGTCGCACTTTTTCGCCCATTGAGCCCCATGTTATTTTCGCCGCCTTTTTTTGTCATTTTTTTTCAAAGTCACACGTTTTCAACCTGCTCTAATTTGGTCATTTTTTATCCGATTTAAAAGATGAGAACATGCTTGCGTTCCCCAAAGCCTTGCCGTTCTAACGGGGCATTTCTGAAATCTGTATCTTAAACCGTTCAGTCGTGAGAGCCTTTTGTTCGAGGTGTGCGCTTTCTCATAGAACTCAATTGAAGCAAGCAAAATGTTCGCCCACCTGGTACTTAGGAAATGTGTGTGCGTGAATGCGCATATTTGTTAAAGTGACAGTAACCCATTTTCAGTTTAGTGATTATGGCTTAACTTCCACATTTCTTGATCAATTAAAACCATTCGAATTTTAAACTCTTCAGATCATTCCCTATTTTCGCTTAATAAAAAAAAATCAAAGCACAATATAATATTTTTGTTTATGAAATGTAATGTAATGAACTGCTATTTAAATGGTGCTTTTTGAGCTATTCTGCCCACTCTCTCACTTCTGCACAGCAACTGCCTCAGCCAATCAGAGCTGCTTGTTGTCATCCACGCCTGGAATTTCCCCACCACCGCCCACACACAGTGGCGGCCATCTTGGCCAGGGATTCTCACATTACTGTCCATACAGAGCGGCGGCCATCTTGGCCAGGGATTCTCACACTACTGTCCATACAGAGCGGCGGCCATCTTGGCCAGGGATTCTCACACTACTGCCCATACAGAGCGGCGGCCATCTTGGACAGGGATTCTCACACTACTGCCCACACAGAGTGGCGGCCATCTTGGCCAATTGTTGAGGTGCACCCAGGATTCTCGGCCTCTGCCCACATGGAGCGGCGGCCATTTTGGTCAATTGATTAGCTAGGCCAGGGACTTCAGCACCACTGCACACACACAGAGTGGCGGCCATCTTGTCCAATTGTTGAGGTGCACCCAGGATTCTCGGCCCCTGAGTGGCGGCCATCTTGGCCAATTGAGTAGGTATGACAGGGATTGACCTAATTTCAACAGGAAGTGACCCAGACAGACCTAAATTCAACAGGAAGTGACTTAATTTCAGTAGGAAATGACCTAAAAATGACCTGATATCAACAGGAAGTGACTTAATTTGAACAGGAAGTGACCTAATTTCAACAGGAAGTGACCCAGGACTGACCTAAAATCTACAGGAAGTGACCCGATTTCAACAGGAAGTGACCTAATATCAACAGGAAGTGACCCGACTTCAACAGGAAGTGACCTGTTTCACCAGGAAGTGAGCATGCTAGTGCTAAGTTAGCATGCTAATGTTAGCTGAGCATGCTAATGTTACGTTAGCATGCTAATGCTACGTTAGCATGCTAATGCTAAGTTAGCATGTTAATGCTAATGCTACGTTAGCATGCTAATGTTACGTTAGCATGCTAATGCTAAGTTTTTTTTTTATTTATTTTTTATTTTTTTTTTATTTTTTTTTTTTTTATTTTTTTTATTTATTTATTTTTTTCTTTTTTTTTTTTTTTTTTTAATTTTTTTTTTTTTCCTAATGCTAAGTTTAGCATGCTAATGCTACGTTAGCATGCTAATGCTAAGTTACCATGTTAATGCTAATGCTAAGTTAGCATGCTAATGCTAAGTTAGCATGCTAATGCTAATGTTAGCTTAGCATGCTAATGCTCATGCTAAGTTAGCACGCTAATGCTAATGTTAGCTTAGCATGCTAATCCTCCTGCAAAGTTAACGTGTAGGAAGTGACCCAGACTGCATTCGGCTTTCCGCCTTGCAAGAGTCAGCAGTCACATCCAAAATTTCCACGGGAAATTTTTTTTTTCTAGTTATGTGACTGCTGCGAAGCAGTCACATATTAGTATCCATCCAGGAAAAGCGTTTATTATTATTATTATTATTATGTCTTATTCTTCACATTTTTTCAGACGAAATGCGGGTCGTACCGTAGAACGTACCGGCACAAGTGAGGTATCAAAAGATGCGTCTCGATTTGACTCGGCGGGGTACCATTTTTTTTCGGAATTTCGAGTTACCATGGCGACGCAATTCCCCAAAAAACCCCCCAAAAAGTCCCATAGGAATGAATGGAGAAGGGGAAAAAACCTCCACAAATTTAACACCTTTTTCGAAGCCACGCTGCGCGCACATACATTGACCGACCGAGACGATTTTTAGCTCATTTTGTTGCAATTTTTCCCATCTTTAGCTCTGTGTTGAAATTTTTTTTAAGAAATGTAAGCGCTCCCTCCTGTGCGGGTTCAAAGACAGGGTGTGAAATGAAGAAAAAGAGGCTCTTTCCATTAGTGTGTATTGCGTTTGCTAGAGTGGAGCAATCAGCGCTAGAGTGGAGAGACAAAAAAAATTCTTTCCAAAAATTTCACTTCAACTCGTCACCGTGGCCACAATATTTGCTCAGTAAACATCAAATTTGGATATTTTGTAGTCACAAGGGTCTTCTTTCTGACAAACCCACTTTTGTGCGGCAAAGGTGTCATTTAGTACCTTTTATTTGACTTGAAGCGAGGGGAAGTCGCACTTTTTCGCCCATTGAGCCCCATGTTATTTTCGCCGCCTTTTTTTGTCATTTTTTTTCAAAGTCACACGTTTTCAACCTGCTCTAATTTGGTCATTTTTTATCCGATTTAAAAGATGAGAACATGCTTGCGTTCCCCAAAGCCTTGCCGTTCTAACGGGGCATTTCTGAAATCTGTATCTTAAACCGTTCAGTCGTGAGAGCCTTTTGTTCGAGGTGTGCGCTTTCTCATAGAACTCAATTGAAGCAAGCAAAATGTTCGCCCACCTGGTACTTAGGAAATGTGTGTGCGTGAATGCGCATATTTGTTAAAGTGACAGTAACCCATTTTCAGTTTAGTGATTATGGCTTAACTTCCACATTTCTTGATCAATTAAAACCATTCGAATTTTAAACTCTTCAGATCATTCCCTATTTTCGCTTAATAAAAAAAAATCAAAGCACAATATAATATTTTTGTTTATGAAATGTAATGTAATGAACTGCTATTTAAATGGTGCTTTTTGAGCTATTCTGCCCACTCTCTCACTTCTGCACAGCAACTGCCTCAGCCAATCAGAGCTGCTTGTTGTCATCCACGCCTGGAATTTCCCCACCACCGCCCACACACAGTGGCGGCCATCTTGGCCAGGGATTCTCACATTACTGTCCATACAGAGCGGCGGCCATCTTGGCCAGGGATTCTCACACTACTGTCCATACAGAGCGGCGGCCATCTTGGCCAGGGATTCTCACACTACTGCCCATACAGAGCGGCGGCCATCTTGGACAGGGATTCTCACACTACTGCCCACACAGAGTGGCGGCCATCTTGGCCAATTGTTGAGGTGCACCCAGGATTCTCGGCCTCTGCCCACATGGAGCGGCGGCCATTTTGGTCAATTGATTAGCTAGGCCAGGGACTTCAGCACCACTGCACACACACAGAGTGGCGGCCATCTTGTCCAATTGTTGAGGTGCACCCAGGATTCTCGGCCCCTGAGTGGCGGCCATCTTGGCCAATTGAGTAGGTATGACAGGGATTGACCTAATTTCAACAGGAAGTGACCCAGACAGACCTAAATTCAACAGGAAGTGACTTAATTTCAGTAGGAAATGACCTAAAAATGACCTGATATCAACAGGAAGTGACTTAATTTGAACAGGAAGTGACCTAATTTCAACAGGAAGTGACCCAGGACTGACCTAAAATCTACAGGAAGTGACCCGATTTCAACAGGAAGTGACCTAATATCAACAGGAAGTGACCCGACTTCAACAGGAAGTGACCTGTTTCACCAGGAAGTGAGCATGCTAGTGCTAAGTTAGCATGCTAATGTTAGCTGAGCATGCTAATGTTACGTTAGCATGCTAATGCTACGTTAGCATGCTAATGTTACGTTAGCATGCTAATGCTAATGCTACGTTAGCATGCTAATGTTACGTTAGCATGCTAATGCTAAGTTTTTTTTTTATTTAGTTTTTTTTTATTTATTTTTTTATTTTTATTTTTTTTTATTTTTTTTTTTCTTTTTTTTTTTTTTTTTTTAATTTTTTTTTTTTTCCTAATGCTAAGTTTGGCATGCTAATGCTACATTAGCATGCTAATGCTAAGTTAGCATGTTAATGCTAATGCTACGTTAGCATGCTAATGTTACGTTAGCATGCTAATGCTAAGTTTTTTTTTTATTTATTTATTTTTTTTTATTTTTTTTTTATTTTTTTTTATTTTTTTTATTTATTTATTTTTTTCTTTTTTTTTTTTTTTTAATTTTTTTTTTTTCCTAATGCTAAGTTTAGCATGCTAATGCTACGTTAGCATGCTAATGCTAAGTTACCATGTTAATGCTAATGCTAAGTTAGCATGCTAATGCTAAGTTAGCATGCTAATGCTAATGTTAGCTTAGCATGCTAATGCTCATGCTAAGTTAGCACGCTAATGCTAATGTTAGCTTAGCATGCTAATCCTCCTGCAAAGTTAACGTGTAGGAAGTGACCCAGAGTGCATTCGGCTTTCCGCCTTGCAAGAGTCAGCAGTCACATCCAAAATTTCCACGGGAAATTTTTTTTTTCTAGTTATGTGACTGCTGCGAAGCAGTCACATATTAGTATCCATCCAGGAAAAGCGTTTATTATGTGACTGCTGCGAAGCAGTCACATATTAGTATCCATCCAGGAAAAGCGTTTATTATTATTATTATTATGTCTTATTCTTCACATTTTTTCAGACGAAATGCGGGTCGTACCGTAGAACGTACCGGCACAAGTGAGGTATCAAAAGATGCGTCTCGATTTGACTCGGCGGGGTACCATTTTTTTTCGGAATTTCGAGTTACCATGGCGACGCAATTCCCCAAAAAACCCCCCAAAAAGTCCCATAGGAATGAATGGAGAAGGGGAAAAAACCTCCACAAATTTAACACCTTTTTCGAAGCCACGCTGCGCGCACATACATTGACCGACCGAGACGATTTTTAGCTCATTTTGTTGCAATTTTTCCCATCTTTAGCTCTGTGTTGAAATTTTTTTTAAGAAATGTAAGCGCTCCCTCCTGTGCGGGTTCAAAGACAGGGTGTGAAATGAAGAAAAAGAGGCTCTTTCCATTAGTGTGTATTGCGTTTGCTAGAGTGGAGCAATCAGCGCTAGAGTGGAGAGACAAAAAAAATTCTTTCCAAAAATTTCACTTCAACTCGTCACCGTGGCCACAATATTTGCTCAGTAAACATCAAATTTGGATATTTTGTAGTCACAAGGGTCTTCTTTCTGACAAACCCACTTTTGTGCGGCAAAGGTGTCATTTAGTACCTTTTATTTGACTTGAAGCGAGGGGAAGTCGCACTTTTTCGCCCATTGAGCCCCATGTTATTTTCGCCGCCTTTTTTTGTCATTTTTTTTCAAAGTCACACGTTTTCAACCTGCTCTAATTTGGTCATTTTTTATCCGATTTAAAAGATGAGAACATGCTTGCGTTCCCCAAAGCCTTGCCGTTCTAACGGGGCATTTCTGAAATCTGTATCTTAAACCGTTCAGTCGTGAGAGCCTTTTGTTCGAGGTGTGCGCTTTCTCATAGAACTCAATTGAAGCAAGCAAAATGTTCGCCCACCTGGTACTTAGGAAATGTGTGTGCGTGAATGCGCATATTTGTTAAAGTGACAGTAACCCATTTTCAGTTTAGTGATTATGGCTTAACTTCCACATTTCTTGATCAATTAAAACCATTCGAATTTTAAACTCTTCAGATCATTCCCTATTTTCGCTTAATAAAAAAAAATCAAAGCACAATATAATATTTTTGTTTATGAAATGTAATGTAATGAACTGCTATTTAAATGGTGCTTTTTGAGCTATTCTGCCCACTCTCTCACTTCTGCACAGCAACTGCCTCAGCCAATCAGAGCTGCTTGTTGTCATCCACGCCTGGAATTTCCCCACCACCGCCCACACACAGTGGCGGCCATCTTGGCCAGGGATTCTCACATTACTGTCCATACAGAGCGGCGGCCATCTTGGCCAGGGATTCTCACACTACTGTCCATACAGAGCGGCGGCCATCTTGGCCAGGGATTCTCACACTACTGCCCATACAGAGCGGCGGCCATCTTGGACAGGGATTCTCACACTACTGCCCACACAGAGTGGCGGCCATCTTGGCCAATTGTTGAGGTGCACCCAGGATTCTCGGCCTCTGCCCACATGGAGCGGCGGCCATTTTGGTCAATTGATTAGCTAGGCCAGGGACTTCAGCACCACTGCACACACACAGAGTGGCGGCCATCTTGTCCAATTGTTGAGGTGCACCCAGGATTCTCGGCCCCTGAGTGGCGGCCATCTTGGCCAATTGAGTAGGTATGACAGGGATTGACCTAATTTCAACAGGAAGTGACCCAGACAGACCTAAATTCAACAGGAAGTGACTTAATTTCAGTAGGAAATGACCTAAAAATGACCTGATATCAACAGGAAGTGACTTAATTTGAACAGGAAGTGACCTAATTTCAACAGGAAGTGACCCAGGACTGACCTAAAATCTACAGGAAGTGACCCGATTTCAACAGGAAGTGACCTAATATCAACAGGAAGTGACCCGACTTCAACAGGAAGTGACCTGTTTCACCAGGAAGTGAGCATGCTAGTGCTAAGTTAGCATGCTAATGTTAGCTGAGCATGCTAATGTTACGTTAGCATGCTAATGCTACGTTAGCATGCTAATGTTACGTTAGCATGCTAATGCTAATGCTACGTTAGCATGCTAATGTTACGTTAGCATGCTAATGCTAAGTTTTTTTTTTATTTAGTTTTTTTTTATTTATTTTTTTATTTTTATTTTTTTTAATTTTTTTTTTTTTCTTTTTTTTTTTTTTTTTTTAATTTTTTTTTTTTTCCTAATGCTAAGTTTGGCATGCTAATGCTACATTAGCATGCTAATGCTAAGTTAGCATGTTAATGCTAATGCTACGTTAGCATGCTAATGTTACGTTAGCATGCTAATGCTAAGTTTTTTTTTTATTTTTATTTTTTTTTTTTTTTTTTTTTTTTATTTTATTTTTTTTATTTATTTATTTTTTTCTTTTTTTTTTTTTTTTTTAATTTTTTTTTTTTTTCCTAATGCTAAGTTTAGCATGCTAATGCTACGTTAGCATGCTAATGCTAAGTTACCATGTTAATGCTAATGCTAAGTTAGCATGCTAATGCTAAGTTAGCATGCTAATGCTAATGTTAGCTTAGCATGCTAATGCTCATGCTAAGTTAGCACGCTAATGCTAATGTTAGCTTAGCATGCTAATCCTCCTGCAAAGTTAACGTGTAGGAAGTGACCCAGAGTGCATTCGGCTTTCCGCCTTGCAAGAGTCAGCAGTCACATCCAAAATTTCCACGGGAAATTTTTTTTTTCTAGTTATTATTATTATTATTATTATGTCTTATTCTTCACATTTTTTCAGACGAAATGCGGGTCGTACCGTAGAACGTACCGGCACAAGTGAGGTATCAAAAGATGCGTCTCGATTTGACTCGGCGGGGTACCATTTTTTTTCGGAATTTCGAGTTACCATGGCGACGCAATTCCCCAAAAAACCCCCCAAAAAGTCCCATAGGAATGAATGGAGAAGGGGAAAAAACCTCCACAAATTTAACACCTTTTTCGAAGCCACGCTGCGCGCACATACATTGACCGACCGAGACGATTTTTAGCTCATTTTGTTGCAATTTTTCCCATCTTTAGCTCTGTGTTGAAATTTTTTTTAAGAAATGTAAGCGCTCCCTCCTGTGCGGGTTCAAAGACAGGGTGTGAAATGAAGAAAAAGAGGCTCTTTCCATTAGTGTGTATTGCGTTTGCTAGAGTGGAGCAATCAGCGCTAGAGTGGAGAGACAAAAAAAATTCTTTCCAAAAATTTCACTTCAACTCGTCACCGTGGCCACAATATTTGCTCAGTAAACATCAAATTTGGATATTTTGTAGTCACAAGGGTCTTCTTTCTGACAAACCCACTTTTGTGCGGCAAAGGTGTCATTTAGTACCTTTTATTTGACTTGAAGCGAGGGGAAGTCGCACTTTTTCGCCCATTGAGCCCCATGTTATTTTCGCCGCCTTTTTTTGTCATTTTTTTTAAAAGTCACACGTTTTCAACCTGCTCTAATTTGGTCATTTTTTATCCGATTTAAAAAATGAGAACATGCTTGCGTTCCCCAAAGCCTTGCCGTTCTAACGGGGCATTTCTGAAATCTGTATCTTAAACCGTTGAGTCGTGAGAGCCTTTTGTTCGAGGTGTGCGCTTTCTCATACAACTCAATTGAAGCTAAATGTTCGCCCACCTGGTACTTAGGAAATGTGTGTGCGTGAATGCGCATATTTGTTAAAGTGACAGTAACCCATTTTCAGTTTAGTGATTATGGCTTAACTTCCACATTTCTTGATCAATTAAAACCATTCGAATTTTAAACTCTTCAGATCATTCCCTATTTTCGCTTAATAAAAAAAAATCAAAGCACAATATAATATTTTTGTTTATGAAATGTAATGTAATGAACTGCTATTTAAATGGTGCTTTTTGAGCTATTCTGCCCACTCTCTCACTTCTGCACAGCAACTGCCTCAGCCAATCAGAGCTGCTTGTTGTCATCCACGCCTGGAATTTCCCCACCACCGCCCACACACAGTGGCGGCCATCTTGGCCAGGGATTCTCACATTACTGTCCATACAGAGCGGCGGCCATCTTGGCCAGGGATTCTCACACTACTGTCCATACAGAGCGGCGGCCATCTTGGCCAGGGATTCTCACACTACTGCCCATACAGAGCGGGGGCCATCTTGGACAGGGATTCTCACACTACTATCAATACAGAGCGGCGGCCATCTTGGCCAGGGATTCTCACACTACTGCCCATACAGAGCGGCGGCCATCTTGGCCAGGGATTCTCACACTACTGCCCACACAGAGTGGCGGCCATCTTGTCCAATTGTTGAGGTGCACCCAGGATTCTCGGCCCCTGAGTGGCGGCCATCTTGGCCAATTGATTAGGTATGACAGGGATTGACCTAATTTCAACAGGAAGTGACCCAGACAGACCTAAATTCAACAGGAAGTGACTTAATTTCAGTAGGAAATGACCTAAAAATGACCTGATATCAACAGGAAGTGACTTAATTTGAACAGGAAGTGACCTAATTTCAACAGGAAGTGACCCAGAACTGACCTAAAATCAACAGGAAGTGACCGGATTTCAACAGGAAGTGACCTAATATCAACAGGAATTGACCCGACTTCAACAGGAAGTGACCTGATTTCACCAGGAAGTGAGCATGCTAGTGCTAAGTTAGCATGCTAATGTTAGCTGAGCATGCTAATGTTACGTTAGCATGCTAATGCTAAGTTTTTTTTTAATTTTTAATTTTTTATTTTTTTTTAATTTTTTTTTTTTTAATTTTTTTTTTTTTTTTAATTTTTTTTTTTTTTATTTTATTTTATTTTTTTTTAATTTTTTTTTTTTTTTTTTTTTTTTTTCCTAATGCTAAGTTTAGCATGCTAATGCTACGTTAGCATGCTAATGCTAAGTTAGCATGTTAATGCTAATGCTAAGTTAGCATGCTAATGCTAAGTTAGCATGCTAATGCTAATGTTAGCTTAGCATGCTAATGATCATGCTAAGTTAGCACGCTAATGCTAATGTTAGCTTAGCATGCTAATCCTCCTGCAAAGTTAACATGTAGGAAGTGACCCAGAGTGCGTTCGGCTTTCCGCCTTGCGAGAGTCAGCAGTCACATCCAAAATTTCCACGGGAAATTTTTTTTTTCTAGTTATGTGACTGCTGCGAAGCAGTCACATATTAGTATCCATCCAGGAAAAGCGTTTATTATTATTATTATTATGTCTTATTCTTCACATTTTTTCAGACGAAATGCGGGTCGTACCGTAGAACGTACCGGCACAAGTGAGGTATCAAAAGATGCGTCTCGATTTGACTCGGCGGGGTACCATTTTTTTTCGGAATTTCGAGTTACCATGGCGACGCAATTCCCCAAAAAAACCCCCAAAAAGTCCCATAGGAATGAATGGAGAAGGGGAAAAAACCTCCACAAATTTAACACCTTTTTCGAAGCCACGCTGCGCGCACATACATTGACCGACCGAGACGATTTTTAGCTCATTTTGTTGCAATTTTTCCCATCTTTAGCTCTGTGTTGAAATTTTTTTTAAGAAATGTAAGCGCTCCCTCCTGTGCGGGTTCAAAGACAGGGTGTGAAATGAAGAAAAAGAGGCTCTTTACATTAGTGTGTATTGCGTTTGCTAGAGTGGAGCAATCAGCGCTAGAGTGGAGAGACAAAAAAAATTCTTTCGAAAAATTTCACTTCAACTCGTGACCGTGGCCACAATATTTGCTCAGTAAACATCACATTTGGATATTTTGTAGTCACAAGGGTCTTCTTTCTGACAAACCCACTTTTGTGCGGCTAAGGTGTCATTTAGTACCTTTTATTTGACTTGAAGCGAGGGGAAGTCGCACTTTTTCGCCCATTGAGCCCCATGTTATTTTCGCCGCCTTTTTTTGTCATTTTTTTAAAAAGTCACACGTTTTCAACCTGCTCTAATTTGGTCATTTTTTATCCGATTTAAAAAACGAGAACATGCTTGCGTTCCCCAAAGCCTTGCCGTTCTAACGGGGCATTTCTGAAATCTGTATCTTAAACCGTTGAGTCGTGAGAGCCTTTTGTTCGAGGTGTGCGCTTTCTCATAGAACTCAATTGAAGCAAGCAAAATGTTCGCCCACCTGGTACTTAGGAAATGTGTGTGCGTGAATGCGCATATTTGTTAAAGTGACAGTAACCCATTTTCTGTTTAGTGATTATGGCTTAACTTCCACATTTCTTGATCAATTAAAACCATTCGAATTTTAAACTCTTCAGATCATTCCCTATTTTCGCTTAATAAAAAAAAATCAAAGCACAATATAATATTTTTGTTTATGAAATGTAATGTCATGAACTGCTATTTAAATGGTGCTTTTTGAGCTATTCTGCCCACTCTCTCACTTCTGCACAGCAACTGCCTCAGCCAATCAGAGCTGCTTGTTGTCATCCACGCCTGGAATTTCCCCACCACCGCCCACACACAGTGGCGGCCATCTTGGCCAGGGATTCTCACATTACTGTCCATACAGAGCGGCGGCCATCTTGGCCAGGGATTCTCACACTACTGTCCATACAGAGCGGCGGCCATCTTGGCCAGGGATTCTCACACTACTGCCCATACAGAGCGGGGGCCATCTTGGACAGGGATTCTCACACTACTGTCAATACAGAGCGGCGGCCATCTTGGCCAGGGATTCTCACACTACTGTCCATACAGAGCGGCGGCCATCTTGGCCAGGGATTCTCACACTACTGCCCATACAGAGCGGCGGCCATCTTGGCCAGGGATTCTCACACTACTGCCCACACAGAGTGGCGGCCATCTTGGCCAATTGTTGAGGTGCACCCAGGATTCTCGGCCTCTGCCCACATGGAGCGGCGGCCATTTTGGTCAATTTTTTTTTTTTTTTTTTTTTTTTTTTTTTTTTTTTTTTTTTTTTTTCACTCACTCACACAAACACGCACACAATCAAACATGGTCTCCCAGGTGGGGAAGCGAACCCACGCCAACCGGCACCGAAGGTAAGTGACGGTTCCACTCCTCCACCCAGAGCCCCCATTTTGGTCAATTGATTAGCTAGGCCAGGGACTTCAGCACCACTGCACACACACAGAGTGGCGGCCATCTTGTCCAATTGTTGAGGTGCACCCAGGATTCTCGGCCCCTGAGTGGCGGCCATCTTGGCCAATTGATTAGGTATGACAGGGATTGACCTAATTTCAACAGGAAGTGACCCAGACAGACCTAAATTCAACAGGAAGTGACTTAATTTCAGTAGGAAATGACCTAAAATGACCTGATATCAACAGGAAGTGACTTAATTTGAACAGGAAGTGACCTAATTTCAACAGGAAGTGACCCAGACTGACCTAAAATCTACAGGAAGTGACCCGATTTCAACAGGAAGTGACCTAATATCAACAGGAAGTGACCCGACTTCAACAGGAAGTGACCTGATTTCACCAGGAAGTGAGCATGCTAGTGCTAAGTTAGCATGCTAATGTTAGCTGAGCATGCTAATGTTACGTTAGCATGCTAATGCTAAGTTTTTTTTTAATTTTTTATTTTTTATTTTTTTTTTATTTTTTTTTTTTAATTTTTTTTTTTTTTTTTAATTTTTTTTTTTTTTTTTTTTTTATTTTTTTTTAATTTTTTTTTTTTTTTTTCCTAATGCTAAGTTTAGCATGCTAATGCTACGTTAGCATGCTAATGCTAAGTTAGCATGTTAATGCTAATGCTAAGTTAGCATGCTAATGCTAAGTTAGCATGCTAATGCTAATGTTAGCTTAGCATGCTAATGATCATGCTAAGTTAGCACGCTAATGCTAATGTTAGCTTAGCATGCTAATCCTCCTGCAAAGTTAACATGTAGGAAGTGACCCAGAGTGCGTTCGGCTTTCCGCCTTGCGAGAGTCAGCAGTCACATCCAAAATTTCCACGGGAAATTTTTTTTTTCTAGTTATTATTATGTCTTATTCTTCACATTTTTTCAGACGAAATGCGGGTCGTACCGTAGAACGTACCGGCACAAGTGAGGTATCAAAAGATGCGTCTCGATTTGACTCGGCGGGGTACCATTTTTTTTCGGAATTTCGAGTTACCATGGCGACGCAATTCCCCAAAAACCCCCCCAAAAAGTCCCATAGGAATGAATGGAGAAGGGGAAAAAACCTCCACAAATTTAACACCTTTTTCGAAGCCACGCTGCGCGCACATACATTGACCGACCGAGACGATTTTTAGCTCATTTTGTTGCAATTTTTCCCATCTTTAGCTCTGTGTTGAAATTTTTTTTAAGAAATGTAAGCGCTCCCTCCTGTGCGGGTTCAAAGACAGGGTGTGAAATGAAGAAAAAGAGGCTCTTTCCATTAGTGTGTATTGCGTTTGCTAGAGTGGAGCAATCAGCGCTAGAGTGGAGAGACAAAAAAAATTCTTTCCAAAAATTTCACTTCAACTCGTCACCGTGGCCACAATATTTGCTCAGTAAACATCAAATTTGGATATTTTGTAGTCACAAGGGTCTTCTTTCTGACAAACCCACTTTTGTGCGGCAAAGGTGTCATTTAGTACCTTTTATTTGACTTGAAGCGAGGGGAAGTCGCACTTTTTCGCCCATTGAGCCCCATGTTATTTTCGCCGCCTTTTTTTGTCATTTTTTTTCAAAGTCACACGTTTTCAACCTGCTCTAATTTGGTCATTTTTTATCCGATTTAAAAGATGAGAACATGCTTGCGTTCCCCAAAGCCTTGCCGTTCTAACGGGGCATTTCTGAAATCTGTATCTTAAACCGTTCAGTCGTGAGAGCCTTTTGTTCGAGGTGTGCGCTTTCTCATAGAACTCAATTGAAGCAAGCAAAATGTTCGCCCACCTGGTACTTAGGAAATGTGTGTGCGTGAATGCGCATATTTGTTAAAGTGACAGTAACCCATTTTCAGTTTAGTGATTATGGCTTAACTTCCACATTTCTTGATCAATTAAAACCATTCGAATTTTAAACTCTTCAGATCATTCCCTATTTTCGCTTAATAAAAAAAAATCAAAGCACAATATAATATTTTTGTTTATGAAATGTAATGTAATGAACTGCTATTTAAATGGTGCTTTTTGAGCTATTCTGCCCACTCTCTCACTTCTGCACAGCAACTGCCTCAGCCAATCAGAGCTGCTTGTTGTCATCCACGCCTGGAATTTCCCCACCACCGCCCACACACAGTGGCGGCCATCTTGGCCAGGGATTCTCACATTACTGTCCATACAGAGCGGCGGCCATCTTGGCCAGGGATTCTCACACTACTGTCCATACAGAGCGGCGGCCATCTTGGCCAGGGATTCTCACACTACTGCCCATACAGAGCGGCGGCCATCTTGGACAGGGATTCTCACACTACTGCCCACACAGAGTGGCGGCCATCTTGGCCAATTGTTGAGGTGCACCCAGGATTCTCGGCCTCTGCCCACATGGAGCGGCGGCCATTTTGGTCAATTGATTAGCTAGGCCAGGGACTTCAGCACCACTGCACACACACAGAGTGGCGGCCATCTTGTCCAATTGTTGAGGTGCACCCAGGATTCTCGGCCCCTGAGTGGCGGCCATCTTGGCCAATTGAGTAGGTATGACAGGGATTGACCTAATTTCAACAGGAAGTGACCCAGACAGACCTAAATTCAACAGGAAGTGACTTAATTTCAGTAGGAAATGACCTAAAAATGACCTGATATCAACAGGAAGTGACTTAATTTGAACAGGAAGTGACCTAATTTCAACAGGAAGTGACCCAGGACTGACCTAAAATCTACAGGAAGTGACCCGATTTCAACAGGAAGTGACCTAATATCAACAGGAAGTGACCCGACTTCAACAGGAAGTGACCTGTTTCACCAGGAAGTGAGCATGCTAGTGCTAAGTTAGCATGCTAATGTTAGCTGAGCATGCTAATGTTACGTTAGCATGCTAATGCTACGTTAGCATGCTAATGTTACGTTAGCATGCTAATGCTAATGCTACGTTAGCATGCTAATGTTACGTTAGCATGCTAATGCTAAGTTTTTTTTTTATTTAGTTTTTTTTTATTTATTTTTTTATTTTTATTTTTTTTAATTTTTTTTTTTTTCTTTTTTTTTTTTTTTTTTTAATTTTTTTTTTTTCCTAATGCTAAGTTTGGCATGCTAATGCTACATTAGCATGCTAATGCTAAGTTAGCATGTTAATGCTAATGCTACGTTAGCATGCTAATGTTACGTTAGCATGCTAATGCTAAGTTTTTTTTTTATTTATTTATTTATTTTTTTTTTTTTTTTTTTTATTTTTTTTTTTTTATTTATTTATTTTTTTCTTTTTTTTTTTTTTTTTTTAATTTTTTTTTTTTTTCCTAATGCTAAGTTTAGCATGCTAATGCTACGTTAGCATGCTAATGCTAAGTTACCATGTTAATGCTAATGCTAAGTTAGCATGCTAATGCTAAGTTAGCATGCTAATGCTAATGTTAGCTTAGCATGCTAATGCTCATGCTAAGTTAGCACGCTAATGCTAATGTTAGCTTAGCATGCTAATCCTCCTGCAAAGTTAACGTGTAGGAAGTGACCCAGACTGCATTCGGCTTTCCGCCTTGCAAGAGTCAGCAGTCACATCCAAAATTTCCACGGGAAATTTTTTTTTTCTAGTTATGTGACTGCTGCGAAGCAGTCACATATTAGTATCCATCCAGGAAAAGCGTTTATTATTATTATTATTATTATGTCTTATTCTTCACATTTTTTCAGACGAAATGCGGGTCGTACCGTAGAACGTACCGGCACAAGTGAGGTATCAAAAGATGCGTCTCGATTTGACTCGGCGGGGTACCATTTTTTTTCGGAATTTCGAGTTACCATGGCGACGCAATTCCCCAAAAACCCCCCCAAAAAGTCCCATAGGAATGAATGGAGAAGGGGAAAAAACCTCCACAAATTTAACACCTTTTTCGAAGCCACGCTGCGCGCACATACATTGACCGACCGAGACGATTTTTAGCTCATTTTGTTGCAATTTTTCCCATCTTTAGCTCTGTGTTGAAATTTTTTTTAAGAAATGTAAGCGCTCCCTCCTGTGCGGGTTCAAAGACAGGGTGTGAAATGAAGAAAAAGAGGCTCTTTCCATTAGTGTGTATTGCGTTTGCTAGAGTGGAGCAATCAGCGCTAGAGTGGAGAGACAAAAAAAATTCTTTCCAAAAATTTCACTTCAACTCGTCACCGTGGCCACAATATTTGCTCAGTAAACATCAAATTTGGATATTTTGTAGTCACAAGGGTCTTCTTTCTGACAAACCCACTTTTGTGCGGCAAAGGTGTCATTTAGTACCTTTTATTTGACTTGAAGCGAGGGGAAGTCGCACTTTTTCGCCCATTGAGCCCCATGTTATTTTCGCCGCCTTTTTTTGTCATTTTTTTTCAAAGTCACACGTTTTCAACCTGCTCTAATTTGGTCATTTTTTATCCGATTTAAAAGATGAGAACATGCTTGCGTTCCCCAAAGCCTTGCCGTTCTAACGGGGCATTTCTGAAATCTGTATCTTAAACCGTTCAGTCGTGAGAGCCTTTTGTTCGAGGTGTGCGCTTTCTCATAGAACTCAATTGAAGCAAGCAAAATGTTCGCCCACCTGGTACTTAGGAAATGTGTGTGCGTGAATGCGCATATTTGTTAAAGTGACAGTAACCCATTTTCAGTTTAGTGATTATGGCTTAACTTCCACATTTCTTGATCAATTAAAACCATTCGAATTTTAAACTCTTCAGATCATTCCCTATTTTCGCTTAATAAAAAAAAATCAAAGCACAATATAATATTTTTGTTTATGAAATGTAATGTAATGAACTGCTATTTAAATGGTGCTTTTTGAGCTATTCTGCCCACTCTCTCACTTCTGCACAGCAACTGCCTCAGCCAATCAGAGCTGCTTGTTGTCATCCACGCCTGGAATTTCCCCACCACCGCCCACACACAGTGGCGGCCATCTTGGCCAGGGATTCTCACATTACTGTCCATACAGAGCGGCGGCCATCTTGGCCAGGGATTCTCACACTACTGTCCATACAGAGCGGCGGCCATCTTGGCCAGGGATTCTCACACTACTGCCCATACAGAGCGGCGGCCATCTTGGACAGGGATTCTCACACTACTGCCCACACAGAGTGGCGGCCATCTTGGCCAATTGTTGAGGTGCACCCAGGATTCTCGGCCTCTGCCCACATGGAGCGGCGGCCATTTTGGTCAATTGATTAGCTAGGCCAGGGACTTCAGCACCACTGCACACACACAGAGTGGCGGCCATCTTGTCCAATTGTTGAGGTGCACCCAGGATTCTCGGCCCCTGAGTGGCGGCCATCTTGGCCAATTGAGTAGGTATGACAGGGATTGACCTAATTTCAACAGGAAGTGACCCAGACAGACCTAAATTCAACAGGAAGTGACTTAATTTCAGTAGGAAATGACCTAAAAATGACCTGATATCAACAGGAAGTGACTTAATTTGAACAGGAAGTGACCTAATTTCAACAGGAAGTGACCCAGGACTGACCTAAAATCTACAGGAAGTGACCCGATTTCAACAGGAAGTGACCTAATATCAACAGGAAGTGACCCGACTTCAACAGGAAGTGACCTGTTTCACCAGGAAGTGAGCATGCTAGTGCTAAGTTAGCATGCTAATGTTAGCTGAGCATGCTAATGTTACGTTAGCATGCTAATGCTACGTTAGCATGCTAATGCTAAGTTAGCATGTTAATGCTAATGCTACGTTAGCATGCTAATGTTACGTTAGCATGCTAATGCTAAGTTTTTTTTTTATTTATTTTTTATTTTTTTTTTATTTTTTTTTTTTTTATTTTTTTTATTTATTTATTTTTTTCTTTTTTTTTTTTTTTTTTTAATTTTTTTTTTTTTCCTAATGCTAAGTTTAGCATGCTAATGCTACGTTAGCATGCTAATGCTAAGTTACCATGTTAATGCTAATGCTAAGTTAGCATGCTAATGCTAAGTTAGCATGCTAATGCTAATGTTAGCTTAGCATGCTAATGCTCATGCTAAGTTAGCACGCTAATGCTAATGTTAGCTTAGCATGCTAATCCTCCTGCAAAGTTAACGTGTAGGAAGTGACCCAGACTGCATTCGGCTTTCCGCCTTGCAAGAGTCAGCAGTCACATCCAAAATTTCCACGGGAAATTTTTTTTTTCTAGTTATGTGACTGCTGCGAAGCAGTCACATATTAGTATCCATCCAGGAAAAGCGTTTATTATTATTATTATTATTATGTCTTATTCTTCACATTTTTTCAGACGAAATGCGGGTCGTACCGTAGAACGTACCGGCACAAGTGAGGTATCAAAAGATGCGTCTCGATTTGACTCGGCGGGGTACCATTTTTTTTCGGAATTTCGAGTTACCATGGCGACGCAATTCCCCAAAAAACCCCCCAAAAAGTCCCATAGGAATGAATGGAGAAGGGGAAAAAACCTCCACAAATTTAACACCTTTTTCGAAGCCACGCTGCGCGCACATACATTGACCGACCGAGACGATTTTTAGCTCATTTTGTTGCAATTTTTCCCATCTTTAGCTCTGTGTTGAAATTTTTTTTAAGAAATGTAAGCGCTCCCTCCTGTGCGGGTTCAAAGACAGGGTGTGAAATGAAGAAAAAGAGGCTCTTTCCATTAGTGTGTATTGCGTTTGCTAGAGTGGAGCAATCAGCGCTAGAGTGGAGAGACAAAAAAAATTCTTTCCAAAAATTTCACTTCAACTCGTCACCGTGGCCACAATATTTGCTCAGTAAACATCAAATTTGGATATTTTGTAGTCACAAGGGTCTTCTTTCTGACAAACCCACTTTTGTGCGGCAAAGGTGTCATTTAGTACCTTTTATTTGACTTGAAGCGAGGGGAAGTCGCACTTTTTCGCCCATTGAGCCCCATGTTATTTTCGCCGCCTTTTTTTGTCATTTTTTTTCAAAGTCACACGTTTTCAACCTGCTCTAATTTGGTCATTTTTTATCCGATTTAAAAGATGAGAACATGCTTGCGTTCCCCAAAGCCTTGCCGTTCTAACGGGGCATTTCTGAAATCTGTATCTTAAACCGTTCAGTCGTGAGAGCCTTTTGTTCGAGGTGTGCGCTTTCTCATAGAACTCAATTGAAGCAAGCAAAATGTTCGCCCACCTGGTACTTAGGAAATGTGTGTGCGTGAATGCGCATATTTGTTAAAGTGACAGTAACCCATTTTCAGTTTAGTGATTATGGCTTAACTTCCACATTTCTTGATCAATTAAAACCATTCGAATTTTAAACTCTTCAGATCATTCCCTATTTTCGCTTAATAAAAAAAAATCAAAGCACAATATAATATTTTTGTTTATGAAATGTAATGTAATGAACTGCTATTTAAATGGTGCTTTTTGAGCTATTCTGCCCACTCTCTCACTTCTGCACAGCAACTGCCTCAGCCAATCAGAGCTGCTTGTTGTCATCCACGCCTGGAATTTCCCCACCACCGCCCACACACAGTGGCGGCCATCTTGGCCAGGGATTCTCACATTACTGTCCATACAGAGCGGCGGCCATCTTGGCCAGGGATTCTCACACTACTGTCCATACAGAGCGGCGGCCATCTTGGCCAGGGATTCTCACACTACTGCCCATACAGAGCGGCGGCCATCTTGGACAGGGATTCTCACACTACTGCCCACACAGAGTGGCGGCCATCTTGGCCAATTGTTGAGGTGCACCCAGGATTCTCGGCCTCTGCCCACATGGAGCGGCGGCCATTTTGGTCAATTGATTAGCTAGGCCAGGGACTTCAGCACCACTGCACACACACAGAGTGGCGGCCATCTTGTCCAATTGTTGAGGTGCACCCAGGATTCTCGGCCCCTGAGTGGCGGCCATCTTGGCCAATTGAGTAGGTATGACAGGGATTGACCTAATTTCAACAGGAAGTGACCCAGACAGACCTAAATTCAACAGGAAGTGACTTAATTTCAGTAGGAAATGACCTAAAAATGACCTGATATCAACAGGAAGTGACTTAATTTGAACAGGAAGTGACCTAATTTCAACAGGAAGTGACCCAGGACTGACCTAAAATCTACAGGAAGTGACCCGATTTCAACAGGAAGTGACCTAATATCAACAGGAAGTGACCCGACTTCAACAGGAAGTGACCTGTTTCACCAGGAAGTGAGCATGCTAGTGCTAAGTTAGCATGCTAATGTTAGCTGAGCATGCTAATGTTACGTTAGCATGCTAATGCTACGTTAGCATGCTAATGTTACGTTAGCATGCTAATGCTAATGCTACGTTAGCATGCTAATGTTACGTTAGCATGCTAATGCTAAGTTTTTTTTTTATTTAGTTTTTTTTTATTTATTTTTTTATTTTTATTTTTTTTTATTTTTTTTTTTCTTTTTTTTTTTTTTTTTTTAATTTTTTTTTTTTTCCTAATGCTAAGTTTGGCATGCTAATGCTACATTAGCATGCTAATGCTAAGTTAGCATGTTAATGCTAATGCTACGTTAGCATGCTAATGTTACGTTAGCATGCTAATGCTAAGTTTTTTTTTTATTTATTTATTTTTTTTTATTTTTTTTTTATTTTTTTTTATTTTTTTTATTTATTTATTTTTTTCTTTTTTTTTTTTTTTTAATTTTTTTTTTTTCCTAATGCTAAGTTTAGCATGCTAATGCTACGTTAGCATGCTAATGCTAAGTTACCATGTTAATGCTAATGCTAAGTTAGCATGCTAATGCTAAGTTAGCATGCTAATGCTAATGTTAGCTTAGCATGCTAATGCTCATGCTAAGTTAGCACGCTAATGCTAATGTTAGCTTAGCATGCTAATCCTCCTGCAAAGTTAACGTGTAGGAAGTGACCCAGAGTGCATTCGGCTTTCCGCCTTGCAAGAGTCAGCAGTCACATCCAAAATTTCCACGGGAAATTTTTTTTTTCTAGTTATGTGACTGCTGCGAAGCAGTCACATATTAGTATCCATCCAGGAAAAGCGTTTATTATTATTATTATTATGTCTTATTCTTCACATTTTTTCAGACGAAATGCGGGTCGTACCGTAGAACGTACCGGCACAAGTGAGGTATCAAAAGATGCGTCTCGATTTGACTCGGCGGGGTACCATTTTTTTTCGGAATTTCGAGTTACCATGGCGACGCAATTCCCCAAAAAAACCCCCAAAAAGTCCCATAGGAATGAATGGAGAAGGGGAAAAAACCTCCACAAATTTAACACCTTTTTCGAAGCCACGCTGCGCGCACATACATTGACCGACCGAGACGATTTTTAGCTCATTTTGTTGCAATTTTTCCCATCTTTAGCTCTGTGTTGAAATTTTTTTTAAGAAATGTAAGCGCTCCCTCCTGTGCGGGTTCAAAGACAGGGTGTGAAATGAAGAAAAAGAGGCTCTTTCCATTAGTGTGTATTGCGTTTGCTAGAGTGGAGCAATCAGCGCTAGAGTGGAGAGACAAAAAAAATTCTTTCCAAAAATTTCACTTCAACTCGTCACCGTGGCCACAATATTTGCTCAGTAAACATCAAATTTGGATATTTTGTAGTCACAAGGGTCTTCTTTCTGACAAACCCACTTTTGTGCGGCAAAGGTGTCATTTAGTACCTTTTATTTGACTTGAAGCGAGGGGAAGTCGCACTTTTTCGCCCATTGAGCCCCATGTTATTTTCGCCGCCTTTTTTTGTCATTTTTTTTAAAAGTCACACGTTTTCAACCTGCTCTAATTTGGTCATTTTTTATCCGATTTAAAAGATGAGAACATGCTTGCGTTCCCCAAAGCCTTGCCGTTCTAACGGGGCATTTCTGAAATCTGTATCTTAAACCGTTGAGTCGTGAGAGCCTTTTGTTCGAGGTGTGCGCTTTCTCATAGAACTCAATTGAAGCAAGCAAAATGTTCGCCCACCTGGTACTTAGGAAATGTGTGTGCGTGAATGCGCATATTTGTTAAAGTGACAGTAACCCATTTTCAGTTTAGTGATTATGGCTTAACTTCCACATTTCTTGATCAATTAAAACCATTCGAATTTTAAACTCTTCAGATCATTCCCTATTTTCGCTTAATAAAAAAAAATCAAAGCACAATATAATATTTTTGTTTATGAAATGTAATGTAATGAACTGCTATTTAAATGGTGCTTTTTGAGCTATTCTGCCCACTCTCTCACTTCTGCACAGCAACTGCCTCAGCCAATCAGAGCTGCTTGTTGTCATCCACGCCTGGAATTTCCCCACCACCGCCCACACACAGTGGCGGCCATCTTGGCCAGGGATTCTCACATTACTGTCCATACAGAGCGGCGGCCATCTTGGCCAGGGATTCTCACACTACTGTCCATACAGAGCGGCGGCCATCTTGGCCAGGGATTCTCACACTACTGCCCATACAGAGCGGGGGCCATCTTGGACAGGGATTCTCACACTACTATCAATACAGAGCGGCGGCCATCTTGGCCAGGGATTCTCACACTACTGCCCATACAGAGCGGCGGCCATCTTGGCCAGGGATTCTCACACTACTGCCCACACAGAGTGGCGGCCATCTTGTCCAATTGTTGAGGTGCACCCAGGATTCTCGGCCCCTGAGTGGCGGCCATCTTGGCCAATTGATTAGGTATGACAGGGATTGACCTAATTTCAACAGGAAGTGACCCAGACAGACCTAAATTCAACAGGAAGTGACTTAATTTCAGTAGGAAATGACCTAAAAATTACCTGATATCAACAGGAAGTGACTTAATTTGAACAGGAAGTGACCTAATTTCAACAGGAAGTGACCCAGAACTGACCTAAAATCAACAGGAAGTGACCGGATTTCAACAGGAAGTGACCTAATATCAACAGGAATTGACCCGACTTCAACAGGAAGTGACCTGATTTCACCAGGAAGTGAGCATGCTAGTGCTAAGTTAGCATGCTAATGTTAGCTGAGCATGCTAATGTTAAGTTAGCATGCTAATGTTACGTTAGCATGCTAATGTTACGTTAGCATGCTAATGCTAAGTTAGCATGCTAATGCTACGTTAGCATGCTAATGTTACGTTAGCATGCTAATGCTAAGGTTTTTTTTTATTTTTTATTTTTTTATTTTTTTATTTTTTTATTTTTTTTTATTTTTTTTTTATTTCTTTTTTATTTTACTTTTTTTTTTAATTTTTTTTTTTTTTCCTAATGCTAAGTTTAGCATGCTAATGCTACGTTAGCATGCTAATGCTAAGTTAGCATGTTAATGCTAATGCTAAGTTAGCATGCTAATGCTAAGTTAGCATGCTAATGCTAATGTTAGCTTAGCATGCTAATGATCATGCTAAGTTAGCACGCTAATGCTAATGTTAGCTTAGCATGCTAATCCTCCTGCAAAGTTAACATGTAGGAAGTGACCCAGAGTGCGTTCGGCTTTCCGCCTTGCAAGAGTCAGCAGTCACATCCAAAATTTCCACGGGAAATTTTTTTTTCTAGTTATGTGACTGCTGCGAAGCAGTCACATATTAGTATCCATCCAGGAAAAGCGTTTATTATTATTATTATTATGTCTTATTCTTCACATTTTTTCAGACGAAATGCGGGTCGTACCGTAGAACGTACCGGCACAAGTGAGGTATCAAAAGATGCGTCTCGATTTGACTCGGCGGGGTACCATTTTTTTTCGGAATTTCGAGTTACCATGGCGACGCAATTCCCCAAAAAAACCCCCAAAAAGTCCCATAGGAATGAATGGAGAAGGGGAAAAAACCTCCACAAATTTAACACCTTTTTCGAAGCCACGCTGCGCGCACATACATTGACCGACCGAGACGATTTTTAGCTCATTTTGTTGCAATTTTTCCCATCTTTAGCTCTGTGTTGAAATTTTTTTTAAGAAATGTAAGCGCTCCCTCCTGTGCGGGTTCAAAGACAGGGTGTGAAATGAAGAAAAAGAGGCTCTTTACATTAGTGTGTATTGCGTTTGCTAGAGTGGAGCAATCAGCGCTAGAGTGGAGAGACAAAAAAAATTCTTTCGAAAAATTTCACTTCAACTCGTCACCGTGGCCACAATATTTGCTCAGTAAACATCACATTTGGATATTTTGTAGTCACAAGGGTCTTCTTTCTGACAAACCCACTTTTGTGCGGCTAAGGTGTCATTTAGTACCTTTTATTTGACTTGAAGCGAGGGGAAGTCGCACTTTTTCGCCCATTGAGCCCCATGTTATTTTCGCCGCCTTTTTTTGTCATTTTTTTTAAAAGTCACACGTTTTCAACCTGCTCTAATTTGGTCATTTTTTATCCGATTTAAAAAATGAGAACATGCTTGCGTTCCCCAAAGCCTTGCCGTTCTAACGGGGCATTTCTGAAATCTGTATCTTAAATCGTTCAGTCGTGAGAGCCTTTTGTTCGAGGTGTGCGCTTTCTCATAGAACTCAATTGAAGCAAGCAAAATGTTCGCCCACCTGGTACTTAGGAAATGTGTGTGCGTGAATGCGCATATTTGTTAAAGTGACAGTAACCCATTTTCAGTTTAGTGATTATGGCTTAACTTCCACATTTCTTGATCTATTAAAACCATTCGAATTTTAAACTCTTCAGATCATTCCCTATTTTCGCTTAATAAAAAAAAATCAAAGCACAATATAATATTTTTGTTTATGAAATGTAATGTAATGAACTGCTATTTAAATGGTGCTTTTTGAGCTATTCTGCCCACTCTCTCACTTCTGCACAGCAACTGCCTCAAGCATGCTAATGTTACGTTAGCATGCTAATGCTAAGTTTTTTTTTTCTTTTTTATTTTTTTATTTTTTTTTTCTTTTTTTTTTTTTTATTATTTTTTTTTTCTTTTTTTTTTTTTTTAATTTTTTTTTTTTCCTAATGCTAAGTTTAGCATGCTAATGCTACGTTAGCATGCTAATGCTAAGTTAGCATGTTAATGCTAATGCTAAGTTAGCATGCTAATGTTACGTTAGCATGCTAATGCTAAGTTTTTTTTTTATTTTTATTTTTTTATTTTTTTTTTTTATTATTATTTTTTATTTTTATTTTTATTTTTTTTTATTTTATTTATTTTTTTTTTTTAATTTTTTTTTTTCCTAATGCTAAGTTTAGCATGCTAATGCTACGTTAGCATGCTAATGCTAAGTTAGCATGTTAATGCTAATGCTAAGTTAGCATGGTAATGCTAAGTTAGCATGCTAATGCTAATGTTAGCTTAGCATGCTAATGATCATGCTAAGTTAGCACGCTAATGCTAATGTTAGCTTAGCATGCTAATCCTCCTGCAAAGTTAACATGTAGGAAGTGACCCAGAGTGCATTCGGCTTTCCGCCTTGCAAGAGTCAGCAGTCACATCCAAAATTTCCACGGGAAATTTTTTTTTCTAGTTATTATTATTATTATGTCTTATTCTTCACATTTTTTCAGACGAAATGCGGGTCGTACCGTAGAACGTACCGGCACAAGTGAGGTATCAAAAGATGCGTCTCGATTTGACTCGGCGGGGTACCATTTTTTTTCGGAATTTCGAGTTACCATGGCGACGCAATTCCCCAAAAAACCCCCCAAAAAGTCCCATAGGAATGAATGGAGAAGGGGAAAAAACCTCCACAAATTTAACACCTTTTTCGAAGCCACGCTGCGCGCACATACATTGACCGACCGAGACGATTTTTAGCTCATTTTGTTGCAATTTTTCCCATCTTTAGCTCTGTGTTGAAATTTTTTTTAAGAAATGTAAGCGCTCCCTCCTGTGCGGGTTCAAAGACAGGGTGTGAAATGAAGAAAAAGAGGCTCTTTCCATTAGTGTGTATTGCGTTTGCTAGAGTGGAGCAATCAGCGCTAGAGTGGAGAGACAAAAAAAATTCTTTCCAAAAATTTCACTTCAACTCGTCACCGTGGCCACAATATTTGCTCAGTAAACATCAAATTTGGATATTTTGTAGTCACAAGGGTCTTCTTTCTGACAAACCCACTTTTGTGCGGCAAAGGTGTCATTTAGTACCTTTTATTTGACTTGAAGCGAGGGGAAGTCGCACTTTTTCGCCCATTGAGCCCCATGTTATTTTCGCCGCCTTTTTTTGTCATTTTTTTTAAAAGTCACACGTTTTCAACCTGCTCTAATTTGGTCATTTTTTATCCGATTTAAAAAATGAGAACATGCTTGCGTTCCCCAAAGCCTTGCCGTTCTAACGGGGCATTTCTGAAATCTGTATCTTAAACCGTTGAGTCGTGAGAGCCTTTTGTTCGAGGTGTGCGCTTTCTCATACAACTCAATTGAAGCTAAATGTTCGCCCACCTGGTACTTAGGAAATGTGTGTGCGTGAATGCGCATATTTGTTAAAGTGACAGTAACCCATTTTCAGTTTAGTGATTATGGCTTAACTTCCACATTTCTTGATCAATTAAAACCATTCGAATTTTAAACTCTTCAGATCATTCCCTATTTTCGCTTAATAAAAAAAAATCAAAGCACAATATAATATTTTTGTTTATGAAATGTAATGTAATGAACTGCTATTTAAATGGTGCTTTTTGAGCTATTCTGCCCACTCTCTCACTTCTGCACAGCAACTGCCTCAGCCAATCAGAGCTGCTTGTTGTCATCCACGCCTGGAATTTCCCCACCACCGCCCACACACAGTGGCGGCCATCTTGGCCAGGGATTCTCACATTACTGTCCATACAGAGCGGCGGCCATCTTGGCCAGGGATTCTCACACTACTGTCCATACAGAGCGGCGGCCATCTTGGCCAGGGATTCTCACACTACTGCCCATACAGAGCGGGGGCCATCTTGGACAGGGATTCTCACACTACTATCAATACAGAGCGGCGGCCATCTTGGCCAGGGATTCTCACACTACTGCCCATACAGAGCGGCGGCCATCTTGGCCAGGGATTCTCACACTACTGCCCACACAGAGTGGCGGCCATCTTGTCCAATTGTTGAGGTGCACCCAGGATTCTCGGCCCCTGAGTGGCGGCCATCTTGGCCAATTGATTAGGTATGACAGGGATTGACCTAATTTCAACAGGAAGTGACCCAGACAGACCTAAATTCAACAGGAAGTGACTTAATTTCAGTAGGAAATGACCTAAAAATTACCTGATATCAACAGGAAGTGACTTAATTTGAACAGGAAGTGACCTAATTTCAACAGGAAGTGACCCAGAACTGACCTAAAATCAACAGGAAGTGACCGGATTTCAACAGGAAGTGACCTAATATCAACAGGAATTGACCCGACTTCAACAGGAAGTGACCTGATTTCACCAGGAAGTGAGCATGCTAGTGCTAAGTTAGCATGCTAATGTTAGCTGAGCATGCTAATGTTAAGTTAGCATGCTAATGTTACGTTAGCATGCTAATGTTACGTTAGCATGCTAATGCTAAGTTAGCATGCTAATGCTACGTTAGCATGCTAATGTTACGTTAGCATGCTAATGCTAAGGTTTTTTTTTATTTTTTATTTTTTTATTTTTTTATTTTTTTATTTTTTTTTATTTTTTTTTTATTTCTTTTTTATTTTACTTTTTTTTTTAATTTTTTTTTTTTTTCCTAATGCTAAGTTTAGCATGCTAATGCTACGTTAGCATGCTAATGCTAAGTTAGCATGTTAATGCTAATGCTAAGTTAGCATGCTAATGCTAAGTTAGCATGCTAATGCTAATGTTAGCTTAGCATGCTAATGATCATGCTAAGTTAGCACGCTAATGCTAATGTTAGCTTAGCATGCTAATCCTCCTGCAAAGTTAACATGTAGGAAGTGACCCAGAGTGCGTTCGGCTTTCCGCCTTGCAAGAGTCAGCAGTCACATCCAAAATTTCCACGGGAAATTTTTTTTTCTAGTTATGTGACTGCTGCGAAGCAGTCACATATTAGTATCCATCCAGGAAAAGCGTTTATTATGTGACTGCTGCGAAGCAGTCACATATTAGTATCCATCCAGGAAAAGCGTTTATTATTATTATTATTATTATTATGTCTTATTCTTCACATTTTTTCAGACGAAATGCGGGTCGTACCGTAGAACGTACCGGCACAAGTGAGGTATCAAAAGATGCGTCTCGATTTGACTCGGCGGGGTACCATTTTTTTTCGGAATTTCGAGTTACCATGGCGACGCAATTCCCCAAAAAACCCCCCAAAAAGTCCCATAGGAATGAATGGAGAAGGGGAAAAAACCTCCACAAATTTAACACCTTTTTCGAAGCCACGCTGCGCGCACATACATTGACCGACCGAGACGATTTTTAGCTCATTTTGTTGCAATTTTTCCCATCTTTAGCTCTGTGTTGAAATTTTTTTTAAGAAATGTAAGCGCTCCCTCCTGTGCGGGTTCAAAGACAGGGTGTGAAATGAAGAAAAAGAGGCTCTTTCCATTAGTGTGTATTGCGTTTGCTAGAGTGGAGCAATCAGCGCTAGAGTGGAGAGACAAAAAAAATTCTTTCCAAAAATTTCACTTCAACTCGTCACCGTGGCCACAATATTTGCTCAGTAAACATCAAATTTGGATATTTTGTAGTCACAAGGGTCTTCTTTCTGACAAACCCACTTTTGTGCGGCAAAGGTGTCATTTAGTACCTTTTATTTGACTTGAAGCGAGGGGAAGTCGCACTTTTTCGCCCATTGAGCCCCATGTTATTTTCGCCGCCTTTTTTTGTCATTTTTTTTTAAAGTCACACGTTTTCAACCTGCTCTAATTTGGTCATTTTTTATCCGATTTAAAAAATGAGAACATGCTTGCGTTCCCCAAAGCCTTGCCGTTCTAACGGGGCATTTCTGAAATCTGTATCTTAAACCGTTGAGTCGTGAGAGCCTTTTGTTCGAGGTGTGCGCTTTCTCATAGAACTCAATTGAAGCAAGCAAAATGTTCGCCCACCTGGTACTTAGGAAATGTGTGTGCGTGAATGCGCATATTTGTTAAAGTGACAGTAACCCATTTTCAGTTTAGTGATTATGGCTTAACTTCCACATTTCTTGATCAATTAAAACCATTCGAATTTTAAACTCTTCAGATCATTCCCTATTTTCGCTTAATAAAAAAAAAATCAAAGCACAATATAATATTTTTGTTTATGAAATGTAATGTAATGAACTGCTATTTAAATGGTGCTTTTTGAGCTATTCTGCCCACTCTCTCACTTCTGCACAGCAACTGCCTCAGCCAATCAGAGCTGCTTGTTGTCATCCACGCCTGGAATTTCCCCACCACCGCCCACACACAGTGGCGGCCATCTTGGCCAGGGATTCTCACATTACTGTCCATACAGAGCGGCGGCCATCTTGGCCAGGGATTCTCACACTACTGTCCATACAGAGCGGCGGCCATCTTGGCCAGGGATTCTCACACTACTGCCCATACAGAGCGGGGGCCATCTTGGACAGGGATTCTCACACTACTGTCAATACAGAGCGGCGGCCATCTTGGCCAGGGATTCTCACACTACTGTCCATACAGAGCGGCGGCCATCTTGGCCAGGGATTCTCACACTACTGTCCATACAGAGCGGCGGCCATCTTGGCCAGGGATTCTCACACTACTGCCCACACAGAGTGGCGGCCATCTTGGCCAATTGTTGAGGTGCACCCAGGATTCTCGGCCTCTGCCCACATGGAGCGGCGGCCATTTTGGTCAATTGATTAGCTAGGCCAGGGACTTCAGCACCACTGCACACACACAGAGTGGCGGCCATCTTGTCCAATTGTTGAGGTGCACCCAGGATTCTCGGCCCCTGAGTGGCGGCCATCTTGGCCAATTGATTAGGTATGACAGGGATTGACCTAATTTCAACAGGAAGTGACCCAGACAGACCTAAATTCAACAGGAAGTGACTTAATTTCAGTAGGAAATGACCTAAAAATGACCTGATATCAACAGGAAGTGACTTAATTTGAACAGGAAGTGACCTAATTTCAACAGGAAGTTACCCAGAACTGACCTAAAATCAACAGGAAGTGACCCGATTTCAACAGGAAGTGACCTAATATCAACAGGAAGTGACCCGACTTCAACAGGAAGTGACCTGTTTCACCAGGAAGTGAGCATGCTAGTGCTAAGTTAGCATGCTAATGTTAGCTGAGCATGCTAATGTTAAGTTAGCATGCTAATGTTAGCTTAACATGCTAATGCTAATGTTAGCTTAGTATGCTAATGCTAAGTTCGCATGCTAATGCTACGTTAGCATGCTAATGTTACGTTAGCATGCTAATGCTAAGTTTTTTTTTATTTTTTATTTTTTTATTTTTTTTTTTTTTATTTTTTTTTATTTTTTTTTTTTTTTTTTTTTTTTTTTTTTTTATTTTTTTTTTTTTTTCCTAATGCTAAGTTTAGCATGCTAATGCTACGTTAGCATGCTAATGCTAAGTTAGCATGTTAATGCTAATGCTAAGTTAGCATGCTAATGCTAATGTTAGCTTAGCATGCTAATGATCATGCTAAGTTAGCACGCTAATGCTAATGTTAGCTTAGCATGCTAATCCTCCTGCAAAGTTAACGTGTAGGAAGTGACCCAGAGTGCGTTCGGCTTTCCGCCTTGCGAGAGTCAGCAGTCACATCCAAAATTTCCACGGGAAATTTTTTTTTTTCTAGTTATGTGACTGCTGCGAAGCAGTCACATATTAGTATCCATCCAGGAAAAGCGTTTATTATTATTATTATTATGTCTTATTCTTCACATTTTTTCAGACGAAATGCGGGTCGTACCGTAGAACGTACCGGCACAAGTGAGGTATCAAAAGATGCGTCTCGATTTGACTCGGCGGGGTACCATTTTTTTTCGGAATTTCGAGTTACCATGGCGACGCAATTCCCCAAAAAACCCCCCAAAAAGTCCCATAGGAATGAATGGAGAAGGGGAAAAAACCTCCACAAATTTAACACCTTTTTCGAAGCCACGCTGCGCGCACATACATTGACCGACCGAGACGATTTTTAGCTCATTTTGTTGCAATTTTTCCCATCTTTAGCTCTGTGTTGAAATTTTTTTTAAGAAATGTAAGCGCTCCCTCCTGTGCGGGTTCAAAGACAGGGTGTGAAATGAAGAAAAAGAGGCTCTTTACATTAGTGTGTATTGCGTTTGCTAGAGTGGAGCAATCAGCGCTAGAGTGGAGAGACAAAAAAAATTCTTTCGAAAAATTTCACTTCAACTCGTGACCGTGGCCACAATATTTGCTCAGTAAACATCACATTTGGATATTTTGTAGTCACAAGGGTCTTCTTTCTGACAAACCCACTTTTGTGCGGCTAAGGTGTCATTTAGTACCTTTTATTTGACTTGAAGCGAGGGGAAGTCGCACTTTTTCGCCCATTGAGCCCCATGTTATTTTCGCCGCCTTTTTTTGTCATTTTTTTAAAAAGTCACACGTTTTCAACCTGCTCTAATTTGGTCATTTTTTATCCGATTTAAAAAACGAGAACATGCTTGCGTTCCCCAAAGCCTTGCCGTTCTAACGGGGCATTTCTGAAATCTGTATCTTAAACCGTTGAGTCGTGAGAGCCTTTTGTTCGAGGTGTGCGCTTTCTCATAGAACTCAATTGAAGCAAGCAAAATGTTCGCCCACCTGGTACTTAGGAAATGTGTGTGCGTGAATGCGCATATTTGTTAAAGTGACAGTAACCCATTTTCTGTTTAGTGATTATGGCTTAACTTCCACATTTCTTGATCAATTAAAACCATTCGAATTTTAAACTCTTCAGATCATTCCCTATTTTCGCTTAATAAAAAAAAATCAAAGCACAATATAATATTTTTGTTTATGAAATGTAATGTCATGAACTGCTATTTAAATGGTGCTTTTTGAGCTATTCTGCCCACTCTCTCACTTCTGCACAGCAACTGCCTCAGCCAATCAGAGCTGCTTGTTGTCATCCACGCCTGGAATTTCCCCACCACCGCCCACACACAGTGGCGGCCATCTTGGCCAGGGATTCTCACATTACTGTCCATACAGAGCGGCGGCCATCTTGGCCAGGGATTCTCACACTACTGTCCATACAGAGCGGCGGCCATCTTGGCCAGGGATTCTCACACTACTGCCCATACAGAGCGGGGGCCATCTTGGACAGGGATTCTCACACTACTGTCAATACAGAGCGGCGGCCATCTTGGCCAGGGATTCTCACACTACTGTCCATACAGAGCGGCGGCCATCTTGGCCAGGGATTCTCACACTACTGCCCATACAGAGCGGCGGCCATCTTGGCCAGGGATTCTCACACTACTGCCCACACAGAGTGGCGGCCATCTTGGCCAATTGTTGAGGTGCACCCAGGATTCTCGGCCTCTGCCCACATGGAGCGGCGGCCATTTTGGTCATTTTTTTTTTTTTTTTTTTTTTTTTTTTTTTTTTTTTTTTTTTTTTTTTTTTCACTCACTCACACAAACACGCACACAATCAAACATGGTCTCCCAGGTGGGGAAGCGAACCCACGCCAACCGGCACCGAAGGTAAGTGACGGTTCCACTCCTCCACCCAGAGCCCCCATTTTGGTCAATTGATTAGCTAGGCCAGGGACTTCAGCACCACTGCACACACACAGAGTGGCGGCCATCTTGTCCAATTGTTGAGGTGCACCCAGGATTCTCGGCCCCTGAGTGGCGGCCATCTTGGCCAATTGATTAGGTATGACAGGGATTGACCTAATTTCAACAGGAAGTGACCCAGACAGACCTAAATTCAACAGGAAGTGACTTAATTTCAGTAGGAAATGACCTAAAATGACCTGATATCAACAGGAAGTGACTTAATTTGAACAGGAAGTGACCTAATTTCAACAGGAAGTGACCCAGACTGACCTAAAATCTACAGGAAGTGACCCGATTTCAACAGGAAGTGACCTAATATCAACAGGAAGTGACCCGACTTCAACAGGAAGTGACCTGATTTCACCAGGAAGTGAGCATGCTAGTGCTAAGTTAGCATGCTAATGTTAGCTGAGCATGCTAATGTTACGTTAGCATGCTAATGCTAAGTTTTTTTTTAATTTTTTATTTTTTATTTTTTTTTAATTTTTTTTTTTTAATTTTTTTTTTTTTTTTTAAATTTTTTTTTTTTTTTTTATTTTATTTTTTTTTAATTTTTTTTTTTTTTTTTCCTAATGCTAAGTTTAGCATGCTAATGCTACGTTAGCATGCTAATGCTAAGTTAGCATGTTAATGCTAATGCTAAGTTAGCATGCTAATGCTAAGTTAGCATGCTAATGCTAATGTTAGCTTAGCATGCTAATGATCATGCTAAGTTAGCACGCTAATGCTAATGTTAGCTTAGCATGCTAATCCTCCTGCAAAGTTAACATGTAGGAAGTGACCCAGAGTGCGTTCGGCTTTCCGCCTTGCGAGAGTCAGCAGTCACATCCAAAATTTCCACGGGAAATTTTTTTTTTCTAGTTATGTGACTGCTGCGAAGCAGTCACATATTAGTATCCATCCAGGAAAAGCGTTTATTATTATTATTTTTATTATTACGTCTTATTCTTCACATTTTTTCAGACGAAATACGGGTCGTACCGTAGAACCTACCGGCACAAATGAGGTGTCAAAAGATGCGTCTCGATTTGACTCGGCGGGGTACCATTTTTTTTCGGAATTTCGAGTTACCATGGCGACGCAATTCCCCAAAAACCCCCCCAAAAAGTCCCATAGGAATGAATGGAGAAGGGGGGAAATTTAACACCTTTTTCGAAGCCACGCTGCGCGCACATACATTGACCGACCGAGACGATTTTTAGCTCATTTTGTTGCAATTTTTCCCATCTTTAGCTCTGTGTCGAAATTTTTTTTAAGAACTGTAAGCGCTCCCTCCTGTGCGGGTTCAAAGACAGGGTGTGAAATGAAGAAAAAGAGGCTCTTTACATTAGTGTGTATTGCGTTTGCTAGAGTGGAGCAATCAGCGCTAGAGTGGAGAGACAAAAAAAATTCTTTAGAAAAATTTCACTTCAACTCGTCACCGTGGCCACAATATTTGCTCAGTAAACATCAAATTTGGATATTTTGTAGTCACAAGGGTCTTCTTTCTGACAAACCCACTTTTGTGCGGCTAAGGTGTCATTTAGTACCTTTTATTTGACTTGAAGCGAGGGGAAGTCGCACTTTTTCGCCCATTGAGCCCCATGTTATTTTCGCCGCCTTTTTTTGTCCTTTTTTTTAAAAGTCACACGTTTTCAACCTGCTCTAATTTGGTCATTTTTTATCCGATTTAAAAAATGAGAACATGCTTGCGTTCCCCAAAGCCTTGCCGTTCTAACGGGGCATTTCTGAAATCTGTATCTTAAACCGTTGAGTCGTGAGAGCCTTTTGTTCGAGGTGTGCGCTTTCTCATAGAACTCAATTGAAGCAAGCAAAATGTTCGCCCACCTGGTACTTAGGAAATGTGTGTGCGTGAATGCGCATATTTGTTAAAGTGACAGTAACCCATTTTCAGTTTAGTGATTATGGCTTAACTTCCACATTTCTTGATCAATTAAAACCATTCGAATTTTAAACTCTTCAGATCATTCCCTATTTTCGCTTAATAAAAAAAAATCAAAGCACAATATAATATTTTTGTTTATGAAATGTAATGTAATGAACTGCTATTTAAATGGTGCTTTTTGAGCTATTCTGCCCACTCTCTCACTTCTGCACAGCAACTGCCTCAGCCAATCAGAGCTGCTTGTTGTCATCCACGCCTGGAATTTCCCCACCACCGCCCACACACAGTGGCGGCCATCTTGGCCAGGGATTCTCACATTACTGTCCATACAGAGCGGCGGCCATCTTGGCCAGGGATTCTCACACTACTGTCCATACAGAGCGGCGGCCATCTTGGCCAGGGATTCTCACACTACTGCCCATACAGAGCGGCGGCCATCTTGGACAGGGATTCTCACACTACTGTCAATACAGAGCGGCGGCCATCTTGGCCAGGGATTCTCACACTACTGTCCATACAGAGCGGCGGCCATCTTGGCCAGGGATTCTCACACTACTGCCCATACAGAGCGGCGGCCATCTTGGCCAATTGATTAGCTTGGCCAGGGATTCTCACACTACTGTCCATACAGAGTGGCGGCCATCTTGGCCAATTGATTGGCTAGGCCAGGGATTCTCACACTACTGCCCACACAGAGTGGCGGCCATCTTGGCCAATTGTTGAGGTGCACCCAGGATTCTCGGCCTCTGCCCACATGGAGCGGCGGCCATTTTGGTCAATTGATTAGCTAGGCCAGGGACTTCAGCACCACTGCACACACACAGAGTGGCGGCCATCTTGTCCAATTGTTGAGGTGCACCCAGGATTCTCGGCCCCTGAGTGGCGGCCATCTTGGCCAATTGATTAGGTATGACAGGGATTGACCTAATTTCAACAGGAAGTGACCCAGACAGACCTAAATTCAACAGGAAGTGACTTAATTTCAGTAGGAAATGACCTAAAAATGACCTGATATCAACAGGAAGTGACTTAATTTGAACAGGAAGTGACCTAATTTCAACAGGAAGTGACCCAGAACTGACCTAAAATCAACAGGAAGTGACCCGATTTCAACAGGAAGTGACCTAATATCAACAGGAAGTGACCCGACTTCAACAGGAAGTGACCTGATTTCACCAGGAAGTGAGCATGCTAGTGCTAAGTTAGCATGCTAATGTTAGCTGAGCATGCTAATGTTAAGTTAGCATGCTAATGTTAGCTTAACATGCTAATCCTAATGTTAGCTTAGTATGCTAATGCTAAGTTAGCATGCTAATGCTACGTTAGCATGCTAATGTTACGTTAGCATGCTAATGCTAAGTTTTTTTTTCTTTTTTTTTTTTTTTTTTCTTTTTTTTTTTTTTTTTTTTTTTTTTTTCCTAATGCTACGTTTAGCATGCTAATGCTACGTTAGCATGCTAATGCTAAGTTAGCATGCTAATGCTAATGCTACGTTAGCATGCTAATGCTAAGTTTTTTTTTCGTTTTTTTTCTTTTTTTTTTTTTTTTCTTTTTTTTTCTTTTTTTTTTTCCTAATGCTACATTTAGCATGCTAATGCTACGTTAGCATGCTAGTGCTAAGTTAGCATGCTAATGTTAGCTGAGCATGCTAATGTTACGTTAGCATGCTAATGCTAAGTTTTTTTTTCTTTTTATTTTTTTTTATTTTTTTATTCTATTTTTTTTTTATTTTTATTTTTTTATTTATTTTTTTTTTTTATTTTATTTATTTATTTTTATTTATTTTTTTTTTTTTCCTAATGCTAAGTTTAGCATGCTAATGCTACGTTAGCATGCTAATGCTAAGTTAGCATGCTAATGCTAAGTTAGCATGCTAATGCTAATGTTAGCTTAGCATGCTAATGATCATGCTAAGTTAGCACGCTAATGCTAATGTTAGCTTAGCATGCTAATCCTCCTGCAAAGTTAACCTGTAGGAAGTGACCCAGAGTGCGTTCGGCTTTCCGCCTTGCGAGAGTCAGCAGTCACATCCAAAATTTCCACGGGAAATTTTTTTTTTCTAGTTATTATTATGTGACTGCTGCGAAGCAGTCACATATTAGTATCCATCCAGGAAAAGCGTTTATTATTATTATTATTATGTCTTATTCTTCACATTTTTTCAGACGAAATGCGGGTCGTACCGTAGAACGTACCGGCACAAGTGAGGTATCAAAAGATGCGTCTCGATTTGACTCGGCGGGGTACCATTTTTTTTCGGAATTTCGAGTTACCATGGCGACGCAATTCCCCAAAAAAACCCCCAAAAAGTCCCATAGGAATGAATGGAGAAGGGGAAAAAACCTCCACAAATTTAACACCTTTTTCGAAGCCACGCTGCGCGCACATACATTGACCGACCGAGACGATTTTTAGCTCATTTTGTTGCAATTTTTCCCATCTTTAGCTCTGTGTTGAAATTTTTTTTAAGAAATGTAAGCGCTCCCTCCTGTGCGGGTTCAAAGACAGGGTGTGAAATGAAGAAAAAGAGGCTCTTTCCATTAGTGTGTATTGCGTTTGCTAGAGTGGAGCAATCAGCGCTAGAGTGGAGAGACAAAAAAAATTCTTTCCAAAAATTTCACTTCAACTCGTCACCGTGGCCACAATATTTGCTCAGTAAACATCAAATTTGGATATTTTGTAGTCACAAGGGTCTTCTTTCTGACAAACCCACTTTTGTGCGGCAAAGGTGTCATTTAGTACCTTTTATTTGACTTGAAGCGAGGGGAAGTCGCACTTTTTCGCCCATTGAGCCCCATGTTATTTTCGCCGCCTTTTTTTGTCATTTTTTTTAAAAGTCACACGTTTTCAACCTGCTCTAATTTGGTCATTTTTTATCCGATTTAAAAAATGAGAACATGCTTGCGTTCCCCAAAGCCTTGCCGTTCTAACGGGGCATTTCTGAAATCTGTATCTTAAACCGTTGAGTCGTGAGAGCCTTTTGTTCGAGGTGTGCGCTTTCTCATAGAACTCAATTGAAGCTAAATGTTCGCCCACCTGGTACTTAGGAAATGTGTGTGCGTGAATGCGCATATTTGTTAAAGTGACAGTAACCCATTTTCAGTTTAGTGATTATGGCTTAACTTCCACATTTCTTGATCAATTAAAACCATTCGAATTTTAAACTCTTCAGATCATTCCCTATTTTCGCTTAATAAAAAAAAATCAAAGCACAATATAATATTTTTGTTTATGAAATGTAATGTAATGAACTGCTATTTAAATGGTGCTTTTTGAGCTATTCTGCCCACTCTCTCACTTCTGCACAGCAACTGCCTCAGCCAATCAGAGCTGCTTGTTGTCATCCACGCCTGGAATTTCCCCACCACCGCCCACACACAGTGGCGGCCATCTTGGCCAGGGATTCTCACATTACTGTCCATACAGAGCGGCGGCCATCTTGGCCAGGGATTCTCACACTACTGTCCATACAGAGCGGCGGCCATCTTGGCCAGGGATTCTCACACTACTGCCCATACAGAGCGGGGGCCATCTTGGACAGGGATTCTCACACTACTGTCAATACAGAGCGGCGGCCATCTTGGCCAGGGATTCTCACACTACTGTCCATACAGAGCGGCGGCCATCTTGGCCAGGGATTCTCACACTACTGCCCATACAGAGTGGCGGCCATCTTGGCCAGGGATTCTCACACTACTGCCCACACAGAGTGGCGGCCATCTTGGCCAATTGTTGAGGTGCACCCAGGATTCTCGGCCTCTGCCCACATGGAGCGGCGGCCATTTTGGTCAATTGATTAGCTAGGCCAGGGACTTCAGCACCACTGCACACACACAGAGTGGCGGCCATCTTGTCCAATTGTTGAGGTGCACCCAGGATTCTCGGCCCCTGAGTGGCGGCCATCTTGGCCAATTGATTAGGTATGACAGGGATTGACCTAATTTCAACAGGAAGTGACCCAGACAGACCTAAATTCAACAGGAAGTGACTTAATTTCAGTAGGAAATGACCTAAAATGACCTGATATCAACAGGAAGTGACTTAATTTGAACAGGAAGTGACCTAATTTCAACAGGAAGTGACCCAGAACTGACCTAAAATCTACAGGAAGTGACCCGATTTCAACAGGAAGTGACCTAATATCAACAGGAAGTGACCCGACTTCAACAGGAAGTGACCTGATTTCACCAGGAAGTGAGCATGCTAGTAGTAAGTTAGCATGCTAATGTTAGCTGAGCATGCTAATGTTACGTTAGCATGCTAATGCTAAGTTTTTTTTTTATTTTTTATTTTTTTATTTTTTTTTTATTTTTTTTTTTTAATTTTTTTTTTTTTTTTAATTTTTTTTTTTTTTTAATTTTTTTTTTTTTTTTATTATTTTTATTTTTTATTTTTTTTTTCTAATGCTAAGTTTAGCATGCTAATGCTACGTTAGCATGCTAATGCTAAGTTAGCATGTTAATGCTAATGCTAAGTTAGCATGCTAATGCTAAGTTAGCATGCTAATGCTAATGTTAGCTTAGCATGCTAATGATCATGCTAAGTTAGCACGCTAATGCTAATGTTAGCTTAGCATGCTAATCCTCCTGCAAAGTTAACATGTAGGAAGTGACCCAGAGTGCGTTCGGCTTTCCGCCTTGCAAGAGTCAGCAGTCACATCCAAAATTTCCACGGGAAATTTTTTTTTTCTAGTTATTATTATGTCTTATTCTTCACATTTTTTCAGACGAAATGCGGGTCGTACCGTAGAACGTACCGGCACAAGTGAGGTATCAAAAGATGCGTCTCGATTTGACTCGGCGGGGTACCATTTTTTTTCGGAATTTCGAGTTACCATGGCGACGCAATTCCCCAAAAAACCCCCCAAAAAGTCCCATAGGAATGAATGGAGAAGGGGAAAAAACCTCCACAAATTTAACACCTTTTTCGAAGCCACGCTGCGCGCACATACATTGACCGACCGAGACGATTTTTAGCTCATTTTGTTGCAATTTTTCCCATCTTTAGCTCTGTGTTGAAATTTTTTTTAAGAAATGTAAGCGCTCCCTCCTGTGCGGGTTCAAAGACAGGGTGTGAAATGAAGAAAAAGAGGCTCTTTCCATTAGTGTGTATTGCGTTTGCTAGAGTGGAGCAATCAGCGCTAGAGTGGAGAGACAAAAAAAATTCTTTCCAAAAATTTCACTTCAACTCGTCACCGTGGCCACAATATTTGCTCAGTAAACATCAAATTTGGATATTTTGTAGTCACAAGGGTCTTCTTTCTGACAAACCCACTTTTGTGCGGCAAAGGTGTCATTTAGTACCTTTTATTTGACTTGAAGCGAGGGGAAGTCGCACTTTTTCGCCCATTGAGCCCCATGTTATTTTCGCCGCCTTTTTTTGTCATTTTTTTTCAAAGTCACACGTTTTCAACCTGCTCTAATTTGGTCATTTTTTATCCGATTTAAAAGATGAGAACATGCTTGCGTTCCCCAAAGCCTTGCCGTTCTAACGGGGCATTTCTGAAATCTGTATCTTAAACCGTTCAGTCGTGAGAGCCTTTTGTTCGAGGTGTGCGCTTTCTCATAGAACTCAATTGAAGCAAGCAAAATGTTCGCCCACCTGGTACTTAGGAAATGTGTGTGCGTGAATGCGCATATTTGTTAAAGTGACAGTAACCCATTTTCAGTTTAGTGATTATGGCTTAACTTCCACATTTCTTGATCAATTAAAACCATTCGAATTTTAAACTCTTCAGATCATTCCCTATTTTCGCTTAATAAAAAAAAATCAAAGCACAATATAATATTTTTGTTTATGAAATGTAATGTAATGAACTGCTATTTAAATGGTGCTTTTTGAGCTATTCTGCCCACTCTCTCACTTCTGCACAGCAACTGCCTCAGCCAATCAGAGCTGCTTGTTGTCATCCACGCCTGGAATTTCCCCACCACCGCCCACACACAGTGGCGGCCATCTTGGCCAGGGATTCTCACATTACTGTCCATACAGAGCGGCGGCCATCTTGGCCAGGGATTCTCACACTACTGTCCATACAGAGCGGCGGCCATCTTGGCCAGGGATTCTCACACTACTGCCCATACAGAGCGGCGGCCATCTTGGACAGGGATTCTCACACTACTGCCCACACAGAGTGGCGGCCATCTTGGCCAATTGTTGAGGTGCACCCAGGATTCTCGGCCTCTGCCCACATGGAGCGGCGGCCATTTTGGTCAATTGATTAGCTAGGCCAGGGACTTCAGCACCACTGCACACACACAGAGTGGCGGCCATCTTGTCCAATTGTTGAGGTGCACCCAGGATTCTCGGCCCCTGAGTGGCGGCCATCTTGGCCAATTGAGTAGGTATGACAGGGATTGACCTAATTTCAACAGGAAGTGACCCAGACAGACCTAAATTCAACAGGAAGTGACTTAATTTCAGTAGGAAATGACCTAAAAATGACCTGATATCAACAGGAAGTGACTTAATTTGAACAGGAAGTGACCTAATTTCAACAGGAAGTGACCCAGGACTGACCTAAAATCTACAGGAAGTGACCCGATTTCAACAGGAAGTGACCTAATATCAACAGGAAGTGACCCGACTTCAACAGGAAGTGACCTGTTTCACCAGGAAGTGAGCATGCTAGTGCTAAGTTAGCATGCTAATGTTAGCTGAGCATGCTAATGTTACGTTAGCATGCTAATGCTACGTTAGCATGCTAATGTTACGTTAGCATGCTAATGCTAATGCTACGTTAGCATGCTAATGTTACGTTAGCATGCTAATGCTAAGTTTTTTTTTTATTTAGTTTTTTTTTATTTATTTTTTTATTTTTATTTTTTTTAATTTTTTTTTTTTTCTTTTTTTTTTTTTTTTTTTAATTTTTTTTTTTTTCCTAATGCTAAGTTTGGCATGCTAATGCTACATTAGCATGCTAATGCTAAGTTAGCATGTTAATGCTAATGCTACGTTAGCATGCTAATGTTACGTTAGCATGCTAATGCTAAGTTTTTTTTTTATTTTTTTTTTTTTTTATTTTTTTTTTTTTTTTATTTTATTTTTTTTATTTATTTATTTTTTTCTTTTTTTATTTTTTTTTTAATTTTTTTTTTTTTTCCTAATGCTAAGTTTAGCATGCTAATGCTACGTTAGCATGCTAATGCTAAGTTACCATGTTAATGCTAATGCTAAGTTAGCATGCTAATGCTAAGTTAGCATGCTAATGCTAATGTTAGCTTAGCATGCTAATGCTCATGCTAAGTTAGCACGCTAATGCTAATGTTAGCTTAGCATGCTAATCCTCCTGCAAAGTTAACGTGTAGGAAGTGACCCAGACTGCATTCGGCTTTCCGCCTTGCAAGAGTCAGCAGTCACATCCAAAATTTCCACGGGAAATTTTTTTTTTCTAGTTATGTGACTGCTGCAAAGCAGTCACATATTAGTATCCATCCAGAAAAAGCGTTTATTATTATTATGTCTTATTCTTCACATTTTTTCAGACGAAATGCGGGTCGTACCGTAGAACGTACCGGCACAAGTGAGGTATCAAAAGATGCGTCTCGATTTGACTCGGCGGGGTACCATTTTTTTTCGGAATTTCGAGTTACCATGGCGACGCAATTCCCCAAAAACCCCCCCAAAAAGTCCCATAGGAATGAATGGAGAAGGGGAAAAAACCTCCACAAATTTAACACCTTTTTCGAAGCCACGCTGCGCGCACATACATTGACCGACCGAGACGATTTTTAGCTCATTTTGTTGCAATTTTTCCCATCTTTAGCTCTGTGTTGAAATTTTTTTTAAGAAATGTAAGCGCTCCCTCCTGTGCGGGTTCAAAGACAGGGTGTGAAATGAAGAAAAAGAGGCTCTTTCCATTAGTGTGTATTGCGTTTGCTAGAGTGGAGCAATCAGCGCTAGAGTGGAGAGACAAAAAAAATTCTTTCCAAAAATTTCACTTCAACTCGTCACCGTGGCCACAATATTTGCTCAGTAAACATCAAATTTGGATATTTTGTAGTCACAAGGGTCTTCTTTCTGACAAACCCACTTTTGTGCGGCAAAGGTGTCATTTAGTACCTTTTATTTGACTTGAAGCGAGGGGAAGTCGCACTTTTTCGCCCATTGAGCCCCATGTTATTTTCGCCGCCTTTTTTTGTCATTTTTTTTCAAAGTCACACGTTTTCAACCTGCTCTAATTTGGTCATTTTTTATCCGATTTAAAAAATGAGAACATGCTTGCGTTCCCCAAAGCCTTGCCGTTCTAACGGGGCATTTCTGAAATCTGTATCTTAAACCGTTCAGTCGTGAGAGCCTTTTGTTCGAGGTGTGCGCTTTCTCATAGAACTCAATTGAAGCAAGCAAAATGTTCGCCCACCTGGTACTTAGGAAATGTGTGTGCGTGAATGCGCATATTTGTTAAAGTGACAGTAACCCATTTTCAGTTTAGTGATTATGGCTTAACTTCCACATTTCTTGATCAATTAAAACCATTCGAATTTTAAACTCTTCAGATCATTCCCTATTTTCGCTTAATAAAAAAAAATCAAAGCACAATATAATATTTTTGTTTATGAAATGTAATGTAATGAACTGCTATTTAAATGGTGCTTTTTGAGCTATTCTGCCCACTCTCTCACTTCTGCACAGCAACTGCCTCAGCCAATCAGAGCTGCTTGTTGTCATCCACGCCTGGAATTTCCCCACCACCGCCCACACACAGTGGCGGCCATCTTGGCCAGGGATTCTCACATTACTGTCCATACAGAGCGGCGGCCATCTTGGCCAGGGATTCTCACACTACTGTCCATACAGAGCGGCGGCCATCTTGGCCAGGGATTCTCACACTACTGCCCATACAGAGCGGCGGCCATCTTGGACAGGGATTCTCACACTACTGCCCACACAGAGTGGCGGCCATCTTGGCCAATTGTTGAGGTGCACCCAGGATTCTCGGCCTCTGCCCACATGGAGCGGCGGCCATTTTGGTCAATTGATTAGCTAGGCCAGGGACTTCAGCACCACTGCACACACACAGAGTGGCGGCCATCTTGTCCAATTGTTGAGGTGCACCCAGGATTCTCGGCCCCTGAGTGGCGGCCATCTTGGCCAATTGAGTAGGTATGACAGGGATTGACCTAATTTCAACAGGAAGTGACCCAGACAGACCTAAATTCAACAGGAAGTGACTTAATTTCAGTAGGAAATGACCTAAAAATGACCTGATATCAACAGGAAGTGACTTAATTTGAACAGGAAGTGACCTAATTTCAACAGGAAGTGACCCAGGACTGACCTAAAATCTACAGGAAGTGACCCGATTTCAACAGGAAGTGACCTAATATCAACAGGAAGTGACCCGACTTCAACAGGAAGTGACCTGTTTCACCAGGAAGTGAGCATGCTAGTGCTAAGTTAGCATGCTAATGTTAGCTGAGCATGCTAATGTTACGTTAGCATGCTAATGCTACGTTAGCATGCTAATGTTACGTTAGCATGCTAATGCTAATGCTACGTTAGCATGCTAATGTTACGTTAGCATGCTAATGCTAAGTTTTTTTTTTATTTAGTTTTTTTTTATTTATTTTTTTATTTTTATTTTTTTTAATTTTTTTTTTTTTCTTTTTTTCTTTTTTTTTTTAATTTTTTTTTTTTTCCTAATGCTAAGTTTGGCATGCTAATGCTACATTAGCATGCTAATGCTAAGTTAGCATGTTAATGCTAATGCTACGTTAGCATGCTAATGTTACGTTAGCATGCTAATGCTAAGTTTTTTTTTTATTTATTTATTTTTATTTTATTTTTTTTTTTTATTTTATTTTTTTTATTTATTTATTTTTTTCTTTTTTTATTTTTTTTTTAATTTTTTTTTTTTTCCTAATGCTAAGTTTAGCATGCTAATGCTACGTTAGCATGCTAATGCTAAGTTACCATGTTAATGCTAATGCTAAGTTAGCATGCTAATGCTAAGTTAGCATGCTAATGCTAATGTTAGCTTAGCATGCTAATGCTCATGCTAAGTTAGCACGCTAATGCTAATGTTAGCTTAGCATGCTAATCCTCCTGCAAAGTTAACGTGTAGGAAGTGACCCAGACTGCATTCGGCTTTCCGCCTTGCAAGAGTCAGCAGTCACATCCAAAATTTCCACGGGAAATTTTTTTTTTCTAGTTATTATGTGACTGCTGCGAAGCAGTCACATATTAGTATCCATCCAGGAAAAGCGTTTATTATTATTATGTGACTGCTGCGAAGCAGTCACATATTAGTATTTATTATTATGTCTTATTCTTCACATTTTTTCAGACGAAATGCGGGTCGTACCGTAGAACGTACCGGCACAAGTGAGGTATCAAAAGATGCGTCTCGATTTGACTCGGCGGGGTACCATTTTTTTTCGGAATTTCGAGTTACCATGGCGACGCAATTCCCCAAAAAACCCCCCAAAAAGTCCCATAGGAATGAATGGAGAAGGGGAAAAAACCTCCACAAATTTAACACCTTTTTCGAAGCCACGCTGCGCGCACATACATTGACCGACCGAGACGATTTTTAGCTCATTTTGTTGCAATTTTTCCCATCTTTAGCTCTGTGTTGAAATTTTTTTTAAGAAATGTAAGCGCTCCCTCCTGTGCGGGTTCAAAGACAGGGTGTGAAATGAAGAAAAAGAGGCTCTTTACATTAGTGTGTATTGCGTTTGCTAGAGTGGAGCAATCAGCGCTAGAGTGGAGAGACAAAAAAAATTCTTTCGAAAAATTTCACTTCAACTCGTGACCGTGGCCACAATATTTGCTCAGTAAACATCACATTTGGATATTTTGTAGTCACAAGGGTCTTCTTTCTGACAAACCCACTTTTGTGCGGCTAAGGTGTCATTTAGTACCTTTTATTTGACTTGAAGCGAGGGGAAGTCGCACTTTTTCGCCCATTGAGCCCCATGTTATTTTCGCCGCCTTTTTTTGTCATTTTTTTAAAAAGTCACACGTTTTCAACCTGCTCTAATTTGGTCATTTTTTATCCGATTTAAAAAACGAGAACATGCTTGCGTTCCCCAAAGCCTTGCCGTTCTAACGGGGCATTTCTGAAATCTGTATCTTAAACCGTTGAGTCGTGAGAGCCTTTTGTTCGAGGTGTGCGCTTTCTCATAGAACTCAATTGAAGCAAGCAAAATGTTCGCCCACCTGGTACTTAGGAAATGTGTGTGCGTGAATGCGCATATTTGTTAAAGTGACAGTAACCCATTTTCTGTTTAGTGATTATGGCTTAACTTCCACATTTCTTGATCAATTAAAACCATTCGAATTTTAAACTCTTCAGATCATTCCCTATTTTCGCTTAATAAAAAAAAATCAAAGCACAATATAATATTTTTGTTTATGAAATGTAATGTCATGAACTGCTATTTAAATGGTGCTTTTTGAGCTATTCTGCCCACTCTCTCACTTCTGCACAGCAACTGCCTCAGCCAATCAGAGCTGCTTGTTGTCATCCACGCCTGGAATTTCCCCACCACCGCCCACACACAGTGGCGGCCATCTTGGCCAGGGATTCTCACATTACTGTCCATACAGAGCGGCGGCCATCTTGGCCAGGGATTCTCACACTACTGTCCATACAGAGCGGCGGCCATCTTGGCCAGGGATTCTCACACTACTGCCCATACAGAGCGGGGGCCATCTTGGACAGGGATTCTCACACTACTGTCAATACAGAGCGGCGGCCATCTTGGCCAGGGATTCTCACACTACTGTCCATACAGAGCGGCGGCCATCTTGGCCAGGGATTCTCACACTACTGCCCATACAGAGCGGCGGCCATCTTGGCCAGGGATTCTCACACTACTGCCCACACAGAGTGGCGGCCATCTTGGCCAATTGTTGAGGTGCACCCAGGATTCTCGGCCTCTGCCCACATGGAGCGGCGGCCATTTTGGTCATTTTTTTTTTTTTTTTTTTTTTTTTTTTTTTTTTTTTTTTTTTTTTTTTTTTCACTCACTCACACAAACACGCACACAATCAAACATGGTCTCCCAGGTGGGGAAGCGAACCCACGCCAACCGGCACCGAAGGTAAGTGACGGTTCCACTCCTCCACCCAGAGCCCCCATTTTGGTCAATTGATTAGCTAGGCCAGGGACTTCAGCACCACTGCACACACACAGAGTGGCGGCCATCTTGTCCAATTGTTGAGGTGCACCCAGGATTCTCGGCCCCTGAGTGGCGGCCATCTTGGCCAATTGATTAGGTATGACAGGGATTGACCTAATTTCAACAGGAAGTGACCCAGACAGACCTAAATTCAACAGGAAGTGACTTAATTTCAGTAGGAAATGACCTAAAATGACCTGATATCAACAGGAAGTGACTTAATTTGAACAGGAAGTGACCTAATTTCAACAGGAAGTGACCCAGACTGACCTAAAATCTACAGGAAGTGACCCGATTTCAACAGGAAGTGACCTAATATCAACAGGAAGTGACCCGACTTCAACAGGAAGTGACCTGATTTCACCAGGAAGTGAGCATGCTAGTGCTAAGTTAGCATGCTAATGTTAGCTGAGCATGCTAATGTTACGTTAGCATGCTAATGCTAAGTTTTTTTTTAATTTTTTATTTTTTATTTTTTTTTAATTTTTTTTTTTTAATTTTTTTTTTTTTTTTTAAATTTTTTTTTTTTTTTTTATTTTATTTTTTTTTAATTTTTTTTTTTTTTTTTCCTAATGCTAAGTTTAGCATGCTAATGCTACGTTAGCATGCTAATGCTAAGTTAGCATGTTAATGCTAATGCTAAGTTAGCATGCTAATGCTAAGTTAGCATGCTAATGCTAATGTTAGCTTAGCATGCTAATGATCATGCTAAGTTAGCACGCTAATGCTAATGTTAGCTTAGCATGCTAATCCTCCTGCAAAGTTAACATGTAGGAAGTGACCCAGAGTGCGTTCGGCTTTCCGCCTTGCGAGAGTCAGCAGTCACATCCAAAATTTCCACGGGAAATTTTTTTTTTCTAGTTATTATTATTATTATTATGTCTTATTCTTCACATTTTTTCAGACGAAATGCGGGTCGTACCGTAGAACGTACCGGCACAAGTGAGGTATCAAAAGATGCGTCTCGATTTGACTCGGCGGGGTACCATTTTTTTTCGGAATTTCGAGTTACCATGGCGACGCAATTCCCCAAAAAACCCCCCAAAAAGTCCCATAGGAATGAATGGAGAAGGGGAAAAAACCTCCACAAATTTAACACCTTTTTCGAAGCCACGCTGCGCGCACATACATTGACCGACCGAGACGATTTTTAGCTCATTTTGTTGCAATTTTTCCCATCTTTAGCTCTGTGTTGAAATTTTTTTTAAGAAATGTAAGCGCTCCCTCCTGTGCGGGTTCAAAGACAGGGTGTGAAATGAAGAAAAAGAGGCTCTTTCCATTAGTGTGTATTGCGTTTGCTAGAGTGGAGCAATCAGCGCTAGAGTGGAGAGACAAAAAAAATTCTTTCCAAAAATTTCACTTCAACTCGTCACCGTGGCCACAATATTTGCTCAGTAAACATCAAATTTGGATATTTTGTAGTCACAAGGGTCTTCTTTCTGACAAACCCACTTTTGTGCGGCAAAGGTGTCATTTAGTACCTTTTATTTGACTTGAAGCGAGGGGAAGTCGCACTTTTTCGCCCATTGAGCCCCATGTTATTTTCGCCGCCTTTTTTTGTCATTTTTTTTCAAAGTCACACGTTTTCAACCTGCTCTAATTTGGTCATTTTTTATCCGATTTAAAAGATGAGAACATGCTTGCGTTCCCCAAAGCCTTGCCGTTCTAACGGGGCATTTCTGAAATCTGTATCTTAAACCGTTCAGTCGTGAGAGCCTTTTGTTCGAGGTGTGCGCTTTCTCATAGAACTCAATTGAAGCAAGCAAAATGTTCGCCCACCTGGTACTTAGGAAATGTGTGTGCGTGAATGCGCATATTTGTTAAAGTGACAGTAACCCATTTTCAGTTTAGTGATTATGGCTTAACTTCCACATTTCTTGATCAATTAAAACCATTCGAATTTTAAACTCTTCAGATCATTCCCTATTTTCGCTTAATAAAAAAAAATCAAAGCACAATATAATATTTTTGTTTATGAAATGTAATGTAATGAACTGCTATTTAAATGGTGCTTTTTGAGCTATTCTGCCCACTCTCTCACTTCTGCACAGCAACTGCCTCAGCCAATCAGAGCTGCTTGTTGTCATCCACGCCTGGAATTTCCCCACCACCGCCCACACACAGTGGCGGCCATCTTGGCCAGGGATTCTCACATTACTGTCCATACAGAGCGGCGGCCATCTTGGCCAGGGATTCTCACACTACTGTCCATACAGAGCGGCGGCCATCTTGGCCAGGGATTCTCACACTACTGCCCATACAGAGCGGCGGCCATCTTGGACAGGGATTCTCACACTACTGCCCACACAGAGTGGCGGCCATCTTGGCCAATTGTTGAGGTGCACCCAGGATTCTCGGCCTCTGCCCACATGGAGCGGCGGCCATTTTGGTCAATTGATTAGCTAGGCCAGGGACTTCAGCACCACTGCACACACACAGAGTGGCGGCCATCTTGTCCAATTGTTGAGGTGCACCCAGGATTCTCGGCCCCTGAGTGGCGGCCATCTTGGCCAATTGAGTAGGTATGACAGGGATTGACCTAATTTCAACAGGAAGTGACCCAGACAGACCTAAATTCAACAGGAAGTGACTTAATTTCAGTAGGAAATGACCTAAAAATGACCTGATATCAACAGGAAGTGACTTAATTTGAACAGGAAGTGACCTAATTTCAACAGGAAGTGACCCAGGACTGACCTAAAATCTACAGGAAGTGACCCGATTTCAACAGGAAGTGACCTAATATCAACAGGAAGTGACCCGACTTCAACAGGAAGTGACCTGTTTCACCAGGAAGTGAGCATGCTAGTGCTAAGTTAGCATGCTAATGTTAGCTGAGCATGCTAATGTTACGTTAGCATGCTAATGCTACGTTAGCATGCTAATGTTACGTTAGCATGCTAATGCTAATGCTACGTTAGCATGCTAATGTTACGTTAGCATGCTAATGCTAAGTTTTTTTTTTATTTAGTTTTTTTTTATTTATTTTTTTATTTTTATTTTTTTTAATTTTTTTTTTTTTCTTTTTTTTTTTTTTTTTTTAATTTTTTTTTTTTTCCTAATGCTAAGTTTGGCATGCTAATGCTACATTAGCATGCTAATGCTAAGTTAGCATGTTAATGCTAATGCTACGTTAGCATGCTAATGTTACGTTAGCATGCTAATGCTAAGTTTTTTTTTTATTTTTTTTTTTTTTTATTTTTTTTTTTTTTTTATTTTATTTTTTTTATTTATTTATTTTTTTCTTTTTTTATTTTTTTTTTAATTTTTTTTTTTTTTCCTAATGCTAAGTTTAGCATGCTAATGCTACGTTAGCATGCTAATGCTAAGTTACCATGTTAATGCTAATGCTAAGTTAGCATGCTAATGCTAAGTTAGCATGCTAATGCTAATGTTAGCTTAGCATGCTAATGCTCATGCTAAGTTAGCACGCTAATGCTAATGTTAGCTTAGCATGCTAATCCTCCTGCAAAGTTAACGTGTAGGAAGTGACCCAGACTGCATTCGGCTTTCCGCCTTGCAAGAGTCAGCAGTCACATCCAAAATTTCCACGGGAAATTTTTTTTTTCTAGTTATGTGACTGCTGCAAAGCAGTCACATATTAGTATCCATCCAGAAAAAGCGTTTATTATTATTATGTCTTATTCTTCACATTTTTTCAGACGAAATGCGGGTCGTACCGTAGAACGTACCGGCACAAGTGAGGTATCAAAAGATGCGTCTCGATTTGACTCGGCGGGGTACCATTTTTTTTCGGAATTTCGAGTTACCATGGCGACGCAATTCCCCAAAAACCCCCCCAAAAAGTCCCATAGGAATGAATGGAGAAGGGGAAAAAACCTCCACAAATTTAACACCTTTTTCGAAGCCACGCTGCGCGCACATACATTGACCGACCGAGACGATTTTTAGCTCATTTTGTTGCAATTTTTCCCATCTTTAGCTCTGTGTTGAAATTTTTTTTAAGAAATGTAAGCGCTCCCTCCTGTGCGGGTTCAAAGACAGGGTGTGAAATGAAGAAAAAGAGGCTCTTTCCATTAGTGTGTATTGCGTTTGCTAGAGTGGAGCAATCAGCGCTAGAGTGGAGAGACAAAAAAAATTCTTTCCAAAAATTTCACTTCAACTCGTCACCGTGGCCACAATATTTGCTCAGTAAACATCAAATTTGGATATTTTGTAGTCACAAGGGTCTTCTTTCTGACAAACCCACTTTTGTGCGGCAAAGGTGTCATTTAGTACCTTTTATTTGACTTGAAGCGAGGGGAAGTCGCACTTTTTCGCCCATTGAGCCCCATGTTATTTTCGCCGCCTTTTTTTGTCATTTTTTTTCAAAGTCACACGTTTTCAACCTGCTCTAATTTGGTCATTTTTTATCCGATTTAAAAAATGAGAACATGCTTGCGTTCCCCAAAGCCTTGCCGTTCTAACGGGGCATTTCTGAAATCTGTATCTTAAACCGTTCAGTCGTGAGAGCCTTTTGTTCGAGGTGTGCGCTTTCTCATAGAACTCAATTGAAGCAAGCAAAATGTTCGCCCACCTGGTACTTAGGAAATGTGTGTGCGTGAATGCGCATATTTGTTAAAGTGACAGTAACCCATTTTCAGTTTAGTGATTATGGCTTAACTTCCACATTTCTTGATCAATTAAAACCATTCGAATTTTAAACTCTTCAGATCATTCCCTATTTTCGCTTAATAAAAAAAAATCAAAGCACAATATAATATTTTTGTTTATGAAATGTAATGTAATGAACTGCTATTTAAATGGTGCTTTTTGAGCTATTCTGCCCACTCTCTCACTTCTGCACAGCAACTGCCTCAGCCAATCAGAGCTGCTTGTTGTCATCCACGCCTGGAATTTCCCCACCACCGCCCACACACAGTGGCGGCCATCTTGGCCAGGGATTCTCACATTACTGTCCATACAGAGCGGCGGCCATCTTGGCCAGGGATTCTCACACTACTGTCCATACAGAGCGGCGGCCATCTTGGCCAGGGATTCTCACACTACTGCCCATACAGAGCGGCGGCCATCTTGGACAGGGATTCTCACACTACTGCCCACACAGAGTGGCGGCCATCTTGGCCAATTGTTGAGGTGCACCCAGGATTCTCGGCCTCTGCCCACATGGAGCGGCGGCCATTTTGGTCAATTGATTAGCTAGGCCAGGGACTTCAGCACCACTGCACACACACAGAGTGGCGGCCATCTTGTCCAATTGTTGAGGTGCACCCAGGATTCTCGGCCCCTGAGTGGCGGCCATCTTGGCCAATTGAGTAGGTATGACAGGGATTGACCTAATTTCAACAGGAAGTGACCCAGACAGACCTAAATTCAACAGGAAGTGACTTAATTTCAGTAGGAAATGACCTAAAAATGACCTGATATCAACAGGAAGTGACTTAATTTGAACAGGAAGTGACCTAATTTCAACAGGAAGTGACCCAGGACTGACCTAAAATCTACAGGAAGTGACCCGATTTCAACAGGAAGTGACCTAATATCAACAGGAAGTGACCCGACTTCAACAGGAAGTGACCTGTTTCACCAGGAAGTGAGCATGCTAGTGCTAAGTTAGCATGCTAATGTTAGCTGAGCATGCTAATGTTACGTTAGCATGCTAATGCTACGTTAGCATGCTAATGTTACGTTAGCATGCTAATGCTAATGCTACGTTAGCATGCTAATGTTACGTTAGCATGCTAATGCTAAGTTTTTTTTTTATTTAGTTTTTTTTTATTTATTTTTTTATTTTTATTTTTTTTAATTTTTTTTTTTTTCTTTTTTTCTTTTTTTTTTTAATTTTTTTTTTTTTCCTAATGCTAAGTTTGGCATGCTAATGCTACATTAGCATGCTAATGCTAAGTTAGCATGTTAATGCTAATGCTACGTTAGCATGCTAATGTTACGTTAGCATGCTAATGCTAAGTTTTTTTTTTATTTATTTATTTTTATTTTATTTTTTTTTTTTATTTTATTTTTTTTATTTATTTATTTTTTTCTTTTTTTATTTTTTTTTTAATTTTTTTTTTTTTCCTAATGCTAAGTTTAGCATGCTAATGCTACGTTAGCATGCTAATGCTAAGTTACCATGTTAATGCTAATGCTAAGTTAGCATGCTAATGCTAAGTTAGCATGCTAATGCTAATGTTAGCTTAGCATGCTAATGCTCATGCTAAGTTAGCACGCTAATGCTAATGTTAGCTTAGCATGCTAATCCTCCTGCAAAGTTAACGTGTAGGAAGTGACCCAGACTGCATTCGGCTTTCCGCCTTGCAAGAGTCAGCAGTCACATCCAAAATTTCCACGGGAAATTTTTTTTTTCTAGTTATTATGTGACTGCTGCGAAGCAGTCACATATTAGTATCCATCCAGGAAAAGCGTTTATTATTATTATTATTATGTCTTATTCTTCACATTTTTTCAGACGAAATGCGGGTCGTACCGTAGAACGTACCGGCACAAGTGAGGTATCAAAAGATGCGTCTCGATTTGACTCGGCGGGGTACCATTTTTTTTCGGAATTTCGAGTTACCATGGCGACGCAATTCCCCAAAAAACCCCCCAAAAAGTCCCATAGGAATGAATGGAGAAGGGGAAAAAACCTCCACAAATTTAACACCTTTTTCGAAGCCACGCTGCGCGCACATACATTGACCGACCGAGACGATTTTTAGCTCATTTTGTTGCAATTTTTCCCATCTTTAGCTCTGTGTTGAAATTTTTTTTAAGAAATGTAAGCGCTCCCTCCTGTGCGGGTTCAAAGACAGGGTGTGAAATGAAGAAAAAGAGGCTCTTTACATTAGTGTGTATTGCGTTTGCTAGAGTGGAGCAATCAGCGCTAGAGTGGAGAGACAAAAAAAATTCTTTCGAAAAATTTCACTTCAACTCGTGACCGTGGCCACAATATTTGCTCAGTAAACATCACATTTGGATATTTTGTAGTCACAAGGGTCTTCTTTCTGACAAACCCACTTTTGTGCGGCTAAGGTGTCATTTAGTACCTTTTATTTGACTTGAAGCGAGGGGAAGTCGCACTTTTTCGCCCATTGAGCCCCATGTTATTTTCGCCGCCTTTTTTTGTCATTTTTTTAAAAAGTCACACGTTTTCAACCTGCTCTAATTTGGTCATTTTTTATCCGATTTAAAAAACGAGAACATGCTTGCGTTCCCCAAAGCCTTGCCGTTCTAACGGGGCATTTCTGAAATCTGTATCTTAAACCGTTGAGTCGTGAGAGCCTTTTGTTCGAGGTGTGCGCTTTCTCATAGAACTCAATTGAAGCAAGCAAAATGTTCGCCCACCTGGTACTTAGGAAATGTGTGTGCGTGAATGCGCATATTTGTTAAAGTGACAGTAACCCATTTTCTGTTTAGTGATTATGGCTTAACTTCCACATTTCTTGATCAATTAAAACCATTCGAATTTTAAACTCTTCAGATCATTCCCTATTTTCGCTTAATAAAAAAAAATCAAAGCACAATATAATATTTTTGTTTATGAAATGTAATGTCATGAACTGCTATTTAAATGGTGCTTTTTGAGCTATTCTGCCCACTCTCTCACTTCTGCACAGCAACTGCCTCAGCCAATCAGAGCTGCTTGTTGTCATCCACGCCTGGAATTTCCCCACCACCGCCCACACACAGTGGCGGCCATCTTGGCCAGGGATTCTCACATTACTGTCCATACAGAGCGGCGGCCATCTTGGCCAGGGATTCTCACACTACTGTCCATACAGAGCGGCGGCCATCTTGGCCAGGGATTCTCACACTACTGCCCATACAGAGCGGGGGCCATCTTGGACAGGGATTCTCACACTACTGTCAATACAGAGCGGCGGCCATCTTGGCCAGGGATTCTCACACTACTGTCCATACAGAGCGGCGGCCATCTTGGCCAGGGATTCTCACACTACTGCCCATACAGAGCGGCGGCCATCTTGGCCAGGGATTCTCACACTACTGCCCACACAGAGTGGCGGCCATCTTGGCCAATTGTTGAGGTGCACCCAGGATTCTCGGCCTCTGCCCACATGGAGCGGCGGCCATTTTGGTCATTTTTTTTTTTTTTTTTTTTTTTTTTTTTTTTTTTTTTTTTTTTTTTTTTTTCACTCACTCACACAAACACGCACACAATCAAACATGGTCTCCCAGGTGGGGAAGCGAACCCACGCCAACCGGCACCGAAGGTAAGTGACGGTTCCACTCCTCCACCCAGAGCCCCCATTTTGGTCAATTGATTAGCTAGGCCAGGGACTTCAGCACCACTGCACACACACAGAGTGGCGGCCATCTTGTCCAATTGTTGAGGTGCACCCAGGATTCTCGGCCCCTGAGTGGCGGCCATCTTGGCCAATTGATTAGGTATGACAGGGATTGACCTAATTTCAACAGGAAGTGACCCAGACAGACCTAAATTCAACAGGAAGTGACTTAATTTCAGTAGGAAATGACCTAAAATGACCTGATATCAACAGGAAGTGACTTAATTTGAACAGGAAGTGACCTAATTTCAACAGGAAGTGACCCAGACTGACCTAAAATCTACAGGAAGTGACCCGATTTCAACAGGAAGTGACCTAATATCAACAGGAAGTGACCCGACTTCAACAGGAAGTGACCTGATTTCACCAGGAAGTGAGCATGCTAGTGCTAAGTTAGCATGCTAATGTTAGCTGAGCATGCTAATGTTACGTTAGCATGCTAATGCTAAGTTTTTTTTTAATTTTTTATTTTTTATTTTTTTTTAATTTTTTTTTTTTAATTTTTTTTTTTTTTTTTAAATTTTTTTTTTTTTTTTTATTTTATTTTTTTTTAATTTTTTTTTTTTTTTTTCCTAATGCTAAGTTTAGCATGCTAATGCTACGTTAGCATGCTAATGCTAAGTTAGCATGTTAATGCTAATGCTAAGTTAGCATGCTAATGCTAAGTTAGCATGCTAATGCTAATGTTAGCTTAGCATGCTAATGATCATGCTAAGTTAGCACGCTAATGCTAATGTTAGCTTAGCATGCTAATCCTCCTGCAAAGTTAACATGTAGGAAGTGACCCAGAGTGCGTTCGGCTTTCCGCCTTGCGAGAGTCAGCAGTCACATCCAAAATTTCCACGGGAAATTTTTTTTTTCTAGTTATTATTATTATTATTATGTCTTATTCTTCACATTTTTTCAGACGAAATGCGGGTCGTACCGTAGAACGTACCGGCACAAGTGAGGTATCAAAAGATGCGTCTCGATTTGACTCGGCGGGGTACCATTTTTTTTCGGAATTTCGAGTTACCATGGCGACGCAATTCCCCAAAAAACCCCCCAAAAAGTCCCATAGGAATGAATGGAGAAGGGGAAAAAACCTCCACAAATTTAACACCTTTTTCGAAGCCACGCTGCGCGCACATACATTGACCGACCGAGACGATTTTTAGCTCATTTTGTTGCAATTTTTCCCATCTTTAGCTCTGTGTTGAAATTTTTTTTAAGAAATGTAAGCGCTCCCTCCTGTGCGGGTTCAAAGACAGGGTGTGAAATGAAGAAAAAGAGGCTCTTTCCATTAGTGTGTATTGCGTTTGCTAGAGTGGAGCAATCAGCGCTAGAGTGGAGAGACAAAAAAAATTCTTTCCAAAAATTTCACTTCAACTCGTCACCGTGGCCACAATATTTGCTCAGTAAACATCAAATTTGGATATTTTGTAGTCACAAGGGTCTTCTTTCTGACAAACCCACTTTTGTGCGGCAAAGGTGTCATTTAGTACCTTTTATTTGACTTGAAGCGAGGGGAAGTCGCACTTTTTCGCCCATTGAGCCCCATGTTATTTTCGCCGCCTTTTTTTGTCATTTTTTTTCAAAGTCACACGTTTTCAACCTGCTCTAATTTGGTCATTTTTTATCCGATTTAAAAGATGAGAACATGCTTGCGTTCCCCAAAGCCTTGCCGTTCTAACGGGGCATTTCTGAAATCTGTATCTTAAACCGTTCAGTCGTGAGAGCCTTTTGTTCGAGGTGTGCGCTTTCTCATAGAACTCAATTGAAGCAAGCAAAATGTTCGCCCACCTGGTACTTAGGAAATGTGTGTGCGTGAATGCGCATATTTGTTAAAGTGACAGTAACCCATTTTCAGTTTAGTGATTATGGCTTAACTTCCACATTTCTTGATCAATTAAAACCATTCGAATTTTAAACTCTTCAGATCATTCCCTATTTTCGCTTAATAAAAAAAAATCAAAGCACAATATAATATTTTTGTTTATGAAATGTAATGTAATGAACTGCTATTTAAATGGTGCTTTTTGAGCTATTCTGCCCACTCTCTCACTTCTGCACAGCAACTGCCTCAAGCATGCTAATGTTACGTTAGCATGCTAATGCTAAGTTTTTTTTTTTCTTTTTTCTTTTTTTATTTTTTTTTTCTTTTTTTTTTTTTAATTATTTTTTTTTTTTCTTTTTTTTTTTTTTAATTTTTTTTTTCTTCCTAATGCTAAGTTTAGCATGCTAATGCTACGTTAGCATGCTAATACTAAGTTAGCATGTTAATGCTAATGCTAAGTTAGCATGCTAATGTTACGTTAGCATGCTAATGCTAAGTTTTTTTTATTTTTTTATTTTATTTTTTTATTATTTTTTTTTTATTTTTATTTTATTTTTTTTTTATTTTATTTTTATTTTTTTTAAATTTTTTTTTTCCTAATGCTAAGTTTAGCATGCTAATGCTACGTTAGCATGCTAATGCTAAGTTAGCATGTTAATGCTAATGCTAAGTTAGCATGGTAATGCTAAGTTAGCATGCTAATGCTAATGTTAGCTTAGCATGCTAATGATCATGCTAAGTTAGCACGCTAATGCTAATGTTAGCTTAGCATGCTAATCCTCCTGCAAAGTTAACATGTAGGAAGTGACCCAGAGTGCATTCGGCTTTCCGCCTTGCAAGAGTCAGCAGTCACATCCAAAATTTCCACGGGAAATTTTTTTTTCTAGTTATTATTATTATTATTATGTCTTATTCTTCACATTTTTTCAGACGAAATGCGGGTCGTACCGTAGAACGTACCGGCACAAGTGAGGTATCAAAAGATGCGTCTCGATTTGACTCGGCGGGGTACCATTTTTTTTCGGAATTTCGAGTTACCATGGCGACGCAATTCCCCAAAAAACCCCCCAAAAAGTCCCATAGGAATGAATGGAGAAGGGGAAAAAACCTCCACAAATTTAACACCTTTTTCGAAGCCACGCTGCGCGCACATACATTGACCGACCGAGACGATTTTTAGCTCATTTTGTTGCAATTTTTCCCATCTTTAGCTCTGTGTTGAAATTTTTTTTAAGAAATGTAAGCGCTCCCTCCTGTGCGGGTTCAAAGACAGGGTGTGAAATGAAGAAAAAGAGGCTCTTTCCATTAGTGTGTATTGCGTTTGCTAGAGTGGAGCAATCAGCGCTAGAGTGGAGAGACAAAAAAAATTCTTTCCAAAAATTTCACTTCAACTCGTCACCGTGGCCACAATATTTGCTCAGTAAACATCAAATTTGGATATTTTGTAGTCACAAGGGTCTTCTTTCTGACAAACCCACTTTTGTGCGGCAAAGGTGTCATTTAGTACCTTTTATTTGACTTGAAGCGAGGGGAAGTCGCACTTTTTCGCCCATTGAGCCCCATGTTATTTTCGCCGCCTTTTTTTGTCATTTTTTTTCAAAGTCACACGTTTTCAACCTGCTCTAATTTGGTCATTTTTTATCCGATTTAAAAGATGAGAACATGCTTGCGTTCCCCAAAGCCTTGCCGTTCTAACGGGGCATTTCTGAAATCTGTATCTTAAACCGTTCAGTCGTGAGAGCCTTTTGTTCGAGGTGTGCGCTTTCTCATAGAACTCAATTGAAGCAAGCAAAATGTTCGCCCACCTGGTACTTAGGAAATGTGTGTGCGTGAATGCGCATATTTGTTAAAGTGACAGTAACCCATTTTCAGTTTAGTGATTATGGCTTAACTTCCACATTTCTTGATCAATTAAAACCATTCGAATTTTAAACTCTTCAGATCATTCCCTATTTTCGCTTAATAAAAAAAAATCAAAGCACAATATAATATTTTTGTTTATGAAATGTAATGTAATGAACTGCTATTTAAATGGTGCTTTTTGAGCTATTCTGCCCACTCTCTCACTTCTGCACAGCAACTGCCTCAGCCAATCAGAGCTGCTTGTTGTCATCCACGCCTGGAATTTCCCCACCACCGCCCACACACAGTGGCGGCCATCTTGGCCAGGGATTCTCACATTACTGTCCATACAGAGCGGCGGCCATCTTGGCCAGGGATTCTCACACTACTGTCCATACAGAGCGGCGGCCATCTTGGCCAGGGATTCTCACACTACTGCCCATACAGAGCGGCGGCCATCTTGGACAGGGATTCTCACACTACTGCCCACACAGAGTGGCGGCCATCTTGGCCAATTGTTGAGGTGCACCCAGGATTCTCGGCCTCTGCCCACATGGAGCGGCGGCCATTTTGGTCAATTGATTAGCTAGGCCAGGGACTTCAGCACCACTGCACACACACAGAGTGGCGGCCATCTTGTCCAATTGTTGAGGTGCACCCAGGATTCTCGGCCCCTGAGTGGCGGCCATCTTGGCCAATTGAGTAGGTATGACAGGGATTGACCTAATTTCAACAGGAAGTGACCCAGACAGACCTAAATTCAACAGGAAGTGACTTAATTTCAGTAGGAAATGACCTAAAAATGACCTGATATCAACAGGAAGTGACTTAATTTGAACAGGAAGTGACCTAATTTCAACAGGAAGTGACCCAGGACTGACCTAAAATCTACAGGAAGTGACCCGATTTCAACAGGAAGTGACCTAATATCAACAGGAAGTGACCCGACTTCAACAGGAAGTGACCTGTTTCACCAGGAAGTGAGCATGCTAGTGCTAAGTTAGCATGCTAATGTTAGCTGAGCATGCTAATGTTACGTTAGCATGCTAATGCTACGTTAGCATGCTAATGTTACGTTAGCATGCTAATGCTAATGCTACGTTAGCATGCTAATGTTACGTTAGCATGCTAATGCTAAGTTTTTTTTTTATTTAGTTTTTTTTTATTTATTTTTTTATTTTTATTTTTTTTAATTTTTTTTTTTTTCTTTTTTTTTTTTTTTTTTTAATTTTTTTTTTTTTCCTAATGCTAAGTTTGGCATGCTAATGCTACATTAGCATGCTAATGCTAAGTTAGCATGTTAATGCTAATGCTACGTTAGCATGCTAATGTTACGTTAGCATGCTAATGCTAAGTTTTTTTTTTATTTTTTTTTTTTTTTATTTTTTTTTTTTTTTTATTTTATTTTTTTTATTTATTTATTTTTTTCTTTTTTTATTTTTTTTTTAATTTTTTTTTTTTTCCTAATGCTAAGTTTAGCATGCTAATGCTACGTTAGCATGCTAATGCTAAGTTACCATGTTAATGCTAATGCTAAGTTAGCATGCTAATGCTAAGTTAGCATGCTAATGCTAATGTTAGCTTAGCATGCTAATGCTCATGCTAAGTTAGCACGCTAATGCTAATGTTAGCTTAGCATGCTAATCCTCCTGCAAAGTTAACGTGTAGGAAGTGACCCAGACTGCATTCGGCTTTCCGCCTTGCAAGAGTCAGCAGTCACATCCAAAATTTCCACGGGAAATTTTTTTTTTCTAGTTATGTGACTGCTGCGAAGCAGTCACATATTAGTATCCATCCAGGAAAAGCGTTTATTATGTGACTGCTGCGAAGCAGTCACATATTAGTATCCATCCAGGAAAAGCGTTTATTATTATTATTATTATTATGTCTTATTCTTCACATTTTTTCAGACGAAATGCGGGTCGTACCGTAGAACGTACCGGCACAAGTGAGGTATCAAAAGATGCGTCTCGATTTGACTCGGCGGGGTACCATTTTTTTTCGGAATTTCGAGTTACCATGGCGACGCAATTCCCCAAAAAACCCCCCAAAAAGTCCCATAGGAATGAATGGAGAAGGGGAAAAAACCTCCACAAATTTAACACCTTTTTCGAAGCCACGCTGCGCGCACATACATTGACCGACCGAGACGATTTTTAGCTCATTTTGTTGCAATTTTTCCCATCTTTAGCTCTGTGTTGAAATTTTTTTTAAGAAATGTAAGCGCTCCCTCCTGTGCGGGTTCAAAGACAGGGTGTGAAATGAAGAAAAAGAGGCTCTTTCCATTAGTGTGTATTGCGTTTGCTAGAGTGGAGCAATCAGCGCTAGAGTGGAGAGACAAAAAAAATTCTTTCCAAAAATTTCACTTCAACTCGTCACCGTGGCCACAATATTTGCTCAGTAAACATCAAATTTGGATATTTTGTAGTCACAAGGGTCTTCTTTCTGACAAACCCACTTTTGTGCGGCAAAGGTGTCATTTAGTACCTTTTATTTGACTTGAAGCGAGGGGAAGTCGCACTTTTTCGCCCATTGAGCCCCATGTTATTTTCGCCGCCTTTTTTTGTCATTTTTTTTAAAAGTCACACGTTTTCAACCTGCTCTAATTTGGTCATTTTTTATCCGATTTAAAAAATGAGAACATGCTTGCGTTCCCCAAAGCCTTGCCGTTCTAACGGGGCATTTCTGAAATCTGTATCTTAAACCGTTGAGTCGTGAGAGCCTTTTGTTCGAGGTGTGCGCTTTCTCATACAACTCAATTGAAGCTAAATGTTCGCCCACCTGGTACTTAGGAAATGTGTGTGCGTGAATGCGCATATTTGTTAAAGTGACAGTAACCCATTTTCAGTTTAGTGATTATGGCTTAACTTCCACATTTCTTGATCAATTAAAACCATTCGAATTTTAAACTCTTCAGATCATTCCCTATTTTCGCTTAATAAAAAAAAATCAAAGCACAATATAATATTTTTGTTTATGAAATGTAATGTAATGAACTGCTATTTAAATGGTGCTTTTTGAGCTATTCTGCCCACTCTCTCACTTCTGCACAGCAACTGCCTCAGCCAATCAGAGCTGCTTGTTGTCATCCACGCCTGGAATTTCCCCACCACCGCCCACACACAGTGGCGGCCATCTTGGCCAGGGATTCTCACATTACTGTCCATACAGAGCGGCGGCCATCTTGGCCAGGGATTCTCACACTACTGTCCATACAGAGCGGCGGCCATCTTGGCCAGGGATTCTCACACTACTGCCCATACAGAGCGGGGGCCATCTTGGACAGGGATTCTCACACTACTATCAATACAGAGCGGCGGCCATCTTGGCCAGGGATTCTCACACTACTGCCCATACAGAGCGGCGGCCATCTTGGCCAGGGATTCTCACACTACTGCCCACACAGAGTGGCGGCCATCTTGTCCAATTGTTGAGGTGCACCCAGGATTCTCGGCCCCTGAGTGGCGGCCATCTTGGCCAATTGATTAGGTATGACAGGGATTGACCTAATTTCAACAGGAAGTGACCCAGACAGACCTAAATTCAACAGGAAGTGACTTAATTTCAGTAGGAAATGACCTAAAAATTACCTGATATCAACAGGAAGTGACTTAATTTGAACAGGAAGTGACCTAATTTCAACAGGAAGTGACCCAGAACTGACCTAAAATCAACAGGAAGTGACCGGATTTCAACAGGAAGTGACCTAATATCAACAGGAATTGACCCGACTTCAACAGGAAGTGACCTGATTTCACCAGGAAGTGAGCATGCTAGTGCTAAGTTAGCATGCTAATGTTAGCTGAGCATGCTAATGTTAAGTTAGCATGCTAATGTTACGTTAGCATGCTAATGTTACGTTAGCATGCTAATGCTAAGTTAGCATGCTAATGCTACGTTAGCATGCTAATGTTACGTTAGCATGCTAATGCTAAGGTTTTTTTTTATTTTTTATTTTTTTATTTTTTTATTTTTTTATTTTTTTTTATTTTTTTTTTATTTCTTTTTTATTTTACTTTTTTTTTTAATTTTTTTTTTTTTTCCTAATGCTAAGTTTAGCATGCTAATGCTACGTTAGCATGCTAATGCTAAGTTAGCATGTTAATGCTAATGCTAAGTTAGCATGCTAATGCTAAGTTAGCATGCTAATGCTAATGTTAGCTTAGCATGCTAATGATCATGCTAAGTTAGCACGCTAATGCTAATGTTAGCTTAGCATGCTAATCCTCCTGCAAAGTTAACATGTAGGAAGTGACCCAGAGTGCGTTCGGCTTTCCGCCTTGCAAGAGTCAGCAGTCACATCCAAAATTTCCACGGGAAATTTTTTTTTTTTCTAGTTATTATGTGACTGCTGCGAAGCAGTCACATATTAGTATCCATCCAGGAAAAGCGTTTATTATTATTATTATTATGTCTTATTCTTCACATTTTTTCAGACGAAATGCGGGTCGTACCGTAGAACGTACCGGCACAAGTGAGGTATCAAAAGATGCGTCTCGATTTGACTCGGCGGGGTACCATTTTTTTTCGGAATTTCGAGTTACCATGGCGACGCAATTCCCCAAAAAACCCCCCAAAAAGTCCCATAGGAATGAATGGAGAAGGGGAAAAAACCTCCACAAATTTAACACCTTTTTCGAAGCCACGCTGCGCGCACATACATTGACCGACCGAGACGATTTTTAGCTCATTTTGTTGCAATTTTTCCCATCTTTAGCTCTGTGTTGAAATTTTTTTTAAGAAATGTAAGCGCTCCCTCCTGTGCGGGTTCAAAGACAGGGTGTGAAATGAAGAAAAAGAGGCTCTTTACATTAGTGTGTATTGCGTTTGCTAGAGTGGAGCAATCAGCGCTAGAGTGGAGAGACAAAAAAAATTCTTTCGAAAAATTTCACTTCAACTCGTGACCGTGGCCACAATATTTGCTCAGTAAACATCACATTTGGATATTTTGTAGTCACAAGGGTCTTCTTTCTGACAAACCCACTTTTGTGCGGCTAAGGTGTCATTTAGTACCTTTTATTTGACTTGAAGCGAGGGGAAGTCGCACTTTTTCGCCCATTGAGCCCCATGTTATTTTCGCCGCCTTTTTTTGTCATTTTTTTAAAAAGTCACACGTTTTCAACCTGCTCTAATTTGGTCATTTTTTATCCGATTTAAAAAACGAGAACATGCTTGCGTTCCCCAAAGCCTTGCCGTTCTAACGGGGCATTTCTGAAATCTGTATCTTAAACCGTTGAGTCGTGAGAGCCTTTTGTTCGAGGTGTGCGCTTTCTCATAGAACTCAATTGAAGCAAGCAAAATGTTCGCCCACCTGGTACTTAGGAAATGTGTGTGCGTGAATGCGCATATTTGTTAAAGTGACAGTAACCCATTTTCTGTTTAGTGATTATGGCTTAACTTCCACATTTCTTGATCAATTAAAACCATTCGAATTTTAAACTCTTCAGATCATTCCCTATTTTCGCTTAATAAAAAAAAATCAAAGCACAATATAATATTTTTGTTTATGAAATGTAATGTCATGAACTGCTATTTAAATGGTGCTTTTTGAGCTATTCTGCCCACTCTCTCACTTCTGCACAGCAACTGCCTCAGCCAATCAGAGCTGCTTGTTGTCATCCACGCCTGGAATTTCCCCACCACCGCCCACACACAGTGGCGGCCATCTTGGCCAGGGATTCTCACATTACTGTCCATACAGAGCGGCGGCCATCTTGGCCAGGGATTCTCACACTACTGTCCATACAGAGCGGCGGCCATCTTGGCCAGGGATTCTCACACTACTGCCCATACAGAGCGGGGGCCATCTTGGACAGGGATTCTCACACTACTGTCAATACAGAGCGGCGGCCATCTTGGCCAGGGATTCTCACACTACTGTCCATACAGAGCGGCGGCCATCTTGGCCAGGGATTCTCACACTACTGCCCATACAGAGCGGCGGCCATCTTGGCCAGGGATTCTCACACTACTGCCCACACAGAGTGGCGGCCATCTTGGCCAATTGTTGAGGTGCACCCAGGATTCTCGGCCTCTGCCCACATGGAGCGGCGGCCATTTTGGTCATTTTTTTTTTTTTTTTTTTTTTTTTTTTTTTTTTTTTTTTTTTTTTTTTTTTTCACTCACTCACACAAACACGCACACAATCAAACATGGTCTCCCAGGTGGGGAAGCGAACCCACGCCAACCGGCACCGAAGGTAAGTGACGGTTCCACTCCTCCACCCAGAGCCCCCATTTTGGTCAATTGATTAGCTAGGCCAGGGACTTCAGCACCACTGCACACACACAGAGTGGCGGCCATCTTGTCCAATTGTTGAGGTGCACCCAGGATTCTCGGCCCCTGAGTGGCGGCCATCTTGGCCAATTGATTAGGTATGACAGGGATTGACCTAATTTCAACAGGAAGTGACCCAGACAGACCTAAATTCAACAGGAAGTGACTTAATTTCAGTAGGAAATGACCTAAAATGACCTGATATCAACAGGAAGTGACTTAATTTGAACAGGAAGTGACCTAATTTCAACAGGAAGTGACCCAGACTGACCTAAAATCTACAGGAAGTGACCCGATTTCAACAGGAAGTGACCTAATATCAACAGGAAGTGACCCGACTTCAACAGGAAGTGACCTGATTTCACCAGGAAGTGAGCATGCTAGTGCTAAGTTAGCATGCTAATGTTAGCTGAGCATGCTAATGTTACGTTAGCATGCTAATGCTAAGTTTTTTTTTAATTTTTTATTTTTTATTTTTTTTTAATTTTTTTTTTTTAATTTTTTTTTTTTTTTTTAAATTTTTTTTTTTTTTTTTATTTTATTTTTTTTTAATTTTTTTTTTTTTTTTTCCTAATGCTAAGTTTAGCATGCTAATGCTACGTTAGCATGCTAATGCTAAGTTAGCATGTTAATGCTAATGCTAAGTTAGCATGCTAATGCTAAGTTAGCATGCTAATGCTAATGTTAGCTTAGCATGCTAATGATCATGCTAAGTTAGCACGCTAATGCTAATGTTAGCTTAGCATGCTAATCCTCCTGCAAAGTTAACATGTAGGAAGTGACCCAGAGTGCGTTCGGCTTTCCGCCTTGCGAGAGTCAGCAGTCACATCCAAAATTTCCACGGGAAATTTTTTTTTTCTAGTTATTATTATGTCTTATTCTTCACATTTTTTCAGACGAAATGCGGGTCGTACCGTAGAACGTACCGGCACAAGTGAGGTATCAAAAGATGCGTCTCGATTTGACTCGGCGGGGTACCATTTTTTTTCGGAATTTCGAGTTACCATGGCGACGCAATTCCCCAAAAAACCCCCCAAAAAGTCCCATAGGAATGAATGGAGAAGGGGAAAAAACCTCCACAAATTTAACACCTTTTTCGAAGCCACGCTGCGCGCACATACATTGACCGACCGAGACGATTTTTAGCTCATTTTGTTGCAATTTTTCCCATCTTTAGCTCTGTGTTGAAATTTTTTTTAAGAAATGTAAGCGCTCCCTCCTGTGCGGGTTCAAAGACAGGGTGTGAAATGAAGAAAAAGAGGCTCTTTCCATTAGTGTGTATTGCGTTTGCTAGAGTGGAGCAATCAGCGCTAGAGTGGAGAGACAAAAAAAATTCTTTCCAAAAATTTCACTTCAACTCGTCACCGTGGCCACAATATTTGCTCAGTAAACATCAAATTTGGATATTTTGTAGTCACAAGGGTCTTCTTTCTGACAAACCCACTTTTGTGCGGCAAAGGTGTCATTTAGTACCTTTTATTTGACTTGAAGCGAGGGGAAGTCGCACTTTTTCGCCCATTGAGCCCCATGTTATTTTCGCCGCCTTTTTTTGTCATTTTTTTTCAAAGTCACACGTTTTCAACCTGCTCTAATTTGGTCATTTTTTATCCGATTTAAAAGATGAGAACATGCTTGCGTTCCCCAAAGCCTTGCCGTTCTAACGGGGCATTTCTGAAATCTGTATCTTAAACCGTTCAGTCGTGAGAGCCTTTTGTTCGAGGTGTGCGCTTTCTCATAGAACTCAATTGAAGCAAGCAAAATGTTCGCCCACCTGGTACTTAGGAAATGTGTGTGCGTGAATGCGCATATTTGTTAAAGTGACAGTAACCCATTTTCAGTTTAGTGATTATGGCTTAACTTCCACATTTCTTGATCAATTAAAACCATTCGAATTTTAAACTCTTCAGATCATTCCCTATTTTCGCTTAATAAAAAAAAATCAAAGCACAATATAATATTTTTGTTTATGAAATGTAATGTAATGAACTGCTATTTAAATGGTGCTTTTTGAGCTATTCTGCCCACTCTCTCACTTCTGCACAGCAACTGCCTCAGCCAATCAGAGCTGCTTGTTGTCATCCACGCCTGGAATTTCCCCACCACCGCCCACACACAGTGGCGGCCATCTTGGCCAGGGATTCTCACATTACTGTCCATACAGAGCGGCGGCCATCTTGGCCAGGGATTCTCACACTACTGTCCATACAGAGCGGCGGCCATCTTGGCCAGGGATTCTCACACTACTGCCCATACAGAGCGGCGGCCATCTTGGACAGGGATTCTCACACTACTGCCCACACAGAGTGGCGGCCATCTTGGCCAATTGTTGAGGTGCACCCAGGATTCTCGGCCTCTGCCCACATGGAGCGGCGGCCATTTTGGTCAATTGATTAGCTAGGCCAGGGACTTCAGCACCACTGCACACACACAGAGTGGCGGCCATCTTGTCCAATTGTTGAGGTGCACCCAGGATTCTCGGCCCCTGAGTGGCGGCCATCTTGGCCAATTGAGTAGGTATGACAGGGATTGACCTAATTTCAACAGGAAGTGACCCAGACAGACCTAAATTCAACAGGAAGTGACTTAATTTCAGTAGGAAATGACCTAAAAATGACCTGATATCAACAGGAAGTGACTTAATTTGAACAGGAAGTGACCTAATTTCAACAGGAAGTGACCCAGGACTGACCTAAAATCTACAGGAAGTGACCCGATTTCAACAGGAAGTGACCTAATATCAACAGGAAGTGACCCGACTTCAACAGGAAGTGACCTGTTTCACCAGGAAGTGAGCATGCTAGTGCTAAGTTAGCATGCTAATGTTAGCTGAGCATGCTAATGTTACGTTAGCATGCTAATGCTACGTTAGCATGCTAATGTTACGTTAGCATGCTAATGCTAATGCTACGTTAGCATGCTAATGTTACGTTAGCATGCTAATGCTAAGTTTTTTTTTTATTTAGTTTTTTTTTATTTATTTTTTTATTTTTATTTTTTTTAATTTTTTTTTTTTTCTTTTTTTTTTTTTTTTTTTAATTTTTTTTTTTTCCTAATGCTAAGTTTGGCATGCTAATGCTACATTAGCATGCTAATGCTAAGTTAGCATGTTAATGCTAATGCTACGTTAGCATGCTAATTAGGTCACTTCCTGTTGAAATCGGGTCACTTCCTGTAGATTTTAGGTCAGTCCTGGGTCACTTCCTGTTGAAATTAGGTCACTTCCTGTTCAAATTAAGTCACTTCCTGTTGATATCAGGTCATTTTTAGGTCATTTCCTACTGAAATTAAGTCACTTCCTGTTGAATTTAGGTCTGTCTGGGTCACTTCCTGTTGAAATTAGGTCAATCCCTGTCATACCTACTCAATTGGCCAAGATGGCCGCCACTCAGGGGCCGAGAATCCTGGGTGCACCTCAACAATTGGACAAGATGGCCGCCACTCTGTGTGTGTGCAGTGGTGCTGAAGTCCCTGGCCTAGCTAATCAATTGACCAAAATGGCCGCCGCTCCATGTGGGCAGAGGCCGAGAATCCTGGGTGCACCTCAACAATTGGCCAAGATGGCCGCCACTCTGTGTGGGCAGTAGTGTGAGAATCCCTGTCCAAGATGGCCGCCGCTCTGTATGGGCAGTAGTGTGAGAATCCCTGGCCAAGATGGCCGCCGCTCTGTATGGACAGTAGTGTGAGAATCCCTGGCCAAGATGGCCGCCGCTCTGTATGGACAGTAATGTGAGAATCCCTGGCCAAGATGGCCGCCACTGTGTGTGGGCGGTGGTGGGGAAATTCCAGGCGTGGATGACAACAAGCAGCTCTGATTGGCTGAGGCAGTTGCTGTGCAGAAGTGAGAGAGTGGGCAGAATAGCTCAAAAAGCACCATTTAAATAGCAGTTCATTACATTACATTTCATAAACAAAAATATTATATTGTGCTTTGATTTTTTTTTATTAAGCGAAAATAGGGAATGATCTGAAGAGTTTAAAATTCGAATGGTTTTAATTGATCAAGAAATGTGGAAGTTAAGCCATAATCACTAAACTGAAAATGGGTTACTGTCACTTTAACAAATATGCGCATTCACGCACACACATTTCCTAAGTACCAGGTGGGCGAACATTTTGCTTGCTTCAATTGAGTTCTATGAGAAAGCGCACACCTCGAACAAAAGGCTCTCACGACTGAACGGTTTAAGATACAGATTTCAGAAATGCCCCGTTAGAACGGCAAGGCTTTGGGGAACGCAAGCATGTTCTCATCTTTTAAATCGGATAAAAAATGACCAAATTAGAGCAGGTTGAAAACGTGTGACTTTGAAAAAAAATGACAAAAAAAGGCGGCGAAAATAACATGGGGCTCAATGGGCGAAAAAGTGCGACTTCCCCTCGCTTCAAGTCAAATAAAAGGTACTAAATGACACCTTTGCCGCACAAAAGTGGGTTTGTCAGAAAGAAGACCCTTGTGACTACAAAATATCCAAATTTGATGTTTACTGAGCAAATATTGTGGCCACGGTGACGAGTTGAAGTGAAATTTTTGGAAAGAATTTTTTTTGTCTCTCCACTCTAGCGCTGATTGCTCCACTCTAGCAAACGCAATACACACTAATGGAAAGAGCCTCTTTTTCTTCATTTCACACCCTGTCTTTGAACCCGCACAGGAGGGAGCGCTTACATTTCTTAAAAAAAATTTCAACACAGAGCTAAAGATGGGAAAAATTGCAACAAAATGAGCTAAAAATCGTCTCGGTCGGTCAATGTATGTGCGCGCAGCGTGGCTTCGAAAAAGGTGTTAAATTTGTGGAGGTTTTTTCCCCTTCTCCATTCATTCCTATGGGGTACCATTTTTTTTCGGAATTTCGAGTTACCATGGCGACGCAATTCCCCAAAAAACCCCCCAAAAAGTCCCATAGGAATGAATGGAGAAGGGGAAAAAACCTCCACAAATTTAACACCTTTTTCGAAGCCACGCTGCGCGCACATACATTGACCGACCGAGACGATTTTTAGCTCATTTTGTTGCAATTTTTCCCATCTTTAGCTCTGTGTTGAAATTTTTTTTAAGAAATGTAAGCGCTCCCTCCTGTGCGGGTTCAAAGACAGGGTGTGAAATGAAGAAAAAGAGGCTCTTTCCATTAGTGTGTATTGCGTTTGCTAGAGTGGAGCAATCAGCGCTAGAGTGGAGAGACAAAAAAAATTCTTTCCAAAAATTTCACTTCAACTCGTCACCGTGGCCACAATATTTGCTCAGTAAACATCAAATTTGGATATTTTGTAGTCACAAGGGTCTTCTTTCTGACAAACCCACTTTTGTGCGGCAAAGGTGTCATTTAGTACCTTTTATTTGACTTGAAGCGAGGGGAAGTCGCACTTTTTCGCCCATTGAGCCCCATGTTATTTTCGCCGCCTTTTTTTGTCATTTTTTTTAAAAGTCACACGTTTTCAACCTGCTCTAATTTGGTCATTTTTTATCCGATTTAAAAAATGAGAACATGCTTGCGTTCCCCAAAGCCTTGCCGTTCTAACGGGGCATTTCTGAAATCTGTATCTTAAACCGTTGAGTCGTGAGAGCCTTTTGTTCGAGGTGTGCGCTTTCTCATACAACTCAATTGAAGCTAAATGTTCGCCCACCTGGTACTTAGGAAATGTGTGTGCGTGAATGCGCATATTTGTTAAAGTGACAGTAACCCATTTTCAGTTTAGTGATTATGGCTTAACTTCCACATTTCTTGATCAATTAAAACCATTCGAATTTTAAACTCTTCAGATCATTCCCTATTTTCGCTTAATAAAAAAAAATCAAAGCACAATATAATATTTTTGTTTATGAAATGTAATGTAATGAACTGCTATTTAAATGGTGCTTTTTGAGCTATTCTGCCCACTCTCTCACTTCTGCACAGCAACTGCCTCAGCCAATCAGAGCTGCTTGTTGTCATCCACGCCTGGAATTTCCCCACCACCGCCCACACACAGTGGCGGCCATCTTGGCCAGGGATTCTCACATTACTGTCCATACAGAGCGGCGGCCATCTTGGCCAGGGATTCTCACACTACTGTCCATACAGAGCGGCGGCCATCTTGGCCAGGGATTCTCACACTACTGCCCATACAGAGCGGGGGCCATCTTGGACAGGGATTCTCACACTACTATCAATACAGAGCGGCGGCCATCTTGGCCAGGGATTCTCACACTACTGCCCATACAGAGCGGCGGCCATCTTGGCCAGGGATTCTCACACTACTGCCCACACAGAGTGGCGGCCATCTTGTCCAATTGTTGAGGTGCACCCAGGATTCTCGGCCCCTGAGTGGCGGCCATCTTGGCCAATTGATTAGGTATGACAGGGATTGACCTAATTTCAACAGGAAGTGACCCAGACAGACCTAAATTCAACAGGAAGTGACTTAATTTCAGTAGGAAATGACCTAAAAATTACCTGATATCAACAGGAAGTGACTTAATTTGAACAGGAAGTGACCTAATTTCAACAGGAAGTGACCCAGAACTGACCTAAAATCAACAGGAAGTGACCGGATTTCAACAGGAAGTGACCTAATATCTTATTTTTCTTTATTAACCAGAATTTTTCAGACAAAATGCGGGTCGTACCGTTGAACGTACCGGCACAAGTGAGGTATCAAAAGATGCGTCTCGATCTGACTCGGCGGGGTACCATTTTTTTTCGGAATTTCGAGTTACCATGGCGACGCAATTTCCCAAAAACCCCGCCAAAAAGTCCCATAGGAATGAATGGAGAAGGGGAAAAAACATCGACAAATTTAACACCTTTTTCGAAGCCACGCTGCGCGCACATACATTGACCGACCGAGACGATTTTTAGCTCATTTTGTTGCAATTTTTCCCATCTTTAGCTCTGTGTCGAAATTTTTTTTAAGAAATGTAAGCGCTCCCTCCTGTGCGGGTTCAAAGACAGGGTGTGAAATGAAGAAAAAAAGGCTTTTTACATTAGTGTGTATTGCGTTTGCTAGAGTGGAGCAATCAGCGCTAGAGTGGAGAGACAAAAAAAATTCTTTCGAAAAATTTCACTTCAACTCGTCACCGTGGCCACAATATTTGCTCAGTAAACATCACATTTGGATATTTTGTAGTCACAAGGGTCTTCTTTCTGACAAACCCACTTTTGTGCGGCAAAGGTGTCATTTAGTACCTTTTATTTGACTTGAAGCGAGGGGAAGTCGCACTTTTTCGCCCATTGAGCCCCATGTTATTTTCGCCGCCTTTTTTTGTCATTTTTTTAAAAGTCACACGTTTTCAACCTGCTCTAATTTGGTCATTTTTTATCCGATTTAAAAAATGAGAACATGCTTGCGTTCCCCAAAGCCTTGCCGTTCTAACGGGGCATTTCTGAAATCTGCATCTTAAACCGTTGAGTCGTGAGAGCCTTTTGTTCGAGGTGTGCGCTTTCTCATAGAACTCAATTGAAGCAAAATGTTCGCCCACCTGGTAATTACGAAATGTGTGTGCGTGAATGCGCATATTTGTTAAAGTGACAGTAACCCATTTTCAGTTTATTGATTATGGCTTAACTTCCACATTTCTTGATCAATTAAAACCATTCAAATTTTAAACTCTTCAGATCATTCCCAATTTTCGCTTAATGAAAAAAAATCAAAGCACTATATTATATTTTTGTTTATGAAATGTAATGTAATGAACTGCTATTTAAATGGTGCTTTTTGAGCTATTCTGCCCACTCTCTCACTTCTGCACAGCAACTGCCTCAGCCAATCAGAGCTGCTTGTTGTCATCCACGCCTGGAATTTCCCCACCACCGCCCACACACTGTGGCGGCCATCTTGGCCAGGGATTCTCACACAACTGTCCATACAGAGCAGCGGCCATCTTGGCCAGGGATTCTCACACTACTGTCCATACAGAGTGGTGGCCATCTTGGCCAATTGATTGGCTAGGCCAGTGATTCTCACATTACTGTCCATACAGAGCGGCGGCCATCTTGGCCAGGGATTCTCACACTACTGTCCATACAGAGCGGCGGCCATCTTGGCCAGGGATTCTCACACGACTGCCCAAACAGAGCGGCGGCCATCTTGGCCAATTGATTAGCTTGGCCAGGGATTGACCTAATTTCAACAGGAAGTGACCCAGACAGACCTAAATTCAACAGGAAGTGACTTGATTTCAGCAGGAAATGACCTAAAAATGACCTGATATCAACAGGAAGTGACTTAATTTGAACAGGAAGTGACCTAATTTCAACAGGAAGTGACCCAGAACTGACCTAAAATCAACAGGAAGTGACTGGATTTCAACAGGAAGTGACCTAATATCAACAGGAAGTGACCCGACTTTAACAGGAAGTGACCTGATTTCAACAGGAAGTGACCTGAAATCAACAGGAAGTGAGCATGCTAGTGCTAAGTTAGCATGCTAATGTTAGCTGAGCATACTAATGCTAAGTTAGCATGCTAAAGTTAGCTTAGCATGCTAATGCTAATGTTAACTTAGCATGCTAATGTTAAGTTAGCATGCTAATGCTAGTTTATCAAGCTAATGCTAAGCTAGCATGCTAATGCTAATGCTACGTTAGCATGCTAATGCTAAATTAGCATGCTAATGCTAAGTTAACATGTTAATGCTAATGCTAAGTTAGCATGCTAATGCTACGTTAGCATGCTACTGCTAAGTTAGCATGCTAATGCTAATGCTAAGTTAGCATGCTAATGCTTCGTTAGCATGCTAATGCTAAGTTAGCATGCTAATGCTAATGCTACGTTAGCATGCTAATGCTAAGTTAGCATGCTAATGCTAATGCTAAATTAGCATGCTAATGCTAAGTTAACATGTTAATGCTAATGCTAAGTTAGCATGCTAATGCTACGTTAGCATGCTACTGCTAAGTTAGCATGCTAATGCTAATGCTAAGTTAGCATGCTAATGCTTCGTTAGCATGCTAATGCTAAGTTAGCATGCTAATGCTAATGCTACGTTAGCATGCTAATGCTAAGTTAGCATGCTAATGCTAATGCTACGTTAGCATGCTAATGCTAATGCTAAGTTAGCATGCTAATGCTACGTTAGCATGCTAATGCTAAGTTAGCATGCTAATGCTAAGTTAGCATGCTAATGCTAATGCTAAGTTAGCATGCTAATGCTAAGTTAGCATGCTAATGCTACATTAGCATGCTAATGCTAAGTTAGCATGCTAATGCTAAGTTAGCATGCTAATGCTAATGCTAAGTTAGCATGCTAATGCTACATTAGCATGCTAATGCTAAGTTAGCATGCTAATGCTAAGTTAGCATGCTAATGCTAATGCTAAGTTAGCATGCTAATGCTACATTAGCATGCTAATGCTAATGCTAAGTTAGCATGCTAATGCTAAGTTAGCACGTTAATGCTAATGTTAGCTTAGCATGCTAATCCTCATGCAAAGTTAACATGTAGGAAGTGACCCAGAACGGACCAGTGCATTCGGCTTTCCACCTTGCAAGAGTCAGCAGTCACATCCAAAATTTCCGCGGGAATTTTTCTAGTTATGTGACTGCTGCCCGCAAAGCAGTAGCGAAGCTACTGCTGCGGAGCAGTCACATATTACTATCCAGAAAAAAAGCGTTTATTTTTATGTGACTGCTGCGAAGCAGTCACATATTAGTATCCATCCAGAAAAAGCGTTTATTATTATTATGTCTTATTCTTCACATTTTTTCAGACGAAATGCGGGTCGTACCGTAGAACGTACCGGCACAAGTGAGGTATCAAAAGATGCGTCTCGATTTGACTCGGCGGGGTACCATTTTTTTCGGAATTTCGAGTTACCATGGCGACGCAATTCCCCAAAAACCCCCCCAAAAAGTCCCATAGGAATGAATGGAGAAGGGGAAAAAACCTCCACAAATTTAACACCTTTTTCGAAGCCACGCTGCGCGCACATACATTGACCGACCGAGACGATTTTTAGCTCATTTTGTTGCAATTTTTCCCATCTTTAGCTCTGTGTTGAAATTTTTTTTAAGAAATGTAAGCGCTCCCTCCTGTGCGGGTTCAAAGACAGGGTGTGAAATGAAGAAAAAGAGGCTCTTTCCATTAGTGTGTATTGCGTTTGCTAGAGTGGAGCAATCAGCGCTAGAGTGGAGAGACAAAAAAAATTCTTTCCAAAAATTTCACTTCAACTCGTCACCGTGGCCACAATATTTGCTCAGTAAACATCAAATTTGGATATTTTGTAGTCACAAGGGTCTTCTTTCTGACAAACCCACTTTTGTGCGGCAAAGGTGTCATTTAGTACCTTTTATTTGACTTGAAGCGAGGGGAAGTCGCACTTTTTCGCCCATTGAGCCCCATGTTATTTTCGCCGCCTTTTTTTGTCATTTTTTTTCAAAGTCACACGTTTTCAACCTGCTCTAATTTGGTCATTTTTTATCCGATTTAAAAGATGAGAACATGCTTGCGTTCCCCAAAGCCTTGCCGTTCTAACGGGGCATTTCTGAAATCTGTATCTTAAACCGTTCAGTCGTGAGAGCCTTTTGTTCGAGGTGTGCGCTTTCTCATAGAACTCAATTGAAGCAAGCAAAATGTTCGCCCACCTGGTACTTAGGAAATGTGTGTGCGTGAATGCGCATATTTGTTAAAGTGACAGTAACCCATTTTCAGTTTAGTGATTATGGCTTAACTTCCACATTTCTTGATCAATTAAAACCATTCGAATTTTAAACTCTTCAGATCATTCCCTATTTTCGCTTAATAAAAAAAAATCAAAGCACAATATAATATTTTTGTTTATGAAATGTAATGTAATGAACTGCTATTTAAATGGTGCTTTTTGAGCTATTCTGCCCACTCTCTCACTTCTGCACAGCAACTGCCTCAGCCAATCAGAGCTGCTTGTTGTCATCCACGCCTGGAATTTCCCCACCACCGCCCACACACAGTGGCGGCCATCTTGGCCAGGGATTCTCACATTACTGTCCATACAGAGCGGCGGCCATCTTGGCCAGGGATTCTCACACTACTGTCCATACAGAGCGGCGGCCATCTTGGCCAGGGATTCTCACACTACTGCCCATACAGAGCGGCGGCCATCTTGGACAGGGATTCTCACACTACTGCCCACACAGAGTGGCGGCCATCTTGGCCAATTGTTGAGGTGCACCCAGGATTCTCGGCCTCTGCCCACATGGAGCGGCGGCCATTTTGGTCAATTGATTAGCTAGGCCAGGGACTTCAGCACCACTGCACACACACAGAGTGGCGGCCATCTTGTCCAATTGTTGAGGTGCACCCAGGATTCTCGGCCCCTGAGTGGCGGCCATCTTGGCCAATTGAGTAGGTATGACAGGGATTGACCTAATTTCAACAGGAAGTGACCCAGACAGACCTAAATTCAACAGGAAGTGACTTAATTTCAGTAGGAAATGACCTAAAAATGACCTGATATCAACAGGAAGTGACTTAATTTGAACAGGAAGTGACCTAATTTCAACAGGAAGTGACCCAGGACTGACCTAAAATCTACAGGAAGTGACCCGATTTCAACAGGAAGTGACCTAATATCAACAGGAAGTGACCCGACTTCAACAGGAAGTGACCTGTTTCACCAGGAAGTGAGCATGCTAGTGCTAAGTTAGCATGCTAATGTTAGCTGAGCATGCTAATGTTACGTTAGCATGCTAATGCTACGTTAGCATGCTAATGTTACGTTAGCATGCTAATGCTAATGCTACGTTAGCATGCTAATGTTACGTTAGCATGCTAATGCTAAGTTTTTTTTTTATTTAGTTTTTTTTTATTTATTTTTTTATTTTTATTTTTTTTAATTTTTTTTTTTTTCTTTTTTTTTTTTTTTTTTTAATTTTTTTTTTTTTCCTAATGCTAAGTTTGGCATGCTAATGCTACATTAGCATGCTAATGCTAAGTTAGCATGTTAATGCTAATGCTACGTTAGCATGCTAATGTTACGTTAGCATGCTAATGCTAAGTTTTTTTTTTATTTTATTTTATTTTTTTTTTTTATTTTTTTTATTTTATTTTTTTTATTTATTTATTTTTTTCTTTTTTTATTTTTTTTTTTAATTTTTTTTTTTTTTCCTAATGCTAAGTTTAGCATGCTAATGCTACGTTAGCATGCTAATGCTAAGTTACCATGTTAATGCTAATGCTAAGTTAGCATGCTAATGCTAAGTTAGCATGCTAATGCTAATGTTAGCTTAGCATGCTAATGCTCATGCTAAGTTAGCACGCTAATGCTAATGTTAGCTTAGCATGCTAATCCTCCTGCAAAGTTAACGTGTAGGAAGTGACCCAGACTGCATTCGGCTTTCCGCCTTGCAAGAGTCAGCAGTCACATCCAAAATTTCCACGGGAAATTTTTTTTTTCTAGTTATGTGACTGCTGCCCGCAAAGCAGTAGCGAAGCTACTGCTGCGGAGCAGTCACATATTACTATCCAGAAAAAAAGCGTTTATTTTTCTTATTTTTCTTTATTAACCGGAATTTTTCAGACAAAATGCGGGTCGTACCGTTGAACGTACCGGCACAAGTGAGGTATCAAAAGATGCGTCTCGATCTGACTCGGCGGGGTACCATTTTTTTTCGGAATTTCGAGTTACCATGGCGACGCAATTTCCCAAAAACCCCGCCAAAAAGTCCCATAGGAATAAATGGAGAAGGGAAAAAAACATCGACAAATTTAACACCTTTTTCGAAGCCACGCTGCGCGCACATACATTGACCGACCGAGACGATTTTTAGCTCATTTTGTTGCAATTTTTCCCATCTTTAGCTCTGTGTCGAAATTTTTTTTAAGAAATGTAAGCACTCCCTCCTGTGCGGGTTCAAAGACAGGGTGTGAAATGAAGAAAAAAAGGCGTTTTACATTAGTGTGTATTGCGTTTGCTAGAGTGGAGCAATCAGCGCTAGAGTGTAGAGACAAAAAAAATTCTTTCGAAAAATTTCACTTCAACTCGTCACCGTGGCCACAATATTTGCTCAGTAAACATCAAATTTGGATATTTTGTAGTCACAAGGGTCTTCTTTCTGACAAACCCACTTTTGTGCGGCAAAGGTGTCATTTAGTACCTTTTATTTGACTTGAAGCGAGGGGAAGTCGCACTTTTTCGCCCATTGAGCCCCATGTTATTTTCGCCGCCTTTTTTTGTCATTTTTTTAAAAGTCGCACGTTTTCAACCTGCTCTAATTTCGTCATTTTTTATCCGATTTAAAAAATTAGAACATGCTTGCGTTCCCCAAAGCCTTGCCGTTCTAACGGGGCATTTCTGAAATCTGTATCTTAAACCGTTGAGTCGTGAGAGCCTTTTGTTCGAGGTGTGCGCTTTCTCATAGAACTCAATTGAAGCAAAATGTTCGCCCACCTGGTAATTACGAAATGTGTGTGCGTGAATGCGCATATTTGTTAAAGTGACAGTAACCCATTTTCAGTTTATTGATTATGGCTTAACTTCCACATTTCTTGATCAATTAATGCTAACTTTGCAGAACGGACCAGTGCATTCGGCTTTCCACCTTGCAAGAGTCAGCAGTCACATCCAAAATTTCCGCGGGAATTTTTCTAGTTATGTGACTGCTGCCCGCAAAGCAGTAGCGAAGCTACTGCTGCGGAGCAGTCACATATTACTATCCAGAAAAAAAGCGTTTATTTTTCTTATTTTTCTTTATTAACCGGAATTTTTCAGACAAAATGCGGGTCGTACCGTTGAACGTACCGGCACAAGTGAGGTATCAAAAGATGCGTCTCGATCTGACTCGGCGGGGTACCATTTTTTTTCGGAATTTCGAGTTACCATGGCGACGCAATTTCCCAAAAACCCCGCCAAAAAGTCCCATAGGAATGAATGGAGAAGGGGAAAAAACATCGACAAATTTAACACCTTTTTCGAAGCCACGCTGCGCGCACATACATTGACCGACCGAGACGATTTTTAGCTCATTTTGTTGCAATTTTTCCCATCTTGAGCTCTGTGTCGAAAATTTTTTTAAGAAATGTAAGCGCTCCCTCCTGTGCGGGTTCAAAGACAGGGTGTGAAATGAAGAAAAAAAGGCTTTTTACATTAGTGTGTATTGCGTTTGCTAGAGTGGAGCAATCAGCGCTAGAGTGGAGAGACAAAAAAAATTCTTTCGAAAAATTTCACTTCAACTCGTCACCGTGGCCACAATATTTGCTCAGTAAACATCAAATTTGGATATTTTGTAGTCACAAGGGTCTTCTTTCTGACAAACCCACTTTTGTGCGGCAAAGGTGTCATTTAGTACCTTTTATTTGACTTGAAGCGAGGGGAAGTCGCACTTTTTCGCCCATTGAGCCCCATGTTATTTTCGCCGCCTTTTTTTGTCATTTTTTTAAAAGTCGCACGTTTTCAACCTGCTCTAATTTGGTCATTTTTTATCCGATTTAAAAAATAAGAACATGCTTGCGTTCCCCAAAGCCTTGCCGTTCTAACGGGGCATTTCTGAAATCTGTATCTTAAACCGTTGAGTCGTGAGAGCCTTTTGTTCGAGGTGTGCGCTTTCTCATAGAACTCAATTGAAGCAAAATGTTCGCCCACCTGGTAATTACGAAATGTGTGTGCGTGAATGTGCATATTTGTTAAAGTGACAGTAACCCATTTTCAGTTTATTGATTATGGCTTAACTTCCACATTTCTTGATCAATTAAAACCATTCGAATTTTAAACTCTTCAGATCATTCCCTATTTTCGCTTAATAAAAAAAAAATCAAAGCACAATATTATATTTTTGTTTATGAAATGTAATGTAATGAACTGCTATTTAAATGGTGCTTTTTGAGCTATTCTGCCCACTCTCTCACTTCTGCACAGCAACTGCCTCAGCCAATCAGAGCTGCTTGTTGTCATCTACGCCTGGAATTTCCCCACCACCGCCCACACACAGTGGCGGCCATCTTGGCCAGGGATTCTCACACTACTGTCCATACAGAGCGGCGGCCATCTTGGCCAGGGATTCTCACACGACTGCCCATATAGAGTGGCGGCCATCTTGGCCAGGGATTCTCACATTACTGTCCATACAGAGCGGCGGCCATCTTGGCCAGGGATTCTCACACTACTGTCCATACAGAGCGGCGGCCATCTTGGCCAGGGATTCTCACACTACTGCCCATACAGAGCGGGGGCCATCTTGGACAGGGATTCTCACACTACTGTCAATACAGAGCGGCGGCCATCTTGGCCAGGGATTCTCACACTACTGTCCATACAGAGCGGCGGCCATCTTGGCCAGGGATTCTCACACTACTGCCCATACAGAGCGGCGGCCATCTTGGCCAGGGATTCTCACACTACTGCCCACACAGAGTGGCGGCCATCTTGGCCAATTGTTGAGGTGCACCCAGGATTCTCGGCCTCTGCCCACATGGAGCGGCGGCCATTTTGGTCAATTTTTTTTTTTTTTTTTTTTTTTTTTTTTTTTTTTTTTTTTTTTTTTTCACTCACTCACACAAACACGCACACAATCAAACATGGTCTCCCAGGTGGGGAAGCGAACCCACGCCAACCGGCACCGAAGGTAAGTGACGGTTCCACTCCTCCACCCAGAGCCCCCATTTTGGTCAATTGATTAGCTAGGCCAGGGACTTCAGCACCACTGCACACACACAGAGTGGCGGCCATCTTGTCCAATTGTTGAGGTGCACCCAGGATTCTCGGCCCCTGAGTGGCGGCCATCTTGGCCAATTGATTAGGTATGACAGGGATTGACCTAATTTCAACAGGAAGTGACCCAGACAGACCTAAATTCAACAGGAAGTGACTTAATTTCAGTAGGAAATGACCTAAAATGACCTGATATCAACAGGAAGTGACTTAATTTGAACAGGAAGTGACCTAATTTCAACAGGAAGTGACCCAGACTGACCTAAAATCTACAGGAAGTGACCCGATTTCAACAGGAAGTGACCTAATATCAACAGGAAGTGACCCGACTTCAACAGGAAGTGACCTGATTTCACCAGGAAGTGAGCATGCTAGTGCTAAGTTAGCATGCTAATGTTAGCTGAGCATGCTAATGTTACGTTAGCATGCTAATGCTAAGTTTTTTTTTAATTTTTTATTTTTTATTTTTTTTTTATTTTTTTTTTTTAATTTTTTTTTTTTTTTTTAATTTTTTTTTTTTTTTTTTTTTTATTTTTTTTTAATTTTTTTTTTTTTTTTTCCTAATGCTAAGTTTAGCATGCTAATGCTACGTTAGCATGCTAATGCTAAGTTAGCATGTTAATGCTAATGCTAAGTTAGCATGCTAATGCTAAGTTAGCATGCTAATGCTAATGTTAGCTTAGCATGCTAATGATCATGCTAAGTTAGCACGCTAATGCTAATGTTAGCTTAGCATGCTAATCCTCCTGCAAAGTTAACATGTAGGAAGTGACCCAGAGTGCGTTCGGCTTTCCGCCTTGCGAGAGTCAGCAGTCACATCCAAAATTTCCACGGGAAATTTTTTTTTTCTAGTTATTATGTGACTGCTGCGAAGCAGTCACATATTAGTATCCATCCAGGAAAAGCGTTTATTATTATTATTATTATGTCTTATTCTTCACATTTTTTCAGACGAAATGCGGGTCGTACCGTAGAACGTACCGGCACAAGTGAGGTATCAAAAGATGCGTCTCGATTTGACTCGGCGGGGTACCATTTTTTTTCGGAATTTCGAGTTACCATGGCGACGCAATTCCCCAAAAAACCCCCCAAAAAGTCCCATAGGAATGAATGGAGAAGGGGAAAAAACCTCCACAAATTTAACACCTTTTTCGAAGCCACGCTGCGCGCACATACATTGACCGACCGAGACGATTTTTAGCTCATTTTGTTGCAATTTTTCCCATCTTTAGCTCTGTGTTGAAATTTTTTTTAAGAAATGTAAGCGCTCCCTCCTGTGCGGGTTCAAAGACAGGGTGTGAAATGAAGAAAAAGAGGCTCTTTCCATTAGTGTGTATTGCGTTTGCTAGAGTGGAGCAATCAGCGCTAGAGTGGAGAGACAAAAAAAATTCTTTCCAAAAATTTCACTTCAACTCGTCACCGTGGCCACAATATTTGCTCAGTAAACATCAAATTTGGATATTTTGTAGTCACAAGGGTCTTCTTTCTGACAAACCCACTTTTGTGCGGCAAAGGTGTCATTTAGTACCTTTTATTTGACTTGAAGCGAGGGGAAGTCGCACTTTTTCGCCCATTGAGCCCCATGTTATTTTCGCCGCCTTTTTTTGTCATTTTTTTTCAAAGTCACACGTTTTCAACCTGCTCTAATTTGGTCATTTTTTATCCGATTTAAAAAATGAGAACATGCTTGCGTTCCCCAAAGCCTTGCCGTTCTAACGGGGCATTTCTGAAATCTGTATCTTAAACCGTTCAGTCGTGAGAGCCTTTTGTTCGAGGTGTGCGCTTTCTCATAGAACTCAATTGAAGCAAGCAAAATGTTCGCCCACCTGGTACTTAGGAAATGTGTGTGCGTGAATGCGCATATTTGTTAAAGTGACAGTAACCCATTTTCAGTTTAGTGATTATGGCTTAACTTCCACATTTCTTGATCAATTAAAACCATTCGAATTTTAAACTCTTCAGATCATTCCCTATTTTCGCTTAATAAAAAAAAATCAAAGCACAATATAATATTTTTGTTTATGAAATGTAATGTAATGAACTGCTATTTAAATGGTGCTTTTTGAGCTATTCTGCCCACTCTCTCACTTCTGCACAGCAACTGCCTCAGCCAATCAGAGCTGCTTGTTGTCATCCACGCCTGGAATTTCCCCACCACCGCCCACACACAGTGGCGGCCATCTTGGCCAGGGATTCTCACATTACTGTCCATACAGAGCGGCGGCCATCTTGGCCAGGGATTCTCACACTACTGTCCATACAGAGCGGCGGCCATCTTGGCCAGGGATTCTCACACTACTGCCCATACAGAGCGGCGGCCATCTTGGACAGGGATTCTCACACTACTGCCCACACAGAGTGGCGGCCATCTTGGCCAATTGTTGAGGTGCACCCAGGATTCTCGGCCTCTGCCCACATGGAGCGGCGGCCATTTTGGTCAATTGATTAGCTAGGCCAGGGACTTCAGCACCACTGCACACACACAGAGTGGCGGCCATCTTGTCCAATTGTTGAGGTGCACCCAGGATTCTCGGCCCCTGAGTGGCGGCCATCTTGGCCAATTGAGTAGGTATGACAGGGATTGACCTAATTTCAACAGGAAGTGACCCAGACAGACCTAAATTCAACAGGAAGTGACTTAATTTCAGTAGGAAATGACCTAAAAATGACCTGATATCAACAGGAAGTGACTTAATTTGAACAGGAAGTGACCTAATTTCAACAGGAAGTGACCCAGAACTGACCTAAAATCTACAGGAAGTGACCCGATTTCAACAGGAAGTGACCTAATATCAACAGGAAGTGACCCGACTTCAACAGGAAGTGACCTGTTTCACCAGGAAGTGAGCATGCTAGTGCTACGTTAGCATGCTAATGTTAGCTGAGCATGCTAATGTTACGTTAGCATGCTAATGCTACGTTAGCATGCTAATGTTACGTTAGCATGCTAATGCTAATGCTACGTTAGCATGCTAATGTTACGTTAGCATGCTAATGCTAAGTTTTTTTTTTATTTAGTTTTTTTTTATTTATTTTTTTATTTTTATTTTTTTTAATTTTTTTTTTTTTTCTTTTTTTTTTTTTTTTTAATTTTTTTTTTTTCCTAATGCTAAGTTTGGCATGCTAATGCTACGTTAGCATGCTAATGCTAAGTTAGCATGTTAATGCTAATGCTACGTTAGCATGCTAATGTTACGTTAGCATGCTAATGCTAAGTTTTTTTTTAATTTATTTATTTTTTTTTATTTTATTTTTTTTTATTTATTTTTTTTTATTTATTTATTTTTTTTCTTTTTTTTTTTTTTTTAATTTTTTTTTTTTCCTAATGCTAAGTTTAGCATGCTAATGCTACGTTAGCATGCTAATGCTAAGTTACCATGTTAATGCTAATGCTAAGTTAGCATGCTAATGCTAAGTTAGCATGCTAATGCTAATGTTAGCTTAGCATGCTAATACTCATGCTAAGTTAGCACGCTAATGCTAATGTTAGCTTAGCATGCTAATCCTCCTGCAAAGTTAACGTGTAGGAAGTGACCCAGAGTGCATTCGGCTTTCCGCCTTGCAAGAGTCAGCAGTCACATCCAAAATTTCCACGGGAAATTTTTTTTTTCTAGTTATTATTATGTCTTATTCTTCACATTTTTTCAGACGAAATGCGGGTCGTACCGTAGAACGTACCGGCACAAGTGAGGTATCAAAAGATGCGTCTCGATTTGACTCGGCGGGGTACCATTTTTTTTCGGAATTTCGAGTTACCATGGCGACGCAATTCCCCAAAAACCCCCCCAAAAAGTCCCATAGGAATGAATGGAGAAGGGGAAAAAACCTCCACAAATTTAACACCTTTTTCGAAGCCACGCTGCGCGCACATACATTGACCGACCGAGACGATTTTTAGCTCATTTTGTTGCAATTTTTCCCATCTTTAGCTCTGTGTTGAAATTTTTTTTAAGAAATGTAAGCGCTCCCTCCTGTGCGGGTTCAAAGACAGGGTGTGAAATGAAGAAAAAGAGGCTCTTTCCATTAGTGTGTATTGCGTTTGCTAGAGTGGAGCAATCAGCGCTAGAGTGGAGAGACAAAAAAAATTCTTTCCAAAAATTTCACTTCAACTCGTCACCGTGGCCACAATATTTGCTCAGTAAACATCAAATTTGGATATTTTGTAGTCACAAGGGTCTTCTTTCTGACAAACCCACTTTTGTGCGGCAAAGGTGTCATTTAGTACCTTTTATTTGACTTGAAGCGAGGGGAAGTCGCACTTTTTCGCCCATTGAGCCCCATGTTATTTTCGCCGCCTTTTTTTGTCATTTTTTTTCAAAGTCACACGTTTTCAACCTGCTCTAATTTGGTCATTTTTTATCCGATTTAAAAGATGAGAACATGCTTGCGTTCCCCAAAGCCTTGCCGTTCTAACGGGGCATTTCTGAAATCTGTATCTTAAACCGTTCAGTCGTGAGAGCCTTTTGTTCGAGGTGTGCGCTTTCTCATAGAACTCAATTGAAGCAAGCAAAATGTTCGCCCACCTGGTACTTAGGAAATGTGTGTGCGTGAATGCGCATATTTGTTAAAGTGACAGTAACCCATTTTCAGTTTAGTGATTATGGCTTAACTTCCACATTTCTTGATCAATTAAAACCATTCGAATTTTAAACTCTTCAGATCATTCCCTATTTTCGCTTAATAAAAAAAAATCAAAGCACAATATAATATTTTTGTTTATGAAATGTAATGTAATGAACTGCTATTTAAATGGTGCTTTTTGAGCTATTCTGCCCACTCTCTCACTTCTGCACAGCAACTGCCTCAGCCAATCAGAGCTGCTTGTTGTCATCCACGCCTGGAATTTCCCCACCACCGCCCACACACAGTGGCGGCCATCTTGGCCAGGGATTCTCACATTACTGTCCATACAGAGCGGCGGCCATCTTGGCCAGGGATTCTCACACTACTGTCCATACAGAGCGGCGGCCATCTTGGCCAGGGATTCTCACACTACTGCCCATACAGAGCGGCGGCCATCTTGGACAGGGATTCTCACACTACTGCCCACACAGAGTGGCGGCCATCTTGGCCAATTGTTGAGGTGCACCCAGGATTCTCGGCCTCTGCCCACATGGAGCGGCGGCCATTTTGGTCAATTGATTAGCTAGGCCAGGGACTTCAGCACCACTGCACACACACAGAGTGGCGGCCATCTTGTCCAATTGTTGAGGTGCACCCAGGATTCTCGGCCCCTGAGTGGCGGCCATCTTGGCCAATTGAGTAGGTATGACAGGGATTGACCTAATTTCAACAGGAAGTGACCCAGACAGACCTAAATTCAACAGGAAGTGACTTAATTTCAGTAGGAAATGACCTAAAAATGACCTGATATCAACAGGAAGTGACTTAATTTGAACAGGAAGTGACCTAATTTCAACAGGAAGTGACCCAGGACTGACCTAAAATCTACAGGAAGTGACCCGATTTCAACAGGAAGTGACCTAATATCAACAGGAAGTGACCCGACTTCAACAGGAAGTGACCTGTTTCACCAGGAAGTGAGCATGCTAGTGCTAAGTTAGCATGCTAATGTTAGCTGAGCATGCTAATGTTACGTTAGCATGCTAATGCTACGTTAGCATGCTAATGTTACGTTAGCATGCTAATGCTAATGCTACGTTAGCATGCTAATGTTACGTTAGCATGCTAATGCTAAGTTTTTTTTTTATTTAGTTTTTTTTTATTTATTTTTTTATTTTTATTTTTTTTAATTTTTTTTTTTTTCTTTTTTTTTTTTTTTTTTTAATTTTTTTTTTTTCCTAATGCTAAGTTTGGCATGCTAATGCTACATTAGCATGCTAATGCTAAGTTAGCATGTTAATGCTAATGCTACGTTAGCATGCTAATGTTACGTTAGCATGCTAATGCTAAGTTTTTTTTTTATTTATTTATTTATTTTTTTTTTTTTTTTTTTTATTTTTTTTTTTTTATTTATTTATTTTTTTCTTTTTTTTTTTTTTTTTTTAATTTTTTTTTTTTTTCCTAATGCTAAGTTTAGCATGCTAATGCTACGTTAGCATGCTAATGCTAAGTTACCATGTTAATGCTAATGCTAAGTTAGCATGCTAATGCTAAGTTAGCATGCTAATGCTAATGTTAGCTTAGCATGCTAATGCTCATGCTAAGTTAGCACGCTAATGCTAATGTTAGCTTAGCATGCTAATCCTCCTGCAAAGTTAACGTGTAGGAAGTGACCCAGACTGCATTCGGCTTTCCGCCTTGCAAGAGTCAGCAGTCACATCCAAAATTTCCACGGGAAATTTTTTTTTTCTAGTTATTATTATTATTATGTCTTATTCTTCACATTTTTTCAGACGAAATGCGGGTCGTACCGTAGAACGTACCGGCACAAGTGAGGTATCAAAAGATGCGTCTCGATTTGACTCGGCGGGGTACCATTTTTTTTCGGAATTTCGAGTTACCATGGCGACGCAATTCCCCAAAAAACCCCCCAAAAAGTCCCATAGGAATGAATGGAGAAGGGGAAAAAACCTCCACAAATTTAACACCTTTTTCGAAGCCACGCTGCGCGCACATACATTGACCGACCGAGACGATTTTTAGCTCATTTTGTTGCAATTTTTCCCATCTTTAGCTCTGTGTTGAAATTTTTTTTAAGAAATGTAAGCGCTCCCTCCTGTGCGGGTTCAAAGACAGGGTGTGAAATGAAGAAAAAGAGGCTCTTTCCATTAGTGTGTATTGCGTTTGCTAGAGTGGAGCAATCAGCGCTAGAGTGGAGAGACAAAAAAAATTCTTTCCAAAAATTTCACTTCAACTCGTCACCGTGGCCACAATATTTGCTCAGTAAACATCAAATTTGGATATTTTGTAGTCACAAGGGTCTTCTTTCTGACAAACCCACTTTTGTGCGGCAAAGGTGTCATTTAGTACCTTTTATTTGACTTGAAGCGAGGGGAAGTCGCACTTTTTCGCCCATTGAGCCCCATGTTATTTTCGCCGCCTTTTTTTGTCATTTTTTTTAAAAGTCACACGTTTTCAACCTGCTCTAATTTGGTCATTTTTTATCCGATTTAAAAAATGAGAACATGCTTGCGTTCCCCAAAGCCTTGCCGTTCTAACGGGGCATTTCTGAAATCTGTATCTTAAACCGTTGAGTCGTGAGAGCCTTTTGTTCGAGGTGTGCGCTTTCTCATACAACTCAATTGAAGCTAAATGTTCGCCCACCTGGTACTTAGGAAATGTGTGTGCGTGAATGCGCATATTTGTTAAAGTGACAGTAACCCATTTTCAGTTTAGTGATTATGGCTTAACTTCCACATTTCTTGATCAATTAAAACCATTCGAATTTTAAACTCTTCAGATCATTCCCTATTTTCGCTTAATAAAAAAAAATCAAAGCACAATATAATATTTTTGTTTATGAAATGTAATGTAATGAACTGCTATTTAAATGGTGCTTTTTGAGCTATTCTGCCCACTCTCTCACTTCTGCACAGCAACTGCCTCAGCCAATCAGAGCTGCTTGTTGTCATCCACGCCTGGAATTTCCCCACCACCGCCCACACACAGTGGCGGCCATCTTGGCCAGGGATTCTCACATTACTGTCCATACAGAGCGGCGGCCATCTTGGCCAGGGATTCTCACACTACTGTCCATACAGAGCGGCGGCCATCTTGGCCAGGGATTCTCACACTACTGCCCATACAGAGCGGGGGCCATCTTGGACAGGGATTCTCACACTACTATCAATACAGAGCGGCGGCCATCTTGGCCAGGGATTCTCACACTACTGCCCATACAGAGCGGCGGCCATCTTGGCCAGGGATTCTCACACTACTGCCCACACAGAGTGGCGGCCATCTTGTCCAATTGTTGAGGTGCACCCAGGATTCTCGGCCCCTGAGTGGCGGCCATCTTGGCCAATTGATTAGGTATGACAGGGATTGACCTAATTTCAACAGGAAGTGACCCAGACAGACCTAAATTCAACAGGAAGTGACTTAATTTCAGTAGGAAATGACCTAAAAATTACCTGATATCAACAGGAAGTGACTTAATTTGAACAGGAAGTGACCTAATTTCAACAGGAAGTGACCCAGAACTGACCTAAAATCAACAGGAAGTGACCGGATTTCAACAGGAAGTGACCTAATATCAACAGGAATTGACCCGACTTCAACAGGAAGTGACCTGATTTCACCAGGAAGTGAGCATGCTAGTGCTAAGTTAGCATGCTAATGTTAGCTGAGCATGCTAATGTTAAGTTAGCATGCTAATGTTACGTTAGCATGCTAATGTTACGTTAGCATGCTAATGCTAAGTTAGCATGCTAATGCTACGTTAGCATGCTAATGTTACGTTAGCATGCTAATGCTAAGGTTTTTTTTTATTTTTTATTTTTTTATTTTTTTATTTTTTTATTTTTTTTTATTTTTTTTTTATTTCTTTTTTATTTTACTTTTTTTTTTAATTTTTTTTTTTTTTCCTAATGCTAAGTTTAGCATGCTAATGCTACGTTAGCATGCTAATGCTAAGTTAGCATGTTAATGCTAATGCTAAGTTAGCATGCTAATGCTAAGTTAGCATGCTAATGCTAATGTTAGCTTAGCATGCTAATGATCATGCTAAGTTAGCACGCTAATGCTAATGTTAGCTTAGCATGCTAATCCTCCTGCAAAGTTAACATGTAGGAAGTGACCCAGAGTGCGTTCGGCTTTCCGCCTTGCAAGAGTCAGCAGTCACATCCAAAATTTCCACGGGAAATTTTTTTTTCTAGTTATGTGACTGCTGCGAAGCAGTCACATATTAGTATCCATCCAGGAAAAGCGTTTATTATTATTATTATTATTATGTCTTATTCTTCACATTTTTTCAGACGAAATGCGGGTCGTACCGTAGAACGTACCGGCACAAGTGAGGTATCAAAAGATGCGTCTCGATTTGACTCGGCGGGGTACCATTTTTTTTCGGAATTTCGAGTTACCATGGCGACGCAATTCCCCAAAAAACCCCCCAAAAAGTCCCATAGGAATGAATGGAGAAGGGGAAAAAACCTCCACAAATTTAACACCTTTTTCGAAGCCACGCTGCGCGCACATACATTGACCGACCGAGACGATTTTTAGCTCATTTTGTTGCAATTTTTCCCATCTTTAGCTCTGTGTTGAAATTTTTTTTAAGAAATGTAAGCGCTCCCTCCTGTGCGGGTTCAAAGACAGGGTGTGAAATGAAGAAAAAGAGGCTCTTTCCATTAGTGTGTATTGCGTTTGCTAGAGTGGAGCAATCAGCGCTAGAGTGGAGAGACAAAAAAAATTCTTTCCAAAAATTTCACTTCAACTCGTCACCGTGGCCACAATATTTGCTCAGTAAACATCAAATTTGGATATTTTGTAGTCACAAGGGTCTTCTTTCTGACAAACCCACTTTTGTGCGGCAAAGGTGTCATTTAGTACCTTTTATTTGACTTGAAGCGAGGGGAAGTCGCACTTTTTCGCCCATTGAGCCCCATGTTATTTTCGCCGCCTTTTTTTGTCATTTTTTTTCAAAGTCACACGTTTTCAACCTGCTCTAATTTGGTCATTTTTTATCCGATTTAAAAGATGAGAACATGCTTGCGTTCCCCAAAGCCTTGCCGTTCTAACGGGGCATTTCTGAAATCTGTATCTTAAACCGTTCAGTCGTGAGAGCCTTTTGTTCGAGGTGTGCGCTTTCTCATAGAACTCAATTGAAGCAAGCAAAATGTTCGCCCACCTGGTACTTAGGAAATGTGTGTGCGTGAATGCGCATATTTGTTAAAGTGACAGTAACCCATTTTCAGTTTAGTGATTATGGCTTAACTTCCACATTTCTTGATCAATTAAAACCATTCGAATTTTAAACTCTTCAGATCATTCCCTATTTTCGCTTAATAAAAAAAAATCAAAGCACAATATAATATTTTTGTTTATGAAATGTAATGTAATGAACTGCTATTTAAATGGTGCTTTTTGAGCTATTCTGCCCACTCTCTCACTTCTGCACAGCAACTGCCTCAGCCAATCAGAGCTGCTTGTTGTCATCCACGCCTGGAATTTCCCCACCACCGCCCACACACAGTGGCGGCCATCTTGGCCAGGGATTCTCACATTACTGTCCATACAGAGCGGCGGCCATCTTGGCCAGGGATTCTCACACTACTGTCCATACAGAGCGGCGGCCATCTTGGCCAGGGATTCTCACACTACTGCCCATACAGAGCGGCGGCCATCTTGGACAGGGATTCTCACACTACTGCCCACACAGAGTGGCGGCCATCTTGGCCAATTGTTGAGGTGCACCCAGGATTCTCGGCCTCTGCCCACATGGAGCGGCGGCCATTTTGGTCAATTGATTAGCTAGGCCAGGGACTTCAGCACCACTGCACACACACAGAGTGGCGGCCATCTTGTCCAATTGTTGAGGTGCACCCAGGATTCTCGGCCCCTGAGTGGCGGCCATCTTGGCCAATTGAGTAGGTATGACAGGGATTGACCTAATTTCAACAGGAAGTGACCCAGACAGACCTAAATTCAACAGGAAGTGACTTAATTTCAGTAGGAAATGACCTAAAAATGACCTGATATCAACAGGAAGTGACTTAATTTGAACAGGAAGTGACCTAATTTCAACAGGAAGTGACCCAGGACTGACCTAAAATCTACAGGAAGTGACCCGATTTCAACAGGAAGTGACCTAATATCAACAGGAAGTGACCCGACTTCAACAGGAAGTGACCTGTTTCACCAGGAAGTGAGCATGCTAGTGCTAAGTTAGCATGCTAATGTTAGCTGAGCATGCTAATGTTACGTTAGCATGCTAATGCTACGTTAGCATGCTAATGTTACGTTAGCATGCTAATGCTAATGCTACGTTAGCATGCTAATGTTACGTTAGCATGCTAATGCTAAGTTTTTTTTTTATTTAGTTTTTTTTTATTTATTTTTTTATTTTTATTTTTTTTAATTTTTTTTTTTTTCTTTTTTTTTTTTTTTTTTTAATTTTTTTTTTTTTCCTAATGCTAAGTTTGGCATGCTAATGCTACATTAGCATGCTAATGCTAAGTTAGCATGTTAATGCTAATGCTACGTTAGCATGCTAATGTTACGTTAGCATGCTAATGCTAAGTTTTTTTTTTATTTTTTTTTTTTTTTATTTTTTTTTTTTTTTTATTTTATTTTTTTTATTTATTTATTTTTTTCTTTTTTTATTTTTTTTTTAATTTTTTTTTTTTTTCCTAATGCTAAGTTTAGCATGCTAATGCTACGTTAGCATGCTAATGCTAAGTTACCATGTTAATGCTAATGCTAAGTTAGCATGCTAATGCTAAGTTAGCATGCTAATGCTAATGTTAGCTTAGCATGCTAATGCTCATGCTAAGTTAGCACGCTAATGCTAATGTTAGCTTAGCATGCTAATCCTCCTGCAAAGTTAACGTGTAGGAAGTGACCCAGACTGCATTCGGCTTTCCGCCTTGCAAGAGTCAGCAGTCACATCCAAAATTTCCACGGGAAATTTTTTTTTTCTAGTTATGTGACTGCTGCGAAGCAGTCACATATTAGTATCCATCCAGGAAAAGCGTTTATTATGTGACTGCTGCGAAGCAGTCACATATTAGTATCCATCCAGGAAAAGCGTTTATTATGTGACTGCTGCGAAGCAGTCACATATTAGTATCCATCCAGGAAAAGCGTTTATTATTATTATTATTATGTCTTATTCTTCACATTTTTTCAGACGAAATGCGGGTCGTACCGTAGAACGTACCGGCACAAGTGAGGTATCAAAAGATGCGTCTCGATTTGACTCGGCGGGGTACCATTTTTTTTCGGAATTTCGAGTTACCATGGCGACGCAATTCCCCAAAAAACCCCCCAAAAAGTCCCATAGGAATGAATGGAGAAGGGGAAAAAACCTCCACAAATTTAACACCTTTTTCGAAGCCACGCTGCGCGCACATACATTGACCGACCGAGACGATTTTTAGCTCATTTTGTTGCAATTTTTCCCATCTTTAGCTCTGTGTTGAAATTTTTTTTAAGAAATGTAAGCGCTCCCTCCTGTGCGGGTTCAAAGACAGGGTGTGAAATGAAGAAAAAGAGGCTCTTTCCATTAGTGTGTATTGCGTTTGCTAGAGTGGAGCAATCAGCGCTAGAGTGGAGAGACAAAAAAAATTCTTTCCAAAAATTTCACTTCAACTCGTCACCGTGGCCACAATATTTGCTCAGTAAACATCAAATTTGGATATTTTGTAGTCACAAGGGTCTTCTTTCTGACAAACCCACTTTTGTGCGGCAAAGGTGTCATTTAGTACCTTTTATTTGACTTGAAGCGAGGGGAAGTCGCACTTTTTCGCCCATTGAGCCCCATGTTATTTTCGCCGCCTTTTTTTGTCATTTTTTTTCAAAGTCACACGTTTTCAACCTGCTCTAATTTGGTCATTTTTTATCCGATTTAAAAAATGAGAACATGCTTGCGTTCCCCAAAGCCTTGCCGTTCTAACGGGGCATTTCTGAAATCTGTATCTTAAACCGTTCAGTCGTGAGAGCCTTTTGTTCGAGGTGTGCGCTTTCTCATAGAACTCAATTGAAGCAAGCAAAATGTTCGCCCACCTGGTACTTAGGAAATGTGTGTGCGTGAATGCGCATATTTGTTAAAGTGACAGTAACCCATTTTCAGTTTAGTGATTATGGCTTAACTTCCACATTTCTTGATCAATTAAAACCATTCGAATTTTAAACTCTTCAGATCATTCCCTATTTTCGCTTAATAAAAAAAAATCAAAGCACAATATAATATTTTTGTTTATGAAATGTAATGTAATGAACTGCTATTTAAATGGTGCTTTTTGAGCTATTCTGCCCACTCTCTCACTTCTGCACAGCAACTGCCTCAGCCAATCAGAGCTGCTTGTTGTCATCCACGCCTGGAATTTCCCCACCACCGCCCACACACAGTGGCGGCCATCTTGGCCAGGGATTCTCACATTACTGTCCATACAGAGCGGCGGCCATCTTGGCCAGGGATTCTCACACTACTGTCCATACAGAGCGGCGGCCATCTTGGCCAGGGATTCTCACACTACTGCCCATACAGAGCGGCGGCCATCTTGGACAGGGATTCTCACACTACTGCCCACACAGAGTGGCGGCCATCTTGGCCAATTGTTGAGGTGCACCCAGGATTCTCGGCCTCTGCCCACATGGAGCGGCGGCCATTTTGGTCAATTGATTAGCTAGGCCAGGGACTTCAGCACCACTGCACACACACAGAGTGGCGGCCATCTTGTCCAATTGTTGAGGTGCACCCAGGATTCTCGGCCCCTGAGTGGCGGCCATCTTGGCCAATTGAGTAGGTATGACAGGGATTGACCTAATTTCAACAGGAAGTGACCCAGACAGACCTAAATTCAACAGGAAGTGACTTAATTTCAGTAGGAAATGACCTAAAAATGACCTGATATCAACAGGAAGTGACTTAATTTGAACAGGAAGTGACCTAATTTCAACAGGAAGTGACCCAGAACTGACCTAAAATCTACAGGAAGTGACCCGATTTCAACAGGAAGTGACCTAATATCAACAGGAAGTGACCCGACTTCAACAGGAAGTGACCTGTTTCACCAGGAAGTGAGCATGCTAGTGCTACGTTAGCATGCTAATGTTAGCTGAGCATGCTAATGTTACGTTAGCATGCTAATGCTACGTTAGCATGCTAATGTTACGTTAGCATGCTAATGCTAATGCTACGTTAGCATGCTAATGTTACGTTAGCATGCTAATGCTAAGTTTTTTTTTTATTTAGTTTTTTTTTATTTATTTTTTTATTTTTATTTTTTTTAATTTTTTTTTTTTTTCTTTTTTTTTTTTTTTTTAATTTTTTTTTTTTCCTAATGCTAAGTTTGGCATGCTAATGCTACGTTAGCATGCTAATGCTAAGTTAGCATGTTAATGCTAATGCTACGTTAGCATGCTAATGTTACGTTAGCATGCTAATGCTAAGTTTTTTTTTAATTTATTTATTTTTTTTTATTTTATTTTTTTTTATTTATTTTTTTTTATTTATTTATTTTTTTTCTTTTTTTTTTTTTTTTTAATTTTTTTTTTTTCCTAATGCTAAGTTTAGCATGCTAATGCTACGTTAGCATGCTAATGCTAAGTTACCATGTTAATGCTAATGCTAAGTTAGCATGCTAATGCTAAGTTAGCATGCTAATGCTAATGTTAGCTTAGCATGCTAATACTCATGCTAAGTTAGCACGCTAATGCTAATGTTAGCTTAGCATGCTAATCCTCCTGCAAAGTTAACGTGTAGGAAGTGACCCAGAGTGCATTCGGCTTTCCGCCTTGCAAGAGTCAGCAGTCACATCCAAAATTTCCACGGGAAATTTTTTTTTTCTAGTTATGTGACTGCTGCGAAGCAGTCACATATTAGTATCCATCCAGGAAAAGCGTTTATTATTATTATTATTATTATTATGTCTTATTCTTCACATTTTTTCAGACGAAATGCGGGTCGTACCGTAGAACGTACCGGCACAAGTGAGGTATCAAAAGATGCGTCTCGATTTGACTCGGCGGGGTACCATTTTTTTTCGGAATTTCGAGTTACCATGGCGACGCAATTCCCCAAAAAACCCCCCAAAAAGTCCCATAGGAATGAATGGAGAAGGGGAAAAAACCTCCACAAATTTAACACCTTTTTCGAAGCCACGCTGCGCGCACATACATTGACCGACCGAGACGATTTTTAGCTCATTTTGTTGCAATTTTTCCCATCTTTAGCTCTGTGTTGAAATTTTTTTTAAGAAATGTAAGCGCTCCCTCCTGTGCGGGTTCAAAGACAGGGTGTGAAATGAAGAAAAAGAGGCTCTTTCCATTAGTGTGTATTGCGTTTGCTAGAGTGGAGCAATCAGCGCTAGAGTGGAGAGACAAAAAAAATTCTTTCCAAAAATTTCACTTCAACTCGTCACCGTGGCCACAATATTTGCTCAGTAAACATCAAATTTGGATATTTTGTAGTCACAAGGGTCTTCTTTCTGACAAACCCACTTTTGTGCGGCAAAGGTGTCATTTAGTACCTTTTATTTGACTTGAAGCGAGGGGAAGTCGCACTTTTTCGCCCATTGAGCCCCATGTTATTTTCGCCGCCTTTTTTTGTCATTTTTTTTCAAAGTCACACGTTTTCAACCTGCTCTAATTTGGTCATTTTTTATCCGATTTAAAAAATGAGAACATGCTTGCGTTCCCCAAAGCCTTGCCGTTCTAACGGGGCATTTCTGAAATCTGTATCTTAAACCGTTGAGTCGTGAGAGCCTTTTGTTCGAGGTGTGCGCTTTCTCATACAACTCAATTGAAGCTAAATGTTCGCCCACCTGGTACTTAGGAAATGTGTGTGCGTGAATGCGCATATTTGTTAAAGTGACAGTAACCCATTTTCAGTTTAGTGATTATGGCTTAACTTCCACATTTCTTGATCAATTAAAACCATTCGAATTTTAAACTCTTCAGATCATTCCCTATTTTCGCTTAATAAAAAAAAATCAAAGCACAATATAATATTTTTGTTTATGAAATGTAATGTAATGAACTGCTATTTAAATGGTGCTTTTTGAGCTATTCTGCCCACTCTCTCACTTCTGCACAGCAACTGCCTCAGCCAATCAGAGCTGCTTGTTGTCATCCACGCCTGGAATTTCCCCACCACCGCCCACACACAGTGGCGGCCATCTTGGCCAGGGATTCTCACATTACTGTCCATACAGAGCGGCGGCCATCTTGGCCAGGGATTCTCACACTACTGTCCATACAGAGCGGCGGCCATCTTGGCCAGGGATTCTCACACTACTGCCCATACAGAGCGGGGGCCATCTTGGACAGGGATTCTCACACTACTATCAATACAGAGCGGCGGCCATCTTGGCCAGGGATTCTCACACTACTGCCCATACAGAGCGGCGGCCATCTTGGCCAGGGATTCTCACACTACTGCCCACACAGAGTGGCGGCCATCTTGTCCAATTGTTGAGGTGCACCCAGGATTCTCGGCCCCTGAGTGGCGGCCATCTTGGCCAATTGATTAGGTATGACAGGGATTGACCTAATTTCAACAGGAAGTGACCCAGACAGACCTAAATTCAACAGGAAGTGACTTAATTTCAGTAGGAAATGACCTAAAAATTACCTGATATCAACAGGAAGTGACTTAATTTGAACAGGAAGTGACCTAATTTCAACAGGAAGTGACCCAGAACTGACCTAAAATCAACAGGAAGTGACCGGATTTCAACAGGAAGTGACCTAATATCAACAGGAATTGACCCGACTTCAACAGGAAGTGACCTGATTTCACCAGGAAGTGAGCATGCTAGTGCTAAGTTAGCATGCTAATGTTAGCTGAGCATGCTAATGTTAAGTTAGCATGCTAATGTTACGTTAGCATGCTAATGTTACGTTAGCATGCTAATGCTAAGTTAGCATGCTAATGCTACGTTAGCATGCTAATGTTACGTTAGCATGCTAATGCTAAGGTTTTTTTTTATTTTTTATTTTTTTATTTTTTTATTTTTTTATTTTTTTTTATTTTTTTTTTATTTCTTTTTTATTTTACTTTTTTTTTTAATTTTTTTTTTTTTTCCTAATGCTAAGTTTAGCATGCTAATGCTACGTTAGCATGCTAATGCTAAGTTAGCATGTTAATGCTAATGCTAAGTTAGCATGCTAATGCTAAGTTAGCATGCTAATGCTAATGTTAGCTTAGCATGCTAATGATCATGCTAAGTTAGCACGCTAATGCTAATGTTAGCTTAGCATGCTAATCCTCCTGCAAAGTTAACATGTAGGAAGTGACCCAGAGTGCGTTCGGCTTTCCGCCTTGCAAGAGTCAGCAGTCACATCCAAAATTTCCACGGGAAATTTTTTTTTCTAGTTATTATTATTATTATTATGTCTTATTCTTCACATTTTTTCAGACGAAATGCGGGTCGTACCGTAGAACGTACCGGCACAAGTGAGGTATCAAAAGATGCGTCTCGATTTGACTCGGCGGGGTACCATTTTTTTTCGGAATTTCGAGTTACCATGGCGACGCAATTCCCCAAAAACCCCCCCAAAAAGTCCCATAGGAATGAATGGAGAAGGGGAAAAAACCTCCACAAATTTAACACCTTTTTCGAAGCCACGCTGCGCGCACATACATTGACCGACCGAGACGATTTTTAGCTCATTTTGTTGCAATTTTTCCCATCTTTAGCTCTGTGTTGAAATTTTTTTTAAGAAATGTAAGCGCTCCCTCCTGTGCGGGTTCAAAGACAGGGTGTGAAATGAAGAAAAAGAGGCTCTTTCCATTAGTGTGTATTGCGTTTGCTAGAGTGGAGCAATCAGCGCTAGAGTGGAGAGACAAAAAAAATTCTTTCCAAAAATTTCACTTCAACTCGTCACCGTGGCCACAATATTTGCTCAGTAAACATCAAATTTGGATATTTTGTAGTCACAAGGGTCTTCTTTCTGACAAACCCACTTTTGTGCGGCAAAGGTGTCATTTAGTACCTTTTATTTGACTTGAAGCGAGGGGAAGTCGCACTTTTTCGCCCATTGAGCCCCATGTTATTTTCGCCGCCTTTTTTTGTCATTTTTTTTCAAAGTCACACGTTTTCAACCTGCTCTAATTTGGTCATTTTTTATCCGATTTAAAAGATGAGAACATGCTTGCGTTCCCCAAAGCCTTGCCGTTCTAACGGGGCATTTCTGAAATCTGTATCTTAAACCGTTCAGTCGTGAGAGCCTTTTGTTCGAGGTGTGCGCTTTCTCATAGAACTCAATTGAAGCAAGCAAAATGTTCGCCCACCTGGTACTTAGGAAATGTGTGTGCGTGAATGCGCATATTTGTTAAAGTGACAGTAACCCATTTTCAGTTTAGTGATTATGGCTTAACTTCCACATTTCTTGATCAATTAAAACCATTCGAATTTTAAACTCTTCAGATCATTCCCTATTTTCGCTTAATAAAAAAAAATCAAAGCACAATATAATATTTTTGTTTATGAAATGTAATGTAATGAACTGCTATTTAAATGGTGCTTTTTGAGCTATTCTGCCCACTCTCTCACTTCTGCACAGCAACTGCCTCAGCCAATCAGAGCTGCTTGTTGTCATCCACGCCTGGAATTTCCCCACCACCGCCCACACACAGTGGCGGCCATCTTGGCCAGGGATTCTCACATTACTGTCCATACAGAGCGGCGGCCATCTTGGCCAGGGATTCTCACACTACTGTCCATACAGAGCGGCGGCCATCTTGGCCAGGGATTCTCACACTACTGCCCATACAGAGCGGCGGCCATCTTGGACAGGGATTCTCACACTACTGCCCACACAGAGTGGCGGCCATCTTGGCCAATTGTTGAGGTGCACCCAGGATTCTCGGCCTCTGCCCACATGGAGCGGCGGCCATTTTGGTCAATTGATTAGCTAGGCCAGGGACTTCAGCACCACTGCACACACACAGAGTGGCGGCCATCTTGTCCAATTGTTGAGGTGCACCCAGGATTCTCGGCCCCTGAGTGGCGGCCATCTTGGCCAATTGAGTAGGTATGACAGGGATTGACCTAATTTCAACAGGAAGTGACCCAGACAGACCTAAATTCAACAGGAAGTGACTTAATTTCAGTAGGAAATGACCTAAAAATGACCTGATATCAACAGGAAGTGACTTAATTTGAACAGGAAGTGACCTAATTTCAACAGGAAGTGACCCAGGACTGACCTAAAATCTACAGGAAGTGACCCGATTTCAACAGGAAGTGACCTAATATCAACAGGAAGTGACCCGACTTCAACAGGAAGTGACCTGTTTCACCAGGAAGTGAGCATGCTAGTGCTAAGTTAGCATGCTAATGTTAGCTGAGCATGCTAATGTTACGTTAGCATGCTAATGCTACGTTAGCATGCTAATGTTACGTTAGCATGCTAATGCTAATGCTACGTTAGCATGCTAATGTTACGTTAGCATGCTAATGCTAAGTTTTTTTTTTATTTAGTTTTTTTTTATTTATTTTTTTATTTTTATTTTTTTTAATTTTTTTTTTTTTCTTTTTTTTTTTTTTTTTTTAATTTTTTTTTTTTTCCTAATGCTAAGTTTGGCATGCTAATGCTACATTAGCATGCTAATGCTAAGTTAGCATGTTAATGCTAATGCTACGTTAGCATGCTAATGTTACGTTAGCATGCTAATGCTAAGTTTTTTTTTTATTTTTTTTTTTTTTTATTTTTTTTTTTTTTTTATTTTATTTTTTTTATTTATTTATTTTTTTCTTTTTTTATTTTTTTTTTAATTTTTTTTTTTTTTCCTAATGCTAAGTTTAGCATGCTAATGCTACGTTAGCATGCTAATGCTAAGTTACCATGTTAATGCTAATGCTAAGTTAGCATGCTAATGCTAAGTTAGCATGCTAATGCTAATGTTAGCTTAGCATGCTAATGCTCATGCTAAGTTAGCACGCTAATGCTAATGTTAGCTTAGCATGCTAATCCTCCTGCAAAGTTAACGTGTAGGAAGTGACCCAGACTGCATTCGGCTTTCCGCCTTGCAAGAGTCAGCAGTCACATCCAAAATTTCCACGGGAAATTTTTTTTTTCTAGTTATGTGACTGCTGCGAAGCAGTCACATATTAGTATCCATCCAGGAAAAGCGTTTATTATGTGACTGCTGCGAAGCAGTCACATATTAGTATCCATCCAGGAAAAGCGTTTATTATTATTATTATGTGACTGCTGCGAAGCAGTCACATATTAGTATCCATCCAGGAAAAGCGTTTATTATTATTATTATTATGTCTTATTCTTCACATTTTTTCAGACGAAATGCGGGTCGTACCGTAGAACGTACCGGCACAAGTGAGGTATCAAAAGATGCGTCTCGATTTGACTCGGCGGGGTACCATTTTTTTTCGGAATTTCGAGTTACCATGGCGACGCAATTCCCCAAAAAACCCCCCAAAAAGTCCCATAGGAATGAATGGAGAAGGGGAAAAAACCTCCACAAATTTAACACCTTTTTCGAAGCCACGCTGCGCGCACATACATTGACCGACCGAGACGATTTTTAGCTCATTTTGTTGCAATTTTTCCCATCTTTAGCTCTGTGTTGAAATTTTTTTTAAGAAATGTAAGCGCTCCCTCCTGTGCGGGTTCAAAGACAGGGTGTGAAATGAAGAAAAAGAGGCTCTTTCCATTAGTGTGTATTGCGTTTGCTAGAGTGGAGCAATCAGCGCTAGAGTGGAGAGACAAAAAAAATTCTTTCCAAAAATTTCACTTCAACTCGTCACCGTGGCCACAATATTTGCTCAGTAAACATCAAATTTGGATATTTTGTAGTCACAAGGGTCTTCTTTCTGACAAACCCACTTTTGTGCGGCAAAGGTGTCATTTAGTACCTTTTATTTGACTTGAAGCGAGGGGAAGTCGCACTTTTTCGCCCATTGAGCCCCATGTTATTTTCGCCGCCTTTTTTTGTCATTTTTTTTAAAAGTCACACGTTTTCAACCTGCTCTAATTTGGTCATTTTTTATCCGATTTAAAAAATGAGAACATGCTTGCGTTCCCCAAAGCCTTGCCGTTCTAACGGGGCATTTCTGAAATCTGTATCTTAAACCGTTGAGTCGTGAGAGCCTTTTGTTCGAGGTGTGCGCTTTCTCATACAACTCAATTGAAGCTAAATGTTCGCCCACCTGGTACTTAGGAAATGTGTGTGCGTGAATGCGCATATTTGTTAAAGTGACAGTAACCCATTTTCAGTTTAGTGATTATGGCTTAACTTCCACATTTCTTGATCAATTAAAACCATTCGAATTTTAAACTCTTCAGATCATTCCCTATTTTCGCTTAATAAAAAAAAATCAAAGCACAATATAATATTTTTGTTTATGAAATGTAATGTAATGAACTGCTATTTAAATGGTGCTTTTTGAGCTATTCTGCCCACTCTCTCACTTCTGCACAGCAACTGCCTCAGCCAATCAGAGCTGCTTGTTGTCATCCACGCCTGGAATTTCCCCACCACCGCCCACACACAGTGGCGGCCATCTTGGCCAGGGATTCTCACATTACTGTCCATACAGAGCGGCGGCCATCTTGGCCAGGGATTCTCACACTACTGTCCATACAGAGCGGCGGCCATCTTGGCCAGGGATTCTCACACTACTGCCCATACAGAGCGGGGGCCATCTTGGACAGGGATTCTCACACTACTGTCAATACAGAGCGGCGGCCATCTTGGCCAGGGATTCTCACACTACTGTCCATACAGAGCGGCGGCCATCTTGGCCAGGGATTCTCACACTACTGCCCATACAGAGCGGCGGCCATCTTGGCCAGGGATTCTCACACTACTGCCCACACAGAGTGGCGGCCATCTTGGCCAATTGTTGAGGTGCACCCAGGATTCTCGGCCTCTGCCCACATGGAGCGGCGGCCATTTTGGTCAATTGATTAGCTAGGCCAGGGACTTCAGCACCACTGCACACACACAGAGTGGCGGCCATCTTGTCCAATTGTTGAGGTGCACCCAGGATTCTCGGCCCCTGAGTGGCGGCCATCTTGGCCAATTGATTAGGTATGACAGGGATTGACCTAATTTCAACAGGAAGTGACCCAGACAGACCTAAATTCAACAGGAAGTGACTTAATTTCAGTAGGAAATGACCTAAAATGACCTGATATCAACAGGAAGTGACTTAATTTGAACAGGAAGTGACCTAATTTCAACAGGAAGTGACCCAGAACTGACCTAAAATCTACAGGAAGTGACCCGATTTCAACAGGAAGTGACCTAATATCAACAGGAAGTGACCCGACTTCAACAGGAAGTGACCTGATTTCACCAGGAAGTGAGCATGCTAGTGCTAAGTTAGCATGCTAATGTTAGCTGAGCATGCTAATGTTAAGTTAGCATGCTAATGTTAGCTTAACATGCTAATGCTAATGTTAGCTTAGTATGCTAATGCTACGTTAGCATGCTAATGCTACGTTAGCATGCTAATGCTACATTAGCATGCTAATGCTAAGTTAGCATGCTAATGCTACGTTAGCATGCTAATGCTAATGCTAAGTTAGCATGCTAATGCTAATGCTAAGTTAGCATGCTAATGCTACGTTAGCATGCTAATGCTAAGTTTTTTTTTTATTTTTTATTTTTTTATTTTATTTTTTATTTTTTTTTTTTTTTATTTTTTTTTTTTTCCTTTTTTTTTTTTTTTTTATTTTTTTTTTTTTTTCTAATGCTAAGTTTAGCATGCTAATGCTACGTTAGCATGCTACTGCTAAGTTAGCATGTTAATGCTAATGCTAAGTTAGCATGCTAATGCTAAGTTAGCATGCTAATGCTAATGTTAGCTTAGCATGCTAATGATCATGCTAAGTTAGCACGCTAATGCTAATGTTAGCTTAGCATGCTAATCCTCCTGCAAAGTTAACATGTAGGAAGTGACCCAGAGTGCATTCGGCTTTCCGCCTTGCAAGAGTCAGCAGTCACATCCAAAATTTCCACGGGAAATTTTTTTTTCTAGTTATTATTATTATTATTATGTCTTATTCTTCACATTTTTTCAGACGAAATGCGGGTCGTACCGTAGAACGTACCGGCACAAGTGAGGTATCAAAAGATGCGTCTCGATTTGACTCGGCGGGGTACCATTTTTTTTCGGAATTTCGAGTTACCATGGCGACGCAATTCCCCAAAAAACCCCCCAAAAAGTCCCATAGGAATGAATGGAGAAGGGGAAAAAACCTCCACAAATTTAACACCTTTTTCGAAGCCACGCTGCGCGCACATACATTGACCGACCGAGACGATTTTTAGCTCATTTTGTTGCAATTTTTCCCATCTTTAGCTCTGTGTTGAAATTTTTTTTAAGAAATGTAAGCGCTCCCTCCTGTGCGGGTTCAAAGACAGGGTGTGAAATGAAGAAAAAGAGGCTCTTTCCATTAGTGTGTATTGCGTTTGCTAGAGTGGAGCAATCAGCGCTAGAGTGGAGAGACAAAAAAAATTCTTTCCAAAAATTTCACTTCAACTCGTCACCGTGGCCACAATATTTGCTCAGTAAACATCAAATTTGGATATTTTGTAGTCACAAGGGTCTTCTTTCTGACAAACCCACTTTTGTGCGGCAAAGGTGTCATTTAGTACCTTTTATTTGACTTGAAGCGAGGGGAAGTCGCACTTTTTCGCCCATTGAGCCCCATGTTATTTTCGCCGCCTTTTTTTGTCATTTTTTTTCAAAGTCACACGTTTTCAACCTGCTCTAATTTGGTCATTTTTTATCCGATTTAAAAGATGAGAACATGCTTGCGTTCCCCAAAGCCTTGCCGTTCTAACGGGGCATTTCTGAAATCTGTATCTTAAACCGTTCAGTCGTGAGAGCCTTTTGTTCGAGGTGTGCGCTTTCTCATAGAACTCAATTGAAGCAAGCAAAATGTTCGCCCACCTGGTACTTAGGAAATGTGTGTGCGTGAATGCGCATATTTGTTAAAGTGACAGTAACCCATTTTCAGTTTAGTGATTATGGCTTAACTTCCACATTTCTTGATCAATTAAAACCATTCGAATTTTAAACTCTTCAGATCATTCCCTATTTTCGCTTAATAAAAAAAAATCAAAGCACAATATAATATTTTTGTTTATGAAATGTAATGTAATGAACTGCTATTTAAATGGTGCTTTTTGAGCTATTCTGCCCACTCTCTCACTTCTGCACAGCAACTGCCTCAGCCAATCAGAGCTGCTTGTTGTCATCCACGCCTGGAATTTCCCCACCACCGCCCACACACAGTGGCGGCCATCTTGGCCAGGGATTCTCACATTACTGTCCATACAGAGCGGCGGCCATCTTGGCCAGGGATTCTCACACTACTGTCCATACAGAGCGGCGGCCATCTTGGCCAGGGATTCTCACACTACTGCCCATACAGAGCGGCGGCCATCTTGGACAGGGATTCTCACACTACTGCCCACACAGAGTGGCGGCCATCTTGGCCAATTGTTGAGGTGCACCCAGGATTCTCGGCCTCTGCCCACATGGAGCGGCGGCCATTTTGGTCAATTGATTAGCTAGGCCAGGGACTTCAGCACCACTGCACACACACAGAGTGGCGGCCATCTTGTCCAATTGTTGAGGTGCACCCAGGATTCTCGGCCCCTGAGTGGCGGCCATCTTGGCCAATTGAGTAGGTATGACAGGGATTGACCTAATTTCAACAGGAAGTGACCCAGACAGACCTAAATTCAACAGGAAGTGACTTAATTTCAGTAGGAAATGACCTAAAAATGACCTGATATCAACAGGAAGTGACTTAATTTGAACAGGAAGTGACCTAATTTCAACAGGAAGTGACCCAGGACTGACCTAAAATCTACAGGAAGTGACCCGATTTCAACAGGAAGTGACCTAATATCAACAGGAAGTGACCCGACTTCAACAGGAAGTGACCTGTTTCACCAGGAAGTGAGCATGCTAGTGCTAAGTTAGCATGCTAATGTTAGCTGAGCATGCTAATGTTACGTTAGCATGCTAATGCTACGTTAGCATGCTAATGTTACGTTAGCATGCTAATGCTAATGCTACGTTAGCATGCTAATGTTACGTTAGCATGCTAATGCTAAGTTTTTTTTTTATTTAGTTTTTTTTTATTTATTTTTTTATTTTTATTTTTTTTTATTTTTTTTTTTCTTTTTTTTTTTTTTTTTTTAATTTTTTTTTTTTTCCTAATGCTAAGTTTGGCATGCTAATGCTACATTAGCATGCTAATGCTAAGTTAGCATGTTAATGCTAATGCTACGTTAGCATGCTAATGTTACGTTAGCATGCTAATGCTAAGTTTTTTTTTTATTTATTTATTTTTTTTTATTTTTTTTTTATTTTTTTTTATTTTTTTTATTTATTTATTTTTTTCTTTTTTTTTTTTTTTTAATTTTTTTTTTTTCCTAATGCTAAGTTTAGCATGCTAATGCTACGTTAGCATGCTAATGCTAAGTTACCATGTTAATGCTAATGCTAAGTTAGCATGCTAATGCTAAGTTAGCATGCTAATGCTAATGTTAGCTTAGCATGCTAATGCTCATGCTAAGTTAGCACGCTAATGCTAATGTTAGCTTAGCATGCTAATCCTCCTGCAAAGTTAACGTGTAGGAAGTGACCCAGAGTGCATTCGGCTTTCCGCCTTGCAAGAGTCAGCAGTCACATCCAAAATTTCCACGGGAAATTTTTTTTTTCTAGTTATGTGACTGCTGCGAAGCAGTCACATATTAGTATCCATCCAGGAAAAGCGTTTATTATTATTATTATTATGTCTTATTCTTCACATTTTTTCAGACGAAATGCGGGTCGTACCGTAGAACGTACCGGCACAAGTGAGGTATCAAAAGATGCGTCTCGATTTGACTCGGCGGGGTACCATTTTTTTTCGGAATTTCGAGTTACCATGGCGACGCAATTCCCCAAAAAAACCCCCAAAAAGTCCCATAGGAATGAATGGAGAAGGGGAAAAAACCTCCACAAATTTAACACCTTTTTCGAAGCCACGCTGCGCGCACATACATTGACCGACCGAGACGATTTTTAGCTCATTTTGTTGCAATTTTTCCCATCTTTAGCTCTGTGTTGAAATTTTTTTTAAGAAATGTAAGCGCTCCCTCCTGTGCGGGTTCAAAGACAGGGTGTGAAATGAAGAAAAAGAGGCTCTTTCCATTAGTGTGTATTGCGTTTGCTAGAGTGGAGCAATCAGCGCTAGAGTGGAGAGACAAAAAAAATTCTTTCCAAAAATTTCACTTCAACTCGTCACCGTGGCCACAATATTTGCTCAGTAAACATCAAATTTGGATATTTTGTAGTCACAAGGGTCTTCTTTCTGACAAACCCACTTTTGTGCGGCAAAGGTGTCATTTAGTACCTTTTATTTGACTTGAAGCGAGGGGAAGTCGCACTTTTTCGCCCATTGAGCCCCATGTTATTTTCGCCGCCTTTTTTTGTCATTTTTTTTAAAAGTCACACGTTTTCAACCTGCTCTAATTTGGTCATTTTTTATCCGATTTAAAAGATGAGAACATGCTTGCGTTCCCCAAAGCCTTGCCGTTCTAACGGGGCATTTCTGAAATCTGTATCTTAAACCGTTGAGTCGTGAGAGCCTTTTGTTCGAGGTGTGCGCTTTCTCATAGAACTCAATTGAAGCAAGCAAAATGTTCGCCCACCTGGTACTTAGGAAATGTGTGTGCGTGAATGCGCATATTTGTTAAAGTGACAGTAACCCATTTTCAGTTTAGTGATTATGGCTTAACTTCCACATTTCTTGATCAATTAAAACCATTCGAATTTTAAACTCTTCAGATCATTCCCTATTTTCGCTTAATAAAAAAAAATCAAAGCACAATATAATATTTTTGTTTATGAAATGTAATGTAATGAACTGCTATTTAAATGGTGCTTTTTGAGCTATTCTGCCCACTCTCTCACTTCTGCACAGCAACTGCCTCAGCCAATCAGAGCTGCTTGTTGTCATCCACGCCTGGAATTTCCCCACCACCGCCCACACACAGTGGCGGCCATCTTGGCCAGGGATTCTCACATTACTGTCCATACAGAGCGGCGGCCATCTTGGCCAGGGATTCTCACACTACTGTCCATACAGAGCGGCGGCCATCTTGGCCAGGGATTCTCACACTACTGCCCATACAGAGCGGGGGCCATCTTGGACAGGGATTCTCACACTACTATCAATACAGAGCGGCGGCCATCTTGGCCAGGGATTCTCACACTACTGCCCATACAGAGCGGCGGCCATCTTGGCCAGGGATTCTCACACTACTGCCCACACAGAGTGGCGGCCATCTTGTCCAATTGTTGAGGTGCACCCAGGATTCTCGGCCCCTGAGTGGCGGCCATCTTGGCCAATTGATTAGGTATGACAGGGATTGACCTAATTTCAACAGGAAGTGACCCAGACAGACCTAAATTCAACAGGAAGTGACTTAATTTCAGTAGGAAATGACCTAAAAATTACCTGATATCAACAGGAAGTGACTTAATTTGAACAGGAAGTGACCTAATTTCAACAGGAAGTGACCCAGAACTGACCTAAAATCAACAGGAAGTGACCGGATTTCAACAGGAAGTGACCTAATATCAACAGGAATTGACCCGACTTCAACAGGAAGTGACCTGATTTCACCAGGAAGTGAGCATGCTAGTGCTAAGTTAGCATGCTAATGTTAGCTGAGCATGCTAATGTTAAGTTAGCATGCTAATGTTACGTTAGCATGCTAATGTTACGTTAGCATGCTAATGCTAAGTTAGCATGCTAATGCTACGTTAGCATGCTAATGTTACGTTAGCATGCTAATGCTAAGGTTTTTTTTTATTTTTTATTTTTTTATTTTTTTATTTTTTTATTTTTTTTTATTTTTTTTTTATTTCTTTTTTATTTTACTTTTTTTTTTAATTTTTTTTTTTTTTCCTAATGCTAAGTTTAGCATGCTAATGCTACGTTAGCATGCTAATGCTAAGTTAGCATGTTAATGCTAATGCTAAGTTAGCATGCTAATGCTAAGTTAGCATGCTAATGCTAATGTTAGCTTAGCATGCTAATGATCATGCTAAGTTAGCACGCTAATGCTAATGTTAGCTTAGCATGCTAATCCTCCTGCAAAGTTAACATGTAGGAAGTGACCCAGAGTGCGTTCGGCTTTCCGCCTTGCAAGAGTCAGCAGTCACATCCAAAATTTCCACGGGAAATTTTTTTTTCTAGTTATGTGACTGCTGCGAAGCAGTCACATATTAGTATCCATCCAGGAAAAGCGTTTATTATTATTATTATTATGTCTTATTCTTCACATTTTTTCAGACGAAATGCGGGTCGTACCGTAGAACGTACCGGCACAAGTGAGGTATCAAAAGATGCGTCTCGATTTGACTCGGCGGGGTACCATTTTTTTTCGGAATTTCGAGTTACCATGGCGACGCAATTCCCCAAAAAAACCCCCAAAAAGTCCCATAGGAATGAATGGAGAAGGGGAAAAAACCTCCACAAATTTAACACCTTTTTCGAAGCCACGCTGCGCGCACATACATTGACCGACCGAGACGATTTTTAGCTCATTTTGTTGCAATTTTTCCCATCTTTAGCTCTGTGTTGAAATTTTTTTTAAGAAATGTAAGCGCTCCCTCCTGTGCGGGTTCAAAGACAGGGTGTGAAATGAAGAAAAAGAGGCTCTTTCCATTAGTGTGTATTGCGTTTGCTAGAGTGGAGCAATCAGCGCTAGAGTGGAGAGACAAAAAAAATTCTTTCCAAAAATTTCACTTCAACTCGTCACCGTGGCCACAATATTTGCTCAGTAAACATCAAATTTGGATATTTTGTAGTCACAAGGGTCTTCTTTCTGACAAACCCACTTTTGTGCGGCAAAGGTGTCATTTAGTACCTTTTATTTGACTTGAAGCGAGGGGAAGTCGCACTTTTTCGCCCATTGAGCCCCATGTTATTTTCGCCGCCTTTTTTTGTCATTTTTTTTAAAAGTCACACGTTTTCAACCTGCTCTAATTTGGTCATTTTTTATCCGATTTAAAAGATGAGAACATGCTTGCGTTCCCCAAAGCCTTGCCGTTCTAACGGGGCATTTCTGAAATCTGTATCTTAAACCGTTGAGTCGTGAGAGCCTTTTGTTCGAGGTGTGCGCTTTCTCATAGAACTCAATTGAAGCAAGCAAAATGTTCGCCCACCTGGTACTTAGGAAATGTGTGTGCGTGAATGCGCATATTTGTTAAAGTGACAGTAACCCATTTTCAGTTTAGTGATTATGGCTTAACTTCCACATTTCTTGATCAATTAAAACCATTCGAATTTTAAACTCTTCAGATCATTCCCTATTTTCGCTTAATAAAAAAAAATCAAAGCACAATATAATATTTTTGTTTATGAAATGTAATGTAATGAACTGCTATTTAAATGGTGCTTTTTGAGCTATTCTGCCCACTCTCTCACTTCTGCACAGCAACTGCCTCAGCCAATCAGAGCTGCTTGTTGTCATCCACGCCTGGAATTTCCCCACCACCGCCCACACACAGTGGCGGCCATCTTGGCCAGGGATTCTCACATTACTGTCCATACAGAGCGGCGGCCATCTTGGCCAGGGATTCTCACACTACTGTCCATACAGAGCGGCGGCCATCTTGGCCAGGGATTCTCACACTACTGCCCATACAGAGCGGGGGCCATCTTGGACAGGGATTCTCACACTACTATCAATACAGAGCGGCGGCCATCTTGGCCAGGGATTCTCACACTACTGCCCATACAGAGCGGCGGCCATCTTGGCCAGGGATTCTCACACTACTGCCCACACAGAGTGGCGGCCATCTTGTCCAATTGTTGAGGTGCACCCAGGATTCTCGGCCCCTGAGTGGCGGCCATCTTGGCCAATTGATTAGGTATGACAGGGATTGACCTAATTTCAACAGGAAGTGACCCAGACAGACCTAAATTCAACAGGAAGTGACTTAATTTCAGTAGGAAATGACCTAAAAATTACCTGATATCAACAGGAAGTGACTTAATTTGAACAGGAAGTGACCTAATTTCAACAGGAAGTGACCCAGAACTGACCTAAAATCAACAGGAAGTGACCGGATTTCAACAGGAAGTGACCTAATATCAACAGGAATTGACCCGACTTCAACAGGAAGTGACCTGATTTCACCAGGAAGTGAGCATGCTAGTGCTAAGTTAGCATGCTAATGTTAGCTGAGCATGCTAATGTTAAGTTAGCATGCTAATGTTACGTTAGCATGCTAATGTTACGTTAGCATGCTAATGCTAAGTTAGCATGCTAATGCTACGTTAGCATGCTAATGTTACGTTAGCATGCTAATGCTAAGGTTTTTTTTTATTTTTTATTTTTTTATTTTTTTATTTTTTTATTTTTTTTTATTTTTTTTTTATTTCTTTTTTATTTTACTTTTTTTTTTAATTTTTTTTTTTTTTCCTAATGCTAAGTTTAGCATGCTAATGCTACGTTAGCATGCTAATGCTAAGTTAGCATGTTAATGCTAATGCTAAGTTAGCATGCTAATGCTAAGTTAGCATGCTAATGCTAATGTTAGCTTAGCATGCTAATGATCATGCTAAGTTAGCACGCTAATGCTAATGTTAGCTTAGCATGCTAATCCTCCTGCAAAGTTAACATGTAGGAAGTGACCCAGAGTGCGTTCGGCTTTCCGCCTTGCAAGAGTCAGCAGTCACATCCAAAATTTCCACGGGAAATTTTTTTTTCTAGTTATTATTATGTCTTATTCTTCACATTTTTTCAGACGAAATGCGGGTCGTACCGTAGAACGTACCGGCACAAGTGAGGTATCAAAAGATGCGTCTCGATTTGACTCGGCGGGGTACCATTTTTTTTCGGAATTTCGAGTTACCATGGCGACGCAATTCCCCAAAAACCCCCCCAAAAAGTCCCATAGGAATGAATGGAGAAGGGGAAAAAACCTCCACAAATTTAACACCTTTTTCGAAGCCACGCTGCGCGCACATACATTGACCGACCGAGACGATTTTTAGCTCATTTTGTTGCAATTTTTCCCATCTTTAGCTCTGTGTTGAAATTTTTTTTAAGAAATGTAAGCGCTCCCTCCTGTGCGGGTTCAAAGACAGGGTGTGAAATGAAGAAAAAGAGGCTCTTTCCATTAGTGTGTATTGCGTTTGCTAGAGTGGAGCAATCAGCGCTAGAGTGGAGAGACAAAAAAAATTCTTTCCAAAAATTTCACTTCAACTCGTCACCGTGGCCACAATATTTGCTCAGTAAACATCAAATTTGGATATTTTGTAGTCACAAGGGTCTTCTTTCTGACAAACCCACTTTTGTGCGGCAAAGGTGTCATTTAGTACCTTTTATTTGACTTGAAGCGAGGGGAAGTCGCACTTTTTCGCCCATTGAGCCCCATGTTATTTTCGCCGCCTTTTTTTGTCATTTTTTTTCAAAGTCACACGTTTTCAACCTGCTCTAATTTGGTCATTTTTTATCCGATTTAAAAGATGAGAACATGCTTGCGTTCCCCAAAGCCTTGCCGTTCTAACGGGGCATTTCTGAAATCTGTATCTTAAACCGTTCAGTCGTGAGAGCCTTTTGTTCGAGGTGTGCGCTTTCTCATAGAACTCAATTGAAGCAAGCAAAATGTTCGCCCACCTGGTACTTAGGAAATGTGTGTGCGTGAATGCGCATATTTGTTAAAGTGACAGTAACCCATTTTCAGTTTAGTGATTATGGCTTAACTTCCACATTTCTTGATCAATTAAAACCATTCGAATTTTAAACTCTTCAGATCATTCCCTATTTTCGCTTAATAAAAAAAAATCAAAGCACAATATAATATTTTTGTTTATGAAATGTAATGTAATGAACTGCTATTTAAATGGTGCTTTTTGAGCTATTCTGCCCACTCTCTCACTTCTGCACAGCAACTGCCTCAGCCAATCAGAGCTGCTTGTTGTCATCCACGCCTGGAATTTCCCCACCACCGCCCACACACAGTGGCGGCCATCTTGGCCAGGGATTCTCACATTACTGTCCATACAGAGCGGCGGCCATCTTGGCCAGGGATTCTCACACTACTGTCCATACAGAGCGGCGGCCATCTTGGCCAGGGATTCTCACACTACTGCCCATACAGAGCGGCGGCCATCTTGGACAGGGATTCTCACACTACTGCCCACACAGAGTGGCGGCCATCTTGGCCAATTGTTGAGGTGCACCCAGGATTCTCGGCCTCTGCCCACATGGAGCGGCGGCCATTTTGGTCAATTGATTAGCTAGGCCAGGGACTTCAGCACCACTGCACACACACAGAGTGGCGGCCATCTTGTCCAATTGTTGAGGTGCACCCAGGATTCTCGGCCCCTGAGTGGCGGCCATCTTGGCCAATTGAGTAGGTATGACAGGGATTGACCTAATTTCAACAGGAAGTGACCCAGACAGACCTAAATTCAACAGGAAGTGACTTAATTTCAGTAGGAAATGACCTAAAAATGACCTGATATCAACAGGAAGTGACTTAATTTGAACAGGAAGTGACCTAATTTCAACAGGAAGTGACCCAGGACTGACCTAAAATCTACAGGAAGTGACCCGATTTCAACAGGAAGTGACCTAATATCAACAGGAAGTGACCCGACTTCAACAGGAAGTGACCTGTTTCACCAGGAAGTGAGCATGCTAGTGCTAAGTTAGCATGCTAATGTTAGCTGAGCATGCTAATGTTACGTTAGCATGCTAATGCTACGTTAGCATGCTAATGTTACGTTAGCATGCTAATGCTAATGCTACGTTAGCATGCTAATGTTACGTTAGCATGCTAATGCTAAGTTTTTTTTTTATTTAGTTTTTTTTTATTTATTTTTTTATTTTTATTTTTTTTAATTTTTTTTTTTTTCTTTTTTTTTTTTTTTTTTTAATTTTTTTTTTTTCCTAATGCTAAGTTTGGCATGCTAATGCTACATTAGCATGCTAATGCTAAGTTAGCATGTTAATGCTAATGCTACGTTAGCATGCTAATGTTACGTTAGCATGCTAATGCTAAGTTTTTTTTTTATTTATTTATTTATTTTTTTTTTTTTTTTTTTTATTTTTTTTTTTTTATTTATTTATTTTTTTCTTTTTTTTTTTTTTTTTTTAATTTTTTTTTTTTTTCCTAATGCTAAGTTTAGCATGCTAATGCTACGTTAGCATGCTAATGCTAAGTTACCATGTTAATGCTAATGCTAAGTTAGCATGCTAATGCTAAGTTAGCATGCTAATGCTAATGTTAGCTTAGCATGCTAATGCTCATGCTAAGTTAGCACGCTAATGCTAATGTTAGCTTAGCATGCTAATCCTCCTGCAAAGTTAACGTGTAGGAAGTGACCCAGACTGCATTCGGCTTTCCGCCTTGCAAGAGTCAGCAGTCACATCCAAAATTTCCACGGGAAATTTTTTTTTTCTAGTTATTATTATTATTATGTCTTATTCTTCACATTTTTTCAGACGAAATGCGGGTCGTACCGTAGAACGTACCGGCACAAGTGAGGTATCAAAAGATGCGTCTCGATTTGACTCGGCGGGGTACCATTTTTTTTCGGAATTTCGAGTTACCATGGCGACGCAATTCCCCAAAAAACCCCCCAAAAAGTCCCATAGGCGGCACAAGTGAGGTATCAAAAGATGCGTCTCGATTTGACTCGGCGGGGTACCATTTTTTTTCGGAATTTCGAGTTACCATGGCGACGCAATTCCCCAAAAAACCCCCCAAAAAGTCCCATAGGAATGAATGGAGAAGGGGAAAAAACCTCCACAAATTTAACACCTTTTTCGAAGCCACGCTGCGCGCACATACATTGACCGACCGAGACGATTTTTAGCTCATTTTGTTGCAATTTTTCCCATCTTTAGCTCTGTGTTGAAATTTTTTTTAAGAAATGTAAGCGCTCCCTCCTGTGCGGGTTCAAAGACAGGGTGTGAAATGAAGAAAAAGAGGCTCTTTCCATTAGTGTGTATTGCGTTTGCTAGAGTGGAGCAATCAGCGCTAGAGTGGAGAGACAAAAAAAATTCTTTCCAAAAATTTCACTTCAACTCGTCACCGTGGCCACAATATTTGCTCAGTAAACATCAAATTTGGATATTTTGTAGTCACAAGGGTCTTCTTTCTGACAAACCCACTTTTGTGCGGCAAAGGTGTCATTTAGTACCTTTTATTTGACTTGAAGCGAGGGGAAGTCGCACTTTTTCGCCCATTGAGCCCCATGTTATTTTCGCCGCCTTTTTTTGTCATTTTTTTTAAAAGTCACACGTTTTCAACCTGCTCTAATTTGGTCATTTTTTATCCGATTTAAAAAATGAGAACATGCTTGCGTTCCCCAAAGCCTTGCCGTTCTAACGGGGCATTTCTGAAATCTGTATCTTAAACCGTTGAGTCGTGAGAGCCTTTTGTTCGAGGTGTGCGCTTTCTCATACAACTCAATTGAAGCTAAATGTTCGCCCACCTGGTACTTAGGAAATGTGTGTGCGTGAATGCGCATATTTGTTAAAGTGACAGTAACCCATTTTCAGTTTAGTGATTATGGCTTAACTTCCACATTTCTTGATCAATTAAAACCATTCGAATTTTAAACTCTTCAGATCATTCCCTATTTTCGCTTAATAAAAAAAAATCAAAGCACAATATAATATTTTTGTTTATGAAATGTAATGTAATGAACTGCTATTTAAATGGTGCTTTTTGAGCTATTCTGCCCACTCTCTCACTTCTGCACAGCAACTGCCTCAGCCAATCAGAGCTGCTTGTTGTCATCCACGCCTGGAATTTCCCCACCACCGCCCACACACAGTGGCGGCCATCTTGGCCAGGGATTCTCACATTACTGTCCATACAGAGCGGCGGCCATCTTGGCCAGGGATTCTCACACTACTGTCCATACAGAGCGGCGGCCATCTTGGCCAGGGATTCTCACACTACTGCCCATACAGAGCGGGGGCCATCTTGGACAGGGATTCTCACACTACTATCAATACAGAGCGGCGGCCATCTTGGCCAGGGATTCTCACACTACTGCCCATACAGAGCGGCGGCCATCTTGGCCAGGGATTCTCACACTACTGCCCACACAGAGTGGCGGCCATCTTGTCCAATTGTTGAGGTGCACCCAGGATTCTCGGCCCCTGAGTGGCGGCCATCTTGGCCAATTGATTAGGTATGACAGGGATTGACCTAATTTCAACAGGAAGTGACCCAGACAGACCTAAATTCAACAGGAAGTGACTTAATTTCAGTAGGAAATGACCTAAAAATTACCTGATATCAACAGGAAGTGACTTAATTTGAACAGGAAGTGACCTAATTTCAACAGGAAGTGACCCAGAACTGACCTAAAATCAACAGGAAGTGACCGGATTTCAACAGGAAGTGACCTAATATCAACAGGAATTGACCCGACTTCAACAGGAAGTGACCTGATTTCACCAGGAAGTGAGCATGCTAGTGCTAAGTTAGCATGCTAATGTTAGCTGAGCATGCTAATGTTAAGTTAGCATGCTAATGTTACGTTAGCATGCTAATGTTACGTTAGCATGCTAATGCTAAGTTAGCATGCTAATGCTACGTTAGCATGCTAATGTTACGTTAGCATGCTAATGCTAAGGTTTTTTTTTATTTTTTATTTTTTTATTTTTTTATTTTTTTATTTTTTTTTATTTTTTTTTTATTTCTTTTTTATTTTACTTTTTTTTTTAATTTTTTTTTTTTTTCCTAATGCTAAGTTTAGCATGCTAATGCTACGTTAGCATGCTAATGCTAAGTTAGCATGTTAATGCTAATGCTAAGTTAGCATGCTAATGCTAAGTTAGCATGCTAATGCTAATGTTAGCTTAGCATGCTAATGATCATGCTAAGTTAGCACGCTAATGCTAATGTTAGCTTAGCATGCTAATCCTCCTGCAAAGTTAACATGTAGGAAGTGACCCAGAGTGCGTTCGGCTTTCCGCCTTGCAAGAGTCAGCAGTCACATCCAAAATTTCCACGGGAAATTTTTTTTTCTAGTTATGTGACTGCTGCGAAGCAGTCACATATTAGTATCCATCCAGGAAAAGCGTTTATTATTATTATTATTATGTCTTATTCTTCACATTTTTTCAGACGAAATGCGGGTCGTACCGTAGAACGTACCGGCACAAGTGAGGTATCAAAAGATGCGTCTCGATTTGACTCGGCGGGGTACCATTTTTTTTCGGAATTTCGAGTTACCATGGCGACGCAATTCCCCAAAAAACCCCCCAAAAAGTCCCATAGGAATGAATGGAGAAGGGGAAAAAACCTCCACAAATTTAACACCTTTTTCGAAGCCACGCTGCGCGCACATACATTGACCGACCGAGACGATTTTTAGCTCATTTTGTTGCAATTTTTCCCATCTTTAGCTCTGTGTTGAAATTTTTTTTAAGAAATGTAAGCGCTCCCTCCTGTGCGGGTTCAAAGACAGGGTGTGAAATGAAGAAAAAGAGGCTCTTTCCATTAGTGTGTATTGCGTTTGCTAGAGTGGAGCAATCAGCGCTAGAGTGGAGAGACAAAAAAAATTCTTTCCAAAAATTTCACTTCAACTCGTCACCGTGGCCACAATATTTGCTCAGTAAACATCAAATTTGGATATTTTGTAGTCACAAGGGTCTTCTTTCTGACAAACCCACTTTTGTGCGGCAAAGGTGTCATTTAGTACCTTTTATTTGACTTGAAGCGAGGGGAAGTCGCACTTTTTCGCCCATTGAGCCCCATGTTATTTTCGCCGCCTTTTTTTGTCATTTTTTTTCAAAGTCACACGTTTTCAACCTGCTCTAATTTGGTCATTTTTTATCCGATTTAAAAGATGAGAACATGCTTGCGTTCCCCAAAGCCTTGCCGTTCTAACGGGGCATTTCTGAAATCTGTATCTTAAACCGTTCAGTCGTGAGAGCCTTTTGTTCGAGGTGTGCGCTTTCTCATAGAACTCAATTGAAGCAAGCAAAATGTTCGCCCACCTGGTACTTAGGAAATGTGTGTGCGTGAATGCGCATATTTGTTAAAGTGACAGTAACCCATTTTCAGTTTAGTGATTATGGCTTAACTTCCACATTTCTTGATCAATTAAAACCATTCGAATTTTAAACTCTTCAGATCATTCCCTATTTTCGCTTAATAAAAAAAAATCAAAGCACAATATAATATTTTTGTTTATGAAATGTAATGTAATGAACTGCTATTTAAATGGTGCTTTTTGAGCTATTCTGCCCACTCTCTCACTTCTGCACAGCAACTGCCTCAGCCAATCAGAGCTGCTTGTTGTCATCCACGCCTGGAATTTCCCCACCACCGCCCACACACAGTGGCGGCCATCTTGGCCAGGGATTCTCACATTACTGTCCATACAGAGCGGCGGCCATCTTGGCCAGGGATTCTCACACTACTGTCCATACAGAGCGGCGGCCATCTTGGCCAGGGATTCTCACACTACTGCCCATACAGAGCGGCGGCCATCTTGGACAGGGATTCTCACACTACTGCCCACACAGAGTGGCGGCCATCTTGGCCAATTGTTGAGGTGCACCCAGGATTCTCGGCCTCTGCCCACATGGAGCGGCGGCCATTTTGGTCAATTGATTAGCTAGGCCAGGGACTTCAGCACCACTGCACACACACAGAGTGGCGGCCATCTTGTCCAATTGTTGAGGTGCACCCAGGATTCTCGGCCCCTGAGTGGCGGCCATCTTGGCCAATTGAGTAGGTATGACAGGGATTGACCTAATTTCAACAGGAAGTGACCCAGACAGACCTAAATTCAACAGGAAGTGACTTAATTTCAGTAGGAAATGACCTAAAAATGACCTGATATCAACAGGAAGTGACTTAATTTGAACAGGAAGTGACCTAATTTCAACAGGAAGTGACCCAGGACTGACCTAAAATCTACAGGAAGTGACCCGATTTCAACAGGAAGTGACCTAATATCAACAGGAAGTGACCCGACTTCAACAGGAAGTGACCTGTTTCACCAGGAAGTGAGCATGCTAGTGCTAAGTTAGCATGCTAATGTTAGCTGAGCATGCTAATGTTACGTTAGCATGCTAATGCTACGTTAGCATGCTAATGTTACGTTAGCATGCTAATGCTAATGCTACGTTAGCATGCTAATGTTACGTTAGCATGCTAATGCTAAGTTTTTTTTTTATTTAGTTTTTTTTTATTTATTTTTTTATTTTTATTTTTTTTAATTTTTTTTTTTTTCTTTTTTTTTTTTTTTTTTTAATTTTTTTTTTTTTCCTAATGCTAAGTTTGGCATGCTAATGCTACATTAGCATGCTAATGCTAAGTTAGCATGTTAATGCTAATGCTACGTTAGCATGCTAATGTTACGTTAGCATGCTAATGCTAAGTTTTTTTTTTATTTTTATTTTTTTTTTTTTTTTTTTTTTTTATTTTATTTTTTTTATTTATTTATTTTTTTCTTTTTTTTTTTTTTTTTTAATTTTTTTTTTTTTTCCTAATGCTAAGTTTAGCATGCTAATGCTACGTTAGCATGCTAATGCTAAGTTACCATGTTAATGCTAATGCTAAGTTAGCATGCTAATGCTAAGTTAGCATGCTAATGCTAATGTTAGCTTAGCATGCTAATGCTCATGCTAAGTTAGCACGCTAATGCTAATGTTAGCTTAGCATGCTAATCCTCCTGCAAAGTTAACGTGTAGGAAGTGACCCAGAGTGCATTCGGCTTTCCGCCTTGCAAGAGTCAGCAGTCACATCCAAAATTTCCACGGGAAATTTTTTTTTTCTAGTTCTTATTTTTCTTTATTAACCGGAATTTTTCAGACAAAATGCGGGTCGTACCGTTGAACGTACCGGCACAAGTGAGGTATCAAAAGATGCGTCTCGATCTGACTCGGCGGGGTACCATTTTTTTTCGGAATTTCGAGTTACCATGGCGACGCAATTTCCCAAAAACCCCGCCAAAAAGTCCCATAGGAATGAATGGAGAAGGGAAAAAAACATCGACAAATTTAACACCTTTTTCGAAGCCACGCTGCGCGCACATACATTGACCGACCGAGACGATTTTTAGCTCATTTTGTTGCAATTTTTCCCATCTTTAGCTCTGTGTCGAAATTTTTTTTAAGAAATGTAAGCACTCCCTCCTGTGCGGGTTCAAAGACAGGGTGTGAAATGAAGAAAAAAAGGCGTTTTACATTAGTGTGTATTGCGTTTGCTAGAGTGGAGCAATCAGCGCTAGAGTGTAGAGACAAAAAAAATTCTTTCGAAAAATTTCACTTCAACTCGTCACCGTGGCCACAATATTTGCTCAGTAAACATCAAATTTGGATATTTTGTAGTCACAAGGGTCTTCTTTCTGACAAACCCACTTTTGTGCGGCAAAGGTGTCATTTAGTACCTTTTATTTGACTTGAAGCGAGGGGAAGTCGCACTTTTTCGCCCATTGAGCCCCATGTTATTTTCGCCGCCTTTTTTTGTCATTTTTTTAAAAGTCGCACGTTTTCAACCTGCTCTAATTTCGTCATTTTTTATCCGATTTAAAAAATTAGAACATGCTTGCGTTCCCCAAAGCCTTGCCGTTCTAACGGGGCATTTCTGAAATCTGTATCTTAAACCGTTGAGTCGTGAGAGCCTTTTGTTCGAGGTGTGCGCTTTCTCATAGAACTCAATTGAAGCAAAATGTTCGCCCACCTGGTAATTACGAAATGTGTGTGCGTGAATGCGCATATTTGTTAAAGTGACAGTAACCCATTTTCAGTTTATTGATTATGGCTTAACTTCCACATTTCTTGATCAATTAAAACCATTCAAATTTTAAACTCTTCAGATCATTCCCAATTTTCGCTTAATGAAAAAAAATCAAAGCACTATATTATATTTTTGTTTATGAAATGTAATGTAATGAACTGCTATTTAAATGGTGCTTTTTGAGCTATTCTGCCCACTCTCTCACTTCTGCACAGCAACTGCCTCAGCCAATCAGAGCTGCTTGTTGTCATCCACGCCTGGAATTTCCCCACCACCGCCCACACACTGTGGCGGACATCTTGGCCAGGGATTCTCACACAACTGTCCATACAGAGCGGCGGCCATCTTGGCCAGGGATTCTCACACTACTGTCCATACAGAGTGGTGGCCATCTTGGCCAATTGATTGGCTCGGCCAGTGATTCTCACATTACTGTCCATACAGAGCGGCGGCCATCTTGGCCAGGGATTCTCACACTACTGTCCATACAGAGCGGCGGCCATCTTGGCCAGGGATTCTCACACGACTGCCCAAACAGAGCGGCGGCCATCTTGGCCAATTGATTAGCTTGGCCAGGGATTGACCTAATTTCAACAGGAAGTGACCCAGACAGACCTAAATTCAACAGGAAGTGACTTGATTTCAGCAGGAAATGACCTAAAAATGACCTGATATCAACAGGAAGTGACTTAATTTGAACAGGAAGTGACCTAATTTCAACAGGAAGTGACCCAGAACTGACCTAAAATCAACAGGAAGTGACTGGATTTCAACAGGAAGTGACCTAATATCAACAGGAAGTGACCCGACTTTAACAGGAAGTGACCTGATTTCAACAGGAAGTGACCTGAAATCAACAGGAAGTGAGCATGCTAGTGCTAAGTTAGCATGCTAATGTTAGCTGAGCATACTAATGCTAAGTTAGCATGCTAAAGTTAGCTTAGCATGCTAATGCTAATGTTAACTTAGCATGCTAATGTTAAGTTAGCATGCTAATGCTAGTTTATCAAGCTAATGCTAAGCTAGCATGCTAATGCTAATGCTACGTTAGCATGCTAATGCTAAATTAGCATGCTAATGCTAAGTTAACATGTTAATGCTAATGCTAAGTTAGCATGCTAATGCTACGTTAGCATGCTAATGCTAAGTTAGCATGCTAATGCTAATGCTAAGTTAGCATGCTAATGCTTCGTTAGCATGCTAATGCTAAGTTAGCATGCTAATGCTAATGCTACGTTAGCATGCTAATGCTAAGTTAGCATGCTAATGCTAATGCTACGTTAGCATGCTAATGCTAATGCTAAGTTAGCATGCTAATGCTACGTTAGCATGCTAATGCTAAGTTAGCATGCTAATGCTAAGTTAGCATGCTAATGCTAATGCTAAGTTAGCATGCTAATGCTACATTAGCATGCTAATGCTAAGTTAGCATGCTAATGCTAAGTTAGCATGCTAATGCTAATGCTAAGTTAGCATGCTAATGCTACATTAGCATGCTAATGCTAAGTTAGCATGCTAATGCTAAGTTAGCATGCTAATGCTAATGCTAAGTTAGCATGCTAATGCTACATTAGCATGCTAATGCTAAGTTAGCATGCTAATGCTAAGTTAGCATGCTAATGCTAATGCTAAGTTAGCATGCTAATGCTACATTAGCATGCTAATGCTAAGTTAGCATGCTAATGCTAAGTTAGCATGCTAATGCTAATGCTAAGTTAGCATGCTAATGCTAAGTTAGCACGTTAATGCTAATGTTAGCTTAGCATGCTAATCCTCATGCAAAGTTAACATGTAGGAAGTGACCCAGAACGGACCAGTGCATTCGGCTTTCCACCTTGCAAGAGTCAGCAGTCACATCCAAAATTTCCGCGGGAATTTTTCTAGTTTTTCTTCTTATTTTTCTTTATTAACCGGAATTTTTCAGACAAAATGCGGGTCGTACCGTTGAACGTACCGGCACAAGTGAGGTATCAAAAGATGCGTCTCGATCTGACTCGGCGGGGTACCATTTTTTTTCGGAATTTCGAGTTACCATGGCGACGCAATTTCCCAAAAACCCCGCCAAAAAGTCCCATAGGAATGAATGGAGAAGGGGAAAAAACATCGACAAATTTAACACCTTTTTCGAAGCCACGCTGCGCGCACATACATTGACCGACCGAGACGATTTTTAGCTCATTTTGTTGCAATTTTTCCCATCTTTAGCTCTGTGTCGAAATTTTTTTTAAGAAATGTAAGCGCTCCCTCCTGTGCGGGTTCAAAGACAGGGTGTGAAATGAAGAAAAAAAGGCTTTTTACATTAGTGTGTATTGCGTTTGCTAGAGTGGAGCAATCAGCGCTAGAGTGGAGAGACAAAAAAAATTCTTTCGAAAAATTTCACTTCAACTCGTCACCGTGGCCACAATATTTGCTCAGTAAACATCAAATTTGGATATTTTGTAGTCACAAGGGTCTTCTTTCTGACAAACCCACTTTTGTGCGGCAAAGGTGTCATTTAGTACCTTTTATTTGACTTGAAGCGAGGGGAAGTCGCACTTTTTCGCCCATTGAGCCCCATGTTATTTTCGCCGCCTTTTTTTGTCATTTTTTTAAAAGTAACACGTTTTCAACCTGCTCTAATTTGGTCTTTTTTTTATCCGATTTAAAAAATGAGAACATGCTTGCGTTCCCCAAAGCCTTGCCGTTCTAACGGAGCATTTCTGAAATCTGTATCTTAAACCGTTGAGTCGTGAGAGCCTTTTGTTCGAGGTGTGCGCTTTCTCATAGAACTCAATTGAAGCAAAATGTTCGCCCACCTGGTAATTACGAAATGTGTGTGCGTGAATGCGCATATTTGTTAAAGTGACAGTAACCCATTTTCAGTTTATTGATTATGGCTTAACTTCCACATTTCTTGATCAATTAAAACCATTCGAATTTTAAACTCTTCAGATCATTCCCAATTTTCGCTTAATGAAAAAAAATCAAAGCACTATATTATATTTTTGTTTATGAAATGTAATGTAATGAACTGCTATTTAAATGGTGCTTTTTGAGCTATTCTGCCCACTCTCTCACTTCTGCACAGCAACTGCCTCAGCCAATCAGAGCTGCTTGTTGTCATCCACGCCTGGAATTTCCCCACCACCGCCCACACACTGTGGCGGCCATCTTGGCCAGGGATTCTCACACAACTGTCCATACAGAGCGGCGGCCATCTTGGCCAGGGATTCTCACACTACTGTCCATACAGAGTGGTGGCCATCTTGGCCAATTGATTGGCTAGGCCAGTGATTCTCACATTACTGTCCATACAGAGCGGCGGCCATCTTGGCCAGGGATTCTCACACTACTGTCCATACAGAGCGGCGGCCATCTTGGCCAGGGATTCTCACACGACTGCCCAAACAGAGCGGCGGCCATCTTGGCCAATTGATTAGCTTGGCCAGGGATTGACCTAATTTCAACAGGAAGTGACCCAGACAGACCTAAATTCAACAGGAAGTGACTTGATTTCAGCAGGAAATGACCTAAAAATGACCTGATATCAACAGGAAGTGACTTAATTTGAACAGGAAGTGACCTAATTTCAACAGGAAGTGACCCAGAACTGACCTAAAATCAACAGGAAGTGACTGGATTTCAACAGGAAGTGACCTAATATCAACAGGAAGTGACCCGACTTTAACAGGAAGTGACCTGATTTCAACAGGAAGTGACCTGAAATCAACAGGAAGTGAGCATGCTAGTGCTAAGTTAGCATGCTAATGTTAGCTGAGCATACTAATGCTAAGTTAGCATGCTAAAGTTAGCTTAGCATGCTAATGCTAATGTTAACTTAGCATGCTAATGTTAAGTTAGCATGCTAATGCTAGTTTATCAAGCTAATGCTAAGCTAGCATGCTAATGCTAATGCTACGTTAGCATGCTAATGCTAAATTAGCATGCTAATGCTAAGTTAACATGTTAATGCTAATGCTAAGTTAGCATGCTAATGCTACGTTAGCATGCTAATGCTAAGTTAGCATGCTAATGCTAATGCTAAGTTAGCATGCTAATGCTTCGTTAGCATGCTAATGCTAAGTTAGCATGCTAATGCTAATGCTACGTTAGCATGCTAATGCTAAGTTAGCATGCTAATGCTAATGCTACGTTAGCATGCTAATGCTAATGCTAAGTTAGCATGCTAATGCTACGTTAGCATGCTAATGCTAAGTTAGCATGCTAATGCTAAGTTAGCATGCTAATGCTAATGCTAAGTTAGCATGCTAATGCTACATTAGCATGCTAATGCTAAGTTAGCATGCTAATGCTAAGTTAGCATGCTAATGCTAATGCTAAGTTAGCATGCTAATGCTACATTAGCATGCTAATGCTAAGTTAGCATGCTAATGCTAAGTTAGCATGCTAATGCTAATGCTAAGTTAGCATGCTAATGCTACATTAGCATGCTAATGCTAAGTTAGCATGCTAATGCTAAGTTAGCATGCTAATGCTAATGCTAAGTTAGCATGCTAATGCTACATTAGCATGCTAATGCTAAGTTAGCATGCTAATGCTAAGTTAGCATGCTAATGCTAATGCTAAGTTAGCATGCTAATGCTAAGTTAGCACGTTAATGCTAATGTTAGCTTAGCATGCTAATCCTCATGCAAAGTTAACATGTAGGAAGTGACCCAGAACGGACCAGTGCATTCGGCTTTCCACCTTGCAAGAGTCAGCAGTCACATCCAAAATTTCCGCGGGAATTTTTCTAGTTTTTCTTCTTATTTTTCTTTATTAACCGGAATTTTTCAGACAAAATGCGGGTCGTACCGTTGAACGTACCGGCACAAGTGAGGTATCAAAAGATGCGTCTCGATCTGACTCGGCGGGGTACCATTTTTTTTCGGAATTTCGAGTTACCATGGCGACGCAATTTCCCAAAAACCCCGCCAAAAAGTCCCATAGGAATGAATGGAGAAGGGGAAAAAACATCGACAAATTTAACACCTTTTTCGAAGCCACGCTGCGCGCACATACATTGACCGACCGAGACGATTTTTAGCTCATTTTGTTGCAATTTTTCCCATCTTTAGCTCTGTGTCGAAATTTTTTTTAAGAAATGTAAGCGCTCCCTCCTGTGCGGGTTCAAAGACAGGGTGTGAAATGAAGAAAAAAAGGCTTTTTACATTAGTGTGTATTGCGTTTGCTAGAGTGGAGCAATCAGCGCTAGAGTGGAGAGACAAAAAAAATTCTTTCGAAAAATTTCACTTCAACTCGTCACCGTGGCCACAATATTTGCTCAGTAAACATCAAATTTGGATATTTTGTAGTCACAAGGGTCTTCTTTCTGACAAACCCACTTTTGTGCGGCAAAGGTGTCATTTAGTACCTTTTATTTGACTTGAAGCGAGGGGAAGTCGCACTTTTTCGCCCATTGAGCCCCATGTTATTTTCGCCGCCTTTTTTTGTCATTTTTTTAAAAGTAACACGTTTTCAACCTGCTCTAATTTGGTCTTTTTTTTATCCGATTTAAAAAATGAGAACATGCTTGCGTTCCCCAAAGCCTTGCCGTTCTAACGGAGCATTTCTGAAATCTGTATCTTAAACCGTTGAGTCGTGAGAGCCTTTTGTTCGAGGTGTGCGCTTTCTCATAGAACTCAATTGAAGCAAAATGTTCGCCCACCTGGTAATTACGAAATGTGTGTGCGTGAATGCGCATATTTGTTAAAGTGACAGTAACCCATTTTCAGTTTATTGATTATGGCTTAACTTCCACATTTCTTGATCAATTAAAACCATTCGAATTTTAAACTCTTCAGATCATTCCCAATTTTCGCTTAATGAAAAAAAATCAAAGCACTATATTATATTTTTGTTTATGAAATGTAATGTAATGAACTGCTATTTAAATGGTGCTTTTTGAGCTATTCTGCCCACTCTCTCACTTCTGCACAGCAACTGCCTCAGCCAATCAGAGCTGCTTGTTGTCATCCACGCCTGGAATTTCCCCACCACCGCCCACACACTGTGGCGGCCATCTTGGCCAGGGATTCTCACACAACTGTCCATACAGAGCGGCGGCCATCTTGGCCAGGGATTCTCACACTACTGTCCATACAGAGTGGTGGCCATCTTGGCCAATTGATTGGCTAGGCCAGTGATTCTCACATTACTGTCCATACAGAGCGGCGGCCATCTTGGCCAGGGATTCTCACACTACTGTCCATACAGAGCGGCGGCCATCTTGGCCAGGGATTCTCACACGACTGCCCAAACAGAGCGGCGGCCATCTTGGCCAATTGATTAGCTTGGCCAGGGATTGACCTAATTTCAACAGGAAGTGACCCAGACAGACCTAAATTCAACAGGAAGTGACTTGATTTCAGCAGGAAATGACCTAAAAATGACCTGATATCAACAGGAAGTGACTTAATTTGAACAGGAAGTGACCTAATTTCAACAGGAAGTGACCCAGAACTGACCTAAAATCAACAGGAAGTGACTGGATTTCAACAGGAAGTGACCTAATATCAACAGGAAGTGACCCGACTTTAACAGGAAGTGACCTGATTTCAACAGGAAGTGACCTGAAATCAACAGGAAGTGAGCATGCTAGTGCTAAGTTAGCATGCTAATGTTAGCTGAGCATACTAATGCTAAGTTAGCATGCTAAAGTTAGCTTAGCATGCTAATGCTAATGTTAACTTAGCATGCTAATGTTAAGTTAGCATGCTAATGCTAGTTTATCAAGCTAATGCTAAGCTAGCATGCTAATGCTAATGCTACGTTAGCATGCTAATGCTAAATTAGCATGCTAATGCTAAGTTAACATGTTAATGCTAATGCTAAGTTAGCATGCTAATGCTACGTTAGCATGCTAATGCTAAGTTAGCATGCTAATGCTAATGCTAAGTTAGCATGCTAATGCTTCGTTAGCATGCTAATGCTAAGTTAGCATGCTAATGCTAATGCTACGTTAGCATGCTAATGCTAAGTTAGCATGCTAATGCTAATGCTACGTTAGCATGCTAATGCTAATGCTAAGTTAGCATGCTAATGCTACGTTAGCATGCTAATGCTAAGTTAGCATGCTAATGCTAAGTTAGCATGCTAATGCTAATGCTAAGTTAGCATGCTAATGCTACATTAGCATGCTAATGCTAAGTTAGCATGCTAATGCTAAGTTAGCATGCTAATGCTAATGCTAAGTTAGCATGCTAATGCTACATTAGCATGCTAATGCTAAGTTAGCATGCTAATGCTAAGTTAGCATGCTAATGCTAATGCTAAGTTAGCATGCTAATGCTACATTAGCATGCTAATGCTAAGTTAGCATGCTAATGCTAAGTTAGCATGCTAATGCTAATGCTAAGTTAGCATGCTAATGCTACATTAGCATGCTAATGCTAAGTTAGCATGCTAATGCTAAGTTAGCATGCTAATGCTAATGCTAAGTTAGCATGCTAATGCTAAGTTAGCACGTTAATGCTAATGTTAGCTTAGCATGCTAATCCTCATGCAAAGTTAACATGTAGGAAGTGACCCAGAACGGACCAGTGCATTCGGCTTTCCACCTTGCAAGAGTCAGCAGTCACATCCAAAATTTCCGCGGGAATTTTTCTAGTTTTTCTTCTTATTTTTCTTTATTAACCGGAATTTTTCAGACAAAATGCGGGTCGTACCGTTGAACGTACCGGCACAAGTGAGGTATCAAAAGATGCGTCTCGATCTGACTCGGCGGGGTACCATTTTTTTTCGGAATTTCGAGTTACCATGGCGACGCAATTTCCCAAAAACCCCGCCAAAAAGTCCCATAGGAATGAATGGAGAAGGGGAAAAAACATCGACAAATTTAACACCTTTTTCGAAGCCACGCTGCGCGCACATACATTGACCGACCGAGACGATTTTTAGCTCATTTTGTTGCAATTTTTCCCATCTTTAGCTCTGTGTCGAAATTTTTTTTAAGAAATGTAAGCGCTCCCTCCTGTGCGGGTTCAAAGACAGGGTGTGAAATGAAGAAAAAAAGGCTTTTTACATTAGTGTGTATTGCGTTTGCTAGAGTGGAGCAATCAGCGCTAGAGTGGAGAGACAAAAAAAATTCTTTCGAAAAATTTCACTTCAACTCGTCACCGTGGCCACAATATTTGCTCAGTAAACATCAAATTTGGATATTTTGTAGTCACAAGGGTCTTCTTTCTGACAAACCCACTTTTGTGCGGCAAAGGTGTCATTTAGTACCTTTTATTTGACTTGAAGCGAGGGGAAGTCGCACTTTTTCGCCCATTGAGCCCCATGTTATTTTCGCCGCCTTTTTTTGTCATTTTTTTAAAAGTAACACGTTTTCAACCTGCTCTAATTTGGTCTTTTTTTTATCCGATTTAAAAAATGAGAACATGCTTGCGTTCCCCAAAGCCTTGCCGTTCTAACGGAGCATTTCTGAAATCTGTATCTTAAACCGTTGAGTCGTGAGAGCCTTTTGTTCGAGGTGTGCGCTTTCTCATAGAACTCAATTGAAGCAAAATGTTCGCCCACCTGGTAATTACGAAATGTGTGTGCGTGAATGCGCATATTTGTTAAAGTGACAGTAACCCATTTTCAGTTTATTGATTATGGCTTAACTTCCACATTTCTTGATCAATTAAAACCATTCGAATTTTAAACTCTTCAGATCATTCCCAATTTTCGCTTAATGAAAAAAAATCAAAGCACTATATTATATTTTTGTTTATGAAATGTAATGTAATGAACTGCTATTTAAATGGTGCTTTTTGAGCTATTCTGCCCACTCTCTCACTTCTGCACAGCAACTGCCTCAGCCAATCAGAGCTGCTTGTTGTCATCCACGCCTGGAATTTCCCCACCACCGCCCACACACTGTGGCGGCCATCTTGGCCAGGGATTCTCACACAACTGTCCATACAGAGCGGCGGCCATCTTGGCCAGGGATTCTCACACTACTGTCCATACAGAGTGGTGGCCATCTTGGCCAATTGATTGGCTAGGCCAGTGATTCTCACATTACTGTCCATACAGAGCGGCGGCCATCTTGGCCAGGGATTCTCACACTACTGTCCATACAGAGCGGCGGCCATCTTGGCCAGGGATTCTCACACGACTGCCCAAACAGAGCGGCGGCCATCTTGGCCAATTGATTAGCTTGGCCAGGGATTGACCTAATTTCAACAGGAAGTGACCCAGACAGACCTAAATTCAACAGGAAGTGACTTGATTTCAGCAGGAAATGACCTAAAAATGACCTGATATCAACAGGAAGTGACTTAATTTGAACAGGAAGTGACCTAATTTCAACAGGAAGTGACCCAGAACTGACCTAAAATCAACAGGAAGTGACTGGATTTCAACAGGAAGTGACCTAATATCAACAGGAAGTGACCCGACTTTAACAGGAAGTGACCTGATTTCAACAGGAAGTGACCTGAAATCAACAGGAAGTGAGCATGCTAGTGCTAAGTTAGCATGCTAATGTTAGCTGAGCATACTAATGCTAAGTTAGCATGCTAAAGTTAGCTTAGCATGCTAATGCTAATGTTAACTTAGCATGCTAATGTTAAGTTAGCATGCTAATGCTAGTTTATCAAGCTAATGCTAAGCTAGCATGCTAATGCTAATGCTACGTTAGCATGCTAATGCTAAATTAGCATGCTAATGCTAAGTTAACATGTTAATGCTAATGCTAAGTTAGCATGCTAATGCTACGTTAGCATGCTAATGCTAAGTTAGCATGCTAATGCTAATGCTAAGTTAGCATGCTAATGCTTCGTTAGCATGCTAATGCTAAGTTAGCATGCTAATGCTAATGCTACGTTAGCATGCTAATGCTAAGTTAGCATGCTAATGCTAATGCTACGTTAGCATGCTAATGCTAATGCTAAGTTAGCATGCTAATGCTACGTTAGCATGCTAATGCTAAGTTAGCATGCTAATGCTAAGTTAGCATGCTAATGCTAATGCTAAGTTAGCATGCTAATGCTACATTAGCATGCTAATGCTAAGTTAGCATGCTAATGCTAAGTTAGCATGCTAATGCTAATGCTAAGTTAGCATGCTAATGCTACATTAGCATGCTAATGCTAAGTTAGCATGCTAATGCTAAGTTAGCATGCTAATGCTAATGCTAAGTTAGCATGCTAATGCTACATTAGCATGCTAATGCTAAGTTAGCATGCTAATGCTAAGTTAGCATGCTAATGCTAATGCTAAGTTAGCATGCTAATGCTACATTAGCATGCTAATGCTAAGTTAGCATGCTAATGCTAAGTTAGCATGCTAATGCTAATGCTAAGTTAGCATGCTAATGCTAAGTTAGCACGTTAATGCTAATGTTAGCTTAGCATGCTAATCCTCATGCAAAGTTAACATGTAGGAAGTGACCCAGAACGGACCAGTGCATTCGGCTTTCCACCTTGCAAGAGTCAGCAGTCACATCCAAAATTTCCGCGGGAATTTTTCTAGTTTTTCTTCTTATTTTTCTTTATTAACCGGAATTTTTCAGACAAAATGCGGGTCGTACCGTTGAACGTACCGGCACAAGTGAGGTATCAAAAGATGCGTCTCGATCTGACTCGGCGGGGTACCATTTTTTTTCGGAATTTCGAGTTACCATGGCGACGCAATTTCCCAAAAACCCCGCCAAAAAGTCCCATAGGAATGAATGGAGAAGGGGAAAAAACATCGACAAATTTAACACCTTTTTCGAAGCCACGCTGCGCGCACATACATTGACCGACCGAGACGATTTTTAGCTCATTTTGTTGCAATTTTTCCCATCTTTAGCTCTGTGTCGAAATTTTTTTTAAGAAATGTAAGCGCTCCCTCCTGTGCGGGTTCAAAGACAGGGTGTGAAATGAAGAAAAAAAGGCTTTTTACATTAGTGTGTATTGCGTTTGCTAGAGTGGAGCAATCAGCGCTAGAGTGGAGAGACAAAAAAAATTCTTTCGAAAAATTTCACTTCAACTCGTCACCGTGGCCACAATATTTGCTCAGTAAACATCAAATTTGGATATTTTGTAGTCACAAGGGTCTTCTTTCTGACAAACCCACTTTTGTGCGGCAAAGGTGTCATTTAGTACCTTTTATTTGACTTGAAGCGAGGGGAAGTCGCACTTTTTCGCCCATTGAGCCCCATGTTATTTTCGCCGCCTTTTTTTGTCATTTTTTTAAAAGTAACACGTTTTCAACCTGCTCTAATTTGGTCTTTTTTTTATCCGATTTAAAAAATGAGAACATGCTTGCGTTCCCCAAAGCCTTGCCGTTCTAACGGAGCATTTCTGAAATCTGTATCTTAAACCGTTGAGTCGTGAGAGCCTTTTGTTCGAGGTGTGCGCTTTCTCATAGAACTCAATTGAAGCAAAATGTTCGCCCACCTGGTAATTACGAAATGTGTGTGCGTGAATGCGCATATTTGTTAAAGTGACAGTAACCCATTTTCAGTTTATTGATTATGGCTTAACTTCCACATTTCTTGATCAATTAAAACCATTCGAATTTTAAACTCTTCAGATCATTCCCAATTTTCGCTTAATGAAAAAAAATCAAAGCACTATATTATATTTTTGTTTATGAAATGTAATGTAATGAACTGCTATTTAAATGGTGCTTTTTGAGCTATTCTGCCCACTCTCTCACTTCTGCACAGCAACTGCCTCAGCCAATCAGAGCTGCTTGTTGTCATCCACGCCTGGAATTTCCCCACCACCGCCCACACACTGTGGCGGCCATCTTGGCCAGGGATTCTCACACAACTGTCCATACAGAGCGGCGGCCATCTTGGCCAGGGATTCTCACACTACTGTCCATACAGAGTGGTGGCCATCTTGGCCAATTGATTGGCTAGGCCAGTGATTCTCACATTACTGTCCATACAGAGCGGCGGCCATCTTGGCCAGGGATTCTCACACTACTGTCCATACAGAGCGGCGGCCATCTTGGCCAGGGATTCTCACACGACTGCCCAAACAGAGCGGCGGCCATCTTGGCCAATTGATTAGCTTGGCCAGGGATTGACCTAATTTCAACAGGAAGTGACCCAGACAGACCTAAATTCAACAGGAAGTGACTTGATTTCAGCAGGAAATGACCTAAAAATGACCTGATATCAACAGGAAGTGACTTAATTTGAACAGGAAGTGACCTAATTTCAACAGGAAGTGACCCAGAACTGACCTAAAATCAACAGGAAGTGACTGGATTTCAACAGGAAGTGACCTAATATCAACAGGAAGTGACCCGACTTTAACAGGAAGTGACCTGATTTCAACAGGAAGTGACCTGAAATCAACAGGAAGTGAGCATGCTAGTGCTAAGTTAGCATGCTAATGTTAGCTGAGCATACTAATGCTAAGTTAGCATGCTAAAGTTAGCTTAGCATGCTAATGCTAATGTTAACTTAGCATGCTAATGTTAAGTTAGCATGCTAATGCTAGTTTATCAAGCTAATGCTAAGCTAGCATGCTAATGCTAATGCTACGTTAGCATGCTAATGCTAAATTAGCATGCTAATGCTAAGTTAACATGTTAATGCTAATGCTAAGTTAGCATGCTAATGCTACGTTAGCATGCTAATGCTAAGTTAGCATGCTAATGCTAATGCTAAGTTAGCATGCTAATGCTTCGTTAGCATGCTAATGCTAAGTTAGCATGCTAATGCTAATGCTACGTTAGCATGCTAATGCTAAGTTAGCATGCTAATGCTAATGCTACGTTAGCATGCTAATGCTAATGCTAAGTTAGCATGCTAATGCTACGTTAGCATGCTAATGCTAAGTTAGCATGCTAATGCTAAGTTAGCATGCTAATGCTAATGCTAAGTTAGCATGCTAATGCTACATTAGCATGCTAATGCTAAGTTAGCATGCTAATGCTAAGTTAGCATGCTAATGCTAATGCTAAGTTAGCATGCTAATGCTACATTAGCATGCTAATGCTAAGTTAGCATGCTAATGCTAAGTTAGCATGCTAATGCTAATGCTAAGTTAGCATGCTAATGCTACATTAGCATGCTAATGCTAAGTTAGCATGCTAATGCTAAGTTAGCATGCTAATGCTAATGCTAAGTTAGCATGCTAATGCTACATTAGCATGCTAATGCTAAGTTAGCATGCTAATGCTAAGTTAGCATGCTAATGCTAATGCTAAGTTAGCATGCTAATGCTAAGTTAGCACGTTAATGCTAATGTTAGCTTAGCATGCTAATCCTCATGCAAAGTTAACATGTAGGAAGTGACCCAGAACGGACCAGTGCATTCGGCTTTCCACCTTGCAAGAGTCAGCAGTCACATCCAAAATTTCCGCGGGAATTTTTCTAGTTATGTGACTGCTGCGAAGCAGTCACATATTAGTATCCATCCAGGAAAAGCGTTTATTATTATTATTATTATGTCTTATTCTTCACATTTTTTCAGACGAAATGCGGGTCGTACCGTAGAACGTACCGGCACAAGTGAGGTATCAAAAGATGCGTCTCGATTTGACTCGGCGGGGTACCATTTTTTTTCGGAATTTCGAGTTACCATGGCGACGCAATTCCCCAAAAAACCCCCCAAAAAGTCCCATAGGAATGAATGGAGAAGGGGAAAAAACCTCCACAAATTTAACACCTTTTTCGAAGCCACGCTGCGCGCACATACATTGACCGACCGAGACGATTTTTAGCTCATTTTGTTGCAATTTTTCCCATCTTTAGCTCTGTGTTGAAATTTTTTTTAAGAAATGTAAGCGCTCCCTCCTGTGCGGGTTCAAAGACAGGGTGTGAAATGAAGAAAAAGAGGCTCTTTCCATTAGTGTGTATTGCGTTTGCTAGAGTGGAGCAATCAGCGCTAGAGTGGAGAGACAAAAAAAATTCTTTCCAAAAATTTCACTTCAACTCGTCACCGTGGCCACAATATTTGCTCAGTAAACATCAAATTTGGATATTTTGTAGTCACAAGGGTCTTCTTTCTGACAAACCCACTTTTGTGCGGCAAAGGTGTCATTTAGTACCTTTTATTTGACTTGAAGCGAGGGGAAGTCGCACTTTTTCGCCCATTGAGCCCCATGTTATTTTCGCCGCCTTTTTTTGTCATTTTTTTTCAAAGTCACACGTTTTCAACCTGCTCTAATTTGGTCATTTTTTATCCGATTTAAAAAATGAGAACATGCTTGCGTTCCCCAAAGCCTTGCCGTTCTAACGGGGCATTTCTGAAATCTGTATCTTAAACCGTTCAGTCGTGAGAGCCTTTTGTTCGAGGTGTGCGCTTTCTCATAGAACTCAATTGAAGCAAGCAAAATGTTCGCCCACCTGGTACTTAGGAAATGTGTGTGCGTGAATGCGCATATTTGTTAAAGTGACAGTAACCCATTTTCAGTTTAGTGATTATGGCTTAACTTCCACATTTCTTGATCAATTAAAACCATTCGAATTTTAAACTCTTCAGATCATTCCCTATTTTCGCTTAATAAAAAAAAATCAAAGCACAATATAATATTTTTGTTTATGAAATGTAATGTAATGAACTGCTATTTAAATGGTGCTTTTTGAGCTATTCTGCCCACTCTCTCACTTCTGCACAGCAACTGCCTCAGCCAATCAGAGCTGCTTGTTGTCATCCACGCCTGGAATTTCCCCACCACCGCCCACACACAGTGGCGGCCATCTTGGCCAGGGATTCTCACATTACTGTCCATACAGAGCGGCGGCCATCTTGGCCAGGGATTCTCACACTACTGTCCATACAGAGCGGCGGCCATCTTGGCCAGGGATTCTCACACTACTGCCCATACAGAGCGGCGGCCATCTTGGACAGGGATTCTCACACTACTGCCCACACAGAGTGGCGGCCATCTTGGCCAATTGTTGAGGTGCACCCAGGATTCTCGGCCTCTGCCCACATGGAGCGGCGGCCATTTTGGTCAATTGATTAGCTAGGCCAGGGACTTCAGCACCACTGCACACACACAGAGTGGCGGCCATCTTGTCCAATTGTTGAGGTGCACCCAGGATTCTCGGCCCCTGAGTGGCGGCCATCTTGGCCAATTGAGTAGGTATGACAGGGATTGACCTAATTTCAACAGGAAGTGACCCAGACAGACCTAAATTCAACAGGAAGTGACTTAATTTCAGTAGGAAATGACCTAAAAATGACCTGATATCAACAGGAAGTGACTTAATTTGAACAGGAAGTGACCTAATTTCAACAGGAAGTGACCCAGAACTGACCTAAAATCTACAGGAAGTGACCCGATTTCAACAGGAAGTGACCTAATATCAACAGGAAGTGACCCGACTTCAACAGGAAGTGACCTGTTTCACCAGGAAGTGAGCATGCTAGTGCTACGTTAGCATGCTAATGTTAGCTGAGCATGCTAATGTTACGTTAGCATGCTAATGCTACGTTAGCATGCTAATGTTACGTTAGCATGCTAATGCTAATGCTACGTTAGCATGCTAATGTTACGTTAGCATGCTAATGCTAAGTTTTTTTTTTATTTAGTTTTTTTTTATTTATTTTTTTATTTTTATTTTTTTTAATTTTTTTTTTTTTTCTTTTTTTTTTTTTTTTTAATTTTTTTTTTTTCCTAATGCTAAGTTTGGCATGCTAATGCTACGTTAGCATGCTAATGCTAAGTTAGCATGTTAATGCTAATGCTACGTTAGCATGCTAATGTTACGTTAGCATGCTAATGCTAAGTTTTTTTTTAATTTATTTATTTTTTTTTATTTTATTTTTTTTTATTTATTTTTTTTTATTTATTTATTTTTTTTCTTTTTTTTTTTTTTTTTAATTTTTTTTTTTTCCTAATGCTAAGTTTAGCATGCTAATGCTACGTTAGCATGCTAATGCTAAGTTACCATGTTAATGCTAATGCTAAGTTAGCATGCTAATGCTAAGTTAGCATGCTAATGCTAATGTTAGCTTAGCATGCTAATACTCATGCTAAGTTAGCACGCTAATGCTAATGTTAGCTTAGCATGCTAATCCTCCTGCAAAGTTAACGTGTAGGAAGTGACCCAGAGTGCATTCGGCTTTCCGCCTTGCAAGAGTCAGCAGTCACATCCAAAATTTCCACGGGAAATTTTTTTTTTCTAGTTTTTCTTCTTATTTTTCTTTATTAACCGGAATTTTTCAGACAAAATGCGGGTCGTACCGTTGAACGTACCGGCACAAGTGAGGTATCAAAAGATGCGTCTCGATCTGACTCGGCGGGGTACCATTTTTTTTCGGAATTTCGAGTTACCATGGCGACGCAATTTCCCAAAAACCCCGCCAAAAAGTCCCATAGGAATGAATGGAGAAGGGGAAAAAACATCGACAAATTTAACACCTTTTTCGAAGCCACGCTGCGCGCACATACATTGACCGACCGAGACGATTTTTAGCTCATTTTGTTGCAATTTTTCCCATCTTTAGCTCTGTGTCGAAATTTTTTTTAAGAAATGTAAGCGCTCCCTCCTGTGCGGGTTCAAAGACAGGGTGTGAAATGAAGAAAAAAAGGCTTTTTACATTAGTGTGTATTGCGTTTGCTAGAGTGGAGCAATCAGCGCTAGAGTGGAGAGACAAAAAAAATTCTTTCGAAAAATTTCACTTCAACTCGTCACCGTGGCCACAATATTTGCTCAGTAAACATCAAATTTGGATATTTTGTAGTCACAAGGGTCTTCTTTCTGACAAACCCACTTTTGTGCGGCAAAGGTGTCATTTAGTACCTTTTATTTGACTTGAAGCGAGGGGAAGTCGCACTTTTTCGCCCATTGAGCCCCATGTTATTTTCGCCGCCTTTTTTTGTCATTTTTTTAAAAGTAACACGTTTTCAACCTGCTCTAATTTGGTCTTTTTTTTATCCGATTTAAAAAATGAGAACATGCTTGCGTTCCCCAAAGCCTTGCCGTTCTAACGGAGCATTTCTGAAATCTGTATCTTAAACCGTTGAGTCGTGAGAGCCTTTTGTTCGAGGTGTGCGCTTTCTCATAGAACTCAATTGAAGCAAAATGTTCGCCCACCTGGTAATTACGAAATGTGTGTGCGTGAATGCGCATATTTGTTAAAGTGACAGTAACCCATTTTCAGTTTATTGATTATGGCTTAACTTCCACATTTCTTGATCAATTAAAACCATTCGAATTTTAAACTCTTCAGATCATTCCCAATTTTCGCTTAATGAAAAAAAATCAAAGCACTATATTATATTTTTGTTTATGAAATGTAATGTAATGAACTGCTATTTAAATGGTGCTTTTTGAGCTATTCTGCCCACTCTCTCACTTCTGCACAGCAACTGCCTCAGCCAATCAGAGCTGCTTGTTGTCATCCACGCCTGGAATTTCCCCACCACCGCCCACACACTGTGGCGGCCATCTTGGCCAGGGATTCTCACACAACTGTCCATACAGAGCGGCGGCCATCTTGGCCAGGGATTCTCACACTACTGTCCATACAGAGTGGTGGCCATCTTGGCCAATTGATTGGCTAGGCCAGTGATTCTCACATTACTGTCCATACAGAGCGGCGGCCATCTTGGCCAGGGATTCTCACACTACTGTCCATACAGAGCGGCGGCCATCTTGGCCAGGGATTCTCACACGACTGCCCAAACAGAGCGGCGGCCATCTTGGCCAATTGATTAGCTTGGCCAGGGATTGACCTAATTTCAACAGGAAGTGACCCAGACAGACCTAAATTCAACAGGAAGTGACTTGATTTCAGCAGGAAATGACCTAAAAATGACCTGATATCAACAGGAAGTGACTTAATTTGAACAGGAAGTGACCTAATTTCAACAGGAAGTGACCCAGAACTGACCTAAAATCAACAGGAAGTGACTGGATTTCAACAGGAAGTGACCTAATATCAACAGGAAGTGACCCGACTTTAACAGGAAGTGACCTGATTTCAACAGGAAGTGACCTGAAATCAACAGGAAGTGAGCATGCTAGTGCTAAGTTAGCATGCTAATGTTAGCTGAGCATACTAATGCTAAGTTAGCATGCTAAAGTTAGCTTAGCATGCTAATGCTAATGTTAACTTAGCATGCTAATGTTAAGTTAGCATGCTAATGCTAGTTTATCAAGCTAATGCTAAGCTAGCATGCTAATGCTAATGCTACGTTAGCATGCTAATGCTAAATTAGCATGCTAATGCTAAGTTAACATGTTAATGCTAATGCTAAGTTAGCATGCTAATGCTACGTTAGCATGCTAATGCTAAGTTAGCATGCTAATGCTAATGCTAAGTTAGCATGCTAATGCTTCGTTAGCATGCTAATGCTAAGTTAGCATGCTAATGCTAATGCTACGTTAGCATGCTAATGCTAAGTTAGCATGCTAATGCTAATGCTACGTTAGCATGCTAATGCTAATGCTAAGTTAGCATGCTAATGCTACGTTAGCATGCTAATGCTAAGTTAGCATGCTAATGCTACGTTAGCATGCTAATGCTAAGTTAGCATGCTAATGCTAAGTTAGCATGCTAATGCTAATGCTAAGTTAGCATGCTAATGCTAATGCTAAGTTAGCATGCTAATGCTACATTAGCATGCTAATGCTAAGTTAGCATGCTAATGCTAATGCTAAGTTAGCATGCTAATGCTAATGCTAAGTTAGCATGCTAATGCTACATTAGCATGCTAATGCTAAGTTAGCATGCTAATGCTAAGTTAGCATGCTAATGCTAATGCTAAGTTAGCATGCTAATGCTACATTAGCATGCTAATGCTAAGTTAGCATGCTAATGCTAAGTTAGCATGCTAATGCTAATGCTAAGTTAGCATGCTAATGCTAAGTTAGCATGCTAATGCTAATGCTAAGTTAGCATGCTAATGCTAAGTTAGCACGTTAATGCTAATGTTAGCTTAGCATGCTAATCCTCATGCAAAGTTAACATGTAGGAAGTGACCCAGAACGGACCAGTGCATTCGGCTTTCCACCTTGCAAGAGTCAGCAGTCACATCCAAAATTTCCGCGGGAATTTTTCTAGTTAATAATAATGTTAATAAATCCTCCACTTCAACCTGTAAATGCAAACGTCAGTTAGTGTCTGTTTGAACTTTCAACCATTGGAGGGTGCTATTGTATTGCATAACAACAACAACATACTTATTTTTAGCTTGCAGAAAACTACGTTGCTTATTGATGTCCGTCCAAAACAATCTATCTGAACTAGAAGTGTCAGTGGATTAAAATTTGTAATCATAATTAATCGCATTACTTCAATAATTAACTGACTATTAATCACACATTAATTGCACATTTTATATCTCAATTTATACCTACATTTACAATAAAATGTACAATTTCAATATGGTTTTATTTTTTTTAGTCATTGATATAGTAATTTCATAACAATTCAATTAAAAGAATTTAAAAATTCATTGATAGAGTAATTTCATAACAATTCAAGAAAAAAAAGTTTAAAAAAAAAATAAAATAAAATATGTGCTGTACTGTAAAACCAAACCAAAGCGTGACTGATTTGTTTTGGTCATTTTTCTATCACTACAACATGGTATAATTGCATTTGTAAGACAATAGTGAAAGCTCAATGCATTTTCTCTTTTCATATTAGGAGCTGCCTAATTTTTAACATGAAGTAACTTGTGAAATTATGCACATTTTTAAAACTGTAAAATACAACACAATCCCCACAAATATATGCATTCGCGCTAGGCTTTTATTTTGTTAAGTGAAATAGGATGTGCATTGTAAAATGACGAATTTTTACTGCATAGGAACCAGAAACGACCGATGTGTTCTTTTCATATTAATAGCTCTGTAATTTTAAACAATAAGTAACTTGCGAGTTTCTGCACATTTTAAAATTGTAAAATACAACTTGACGCCAATCCCCACACATTAGGCAGTATCATTTAATTTATTACTGCTAAATTGTGTTATAGTGACTCCTTTTAATGACGTCGGACGCTTTTATTTTGTTAAGTTCTTAGATGCGAGACGCAGCTGAGGCCGCTCTACTGTTACAGCGAACACATCGGTAGTTTCACTTTCACCTTGATGAGATATTTTGTGGAGATGCTGAATAAAATACGCCTCACATTTATTTTTTTTAATTTTTTTTATTTTTTTTTTTTATTTTTTATTTTTTTGTGTGTGTGTGCGTGCGTTTGCGTGTGTGCGTTTGCGTGCGTGCGCTTGCGTGCGTGCGTGCGTGCGTGTGCGTGCAAATACGTATAAATTTATACTCATTAATTCACCTAAACCTTATAAATATCCCATTACCCTTCGCCTTAACCAGGTACTTCAGAATCTTGCCAGAGTCGTGAGGTTTAAATGGTCAGGAGACCAGAGAAAAGGTCAGAAAAAAATAAAGAGAAAAGAAAGATAAATCAAAGTGAAATCCAGCACCGACCAAACACTTCCTGCCTTCCCCATGATTACAAAATCAAAGTCTTACGCCAACCCCGGAAGCCTCTAAATTCCAGCAAATTTAGCGAGATCTCAAGAGACCAGAGGAAAAACTAAAGAGAGGAAGGAGGAAATACGCCTCACATTTAAAGATAAATAGGATTGGGCTCACTCCAACTGTCAAGACGGCGTCCATTTGGCTCTTTACTCTCACAGGGGTTTCAGAGTGCCCATGGACACCTCTTGGTGCTCGGTGCGAACGCAACGGCTAACCGAGTGCGTTTTTTCAAAGCAAGGCACGGGTGGTAGTGGTGAGACACAGTCCAAATGGCTCCTCCACCTATATTCTGCCCCTTAAACACTGTATTTTAGCTCCAGTGCATTTCTATTGGGTAGTTTTGACGGGGACGTTTCTACTGCGTGGTGACTAGAATTCCCTGAGTAGAGGCTTTCCAAATAAGGAGCGGTCGTTAATCGAGCGTTAAAAAAAAATAGTGCCGTTAAAGTCACTTTAAGTTAACGAGATAATAACGCGACAATTTTGACACCCATAATCTGAACATAAAAGTTATTTTAAACAGTCACTCACGTCTCACAGGCAAACAAACATGATATAGCCAAACGCCAACATGCATTCTCGGTACTCAGGAGACTGCTCCTTAAAACAGATGATTCTCCTTCTCCAGACTCCTAGTGAGGTGGATTATAATGCTTTGTCGTAAGTAGCGCCAGCCACTGTTCAGGAGGGGCATAACAATTAGTAGGCATCTGCTTGAAAAAAATGCTGGCAGGCTGCATCGGCAAAGCGTGCGACGTCACTGCGCCGGTGCCGTGATATGTCAATCATTTGGCGTCTGCTGGGTCCAATCACATTTCAGCAGGGGCACGTGCCACCCCGGCCCCCCCTCTGGCTCCGCCATTGCCGGTAAGAGCAACATATATTAGTGTTTGTCTAGCAATGCTAATTGTTTGGGTGTGATTAATTGTTTGAGTTTGAATGTATCCAGGCCTGTTGAATTGACATGGTGAGAGGCACGGTGTTTAGGAGTGCGAGTTTTACTATAAGGATGTTGATTGCTGGCTAATTGTTTAACTGTTTGAATTAAGATGCTCGGTTTCTAGCCTGCTTTCAGTCACCTGTGGTGAAGAGTTTCTTATGATGATTCTGAAGTAGGAGTTGAATGAGGGCTTAGTTGGTAGCATTGATTGAAGTGTATGGTTATAGGATAAAATGGGGAAAAAATAGAAAAAAAAACAATAGGAAAAAAATATTTGCAATTAAATAAGTTTAAAACATGATTTAGCTATGTATTAAAAATTAATGTAAATGATTTTTAAAAATTAACTTAATGTGTTTATTGAATGAGTTGTTGTATTGATATAAAATGGTTTGCATTGAATATGGAAAATGTTAATGTAGGATGTATTTTGATAAGTCCAGATTGTTTCAATGTGCTTGTAATATTCTGTATATATTGTTTTCTTGTTTGAAAGGTTTTTCACCTAATGGGCAACCTAATGGTCGACTAATGGTCAATACCTTTAAATTGAAAAATAAAAGGAAGAAAAAGAAAAACTTTTGTCATTGAGTGAATCCCAGTTGGAGTCTTCAATTGGATGCTTGTTTCTCTTTCAAGTTGGAGGAACTGCACTTGAGTAAAATAACTTGACAGTGAAAAGAAAAACCGGAGGACCAACAGTGGAAAGTTGGACAATCGGGAGATAGGAGTACCTTTTCACCTGTGAACGGGACACAGTTTGGAAGGAAAATGGCTCACCAAATTGTTGAGAAATCAGTGGAGCAACTCAAAATGGAGCGGACCACAGCAAAGAGCTTGTTCACTCGTCTGGTCAACAATATTACCAGGACTTACAAGGACATGTCTGAAGAGGAGCTGAGAAACTCTTTCAATAAACTCACAATAGAAGCGGAGAAAGTCATGGAAGCAAATGACGACCTGGAAGCTGGCTTCATTGCAGAGCTGGAGGCGGAGCTGGACACAGATGAGTAAGCTGTGTTGACAGAACAGCAAAAATACGACCTGGCAAAAGCTGCAAAGGAGTGTGAGTTAAAAGGAAATGAGGTCAAAGCTCTGTTTCAGGAGACTCTTTGGATCAATTTTGGAAATGCTGAGGTGTTCACAGCACTGCAAGCAGCCCAAACTGTGTGTGATCATGCTTCTACAATACGGCCTGATGATAACCAAGAGACATATGACTTTATGCTGAACCATCTGCAAGGCCTGGTGAAGACAGCAAAAGAGGTGCATGGCCGGTGGAAAAGATGGATCCCACCAGGAGAACAGGGGAAACTGCAAGATCACCTAAAGGAGCTGGAATTACTCCTCCCCAAGCTGATATCTCGGAAGGTTGACTTCATACAGGCAAGGAAAAAAGAGGACACTGACAGAATGCGGACATCCATGACTCCAGGTTCCATACCAACCATTAAACTGAGACCGACATCTCTTCCCAAGTTTACTGGCATCAAACGTGAATTCCACAGATGGAAAAAGGACTGGGAAGCACTCCAAAGGCAGGGTGAGCCGACTGGTTCGCAAGAAGTGAAAAAGGTTCAATTGTTGGACAGTGTGGATGACAGAATTACAAGAGACCTTCGCCTTACCGCTTACAATACTGCAAATGACATATTCCGTGTCCTTGAGAATCGCTATGGCAACCCAACTACAATTGCTATTGAAATAGTGGACGAGTTACAAAGGATGCCAGCTGTCAAAAGTCACCAGCCACGCAAGATAGTGGAATTGATTCAAGCCGTGGAGAAGGCAATGCAAGATTTGAGTGACCTCGGGGACACAGGGGCTATAAAAAACCCTCTAGTAACAAAGTAAATTGAAAGCAAACTCCCAGAAAACCTTAAAAAGGAATGGCTTTTCTATGTTGCTGACAGGAGGAACGCTGTGGGAGCAAGCAACCGGTTCAACAGTCTCCTAACTTTCCATAAAGGACTAAAACTGACAGAGAAGAAAGCTGCAGTTGGAAAACTTGGTGCATGCTGGAGGTGCCTTGAGATTCATGATGATGGTTCATACTGCAATCCATCCTTTTTGTGTAAAAGTCAAGACTGCAAAGATGAGCACACATCTGATCATCACTACTATCTGTGCCCCAGTGCCGAAAAGAAGAGAAGCAATATAAGTCAAAAAAAGAGCAAATTCAGTTCTGAAGAGGGGAAAAGCAGAAGAAAATACACAGAGGAGCAAGAGGAATTTTTCACCAAACTCTCACCAGAGTTGGCGAAGCAATGCCGAGATGTGTTTTCAAATACAACCTCAAGAGCTCTCAGTACTGTGAAAGAGCAACCAAGCCTTCTGGTGGAAAGTGGAGAGTGCAAGAGCTGCCAGTTATCATGATGTTTCTGGAGGTCACAGCCAATGCCGGGCAGAAAATTGGGACATTGATCGACTTGGCCTCATATTCCAATTACATAAACCATAAAGCCGCAAGCAGGTTGAACCTCAGAAGTGAAGACATAAGTCTTGTTGTCCATGGAGTTGGAGGGATGAGAGTTTATGTGGAAACAAAACGTTACCTTTTGAGGATCAGAGTAAAGACCCCGAAGGGTGCCCTGAGATCACATCAGATGACTTGTTATGGACTAGACCACATTGCAGATGTCCACAAAAACGTGACACCAAAGCGGTTGCAGAAATTTTACTCGGATATACCACTCGATGAACTTGTCAGGCCAAGGGAGATAAACTTACTCATAGGCCACAGAGAAGGTCGGCCGGCACCTCAAAGAGTTAGGACCATCGGCGATCTCGTGCTTTGCGATGGACCACTCGTGAGGACAGTTGCTGGGTCACATCCTGACCTCTTTGAGGACGTGACCGTTGCAGCCTACATGACAAAGACCCATTTTGCAAGGTCAATGAGAGCAGCAGCTGTCAGGTACGAGGAGGTCACTGGCTGTGTCACAGAGCTGCAAGAGCTACCAGACCAAGACGTCACCACCACTGAGTCCCAAGAGTCAAACACCTTGACTGCAAGCCGTGACTTCCTAGAGTGGTGGAAGTGGGACAGTATTGGCTCGGCATGCGAACCAAAATGTGGGGGCTGTCGCTGTGGAAACTGCCAGCCAGGAGGCAAAGCAATGACTCTTGCCGAAGAAAGGGAGCTTGAAGTGGTCAAGGAAGGACTCACCTATGTCACAAGTGACAACCACAGCAAGAAACCGCATTGGCACGCCAGATACCCTTGGTTGGGAGATCCTGCTTCCCTGCCCAATAACAAAAGGGCAGTTGAGTCTACGTTCCTCAGGACTGAGAAGCAGTTAGCCAAAGAACCCGAGTGGAAGATCGCTTACGCTGCTCAAGTCCATGATATGGTGGAAAGAAGGGCTGCAGCAAAGTTGTCCCAGGACACGATTCTCAGCTGGACTGGGCCAGTCTGGTACGTGAGCCACCTCATAGCTCCTAACCTACACTCAGTCACTACCCCAGTGAGACTTGTGTGGAACAGCAGCCAAAAGTTTGGAGGAGTGAGTCTGAATGAATTGCTGATGAAAGGGCCGGATGTCCTCAATCAGATCCGTGCAGACCGCCTCAGATTTCGGGGTGGAGTATATGCTGCCTTGGGGGACATAAGGAAGATGTATAACTGTGTGGCTAGAGGACAAGGAAGTGCATCTTCATAGATTTCTGTGGCGAGATTCAGCAGATGCGGTACTGGAGGAGTATGCTATCACAAGGGTGAATCTTGGTGATAAACCAGCAGGGTGCATTGCACAGCTTGGAATGCGCGAAACTGCTGCTCTTCCTCCTTTCATCCACCTCAAAGAGGAACGGCAGGTTCTCCAGCAAGACAGCTATGTTGATGACATACTCACATCCCAAAACAACTTCAATCAGCTGAAGATCATCACTGAAAATGTAGAGAAAATCCTCAAGGCTGGAGGGTTCGAGCTCAAGCCCTGGATTTATTCTGGGCAAAGTGGAAGGAACGGAGGCAACACCAAGCTGAAGGAGACCATGATAAAATCTGTAGTCCTGCCAAATCAAATGCGTGATGACAATAAAGCACTTGGCCTAGGGTATCTGGTGCAGGAAGACAAGCTTCATGTCATGGTCAGAGTCAACTTCTCAAAGAGAAAGAAAAGGATGAGACTTGGCCAAGACCTCCACTACGATCAAGTAAGAGACCAAACGCCAAACCCGCTGACACGACGAGAACTACTTAGTCAAGTGTCAGGGCTGTATGACCCAGTCGGGCTGGTGACTCCTATGAAGCAAAAAGGAGCTATACTGGTGAGAGGAGCATTCCAAGAGGCAAAGCAGGAAAGTTGCCCAGTCAAGGACTCATGCGACATGGCTCTCTCGCACAGCTTAAGAGAGGATGAAATTCAGCTTTTGGAGGAGTACGTCCAACTTGGCAAGGTCAAGTTCACTAGAGCTTTAACTCCCCCATGCTTTGCTGGAAAACCTTTGGCAATCACATTCTCCGACGGAAGCGAGCAGGCTTATGGAGCAGTGATATACCTGAGATGGAACTCGGATCAAGGCCCGATCATCAGGCTCGTGGAGTCAAAGGCCAAATTAACTCCCCTGGACTGCAAAGGCGATGCCGTCAAAGCGGAAATGTGTGGAGCAGTGTTTACTTCATGGCTAAAGAAGTATTTTGAGCATCACAGCCAAATCCAGGCTGGGAGGTGGTACCATTTGATTGATAGCCAAACAGTCCTTGGGGCTATACAGCGAGAAAGCTATGGCTTTCAGACATTTTTTGCAAATCGGATCGGAGAAATTCAAAACAACACGCAAATTCAAGACTGGTGGTGGATCCCGGGCTCACAAAACATAGCCGATATAATCACAAGAGGTGGGAACTCTCAAAGACCTGGATGAAGACTCAGAGTGGCAGAATGGGTCCAAGTTTCTGAGTACACCAGTTGAAGAGTGGCTGATCAAATCAGCTAAAGAGCTCGTAGCCACTGCCAAAGAAAGTGTCAACAAGTTACAGAAGAAGGCATTTGTTGCTGGTTTGACAAGGACCAAAGAATTGAAACAAAAAGGAGACCAGAGTCCAAGCCAGGTCTACACCAAGCAAAAGAGACCACCTGCAGCCAACCAAACCCTTGTGGACATTGAGCGGTTTAGTGAATTGAATCGACTTGTTAAAACTGTTGCTTGGATTTGGAGGGCAGCAAAAAAGTTCCTTGGGCAAAGAAGTCAAGTCATGAACAGTTCAAAGTGGGAGGCCGTATGGAGTCATCTCTGTAAGAGAACGAGAAGACGACCTAAGAGACATTTTTCTTGCAGCGCAGAAAGTACTACCACTGACAGGCTTGTAGTATACAGAGACAAAGAGTCTGGGCTTCTACTGTGTGGTGGCCGAGTGCAAGCTTTCAAAGATCAAGTTGGAGTCCCCATCCTGCCAATATGACACCTGGGTGTCAACTCTGATAGCTCGGGAGGCCCACAATTTGAGCCATGGTGGAGTGGCTGGAACCTTGCTCAAAATGAGGAAGTGGGCATGGGTCCTAAGAGGCAGAAGGATTGCCCAAAAAGTGGTCGATGGCTGCATGACCTGCAAGAAGGCAAGAGCAAGAAAATGCCAGCAAGTAATGGGTGACTTGCCACCAGAAAGAACTGCACCCGCTGTACCCTTTGAATTCATTACAGTTGACCTTTTCGGCCCCTACCAAGTGAAGGATGACATCAAGTGAGAGTCACACTGAAGGTCTGAGGGGTTGTCTTCTGCTGTATGGCCAGTAGAGCCATCCACACGGAACTGGTGAATACCCTATCCACTGAAGGGTTTCTAATGGCCTACAAAAGGTTTACGGCGATAAGGGGGCATCCCCGTAAGATTTGGTCAGACCCTGGTACAAATTTCATTGGAGCAAAGCCAGTCCTTGAGGAACTGTACAGATACTTGGACAGTTTGAACAAAACAGACCTGGAGGAAATGGCAGCCAGAAATGGAACGGAGTGGATGTGGAAAGTTCATCCAGCTGATTCGCCGCAAAGAAATGGCGCTGCAGAAGCTGCAGTCCGTGTTGTGAAGAGAGCACTACAAGGCATCGCAAAAGAGTCTCTGCTGTCTTACAGCGAATTCCAAACAACCCTTCAAATAGCAGCGAGCCTCGCAAACGACCGTCCAATTGATGCCAGGGTGCAGAGCAGAGAGGTCTGCATTCAATATGTGTCACCAAATACGCTCCTGCTTGGTCGATCATCACCAAGCGGAGACATTAAGACATTCGATTTTTCCAGATTTTTCCAGATTTCGATTTTGCTAATTTTGTTCAGTTTTCGCCAGCTTACGACTGCCATAAGCCAGCACACGCTCGACGCCCTGCTGCACTTGCGACAGTACAGCCCCGAGACCAGCGTCACTTGCATCAGTGTCCAGAATCACATCGCCACAGTCAAGAGGATAGCCAAGGACAGGCGCTGAGGTGAGGCGACACTTGAGTTCGTCGAAAGCTGCTTGGTGTTCGGTGTGCCACTGGAAGTGAGCGTTCTTCTTTGTCAAGTTGTGCAGGGTTTCAGCAATCGAAGCAAAATCTTAACGACGGTAATACGAGGCCAGACCAATGAATCGTCTGACCTCCTGGATCGAGGTCGGGGTGGGCCATGTCTGAACTTTCTGGACTTTGCTGGGGTCGGTGGCCACACCGTGCTCCGATACTATGTGGCCAAGGTACGCAACTTGTCGTTGGAAGAGGCAACACTTAGCTGGTTTCAGCTTCAGGTTAGCTCGCTGGAGTCTGTCGAACACCTTGCTCAAATGCTGAAGCATCTCGCCCACATCCTTGGCCAGTACAATTATGTCATCTAAATAGACCAAGCAGGTCTCCCACTGCATGCCAGCCAGCACCCGGTCCATCAGCCTCTGGAAGGTCGCTGGAGCGTTGCAAAGGCCGAATGGCATGACATTCCATTCAAAGAGGCTTGTCCTTGTACAAAAGGCGGCGGCTTTGCGTGCTCTTGGGGGTCAACTCTACTTGCCAGTAGCCCGAAGCAAGGTCTAGCGTGCTGAACCATTTGGCATTGGAGAGTGTATCCAGCGTATCCTGGATACGGGTAAGCGGGTACGCGTCAGTTATGGTACGGTCGTTAAGGGCTCTGTAGTCTATGCAAAGACGGTACGTGCCATCCTTTTTACGCACCATAACGATGGGCGATGCCCAGCTGCTGTGGATCTGTTGAGCAACACCGCTTTGCAGGCTGTCGCGGATCTGCTGGTCTACATGTTGCTGTTTTTCTCCAGCCATCCTCCTGGGCGGCTGTTTGACTGGAGCTCCAGGACGAGTCACGATGTCGTGTTGGACAAGACTAGTTCGGCCTAGGTCGGTGGGCCCTGTGGAAAACACCTGTCCATAAGTGCACAGTAGACGTTTAAGTTGGAGCTGATCACAGTCATCGTGGTCCGTGGCACTCTGGGCATAGAGCTCTTGTAGGTGATGAGGGACCACAAGTGGGCACAAGTGGGCTAGATGGTGTGTCCCTGGCTGGGTGTACACTGGGAGGTTGCACGACCTCAGCTGGTTGTAGGAGCCCGGCAATGGATCCTTCTTTAATAGTTACAGATTTGTTGCCCGGATTGAATAGTCGAATGGGGACAGTCTTGGAAGGCTGTGCATGGATCAGGACTCTGGCAACGAGGACTTTGTGTTTCTCAACAAAGCCTTTTGTAGGACTGACCATCATGTTGTCCAAGATCATCACCCCTAAATTTACATCACCCTTCACCATAAACTCCTGCCCTGGTTGAACAACAACAGTTCTGGACACTCTCACCGCCCGTGACTTTGGGTGGCCTTCAGCTTGGTAGTAGGGTATTTCCTCGCCGAACAGGACAATGCGGCGTCGGCCGAAATCGAGGCGTGCTTCGGCTCCAGCAAGAAATGGATGCCCTAGCAGCACTTCGTTGCCAGATATGTCAGCCACTACGAAATCAATGGTCACCTGACGGTTGCGGATCTCAATAGGTACCTGGGCCTCACCCAACACGGGCACTTCCCCTGGCCCCACCCCCACCAGAGTCTCGACAGCCGATGGTTGCAAAGGTGGCCTCACGTCCGGGTGGATGGCGTTATAATAGTGCAGCGGCAGCACGCTTCTTCGGGCCCCACTGTCCAAAACGGCGCATACTTTTAATTCATAGAGGTGTACGGCGATGCACATTTCCTTGTTGGGCATGGTCGAGGCAGGGCTGTCACCCGAGTTGCTGCCCAAAGTTGAAGTCTTGGTGGTTTTCCGAGGAGAAGGACACTGTTTTTGAATATGGCCCCAGCCTTGACAGTTGTGGCAGCGAGCACCACTCTTTTTAAAGTCTTTGCGTTGGTCCGGAGATCTGCTGGTCTACATGTTGCTGTTTTTCTCCAGCCATCCTCCTGGGCGGCTGTTTGACTGGAGCTCCAGGACGAGTCACGATGTCGTGTTGGACAAGACTAGTTCGGCCTAGGTCGGTGGGCCCTGTGGAAAACACATGTCCATAAGTGCACAGTAGACGTTTAAGTTGGAGCTGATCACAGTCATCGTGGTCCGTGGCACTCTGGGCATAGAGCTCTTGCAGGTGATGAGGGACCACAAGTGGGCTAGATGGTGTGTCCCTGGCTGGGTGTACACTGGGAGGTTGCACGACCTCAGCTGGTTGTAGGAGCCCTGGTTGTGGTCGAGTGGTTAGCACGTCCGCCTCCCAGTTCTGAGAACTCCGGTTCGAGTCCAGGCTCCGGCCTTCCTGGGTGGAGTTTGCATGTTTTCCCCGTGCCCGCGTGGGTCTTTTCCGGGTACTCCGGGCTTCTCCCACATTCCAAAGACATGCATGGCAGGTTAATTGGGCACTCCGAATTGTCCCTAGGTGTGCTTGTGAGTGTGGATGGTTGTTCGTCTCTTTGTGCCCTGCGATTGGCTGGCAACCAGTCCAGGGTGTCCCCCGCCTACTGCCCAGAGCCAGCTGAGATAGGCGCCAGCACCCCCCGCGACCCTTGTGAGGAATAAGCGGCCAAGAAAATGGATGGATGGATGGATGCGTTGGTCCGGCATTGAGGGCATGTGTTGGATGAATTTACTGGGTGAGAGGCTGGTGTTAGATAGAGCTTCCGTGAGGGGCTCCTCCTTCTCTCGTACGACAGCAACCCGGGGTCGACATCCAGCAGCGTAACGTGCTCCCAACTGGATGGCGTTGGTGACATACGACGCAGCCCTTTTGGTGGTCTCATGTTGGTGGGCTATTTCATATACATGAGCTAGTGTTACCGGCGTTTTCTCCAACAGCTTCTGGACCATTTCAGCATCACCTAAACCATTTGTGAACACTTCAACAGCAATGGAATCTTGCTCAGTTTCTGCTTTGTCACGATAAGCTACAGCTATCCTTCCATAAATCTCATCCCTGAACACATGCAGGGCCTCTCCCTGTTTACGCACCTGCTGCCGTTCTACAGCGACTGCGGCTGCATGATTAGAAGAGGGGCCGTATGCTGTTTCGAGCTCATCTACCAGGCGGCGATAATCCCACTTCCCTGAGCGCGGGTTATGGTGGACGTTGGCGCCTGCTGCTCCAACTAAACAGAATTTCAACTGTCATTGTTGTCATTGTCTTTTCCGACCAATGATTTGCCTTGGCGCAGCTTTCGAACCTGTGCAGAAATTCTCTCCATGGGGTGCTGCCGTCATTCTGGCCAGGACGTAAAGTGGGGATCTTTTCTCTGGGATCATCATCGTCGTCACTATCCGATCTGGGCTGACGAAACAACTTGTGGGTCTGACCCTGCCCAGAATGACACTGAGGGCATGCTGGGTTTTCCTGACAGTCCACAGCATTAATCTGCTCGCATTCCATAAACTTGTTGGGGGCTGGTGTGCTATGTACAAAACTTCCCAGGTGAGCAGAGGCAAATGGGTTAGAGTATATTGTTTTCGCTTGTGGGGTGGGGGCTGAATAATCATGCATGCTGTTCGTGCTGTGGAGGCGGCAACAGTCGTCATCAACAAAGGGATTTGTCCGGGAAAACTGTGGCGGGGTGAGCAATTCCCCCCCATTAACACACGTGCTTGCACAACTTGCATCACACAAAAATGGGTTATAATGTTCACATTTTGCCACAGGCTTGTCTTGGTTAGCTCCTTTAATCCACTCAGCACTTTTGGGGACATCATCCGGTAGCACACATGGGTAATTAGCTCCCAGTCCAAACTTTTCACGGGGTTGGCGAGCGGCAGCCATCGTGAGTTAGCTTAGCTACGGCTAATGGACGTCGTTACTCCACTACTTTTGCGTTCGTATTTCTCAGTGCTCACCCTCCTCTTGACAATGTGAGAGAGTCCCTTCGTGGTCGCCAATGTTACACCTTTTCCTGCTCAGTCTCCCGACCGTGGTCAGGAAGCACAGGGGAGGATTTTCCTCCTGGGCCGGAGTCGCCTCCGGGGGTAACTCCCGTCACACGTTGCTTAAGGAGGCACCGGGAGACAGAGGGTCGCACTGTAGTCGTCTTTTTATTCTCAGTTTTCACACACTTTTTGTCGTCTCTCCCTCTAACCACGCTTGCCTCTCGCCCGTACTCTCTCTCTCTCTTCCGCTCCCACTCACGCATGCGCACTCCTCCCTCGCGTCTCTCTCTCTCCCCTCAGTCACACACAAGCCAATCTCCACCACCCGCAACACTCTCCTTGACGAACGATGAACCGGTCGAATCGGGGTTTTTTTGTCCCACCCCTATTCCGCACAGCGTGTAGGGGAAACATGTTAATTATCTGAGACCATGGGTATTCGGCTTCGTCCTCTCCCGCTGCTATGTTCAAATGCCGCCCGCTAGTGTTTCCGCTGCCTGTGGTCATGTGACTGCATTGTTATGTCTGATTGGTAGAATGTTAAGGGAAGGAGTCGTCATGTGATTATTGTTGCTAGGTCTGCTTGGTGAAACGCAGTCATGTGGCAGAACAGCTGTTGGCGTCTCTAATGAATGAATAAAGGAGAGAAAGAGAAAAAAAAAGAAAAAGTACCTCTAACGACTTTAGTGTAGCCCAATATAGCGGAGTAAGAGTAGCGATCCTTTGTCACACATCTACTCAAGTAAAAGTAAAAAGTATTGTGTGGTAAAACTACTCTTAGAAGTACGTTTAAAAAAAAAAAAGTTATTCAAGTACATGTAACGGAGTAAATGTAAATCGTTACTACCCACCTCTGACCCCACCTCCTCTTCCTTAACTTCTATCTTTCCTAAAGACATGGTAGTTGGGCAAAGTTACAGCAGCTTCAGGTGATGAGGCAGACAGCCAGGTTTCAGTGAGACCCAAAAAAAATCAATGTTAGAGTCGATTAGTAAGTCTTCCAGTTGTTCAGTTCAGGCCAGTTGATATTTAACATTAAATTGTGCGAGTACTGTAAGTAATGTGAAGTCAGACGAGATATACCCTGAAAGGCGCAAATTTTCTCAGTGTTATGTGGTGGTTGTGGTAGGACCCAAAGGCGGACAAACGTGACAGGAAGAGGAATGACAATTTTATTGACCAGACTGTACGTGGACTGATGTGGCATGACGTGAAGACCGGACAGGGTGTGAAGACTTGGCGTGGCATGGAGACCTGGCGTGGTGTGGAGACCAGACGAGGAGTGGAGACCAGACGTGGCGTGGAGACCAGACGTGACGTGAAGACCAGACATGACGTGACGACTGTGGACAGGCTTGGCAGGGAACGTGAAGAAACTAGACTAAACTTAGATAAACTTGACTGAGGGTAGATAAACTTGACTGAGGGCAGCACACAAGACAAGACAAGACAAGACAAGACAAGACAAGGTACAACAATGCATCATATGCAATGCTCCCACATCCGCATGAAACAAACACCATTCCCTTATACCAACACTAATTAGATACTAAAAGGACACACCTGGGAGACACATCAGGCAGGGGGAACCAAACAGCAACACACACACACCGGGAAGGGAAGACACATGCAGGTGGACAAGGTTAACGATAACGAGACTGGGGAGAAACAGACAAGAACACCAGACAACCAACAGTCTCACCAAAATAAAACAAAACCCAACCTAAACCAAACTGAAACATGACACTCAGCAAGTTGAAATTTGAACATCGGAAGTATTACGCAGGAGTTGTTATAAAATGCTATAATAATAATAATAATAATAAGTATAACTAGAGCTGCGAGCAGCTATAAAGGGCCCTCGCAGCCCGGGCCACGTTGGAGTCCTTGCACGTTGGGGTACTTGCACGTTAGGGTACTGGCACGTTGGGGTACTGGCACGTTGGGGTACTGGCATATTGGAAGCAAAATTTCTTTGAAAATGGCATAATAAACGTTTACATGTAGAATATTTTTTTTGCCAGTGTGTGTCAAGCTCAACGGGTTTTGGTGATTGTTAAGACCTGCAAAAATCAGCGTCCTTTTTTATTTTTAGGCAATGAGTTGCCCTGATTGGTATTTTTTGTAAAAGTGTATATATACATCATCGCTCGTTGTACTCATTGCACAATGTTACTTTTATTGTCCAAAGGGGCAATCAAAAATGAATAAAACAAAATGGAAACGTACATACCTTTTGGATCGGTGTGAAGCCAGTGAACAATTTTCATCATATAGTATTTCGAAAGGTCAAGATTTTTCCCCCTGTCGTTGGCTCAGGTCTTGACATGGTCCAGGTCAAGTCTTAACTCAGTCAGATGAAACGTGTAGGAGAAGTGGGCAAAAGTCTGCCCCCTGTGAATGTGCAAAAATTGTCAAAAATGGGACATTCAAAAATTCGTAGCTAACTTCCTGTTCATTTTAGCATATGGGTCCAAGAGACTTTTTTGTAGGTCTTGGGCTCCCTCATACACCTAAAAATATTCGTCGTTCTTGCTTAAACGTACAACCGGGGCTGCTTCGTTAAAAACTTCTCGGGGGCGCTATTGAGTCATTTTTGTAAAAATAGCACAATCAACAATAAAATATTGCTCATTTTACCAGGCCAGATGTGTGTGCCAAGTTTCATGAGTTTCTGTGCATGTTTAGACCCTCAAAACTGGCGTTGTTTTCTTGGCGAACAGCGCTTAGCCACACCCACAGCAATTCGCGAAAACTCACAAACTTCGTGTTGTGACATCATGAAGGCCGAAACCCTCATCTGAGCAAATATGAGGTAGGTCCAGTTAACGTGTTTGGAGAAAAACGTAGAAGAAAATTCGTAAGAAAAAAAATTGCCACTAGGTGGCGCTATCAGTTAGATGAAATATAAGTCAGTAGATGTCTTTAGGGCTGGACTCTCATCAAATGTGTGAAATTTTGAGAAGATAGGATCATCTCGGTCAAGTTAATGCAGCTTTTATTTTCACGAAAAATCTTCAGACTTTGCGTCACCGTAGCGGCCACGCCCTTTGGCGAAAAGTTACAATATTCGGTGTGGGGCATGATCAACATCTTAAGGCTTTTCTGACCAATTTTCAAATGGATCCCTTCAACAAGCTCAGAACAGTACCTAAAAACGTAAAGTATGACATTTATTGTCACCACTAGGTGGCGCTATATGTATAACTGAATTTTATCATATAGATGTTTTCAGGCCGTGACTATTACGTTGCCTGAGAAGTTTGAGATTTTTTGGAGCTTGAACATGGGAGTTATTAAGCATTTGCTCTTTCTGGACAAATGAAATTTTAAAGACAATATTTGATGCCCCGCCCCCATCATATAGTATTTCGAAAAGGCAAGACTTTTTGCCCAGTTGTTCTCTCAGGTCTTGAGATGATAAATGCCAAGTTTGATGTGAATTGGATGAAAAATGTTTGCAGAGGGGGAAAAAGCATGACCACAGTGAATGTGCCAAAATAGGCCAAAATTGGACATAAAAAAATTCATAGCTAATTTCCTGTACATTTTAGCTACATGGTCCCAATAGACTTTTTTGTGCGTCTCGGGGTGCTACACGTGCCTGCCAATTTTCGTTGCTCTAGCTCAAACGTGCCAGGCTTGGTTTTTATTTTTCTACGCTAGGGGGCGCTATAGAGTCGCGTTGTTATGACGACTTCATAATATCAAATTTTTCGCCGGGCCTGAGGAGTGTGCAAAGTTTGGTGAGTTTTCGTGAATGTTTAGGTACTCAAAAATGCGATCGTTTACGGAGAATAATAATAATAATAATAATAATAATAATAATAATAATTCGAACGAAAAACAATAGGGACCTCGCAGCGGTCGCTGCTCGGGCCCTAACTAGAGCTGCGAGCAGCTATAAAGGGCCCTCGCAGCCCGGGCCACGTTGGGGTCCTTGCACGTTGGAGTACTTGCACGTTAGGGTACTGGCACGTTGGGGTACTGGCATATTGGAAGCAAAATTTCTTTGAAAATGGCATAATAAACGTTTACATGTAGAATATTTTTTTTGCCAGTGTGTGTCAAGCTCAACGGGTTTTTGTGATTGTTAAGACCTGCAAAAATCAGCGTCCTTATTTATTTTTAGGCAATGAGTTGCCCTGATTGGTATTTTTTGTAAAAGTGTATCTATACATCATCGCTCGTTGTACTCATTGCACAATGTTACTTTTATTGTCCAAAGGAGAAATCAAAAATGAATAAAACAAAATGGAAACGTACATACGTTTGGATCGGTGTGAAGCCAGTGAACAATTTGAGTGGTGGAAACTAAAATAATATTCATAAATGACTTAGTTATCACACTTAGAATGAGTGTACATTTTTTGTACAAAATACCGTATGTGGGGTATTTTTATTTTTTTATATATAAGCCTCAAGGGCTAGGTGGCGCTGTATTTATAACTGAATGTTGTCATAGAGATACCTTCAGGCCTTGATTATAAGCATACATGTCAAGTGTGGGATTTTTTTTGGAGCATGTACCGTGGAGTTATTAAGCATATCCTTCATTCACGATATTGCTTTTAATGTCCATAGAGGCTATCAAAAATAAATAAAAATATATATATGTTTGGATAAGTCTGATGCCAGTGAACATTTTGAGTGGTGGAAACTAAAAGAATATTCATAAATGACTTAGTTATCACACTTAGAATGAGTTTACATTTTTTGTACAAAATACCGTATGTGGGGTATTTTTTTTTTATGCCTCAAGGGCTAGGTGGCGCTGCATATATAACTGAATGTTGTCATAGAGATAACTTCAGGCCTTGACGATAAACATACATGTCAAGTTTGGGATTTTTTGGAGCATGTACCGGGGAGTTATTAAGCATATCCTTTTTCAGTGCGAAACACAAATTTTGATGCCCCGCCCTCATCATATAGTATTTTGAAAAGTCAAAATTTTTCCCCCTGTCGTTGGCTCAGGTCTTGACATGGTCCAGGCCAAGTCTTAACTCAGTCGGATGAAACGTGTAGGAGAAGTGGGCAAAAAATCTGCCCCCTGTGAATGTGCAAAAATCGTCAAAAATGGGACATTCAAAAATTCGTAGCTCACTTCCTGTTCATTTTAGCATATGGGTACAAGAGACTTTTTTGTAGGTCTTGGGCTCCCTCATACACCTAAAAATATTCGTCGTTCTTGCTTAAACGTACAACTGGAGCTGTTTCGTTAAAGATGTCTAGGGGGCGCTATTGAGTCATTTTTGTAAAAATAGCACAATCGGCGATAAAAAATTGCTCATTTTGCCAGGCCAGCTGTGTGTGCCAAGTTTCGTGTGTTTCTGTGCCAGTTTAGGCCCTCAAAATTGGCGTTGTTTTCTTGGCGAACAGCGCTTAGCCACGCCCACAGCGACTCGCGAAAACTCACAAACTTCGTGTTGTGACATCATGAAGGCCGAAACCCTCATCTGAGCAAATATGAGGTAGGTCCAGTTAACGTGTTTGGAGAAAAACGTAGAAGAAAATTCGTAAGAAAAAAAAATTGCCACTAGGTGGCGCTATCAGTTAGATGAAATGTAAGTTAGTAGATGTCTTTAGAGCTGGACTCTCATCAATTGTGTACAATTTTGAGAAGATAGCATCATCTCGGTCAAGTTAATGCAGCTTTTGTTGTCACGAGAAATCTTCAGACTTTGCGGCACCGTAGCGGCCACGCCCTTTGGCGAAAAGTTACAATATTCGGTGTGGGGCATGATCAACATCTTAAGGCTTTTCTGACCAATTTTCAACTGGATCCCTTCAACGAGCTCAGCACAGTAGCTAAAAACGTAAAGTCTGACAATTATTGTTACCACTAGGTGGCGCTACATGGATAACTGAATTTTATCATATAGATGTTTTCAGGCCGTGACTATTAAGTTGCCTGATAAGTTTGAGATTTTTTGGAGCTTGAACATGGGAGTTATTAAGCATTTGCTCTTTCTGGACAAATGAAATTTTAAAGGCAATATTTGATGCCCCGCCCCCGTCATATAGTATTTCGAAAAGGCAAGATTTTTTCCCCAGTTGTTCTCTCAGGTCTTGAGATGATAAATGCCAAGTTTGAAGTCAATTGGATGAAAAATGTTTGCAAAGGGGGAAAAAGCATGACCACAGTGAATGTGCCAAAATAGGCCAAAATTGGACATTAAAAAATTCATAGCTCACTTCCTGTACATTTTAGCTACATGGTCCCAATAGACTTTTTTGTGCGTCTCGGGGTGCTACACGTGCCTGCCAATTTTCGTTGCTCTAGCTCAAACATGCCGGGCTTGGTTTTTATTTTTCTATGCTAGGGGGCGCTATAGAGTCGCGTTGTTATGACGACTTCATAATATCAAATTTTTCGCCGGGCCTGAGGAGTGTGCAAAGTTTGGTGAGTTTTCGTAAATGTTTAGGTACCCAAAATCGTGATCGTTTACGGAGAAAAAGAATAATAATAATAATAATAATAACTAGAGCTGCGAGCAGCTATAAAGGGCCCTCGCAATCCGGGCCACGTTGGGGTATTTGCACGTCGGGGTACTGGCATGCTGGGGTACTGTCAAATAGGAAACCATCTAAATTTTAAACGTTTTTGCCATGCTTTGTGTTTGTAAAGTTTCATGGAAAGGCCAAAAATGATGCACAATTAACAAAATAAAATCAAAATGGATTGGCACATGGCTATATAGAATACTTTTTGAATATATTAGGCATGCCTGCCAATATTCACACATCTAGCTGAATCATATAATCGAAAGACTTCATAAAAATGTCTAGAGGGCGCTATTGAAGCATTTATTGCAAATTTAATAAGAAATCTCTAAAATATTCATGCTTATGACAAGCCTGATGTGTGTGTAAAGTTTCATGAGTTTTTGCACATGTTTAGACCAAAAAAAAAAGCAGCATTTTACTTGGCAAACAATGCATCGCCATGAAACGGTGTGGGACAAAATAAATAACTTTCGATAACTTTGTATCTTAAACATCTTAAGATGAAGCACACCAAGTTTGAAGACAGTCGGATAAATTTTGTAGGAGGAATTCGTTAAAATATGACCCCTAAAAAAGGCCACAAAAAATGGCTACAAATCCCAACGTAAATCAAAATGGCGGACTTCCTGTTTGTTTTGGAAGATGGTTCCAAGAGACTATTTTGTACATCGTGGGCTCTTATGTATGCCTCTAAATTATCATAGCGCTAGGTGAAACGTACAACCGGGAATGCTTCGTTAAAGAGGAGTTTTTTACCTCAAAATGTGATGACCGGCCCTTACGGGACTTCCTGTTGGGTTTAGCACATGGCACCAAGAGACCTTTTTGTACATTGTGGGCTGTTAAATTTGTCTCCAAATTTTCGTAGCTCGAGCTGCTTCGTACAACTGTGAATGCTTCATTAAGAGGGAATTTTTTCCTTTGCAAACTGTGCATGCCACGGCAATAGCGTGCGACGAAATAAAAAGCTTTCAATAACTTTTCATCTTCAACATTTTAAGATGAATCACACCAAGTTTGGAGATGATCGGATAAACTCTGTAGGAGGAGTTCGTTAAAATAAGACCCCTATGAAATGGCCCAAAAAATGGCAACACGTTCCAAAGTAAATCAAAATGGCGGACTTCCTGTTCGGTTTAGCATATGGTTCAAAAAGAGTTTTTTGTACCTTGAGGGCTGTTACATATGTCTTTAAATTTTGGTAACTCTAGGTGAAACGTACAGCCGGGAATGCTTCATTAAGTAAGAATTTTGAAACTCAAAATTTGATGCCCCGCCTCTGGCGGACTTCCTGTTGGGTTTAGCATATGGCACCAACAGACTTTTTTGTAGGTCATAGTCTGTTACATATGTGTACCAATTTTCGTAGCTCTAGGTTAAACATACAACCGGCAATACTACGTTTAGTAAGAGTTTTGAAACTCTAAATTTGATGCCCCACCGCCGTCATATAGTATGTCGAAAACTTTAGATTTTTTACCATGGTGTTGTCCCAGGTCTTGAGATGGTACATCCCAAGTTTGAAGTCAATTGGATTAACCGTGTAGGAGAAGCAGGCAAAAGTATGACCCCTGTAAATGTGCAAAAATTGGCCAAAATTGGACATTTAAATACTCATATCTCACTTCCTGTCTATTTTAGGGTACACACATCAAAGAGGTTTTTGTTCATCTGGATGTGCTACAGGTGCCACACAATTTTCATAGCCGTCGGACAATCGTAGCGGGCCAGGGATCTGTTTAACCTATGTAGGTGGCGCTATGGAGCCATTTTTCTGTTATCACCTATGGCGACTTTAAAATATCAAATTTTTCGCCAGGCCTGACGTGTGTGTAAAGTTTGGTGAGTTTTCGTTCACGTTTAGTGTCTCAAAAATGTGATTGTTTGCGGAAAAGAATAATAACAAAAAAGGGCCCTCGCAACCCGGGCCACGTTGGGGTACTTGCACGTCGGGGTACTGGCACGTTGGGGTACTGTCAAATAGGACAAGCACCATCTAAAATGTTTTTGACAAGCCTTGTGTGTGCAAAGTTGAATCAAAACGCAAAATATGGTGCGCAATTCCCAAAATAAATTCAAAATGGCGGACTTCCTTTTAGGTTTAGCATACGGCTACAGAATACTTTTTGTAGGTCTTAAGCTAATAGGTATGCCTCCCAGTTTTCACAAATCTAGGTCAAGTCATCTTTAGTTGTGTATCGCTTGAATCATACAATTGGAAATGCTCCATAAAAATGCATAGAGGGCGCTATTGAGCACAACGTTGGGTTACTTGCACGTCAGGGTACTGGCACGTTGGGGTACTGTTACATGGAACAAGGACCATTTAAAATGTTAGTTTTTTCCATGCCTTGTCTGTGCAAAGTTTAATGAAAAAGGCCAAAAATGATGTATAATTCCCAAAAAAAATCAAAATAGCGGACTTCCTCTTTGGTTTGGCAAATGGCTACATAATACTTTTTTGTAGGTCTAGCATAATCATACAATCGGAAATGCTTCATAAAAATGTCTAGAGGGCGCTATTTATTGCAAATTGCACAATAAATCTCTGAAAATTCATGTTCATGACAAGTCTGATGTGTTTGCAAAGTTTCATGAGTTTTCATGTGTATAAAAAAAAAAAAAAACAGCACTTGACAAACAATGCATTGCTATGGCAACAGCGTGTTACAAAATAAAAAACTTTCGATTACTTTGCATCTTAAACATCTTAAGATGAAACACACCAAGTTTGAAGACAGTCGGATAAATTTTGTAGGAGGGGTTCGTTAAAATATGACCCCTGAAAAAGGCCACAAAAAATGGCAACAAATCCCATCATAAATCAAAATGGCAGACTTCCTGTTTGGTTTAGCACATGGTTCCAAGAGACTTTTTTGTACATCATGGGCTCTTATGTATGCCTGCAAATTATCATAGCGCTAGGTGAAACGTACAACCGGGAATGCTTTGTTAAAGAGGAGTTTTTTAGCTCAAAATGTGATGCCCGGCCCCTGGGGGACTTCCTGTTGGGTTTAGCACATGGCACCAAGAGACTTTTTTGTACATCCTGGGCTGTTACATATGTCTACAATTTTTCGTCGCTCTAGCTGCTTCGTACAACTGGGAATGCTTCATTAAGAAGGATTTTTTTCCTTTGCAAAAAGTGCATGCCACGACAACAGCGTGCGACGAAATAAAAAGCTTTCAATAACTTTTCATCGTCAACATCTTAAGATGAATCACACCAAGTTTGAAGATGATCGGATAAACTCTGTAGGAGGAGTTCGTTAAAATAAGACCCCTATGAAATGGCCAAAAAAATGGCAACATGTTCCAAAGTAAATCAAAATGGCAGACTTCCTGTTAGGTTTAGCATATGGTTCAAAAAGAGTTTTTTGTACCTCGAGGGCTGTTACATATGTCTTCAAATTTTGGTCACTCTAGGTGAAACGTACAGCCGGAAATGCTTCATTAAGTAAAAATTTTGAAATGCAAAATTTGATGCCCTGCCTCTGGCGGACTTCCTGTTAGGTTTAGCATATGGCACCAACAGGCTTTTTTGTAGATCATAGTCTGTTACATATGTGTACCAATTTTCGTAGCTCTAGATTAAACGTATAACCGGCAATACTTCAGATGAAACATGCCAAAGAATGAAGACAATCTGATAAGTTTTGTAGAAAATATGAGGCCTATAAAAGGCCCCCAAAAAATGGCTACAAATAGCAAAGTAAATCAAAATGCCGGACTTCCTGTTTGGCTTAGCATATGGTTCAAAAAGAGTTTTTTGTACCTCGAGGGCTGTTACATATGTCTTCAAATTTTGGTCACTCTAGGTGAAACGTACAGCCGGAAATGCTTCATTAAGTAAAAATTTTGAAATGCAAAATTTGATGCCCTGCCTCTGGCGGACTTCCTGTTAGGTTTAGCATATGGCACCAACAGGCTTTTTTGTAGATCATAGTCTGTTACATATGTGTACCAATTTTCATAGCTCTAGATTAAACGTATAACCGGCAATACTTCAGATGAAACATGCCAAAGAATGAAGACAATCTGATAAGTTTTGTAGAAAATATGAGGCGGTCTTCAAAATGGCGGCGTGAGGATAGGTCGTGTCCGGGAGTGCTGAATGATATGATTCACTAACTCTTGCCTTTAACCCTAATGCAAATGGAAATCCACCCAGTCAAAGATTGACTTTCTTAAGATGAGCATTAATAGCTACTTCCTACGACAAGAGGCCCGGCCAAAGAAGAAAAATACGGACGCCTTTCAGTCTCGAGAGCAAGCTAGCATGACCGCGAAAACTAGCATGGCAGCGGAAGATGCCGACGTGGCTAAAGTCGCCCAGGCTGCAACCAGCAGCGACCGTGATGGAACCGACCCTGATATTCGAGCTGCTCTGCGTGAAATGGTGGGAGAAGTGACGGCTAATGTCACCAAAGTAATGGATGAGAAGCTTGCCCCCGTTTTGGAATTACTTAAAAAACACGGCGACACAATAGAGAGCCATGGAAGGCGGCTGGATGAAGCGGAAAGAAGAATGGTTGCCGTGGAAGAAGCAGTGGATCCGATCAAAACTAAGGTGGAAACCTTAGAGAAGACGGTGGAATTTTTGGCTGAACGTGTCGATGATTTGGAGAACCGTGGAAGGAGGATGAATGTCCGTATTGTAAACCTTCCCGAGGGCGCGGAGGGAACTAATCCGACACTGTTCTTTGAGCGCTGGCTTCCCGAAGTGCTATGTATCGAAGGAAAAGGCGGACGGATGAAGCTGGAGAGAGCACACCGTTCGCTCGCTCCAAAGCCGCAGCCCGGTCAAAAACCGAGACCAGTGCTCGTACGTTTCCACAACTATCAGGATAAGCAGCGGGTGATGAACGCGTCGTGGGAAATGGCGAGGCAGAACCGGGTCGTGAAACACGGAGGCTCTACTGTGATGTTTTTCCAGGATTTTACGGCTGCTGTTGCTCGCAAGAGGAAAGAATACGACAAAGTGAAGAGGCGACTCCGGTTAATTGGCGCGGAATACAGGCTGATCTACCCCGCGAAGCTGAAGGTAACATGCCGTGGATCAACCAAAATGTTTAACAACCCAGCGGAGGCTGAGGAATACATTAGCGCGATGAACGGATCTTCCACTGGTGAGGAATGACGTTCAATCTAATTCCTTGTATTCTGTTGCCATCTTTTGAAAGTCATGCTACCTAATGTGAACTGTTTGTTGAGTGGACATTCGAACCTGCAAAGTTTATGTAGGGAGAATTTAAATGATCATCACCTTCCGACAACCCGGACTGATGTGTCTTGTTACCGTTAGAGGTCCCATTCACTCGATCTCCTCTGTATTGGAGAGGAGGACAGTGTTTTTCTTTAAGCCCCGGTTGGGCATTGTGCACTCTGTTTGCACCATTTTGTTGTGTTTCGGTTTGTGTTGTGTTTTCTGTGTTCTTTTACGGCCCAAGTTCAATATTGTATTTACTTTGATAATAGACAAATGTTCTGCCTTTGCATATTTTTATTATTCTCATGTCCGGATTTAAATTGTGTACTTGGAATGTCAAGGGAATACACACACCTGTGAAACGAAGGAAAGTTTTGAACTATCTTAAAAAGGAGAATGTACAAATAGCTTTGTTGCAAGAAACCCATCTAAATGACATTGAACATCTAAAATTGCAGTACGGGGGGTTTAGTGAAGTTTATTTCTCATCTTTTACTTCAAGAAGTCGTGGAGTAGCTATTCTCATTCAGAAAAATGTCCCTTTCAAAATGTTGGACTGTATAAAGGATGCATCTGGTTCCTATGTGATTTTGAAGGGGATTTTGTCAGGAGAAGAAATCTCAATACTGAATATTTATAATCCACCTGGACATCCAACACATCTTCTGTCCTCTGCATTTTCAAAAATAGTTGATATTGGCTCAAAACACACTATAATAGGAGGTGATTTTAATTGTCATCTTAATCCAATTGTGGATAAATCCTCGCCTGGTAAACCTTCCCTTTCCTCTCATGCGAAGGTGGTAAATGCATTTTGTGAGGAAATGGATTATATTGATGTGTGGAGAGCTCAGCACCTAACTGATAAAGAATACACCTTTTTCTCAAATGTTTCAAAGTCATCCACAAGAATTGATTATTTTCTGATTCCTAAAAATCTACTATATTCGGTCACCCATAGCGCAATAGGTCCTATTGTTATCTCTGATCACGCGGCAGTATTTTTACAATACACCATGTCACACTCAACAATTAAAACTAAATACTGGAAATTCAACCCCTTTATACTAACGGATGAGACGTTTACTTCATATTTTAGGGATGAATTTAAGTTCTTTTTTGATACCAATTCTGCTTCCACTGCTGATGCATCACTATTGTGGGAGACCTCAAAAGCCTTCTCCCGTGGAATTGTTATATCTTATACATCCACAAAAAAGCGGAGGCAAAGTGAGCAAAAAAGAATATTGGAATCCAAGTTGAAGTGTGCTGAGCGAGAACATGGCAAAAAGCCATCCTCACAGAAAATTAAAGAGGTATTTGCACTCCGCTGTGCTTTAGACTCATTACTGACCAGGGAAGCAGAGAAACAAATCAGATTTGCAAAGCAGAAGTTGTATGAAAGTGGTGACAAAGCTGGAAAATATCTGGCATACTTAACGAGGAAAAAGGCAGACTCCCAAACTATTAGTTCAATTAAGGATAACCAAGACAATCTAATTTTTGATAATCTAAAAATTAATGATACTTTTAAAATTTTCTATGAAAACTTATATAAATCAGAACAAGAAGAAGACTCAATTAACAAAATGAATCATTTCTTTTCTGCCCTTAACCTTCCTTGTTTGTCCGTTGAGCAGAAGGCCACTCTTGATGCCCCAATATCAAAAAAAGAGGTACTTGATGCGATAAACGGATTACAATCTGGGAAGAGCCCCGGCCCCGATGGGATCAGTGTAGAGTTCTATAAAGAATTTCAAGATATATTAATTGACCCACTATTAAACATGTTTAATGATTCCTTGGTTAAAGGTACATTACCACGTTCTTTAAGAGAAGCAAACATCTCATTGATATTAAAAAAAGGCAAGGCTCCTGAAGAATGTACTTCCTATAGACCAATTTCACTGTTAAACGTAGACCAAAAAATTTTGTCAAAACTTTTAGCAACCCGACTGGAAAAAATGTTACCTATTTTAATTAACGAAGATCAAACCGGATTTATCAAAGGTAGAAATTCCCAGAATAATATGCGTCGATTACTTAACATTATTCAATATTTTCAGCAATTCTCTAAGAGCAGCCTAGTTATATCCTTAGATGCTGAGAAGGCATTTGACCGCATAGAGTGGGCATATTTGTTTTATACCTTGAATAAGTTTGGTCTTGGTACCACCTTTACAAATTGGATTAAAATTTTATACGAAAACCCGCTTTCAGCAGTGCTCACAAATGGACTGCGTTCTCCTTATTTCACTATTTCGAGAGGAACTAGGCAAGGTTGTCCCTTGTCACCACTGTTATTTGCTCTTGCTATTGAGCCTTTGGCTGAGATGATTAGGACAGATGATAACATAAGTGGTCTTAAAATCTTGGATAGGGAACATAAAATCACACTATATGCTGATGATGTTCTAGTTGTTATGACTAAACCAGATATCTCCATTTGCTGTCTCATTGAAAGAATCAATGTTTTTGGCAGCTTCTCAGGTTATAGAATTAATTTTACTAAATCTAATGCCATGCCATTGGGCATCTTGAAGCAAGTGCCTGTGAAATCTTTCCCCTTTAATTGGACCCCGGGAGGTTTCACTTACTTGGGAATTTTTGTGACACCTAAATTCGAACAAATGTATAAAACCAATTTCTCCCCATTGTTTGACCGTGTGCGAATGGACCTGGAAAGGTGGAACAATCTTCCTATTTCCTGGATAGGCCGAGTAGCATTATTAAAAATGAATATTCTTCCTAGGTTACTTTACCCACTACGAATGATCCCTGTCATGCTATCTCATAAGGCAATTAAGCAATTGTATAGCTGGTTTAGCTCTTTTATTTGGTCAAAAAGGAAAGCACGCCTTAAGATAGCCATGTTGTGTCAGCCCTCATTAGAAGGAGGTCTTAATTTCCCGGACATTAAAAATTACCAAATCTGTACACATTTGTGTACTATAGCCAATTGGGTACAGAATAAACCGACATCTCTATGGGTTGATATTGAAAGTTCAATGTCTGAATGTCCATTACCTAACTTGCTGTTTCTTCGGAGAACTAGGTCTTTGAAAATCGCCTGCCATAATCCTATTACCCGCACTTCTATTATAGTGTGGCGTATTCTACAGAAAATGGACGGAAGGTTAAATGAACCTTCTGGGCTCACACCAATATGGAATAATCCAGAGTTTCTACCTGGTATGAACGATACGAAATTTAAAAACTGGGCGCAACAAGGGTTGTCTAAATTACAGGATTTCTTTGAGGGATCTATTATGATGTCTTTTGATCAATTAACTGGTAAATATAACATTCCAAGGAAGGATTTCTATCAATATCTGCAAGTGAGGGACTTCATTAAGAAGAATACTACAAACTTAATACTTAACAGAAACACATCAGACATGGAGAAACTCATTTTTATTTCCAAATGCGCAGGCTCTGTTAAAATATTCTACAATGCTCGTAAAGGACTTTCCGTTGTCAATACGTTGCATTTGAAAGAGCAGTGGGAGAAGGAACTCAATTGTAATATTACTGAAAATGAGTGGAGAAGTGTTTGGCACAATGTAAAAACACTGTGTGTTTGTAACAGAGTTAGAGCCACTCAGCTTATGATACTTCACAGGGCCCATATCTCTCCTCACCTGCGCCACAAGATTAAGCCTCACACCTCCTCAACGTGTTTAAAGTGCAAAATTGAAATTGGTACCCTCACACACTGTTTTTGGTCTTGCTCAAAAATACAACAATTTTGGTTTACTATTGGACAAGAAATGGATAAGATATTTGTTGTTGATTTGGCTTGCAATCCTGTATTTCTTTTGCTTGGACTTGTTGACTCTGCTGTTACCAACAAATATCATAAAAAATTGTATCAAATTCTTACCTTTTGTGCTCGAAAATGTTTGCTGGTAAACTGGATTTCTGACCACGCACCCTCAAAGACACAATGGCATAAGATCATTTTCAACCATATATCCTTGGACTATCTGACATGTCGTTTGAATCACAAGGACGATTATTTTCTGAAGATCTGGGAACCTTATTTAACTTATGTTGGACTTGAAATTTCATCTATTGTCAAGAGAGCATTTGTATTTTGAAACAGTATTTTTTTTTTTATTATTATTATTTTTTTATTTCTTTTGGGCCATGTTTTTGTTTTGTTTTGTTTTTGTGTGTGTGTGTTTTTGTGTCTGCATATATAAAAACCCAATAAATATATTTTGGAAAAAAAAAAGAAAATATGAGGCCTATAAAAGGCCCCCAAAAAATGGCTACAAATAGCAAAGTAAATCAAAATGCCGGACTTCCTGTTTGGCTTAGCATATGGTTCTAAAAGACTTTTTTTGTACATCGTGGGCTCTTATGTATGCCTCCAAATTATCATAGCGCTAGGTGAAAGGTACAACCGGGAATGCTTCGTTAAAGAGGAGTTTTTTAGCTCAAAAAGTGATGCCCGGCCCTTGCGGGACTTCCTGTTGGGTTTAGCACAAAGCAGCAAGAGACTTTTTTGTACATCGTGGGCTGTTACATATGTCTACAAATTTTCGTAGCTCTAGCTGCTTCGTACAACTGAGAATTCTTCATTAAGAAGAATTTTTTTCCTTTGCAAACAAGTGCATGCCACGACAACAGCGTGCAGCGAAATAAAAAGCTTTCAATAACTTTTCATCTTCAACATCTTAAGATGAATCACACCAAGTTTGAAGATGATCGGATAAACTCTGTAAGAGGAGTTCGTTAAAATAGGACCCCTATGAAATGGCCAAAAAAATGGGAACACGTTCCAAAGTAAATCAAAATGGTGGACTTTCTGTTAGGTTTAGCATATGGTTCAAAAAGAGTTTTTTGTACCTTGAGGGCTGTTACATATGTCTTTAAATTTTGGTAACTCTAGGTGAAACGTACAGCCGGGAATGCTTCATTAAGTAAGAATTTTGAAACTCAATATTTGATGCCCCGCCTCTGGCGGACTTCATGTTGGGTTTAGCATATGGCACCAACAGACTTTTTTGTAGGTCATAGTCTGTTACATATGTGTACCAATTTTCGTAGCTCTAGGTTAAACATACAACCGGCAATACTACGTTTAGTAAGAGTTTTGAAACTCTAAATTTGATGCCCCACCGCCGTCATATAGTATGTCGAAAACTTTAGATTTTTTACCATGGTGTTGTCCCAGGTCTTGAGATGGTACATCCCAAGTTTGAAGTCAATTGGATTAACCGTGTAGGAGAAGCAGGCAAAAGTATGACCCCTGTAAATGTGCAAAAATTGGCCAAAATTGGACATTTAAATACTCATATCTCACTTCCTGTCTATTTTAGGGTACACACATCAAAGAAGTTTTTGTTCATCTGGATGTGCTACAGGTGCCACACAATTTTCATAGCCGTCGGACAATCGTAGCGGGCCAGGGATCTGTTTAACCTATGTAGGTGGCGCTATGGAGCCATTTTTCTGTTATCACCTATGGCGACTTTAAAATATCAAATTTTTCGCCAGGCCTGACATGTGTGTAAAGTTTGGTGAGTTTTCGTTCACGTTTAGTGTCTCAAAAATGTGATTGTTTGCGGAAAAGAATAATAACAAAAAATAAAAAGAAGAATAATAAGAATTCCTTGAAAAACAATAGGGACCTCGCAGCGGTCGCTGCTCGGGCCCTAATAATAATCCGATCGAAAAACAATAGGGACCTCGCAGCGGTAGCTGCTCGGGCCCTAATAATAACTAGAGCTGCGAGCAGCTATAAAGGGCCCTCGCAGCCCGGGCCACGTTGGGGTCCTTGCACGTTGGGGTACTTGCACGTTGGGGTACTGGCACGTTGGGGTACTGGCATATTGGAAGCAAAATTTCTTTGAAAATGGCATAATAAACGTTTACATGTAGAATATTTTTTTTGCCAGTGTCTGTCAAGCTCAACGGATTTTGGTGATTGTTAAGACCTGCAAAAATCAGCGTCCTTATTTATTTTTAGGCAATGAGTTGCCCTGATTGGTATTTTTTTGTAAAAGTGTATATACACATCATCGCTCGTTGTACTCATTGCACAATGTTTACTTTTATTGTCCAAAGGGGCAATCAAAAATGAATAAAACAAAATGGAAACGTACATACGTTTGGATCGGTGTGAAGCCAGTGAACAATTTGAGTGGTGGAAACTAAAAGAATATTCATAAATGACTTAGTCATCACACTTAGAATGAGTGTACATTTTTTGTACAAAATACCGTATGTGGGGTATTTTTTTAATTTTTTTTATATAAGCCTCAACGGCTAGGTGGCGCTGTATTTATAACTGAATGTTGTCATAGAGATACCTTCAGGCCTTGATTATAAGCATACATGTCAAGTGTGGGATTTTTTTTGGAGCATGTACCGTGGAGTTATTAAGCATATCCTTCATTCACGATATTGCTTTTAATGTCCATAGAGGCTATCAAAAATAAATAAAAATATATATATGTTTGGATAAGTCTGATGCCAGTGAACATTTTGAGTGGTGGAAACTAAAAGAATATTCATAAATGACTTCGTTATCACACTTAGAATGAGTTTACATTTTTTGTACAAAATACCGTATGTGGGGTATTTTTTTTTCATGCCTCAAGGGCTAGGTGGCGCTGCATATATAACTGAATGTTGTCATAGAGATAACTTCAGGCCTTGACGATAAACATACATGTCAAGTTTGGGATTTTTTGGAGCATGTACCGGGGAGTTATCAAGCATATCCTTTTTCATTGCAAAACACAAATTTTGATGCCCCGCCCTCATCATATAGTATTTCGAAAAGTCAAAATTTTTCCCCCTGTCGTTGGCTCAGGTCTTGACATGGTCCAGGCCAAGTCTTAACTCAGTCGGATGAAACGTGTAGGAGAGGTGGGCAAAAGTCTGCCCCCTGTGAATGTGCAAAAATCGTCAAAAATGGGACATTCAAAAATTCGTAGCTCACTTCCTGTTCATTTTAGCATATGGGTACAAGAGACTTTTTTGTAGGTCTTGGGCTCCCTCATACACCTGAAAATATTCGTCGTTCTTGCTTAAACGTACAACCGGGGCTGCTTCGTTAAAAATTTCGAGGGGGCGCTATTGAGTCATTTTTGTAAAAATAGCACAATCAACAATAAAATATTGCTAATTTTACCAGGCCAGATGTGTGTGCCAAGTTTCAGGAGTTTCTGTGCATGTTTAGACCCTCAAAACTGGCGTTGTTTTCTTGGCGAACAGCGCTTAGCCACGCCCACAGCAATTCGCGAAAACTTACAAACTTCGTGTTGTGACATCATGAAGGCCGAAACCCTCATCTGAGCAAATATGAGGTAGGTCCAGTTAACGTGTTTGGAGAAAAACGTAGAAGAAAATTCGTAAGAAAAAAAATTGCCACTAGGTGGCGCTATCAGTTAGATGAAATGTAAGTTAGTAGATGTCTTTAGAGCTGGACTCTCATCAAATGTGTGAAATTTTGAGAAGATAGGATCATCTCGGTCAAGTTAATGCAGCTTTTATTGTCACGAAAAATCTTCAGACTTTGCGTCACCGTAGCGGCCACGCCCTTTGGCGAAAAGTTACAATATTCGGTGTGGGGCATCATCAACATCTTAAGGCTTTTCTGACCAATTTTCAACTGGATCCCTTCAACGAGCTCAGCACAGTAGCTAAAAACGTAAAGTATGACATTTATTGTAACCACTAGGTGGCGCTATATGTATAACTGAATTTTGTCATATAGATGTTTTCAGGCCGTGACTATTACGTTGCCTGAGAAGTTTGAGATTTTTTGGAGCTTGCACATGGGAGTTATTCAGCATTTGCTCTTTCTGGACAAATGAAATTTTAAAGGCAATATTTGATGCCCCGCCCCCGTCATATAGTATTTCGAAAAGGCAAGACTTTTTGCCCAGCTGTTCTCTTAGGTCTTGAGATGATAAATACCAAGTTTGAAGTCAATGGGATGAAAAATGTTTGCATAGGGGGAAAAAGCATGACCACAGTGAATGTTCCAAAATAGGCCAAAATTGGACATTAAAAAATTCATAGCTCACTTCCTGTACATTTTAGCTACATGGTCCCAATAGACTTTTTTGTGCGTCTCGGGGTGCTACACGTGCCTGCCAATTTTCGTTGCTCTAGCTCAAACGTGCCGGGCTTGGTTTTTATTTTTCTATGCTAGGGGGCGCTATAGAGTCGCGTTGTTATAACGACTTCATAATATCAAATTTTTCGCCGGACCTGAGCAGTGTGCAAAGTTCGGTGAGTTTTCGTGAATATTTAGGTACCCAAAATCGCGATTGTTTGCGGAGAATAAAGAAGAAGAAGAATAACTAGAGCTGCGAGCAGCTATAAAGGGCCCTCGCAACCCGGGCCACGTTGGGGTATTTGCACGTCGGGGTCCTGGCATGTTGGGGTACTGTCAAATAGGAAACCATCTAAATTGTAAACGTTTTTGCCATGCTTTGTGTTTGTAAAGTTTCATGGAAAGGCCAAAAATGATGCACAATTAACAAAATAAAATCAAAATGGATTGTCACATGGCTATATAGAATACTTTTTGAATATATTAGGCATGCTTGCCAATATTGACACATCTAGCTGAATCATATAATCGGAAAGACTTCACAAAAATGTCTAGAGGGCGCTATTGAGCAATTTATTACAAATTGCACAACAAATCTCTAAATAAAATATTCATGTTCCAGACAGGTCTGGTGTGTGTGCAAAGTTTTGTGAGTTTTCGCCCATATTTAGACTCTCAAAAAAGCATTTTTCTTCACAAACAATGCATGGCTACAGCAAAGGCGTGTGACAAAATAAAACAATTCAATAACTTTTCATCTTAAATATCTTAAGATGAAACACGCCAAAGAATGAAGACGATCTGATAAGTTCTGTTGAAAATATGACCCCTATAAAAGGCCCCAAAAAATGGCAGACTTCCTGTTTGATTCAGCATATGGCTTTAGAAACCTTTTTGTAAGTCTTAGGCTGATAGGTATCCCAATTTTTACAAATCTAGCTGAATCATAAAATACAAAACATTTGCAAAAGCTTCATAAAAATGTCTAGAGGGTGCTATTGAACCATTTATTGCAAATTGAATAAGAAATCTCTAAAATATTCATGCTTATGACAAGCCTGATGTGTGTGTAAAGTTTCATGAGTTTTTGCACGTTTAGACCAAAAAAAGCAGCATTTTACTTGGCAAACAATGCATCGCCATGACAACGGCGTGCGACAAAATAAATAACTTTCGATAACTTTTCATCTTCAACATCTTAAGATGAATCACACCAAGTTTGGAGATGATCGGATAAACTCTGTAGGAGGAGTTCGTTAAAATAAGACCCCTATGAAATGGCCCAAAAAATGGCAACACGTTCCAAAGTAAATCAAAATGGCGGACTTCCTGTTCGGTTTAGCATATGGTTCAAAAAGAGTTTTTTGTACTTTAAGGGCTGTTACATATGTCTTCAAATTTTGGTAACTCTAGGTGAAATGTACAGCCGGGAATGCTTCATTAAGTAAGAATTTTGAAACACAAAATTTGATGCCTCGCCTCTGGCGGACTTCCTGTTAGGTTTAGCATATGGCACCAACAGGCTTTTTTGTAGATCATAGTCTGTTACATATGTGTACCAATTTTCGTAGCTCTTGATTAAACGTACAACCAGGAATGCTTCGTTAAAGAGGAGTTTTTTAGCTCAAAATGTGATGCCCGGCCCCTGGGGGACTTCCTGTTGGGTTTAGCACATAGCACCAAGAGACTTTTTTGTACATTGTGGGCTGTTACATATGTCTACAAATTTTCGTAGCTCTAGCTGCTTCGTACACCTGGGAATTCTTCATTAAGAAGAATTTTTTTTCTTAGGCGAACAAGTGCATGCCACGGCAACAGCGTGCGACGAAATAAAAAGCTTTCAATAACTTTTCATCTTCAACATCTTAAGATGAATCACACCAAGTTTGAAGATGATGGGATAAACTCTGTAGGAGGAGTTCGTTAAAATAAGACCCCTATGAAATGGCCAAAAAAATGGCAACACGTTCCAAAGTAAATCAAAATGGTGGACTTTCTGTTCGGTTTAGCACATGGTTCAAAAAGAGTTTTTTGTACCTTGAGGGCTGTTACATATGTCTTCAAATTTTGGTAACTCTAGGTGAAACGTACAGCCGGGAATGCTTCTTTAATTAAGAATTTTGAAACGCAAAATTAGATGCCCCGCCTCTGGCGGACTTCCCTTTGGGTTTAGCATATGGCACCAAAGACTTTTTTGTAGATCATAGTCTGTTACATATGTGTACCAATTTTCGTAGCTCTAGGTTAAACGTACAACCGGCAATACTATGTTAAGTAAGAATTTTGAAACTCTAAATTTGATGCCCCGCCGCCGTCATATAGTATGTCAAAAACTTTAGATTTTTTACCATGGTGTTGTCCCAGGTGTTGAGATGGTACATCCCAAGTTTGAACTCAATTGGGTTAACCGTGTAGGAGAAGTGGGCAAAAGTATGACCCCTGTAAATGTGCAAAAATGGGCCAAAATTGGACATTCAAATGATCATACCTCACTTCCTGTCTATTTTAAGGTACAACTATCAAAGAGGTTTTTGTTCATCTGGATGTGCTACAGGTGCCACACAATTTTCGTAGCCGTAGGACAATCGTAGCGGGACAGGGATCCGTTAAACCTATGTAGGTGGCGCTACAGAGCCATTTTTCTGTTATCATGTATGGCGACTTTAAAATATCAAATTTTTCGCCAGGCCTGATGTGCGTGTAAAGTTTGGTGAGTTTTCGTTCACGTTTAGTGTCTCAAAAATGCGATTGTTTGCGGAGAAGAAAAAGAAGAATAATAAGAAGAATTCCTACAAAAACAATAGGGCCTCGCAGCGGCACCGCCGCCGCCGCTGCTCGGGCCCTAATAACTAGAGCTGCGAGCAGCTATAAAGGGCCCTCGCAGCCCGGGCCACGTTGGGGTACTTGCACGTTGGGGAACTTGCACATTGGGGTACTGGCACATTGGAAGCAGAATTTCTTTGAAAATGGCATGATAAACATGTGGACTTTTTTTTTTTTTTTTTGCCAGGTGTGATGAGTGTGTCAAGCTCAATGGGTTTTGGTGATTGTTAAGATCTGCAAAAATCAGCGTCTTTTTTTTATTTTTAGGCAATGAGTTGCTCTGATTGGTATTTTTCGTAAAAGTATATATACACACATCATCGCTCGTACTCATTGCACAATGTTGCTTTTATTGTCCATAGAGGCGATATAAAACTAAATAAAAAATACGTATGTTTGGATCGGTCTGATACCAGTGAACATATTGAGTGGTGGAAAGTAAAAGAATATTCATAAATGACTTAGTTATCACACTTACAATGAGTTTACAATTTTTGCAAAAATACCGTAAGTGAGGCATTTTTTTTTATGCCTCAAGGACTAGGTGGCGCTGTATTTATAACTGAATTTTGTCATAGAGATACCTTCAGGCCTTGACTCTAAATATACATTTCAAATATGGGATTTTTTGGAGCATGTACCTGGGAGTTATTAAGCATAGCCTTCATTCACGATATTGCTTTTAATGTCCATAGAGGCTATCAAAAATACATAAAACTAAATAACAAAAATATGTATGTTTGGTTAGGTCTGATGCCAGTGAATATTTTGAGTGGTGGAAGGTAAAAGAATATTCCTAAATGACTTAGTTATCACACTTAGAATGAGTTTACATTTTTTGTACAAAATACCGTAAGTGGGGTATTTTTTTTTCATGCCTCAAGGGCTAGGTGGCGCTGCATATATAACTGAATGTTGTCATAGAGATACCTTCAGGCCTTGACGATAAACATACATGTCAAGTTTGGGATTTTTTGGAGCATGTACCGTGGAGTTATTAAGCCTATCCTTTTTCATTGCGAAACACAAACTTTGATGCCCCGCCCTCATCATATAGTATTCCGAAAAGTCAAGATTTTTCCGTCTGTTGTTGGCTCAGGTCTTGGCATGGTCCAGGTCAAGTCATAAGTCAGTCGGATAAAACGTGTAGGAGAAGTGGGCAAAAGTATGCCCTCTGAAAATGTGCAAAAATCGTAAAAAATGGGACATTCAAAAATTCGTAGCTCACTTCCTGTTCATTTTAGCATATGGGTCCAAGAGACTTTTTTGTAGGTCTTTGGCTCCCTCATACACGTAAAAATTTTCGTAGATCTTGCTTAAACGTACAATCGGGGCTACTTCGTTAAAAATTTCTAGGGGGCGCTATTGAGTCATTTTTGTAAAAATAGCACAATCAACAATAAAATATTGTTCATTTTACCAGGCCAGATGTGTGTGCCAAGTTTCATGAGTTTCTGCGCATGTTTAGACCCTCAAAACTGGCGTTGTTTTCTTGGCGAACAGTGCTTAGCCACGCCCACAGCGATTCGCGAAAACTCACAAACTTCGTGTTGTGACATCATGAAGGCCGAAACCCTCATCTGAGCAAATATGAGGTTGGTCCAGTTAACGTGTTTGGAGAAAAAATGTACAAGAAAATTCGTAAGAAAAAAAATTGCCACTAGGTGGCGCTATCAGTAAGATGAAATATAAGTTCGTAGATGTCTTTAGGGCTGGACTCTCATCAAATGTGTGAAATTTTGAGAAGATAGGATCATCTCGGTCAAGTTCATGCAGCTTTTATTGTCACGAAAAATCTTCAGACTTTGCGGCACCGTAGCGGCCACGCCCTTTGGCAAAAAGTTACTATATTCGGTGTTGGGCATCATCAACATCTTAAGGCTTTTCTGACCAACTTTCAACTGGATCCCTTCAACGAGCTCAGCGCAGTAGCTAAAAACGTAAAGTATGACATTTATTGTCACCACTAGGTGGCGCTATATGTATAACTGAATTTTATCATATAGATGTTTTCAGGCCGTGACTATTACGTTGCCTGAGAAGTTTGAGATTTTTTGGAGCTTGAACATGGGAGTTATTAAGCATTTGCTCTTTCTGGACAAATGAAATTTTAAAGACAATATTTGATGCCCCGCCCCCATCATATAGTATTTCGAAAAGGCAAGACTTTTTGCCCAGTTGTTCTCTCAGGTCTTGAGATTATAAATGCCAAGTTTGATGTGAATTGGATGAAAAATGTTTGCAGAGGGGGAAAAAGCATGACCACAGTGAATGTGCCAAAATAGGCCAAAATTGGACATAAAAAAATTCATAGCTCATTTCCTGTACATTTTAGCTACATGGTCCCAATAGACGTTTTTGTGCGTCTCGGGGTGCTACACGTGCCTGCCAATTTTCGTTGCTCTAGCTCAAACGTGCCAGGCTTGGTTTTTATTTTTCTACGCTAGGGGGCGCTATAGAGTCGCGTTGTTATGACGACTTCATAATATAAAATTTTTCGCCGGGCCTGAGGAGTGTGCAAAGTTTGGTGAGTTTTCGTGAATGTTTAGGTACTCAAAAATGCGATCGTTTACGGAGAAGAAGAAGAAGAAGAAGAAGAAGAAGAAGAATAACTAGAGCTGCGAGCAGCTATAAAGGGCCCTCGCAGCCCAGGCCACGTTGGGGTCCTTGCACGTTGGGGTACTTGCACGTTAGGGTACTGGCACGTTGGGGTACTGGCATATTGGAAGCAAAATTTCTTTGAAAATGGCATAATAAACGTTTACATGTAGAATATTTTTTTTGCCAGTGTGTGTCAAGCTCAACGGGTTTTGGTGATTGTTAAGACCTGCAAAAATCAGCGTCCTTATTTATTTTTAGGCAACGAGTTGCCCTGATTGGTATTTTTTGTAAAAGTGTATATATACATCATCGCTCGTTGTACTCATTGCACAATGTTACTTTTATTGTCCAAAGGGGCAATCAAAAATGAATAAAACAAAATGGAAACGTACATACGTTTGGATCGGTGTGAAGCCAGTTAACAATTTGAGTGGTGGAAACTAAAAGAATATTCATAAATGACTTAGTTATCACACTTAGAATGAGTTTACATTTTTTGTACAAAATACCGTATGTGTGTTTTTTTTTTTATATATTATGCCTCAAGGGCTAGGTGGCGCTGTATTTATAACTGAATGTTGTCGTAGAGATACCTTCAGGCCTTGATTATAAGCATACATGTCAAGTGTGGGATTTTTTTTGGAGCATGTACCGTGGAGTTATTATGCATATCCTTCATTCACGATATTGCTTTTAATGTCCACAGAGGCTATCAAAAATAAATAAAAATATATATATGTTTGGATAAGTCTGATGCCAGTGAACATTTTGAGTGGTGGAAACTAAAAAAATATTCATAAATGACTTAGTTATCACACTTAGAATGAGTGTACATTTTTTGTACAAAATACCGTATGTGGGGTATTTTTTTTTCATGCCTCAAGGGCTAGGTGGCGCTGCATATATAACTGAATGTTGTCATAGAGATAACTTCAGGCCTTGACGATAAACATACATGTCAAGTTTGGGATTTTTTGGAGCATGTACCGGGGAGTTATCAAGCATATCCTTTTTCATTGTGAAACACAAATTTTGATGCCCCGCCCTCATCATATAGTATTTCGAAAAGTCAAAATTTTTCCCCCTGTCGTTGGCTCAGGTCTTGACATGGTCCAGGCCAAGTCTTAACTCAGTCGGATGAAACGTGTAGGAGAAGTGGGCAAAAGTCTGCCCCCTGTGAATGTGCAAAAATCGTCAAAAATGGGACATTCAAAAATTCGTAGCTCACTTCCTGTTCATTTTAGCATATGGGTACAAGAGACTTTTTTGTAGGTCTTGGGCTCCCTCATACACCTAAAAATATTCGGCGTTCTTGCTTAAACGTACAACCGGGGCTGCTTCGTTAAAAATTTCGAGGGGGCGCTATTGAGTCATTTTTGTAAAAATAACACAATCAACAATAAAATATTGCTCATTTTACCAGGCCAGATGTGTGTGCCAAGTTTCAGGAGTTTCTGTGCATGTTTAGACCCTCAAAACTGGCGTTGTTTTCTTGGCGAACAGCGCTTAGCCACACCCACAGCAATTCGCGAAAACTCACAAACTTCGTGTTGTGACATCATGAAGGCCGAAACCCTCATCTGAGCAAATATGAGGTAGGTCCAGTTAACGTGTTTGGAGAAAAACGTAGAAGAAAATTCGTAATAAAAAAAATTGCCACTAGGTGGCGCTATCAGTTAGATGAAATATAAGTCAGTAGATGTCTTTAGGGCTGGACTCTCATCAAATGTGTGAAATTTTGAGAAGATAGGATCATCTCGGTCAAGTTAATGCAGCTTTTATTGTCACGAAAAATCTTCAGACTTTGCGTCACCGTAGCGGCCACGCCCTTTGGCGAAAAGTTACAATATTCGGTGTGGGGCATTATCAACATCTTAAGGCTTTTCTGACCAATTTTTAAATGGATCCCTTCAACAACCTCAGCACAGTAGCTAAAAACGTAAAGTATGACATTTATTGTAACCACTAGGTGGCGCTATATGTATAACTGAATTTTATCATATAGATGTTTTCAGGCCGTGACTATTACGTTGCCTGAGAAGTTTGAGATTTTTTGGAGCTTGAACATGGGAGTTATTAAGCATTTGCTCTTTCTGGACAAATGAAATTTTAAAGGCAATATTTGATGCCCCGCCCCCGTCATATAGTATTTCAAAAAGGCAAGATGTTTTGCCCAGTTGTTCTCTCAGGTTTTGAGATGATAAATGCCAAGTTTGAAGTCAATTGGATGAAAAATGTTTGCAAAGGGGGAAAAAGCATGACCACAGTGAATGTGCCAAAATAGGCCAAAATTGGACATTAAAAAATTCATAGCTCACTTCCTGTACATTTTAGCTACATGGTCCCAATAGACTTTTTTGTGCGTCTCGGGGTGCTACACGTGCCTGCCAATTTTCGTTGCTCTAGCTCAAACGTGCCGGGCTTGGTTTTTATTTTTTCTACGCTAGGGGGCGCTATAGAGTCGCGTTGTTATGACGACTTCATAATATCAAATTTTTCGCCGGGCCTGAGGAGTGTGCAAAGTTCGGTGAGTTTTCGTGAATGTTTAGGTACCCAAAATCGGGATCGTTTGCGGAGAATAAAGAAGAAGAAGAAGAATAATAATAACTAGAGCTGCGAGCAGCTATAAAGGGCCCTCGCAGCCCGGGCCACGTTGGGGTCCTTGCACATTGGGGTACTTGCACGTTGGGGTACTGGCACGTTGGGGTACTGGCATATTGGAAGCAAAATTTCTTTGAAAATGGCATAATAAACGTTTACATGTAGAATATTTTTTTGCCAGTGTGTGTGTCAAGCTCAACGGGTTTTGGTGATTGTTAAGACCTGCAAAAATCAGCGTCCTTTTTTATTTTTAAGCAATGAGTTGCCCTGATTGGTATTTTTTTGTAAAAGTGTATATACACATCATCGCTCGTTGTACTCATTGCACAATGTTACTTTTATTGTCCAAAGGGGCAATCAAAAATGAATAAAACAAAATGGAAACGTACATACGTTTGGATCGGTGTGAAGCCAGTGAACAATTTGAGTGGTGGAAACTAAAAGAATATTCATAAATGACTTAGTTATCACACTTAGAATGAGTGTACATTTTTTGTACAAAATACCGTATGTGGGGTATTTTATTTTTTTTTTATATAAGCCTCAAGGGCTAGGTGGCGCTGTATTTATAACTGAATGTTGTCATAGAGATACCTTCAGGCCTTGATTATAAGCATACATGTCAAGTGTGGGATTTTTTTTTGGAGCATGTACCGTGGAGTTATTAAGCATATCCTTCATTCACGATATTGCTTTTAATGTCCATAGAGGCTATCAAAAATAAATAAAAAAATATATATGTTTGGATAAGTCTGATGCCAGTGAACATTTTGAGTGGTGGAAACTAAAAAAATATTCATAAATGACTTAGTTATCACACTTAGAATGAGTGTACATTTTTTGTACAAAATACCGTATGTGGGGTATTTTTTTTTCATGCCTCAAGGGCTAGGTGGCGCTGCATATATAACTGAATGTTGTCATAGAGATAACTTCAGGCCTTGACGATAAACATACATGTCAAGTTTGGGATTTTTTGGAGCATGTACCGGGGAGTTATCAAGCATATCCTTTTTCATTGTGAAACACAAATTTTGATGCCCCGCCCTCATCATATAGTATTTCGAAAAGTCAAAATTTTTCCCCCTGTCGTTGGCTCAGGTCTTGACATGGTCCAGGCCAAGTCTTAACTCAGTCGGATGAAACGTGTAGGAGAAGTGGGCAAAAGTCTGCCCCCTGTGAATGTGCAAAAATCGTCAAAAATGGGACATTCAAAAATTCGTAGCTCACTTCCTGTTCATTTTAGCATATGGGTACAAGAGACTTTTTTGTAGGTCTTGGGCTCCCTCATACACTTAAAAATATTCGGCGTTCTTGCTTAAACGTACAACCGGGGCTGCTTTGTTAAAAATTTCAAGGGGGCGCTATTGAGTCATTTTTGTAAAAATAGCACAATCAACAATAAAATATTGCTCATTTTACCAGGCCAGATGTGTGTGCCAAGTTTCAGGAGTTTCTGTGCATGTTTAGACCCTCAAAACTGGCGTTGTTTTCTTGGCGAACAGCGCTTAGCCACGCCTACAGCAATTCGCGAAAACTCACAAACTTCGTGTTGTGACATCATGAAGGCCGAAACCCTCCTCTGAGCAAATATGAGGTAGGTCCAGTTAACGTGTTTGGAGAAAAACGTAGAAGAAAATTCGTAAGAAAAAAAATTGCCACTAGGTGGCGCTATCAGTTAGATGAAATGTAAGTTAGTAGATGTCTTTAGAGCTGGACTCTCATCAAATGTGTGAAATTTTGAGAAGATAGGATCATCTCGGTCAAGTTAATGCAGCTTTTATTTTCACGAAAAATCTTCATATTTTGCGTCACCGTAGCGGCCACGCCCTTTGACGAAAAGTTACAATATTCGGTGCGGGGCATGATCAACATCTTAAGGCTTTTCTGACCAATTTTCAAATGGATCCCTTCAACAAGCTCAGCACAGTAGCTAAAAATGTAAAGTATGACATTTATTGTAACCACTAGGTGGCGCTATATGTATAACTGAATTTTGTCATATAGATGTTTTCAGGCTGTGACTATTACGTTGCCTGAGAAGTTTGAGATTTTTTGGAGCTTGAACATGGGAGTTATTAAGCATTTGCTCTTTCTGGACAAATGAAATTTTAAAGGCAATATTTGATGCTCCGCCCCCGTCGTATAGTATTTCGAAAAGGCAAGATGTTTTGCCCAGCTGTTCTCTTAGGTCTTGAGATGATAAATGCCAAGTTTGAAGTCAATTGGATGAAAAATGTTTGCAAAGGGGGAAAAAGCATGACCACAGTGAATGTGCCAAAATAGGCCAAAATTGGACATTAAAAAATTCATAGCTCACTTCCTGTACATTTTAGCTACATGGTCCCAATAGACTTTTTTGTGCGTCTCGGGGTGCTACACGTGCCTGCCAATTTTCGTTGCTCTAGCTCAAACGTGTCGGGCTTGGTTTTTATTTTTCTACGCTAGGGGGCGCTATAGAGTCGCGTTGTTATAACGACTTCATAATATCAAATTTTTCGCCGGACCTGAGGAGTGTGCAAAGTTTGGTGAGTTTTCGTGAATATTTAGGTACCCAAAATCACGATTGTTTGCGGAGAATAAAGAAGAAGAAGAAGAAGAATAATAATAATAATAATAATAATAATAATAATAATAATAATAATAATAATAATAATTTTTACAAAAACAATAGGGACCTCGCAGCGGTCGCTGCTCGGGCCCTAATAACTAGAGCTGCGAGCAGCTATAAAGGGCCCTCGCAGCCCGGGCCACGTTGGGGTACTTGCACGTTGGGGTACTGGCACGTTGGGGTACTGGCATATTGGAAGCAAAATTTCTTTGAAAATGGCATAATAAACGTTTACATGTAGAATATTTTTTTGCCAGTGTGTGTGTCAAGCTCAACGGGTTTTGGTGATTGTTAAGACCTGCAAAAATCAGCGTCCTTTTTTATTTTTAGGCAATGAGTTGCCCTGATTGGTATTTTTTGTAAAAGTGTATATACACATCATCGCTCGTTGTACTCATTGCACAATGTTACTTTTATTGTCCAAAGGGGCAATCAAAAATGAATAAAACAAAATGGAAACGTACATACGTTTGGATCGGTGTGAAGCCAGTGAACAATTTGAGTGGTGGAAACTAAAAGAATATTCATAAATGACTTAGTCATCACACTTAGAATGAGTTTACATTTTTTGTACAAAATACCGTATGTTTTTTTTATTTTTTATATAAGCCTCAAGGGCTAAGTGGCGCTGTATTTCTAACTGAATGTTGTCATCGAGATACCTTCAGGCCTTGATTATAAGCATACATGTCAAGTGTGGGATTTTTTTTGGAGCATGTACCGTGGAGTTATTAAGCATATCTTTCATTCACGATATTGCTTTTAATGTCCACAGAGGCTATCAAAAATAAATAAAAATATATATATGTTTGGATAAGTCTGATTCCAGTGAACATTTTGAGTGGTGGAAACTAAAAGAATATTCATAAATGACTTAGTTATCACACTTAGAATGAGTTTACATTTTTTGTACAAAATACCATATGTGGGGTATTTTTTTTTTATGCCTCAAGGGCTAGGTGGCGCTGCATATATAACTGAATGTTGTCATAGAGATAGCTTCAGGCCTTGACGATAAACATACATGTCAAGTTTGGGATTTTTTGGAGCATGTACCGGGGAGTTATTAAGCATATCCTTTTTCAGTGCGAAACACAAATTTTGATGCCCCGCCTTCATCATATAGTATTTCGAAAGGTCAAGATTTTTCCCCCTGTCATTGGCTCAGGTCTTGACATGGTCCAGGTCAAGTCTTAACTCAGTCAGATGAAACGTGTAGGAGAAGTGGGCAAAAGTCTGCCCCCTGTGAATGTGCAAAAATCGTCAAAAATGGGACATTCAAAAATTCGTAGCTCACTTCCTGTTCATTTTAGCATATGGGTCCAAGAGGCTTTTTTGTAGGTCTTGGGCTCCCTCATACACCTAAAAATATTCGTCGTTCTTGCTTAAACGTACAACCGGGGCTGCTTCGTTAAAAACCTCTAGGGGGCGCTATTGAGTCATTTTTGTAAAAATAGCACAATCAACAATAAAATATTGCTCATTTTACCAGGCCAGATGTGTGTGCCAAGTTTCATGAGTTTCTGTGCATGTTTAGACCCTCAAAACTGGCGTTGTTTTCTTGGCGAACAGCGCTTAGCCACGCCCACAGCAATTCGCGAAAACTCACAAACTTCGTGTTGTGACATCATGAAGGCCAAAACCCTCATCTGAGCAAATATGAGGTAGGTCCAGTTAACGTGTTTGGAGAAAAACGTAGAAGAAAATTCGTAAGAAAAAAAATTGCCACTAGGTGGCGCTATCAGTTAGATGAAATATAAGTCAGTAGATGTCTTTAGGGCTGGACTCTCATCAAATGTGTGAAATTTTGAGAAGATAGGATCATCTCGGTCAAGTTAATGCAGCTTTTATTTTCACGAAAAATCTTCAGACTTTGCGTCACCGTAGCGGCCACGCCCTTTGGCGAAAAGTTACAATATTCGGTGTGGGGCATGATCAACATCTTAAGGCTTTTCTGACCAATTTTCAAATGGATCCCTTCAACAAGCTCAGCACAGTAGCTAAAAACTTAAAGTATGACATTTATTGTAACCACTAGGTGGCGCTATATGTATAACTGAATTTTATCATATAGATGTTTTCAGGCCGTGACTATTACGTTGCCTGAGAAGTTTGAGATTTTTTAGAGCTTGAACATGGGAGTTATTAAGCATTTGCTCTTTCTGGACAAATGAAATTTTAAAGGCAATATTTGATGCCCCGCCCCCGTCATATAGTATTTCGAAAAGGCAAGACTTTTTGCCCAGCTGTTCTCTTAGGTCTTGAGATGATAAATACCAAGTTTGAAGTCAATGGGATGAAAAATGTTTGCATAGGGGGAAAAAGCATGACCACAGTGAATGTGCCAAAATAGGCCAAAGTTGGACATTAAAAAATTCATAGCTCACTTCCTGTACATTTTAGCTACATGGTCCCAATAGACTTTTTTGTGCGTCTCGGGGTGCTACACGTGCCTGCCAATTTTCGTTGCTCTAGCTCAAACGTGCCGGGCTTGGTTTTTATTTTTCTATGCTAGGGGGCGCTATAGAGTCGCGTTGTTATAACGACTTCATAATATCAAATTTTTCGCCGGACCTGAGGAGTGTGCAAAGTTCGGTGAGTTTTCGTGAATATTTAGGTACCCAAAATTGCGATTGTTTGCGGAGAATAAAGAAGAAGAATAATAATAATAACTAGAGCTGCGAGCAGCTATAAAGGGCCCTCGCAGCCCGGGCCACGTTGGGGTCCTTGCACGTTGGGGTACTTGTACGTTAGGGTACTGGCACGTTGGGGTACTGGCATATTGGAAGCAAAATTTCTTTGAAAATGGCATAATAAACGTTTACATGTAGAATATTTTTTTTGCCAGTGTGTGTCAAGCTCAACGGGTTTTGGTGATTGTTAAGACCTGCAAAAATCAGCGTCCTTTTTTATTTTTAGGCAATGAGTTGCCCTGATTGGTATTTTTTGTAAAAGTGTATATAGACATCATCGCTCGTTATACTCATTGCACAATGTTACTTTTATTGTCCAAAGGGGCAATCAAAAATGAATAAAACAAAATGGAAACATACATACGTTTGGATCGGTGTGAAGCCAGTGAACAATTTGAGTAGTGGAAACTAAAAGAATATTAATAAATGACTTAGTTATCACACTTAGAATGAGTTTACATTTTTTGTACAAAATACCGTATGTGTTTTTTTTTTTTATGCCTCAAGGGCTAGATGGCGCTTTATTTATAACTGAATGTTTTCATAGAGATACCTTCAGGCCTTGATTATAAGCATACATGTCCAGTGTGGGATTTTTTTTGGAGCATGTACCGTGGAGTTATTAAGCATATCCTTCATTCACGATATTGCTTTTAATGTCCATAGAGGCGATAAAAAATAAATAAAAATATATATATGTTTGGATAAGTCTGATGCCAGTGAACATTTTGAGTGGTGGAAACTAAAAGAATATTCATAAATGACTTAGTTATCACACTTAGAATGAGTTTACATTTTTTGGACAAAATACCGTATGTGGGGTATTTTATTTTATGCCTCAAGGGCTAGGTGGCGCTGTATATATAACTGAATATTGTCATAGAGATACCTTCAGGCCTTGACGATAAACATACATGTCAAGTTTGGGATTTTTTGGAGCATGTACCGGGGAGTTATCAAGCATATCCTTTTTCATTGTGAAACACAAATTTTGATGCCCCGCCCTCATCATATAGTATTTCGAAAAGTCAAGATTTTCCCCCCTGTCGTTGGCTCAGGTCTTGACATGGTCCAGGTCAAGTCTTAACTCAGTTGGATGAAACGTGGAGAAGAAGTGGGCAAAAGTATGCCCCCTGTAAATGTGCAAAAATCATCAAAAATGGGACAATCGGGTTGTGGGGTACTGGCATATTGGAAGCAAAATTTCTTTGAAAATGGCATAATAAACCTTTACATGTAGAATATTTTTTTTGCCAGTGTGTGTCAAGCTCAACGGGTTTTGGTGATTGTTAAGACCTGCAAAAATCAGCGTCCTTTTTTATTTTTAGGCAATGAGTTGCCCTGATTGGTATTTTTTGTAAAAGTGTATATATACATCATCGCTCGTTGTACTCATTGCACAATGTTACTTTTATTGTCCAAAGGGGCAATCAAAAATGAATAAAACAAAATGGAAACGTACATACGTTTGGATCGGTGTGAAGCCAGTGAAAAATTTGAGTGGTGGAAACTAAAAGAATATTCATAAATGACTTAGTCATCACACTTAGAATGAGTTTACATTTTTTTGTACAAAATACCGTATGTGTTTTTTTTTTTTTTATGGCTCAGGTCTTGACATGGTCCAGGTCAAGTCTTAACTCAGTCAGATGAAACGTGTAGGAGAAGTGGGCAAAAGTCTGCCCCCTGTGAATGTGCAAAAATTGTCAAAAATGGGACATTCAAAAATTCGTAGCTCACTTCCTGTTCATTTTAGCATATGGGTCCAAGAGACTTTTTTTGTAGGACTTGGGCTCCCTCATACACCTAAAAATATTCGTCGTTCTTGCTTAAACGTACAACTGGGGCTGTTTCGTTAAAGATTTCTAGGGGGCGCTATTGAGTCATTTTTGTAAAAATAGCACAATCGCCGATAAAAAATTGCTCATTTTGCCAGGCCAGCTGTGTGTGCCAAGTTTCGTGTGTTTCTGTGCCAGTTTAGGCCCTCAAAATTGGCGTTGTTTTCTTGGCGAACAGCGCTTAGCCACGCCCACAGCGACTCGCGAAAACTCACAAACTTCGTGTTGTGACAGCATGAAGGCCGACACCCTCATCTGAGCAAATATGAGGTAGGTCCAGTTAACATGGTTGGAGAAAAACATTGAAGAAAAATCGTAAGAAAAAAAATTGCCAGTAGGTGGCGCTATCAGTAAGATGAAATATAAGTTTGTAGATGTCTTTAGGGCTGGACTCTCATCAATTGTGTACAATTTTGAGAAGATAGCATCATCTCGGTCAAGTTAATGCAGCTTTTGTTGTCACGAGAAATCTTCAGACTTTGCGGCACCGTAGCGGCCACGCCCTTTGGCGAAAAGTTACAATATTCGGTGTGGGGCATGATCAACATCTTAAGGCTTTTCTGACCAATTTTCAACTGGATCCCTTCAACGAGCTCAGCACAGTAGCTAAAAACGTAAAGTATGACAATTATTGTTACCACTAGGTGGCGCTACATGGATAACTGAATTTTATCATATAGATGTTTTTAGGCCGTGACTATTAAGTTGCCTGAGAAGTTTGAGATTTTTTGGAGCTTGAACATGGGAGTTATTAAGCATTTGCTCTTTCTGGACAAATGAAATTTTAAAGGCAATATTTGATGCCCCGCCCCCGTCATATAGTATTTCGAAAAGGCAAGATTTTTTCCCCAGTTGTTCTCTCATGTCTTGAGATGATAAATGCCAAGTTTGAAGTCAATTGGATGAAAAATGTTTGCAAAGGGGGAAAAAGCATGACCACAGTGAATGTGCCAAAATAGGCCAAAATTGGACATTAAAAAATTCATAGCTCACTTCCTGTACATTTTAGCTACATGGTCCCAATAGACTTTTTTGTGCGTCTCGGCGTGCTACACGTGCCTGCCAATTTTCGTTGCTCTAGCTCAAACATGCCGGGCTTGGTTTTTATTTTTCTATGCTAGGGGGCGCTATAGAGTCGCGTTGTTATGACGACTTCATAATATCAAATTTTTCGCCGGGCCTGAGGAGTGTGCAAAGTTTGGTGAGTTTTCGTAAATGTTTAGGTACCCAAAATCGTGATCGTTTACGGAGAAGAAGAAGAAGAAGAATAATAATAATAATAATAATCCGATCGAAAAACAATAGGGACCTCGCAGCGGTAGCTGCTCGGGCCCTAATAATAATTTTTACAAAAACAATAGGGACCTCGCAGCGGTCGCTGCTCGGGCCCTAATAATAATTTTTACAAAAACAATAGGGACCTAATAACTAGAGCTGCGAGCAGCTATAAAGGGCCCTCGCAGCCCGGGCCACGTTGGGGTACTTGCACGTTGGGGTACTTGCACATTGGGGTACTGGCACATTGGAAGCAGAATTTTTTTGAAAATGGCATGATAAACATGTGGATTTTTTTTTTTTTTTGCCAGGTGTGATGAGTGTGTCAAGCTCAATGGGTTGTGGTGATTGTTAAGATCTGCAAAAATCAGCGTCTTTTTTTATTTTTAGGCAATGAGTTGCCCTGATTGGTATTTTTCGTAAAAGTATATATACACACATCATTGCTCGTACTCATTGCACAATGTTGCTTTTATTGTCCATAGAGGCGATCAAAGAAAATGAAACTAAATTAAAAAAGTACATATGTTTGGATCGGTCTGATGCCAGTGAACACATTGAGTGGTGGAAAGTAAAAGAATATTCATAAATGACTTAGTTATCAAACTTACGAGTTTACAATTTTTGCAAAAATACCGTAAGTGAGGCATTTTTTTTTTTTATGCCTTAAGGACTAGGTGGCGCTGTATTTATAACTGAATTTTGTCATAGAGATACCTTCAGGCCTTGACTATAAATATACATTTCAAGTATGGGATTTTTTGGAGCATGTACCTGGGAGTTATTAAGCATAGCCTTCATTCACGATATTGCTTTTAATGTCCATAGAGGCTATCAAAAATACATAAAACTAAATAACAAAAATATGTATGTTTGTTTAGGTCTGATGCCAGTGAACATTTTGAGTGGTGGAAAGTAAAAGAATATTCATAAATGACTTCATGATCACACTGAGAATGAGTTTACAATTTTTGTAAAAATACCGCAAGTGGGGTATTTTTTTTTCATGCCTCAAGGGCTAGGTGGCGCTGTATTTCTAACTGAATGTTGTCATCGAGATACCTTCAGGCCTTGATTATAAGCATACATGTCAAGTGTGGGATTTTTTTTTGGAGCATGTACCGTGGAGTTATTATGCATATCCTTCATTCACGATATTGCTTTTAATGTCCACAGAGGCTATCAAAAATAAATAAAAATATATATATGTTTGGATAAGTCTGATGCCAGTGAACATTTTGAGTGGTGGAAACTAAAAGAATATTCATAAATGACTTCGTTATCACACTTAGAATGAGTTTACATTTTTTGTACAAAATACCGTATGTGGGGTATTTTTTTTATGCCTCAAAGGCTAGGTGACGCTGCATATATAACTGAATGTTGTCATAGAGATAGCTTCAGGCCTTGACGATAAACATATATGTCAAGTTTGGGATTTTTTGGAGCATGTACCGGGGCGTTATTAAACATATCCTTTTTCAGTGCGAAACACAAATTTTGATGCCCCGCCTTCATCATATAGTATTTCGAAAGGTCAAGATTTTTCCCCCTGTCGTTGGCTCAGGTCTTGACATGGTCCAGGTCAAGTCTTAACTCAGTCAGATGAAACGTGTAGGAGAAGTGGGCAAAAGTCTGCCCCCTGTGAATGTGAAAAAATTGTCAAAAATGGGACATTCAAAAATTCGTAGCTCACTTCCTGTTCATTTTAGCATATGGGTCCATTAGACTTTTTTGTAGGTCTTGGGCTCCCTCATACACCTAAAAATATTCGTCGTTCTTGCTTAAACGTACAACCGGGGCTGCTTCGTTAAAAACTTCTAGGGGGCGCTATTGAGTCATTTTTGTAAAAATAGCACAATCAACAATAAAATATTGCTCATTTTACCAGGCCAGATGTGTGTGCCAAGTTTCATGAGTTTCTGTGCATGTTTAGACCCTCAAAACTGGCGTTATTTTCTTGGCGAACAGCGCTTAGCCACACCCACAGCAATTCGCGAAAACTCACAAACTTCGTGTTGTGACATCATGAAGGCCGAAACCCTCATCTGAGCAAATATGAGGTAGGTCCAGTTAACGTGTTTGGAGAAAAACGTAGAAGAAAATTCGTAATAAAAAAAATTGCCACTAGGTGGCGCTATCAGTTAGATGAAATATAAGTCAGTAGATGTCTTTAGGGCTGGACTCTCATCAAATGTGTGGAATTTTGAGAAGATAGGATCATCTCGGTCAAGTTAATGCAGCTTTTATTTTCACGAAAAATCTTCAGACTTTGCGTCACCGTAGCGGCCACGCCCTTTGGCGAAAAGTTACAATATTCGGTGTGGGGCATGATCAACATCTTAAGCCTTTTCTGACCAATTTTCAAATGTATCCCTTCAACAAGCTCAGCACAGTAGCTAAAAACGTAAAGTATGACATTTATTGTAACCACTAGGTGGCGCTATATGTATAACTGAATTTTATCATATAGATGTTTTCAGGCCGTGACTATTACGTTGCCTGAGAAGTTTGAGATTTTTTGGAGCTTGAACATGGGAGTTATTAAGCATTTGCTCTTTCTGGACAAATGAAATTTTAAAGGCAATATTTGATGCCCCGCCCCCGTCATATAGTATTTCAAAAAGGCAAGATGTTTTGCCCAGTTGTTCTATCAGGTCTTGAGATGATAAATGCCAAGTTTGAAGTCAATTGGATGAAAAATGTTTGCAAAGGGGGAAAAAGCATGACCACAGTGAATGTGCCAAAATAGGCCAAAATTGGACATAAAAAAATTCATAGCTCACTTCCTGTACATTTTAGCTACTTGGTCCCAATAGACTTTTTTGTGCGTCTCGGGGTGCTACACGTGCCTGCCAATTTTTGTTGCTCTAGCTCAAACGTGCCGGGCTTGGTTTTTATTTTTCTACGCTAGGGGGCGCTATCGAGTCGCATTGTTATGACGACTTAATAATATCACATTTTTCGCCGGGCCTGAGGAGTGTGCAAAGTTCGGTGAGTTTTCGTGAATGTTTAGGTACCCAAAATCGCGATCGTTTGCGGAGAATAAAGAATAATAATAATAATAATAATAATAATAATTTTTACAAAAACAATAGGGACCTCGCAGCGGTCGCTGCTCGGGCCCTAACTAGAGCTGCGACCAGCTATAAAGGGGCCTCGCAGCCCGGGCCACGTTGGGGTCCTTGCACGTTGGGGTACTGGCATATTGGAAGCAAAATTTCTTTGAAAATGGCATAATAAACGTTTACATGTAGAATATTTTTTTTTGCCAGTGTGTGTCAAGCTCAACGGGTTTTGGTGGTTGTTAAGACCTGCAAAAATCAGCGTCTTTTTTTATTTTTAGGCAATGAGTTGCCCTGATTGGTATTTTTTGTAAAAGTGTATATACACATCATCGCTCGTTGTACTCATTGCACAATGTTACTTTTATTGTCCAAAGGGGCAATCAAAAATGAATAAAACAAAATGGAAACGTACATACGTTTGGATCGGTGTGAAGCCAGTGAACAATTTGAGTGGTGGAAACTAAAAGAATATTCATAAATGACTTAGTTATCACACTTAGAATGAGTGTACATTTTTTGTACAAAACACCGTATGTGTTTTTTTTTATATATATATATATATAAATGCCTCAAGGGCTAGGTGGCGCTGTATTTATAACTGAATGTTGTCATAGAGATACCTTCAGGCCTTGATTATAAGCATACATGTCAAGTGTGGGATTTTTTTTGGAGCATGTACCGTGGAGTTATTAAGCATATCCTTCATTCACGATATTGCTTTTAATGTCCATAAAGGCTATCAAAAATAAATAAAAATATATATATGTTTGGATAAGTCTGATGCCAGTGAACATTTTGAGTGGTGGAAACTAAAAGAATATTCATAAATGACTTAGTTATCACACTTAGAATGAGTTTACATTTTTTGTACAAAATACCGTATGTGGGGTATTTTTTTTTTATGCCTCAAGGGCTAGGTGGCGCTGCATATATAACTGAATGTTGTCATAGAGATAACTTCAGGCCTTGACGATAAACATACATGTCAAGTTTGGGATTTTTTGGAGCATGTACCGGGGAGTTATCAAGCATATCCTTTTTCATTGCGAAACACAAATTTTGATGCCCCGCCCTCATCATATAGTATTTTGAAAAGTCAAAAATTTTCCCCCTGTCGTTGGCTCAGGTCTTGACATGGTCCAGGCCAAGTCTTAACTCAGTCGGATGAAACGTGTAGGAGAAGTGGGCAAAAGTCTGCCCCCTGTGAATGTGCAAAAATCGTCAAAAATGGGACATTCAAAAATTCGTAGCTCACTTCCTGTTCATTTTAGCATATGGGTACAAGAGACTTTTTTGTAGGTCTTGGGCTCCCTCATACACCTAAAAATATTCGTCGTTCTTGCTTAAACGTACAACTGGGGCTGTTTCGTTAAAGATTTCTAGGGGGCGCTATTGAGTCATTTTTGTAAAAATAGCACAATCGCGATAAAAAATTGCTCATTTTGCCAGGCCAGCTGTGTGTGCCAAGTTTCGTGTGTTTCTGTGCCAGTTTAGGCCCTCAAAATTGGCGTTGTTTTCTTGGCGAACAGCGCTTAGCCACGCCCACAGCGACTCGCGAAAACTCACAAACTTCGTGTTGTGACAGCATGAAGGCCGACACCCTCATCTGAGCAAATATGAGGTAGGTCCAGTTAACATGGTTGGAGAAAAACATTGAAGAAAAATCGTAAGAAAAAAAATTGCCACTAGGTGGCGCTATCAGTAAGATGAAATATAAGTTTGTAGATGTCTTTAGGGCTGGACTCTCATCAATTGTGTACAATTTTGAGAAGATAGCATCATCTCGGTCAAGTTAATGCAGCTTTTGTTGTCACGAGAAATCTTCAGACTTTGCGGCACCGTAGCGGCCACGCCCTTTGGCGAAAAGTTACAATATTCGGTGTGGGGCATGATCAACATCTTAAGGCTTTTCTGACCAATTTTCAACTGGATCCCTTCAACGAGCTCAGCACAGTAGCTAAAAACGTAAAGTATGACAATTATTGTTACCACTAGGTGGCGCTACATGGATAACTGAATTTTATCATATAGATGTTTTCAGGCCGTGACTATTAAGTTGCCTGATAAGTTTGAGATTTTTTGGAGCTTGAACATGGGAGTTATTAAGCATTTGCTCTTTCTGGACAAATGAAATTTTAAAGGCAATATTTGATGCCCCGCCCCCGTCATATAGTATTTCGAAAAGGCAAGATTTTTTCCCCAGTTGTTCTCTCAGGTCTTGAGATGATAAATGCCAAGTTTGAAGTCAATTGGATGAAAAATGTTTGCAAAGGGGGAAAAAGCATGACCACAGTGAATGTGCCAAAATAGGCCAAAATTGGACATTAAAAAATTCATAGCTCACTTCCTGTACATTTTAGCTACATGGTCCCAATAGACTTTTTTGTGCGTCTCGGGGTGCTACACGTGCCTGCCAATTTTCGTTGCTCTAGCTCAAACATGCCGGGCTTGGTTTTTATTTTTCTATGCTAGGGGGCGCTATAGAGTCGCGTTGTTATGACGACTTCATAATATCAAATTTTTCGCCGGGCCTGAGGAGTGTGCAAAGTTTGGTGAGTTTTCGTAAATGTTTAGGTACCCAAAATCGTGATCGTTTACGGAGAATAATAATAATAATAATAATAATAATAATAATAATAATCCGATCGAAAAACAATAGGGACCTCGCAGCGGTAGCTGCTCGGGCCCTAATAATAATAATAATAATAATTTTTACAAAAACAATAGGGACCTCGCAGCGGTCGCTGCTCGGGCCCTAATAATAATAATAATTTTTACAAAAACAATAGGGACCTCGCAGCGGTCGCTGCTCGGGCCCTAATAATAATAATTTTTACAAAAACAATAGGGACCTCGCAGCGGTAGCTGCTCGGGCCCTAATAATAATAATAATAATAATTTTTACAAAAACAATAGGGACCTCGCAGCGGTCGCTGCTCGGGCCCTAATAATAATTTTTACAAAAACAATAGGGACCTCGCAGCGGTCGCTGCTCGGGCCCTAATAATAATAATAATAACTAGAGCTGCGAGCAGCTATAAAGGGCCCTCGCAGCCCGGGCCACGTTGGGGTCCTTGCACGTTGGGGTACTTGCACGTTAGGGTACTGGCACGTTGGGGTACTGGCATATTGGAAGCAAAATTTCTTTGAAAATGGCATAATAAACGTTTACATGTAGAATATTTTTTTTGCCAGTGTCTGTCAAGCTCAACGGATTTTGGTGATTGTTAAGACCTGCAAAAATCAGCGTCCTTATTTATTTTTAGGCAATGAGTTGCCCTGATTGGTATTTTTTTGTAAAAGTGTATATACACATCATCGCTCGTTGTACTCATTGCACAATGTTACTTTTATTGTCCAAAGGGGCAATCAAAAATGAATAAAACAAAATGGAAACGTACATACGTTTGGATCGGTGTGAAGCCAGTGAACAATTTGAGTGGTGGAAACTAAAAGAATATTCATAAATGACTTAGTTATCACACTTAGAATGAGTTTACATTTTTTGTACAAAATACCGTAAGTTAGTAGATGTCTTTAGATCTGGACTCTCATCAAATGTGTGAAATTTTGAGAAGATAGGATCATCTCGGTCAAGTTAATGCAGCTTTTATTGTCACGAAAAATCTTCAGACTTTGCGTCACCGTAGCGGCCACGCCCTTTGGCGAAAAGTTACAATATTCGGTGTGGGGCATCATCAACATCTTAAGGCTTTTCTGACCAATTTTCAACTGGATCCCTTCAACGAGCTCAGCACAGTAGCTAAAAACGTAAAGTATGACATTTATTGTAACCACTAGGTGGCGCTATATGTAGAACTGAATTTTGTCATATAGATGTTTTCAGGCCGTGACTATTACGTTGCCTGAGAAGTTTGAGATCTTTTGGAGCTTGTACATGGGAGTTATTCAGCATTTGCTCTTTCTGGACAAATGAAATTTTAAAGGCAATATTTGATGCCCCGCCCCCGTCATATAGTATTTCGAAAAGGCAAGACTTTTTGCCCAGCTGTTCTCTTAGGTCTTGAGATGATAAATGCCAAGTTTGAAGTCAATGGGATGAAAAATGTTTGCATAGGGGGAAAAAGCATGACCACAGTGAATGTGCCAAAATAGGCCAAAATTGGACATTAAAAAATTCATAGCTCACTTCCTGTACATTTTAGCTACATGGTCCCAATAGACTTTTTTGTGCGTCTCGGGGTGCTACACGTGCCTACCAATTTTCGTTGCTCTAGCTCAAACGTGCCGGGCTTGGTTTTTATTTTTCTATGCTAGGGGGCGCTATAGAGTCGCGTTGTTATAACGACTTCATAATATCAAATTTTTCGCCGGACCTGAGGAGTGTGCAAAGTTCGGTGAGTTTTCGTGAATATTTAGGTACCCAAAATTGCGATCGTTTGCGGAGAATAAAGAAGAAGAAGAATAATAATAATAATAACTAGAGCTGCGAGCAGCTATAAAGGGCCCTCGCAGCTCGGGCCACGTTGGGGTCCTTGCACGTTGGGGTACTTGCACGTTGGGGTACTGGCACATTGGGGTACTGGCATATTGGAAGCAAAATTTCTTTGAAAATGGCATAATAAACGTTTACATGTAGAATATTTTTTTGCCAGTGTGTGTGTCAAGCTCAACGGGTTTTGGTGATTGTTAAGACCTGCAAAAATCAGCGTCCTTTTTTATTTTTAGGCAATGAGTTGCCCTGATTGGTATTTTTTTGTAAAAGTGTATATACACATCATCGCTCGTTGTACTCATTGCACAATGTTACTTTTATTGTCCAAAGGGGCAATCAAAAATGAATAAAACAAAATGGAAACGTACATACGTTTGGATCGGTGTGAAGCCAGTGAACAATTTGAGTGGTGGAAACTAAAAGAATATTCATAAATGACTTAGTTATCACACTTAGAATGAGTGTACATTTTTTGTACAAAATACCGTATGTGGGGTATTTTTTATTTTTTTTTATATAAGCCTCAAGGGCTAGGTGGCGCTGTATTTATAACTGAATGTTGTCATAGAGATACCTTCAGGCCTTGATTATAAGCATACATGTCAAGTGTGGGATTTTTTTTGGAGCATGTACCGTGGAGTTATTAAGCATATCCTTCATTCACGATATTGCTTTTAATGTCCATAGAGGCTATCAAAAATAAATAAAAATATATATATGTTTGGATAAGTCTGATGCCAGTGAACATTTTGAGTGGTGGAAACTAAAAGAATATTCATAAATGACTTCGTTATCACACTTAGAATGAGTTTACATTTTTTGTACAAAATACCGTATGTGGGGTATTTTTTTTCATGCCTCAAGGGCTAGGTGGCGCTGCATATATAACTGAATGTTGTCATAGAGATAACTTCAGGCCTTGACGATAAACATACATGTCAAGTTTGGGATTTTTTGGAGCATGTACCGGGGAGTTATCAAGCATATCCTTTTTCATTGCCAAACACAAATTTTGATGCCCCGCCCTCATCATATAGTATTTCGAAAAGTCAAAATTTTTCCCCTTGTCGTTGGCTCAGGTCTTGACATGGTCCAGGCCAAGTCTTAACTCAGTCGGATGAAACGTGTAGGAGAAGTGGGCAAAAGTCTGCCCCCTGTGAATGTGCAAAAATCGTCAAAAATGGGACATTCAAAAATGCGTAGCTCACTTCCTGTTCATTTTAGCATATGGGTACAAGAGACTTTTTTGTAGGTCTTGGGCTCCCTCATACACCTAAAAATATTCGTCGTTCTTGCTTAAACGTACAACCGGGGCTGCTTCGTTAAAAATTTCGAGGGGGCGCTAATGAGTCATTTTTGTAAAAATAGCACAATCAACAATAAAATATTGCTCATTTTACCAGGCCAGATGTGTGTGCCAAGTTTCATGAGTTTCTGTGCATGTTTAGACCCTCAAAACTGGCGTTGTTTTCTTGGCGAACAGCGCTTAGCCACACCCACAGCAATTCGCGAAAACTCACAAACTTCGTGTTGTGACATCATGAAGGCCGAAACCCTCATCTGAGCAAATATGAGGTAGGTCCAGTTAACGTGTTTGGAGAAAAACGTAGAAGAAAATTCGTAAGAAAAAAAATTGCCACTAGGTGGCGCTATCAGTTAGATGAAATATAAGTCAGTAGATGTCTTTAGGGCTGGACTCTCATCAAATGTGTGAAATTTTGAGAAGATAGGATCATCTCGGTCAAGTTAATGCAGCTTTTATTTTCACGAAAAATCTTCAGACTTTGCGTCACCGTAGCGGCCACGCCCTTTGGCGCAAAGTTACAATATTCGGTGTGGGGCATGATCAACATCTTAAGGCTTTTCTGACCAATTTTCAAATGGATCCCTTCTACAAGCTCAGCACAGTAGCTAAAAACGTAAAGTATGACATTTATTGTAACCACTAGGTGGCGCTATATGTATAACTGAATTTTATCATATAGATGTTTTCAGGCCGTGACTATTATGTTGCCTGAGAAGTTTGAGATTTTTTGGAGCTTGAACATGGGAGTTATTAAGCATTTGCTCTTTCTGGACAAATGAAATTTTAAAGGCAATATTTGATGCCCCGCCCCCGTCATATAGTATTTCAAAAAGGCAAGATGTTTTGCCCAGTTGTTCTCTCAGGTCTTGAGATGATAAATGCCAAGTTTGAAGTCAATTGGATGAAAAATGTTTGCAAAGGGGGAAAAAGCATGACCACAGTGAATGTGCCAAAATAGGCCAAAATTGGACATTAAAAAATTCATAGCTCACTTCCTGTACATTTTAACTACATGGTCCCAATAGACTTTTTTGTGCGTCTCGGGGTGCTACACGTGCCTGCCAATTTTTGTTGCTCTAGCTCAAACGTGCCGGGCTTGGTTTTTATTTTTCTACGCTAGGGGGCGCTATCGAGTCGCATTGTTATGACGACTTAATAATATCAAATTTTTCGCCGGGCCTGAGGAGTGTGCAAAGTTCGGTGAGTTTTCGTGAATGTTTAGGTACCCAAAATCGCGATCGTTTGCGGAGAATAAAGAATAATAATAATAATAATAATAATAATAATAATAATAATTTTTACAAAAACAATAGGGACCTCGCAGCGGTCGCTGCTCGGGCCCTAATAATAATAATAATTTTTACAAAAACAATAGGGACCTCGCAGCGGTCGCTGCTCGGGCCCTAATAATAATAATAATAATAATAATAATAATAATTTTTACAAAAACAATAGGGACCTCGCAGCGGTCGCTGCTCGGGCCCTAATAATAATAATAATAATAATAATTTTTACAAAAACAATAGGGACCTCGCAGCGGTCGCTGCTCGGGCCCTAATAATAAAGGTTAGAAACAATATATGTGGGAATGCTGAAAGCATATTTACTGAGATGGGACAAAATATTGCCAGTTTATATTGCTAATGTGTTCCTATTGTCATTATGACTGTTTTTGTGATGTGTGAACCGCGAAAAAAAGAAACCAAACCAAAGTGAACACATCTGACTTGCGCATTTCGTTTAAGTAGCGCTGCTGTACTGACGTCATTGACAAGCTGACGTCATCGGCAGGCGCCCCCTGATCTGGCAGGCCGATCACATCTGGTACCGACGCCGGTTGCCTTCAGTATCTGTTACGTCTTGTGTTGAGGTATCGTGTTGTGTGTGTTTCGTCGTGTCATGCCTCGCCGTGTGTAGCTGCCTCGTCATGTCCACTCATTCCCAACCTCCCCGCCCACTCCATGTGGGCTACCTGGCCGAAGATCAACCTCGTGCCGCTGGCATGCAACAAATGGGGGCTCATCCGGGAGCCGCGGTAGCCACAGGGTTTGGGGTTTGCTTTGGTTTAAGTGGTGCACTTTTGTGCATAGGCTACATTGTAATAAGTTTGTAGTGAAGAATGTTGCAATGAAAAACAATAGATTAACTAAACAGCAGTAATATGCAGTAATATGTGGATGTAAACACTGTTATATGTAAATGGCCGTGCTTATGTAAAAATGTCGAGGAAAAACAAGCAGGAAAAACATGAGAAACTAAAAGCCAGTTTTACGGTGAGTGAGAAGGGAGAGGAGGAGGGGGCCCACTAAATCAGTGAGCCTCATGTCAACACATTCCCCAGGGCCTTCTGAATCCACTGAGCCGAGAATAACAAATGGCAGTCACTGGCCAGGCAAAAAGCTGTGATTATAATTATCACATCCCACACTGACCTTGCATAAACCTTAATCCTTCTCCAATGGAGCATTTAAATGGGCTGCCAAAAGCCACAGCAATGGAGAGCAAAAGAAGGAGGGAGAGAAGTGATGAGAAATAGAGAAGTGCAAAGAGAAGAGAAATGAAGGCGAAGTAAAATATGATTGCTTACCACGTGTGACAATTTAATTAGTTAATTTTTAATGACAAGTAATTTAATTAATTTAATTAAGTAATTTAAATTACTTATGACATCTACAAGCACTTTTTCGAATGCTTTTAAAATATAAGCGTTTCATTATATGTAGTAACAGCTGTATTTTCTTCTTTTTTTTTCTGTTGCCCTCCTTATTTAGGTCCTCCTTGTGCCTTGACTTCGCCTTCATTTCTCAATTGTCACACGTGGTAAGCAATCATATTTTCGGCTGTTACTAATACTATCAAGTCTTTTTAAAATCGATTATCCTATCGATTATTTTTATTATTATCATTATTATTAGGGCCCGAGCAGCTATAGCTGCGAGGTCCCTCTTGTTTTTTATTCGGATTTTTAGGGCCCAGCAGCTCCCGCTGCGAGGTCCCTATTGTTTTTCGTTCGAATTATTATTATTAGGGCCCGAGCAGCGACCACTGCGAGGCCTAAAAACTATTCCGGCACGTTTGACCGACAGCTATGAAAATTGGCTGGCACGTGTAGCACCCTGAGACGCACAAAAAAAAAAAGTCTATTGGGACCATGTAGCTAAAATGTACAGGAAGTGAGCTATGAATTTTTGAATGTCCAATTTTGGCCCATTTTGTCACATTCACTGTGGTCATACTTTTCCCCCATTTACGAACAGTTTTCCTCCGATTGACTTCAAATTTGGCATGTATCATCTCAAGACGTGAGACAACAACTTGGCGAAAAAATCTCGACTTTTCGGAATACTATATGACGGGGGCGGGACATCAAAAATTGCCTTTAAAATTTCATTTGTCCAGAAAGAGCAAATGCTTAATAACTCCCATGTTCAAGCTCCAAAAAATCCCAAACTTCTCATGCAACTTAATAGTCACGGCCTGAAAACATCTATATGATCAATTCTGTTGTGATTGTGATCTCAGGCTGTGTGTTTTTGTTTTTTCTGTTAGCCTCTGATTGAGGGATGGGGCGTGTCCTCCTGCGCTGCACCTGTTTCCCATCCTAAATCAAGCCTTCTTAAGGACTGTGACTGCTGACACTCCTCGTCGGAGTATTGACCTTGCCGTCTTCGCATTGTGCATTATTCTAACCTCGTGTGAATTTGTTAAACCTATAGCCTCGTCTCTTGTTTCCAGTTAGTTTCGTCAGTCCTTTTGATTCATAGTTTTCTGTTGTTTCCTCAGCTTTTACGCTTGATTGTTTGTTATTCTCGTGTTGAGCCGTTTCTGCTCCGTAGTTTTATGTTTCCTCAGCTTCACGCTTGAGAGTTTGTTATTCACGTGTTTTCTACGTCGCCTTTAGTTTTCCGCTTTGTACAGCGTGTTTTGTGTTTTGGTTTTGTTCGTGTAGCGCGGTTTTATAGCGCGGGTGTATTTTTGTTACTTCCTCACCTTGCAGCTTTTGCAAGCATCCTTTGTTAACTGTTTTTCTCCTGGCTTCGTCCAGCGCTTTTTGTTCCAGTCCTTGTCAAATAAATTGTTTAAATTGTCTCTCTGTGTTCTGCATTTTTGGGATCCGTCTTCCGGTTCCATCGGAACCCCTAACATAATACTCCGACCATGGATCCCGCAGAACACAAAGAGGTCCGACACACCCTGGCTAGTCAGGGACGCCGGGTGAGCCAACAGGAGTCCAACATCTCGGAACTCCAGGGAGTTGTTTCCTTGTTGGGTCGTCGGCTGGAGGAGTTGGCAACCCGAATGGAGCGGATACCGGCGGGAGGCGATTCCGAGCCTGAGGTGCCCGCGGTGCGAGTGCCACGGGTCCTGTCCACCTCATTCCGGGAGCCTGGTAGGGGTGGGAATCTCTGACATGAGGCCGATTCAATATGTATCTCGATACACAAGTTGCGATTCGATTGAAAAACGATTATCTTTCAGAACAGAACGTTTTGTGTTTTGGTTTTGTTCGTGTAGCGCGGTTTTATAGCGCGGGTGTATTTTTGTTACTTCCTCACCTTGCAGCTTTTGCAAGCATCCTTTGTTAACTGTTTTTCTCCTGGCTTCGTCCAGCGCTTTTTGTTCCAGTCCTTGTCAAATAAATTGTTTAAATTGTCTCTCTGTGTTCTGCATTTTTGGGATCCGTCTTCCGGTTCCATCGGAACCCCTAACATAATACTCCGACCATGGATCCCGCAGAACACAAAGAGGTCCGACACACCCTGGCTAGTCAGGGACGCCGGGTGAGCCAACAGGAGTCCAACATCTCGGAACTCCAGGGAGTTGTTTCCTTGTTGGGTCGTCGGCTGGAGGATTGGCAACCCGAATGGAGCGGATACCGGCGGGAGGCGATTCCGAGCCTGAGGTGCCCGCGGTGCGAGTGCCACGGGTCCTGTCCACCTCATTCCGGGAGCCTGGTAGGGGTGGGAATCTCTGACATGAGGCCGATTCAATATGTATCTCGATACACAAGTTGCGATTCGATTGAAAAACGATTATCTTTCAGAACAGAACGGTTCGATACGGTTCGATTAAGTTTGGGAACGATACAATTTTCGATTCGATACGATTAATTTCAATATTCAAAACTTATAGTGACATTTGTTGCTTGTAAACATTAATCTTAAAACACCACAAATTTTTACAGTATCTACAAATGTGTAAAAAAAAGAACAACAACAATGTCTTCTATATTTTTATATATTGAATCAATTATTTAAATGGACCGGAACAAAGGGCTGGGCGATATGACTGAAAAATGTATCAGTTTAAATATTTATTAGTTGTTATTGACAGTTATAATTTTTTTTTTTTTTTAATTCAAAATCAGGATCAGGAAAACAAAAGGCTGATAATTCAATTTGAAATATAAATATTTAACCTTTAAAAAGACACCAACACAATTAAACAGAATATGTCCACATTGTGAAGTATTTCAGAAACATAAATTTAAGACATGAAATAAACCTACCGTCCAGCCAAAAGAAATATGAAGCCACCTTATGGAACAATAAATCTATCAAACACATTTTAACAACTTAATATATCCAAAAATATTTCCAAAATTGCATTTCCCTTTTTATTAACAATTTTTGTTTTGAACAATTTTTGTTTTTCTTTGCCATCACATTCATTTTTGGTTAATGTATGACATCTTTTTTGTTTTTTTAATCTGAGACACAATGATGACCACAGAATCACTACTGTTTGTTTTGTTTTTTGGGCTGTCGTTCATTTTGAGTTTGATGACGTAATTGCGGGAACGTCTCAGTTCCCTGCTGCTCATGCTAGTTGTGTACATTGACAGGGAGCCACAAACTGAGAAATGAGATACTTGCAGTGTGCTTTTAGCATAGCTGGTGTGTTGGCTGTGGGACATACCTGTGTCGTTTGAATCCATGCATTGGATCGTCACGGGAGTTATTCTTTTTGGCTCGCGCGCAGTACCAACGCCGGCCCGGGACATAAAAGTGCACCGAGAGGACTCGATAGCCATGGGAAATACCGAGATGTACGGCACCGGCTTCTGCTAACTGTCTCCACTGTTGCATGTTGTCACTCGTTGTGCGCGCGCGCGCCGTGTCGCGAGCACGGCGTTGACGGTAGGCTCCCCCCCAAGGTGCGTAACGTCTTTGCATTATGTTTACAACATCCGGGGAATGAAGCGTCTCTGAGCGCTACTTTGCTAGCTCTCTGTAAACACGGAAGTAGCTTGAATAGTGCTGCTACTGAAATGTAAACAAAACAAGTAGAGCACGGTGCAGAACTCTTGCTATTGTTATGAAAACCATAAAGCCTCACTCGCAACCGATTCACAGCAACGCGATATCCGGTCCACAGCTTTACAAGCAATGTATCTAAGGATTCCCGGCGGATTTTGTATCGGTTGACAAGTCTGCTACCGATACGGCCGTTTAGCTCCCCTTGACGACCGATGGTTCGGTCGAATCGGTTTTTTGTCCCACCCCTACTGTTCTCTCACTCCCTGCACGCTACGATATGGTGAGCCCGCTGATTGTGGCCCGTTTCTACACCACTGCTCGATCATCTTTGATCAGAAACCTCAGACCTATCCTCGCGACAGTGCTAAGGTTGCATTTATGATGAATCTCCTGACTAGTCGGGCAGCAGTATGGGCGATGGCGATTAGCAAGTCTCGGCCGGATCTCCGGTCATCGTGTTCGGATTTTGTTTCCGAGTTCCGACGAGTTTTTGACCATCTCATTCGGGGGCGCGAGGCAGGGAGTCGGCTGATGGTGTGGGATCTGATTTTTGGTGCCGTCTCTTGAACTATTGACCTATTCTAGGCCAAATGTTCAAGTGAAACCCTTTTCATGCTAAACAACTTTATGATTGCTACTTGTGTTTAAATAGCTTAAGGAAACTAAATGCCAGTGTGTATCCTGACTTGTCACAAAGGGAATCATGTATTTGTTATCCTATAATCATTTATTTTACTTAATTTTGTAACTCTAAGGTGCCAGCTGAAAATACAAGAAATCACATATGTTTAATCATTTAGAACCTGTAAAAGAACGGTAAAGGTGTCAAAAACTTGCAAGTTTACTGTGGTCAACTGTTGGGAAAACTGCTCCTTCACGCTTAAGGGCTAATGAACAAATGATATCCTGAAAGTTTACAACCGTCAGCTGACGGGAAGATGCTCAGAGCAAGAATCTTAATTACTTTACAACTGTCAGTTGACGGGAAGATGCTCAGAACAAGGATCTCATTATTTTACAACTGTCAGCTAACGGGAAGATGCTCAGAACAAGGATCTCATTACTTTGGTGTCTGCAAAAGGTTAGTTTTAGCAAATTTATTAGATCATGCAATGTAAATGATAGGTCGGCTTATTATTTATGTATGAATAAGTCCTTTTGATACCAGTAAAAACCTGTTACTACTTCTGGTCTCAAGAATGGGGGGGATGCTGACCACTTTATAACAATTGGATACCAGTAGAAGTCACAAAACTAAGCTCGCACTACCCCCTAGTGGTCAAAAGCGGATACTATTAGCATTCAGTAAACTGCATCTCATAATAAGTGGGTTTGGCCGAGGCTTTACCTTACCAATAAGATCTAAGCGTGAAGTGGGCAGGCAGGTTTGATAGCCAATCAGGAAAAGAGGTTGTACCATGGATGATGCTTTATAAACTGTTGCATTTCCTGAGATTGTCAGATTTTTTCCATTTGCGCAAATTGAATGGTCTCAGTGTGCTTTTGCCAATAAAGCCGCTTTTTGTTCAGCTTGACTTTGGACTCCTGCCTGTTTTTGTTCTGACTTGCTTTTACTTCCAACTCACAACGCCAAAGGGAGACCTGGTGCATCAGCCTGCCAACAGGTGTTGGAACAGGTAAAGCTGCGGCTAGCCTCTCCGGCCCCGGCCTGGCCCGAGAGCCGACATTTTGGTGCCGTGACAACCGGATTTGGACAAAGTTCTGGGGAAAAACGGACAGCGTGTCACGCCAAATCGGTGCGTTACTTCCAGACAAGGCCTACAAAAATTAAGGTAAGCAGACCTTTTATTCTGCTTAATTATTAAAGTCTGGAAACTAACTGCCTGATCACGGCGTGTCTAGCTGTCTGACATATGCCCAGGTCCATTTCGAATTTAGTCAAAAGTAAATTGTAAATTGTAGGAGCCCAAGTCAACCTGACCGCGTGCATGTTGTATGTTTGTCTTGTTGTGTGAAAAACGGCCAAAGTATTAAGTAGAAAGTGTATCGCTAGCTCTGAGGTGAGCTGCAGCTGTGTGTACCCCAAGGAGGGGAGGTCCAGGACGGATCATTTTTTGGATGTGAAAGCCTAAAGGTTAGGCTAGAAGTGTTGTCTGCTCTAAGGTGAGCCATAACACTATTGTTTTAAAATCCCAGGACGGGTCGTCCAGGCGGACGTTGTTGCAGCTGTGTGAGGTTCAGGACGGATCTTTTTTTTTTTTTTTTTTTTTTGGATGTGAAAGCCTAAAGGTTAGGCCAGAAGTGTTCTCTGCTCTAAAGGTGAGCCACAGCTTTGTTGTTTTAAATCCCAGGACGGGTCGTCCGAGGTGGACGCTGTTGTAAGTCCGAGATGGACTCATTGTGATTTGAATTTGACTGGTAACTGAGCACCTGCTTGGGTTAAGGTGACCCTATTTTTCGGCCTCAGGGCAGGCCGAGAAGCATTGTGCTAAGTGTGTGAAATCCGGGTTGGTTTCTAGGTCAAGGAAGACCTTATTTTTTGTGTGTGTGTGTGTGTGTGTCCAAGAGCCTCGGAGTAGGCTAAAGAAATTGTATTGAGCCAAGTGATTGCAGTGTCCCCAGCCAGGAAGGTTTTGGGTCATTAAGGTCACTGTGTTTCTGTCTATAAGCTTAGTTCAAGAGGAACTGTTGTTGTAATATCTTTTGGTCTGTGACAGGCAAATTGTGTGGCAGGCGGCGGACTTGTGGATAAAAGTGGATTGCTAGCAGGAAAAGCATAACTGAAAGTTGTTTTTTAAGAGTCCAGAAGGGATAATCAAGAAAAAGTTGTTAATTGGAAGAAGGTTGCGTAGTGTTGTCTAGTGGCGTTTGAGCAAAGTTGGATGAAAGTGTGCAGAAGAGTGAGAAGGTCAGTGGTTGACGCCTGTGTGCTGGCCAGGTTAGCGAAAGACAAAGGAAGGTTTTCTGAGAAGCTGATATTAAGTAGGTAATTAGGGAAGGATTGTGGGATAGTGGAAATAGTGTTGGAAAGATTTGTGAATCGCATTGTGAATTATTCTGTGGGTTGCATTGTAAACTGTATGGAAAAATAAGAAATAAAATTGTCGAGCCTGCAGTGGGAGGGATAGAAAGGAAGGAGAGTGGGTATAAAAAAATAAAATAAATAAATAAATAAATAAAGTGCCTTTTTGTTATCGGCAATAATAATAATAATAATAATAATAATAATAATAATAATAACGATAGCAATAATAATAAAACAATTAAACGAATAAATAAAGAAAGGAAACAGGAAAGTAGGACAAATAAAAGTAAGGTGAGTGCTATGAACTAATAGTGGATGGAGAACATAATCGTACAGGAAAGTGCCAAAATTAAACATTCCTGATATTGACGAGCCCGAAGTGCAGGGAATAAGAACCCATTTCTGGCTTGAGCGTACCTTTCGTGACAAAAACGGAAAAGAACAGTGGCAAAGTGAGCTATTGATAAATTATAAACTGTGGAAAATAACAGATTTCTGTAATCTTGATTGTATTAAGAAAGATTTTTCTGGTATTGACTGGGACTTGCAACTTATGGAAATTTGGACATCAACAAAGCTAGCCCCTCTGTTGGACTATCTCTGCAGAAAATTTCAAGATCAAGCAGTTGTCCCTCTAAAACCTTTCTTGGGAATCCCCAACCATTTGCCTCTTGCGGGAGAAAACAAAATCTCAGAAGATCCAAAGCTCTGTATCTCAGTGGTTCCCCGAAAAGTGCATTGGGAGGTGGGTAAATTTGGGCAATTAACTAAGGAAATTGACTGTGACGGCGAGGAGCAGCTAAGGTTAACTTTCCACCCCCGAACAAAATTAAAAACTGCTATTACCGCGGGCAAGATAATTGTTTTGATAAAAGTAAGCGCGGACAACGAACCGGCAAGTCTGAATTCACAATCAGGTGAGGTTAAGCAGGGCCTCATGGGTGTTCGACACTCAAAGGGATTTGGGACATCTAGCCCAATGGCATTTGTAATCATGCAAAAACCTGATTTTGAGCAACAAATTCGACAATGTATGGCAAAGTGGCACAAAAGAACCTCTGGCCAATTAAGATGGCCTAAAGAAGGGACCTTTATGGCTGCCTGTTGGGATGAAATTGAGCAAAATATCAAACATTATAAAGCAAAAGACTTTAGCGCAAGCAGGCAAGGAAAGCGTGCTAGAGAACGGGAAGTGCTTCGATTTTTTAGGGAAGAGGGCAGAAAGCGGGCATTTGGAGCATCGCAGCTCCCGCTAAGGGAAGAAAGGCCGTCTCATCCTCAAATTCAAAAAAGTAAAGCTGAGGGGCCACTGTGCCTGCCCACTGCTCCAGCGTTGCAGGGCAATCCACCACCGTATACGTGTGAAAAGGGTGGGGGTCAGTCTGGGCAGTACGTCGTAAGGGGGGAGCAAAATAAAAGTCTAAGCGGGGAAGTTACAGGCACTTTTGAGGTGTCATTCAAAACACAGCCTAAAGCAGACAGAGAATATGGGGGGGTGGTCTTTGATGCAAGTGCTGGGGCGGGCGGTTCTTTGGGCCTGCCAACATCCACTTGTAGTCCTAGTTCACTAGGAGACATTTTAGGTACAGACATGCATGCATGCGCGCACACTGTTGATCCAAGCGAGCTCACACACGCGCGCGCGCACTCCATTGACCCTTTGACCTTTGCACACGGACGCGCTACTGAAGCTCACACACTCACACGCATTAGAGCCAAAGAGAATAATATAGATACATTAGCCCACAACCCCACAGCTCGATCAAGTTCATTCACACATAGACCTGACCCAAATACACGCGCACACACACCCATGATTGATGAGGAGGAACTGGAAGAAAAACTAAGTACCCTCCGTGAAGTAATACGAAAAGTAGGAGTTGATGCCTTGCCCCTGTGGTCGAAAAAAGAAGAAGTTCACAGATGACTCATTGGACTTCATGGAAATGCCAACTCGAGAAACGAGAGACAACAGAAAGCAATACAGAGACATAATGTTAGCAGAGTGCCTTAGAGATCAAGGGCACATTACACGTGCAAATGAGGGTGGCCCCAGCAAAGGGCTCCTTTCACTGGCTGAGATGGAGAAGCGGTACGGAGGGGGTGAAAGCAGGTGCCCAAAATCATCCCTGATCCAGCTGACAGAATGCGCTGCCGACCCGACGCCCCCAATTCTGAGCCCCCAGACTCCCTTGACGGCAAGACGGGAGTTGAACCTGCACCCTGTGCCCACTCCAGAAGGAGGCCAGCATCCACGCCAGAACCCAACGCCCGCTTCCTGCACCGCTCCCACACCCAACCAGGAGGCACTGGTGGACATCCCTGAGACATTTGATCCTCCCCGCTACACCAGCCAGTGGAGCACTGAAAGGCCGCTGCAAGGGGTGGACTATGAAAACACTCCAAGATCACCATTTCCTGGCAGGAATACAGCCAGGCCACATGGGCCTGGCGGGATACTGCACAGCGGAAGGGCATACCACCCAAGCAGCGAGCAGGGAGACCCTCACGGTGCCAGCGTCTCCCAGTGCCCACTGGTCACCAGAAATTATGGAAAGCGCCACTATGTTCCTTGGTCCTTCTGCGACATGATAGGCCTAGCTGACAGGCTGCCTGATTTAACGAACGGGGCTAACAAATGGATCACCGCCCTGGAAGAAAGCACAGCCGGAGTCACGCTGGCCTTGGGAGACATCAAAGCGCTGTTGATGCACCTGGTCGGAAAACATGCAGCGGAAGAGATCCTGGAGAGAGCTGGACTGGATGTGCTGCTGATGGGGAACCAGGCTGATCATGTTGGCTTCAATGGACACCGTGGTGATGTGTGGAAGCAGCTGCGACAATATTATCCAGAAAAAATGGACCCAGCCAAGCTGGAGGGCGAGACACTGAAAGAAGATGAATGCCCCATAAAGTTCCTTCACTCTTTCCAGCGGAAGTGGAGAGAGGAAACAGGCAGCGCCTGGAACTCCAACAGCACCACTGAGAGCCTGTTCAAAGTCATGGTGAAAAAATCAATGCCTGATGAGGTTCAAGGCCGGCTGGACAATGTGGTGGGACTCATGAAAATGGACTGGCCCCTATTCCAAGAGCACCTGGTGCACCATGTGGAGGCCCTGCGGAAAGAAAAACAAAAAGAAGAAGAGGCACATCGTCAGATGAACGCCAAGCTCACCCACTTGCAGCTGACTGAGCTGAGACAAAAGAAGGACAAAGTCAGGACTCAAGCTCCTCTGGTAACGGTGGGAGGTCCCCCGACCCCTGAGCCTCTGGCTCCAACTGTGGCCCCGAATGTGGCCTCCTGCCCCCAGGTGCCCCAAGTAACGGCCTCCATGCCCCAGACGACTGCCTTCACAACACAAGCGCCTGCACCTGTGCCAGCTGCTGTCCTGCCAATCCTCCCACTGGGAGGACCCCTGCTGACTCAGCCTAATGTGCCGCAGACCCTAAACCTTCCCATGCATCCTTCAGTGCCAACTGAATCCACGTGCACTATAATGAGTCAAGGGATGGAAGAAGCCCGCCTACAAGGGAGACTCACAACCATGGAAACCGGCGGACACCTGGTCGTGGAAATGCGGGCCAGCAGAGTGTTCCAGCAGGTCACCACGGGGGACCACCGACCTCATTTGCCGACCCCAGGCGCAACGTGGCTCATTGAGGACCAGCACCCCGGGGCACTTCATCCCAGAACCGCTCCCAGGGAAACGAATGCTGGGGCTGCGGCGAGCCAGGCCACCTCAGATGCGACTGTCCCACCAACCCCTGGATGGATCTCAGGGATCCACAATAGGGGGGCCCGGAGAAGCCTGGGGGAGGAATCATCATGGCGCCAGCAGTAACAATGCAACCACAAGATGTCCCTGTCCCTGTTGTCATTGAAGGATCAGAGCATGACTTCATGGTGGATACAGGGGCTACCTATTCCTGCGTGGGGAGCTCTGGATTAAAACTCCCCCTGTCTGGCTCATCGATTAAGACAATAGGTTTCTCTGGGAAAACACAGCTCATCCCCCTCACTCAACCAATTCCAATGTTGATATCAGGAAGAAAGGTAGTGGCGCCGCTCCTCATCTCTGACCAAACGCCTATCAACCTACTTGGACGAGACATTCTCTGTGCACTAAATGCCAACATCATGTGCACACCAGATGGCATCTGGGTCGAGCTGCCACCAAAAGACTCGCGACCAGCCACCACCCTGATGCCACTTCAGACCCCACGAGAAAAACAGCATTATGCCACTGTATACTCTCTGTTGCTCGTGAAGACTGCACCACTCCAGTCGGACTGGAAATTATGGACTGAATGGATACAAAAAATACTGCCCCATGCAAGAAAGCCATCAATGCCTGAACACTGTACACTCTTCTTTGATGAATTGCAAGACCACAAAGACTATGAGATTTGCTGGAAGGAAATTATGGACAATAATTGCTTCTATGTGCACATAGTCAACATTTATGTAGGACCCCAAGGGGCAGCCGCAGCAATTACACTTCCATTAAGAGCAGCCATATGGTTTCAAGCGCCAAATTCAACACCACACATGACAGTTTGTCGAAAAGGGACACAAATCATGGGAGCTTGGGCCAATGGTGAAAGCAGCATTACAAATTATTGCATGGAAACACACCGACAATCCGCGCGTCCATATTTCACCCGATAGACAATTTATCAAAATTTCATTTTTTGGTGTCAGTGAAGGCCGCGCTGTGACCACATTGGTGCACAGGCCAGCTTTTGTGCAAGCCTCACTGTCAGCAGAACATGAAAGCCTGCTTGGCCAGATACCCTCGCGATTGTGGTCACAACACAAGACAGATATAGGCTTTGTTAAGTCAGCACAGCCAGTTGTTATCAAATTTAAACCAAACGTGACACTGCCCAATAAAAGCCAGTATCCCCTGAAGCCACAAGCAGCCATAGGGATCAAGCCCACTATTGAAGGATTGATAGCAGCAGGGGTCCTGGTCAAAACGCAGAGCCCTTGCAACACCCCAATTTACCCGGTTCCTAAGCCACGCTCACCTGATTACAGACTCGTGCATGATTTACGACCTATTAATGCCATAGTGGATGCTGAGACTCCCGTGGTGCCGGACCCCCACACCTTGCTTTCCAACATCCCACCTGAATCACTCTGGTATACAGTGATTGATTTGTGTTCAGCATTTTTCAGCGTTCCAGTACACCCAACATCACAATACTTGTTTGCATTCACTTATGAAGGGCAGCAATACACCTACACACGCCTACCACAGGGCTATGTTGACAGCCCCACAATCTTCAACAGGGTCATGTCAGAGGATTTAGGTCACCTGGACGTGAGCAGCACTGTCATCCAGTATATGGATGACATTTTGGTTGCCAGTCCGACAAAAGAATATTGCGAGCGTGATTCATTGACTGTCCTCTTAGCACTTGAAAAGGGAGGGCACAAAGTTAGCAGAGACAAGTTGCAGTTCTGTCAAAAGGAGGTAGACTACTTGGGGAGGAGGCTATGTGGCAACTTGCGAAAAATATCTGCTACTCACCTAGAGGCGATTGCTAAAGCCTCACAGCCAAAGACAGTGAGTCAAATTCTAACTTTTTTGGGAATGACAGGATATAGCAGAGCCTGGATCTGTGACTATGCCATAAAAGCGGCCCCTCTGCGTGAAATGATCTGCGCGGCCGCACAGAACAATGGCTCAGCTAACTTGGAGTGGAATGAAAAAGCCCTTCAAGGATTCTCAATGCTAAAACGTGACCTCCAAGAGGCACCTGCTTTGGGTAACCCTGATTACTCAAAGCCATTCCTCTTGTATGTTGCAGAAAAATCTGGGCATGCATGTGCTGTCTTGATGCAGGATACTCCAACTGGGAAGCAGCCGATTGCTTACTATAGTTCTAAATTGGATAATGTTGAGTTAGGGTTGCCTCCATGCTACCAAGGATTAGCATCGGCCTTCTTTGCTTTTCAAAAGGCAGCTGTAATAACCATGGGCCACCCTGTGTCCCTTTTTACCTCACATCAATTGCATGCTTTGCTTACAAGTCCGCGTTTTGTGCTGACTCAAGCCCGGCGTACCGGATACGAAGTAATTTTGTCAGCACCTGAGTTAACGATACAAAGATGTAATACAGTTAATCCAGCTACTCGCATGATGGTCCCGGAATCAGATGTAACGCATGAGTGTATCCAATCAACAGAGGAATTTTTGAAACAGCGTGATGACCTTCATAATCAACCTATCGAGGCGGATCTCACATATTTTGTTGATGGGTCATGTTTTAAGGATGTAACAGGTAACCATGCGGGTTATGCAGTTGTCCAATTGCACTTGGATGGTTCATTATCTAAAGTGCAGGTGAAAAAGGTTCCGCAACCTTGTTCAGCCCAGCTTGCTGAGCTGATGGCATTGACAGCTGCATGTCAATTGGCACGAGACAAGCGTCATAATGCATACACAGATTCTGCATATGCTTATGGTGTGTGTCATATTAATGGAAAAATTTGGCAGCAACGAGGCTTTAAGCGAGCTGATGGTACTCCAGTTGTTCATGCAGAAGCGCTTGCCTCCCTTTTGGAAGCCATGATGCTGCCATCAGCTTTGGCTATCATCAAATGTGCTAGACACCAAAAGAATGACTCTTTGGTTGCCAAGGGGAATAACTATGCAGATGAGGTGGCCAGGGGGGTTGCATCAGCGGGGGCTATGGCCCCCCTGCTGGTTGCGGGTGACTGTGAGCCTTTGACTACATTAGTCTCCCTAATTGGGACCCAGGATGCGGCATCAGTGTATGAAAAGAGTGTTTGGAAGAAGAGGGGCGCTTCCAAATGTTTGACGGATGGCCATCAGAAAGACCTATGGCGCAGCTCGGAGGGACATTTTGTGTTGCCCCTGTCATTGGTGAAAACAGCAATTTTCGCTGCCCATGGCCAAGATCATTGTCATCGGGGTGAAGTGTTGCGCAAGCTAAAAGCGGTTTGGTGGACCCCTTTCCTGGCAGCCATGGTGGATCGGACTTTACACGAGTGCATTGTGTGTGCACAGCACAATGTGAGGAAATCCTTTTCAGCACCACTGGGCCACATACCTATACCAGAAGGACCGTTTCGGCATCTCATGATGGACCACATCGACATGATTGAACGGGTGAGGGGCTACAGATATGTTCTAGTGGTGATTGACAGGTTTAGTAGGTGGATTGAGGCTGTCCCCACGAAGGGTCCTGATGCCAGTTCTGCTGCTAAATTCTTGTGCAGGGAGGTGTTCCCCAGATTTGGCATCCCTGACCTGATCAGCTCAGATAATGGTCCAGCATTTGTTGCCAACATTGTGAAAATTAGCATGAAAATGCTTGGGATAAAACAAAAATTTGGATGTGTCTACCACCCCCAGTCTCAAGGTGTGGTCGAACGTGCTAATGGTACCTTGAAAGCCAAATTAGCCAAAATTAGAGCAAGCAGTAATGGTAAGTTGAATTGGATGGATGCCTTACCGCTAGCTCTCATGTCAATGAGATCACAGTCTAACCGCACGACCCATTTAACCCCGCATGAAATGCTAACTGGCCGGCGCATGCCTGTGCCCTTTTTGAGGGGCCCGTATGAAGGGCCCCCATTAGAACAGTGTGAAATGGAATTGACCTCCTACCTGTACCACTTAACCCAAATACACAAGGCTATCTCTCGACAGGTAATCGAGACCGCAGAGGACCGACAGGCTGAACTCCAGCCTGACCTACAGCGAGTGGTGCCCGGTGATTGGGTGTACGTGAAGACGTTCAAGCGCAGGTGGAACGAGGCTCGACGTGAAGGTCCTTTCAAGGTCATCTTGTCAACTCCGACTTCTGTCAAAGTCCAAGGTAAATCAGTCTGGTTCCACCTCAACCACTGCTGTCCTGCACCGCGGCCTGAAGGGCCTGCTGAAACGCAACCAGGCCTGGCCAGGGATGACCACGCCACCCCGCAGGGAGAAGCCAGGTCTCGGACGCCCGCGGCAGCTAGAGAACCCTCTGTGCAGCGCGCCCCTAGACGGTCCAGAAGGCTAGCACGAGGGGGCGACTCATCATCACCTAGTAGTGGCTCGCTACCTCCGCCTCTGAGCCCTAGCTGCGCAAGCGAGTTGGCATCATCTGACAATGAGCAGCCTAGTCCGGGTGCTGTCACAGGTGATGTTTCCCCCGAGGGGGGGGGGGAGTGCAGCTCTCCCACCCCCCACCACAGGAATGGGTGGAGATGCATCAGTTGGAGGAGACATTGGGGCCGGATCAGTTGACGATGGAGGAGCCGGCCCATCCTCCACCCAGACCGGTCAGGCGGACCCAGACCAGGCTGAGCCGAGTCGGAGTGACTGTGTCCCTTTCTCGACCATTGACCTTGACCTCCTCCGTGAACTGCAGGAATATCAGCCTGACCTTGCTGATCTGGCTGCTAGCCCTGCCGCCCCTGACGTATTTCACCTTTAGCTTAGTGCAGAGTATTGAAGATAGGGAAGTGCGACTTCACCAATGTGCCCTGGCTGCAGGACTTGTAGTTGCAGCACAGGGGGCCTGGGACAACGACTCTGACATAGATCTGACATATGTAAATACTCCCTCGAGCCGCTATACTCTGACTGTAGGACCGACTCATGACAAATTTGCGATGGAGGCACTGACTAGACAATGTTACGTTTATGGTTCAGTCACAATCATGTGCAATGTCACCCACTGTCTCCCGGCTACTGGTTATACAGGCGTTACTATGACCGTAGATGAAGCTTTTACACTGATGCGCGTGGCACACACTCGCTCCCGGCGTGCTGTTAATCTGCCTAATAATAATGAAATTGCTAATAATGATCATTCTGTTAAAATCTTGGGACAGGATAGTAGTCTGTTTTATCAATGGATGGTCTATTCAGCCCGACAAATAAGTAAACGCCCCTGTATAACGTTATAATCGCAAGCGCTTGCCCACTGTGCGGCCCCTGCCGGAATTAAGGGAAAATGATTGTGGTGCTGGATTATGTTTTACGACTTGTGCGCTGTGGTTAGCATCGGGTATTTACCCTGGATGGGTCACAGATAAGTTCCATCGCCCGCGGGTTTTGTCTAAAAATATGTCGGTAGCTGTCCCACCTATGTCGCGTATAGACCGAAATATTGTGCACCCGGTCTGTGTTGCTTTTGGGCTTAAATATAAAAAAATGTGGATAAAGGCAGCTAACCGTTCAATGGATGACCATCTACAAAGAACCCACACCCTGACTAGTGTCATCCTGGGTGGTCGCAGGCTTTGGTCAGTCATAAATTTAGTTAACACAACTGCCCTGTCCCCACTGCAATGTGCGCAGGTCCTCCAGAATGGAGGTGACCTGGTCCATGCTGTAATTGGCACTTCTGGAACCCACAGAGTCATCCCTGTTATTGCAAGTGATGCTCCCAGTACCCCACTCGCTGACGTCTTTTGGCTGTGCGATAATGATGATCACGTTAAGGCTGTAATTCCTGCCCGCTGGCGGGGGTTGTGTGCACCTGTTATGGTGACTGGGCAGTTGGCAGTGTTGGCTATTACTAAAAAGGCTGGGAAGAGGTCTGTTTTGCGTCCAACCGCACTCACTGAGGCCGATTCTGTCTATATTTCGTGGGACCAACAGCCAATAGGGGTCCCGGCTGAGCATTCTGCTATTTCTGAAGATTGGATTCGGTCCGGCCAAGGCACTGGCTGGATTCCGCACATTGGTCCAATTATTAATTCACAATATATTGCTCGCAACAGTAGATGGGTTAATTACTTGTGGTATAATCAACAACGTTTTATTAACTGGACAGTAATGGGTTTAGAGAATATTCATGAGCAGCTCCATGCTACCACTCTAATGACCTTGCAAAATAGACTTGTGTTGGACACTATGTTAGCCGCAGATAATGGCATCTGTTCCATGATTGGTGAAGAATGTTGTGTAGAAATTCCTATGCACACAGGTGAGAAAGGAAACCTCACATTTGTTTTACAACAATTAGTTACGCTGAAAAATGAGCATGTCCATAGTTCAAATTGGAACACCAAAACTGTGTGGCTGGACACACTCGCCAAATGGTTTGAAAGTATGTCTTTCGGGAAGGTTTTGTCCGTCATTGCCTCTGCGCTGGGCCTGCTCCTCTTGCTAGTGTTAATTACCGCCTGTTGTATATTGCCCCTGATCAAAGTGCTAGTTAGGAGATCTATTGATGCTGTAACCCACTTTCCAGTAGTGGTTGATTCTCACGACGCCGACATGCACTTGCCTACTGCCACTTCCTCTTTCCCTTGCGACTCTGTCTATGAAGTTATGACAGATAAATATCTTAACTGATGACTCATAAAATAAATAAGAAACTTAAATTTGGTTTACAGGATATATTGAATGATTTACCCCTCAGCCCCATCCCTTTTTGTCGCTCTATTACCCGATGTGCCCAAAGCAATAAAGTAGTACTTACCCCCTATCACTATATAGGCTCATTCCCCCTTCATGTTGAGGTTAGAGAGGTTGTTATTTACCCCTGGAAATGGTTAAAACATGTTTATGTTTTAAAGGGGGGAATGGCAATTTACACTGACTTATTCCCTGTTCACTACGTGTATGACGTTTTCAGCCAGGACCAACATAAGACTTTGAATACTAGGGCCCTGATAGAGGTGATAACAATTAAGCTAAATGGATATACTTTGTTTTCTACACGGAGAAAACTAGTTGCGGACACTATGAGTGATAGACGTCTTCTTATGACTAGATATCTCCAAAAAATTTACCAATATTGCGTGGCAGCAGGAAAAAGGGAAGTGGCGGTGGCAGATGCGTTTCTCCTTTATATCCCCCTCACCTAAGCAGGAAGAAGGAGATGGGGGAGACTCCCGGGAACTGGTGGCCGTGAGTGATGAGCTGGCTGGAAGGGGGAGTTACAACATACTCCAACCGGCGGGTCCCCCGATGCCGCTGGGGGAGCAACCATTGAACCCATCCAGGCCTTCCCCGACACTGCAACCAATCCGTCTGCGGCTGCGGACGCCTTCGGACCCATCGTCCCCTGACTCACCAGCCAATCCACAAAGGCGACCAACTCCACGGCCAGGGTCACAGCCTTGGGGCCCTCTGCCTGGAAGGCAATCACCTGCGCCAAGGCCACAGCCGTCAGGCCTGCCAACTGATGTTGCTAGGCCCAGCATGTGGTCTCCCCAGGCTCCCACCAGACTCATCCACCTGTTGACTTCCCCCAGTGGATCCTCATCTTATGTGGCCCCCAACCCTCCCCCACAACCGGGAGCAGCAGGGGTGCGAGGAGGTGCTCATCCTGCGTCAGCCCCACACCCGAGGCCAGATGAGGATTTGGCTCCTTGCCGCCATTCTTGGAAGCGGCATAGATTGAGGATGTCCCATGGCTTGTGCTTCCCAAGCTTGGGGCAACAAGGCAACAACTGCGCGACCCTGGCAGTGGAACAGCTGGCTGACATCTCCCGCCTCGAGTTCAGGATCCTGTGCAGCCGGATCCCAGATGACACTAAGGAGCTATACCATGTGTGGCGCGCTGGCATCATGAAAGCCCGTGCCAGACAGAGAGCTGCCTTACAGCGTAATCTAGCCAGGCAGCGTGGCCTAGCTGCACAGCCGAATCCTTAGCCTGAAGAGGCCTCACTTCTGACCACCTGTCCTGTCAACCAAGAAAGGATCTGGGTTGACATTTTCAGTCCCCTGCCGACGCCTGCACCGCCCCTGCGACTCTGGTTCACCTCTTCAGTACAGATGTGCTGTCCAGAGGACAACTGGACATCATGACCACACCTTTGCAGTCACTGTTCTAACTGGGGTATAATAATCCCCAGGGCAGTTGGAAATCCTTCCATCACATCTTGCATTATCACTGTTTTGTTGGGGCATAATAATCCCCACGCAGTGTGGAAATCATGATCGGATGGACGTCGCTGATCCACACACCATCCACCTGGCTCACTCATGAAGGGCACAGAGCCCTTGTTCGCTTACGGACGTTTGACGCCCCACACATGGACATTCGCATTCACACGCACACACGGACTCTCGTCACCGCTGACCCTCTCTATTTCTCTTTTGCATTTACACCCCTCCTTCCACTCATATCGTCCCCCGGACCATTGCAAACATTTTCACCCCCACCCATCATTAGCCCCACTCTCTCAGCCTATGCACTCCCTGAATCCATGCATACACCACTCATATTTTCTCCTGAACTGTCACCCTTCTGAAAGCCTCCCTCTCCCCTCCTCTCCTTGGACATAATATTGCATAGCAAATTTTGAGTACTGTTAGCATGTTGCGTGCTCAGCATTTATCTTAGCATGTTAGACATATATCCTTTGTTCTTGTCTTTGATGTGGTTTTACATTGTGCCATTTTATTGTTTTTGTGCTTTGAGATTTCAGTTTGTTCAAAAAAAATAAAATAAAAATCCACACTATGTTAGCCCTTTAGATCCACACGATTTTTTTTCATTTTTTATTATTTAGCCCTTTAAATCTACACTATTTTAATTTTATTATGATTTTATGCAATTCTTTATGTCTATGCTATTTTTAATTTACCTTTTAAACTTACACTATGTTAATCTGTCCCTTTGGCCGCCAGTCGGCGGATACAACTAATGGCATACAATAATTTCCCCTAGCCTTTCTTTTGGTATTGATGTGCTAAACTCTGTTATTTGTAATGAAGATAGCGAGTGTTAACTTGCCTTTTTGCTTGGTTATTGACTACATGACACTGGGCTGTAGGTGTCTAGTAGATCTTTCATTAGTTTAAGGCCGCATGCTCTTACAAAGAGCAGGTTGACATGTGGCCAGTCCCACGGTGTTAAGGCTCAAGCCGAACCGCTTCCAAGTTCCCCCACACTCTAGGAGGTGCCTGCCCCTCCGACGAAGTGCACACTCGATCTGTTCGGGTTCAATATTGGTCACTTGCAGAGTTTTACTCATAACACTAGTGTTAATGTGGAGGATTGCAAGTGTCGCTGTATGTAGTTATTTACGCTGTATGATTGGTGTTAGCGGTGCCAATAACTCAGAATTTGTATGCTGGTGTCTGTGTTGTGATTTCATGAACAACTAAGCTGTGCTCCTTGTCATCTTTGTCTACTTTGTTCATGATGTATTCACATCATGAAGGGGGGAATGTGGGATCTGATTTTTGGTGCTGTCTCTTGAACTATTGACCTATTCTACGCCAAATGTTCAAGTGAAACCCTTTTCATGCTAAACAACTTTATGATTGCTACGTGTTTAAATAGCTTAAGGAAACTAAATGCCAGTGTGTATCCTGACTTGTCACAAAGGGAATCATGTATTTGTTATCCTATAATCATTTATTTTACTTAATTTTGTAACTCTAAGGTGCCAGCTGAAAATACAAGAAATCACATATGTTTAATCATTTAGAACCTGTAAAAGAACGGTAAAGGTGTCAAAAACTTGCAAGTTTACTGTGGTCAACTGTTGGGAAAACTGCTCCTTCACGCTTAAGGGCTAATGAACAAATGATATCCTGAAAGTTTACAACCGTCAGCTGACGGGAAGATGCTCAGAGCAAGAATCTTAATTACTTTACAACAGTCAGTTGATGGGAAGATGCTCAGAACAAGGATCTCATTATTTTACAACTGTCAGCTGACGGGAAGATGCTCAGAACAAGGATCTCATTACTTTGGTGTCTGCAAAAGGTTAGTTTTAGCAAATTTATTAGATCATACAATGTAAATGATAGGTCGCCTTATTTTTTATGTATGAATAAGTCCTTTTCTCTTCGTCTCTCCAGGCAGCTGCCTGCTGATGACGGTTCGCCCATGCTCCCCCCAAGACGCCACATTCAGCTATCCACTAATCGTCTGACTCCACCAAGCCTCGGCATACAGCTCCCCACCCGCCGACCTCCATCTTTGGCTATGGAGAATCTCAACTACAGCTCGGTCTGATATGTTTTGGGTCCAGACTACATATACAATATAAAAAATGTGTGTTCCCAGAATAAGTCAGGACCCAAGGAAGCTTGTAGCATTCCTGTGATTACAAGAAATAGAAAGTTGGCAAAAGAAATGAGAAGAAATAAGTCAGAAGCTACAAACCTAGTCAGTATAGCTTGTGAACCTCTGACTAAACCAGCGTCTCCGATTGCCACTGTGAGACTAGCGCTACTAAATACAAGATCACTAGTTAACAAATCATTGTTGATTCATGACATTATTATGACATATGATCTTGACTTATTTCTCCTCAGTGAAACATGGCTAACAGAAGGTTCCTGCAACACGGTTCTCAATGAGGCAACACCAACAAATTTTAGTTTCATGAACAAATGTCGTAATGGCAAAAAAGGTGGTGGACTTGCTGCCATTTTTAAATCTCTATTTCAGTGTAAAGAAATTTCATTGGGAAGCTTTAATTCATTTGAATATCTTAGTCTTTTGGTAAAAGGTGAACCAAACATCGTCATTGTCATAATTTATAGACCTCCAAAACAAAAAGGCAGATTCATGGAGGAATTTGAAGAAATGCTGTCAGTAATTTGTACCGACTATGATTATCTGGTCTTAACTGGAGACTTTAACATTCATGTTGACAACAACTTGGATAAAAATACCAAAGAATTTTGTAATATACTTGATACTTTTGGTCTCTCACAACATGTAAAAGGTCCAACACACAATCAAGGTCACATTCTTGATCTCGTCATCTCTAAAGGTGTTGACATTTTATCTGTTGAGGTGAAAGATCTGGCTATTTCAGATCATTCCTGTGTGTTTTTTGAATTACAAACAATCCCAGAAGTTCAAACAACTACTGTCTCGATTAAAAAAAGGTACATAAATGAGAATACAAGCAACATGTTTATGGAATTAATGGCTGCATCACCAACTGTAAATGCAGAGACCGTTGATGAACTTCTGGATGAATTCACCTCAAAAATCTCAAATGTTTTGGATGCTGTTGCTCCTATTAAAACTAAGACCATTTCATCCCGAACTAAAACACCTTGGAGGTGTACTACCAACATAATGACTTTGAAATCTAAATGCAGAAAAGCAGAGCGAAAGTGGAGAAAAACTAAACTCCAAGTTCATTTTGACCTGTACAGACAATGTCTTTGTCATTTTAACCAAGAGTTAGTAATAGCTAGACAACAACACTTTTCTGAAATTATTAGTAGGAACCTCAACAATACACGCACTCTATTTGGCGTGGTTGACAAACTTACAAATCCCCCAAATCAAACAGCGCCAGAACTCCTCTCAACAGATAAATGCAATGAATTTGCCTGCTACTTTAGTGAAAAAGTACAAGCCATCAGGTCAAACATTGTTACAAACCAGCAAAATAACAAAACGATGCTGCACTTAAAATCACCTAGGAATAATTTAATTACCATGACAGAATTTGACTCAGTGGATCAAAATACTGTAGTAGACTTGGTTCAGCAATTGAAACCTTCCACGAGCTGTCTTGACACAATTCCATCTGGCTTTTTCAAAACCATTGTGAAATCTGTTCAGATCGATTTACAACAAATAATTAATTGCTCACTTCAATCAGGTGAACTTCCTAAATGTCTGAAAGTAGCCGCCGTCAAGCCCATTCTAAAAAAGAGAACACTGGATGTCTCCCTGCTAGCAAATTATAGACCAATCGCAAACCTTCCCTTCGTAACTAAAATAGTTGAAAAAGTGGTTTTTAATCAACTCAGCAATTTTTTGAGCTTAAACGGACTTTTGGATAAATTCCAGTCAGGTTTCCGACCTCATCACAGTACAGAAACAGCTCTGATTAAAGTACTGAATGATATAAGATTGAGCACTGATGCAGGGAAGGTATCAGTGCTCGTCTTGTTGGACCTCAGTGCAGCATTTGACACGATTGATCATAATATACTGTTAGACAGGCTGGAAACTTGGGTGGGATTAAATGGAACAGTCCTTAAATGGTTCAGGTCCTATTTGGAGGAAAGGAGTTACTTTGTGACCATTGGAAATTTTGAATCTGATCGAAAGGCCATGATATGTGGGGTCCCTCAAGGGTCAGTCCTTGGACCCCTGTTGTTCAGTCTGTATATGTTACCTTTGGGTCAAATGCTTCAGAACACCGATGTTGACTATCATAGTTATGCAGATGACACACAACTGTATTTATCTATGTCCCCAAATGACAGCAGTTCTATTAACGCATTGTGTCATTCTCTAGAGCAAGTTAACAACTGGATGAACCAAAATTTCCTTCAGCTGAACGAAAACAAAACGGAGCTCATTGTTTTCGGCAATAAAGAAAAGAGGATTGCTGTTAAAAAAACAGCTTGAGTCACTGTCTTTAGAAACTAAAGACCAAGTTCGAAATTTTGGGGTATTAATAGACTCAGATCTGACCTTCAGTAATCATATTAAATTTATCACTAAAACAGCCTTTTACCAGCTGAAAAACATATCCAGACTGAAGGACTGCATGCTTCAAGCAGACCAAGAGAAGCTTATCCATGCTTTTATCTCCAGCAGACTAGACTACTGTAACGGTCTTCTGACTGGACTCTCTCAAAAGAACATGAGACAATTGCAGCTCATTCAGAACGCTGCAGCTCGAGTTCTGACCAAAACAAAAAGATCAGAACATATTACTCCAGTACTTAAGGATTTACACTGGCTCCCTGTCAGCTGTAGAATCGATTTTAAAGTTCTGCTACTCGTCTATAAATCACTAAATGGTTTGGGTCCTGAATATATCCAAGAAATGCTGATTGAGTACAAGCCCAGCAGGGCTCTGAGATCTACAGACTTGGGCCAACTAGTGGAACCCAGAGTTCGAAGCAAACATGGTGACGCTGCATTTAGCTATTATGCTGCACACAGATGGAATAGGCTGCCAACAGAAGTGAAGTCAGCCCCGAGTGTAAATGCTTTCAAATCCAGGTTAAAAACTTTGCTTTTTTCTTATACCTTTGATTAGGGACTTTTAAACAGCTTTAATTAAGTGTTTTTTTTTAATTATTATTTTTATTTTTATTTTTATTTTTATTTTTTTATTTTTTATTTTTATTTTTATTTTTATTTTTATTTTTATTTTTATCATTATCATTTTAAACTTCCTTATGTTAAATTTTTTAAAGTTTGTTGAATAATGTTTTAAGATTGTTAGTTTGTAACCTATTTTCATTTATTTTTCTTCCTCTGAATGTTAACTACTGTTTCTTGATGCTTATGTGTTGTCTTTCCTCGTGTAAAGCACATTGAGTTGCCTTGTGTATGAAATGTGCTATACAAATAAACTTGCCTTGCCTTGCCTTGCCTTTTGATACCAGTAAAAACCTGTTACTACTTCTGGTCTCAAGAATGGGGGGGAGACATATAATCTGCTGACCACTTTATAACAATTGGATACCAGTAGAAGTCACAAAACTAAGTTCGCACTACCCCCTAGTGGTCAAAAGCGGATACTATTAGCATTCAGTAAACTGCATCTCATAATAAGTGGGTTTGGCCGAGGCTTTACCTTACCAATAAGATCTAAGCATGAAGTGGGCAGGCAGGTTTGATAGCCAATCAGGAAAAGAGGTTGTACCATGGATGATGCTTTATAAACTGTTGCATTTCCTGAGATTGTCAGATTTTTTCCATTTGCGCAAATTGAATGGTCTCAGTGTGCTTTTGCCAATAAAGCCTCTTTTTGTTCAGCTTGACTTTGGACTCCTGCCTGTTTTTGTTCTGACTTGCTTTTACTTCCAACTCACAACGCCAAAGGGAGACCTGGTGCATCAGCCTGCCAACAGGTGTTGGAACAGGTGACGCTGTGGCTAGCCTCTCCGGCCCCGGCCTGGCCCGAGAGCCGACAATGGACTGTGGACAGGGAGACGGCACCGTGGCCGACTATTCTATTTATGCCCTCTAGCTCTGCACCACTCGTTTTGGGGTTGCCTTGGCTTAAAATCCACAACCCAGACATTAACTGGACGGTGCCCATTTTAGAGAATTGGAGTGTGTTTTGTTATGGGCAGTGTCTACGCTCTGCTGAGGGGGGCCTCCTTCCACAACCTGCTCATCAGGAGGAAGAGGAGGAAATTTGCCTGGAAAATGTTCCCCAGGAGTACCATGATCTCTGTAAGGTTTTTAGTAAGGACTCAAAATATAAAAGGACGCTGACATTTGCGAATCATAACATTCACCAAAACTCATTGAGCTTCACACCCTCAACACACCTGGCAAAAAAATTCCACATGTAAAGGTTAATTACGCCATTTCAAAGAAATTCTGCTTCCAATGTGCCAGTACCCCAACGTGCCAGTACCCCAACATAGCCCGGGCTGCGAGGGCCCTTTATAGCTGCTCGCAGCTCTAGTTGTTATTATTATTATTATTATTATTATTATTATTAGGGCCCGACAGCCACATACATATACACACACACACATACACACACACACACACACACACACATATATATATATATATATATATATATATATATATATATATATTAGAGCTGTCAAACGATTAAATTGTATTTTAATCAGATTAATCACATCTTAAAATTTAGATTAATCGCGATTAATCGCTTATTTAAAAACTCTTTTTTTTTTCAACATTTTTTGCCCGCCAAATTTAAAATGCACCTCTTATGTGTTAATTTTTTCGGCATTTAATGTTAAGAGGACGTCTCATCCTCTTTTTCTAATCAGTTACATTACTTGCATAATTTAAAGTGGAAAAAAATGACCCATATAGTTTGACATGAACAAATATTCTGAATGTCACATGCAAACATTTATTAAATGCTTCACTTTAATGCATGTTATGTTCATTGTTCAAACACAACCTGTGCTACCTTTAACGTAGCCATCCGCTGTCAAGCTAAAGGATCATCTGCAGTCAAAATTAATAGTGGGATTAATCTGCGTGATTTTTTGTGATTAATTAATTAGTTAACTTTAACTTTGACAGCACTTATATATATATATATATATATATATATATATATATATATATATATATATATATATACAGACCCGTCACCAGAGCCCAGGCTTAAGGGGGGCACATGAAATGCATGGGTGGGCCCAATTATTATGAATACCATACTGACAGCATTAACTTGGCCAATATATTTGGATAAATTTATGTAGCACTGTCGTGCATCTATCCAATGAATGGCGCCTGCTGACAGTATTATCATAGACCGCATTTACAGTACACACACATAAAGTAGACTGAGGTGGCGTCGTGAGTACGTTGACGCCGCAGCCATATTGGAAGAGGCAAAGTGAAGCTATTTGTAAAGATGCATCCTTCTGTTTCTCCTTGGAGATGTATAATCAAGCCACAACTCATTGGATTAATAAGGAATTATTATTACCTTTGATTATATTATCCCATTCAAAGTCAATCTTACTATTTTTGCCGATGTAATGGCAAATACAATTGCCCCTTACAATCGGGCGGATGTGCTGACATATTGCTTCGAACGGGCCACCTGTTTGAACGGTGTCTGCAGCAGAATTAAAAAGAAAAAAGGAAAGCAAAATCCTACCTCATTGTAGATGCCAAAACGATATGTGGGTCCCGTAGTTTTTTTTTTTTTTTTTTCCAAGTGACTCTTTAGTTGCCGAGACGAAAGAAGTTTGTCCCTCCTCACTTGTCTTGTGCGCCAGCGTACTCAGAAACATGCAGCTTCACTTGTACAAAATGTACATGACTCTTGCATTGAACGCCGACATTGACATATTTGTCACGTATACGTATAAGTCAGCGTAAGGCATGCCAAGCATTATTTTCAGTAAGACTGAAACGAATCCCTATACTCTCACATTTTTGGGTGCTGGTGCTAAAAACAAAGGGATTATCAGCAAACTTCAGCTAAAATCAGCACAAATAAGTATGCCATGTCAGTCTACTTAGCACAAAACACAACTCCTCGTCCAATCAGATGGCACCTTAAAGTCACGTCACTTCGGCAGCGTTCCATTCATAACATTATTCATGATCATCAATGGACTATTGCAATTGGCTGGCAACCAGTTCAAGGTGCACTAGGTTCCTACTGCCCGGCTGAGATAGGCTCCAGCAACCCCGCAACCCCTGTGAGACGTAAGCGGCTAAGACGATAGATGGATGGATCATCGGACTAACAGAAAACAAATTTATCAGAAAAACGTCTTCAGAAATTCATTTTGTCATATCTAGTGATTTAAATGCAGTTTATAATGTTATTGTTTGCAAAAAAAAAAAGAAGCATTCACAATCAGTTGGGGTACATCTATATCGCTTAGCATAATGACCCTGGATATATTGCACTTAGTCTAGTTGTGTGAAGGCTGGTGGCCTTCACACATATGTTATTCATTCTTTATTGTGTGAAGGCTGGTGGCCTTCACACATATGTTATTCATTCTTTCTTCTTCTTCTTCTTCTTCTTCTTCTTCTTCTTCTTCTTCTTATTCCACCCACTTTTTTGACGTGTAACTACTTCCACATAATTCATCCGATTTTCGTCATTCCAATTTTAACATATTCCAAATATCCATGACATGCTTGCTTGCATTTTGTTTATTCCAAATATTCACCGTTTACCCACAATTTCCGATTTCATACCCGATTTTTCCCCATTATTCTTAATGGGAGATTCTACATTTCACATTTACTTCCACATTATTCATTCGATTCACTTCATTCCAACTTCACTACATTCCAGTAATTCATGTTATGAGCGATTCCTGCTTTTCAGGTCCAAAATTTACCATTTTTGATTTCGTAGCCGATTATTCCCACATTCTACATTTTGGAGATTCTACATTTCACATTTATTTCCACATTATTCATCCGATTCACTTCATTCCAACTTCAGTACATTCCAGTATTTCATGCTATGAGCGATTCCTGCTTTTCAGTTCCAAAATTCACAATTTCCGATTTCGTAGCCGATTATTCCCACATTATACATTTTCCTTTTACTTCCACATTATTCATCTGATTTACTTCATTCCAATTTCAGAACATTCCAGTATTTCATGCTCTGAGCGATTCCAGCTTTTCAGTTCCAAAATTCACAATTTCCGATTTCGTTGCCGATTATTCCCACATTCAACATTTTGGAGATTCTACATTTCACATTTACTTCCACATTATTCATCCGATTCACTTCATTCCAACTTCAGTACATTCCAGTATTTCATGCTATGAGCTATTCCAGCTTTTCAGTTCCAAAATTCACAATTTCCGATTTCGTAGCCGATTATTCCCACATTATACATTTTCCATTTACTTCGACATTATTCATCCGATTTACTTCATTCCAACTTCAATATATATTCCAGTAATTCACACCATGACCTCTTCCAGATTATCAGTTCCAAAATTCACAATTTCCGATTGCGTAGTCGATTATTCCCACATTCTATATTTTCCATTTACTTTCACATTATTCATCCGATTTACTTCATTCCAACTTAAATATATTCCAGTAATTCACACCATGAGCTCTTTCAGATTTTCAGTTCCAAAATTCACAATTTCCGATTTCGTAGCCGATTATTCCCACATTCTACACTTTCTATTTAATTCCACATTATTCATCCGATTCACTTCATTCCAACTTCAGTACATTCCAGCATTTCATGCTATGAGCTATTCCAGCTTTTCAGTTCCAAAATTCACAATTTCCGATTTCGTAGCCGATTATTCCCACATTATACATTTTCCATTTACTTCGACATTATTCATCCGATTTACTTCATTCCAACTTCAATATATATTCCAGTAATTCACACCATGACCTCTTCCAGATTATCAGTTCCAAAATTCACAATTTCCGATTGCGTAATCGATTATTCCCACATTCTATATTTTCCATTTACTTTCACATTATTCATCCGATTTACTTCATTCCAACTTAAATATATTCCAGTAATTCACACCATGAGCTCTTTCAGATTTTCAGTTCCAAAATTCACAATTTCCGATTTCGTAGCCGATTATTCCCACATTCTACACTTTCTATTTAATTCCACATTATTCATCCTATTTACTTCATTCCAACTTCAGTACATTCCAGTATTTCATGCTATGAGCTATTCCAGCTTTTCAGTTCCAAAATTCACAATTTCAGATTTCGTTGCCGATTATTCCCACATTCTACACTTTCCATTCAACACCATCCATCCATCCATTTTCTTGACCGCTTATTCCTCACAAGGGTCGCGGGGGCTGCTGGCGCCTATCTCAGCTGGCTCTGGGCAGTAGGCGGGGGACACCCTGGACTGGTTGCCAGCCAATCGCAGGGCACATTCAACACCATTCAATATCATTTAGTATCATTCAACACCATTCAAAATCATTCAACATTATTCGGAATCATTCCACAGGTATTCATTCAGTTCTCCAGCCTTCACACGCCATTTCTACAGAAATGGCATCTTCTAGTTATTATTGTTATGCTTTCAGCATTCATTCCCACATGTTGTTTCTAACCTTTATTATACTTATTGTGGGAATGCTGAAAATTCATTCCCACATATGTTGTTGCTAACCTTTATTATTATTGTGGGAATGCTGAAAGCAATTTTTTCTAAATCCCACTTTCCACGCCCACTTCCATACATACAACTGACCATCATTACCAGCTCTCTGATACTGCTGAGTGGCACAGTTGGGAGAGTGCGCTGTACAGTAACCAGGAGGACGCAGGTTCAAATCCCACCTCCAACTGTACATTGCAAATGTATCCGTGGCAATTATGCTAAGGGATATAAAAGTATACTTGACTGTCATATAAGGAAATACATTATACTGATATAATTAAACACGTGTCCCCAATTAGAGCTGCCTTTCAGCATCAGATTGTTATGTCTGTTCTCTTGTGTGCTTTGTCTCCGCCTAATGCAGAGTACTAGTTAGTGGTAGGAGGTGCCTAGGATCACACCTGTCACCCATCACTAATCAGCAGGTATTTAAGGCTGGCGGCAGCAGTCTGCTAGTGTTAAAGGATTGTTTGCTTTCGCCCATGTGCCCATCAGCTGCCTGTTTAGTGCTTGTGAATTAGTGAATTTTATGTACTTACGGGTTTTGTCCTTCGCGTTTAACCCTGCTAACGTAAGTACAAAGTTTTCGTATCTTGTACAAAAGTTATTTTGTGTTGTACTTTGAGGCTGAATTTGAATTTTGAATATAAAACGGATAATATAGAAACGAAATAATGGCGATACAACTTCGCATTAGCATTAGCATGCGAACTTAGCATTAGCATTAACATCTTAACTTATCATTAGCATTAGCATGCTAATATAGCATTAACATTAGCATGCTAAACTTTACATTTGGGAATGCTAACTTAACATTAGCTTAACATGAGAATCCCGGGCGTACCTAATCAATTGGACAAGATGGCTGCTGCACCGTGCGTGTGGGAGTGCGAGAATCCTGGGCATACCTAATCAATTGTCCAACATGGCCGCCGCTCTGTGCGGGAGGGGGCCGAGAATCCTGGGTGTACCTATCAATTGGCCAATATGGGCGCCGCTTCGTGCGCGCTGGGACGAGAATCCTGGGTGTACTTAATCACTTGACCAAGTGGCCGCCGCCCAGGGTGGGCGGGAGTACGATTATCTTGGGTATACCTAATCATTTGTCCAAGGTAGTAGTAGTAGTAGTAGTAGTAGTAGTAGTAGTAGTAGTAGTAGTAGTAATGGGATTTGTAATAGTCGTAGATAGGCCAAGCCTTGATTACACACAGAAAAAAAGGGGGTGAATTGAGTGAATTGAATTCATTCCCTGTATTTTTTTGTGAGGCTTCACATCGCATTCAACAAAAATGCAGAAGCATTCGACGAAAGGTGGGCATTGTCGTTGACAGGAACTGAGGATTTATGGATATGCCCAATGAAGCTTGTACAACTTATTTGTTTCATCCACTGTTCCACATTCACTATTGTGTAAGAATTACACTTCAGATGTAAACCTGCAGCCTCGGTCTCAAAAGCTATACATTCTCTTTGGAGCAGCTGTGCACTGGCACCAGAGCTTTAAAGGAACCTGTCAGCCATATCATTTCTCACCCCCAGTCTTTTGCTTTTTCCTTTGGCTGCATTTAGTTCAGGTTCTAGCACCAGTCATGTAGAAAATACTGTGACGCCTGACTAGTCCCTTGGGTGTATATGTGTGTGAGTTGGACAAATCCTGCAATCTATTACCCAATCCTAGTCCTGTCTCGTCAAACATTGCTCAAGTCAACCCAACTCAAGTTTATTTATATAGCGCTTTCAAACAGCCTCAAAAGCGCTTTACAGAAACACAAAACAAACAAACATAACACTAACACCAATACAATACAATACAATCACAAAGCATCATTGCTTAGGGGTGGGTCAATTTCCCGGTAGTCAATGTTGTACTAAATTCATACATAACGCTCCATATCCTGCTTAGCCACGCTGCCCCCAGCATGTTGTGGGTCGGGGCACGTCAAGCACAATTGTTCCTTCATGTTACTGCACACCTTTGGCGACACTGTTCCAAAATGAGAAAGAGTGTCGTGGAACCTTAATTGAATGGGCTGCTCTTGAAGCTCGCAATTATGTTGCATCTACAAGCATGAAAAGCACCTTTCGGTGAAATTTGCCGTTTTTAAAAGTAAAAGAGGGGTTCTACGTGAATCGTGCAGATGAGAAAAAAATTCTGTGGTGGGGGGAGGCGTGTCACTGAATGGTAGTGTATTTGCATGTCTCTCTCTCTCTCTCTCTCTCTCTCTCTCTCTCTCTCTCAAGAACAACCTCGTGGCACCTCAGCTCGGTACACCTGCACTCAGATAGAAGGACACACGATTGGCCCAGAGTTACAGTTTCATTACCACCCATCCCCATGGGTCCAGAGTCGACGCAGTGGCCTGCCTGGCCCCAGCCCCCTCGTACCGACCCGCCTTCGCGCGGGGCAGGCGCGGGCGCCGGTGGGAGGCGGGCGCAGGCCGCCGGTGGCTCACCCGGGCGGGCCCGACCCAGCCAATCCTTGTCCCGAAGTTAAGGATCTAACTTGCCAACTTCCCTTACCCCCCTTGCTCGAACATGCCAGAGGCTGTTCACCTTGGAGACATGCTGTGGATATAGGTGCGGTCTGGCGCGATATTTACACCCTTTCTCCGGATCTTCAAGGGTTGGCGGGGGCTCACCGCCGGAACAGCGGCGCTTTCCAGGGCGCGGGCCCCTCTCTCGGGGCAAACCCATTCCAGGGCACCCTGCCCTTCACCGAGAAAAGAGAACTCTCCCCGAGGCTCCCGCCGGCTTCTCCGGGATCGTTCGCGTCGCCGCACTGGGCGCATGGGGTTCCGGCTGGGGGCCCGACTCCCCTCGCGGGGGAAAGTGCGACCCCAGGACCGAGCACGGCCAGTGTGCCCCTCTCCACTCCTCCAGGTTCGGGGATCTGAACCCGACTCCCTTTTTATTGGGCTGGGGCGACGTAGGCCATCGCCCTGCGCTTCCAAAAAGCGCCCGCTCATCCCTTAGGACCGACTGACCCATGTTCAACTGCTGTTCACATGGAACCCTTCTCCACTTTGGCCTTCAAAGCTCTCGTTTGAATATTTGCTACTACCACCAAGATCTACACTCACGGTGGCTTCACCCGGGCGCGCGCCTGAGGCTTCCGTGGGCACTGTGGCGGCCTTACTACTCGTCGCGGCGTAGCTCCGACAAGCTCTCCTACTGCCGGCAACTGTGGGCCCGACGCTCCAGCGCCATCCATTTTCAGGCCTAGTTGATGCGGGCAGGCGAATTGTTAAACACTCCTTGGCGGGTTACGACTTCCATGGTCACCGTCCAGCTGTCTATATTGACCAAAACCTTTTCTGGGGCCTTAACCCGGCATTCGGTTCATCCCGCAGCGCCAGTTCTGCTGATCAAAAGTGGCCCACTGGGCATTCCACGCCAATGAGCCGGGCTTCTTACCCATTTAAAGTTTGAGAATAGGTTGAGATCGTTTCGGCCCCAAGGCCTCTAGTCATTGGCTTTACACCGGATAAAATTGAGTGTTGCTCGAGCGCCGACTGTCCTGAGGGAAACTTCGGAAGTAACCAGCTACAAGATTAGTCTTTCGCCCCTATATCCAGGTCGGACGACCGATTTGTACGTCAGGACCGCTGCGGGCCTCCACCAGAGTTTTCTCTGGCTTTGCCCTGCCCAGGCATAGTTCACCAACTTTCGGGTCCTATCGCACGCTCGGGCTCCACCTCACCAATGCGGTGGCCGAGACAGGCCGGTGGTGCGCCCGGAGAATGACCCCACGAGGCCAGGATCCCACCGCGGCTGGCGGCAACTTTCATTACACTGGGTTTGAGATTGGGGTTTGAGACTCCCTCCGACTCACACATGCTTTAGACTCCTTGGTCCATGTTTCAAGACGGATCGGGTGGGCTGCTGACATCGTCATAGACCCCTGACACCCGATATACGTGGGCCGGTCCCTGGACGACACGATGCAGCCGGCACGCACTGGGGGCAGTCCACAGACAGTCGGCCCAGACGGTCTGGGACAGACGACACGCGAGGCGCCCTCCCCCCGCAGCGCAAGGCGCAGCGAGTACGTGTCCGCGGCCCCGGGGAGGCGAGGTCTGGGCGGGGTAGCTCTGTAGAGCATGAGGGGGCCCGCGGCATCTTCGTCCCGAGCCTTTCCAGGCCGAACTGGAGCCGGTCGCGCGACACCGGGGCGGGGGAGGTGCGCCCACCGGGGGGCAGAGTGGCCCGGGGCGGCGGCGGGAGGACCCGCTCCCGAGGGGGCAAGGACACACCTGCCGCCCGCCCGCCATCCTGCTGGGTTGAATCCCCCGAGCGGACTGCGCGGGCCCCACCCGTTTGCCTCTCAACGGTTTCACGGCCTGTTGAACTCTCTCTTCAAAGTTCTTTTAAACTTTCCCTAAACGTACTTGTCGACTATCTGTCTTGTGCCGGTGTTTAGCCTTAGATGGAGTTCACCACCCGCTTTGGGCGGCATTCCTTAACAACCCGACTGCGAGAAGGCCGCGCCCCAGTACGCCGGGGGCCGCTACCGGGCTCACACCGTCCACGGACAGAACCTCCATAAGAAGGACTCGGGCCCCCACATGGCGGGGCAAGGCGGCCTTCCGTACGCCACATGTCCCGCGCCATCCGGCGGGCGGGGATTCGGCGCTGGGCTCTTCCCGCTACTGAGGGAATCCTGTTTAGTTTTTTCCGCTTAGTAATATGCTTAAATTCAGCGGGTCGTCTCTTCTGATCTGAGGTCAGAGGCGAGTGGGTGGAGACGGGGGGGGGAGCTGGGGATTCTCGTCAGGCAGCGCCTCGCCAAGAGGCTCGGTCAGTGGGCCGTGACGCGGGCTGCATGCGGTGGAACGGCTTCCTCCACCAGCGGCAGCTGTGAAGTGCCCCACGGGACAGGGTGGCGCTAGGGTATGCTCTTGGGGAGACGTGGGCCGCCCCAGGGTAGCCCGTGACAGCCCCAGCCGTAAGAACGCAACCGATATTTATGTTTATGTACAGCACTTTTTATACAGCAATACCTGTTCTTAAAGCACTTTATAAATAAAGTTGAGTTGAGTTGAGAGTTGGTGGGAAATAATTAAAAGTCCCAAGTCCCTATAACAAGTGGGGTTCAGAGGGTGAACCGCGCAGGTCAGGGGCACACACTGATCCGCTCAGTCTGGCGCGCGTCGAAATGCATCACAGACCTGTTATTGCTCAATCTCGCGTGGCTGAGCGCCACTTATCCCTCTAAGAAGCTGGACACCGACCGCGCAGGGGCCGCGTAGCTAGTTAGTATGAGTCTCGTTCGTTATCGGAATTAAGCAAACAAATCGCTCCACCAACTAAGAATGGCCATCACTATCAAGAAAGAACTGTCAATCTGTCAATCCTGTCCGTGTCCAGGTTTCCCGTGTTGAGTCAAATTAGCCCGCAGGCTCCACTCCTGGTGGTGCCCTTCCGTCAATTCCTTTAAGTTTCAGCTTTGCAACCGTACTTCCCCCGGAACCCAAAGACTTGGTGGTTTCCCAGGCGCTGCCCGGCAGGTCATGGGAATAATGCCGCCGGATCGCAAGTCGGCATCATTTATGGTCGGAATTACGATGGTAACTGATCGTCTTCGAACCATCGACTTTCATTCTTGATAAATGAAAACATTCTTGGCAAATGCTTTCGCCGTGGCCCGTCTTGCGCCGGTCCAAGAATTTCACCTCTAGCGGTGCAATACGAATGCCCGTGGCAATCCCTCTCAATCATCGCCCCGGTTCAGGAGGGAAAACCCACAAAATAGAACCGGGGTCCTATTCCATCATTCCTAGCTGCGCTATGCAAGGCGGCCACGGGCCTGCTTTGAACACTCTAATTTTTTTCAAACACTTCCGGCCCCGGGCGGGACACGCGTTGGTTTTGGGTCTGATAAATGCGCGCGTCCCTGGGGGTCGGTGCTCGTCTGCATGTATTAGCTCTAGAATTGCCACAGTTATCCAAGTAACGGTGGAGCGATCAAAGGAACCATAACTGATTTAATGAGCCATTCACAGTTTCATTGCACGGGCCGTGTGTACTTAGACTTGCATGGCTTAATCTTTGAGACAATCATATGCTATTGGCCATGAATGAGACCGCCCTCAAGCTCCTCTTCATCGGATATGATGAGCTGGAGCCTCCCTTATGCCGCTTTTCCATCGTGCCCGCACGGCCAGGTACCACACCACACCTATACCTCACGCAACCACACTAGACCGCAACCGCCGGTTTTCCCTTACAACTGGCGCACGGCGAGAAGGCTACATTTGAACCGTCCACGCCAAGCTTGCACTCCCGCATTGCGTGCGGATCTGAGATGACATTTCCCGAGTGGCAAATCGCACCAACATTGAACCTCTGCGCAAATCAGTCCATGCAGAAGCAGACTGATAAAAAAGGCCGAGGAGAAAGTCTAGGGTCTGCACGCGAAGGACCTATCGCCGTGAAACAAATCTGTGGTGCAAATCCTGCTGCATCCCCCTTGCACGCAGGGGATTGCTCCACAATATACCACACAAAAAGAAAAATTGTATAGTTGAAACATCCACACAATTGTAAATAGTAACACGTACACACACCACACATGCACAGTTGCACACATGTGTAAATAGTTTGTAAATAGTTTTCCAAATTGTTTGTTCGGATTGTTACTGTTGAATGTAAATAAACTGTTATTTTGCAATAAAAAAAAAACACTTTTTTTATTGTTGGGGTAATGTTTTATAGAAGTTTAGGTGTTTGTAGAATCACTCATGCAAAAAAAAAGTGTCAAATTCACTAGAGTATATGAAATAACATTTAACAATAACCTTGATTTCTCCGTATTTTGGAAGAAAATAGAGAATTTGGGTGAAACGAAGCTGTTTTCTATTGTTGATTACTGAAAATCTGAATAAGATAGAAACAAACTTTTTCTTTTTAAATGAAAGATGAGAGTTCAATCTTTCATTTGGTAGTATCCGCGTTTCCGTAGTCCTAACACAACATTTTCTGTGGAGCTTGAAATATCGGTAAAATTCTGTAAATCAGCTGGCACTATGGGGTGACCTTTTCCGAAAATGGCTGGCAGTCAAAGAGTTATGGATGAAATATTGCGATTCACGACCAGCTCACGAAGACAGCTATTTCTGAATGGAGAGCTCTGCCGCTGGAGCTATCATTCAAGTGAATAGGAACACACGACCAGCCTCGCGATGTTCTTTTAAAGCCACAAACATTTCAAATCCATCCACAAGTACCTTTTAAATTGTAAATATATTTCAGCGTTGTTGTAAACATTATTATATTTATTGTATATGATGTATTTTTCACGACTAGCCTCGTGATGTTTTTTAAAACCACAAACATTACAAATCCATCCACAAGTACCTTTTAAATTCTAAATATAGTTAAGCGTTGTTGTAAAACATTATTATATCGTATATACTGTATTTTTATGACTTTGGCGAAGACCGGCGGGCGCTTCTGCCTCTCTCGCTTGAAACAAGGAAATGGGCGTGTGCCACGGCGTTGCTTGAGGTGGCAGCGGCGTTGCTGTCGGCCAATCAGATGACATGTGACGTCACGGCCCCGCTAGTCCCCCGACGACCGGCGCTGCAGAACCGCTGCCTAAAGGGTTCTAAACAGTGGTTACAACGGAACGGCTCGGCCCCGAAAAAGTCCCATGGAGACACTAACATCCGGGGACAAAAATTCGCTTCGGTGTGGAACCAGTACAGTGGAAAAGCGCCATTAGAGGCTCTGGAGGTGGACCGGTCAGAGCCAGCGCCGGGGGGTCCACCACCCCCATGACCTTTATGAGGAGTAAGCGGTTTAGAAAATGGATGGATGGATTTTTGTCAAAGTTACTATGCGAATTTGTTTTGTTATGTAACGTATATGTACGTAAGCTGTGCTTATAAATTAACAAGCTAAACTCTTGACGAGCCAGTAACTCTCACACGCACGCGCACCTATTTTGCTTTCTTTCTCTCTCTCTCTCTCTCTCTCTCTCTCTCTCTCTCTCTCTCTCTCTCTCTCTCTCTCTCTCTCTCTCTCTCTCTCTCTCTCTTCGCTCTCTCCCTACTTAAGAATGTTTGGTAGTTAAAAATAAATAAATAAATAAATAAAAATAAACAACAATTCAAGAAAAGCTATCTTGCATATGACATACTTTTGTTCATGCATACTAAGTAGTTCATCATTATTTCCCACTGCATGTGCTGTGTTCAGCAGTATTACATATTATTTTCAAATGTTTTTCTTGAGTTTATAAAAAAAAAAACTTGTTCTGGAAACAGTTCCTTGATCATTGTGATCAAAAACACTGAATCTCAATTCTCAGACTGTTCAGTAAATATTTATTCACGCACATAAAGTTTCTGAGTTTATTAAAAAAAAAAAAACTTGTTCGAAAAATAGTTCTTACTATAGTGATCAGAAGCACTGATTTGAGTCTGAATTAGACTGTTTTGGAACTAGTTTTCAAATAAAAATTATAGCGACTTTTGATCAATACATATTAATTTCACACATTATTTGACCATTTTTTAAAAGTGTGAAATTGAAAAAAAATATTACTACCAAATTGATCTAAGCCCCACTTATTTACGATCAAACCACGGCCACTTACAGTTTAGCTCACTTCCATTTCTGGCTTAGGCCACGACCCCTCTGAATCTTAACTCAATTAAAATCAATTTTAGCATTTCAAGACACAAAATGAGCTACTGTGATAAACTATAATAATAAAAAAAGTTTATTTTTAGAGATCCGTGCCTCAAATGGGTGTCGAATTACGTGTTTCAAATCACATTAACGATCGTTAATGTGAAGGTGGCTTGAGCCACGTTGCTAGCGTCCACTCCAACAACTTTAGTGTGCTCAAGGGACACGCACACACGCTACACACATACACAAAAAAAGCAATGAAAATGTACCCCAACAACTATGATAGACGTAAGACAACCAGATATGACAGACAGGGCATATGGTGGTAAAGGAAGGATAGCTTGTTGAAACTGGAGAATGCCAGTGTCAATCGCGTAGGACAATGTTTTGAGGTGGAGAAAAAAAAAAAACTTTGCCTGTAGTCCGGCTCCTTTCCTCGTCTTTTTCAGCTCTCTACACGCAAGTCATCTCTTCAATTGACCATTAGTATGTTCTTCGACGTCTATACCGGTGAACTTGGCACCAGGGATATCATTCTCTTACAGAATTCGCAGATTTAGCGCCGTAGACATCTCGCTAGTAGACTGTTTACATCCGTTTAGCATGACTGGCCCGCTGAGTTTGACCCTCTTCCCTAGACTCGTGAATATTAATTAAGTCTGGTGACGTGTATCGTGCCGTTCCCCATTCTGGAAAAGTCAGCGATTTGATTAGGTCCGTGAAAACAGCAGGGGGCAGAAGGTAGGGCCGGTTTTCAAACCAGCCATCTCCAGTTTCTATAAATATCGCAGTCTATGAGCAGCTACTAAATGTTACACTTCTGCCGACAGGCGAACGACAGTTGAGCTAGCAGATTCCATGGCTCGATGGGCAATAATAACTTTTAATTTGTAAAATAAAAGTCTCTAAGTACCTAAATCGCTCCGCTACCTGTCCATTTCCATTCAAACGTAATTTCCTTCCGCCGCCCATGGTGGGGTAGTCACGTAGGGTTGCCAACTGTCCCGTATAAGCCGGGACTTCCCGTATTTTGGGCTAAATTGTTATGTCCCGTAAAGTCCTGTAAAATAATGCTGAATTCTGACACGAAATGCATAAAACGGCATCTTTACTATTTTTGGACCACGGCGGCTCCCGTAGGTTGACAAGTGACAAAGAAGTTGCTCGTAGCCAATAAAATGAGTCACTAGGTGTCACGTGAAGTAACTTTTTCACGTTTGGCGATTGACAGCTGAAGTTAGCCAATGACAATTGGGATGGGGGTGGGGGTGGTCAGACGCGGGTCCTTTGACATATGAATCTACTTCCGCGGTAGCTAGAATATGCTCGCCCGCCTGCCGAATTAACACGGATGCCATTTTTATGTAGAAAGCTGGGTCTGCCGTTGCCTTTTTGTGGATTTTAAAAAATGTGATGCAAAGCGACGTATTGCAATGGGAGCCGCCAACACGTCTCGTCCAGGCTGACACAGTTGACATCGCTGGAATTCCTGTGAGTCCTCACGTTATAACATTCACACGATCACGTGTTCAAGTGAGTGGGAAAACGTATTTTAATCAATCAAGCCACACACACACATCCCCAACCACACACACACACCCACCCACACCCCATACTCGTTTTTGCTACATAGTGGGGACTTGATGAGCGAGGGATTTTTTTTTTTTATTGCAACGTGAGGACTTCACTTCAAACATAAAAAAAAGTTATTTATGCAACTCATAAAAAAAAGATTTTAGGACACAATTTTTTTTTGGGTCCGTGCTCACCCAGTAATCACCTTCAAAAGCCATATTTCTTATTTTGTTTTTTTTTCAGGTTTTTGTCACCTCATGGGGACATGTAATGCCATAAACCACCAGCAGATGTCACTATTTTTTTTTAGAGCCTGTTTCAGGTCAGCAGTGGTTAATCAGAATATTTGAAAGGCATGCTCGTCATTTTAAATATTTATATGAGCTGTCAAACGATTTAATTTTATTTTAATCTGATTAATCACAGTTTGGAATTTTGATTAATTACGATTAATCGTTTAATTAAAAGGCTTTTTTAATACATAGTTTTGCCCGCCAAATTTAAAGAGCACGTTGCGTGTTAATTCTTTTAACATTTAATGTTGAGGGCGTCTTCAACATTTTTTGATTAACTGCACATGCTCATCCTTGTCTTTTTCTAATTACTTGCATAATTTAAAATGGAAAAAATGACCCCAATATTTTGACATGAACAAATATTGTGAATGCTATACGCAAACATTTATTACAACCTGTGCTACCTTTAACGTAACCATCCAGCGTCAGCTAAAGTATCATCTGTGGTCAAAATGAATAGTGTGATTAATCTGCGTTAATACATGATTAATGCGATATTTTTTTGTGATTAATTACCGTAATTGGTTAACACTAACTTTGACAGCCCTAATCTGTGCATAGAGTACAAATTCCAATCTTATTTTTTTTAAATTATTAATCTGAAAATTGTGTGCAACAAATGAAGTGGACACTATTTAAAAACGTAGACTGTATAGCATAAAGTAAATGAATAGTGTTCAGGTTATCAGTTTCGAAGACCTCTGGTCTTTTTAATCCACATTTGCCAATCAAAACAATTGCATGCAACAGTGGCAGCAGAAAATTGTTTTCAAAGGGTCACTAAAGAAACACTGTGTTTTGCAGAAGCTCTTTTTAAGGCATCAATGCGGTTTTTCATGTAAAATTTCACTCCCTTCCAAGTTCTCCCATTCAGTACCATTGGCGATGTCTCAATGCAGTTAATGCACTGAGCTTTCTGTGGAACCTTGGCAGACCGGATGCAGTTAATCAACGTTTTCTCCACAGCCTCGATTTCTTCTTCAGTCCACTTCCTCTTTTTGACTCCCGCTTTCCCTAGATAAATGGATAAGTAAATTAATGGGATATTTTTTTCTAATTTTGCAGCTTTCAGGAGTAAAAAGTTAAGTTTTGGCTATGAACAACTTGAGAACGTCAGTATTTCTCATGTACAATTAACACCTTTAAAAAGATATTTTGCCACTTGTTGTCGACTGAAAATGACATCACGTGTTGGGGGTTCAGGTAACAACCAATCATGGCTCATAGCCAATCATAGCCAAAAAAATTGACTTTACTCCTGAAAATTGCAAAATTAGTAAAGTATCCTCTTTAAGATGCCACTGAAAGTTAAGACAGTTCTGTAACAATTTAGTAGTTCTCTTTCGTCCCTCCCGACCGCCAGATGGCGGTGCTTTAAGCACTGAATGTTCCTTTTGCGCATGCGCAGTTCGAGTTATGCATACCAAATTAGTCACCTGTGACCCCTGGGTGACCCTAGAAGGGTATAAGTTCCGGTTTCACCCAAGGTTCGTTTCCTCCGGAATCTTCTCGCATGAACACGAGGATTCCGAGCGACAGGACGCTCTGGCGGTCGTCCGGGACTCATAGAACCGTAGTTACAGTCGTAACTTTCGTTTTAAACCCAGAAAAAAAAAATACCCATTCCCAAGCCCCTAGATAACAGCTTACCTTCAGATGTATTCCCATACAGGAGCGTTTTTTTCCATCCGAACTACCTACCAAAACACAGACATAAGCACATTCAGTTGAACAAAATCAGGTGTACCTATATATTTCTACTAATAATTTAAATGGGAGAAACACAAGTATGAAAACAATGAGACAAAAGTACAATACAGCTCTTTACTATAAGCATTTTTTTCTTGTAATAAAATCACGTGGTTCGTTTCGTTATATTGACTAAGATCACTTTTCCTCTTTCCGGTACATGCTCAGTGGTCTTGTAGTAGAGCGTCTAAGCTCACACTGGGAGGTTGTGGGTTCAATCCCTGGCTGGGTCATACCAGACATTAAATATGGGACTTGTTACCTCCCCGCTTGACACTCTGGCAAAATTGTTCAAATGTAAATAAATCCGTATGTATTTTAAGAAAGTAGTTCTATGTATTACAGCTTGAAAAAAGTAAATATTACTTGTTTTTAGTCTCAAAATACTATTTTCAAGACTGCTGTGGTTGATATGGGCTAAGTATTTTCTTATTTTTCAAAATCTTACAGTTAAATTTAAGTACAATTTTCTTGTTCTGTTGGCAGATAATTTTGCTTATTTGAAGTAAGATTTTTTATTTTACTATTTTTTTTCTTAAATTTTCTATGGTCATTTTTGCAGTGTGCACAAGTCTATTTAGCTTAAAAGGTTTCATTTTGTTTACATTTTAATATCCCCTAATTTAAGGATATTATTTATTTTGCATAACCAAAATATTATTGAGAAAACCTGATTTGGCATATTCTCCTGTGATTTATATACAGCCTGGACATAAGTTGAAGTTGTTCACTGTTGAAATTTCCATAAAATATTGTTGTGCAACGTTTCAAAGAATAAACGGGAGCTGTTGTTCAGAAATGCTGTCTATCCATAAATGTCCTGGGAAGCGAAAAAAGATTTAAACCATATTTTGTAGGATATCTAAATTATCAAACTGAAAAAATAAACAAATGATAATAAAAATAATAATAAGAAGAAGAAGAATACGAAGAAGAAGAATTTTTGCCCACCCAATTTCATGTAAAACAATAACCCCTCACAAGCTACTTGAGAGTAGTATACCTTGGTTTTGCTTCGGTGTGACAGACTTCTTCCTAACCGGCAGCATCTCTCCATCTGACCTACCTATCAAAACAAATGAACACAGAGAAAAGCACAGTCAGTTTGACCCAATCAGTCAAAACATTTATAACAGGCCAAGTATTAAAGCGATACAAGACTATAACTCATTTTACATTATTGGATTAGGCATTGTCTATGAATAATAAAAGTGCAAATATCTCTGGCATCTTCTTCCCTGTACGGTGTATTAGATGTTTATTTTATTTATATATTCATTTCTTCACTTATATAAGTCTTATTAATTTATTGATCGTAAAGTTCACTTACTTTACTGCATGACTGATTTATATTCCATGTACAGCCTTTTGTATACAGGAACTACATTTTCAGAATCAGTCATTGAATTTAAATGTAAAAACGTATCTCCATACCTGCTGATTGTGGAGTTGAAGGTGATGTAGCAGGAGTATCATCTCTCATAGCTTTGCCATCCTCATCTTCTGTGTCTGAAGCGTCACTGTCTACAAATACTGTCTCTGAGGAACAGAGCAACCAAATTGATAAAACTTAGATTATATTACATGAACAAAAAATGTATACATTTACATTCAAAGAAATATTAGGAACAATTACTGTGTCCAGTTATTTTTTAAAGCTATGCAGGCATGTTCTTACCATGTGGATCAACATTAATTTCATCTAGATTTTTGCCCTTAAACTGCGACATCTTTCCCTTTTCTAGAGCGATGAGAACTTTGCTCAACTTTGCGAGCTGCAATGTCCCCTCAGGCAGCCGATAATATTAACGGTGAACTCTGATGTCGTGGCCAAGGAAGTCAGCAAGCTCATCCATTTCATTGTCTTTCAAATTTAAAACTTTGGACATGGTGGCCATGTGCTTCCTCAATTTTGTCGAAGACAATGCTTCCGGGTTGTTTGCCCCACAGCTATGGGCTACTTGGCGAATTACATCAGATCCTCTGAAGTAACTGTGCGCTTGTGGTCTTCCAAAGAAGAATGTATTTTCATCTAACACGCCACATTCATGGCGGGTGTTAACAAGTAAGGCCATGGATGACTGCACTTCAGGTGTGAGCAGAACAGGGACCTTACGCCCTCGTTTCCCTTTTATTTTAATTCTCTGAAAGTGATTACAAAGCTTCCTCTCAAGATCAGACAGAGCCATCTCAACATCTGGATGAGTCGATGAGGTATCCCTTGAAGTAAAAGCTGACAGTGGCATCTTTGACACTTCCCCTTCTCTTCTGCGTTTGAAGAGGATAATTTCACAAAGCGTTACTTTTGCTAGTTCTACCCAGTATTTCCTACTTGGGTCTTCTTTCAATTTAGTTTGATATGCCTGTCTTTGGAGATCGAGATATACATGCATCTTCTTCACATCTTCCGTGAAGGGCAGAAGCTGAGGAACATTCCATTTTGATTCATTGAGATTTCTGAGGGCCTGTGAAGACACACACTCGCTCCACCTGGTGTCACAGATTTGTTTGAACACTTGTGCATTGTTAACTGCATTGTCATCACCTGAGATTAGTCCTTCACATTCAATGATATTTGCTATCTTCTTGAGGTTGTGGCCTAACTTAAGCGCCAATGATGGTGTTTTGAATGTATGCGTATCCACATTTAAGCCAGCCACCTTCTTAACCGCTTCGATTACATGAGGAAAATTAGTTGGAATGAAGAAATCCACCATATCTTTTAGCTTTCCATTTTTCTTCCCTTGAAGAAGGAGTCGTCCTGTCTCTCGCATCTTCTCTCTGATGTAGTCATGTTTTGTGACATCATGGCCATGTTTCCTGAAGAGGTGTTCCCCCAATTTCAGAATTGCTTTCTCTTTGCGCACAGCTTCTGATATTTCATCTTCATTCATAGCAAGCACCAATCTCCAAAATTGCTCATTGGCACCAGCTGGAATTGGCTGAGCATATGCACACACAGTCTGGACCCTTGTTTTCCCTGGTTTCAAATTTTGCATATTTAGATTAAGGTTACATCTCTGCATGTGCCTTCATAGTGATTTCCGCTTGAAATAGCCCAAACAGTTTGCACAGTGCATATAATCTTTGGCATGTGCAGGCTTCTTGGATTGCTGACGTGGTATAAACATTCCTTTTCCTTCTTCGAGTACCCGATTGTTATGGGCTCGGTTCCCTCTGTTTCTCAGTAAACTGAGTTGTATCCTTCGCTCCTTTGATCCAGGTGGAAATTCAAATGCTCTTTTTACATCAGGTTTGTCTTTGTGTTTGGCTTCTAAATGTCGTGCCATTTTTCTGTATGGCTTGGAGCAATACACACAGAAGTATGATTTGTTGTACAACCTACCACCATCTTCTTTCTTCTTTAGAGTCATGACAGTCACATTGGAACCACCAGATGAAGATTCTGTATTGGCGACCCAGGAACTAGCAGACGTCACACGTCTTCTCTTCTGTGGTTGGACATCTACTCCATGGGAACTAGCAGGAGATGGCCTTTTAGATGTATATTCTTGAGGGTTAGCTGTGTTCAGGGAAGTTGAAGGTGTCACACTTTTCTGTGATTTTACATAAACTTTTAGGAAGTTGACCATACGTGCTCGCAGTGTCTTTCTCCTCTTACTCTTGTGTTCCATGATATCTTCTGACGAACTGTCAAGTTCTTTTGAGCTGTCACTTGTTTCTTCTCCAGGTTGAGGAACATATTCATCCTCAGTGTTGTCAGAACACGATGGAGAATATTCTATTTCTTCAACCATTTCTCTGTTAGACTGAGAGAGATAAAAAGAAAGAAAGAAAGAAAGAGAGATTATAAATCACAAACCCACTTTCGAGTTTTGTGATTGTTAGTTACAGTCTTCCCTCGCTATAACGCGGTTCACTTTTTGCGGTCTCGCTGTATCGCGGATTTTTTTTAAGTGCAATTTTGCATATTTTTTTGCAGTAATATACCCATTTTATAAAATTTATGAAGGTTTGAACATTATCAATTTTTGAACAAGAGAGAAATGTGAGAACATGTAAATGCCTCAATGAGAAAAGTGTCGAAATTGTGTGGTAGGGGATTTTAGAGCCTTAAAACATTTATAAGAATTGTAAAACATAAAGCTAACTACTTTGCGGATTTCATTTATTGCGGGTATTTTTTGGAACCTAACCCCAGGGGAAAACGAGGGAACACTGTACATAAACAAGGTATTTATAAAAAAAAAATAAAAAAATAAAAAATAAATAAAAAAAAGCTTACATTCTACGATCTAGAGATGCGCCGGGAAAGCAAAAGAAAAAAAAAACAAGCACGTCATTCCCATTCGGCAGTAAACTCTTGGCGCGTTCAATGACCACTAACACAGTTGGATATTTCAAAACATACATAGAAAAAAGTCATTCACTGTATCAAACAGAAATAAAATACTACGTGAGCACATTGCAGGGGGTGCTTGGAATCGTTTTATAATTAATCCCCCAGATCAAAAATCTGTCATAGACGCAACAAAATCAGAACAGAAGCATTGCGACCTAAATTTCTCATTAAGCTCAGATTTCTTTTTTTTCTCTCCAAAGCATACACATAAACATACAGTGGCTCACGTTTAGCAGCCTGAAGTTTCAGATAAATATATACATTTTCATACAAAATCTTAGTGTACATGCTGTACAATTTTCTAATTAGTATTTTCTGAATTCAAGTACAAAAATAAACTAGAGCTGCGAGCAGCTATAAAGGGCCCTCGCAGCCCGGGCCACGTTGGGGTCCTTGCACGTTGGGGTACTTGCACGTTGGGGTACTGGCACATTGGGGTACTGGCATATTGGAAGCAAAATTTCTTTGAAAATGGCATAATAAACGTTTACATGTAGAATATTTTTTTGCCAGTGTGTGTGTCAAGCTCAACGGGTTTTGGTGATTGTTAAGACCTGCAAAAATCAGCGTCCTTTTTTATTTTTAGGCAATGAGTTGCCCTGATTGGTATTTTTTTGTAAAAGTGTATATACACATCATCGCTCGTTGTACTCATTGCACAATGTTACTTTTATTGTCCAAAGGGGCAATCAAAAATGAATAAAACAAAATGGAAACGTACATACGTTTGGATCGGTGTGAAGCCAGTGAACAATTTGAGTGGTGGAAACTAAAAGAATATTCATAAATGACTTAGTTATCACACTTAGAATGAGTGTACATTTTTTGTACAAAATACCGTATGTGTTTTTTTTTTTTTATATAAGCCTCAAGGGCTAGGTGGCGCTGTATTTATAACTGAATGTTGTCATAGAGATACCTTCAGGCCTTGATTATAAGCATACATGTCAAGTGTGGGATTTTTTTTGGAGCATGTACCGTGGAGTTATTAAGCATATCCTTCATTCACGATATTGCTTTTAATGTCCACAGAGGCTATCAAAAATAAATAAAAATATATATATGTTTGGATAAGTCTGATGCCAGTGAACATTTTGAGTGGTGGAAACTAAAAGAATATTCATAAATGACTGAGTTATCACACTTAGAATGAGTTTACATTTTTTGTACAAAATACCGTATGTGGGGTATTTTTTTTTTTATGCCTCAAGGGGTAGGTGGCGCTGCATATATAACTGAATGTTGTCATAGAGATAATTTTCAGGCCTTGATTATAAGCATACATGTCACGTTTGGGATTTTTTGGAGCATGTACCGGGGAGTTATCAAGCATATCCTTTTTCATTGCGAAACACAAATCTTGATGCCACGCCCTCATCATATAGTATTTCGAAAAGTCAAGATTTTCCCCCCTGTCGTTGGCTCAGGTCTTGACATTGTCCAGGTCAAGTCTTAACTCAGTCGGATGAAACGTGGAGAAGAAGTGGGCAAAAGTATGCCCCCTGTAAATGTGCAAAAATCATCAAAAATGGGACATTCAAAAATTCGTAGCTCACTTCCTGTTCATTTTAGCATATGGGTCCAAGAGACTTTTATGTAGGTCTTGGGCTCCCTCATACACCTAAAATTTTTCGTAGATCTTGCTTAAACGTACAACCGGGGCTGCTTCGTTAAAATTTTCTAGGGGGCGCTATTGAGTCATTTTTGTAAAAATAGCACAATCAACATTAAAATATTGCTCATTTTACCAGGCCAGATGTGTGTGCCAAGTTTCATGAGTTTCTGTGCATGTTTAGACCCTCAAAACCGGCGTTGTTTTCTTGGCGAACAGCGCTTAGCCACGCCCACAGCAATTCACGAAAACTCACAAACTTCGTGTTGTGACATCATGAAGGCCGAAACCCTCATCTGAGCAAATCTGAGGTAGGTCCAGTTAACGTGTTTGGACAAAAACGTAGAAGAAAATTTGTAAGAAAAAAAAAATGCCACTAGGTGGCGCTATCAGTAAGATGAAATATAAGTTCGTAGATGTCTTTAGGGCTGGACTCTCATCAAATGTGTGAAATTTTGAGAAGATAGGATCATCTCGGTCAAGTTAATGCAGCTTTTATTGTCACGAAAAATCTTCAGACTTTGCGTCACCGTAGCGGCCACGCCCTTTGGCGAAAAGTTACAATATTCGGTGTGGGGCATGATCAACATCTTAAGGCTTTTCTGACCAATTTTCAACTGGATCCCTTCAACGAGCTCAGCACAGTAGCTAAAAACGTAAAGTATGACATTTATTGTTACCACTAGGTGGCGCTATATGTATAACTGAATTTTATCATATAGATGTTTTCAGGTCGTGACTATTACGTTTTCTGAGAAGTTTGAGATTTTTCTGAGCTTGAACATGGGAGTTATTAAGCATTTGCTCTTTCTGGACAAATGAAATTTTCAAGGCAATATTTGATGCCCCGCCCCCGTCATATAGTATTTCGAAAAGTCAAGGTTTTTTGCCCAGTTGTTGTCTCAGGTCTTGAGATGATAAATGCCAATTTTGAAGTCAACTGGATGAAAAATGTTTGCAAAGGGGGAAAAAGCATGACCACAGTGAATGTGCCAAAATAGGCCAAAATTGGACATTAAAAAATTCATAGCTCATTTCCTGTACATTTTAGCTACATGGTCCCAATAGACTTTTTTGTGCGTCTCGGGGTGCTACACGTGCCTGCCAATTTTCGTTGCTCTAGCTCAAACGTGCCGGGCTTGGTTATTATTTTTCTACGCTAGGGGGCGCTATAGAGTCGCGTTGTTATGACGCCTTCATAATATCAAATTTTTCGCCGGGCCCGAAGAGTGCGCAAAGTTCGGTGAGTTTTCGTGAATGTTTAGGTACCCAAAATCGCGATCGTTTGCGGAGAATAAAGAAGAAGAATAATAATAACTAGAGCTGCGAGCAGCTATAAAGGGCCCTCGCAGCCCGGGCCACGTTGGAGTCCTTGCACGTTGGGGTACTTGCACATTAGGGTACTGGCACGTTGGGGTACTGGCATATTGGAAGCAAAATTTCTTTGAAAATGGCATAATAAACGTTTACATGTAGAATATTTTTTTTGCCAGTGTGTGTCAAGCTCAACGGGTTTTGGTGATTGTTAAGACCTGCAAAAATCAGCGTCCTTTTTTATTTTTAGGCAATGAGTTGCCCTGATTGGTATTTTTTGTAAAAGTGTATATATACATCATCGCTCGTTGTACTCATTGCACAATGTTACTTTTATTGTCCAAAGGGGCAATCAAAAATGAATAAAACAAAATGGAAACGTACATACGTTTGGATCGGTGTGAAGCCAGTGAACAATTTGAGTGGTGGAAACTAAAAGAATATTCAGAAATGACTTAGTCATCACACTTAGAATGAGTTTAAATTTTTTTGTACAAAATACCGTATGTGTTTTTTTTTTTTTATATAAGCCTCAAGGGCTAGGTGGCGCTGTATTTATAACTGAATGTTGTCATCGAGATACCTTCAGGCCTTGATTATAAGCATACATGTCAAGTGTGGGATTTTTTTTGGAGCATGTACCGTGGAGTTATTAAGCATATCCTTCATTCACGATATTGCTTTTAATGTCCATAGAGGCTATCAAAAATAAATAAAAATATATATATGTTTGGATAAGTCTGATGCCAGTGAACATTTTGAGTGGTGGAAACTAAAAGAATATTCATAAATGACTTAGTTATCACACTTAGAATGAGTTTACATTTTTTGTACAAAATACCGTATGTGGGGTATTTTTTTTTTTATGCCTCAAGGGCTAGGTGGCGCTGCATATATAACTGAATGTTGTCATAGAGATAGCTTCAGGCCTTGACGATAAACATACATGTCAAGTTTGGGATTTTTTGGAGCATGTACCGGGGAGTTATTAAGCATATCCTTTTTCAGTGCGAAACACAAATTTTGATGCCCCGCCTTCATCATATAGTATTTCGAAAGGTCAAGATTTTTCCCCCTGTCGTTGGCTCAGGTCTTGACATGGTCCAGGTCAAGTCTTAACTCAGTCAGATGAAACGTGTAGGAGAAGTGGGCAAAAGTCTGCCCCCTGTGAATGTGCAAAAATTGTCAAAAATGGGACATTCAAAAATTCGTAGCTCACTTCCTGTTCATTTTAGCATATGGGTCCAAGAGACTTTTTTGTAGGTCTTGGGCTCCCTCATACACCTAAAAATATTCGTCGTTCTTGCTTAAACGTACAACCGGGGCTGCTTCGTTAAAAGCTTCTAGGGGGCGCTATTGAGTCATTTTTGTAAAAATAGCACAATCAACAATAAAATATTGCTCATTTTACCAGGCCAGATGTGTGTGCCAAGTTTCATGAGTTTCTGTGCATGTTTAGACCCTCAAAACTGGCGTTGTTTTCTTGGCGAACAGCGCTTAGCCACACCCACAGCAATTCGCGAAAACTCACAAACTTCGTGTTGTGACATCATGAAGGCCGAAACCCTCATCTGAGCAAATATGAGGTAGGTCCAGTTAACGTGTTTGGAGAAAAACGTAGAAGAAAATTCGTAAGAAAAAAAATTGCCACTAGGTGGCGCTATCAGTTAGATGAAATATAAGTCAGTAGATGTCTTTAGGGCTGGACTCTCATCAAATGTGTGAAATTTTGAGAAGATAGGATCATCTCGGTCAAGTTAATGCAGCTTTTATTTTCACGAAAAATCTTCAGACTTTGCGTCACCGTAGCGGCCACGCCCTTTGGCGAAAAGTTACAATATTCGGTGTGGGGCATGATCAACATCTTAAGGCTTTTCTGACCAATTTTCAAATGGATCCCTTCAACAAGCTCAGCACAGTAGCTAAAAACGTAAAGTATGACATTTATTGTAACCACGAGGTGGCGCTATATGTATAACTGAATTTTATCATATGGATGTTTTCAGGCCGTGACTATTACGTTGCCTGAGAAGTTTGAGATTTTTTGGAGCTTGAACATGGGAGTTATTAAGCATTTGCTCTTTCTGGACAAATGAAATTTTAAAGGCAATATTTGATGCCCCGCCCCCGTCATATAGTATTTCAAAAAGGCAAGATGTTTTGCCCAGTTGTTCTCTCAGGTCTTGAGATGATAAATGCCAAGTTTGAAGTCAATTGGATGAAAAATGTTTGCAAAGGGGGAAAAAGCATGACCACAGTGAATGTGCCAAAATAGGCCAAAATTAGACATAAAAAAATTCATAGCTCACTTCCTGTACATTTTAGCTACATGGTCCCAATAGACTTTTTTGTGCGTCTCGGGGTGCTACACGTGCCTGCCAATTTTTGTTGCTCTAGCTCAAACGTGCCGGGCTTGGTTTTTATTTTTCTACGCTAGGGGGCGCTATCGAGTCGCATTGTTATGACGACTTAATAATATCAAATTTTTCGCCGGGCCTGAGGAGTGTGCAAAGTTCGGTGAGTTTTCGTGAATGTTTAGGTACCCAAAATCGCGATCGTTTGCGGAGAATAAAAAAGAAGAAGAAGAAGAATAATAATAACTAGAGCTGCGAGCAGCTATAAAGGGCCCTCGCAACCCGGGCCACGTTGGGGTATTTGCACGTCGGGGTACTGGCATGTTGGGGTACTGTCAAATAGGAAACCATCTAAATTTTAAACGTTTTTGCCATGCTTTGTGTTTGTAAAGTTTCATGGAAAGGCCAAAAATGATGCACAATTAACAAAATAAAATCAAAATGGATTGGCACATGGCTATATAGAATACTTTTTGAATATATTAGGCATGCCTGCCAATATTCACACATCTAGCTGAATCATATAATCGGAAAGACTTCATAAAAATGTCTAGAGGGCGCTATTGAAGCATTTATTGCAAATTTAATAAGAAATCTCTAAAATATTCATGCTTATGACAAGCCTGATGTGTGTGTAAAGTTTCATGAGTTTTTGCACGTTTAGACCAAAAAAAAGCAGCATTTTACTTGGCAAACAATGCATCGCCATGAAACGGCATGCGACAAAATAAATAACTTTCGATAAATTTGTATCTTAAACATCTTAAGATGAAGCACACCAAGTTTGAAGACAGTCGGATAAATTTTGTAGGAGCAGTTCGTTAAAATATGACCCCTAAAAAAGGCACCAAAAAATAGCTACAAATCCCAACGTAAATCAAAATGGCGGACTTCCTGTTTGGTTTAGCAGATGGTTCCAAGAGACTTTTTTGTACATCGTGGGCTCTTATTTATGCCTCTAAATTATCATAGCGCTAGGTGAAACGTACAACCGGGAATGCTTCGTTAAGGAGGAGTTTTTTACCTCAAAATGTGATGACCGGCCCCTACGGGACTTCCTGTTGGGTTTAGCACATGGCACCAAGAGACTTTTTTGTACATTGTGGGCTGTTAAATTTGTCTCCAAATTTTCGTAGCTCTAGCTGCTTCGTACAACTGTGAATGCTTCATTAAGAGGGAAGTTTTTCCTTTGCAAACTGTGCATGCCACGGCAACAGCGTGCGACAAAATAAAAAGCTTTCAATAACTTTTCATCTTCAACATTTTAAGATGAATCACACCAAGTTTGGAGATGATCGGATAAACTCTGTAGGAGGAGTTCGTTAAAATAAGACCCCTATGAAATGGCCCAAAAAATGGCAACACGTTCCAAAGTAAATCAAAACGGCGGACTTCCTGTTCGGTTTAGCATATGGTTCAAAAAGAGTTTTTTGTACCTTGAGGGCTGTTACATATGTCTTCAAATGTTGGTAACTCTAGGTGAAATGTACAGCCGGGAATGCTTCATTAAATAAGAATTTTGAAACACAAAATTTGATGCCTCGCCTCTGGCGGACTTCCTGTTAGGTTTAGCATATGGCACCAACAGGCTTTTTTGTAGATCATAGTCTGTTACATATGTGTACCAATTTTCGTGGCTCTCAATTAAACGTACCATGGCAATGCTTTGTTAAGTAAGAATTTTGAAACTGTAAATTTGATGCCCCGCCACCGTCATATAGTATGTCAAAAACTTTAGATTTTTTACCATGATGTTGTCCCAGGTGTTGAGATGGTACAGCCCAAGTTTGAAGTTAATCGGGTTAACCGTGTAGGAGAAGCGGGCAAAAGTATGACCCCTGTAAATGTGCAAAAATGGGCCAAAATTGGACATTCAAATACTCATACCTCACTTCCTGTCTATTTTAGGGTACACATATCAAAGAGGTTTTTGTTCATCTGGATGTGCTACAGGTGCCACACAATTTTCGTAGCCATAGGACAATCGTAGCGGGACAGGGATCCGTTAAACCTATGTAGGTGGCGCTACAGAGCCATTTTTCTGTTATCATGTATGGCGACTTTAAAATATCAAATTTTTCGCCAGGCCTGATGTGCGTGTAAAGTTTGGTGAGTTTTCGTTCATGTTTAGTGCCTCAAAAATGTGGTTGTTTGCGGAAAAGAATAATAACAAAGAAAAAGAAGAAGAAGAATAATAACTAGAGCTGCGAGCAGCTATAAAGGGCCCTCGCAACCCGTGCCACGTTGGGGTATTTGCACGTCGGGGTACTGGCACGTTAGGGTACTGTTTCATAAGAAACCGTCTAAATTGTAAATGTTTTGCCATGCTTTTTGTGTTTGTTCACATTGCTATGGAATGCTTTGTCGAGGTATTCGGCTGATAGGTATGCCTCCCAATATTCACACATCTAGCTGAATCATATAAAAAAAAAAATTCTTTGCAAACAATGCATCGCTACAGCAAAGGCGTGCCACGTTGGGGTACTTGCACGTCGGGGTACTGGCACGTTGGGGTACTGTCAAATAGGACAAGGACCATCTAAAATGTTTTTGACAAGCCTTGTGTGTGCAAAGTTTAATCAAAACGCAAAATATGGTGTGCAATTCCCAAAATAAATTCAAAATGGCGGACTTCCTTTTAGGTTTAGCATACGGCTACAGAATACTTTTTGTAGGTCTTAAGCTAATAGGTATGCCTCCCAGTTTTCACAAATCTAGGTCAAGTCATCTTTAGTTGTGTATCGCTTGAATCATACAATTGGAAATGCTCCATAAAAATGCATAGAGGGCGCTATTGAGCACAACGTTGGGTTACTTGCACGTCAGGGTACTGGCACGTTGGGGTACTGTTACATGGAACAAGGACCATTTAAAATGTTAGTTTTTTCCATGCCTTGTCTGTGCAAAGTTTAATGAAGAAGGCCAAAAATTATGTATAATTCCCAAAATAAAATCAAAATAGCGGACTTCCTCTTTGGTTTGGCAAATGGCTACATAATACTTTTTTGTAGGTCTAGCATAATCATACAATCGGAAATGCTTCATAAAAATGTCTAGAGGGCGCTATTTATTGCAAATTGCACAATACATCTCTGAAAATTCATGTTCATGACAAGTCTGATGTGTTTGCAAAGTTTCATGAGTTTTCATGTGTATAAAAAAAAAAAAAAGCAGCACTTGACAACTGTTACATGGAACAAGGACCATTTAAAATGTTAGTTTTTTCCATGCCTTGTCTGTGCAAAGTTGAATGAAAAAGGCCAAAAATGATGTATAATTCCCAAAATAAAATCAAAATAGCGGACTTCCTCTTTGGTTTGGCAAATGGCTACATAATACTTTTTTGTAGGTCTAGCATAATCATACAATCGGAAATGCTTCATAAAAAGGTCTAGAGGGCGCTATTTATTGCAAATTGCACAATAAATCTCTGAAAATTCATGTTCATGACAAGTCTGATGTGTTTGCAAAGTTCCATGAGTTTTCATGTGTATAAAAAAAAAAAAGCAGCACTTGACAAACAATGCATTGCTATGGCAACAGCGTGTTACAAAATAAAAAACTTTCGATTACTTTGCATCTTAAACATCTTAAGATGAAACACACCAAGTTTGAAGACAGTCGGATAAATTTTGTAGGAGGGGTTCGTTAAAATATGACCCCTGAAAGTTTTTCCTTGCCCGGTTGGAGGGTTAGATCAGGGGATGTCGCAACTTGTTTGTGGTTAAGTGCTACAGAAGTAAATGTGTCTTAACAACCTCATGATTGAATGTGTTTTCAATTCTCTAGGATGTGATTGGATTGTATCAATTAAATGTTCTTATAACTGATTCAGTGAGTAGTAAAAATAGTGTGTCAAGTATAATGACATGAAATATAAGGAATACAAAAAACAAAACAAGAACCCTCTAAATTACACATTTTGTTCCAGGCTTTATGTGCGTGCATAGTTTGAGTATACACCTAGGTTTAGGCCAGGAGTGTTCAAACCTTTTGCAAAGAGGGGTATGGTAAGGTGAAAATGTGTGGGGCCTAATCAACCATTTAGTTTAGCCTGACATAATTTTTTTACATGCATATGTAAATATATATATGTGGACAAATGTGTACATATGTCTACAAATTTTTGTAGCTCGAGCTGCTTCGTCCAACTGGGAACGCTGCATTAAGAAGGATTTTTTTTCCCTTTGCCAACAGTGCATGCCACGACAACAGCGTGCGACGAAAAAAAAAGCTTTCAATAACTTTTCATCGTCAACATCTTAAGATGAATCACACCAAGTTTGAAGATGATCGGATAAACTCTGTAGGAGGAGTTCGTTAAAATAAGACCCCTATGAAATGGCCAAAAAAATGGCAACATGTTCCAAAGTAAATCAAAATGGCAGACTTCCTGTTAGGTTTAGCATATGGTTCAAAAAGAGTTTTTTGTACCTCGAGGGCTGTTACATATGTCTTCAAATTTTGGTCACTCTAGGTGAAACGTACAGCCGGAAATGCTTCATTAAGTAAAAATTTTGAAATGCAAAATTTGATGCCCTGCCTCTGGCGGACTTCCTGTTAGGTTTAGCATATGGCACCAACAGGCTTTTTTGTAGATCATAGTCTGTTACATATGTGTACCAATTTTCGTAGCTCTAGATTAAACGTATAACCGGCAATACTTCAGATGAAACATGCCAAAGAATGAAGACAATCTGATAAGTTTTGTAGAAAATATGAGGCCTATAAAAGGCCCCCAAAAAATGGCTACAAATAGCAAAGTAAATCAAAATGCCGGACTTCCTGTTTGGCTTAGCATATGGTTCTAAAAGACTTTTTTGTACATCGTGGGCTCTTATGTATGCCTCCGAATTATCATAGCGCTAGGTGAAAGGTACAACCGGGAATGCTTCGTTAAAGAGGAGTTTTTTAGCTCAAAAAGTGATGCCCGGCCCTTGCGGGACTTCCTGTTGGGTTTAGCACAAAGCAGCAAGAGACTTTTTTGTACATCGTGGGCTGTTACATATATCTACAAATTTTCGTAGCTCTAGCTGCTTCGTACAACTGAGAATTCTTCATTAAGAAGAATTTTTTTCCTTTGCAAACAAGTGCATGCCACGACAACAGCGTGCAGCGAAATAAAAAGCTTTCAATAACTTTTCATCTTCAACATCTTAAGATGAATCACACCAAGTTTGAAGATGATCGGATAAACTCTGTAAGAGGAGTTCGTTAAAATAGGACCCCTATGAAATGGCCAAAAAAATGGGAACACGTTCCAAAGTAAATCAAAATGGTGGACTTTCTGTTAGGTTTAGCATATGGTTCAAAAAGAGTTTTTTGTACCTTGAGGGCTGTTACATATGTCTTTAAATTTTGGTAACTCTAGGTGAAACGTACAGCCGGGAATGCTTCATTAAGTAAGAATTTTGAAACTCAAAATTTGATGCCCCGCCTCTGGCGGACTTCCTGTTGGGTTTAGCATATGGCACCAACAGACTTTTTTGTAGGTCATAGTCTGTTACATATGTGTACCAATTTTCGTAGCTCTAGGTTAAACATACAACCGGCAATACTACGTTTAGTAAGAGTTTTGAAACTCTAAATTTGATGCCCCACCGCCGTCATATAGTATGTCGAAAACTTTAGATTTTTTACCATGGTGTTGTCCCAGGTCTTGAGATGGTACATCCCAAGTTTGAAGTCAATTGGATTAACCGTGTAGGAGAAGCAGGCAAAAGTATGACCCCTGTAAATGTGCAAAAATTGGCCAAAATTGGACATTTAAATACTCATATCTCACTTCCTGTCTATTTTAGGGTACACACATCAAAGAGGTTTTTGTTCATCTGGATGTGCTACAGGTGCCACACAATTTTCATAGCCGTCGGACAATCGTAGCGGGCCAGGGATCTGTTTAACCTATGTAGGTGGCGCTATGGAGCCATTTTTCTGTTATCACCTATGGCGACTTTAAAATATCAAATTTTTCGCCAGGCCTGACGTGTGTGTAAAGTTTGGTGAGTTTTCGTTCACGTTTAGTGTCTCAAAAATGTGATTGTTTGCGGAAAAGAATAATAACAAAAAATAAAAAGAAGAACTAGAGCTGCGAGCAGCTATAAAGGGCCCTCGCAACCCGGGCCACGTTGGGGTACTTGCACGTCGGGGTACTGGCACGTTGGGGTACTGTCAAATAGGACAAGGACCATCTAAAATGTTTTTGACAAGCCTTGTGTGTGCAAAGTTTAATCAAAACGCAAAATATGGTGCGCAATTCCCAAAATAAATTCAAAATGGCGGACTTCCTTTTAGGTTTAGCATACGGCTACAGAATACTTTTTGTAGGGCTTAAGCTAATAGGTATGCCTCCCAGTTTTCACAAATCTAGGTCAAGTCATCTTTAGTTGTGTATCGCTTGAATCATACAATTGGAAATGCTCCATAAAAATGCATAGAGGGCGCTATTGAGCACAACGTTGGGTTACTTGCACGTCGGGGTACTGGCACGTTGGGGTACTGTTACATGGAACAAGGACCATTTAAAATGTTAGTTTTTTCCATGCCTTGTCTGTGCAAAGTTTCATGAAAAAGGCCAAAAATGATGTATAATTCCCAAAATAAAATCAAAATAGCGGTCTTCCTCTTTGGTTTGGCAAATGGCTACATAATACTTTTTTGTAGGTCTAGCAAAATCATACAATCGGAAATGCTTCGTAAAAATGTCTAGATGGCGCTATTTATTGCAAATTGCACAATAAATCTCTGAAAATTCATGTTCATGACAAGTCTGATGTGTTTGCAAAGTTTCATGAGTTTTCATGTGTATAAAAAAAAAAAAAAGCAGCACTTGACAAACAATGCATTGCTATGGCAACAGCGTGTTACAAAATAAAAAACTTTTGATTACTTTGCATCTTAAACATCTTAAGATGAAACACACCAAGTTTGAAGACAGTCGGATAAATTTTGTAGGAGGGGTTCGTTAAAATATGACCCCTGAAAAAGGCCACAAAAAATGGCAACAAATCCCATCATAAATCAAAATGGCAGACTTCCTGTTTGGTTTAGCACATGGTTCCAAGAGACTTTTTTTTGTACATCATGGGCTCTTATGTATGCCTGCAAATTATCATAGCGCTAGGTGAAACGTACAACCGGGAATGCTTCGTTAAAGAGGAGTTTTTTAGCTCAAAATGTGATGCCCGGCCCCTGGGGGACTTCCTGTTGGGTTTAGCACATGGCACCAAGAGACTTTTTTGTACATCCTGGGCTGTTACATATGTCTACAATTTTTCGTCGCTCTAGCTGCTTCGTACAACTGGGAATGCTTCATTAAGAAGGATTTTTTTCCTTTGCAAAAAGTGCATGCCACGACAACAGCGTGTGATGAAATAAAAAACTTTCAATAACTTTTCATTTTCAACATCTTAAGATGAATCACACCAAGTTTGAAGATGATCGGATAAACTCTGTAGGAGGAGTTTGTTAAAATATGACCCCTATGAAATGGCCAAAAAAAATGGCAACACATTCCAAAGTAAATCAAAATGGCGGACGCCCTGTTAGGTTTAGCATATGGTTCAAAAAGAGTTTTTTGTACCTCGAGGGCTGTTATATACCTCTACAAATGTTGGTAACTCTAGGTGAAACGTACAGCCGGGTATGCTTTGTTAAAGAGGAGTTTTTTAGCTCAAAATGTGATGCCCGGCCCCTGGGGGACTTCCTGTTGGGTTTAGCACAGGGCACCAAGAGACTTTTTTGTACATCTTGGGCTGTTACATATGTCTACAAATTTTCGTAGCTCTAGCTGCTTCGTACAAATGGGAATGCTTCTTTAAGGATATTTTTTTTCCTTTAAAAACAGTGCATGCCATGACAACAGCGTGCGACGAAATACAAAGCTTTCAATAACTTTTCATCTTCAACATCTTAAGATGAATCACACCAAGTTTGAAGATGATCGGATAAACACTGTAGGAGGAGTTCGTTAAAATAAGACCCCAATGAAATGGCCAAAAAAATGGCAACACGTTCCAAAATAAATCAAAATGGTGGACTTCCTGTTAGGTTTAGCATATGGTTCAAAAAGAGTTTTTTGTAGGTCATAGCCTGTTACATATGTGTACCAATTTTCGTAGCTCTAGATTAAACGTACAACCGGCAATGCTTCGTGAAGTAAGAATTTTTAAACTCTAAATTTGATGCGCCGCCGCCGTCATATAGTATATCAAAAACTTTTCATTTTTCACAATGATGTTGTCCCAGGTGTTGAGATGGTACATCCCAAGTTTGAAGTCAATCGGGTTAACCGTGTAGGAGAAGCGGGCAAAAGTATGACCCCTGTAAATGTGCAAAAATTGGCAAAAATTGGACATTTAAATACTCATACCTCACTTTCTGTCTATTTTAGGGTACACACTTCAAAGAGGTTTTTGTTCATTGGGATGTGCTACAGGTGCCACACAATTTTCATAGCCGTCGGACAATCGTAGCGGGACAGGGATCCGTTTAACCTATGTAGGGGGCGCTAAGGAGCCATTTTTCTGTTATCATGTATGGCGACTTTAAAATATCAAATTTTTCGCCAGGCCTGATGTGCGTGTAAAGTTTGGTGAGTTTTCGGTCACGTTTAGTGTCTCAAAAATGCGATTGTTTGCGGAGAAGAATAATAAGAACTAGAGCTGCGAGCAGCTATAAAGGGCCCTCGCAACCCGGGCCACGTTGGGGTACTTGCACGTCGGGATACTGGCACGTTGGGGTACTGTCAAATAGGACAAGGACCATCTAAAATGTTTTTGACAAGCCTTGTGTGTGCAAAGTTTAATCAAAACGCAAAATATGGTGCGCAATTCCCAAAATAAATTCAAAATGGCGGACTTCCTTTTAGGTTTAGCATACGGCTACAGAATACTTTTTGTAGGTCTTAAGCTAATAGGTATGCCTCCCAGTTTTCACAAATCTAGGTCAAGTCATCTTTAGTTGTGTATCGCTTGAATCATACAATTGGAAATGCTCCATAAAAATGCATAGAGGGCGCTATTGAGCACAACGTTGGGTTACTTGCACGTCAGGGTACTGGCACGTTGGGGTACTGTTACATGGAACAAGGACCATTTAAAATGTTAGTTTTTTCCATGCCTTGTCTGTGCAAAGTTTAATGAAAAAGGCCAAAAATGATGTATAATTCCCAAAATAAAATCAAAATAGCGGACTTCCTCTTTGGTTTGGCAAATGGCTACATAATACTTTTTTGTAGGTCTAGCATAATCATACAATCGGAAATGCTTCATAAAAATGTCTAGAGGGCGCTATTTATTGCAAATTGCACAATAAATCTCTGAAAATTCATGTTCATGACAAGTCTGATGTGTTTGCAAAGTTTCATGAGTTTTCATGTGTATAAAAAAAAAAAAGCAGCACTTGACAAACAATGCATTGCTATGGCAACAGCGTGTGACAAAATAAAAAACTTTCGATTACTTTGCATCTTAAACATCTTAAGATGAAACATACCAAGTTTGAAGACAGTCGGATAAATTTTGTAGGAGGGGTTCGTTAAAATATGACCCCTGAAAAAGGCCACAAAAAATGGCAACAAATCCCATCATAAATCAAAATGGCAGACTACCTGTTTGGTTTAGCACATGGTTCCAAGAGACTTTTTTGTACATCATGGGCTCTTATGTATGCCTGCAAATTATCATAGCGCTAGGTGAAACGTACAACCGGGAATGCTTCGTTAAAGAGGAGTTTTTTAGCTCAAATTGTGATGCCCGGCCCCTGGGGGACTTCCTGTTGGGTTTAGCACATGGCACCAAGAGACTTTTTTGTACATCCTGGGCTGTTACATATGTCTACAATTTTTCGTCGCTCTAGCTGCTTCGTACAACTGGGAATGCTTCATGAAGAAGGATTTTTTTCCTTTGCAAAAAGTGCATGCCACAACAACAGCGTGTGACGAAATAAAAAACTTTCAATAACTTTTCATTTTCAACATCTTAAGATGAATCACACCAAGTTTGAAGATGATCGGATAAACTCTGTAGGAGGAGTTTGTTAAAATATGACCCCTATGAAATGGCCCAAAAAAATGGCAACACATTCCAAAGTAAATCAAAATGGCGGACGCCCTGTTAGGTTTAGCATATGGTTCAAAAAGAGTTTTTTGTACCTCGAGGGCTGTTATATACCTCTACAAATGTTGGTAACTCTAGGTGAAATGTACAGCCGGGTATGCTTTGTTAAAGAGGAGTTTTTTAGCTCAAAATGTGATGCCCGGCCCCTGGGGGACTTCCTGTTGGGTTTAGCACAGGGCACCAAGAGACTTTTTTGTACATCTTGGGCTGTTACATATGTCTACAAATTTTCGTAGCTCTAGCTGCTTCGTACAAATGGGAATGCTTCTTTAAGGATATATTTTTTCCTTTAAAAACAGTGCATGCCATGACAACAGCGTGCGACGAAATACAAAGCTTTCAATAACTTTTCATCTTCAACATCTTAAGATGAATCACACCAAGTTTGAAGATGATCGGATAAACACTGTAGGAGGAGTTCGTTAAAATAAGACCCCAATGAAATGGCCAAAAAAATGTCAACACGTTCCAAAATAAATCAAAATGGTGGACTTCCTGTTAGGTTTAGCATATGGTTCAAAAAGAGTTTTTTGTAGGTCATAGCCTGTTACATATGTGTACCAATTTTCGTAGCTCTAGATTAAACGTACAACCGGCAATGCTTCGTGAAGTAAGAATTTTTAAACTCTAAATTTGATGCGCCGCCGCCGTCATATAGTATATCAAAAACTTTTCATTTTTCACGATGATGTTGTCCCAGGTGTTGAGATGGTACATCCCAAGTTTGAAGTCAATCGGGTTAGCCGTGTAGGAGAAGCGGGCAAAAGTATGACCCCTGTAAATGTGCAAAAATTGGCAAAAATTGGACATTTAAATACTCATACCTCACTTTCTGTCTATTTTAGGGTACACACTTCAAAGAGGTTTTTGTTCATTGGGATGTGCTACAGGTGCCACACAATTTTCATAGCCGTCGGACAATCGTAGCGGGACAGGGATCCGTTTAACCTATGTAGGGGGCGCTAAGGAGCCATTTTTCTGTTATCATGTATGGCGACTTTAAAATATCAAATTTTTCGCCAGGCCTGATGTGCGTGTAAAGTTTGGTGAGTTTTCGGTCACGTTTAGTGTCTCAAAAATGCGATTGTTTGCGGAGAAGAATAATAAGAATAAGAATAATAATAATAAGAAGAATTCCTACAAAAACAATAGGGCCTCGCAGCGGCACCGCCGCCGCCGCTGCTCGGGCCCTAATAAGAATAATAATAATAAGAAGAATTCCTACAAAAACAATAGGGCCTCGCAGCGGCACCGCCGCCGCCGCTGCTCGGGCCCTAACTAGAGCTGCGAGCAGCTATAAAGGGCCCTCGCAACCCGGACCACGTTGGGGTACTTGCACGTCGGGGTACTGGCACGTTGGGGTACTGTCAAATAGGACAAGGACCATCTAAAATGTTTTTGACAAGCCTTGTATGTGCAAAGTTTAATCAAAACGCAAAATATGGTGTGCAATTCCCAAAATAAATTCAAAATGGCGGACTTCCTTTTAGGTTTAGCATACGGCTACAGAATACTTTTTGTAGGTCTTAAGCTAATAGGTATGCCTCCCAGTTTTCACAAATCTAGGTCAAGTCATCTTTAGTTGTGTATCGCTTGAATCATACAATTGGAAATGCTCCATAAAAATGCATAGGGGGCGCTATTGAGCACAACGTTGGGTTACTTGCACGTCAGGGTACTGGCACGTTGGGGTACTGTTACATGGAACAAGGACCATTTAAAATGTTAGTTTTTTCCATGCCTTGTCTGTGCAAAGTTTAAAGAAAGAGGCCAAAAATGATGTATAATTCCCAAAATAAAATCAAAATAGCGGACTTCCTCTTTGGTTTGGCAAATGGCTACATAATACTTTTTTGTAGGTATTAGGCTGATAGGGGTCTGTCCTAATTTTCACAAATCTAGCAGAATCATACAATCGGAAATACTTCATAAAAATGTCTAGAGGGCGCTATTTATTGCAAATTGCACAATAAATCTCTAAAAATTCATGTTCATGACAAGTCTGATGTGTTTGCAAAGTTTCATAAGTTTTCACACATGTATAGATAAAAAAACAAAGCAGCACTTCACTTGGCAAACTGCATCGCTATAGCAGCAGTGTGCGACAAAATAAAAAACTTTTGATAACTTTGCATCTTAAACATCTTAAGATGAAACACACCAAGTTTGAAGACGGTCGGATGAACTTTGTACGAGGAGTTCGTTAAAATATGACAACTGAAAAAGGCCACAAAAAATGGCAACAAATCCCATCGTAAATCAAAATGGCAGACTTCCTGTTTGGTTTATCACATGGTTCCAAGAGACTTTTTTGTACATCGTGGGCTCTTATGTATGCCTGCAAATTATCATCGCGCTAGGTGAAACGTACAACCGGGAATGCTTCGTTAAAGAGGAGTTTTCTAGCTCAAAATGTGATGCCCGGCCCCTGGGGGACTTCCTGTTGGGTTTAGCACATGGCACCAAGAGACTTTTTTGTACACTGTGGGCTGTTACATATGTCTACAATTTTTTGTAGCTCTAGCTACTTCGTACAACTGGGAATGCTTCAGTAAGAGGGATTTTTTTCCTTTGCAAAAAGTGCATGCCACGACAACAGCGTGCAACGAAATAAAGAGCTTTCAATAACTTTTCATCCTCAACATCTTAAGATGAGTCACACCAAGTTTGAAGATGATCGGATAAACTCTGTAGGAGGAGTTCGTTAAAATATGACCCCTATGAAATGGCCCAAAAAATGGCAACACATTCCAAAGTAAATAAAAATGGCGGACATCCTGTTAGGTTTAGCATATGGTTCAAAAAGAGTTTTTTGTACCTCGAGGGCTGTTATATACCTCTACAAATTTTGGTAACTCTAGGTGAAACGTACAGCCGGGTATGCTTTGTTAAAGAGGAGTTTTTTAGCTTAAAATGTGATGCCCGGCCCCTGGGGGACTTCCTGTTGGGTTTAGCACAGGGCACCAAGAGACTTTTTTGTACATCTTGGGCTGTTACATATGTCTACAAATTTTCGTAGCTCTAGCTGCTTCGTACAACTGGCAATGCTTCTTTCAGGATATTTTTTTTCCTTTGCAAACAGTGCATGCCATGACAACAGCGTGCGACGAAATACAAAGCTTTCAATAAATTTTCATCTTCAACATCTTAAGATGAATCACACCAAGTTTGAAGATGATCGGATAAACACTGTAGGAGGAGTTCGTTAAAATAAGACCCCAATGAAATGGCCAAAAAAATGGCAACACGTTCCAAAATAAATCAAAATGGCGGACTTCCTGTGAGGTTTAGCATATGGTTCAAAAAGAGTTTTTTGTAGGTCATAGCCTGTTACATATGTGTACAAATTTTCGTAGCTCTAGATTAAACGTACAACCGGCAATGCTTCATGAAGTAAGAATTTTTAAACTCTAAATTTGATGCGTCGCCGACGTCATATAGTATATCAAAAACTTTAGATTTTTTACAATGATGTTGTCCCAGGTGTTGAGATGGTCCATCCCAAGTTTGAAGTTAATCGGGTTAACCGTGTAGGAGAAGCGGGCAAAAGTATGACCCCTGTAAATGTGCAAAACTGGGCCAAAATTGGACAGTCAGATGATCATACCTCACTTTCTGTCTATTTTAGGGTACACACATCAAAGAGGTTTTTGTTCATCTGGATGTGCTACGGGTGCCACACAATTTTCGTCGCCATAGGACAATCGTAGCGGGACAGGGATCCGTTTAACCTATGTAGGTGGCGCTATGGAGCCATTTTTCTGTTATCATGTATGGCGACTTTAAAATATCAAATTTTTCGCCAGGCCTGATGTGCGTGTAAAGTTTGGTGAGTTTTCGTTCACGTTTAGCGTCTCAAAAATGCGATTGTTTGCGGAGAAGAATAATAATAAGAATAATAATAATAAGAAGAATTCCTACAAAAACAATAGGGCCTCGCAGCGGCACCGCCGCCGCCGCTGCTCGGGCCCTAATAAGAATTCCTTCAGGAACAATAGGGACCTCGCAGCGGTCGCTGCTCGGGCCCTAATAATAATTTTTACAAAAACAATAGGGACCTCGCAGCGGTCGCTGCTCGGGCCCTAATAATAATTCGAACGAAAAACAATAGGGACCTCGCAGCGGTCGCTGCTCGGGCCCTAACTAGAGCTGCGAGCAGCTATAAAGGGCCCTCGCAGCCCGGGCCACGTTGGGGTCCTTGCACGTTGGGCTACTGGCATATTGGAAGCAAAATTTCTTTGAAAATGGCATAATAAACGTTTACATGTAGAATATTTTTTTTTGCCAGTGTGTGTCAAGCTCAACGGGTTTTGGTGGTTGTTAAGACCTGCAAAAATCAGCGTCCTTTTTTATTTTTAGGCAATGAGTTGCCCTGATTGGTATTTTTTGTAAAAGTGTATATACACATCATCGCTCGTTGTACTCATTGCACAATGTTACTTTTATTGTCCAAAGGGGCAATCAAAAATGAATAAAACAAAATGGAAACGTACATACGTTTGGATCGGTGTGAAGCCAGTGAACAATTTGAGTGGTGGAAACTAAAAGAATATTCATAAATGACTTAGTTATCACACTTAGAATGATTGTACATTTTTTGTACAAAACACCGTATGTGGGTTTATATATATATATATATATATATATATATATATATAGGCGGCACGGTAGTCGAGTGGTTAGCACGTCCGCTTCCCAGTTCTGAGGTCTCCGGTTCGAGTCCAGGCTCGGACCTTCCTGGGTGGAGTTTGCATGTTCTCCCCGTGCCCGCGTGGGTCTTCTCCGGGTACTCCGGTCTCCTCCCACATTCCAAATACATGCATGGCAGGTTAATTGGGCGCTCCGAATTGTCCCTAGGTGTGCGTGTGAGTGTGGATGGTTGTTCGTCTCTGTGTGCCCTGCGATTGGTTGGCAACCAGTCCGGGGTGTCCCCCGCCTACTGCCCAGAGCCAGCTGAGATAGGCGCCAGCAGCCCCCGCGACCCTTGTGAGGAATAAGCGGTCAAGAAAATGGATGGATGGATGGATATATATATATATATATATATATATATATATATATATATATATATATATATATATATAAATGCCTCAAGGGCTAGGTGGCGCTGTATTTATAACTGAATGTTGTCATAGAGATACCTTCAGGCCTTGATTATAAGCATACATGTCAAGTGTGGGATTTTTTTTGGAGCATGTACCGTGGAGTTATTAAGCATATCCTTCATTCACGATATTGCTTTTAATGTCCATAAAGGCTATCAAAAATAAATAAAAATATATATATGTTTGGATAAGTCTGATGCCAATGAACATTTTGAGTGGTGGAAACTAAAAGAATATTCATAAATGACTTAGTTATCACACTTAGAATGAGTTTACATTTTTTGTACAAAATACCGTATGTGGGGTATTTTTTTTTTATGCCTCAAGGGCTAGGTGGCGCTGCATATATAACTGAATGTTGTCATAGAGATAACTTCAGGCCTTGACGATAAACATACATGTCAAGTTTGGGATTTTTTGGAGCATGTACCGGGGAGTTATCAAGCATATCCTTTTTCATTGCGAAACACAAATTTTGATGCCCCGCCCTCATCATATAGTATTTTGAAAAGTCAAAATTTTTCCCCCTGTCGTTGGCTCAGGTCTTGACATGGTCCAGGCCAAGTCTTAACTCAGTCGGATGAAACGTGTAGGAGAAGTGGGCAAAAGTCTGCCCCCTGTGAATGTGCAAAAATCGTCAAAAATGGGACATTCAAAAATTCGTAGCTCACTTCCTGTTCATTTTAGCATATGGGTACAAGAGACTTTTTTGTAGGTCTTGGGCTCCCTCATACACCTAAAAATATTCGTCGTTCTTGCTTAAACGTACAACTGGGGCTGTTTCGTTAAAGATTTCTAGGGGGCGCTATTGAGTCATTTTTGTAAAAATAGCACAATCGGCGATAAAAAATTGCTCATTTTGCCAGGCCAGCTGTGTGTGCCAAGTTTCGTGTGTTTCTGTGCCAGTTTAGGCCCTCAAAATTGGCGTTGTTTTCTTGGCGAACAGCGCTTAGCCACGCCCACAGCGACTCGCGAAAACTCACAAACTTCGTGTTGTGACATCATGAAGGCCGAAACCCTCATCTGAGCAAATATGAGGTAGGTCCAGTTAACGTGTTTGGAGAAAAACGTAGAAGAAAATTCGTAAGAAAAAAAATTGCCACTAGGTGGCGCTATCAGTTAGATGAAATGTAAGTTAGTAGATGTCTTTAGAGCTGGACTCTCATCAATTGTGTACAATTTTGAGAAGATAGCATAATCTCGGTCAAGTTAATGCAGCTTTTGTTGTCACGAGAAATCTTCAGACTTTGCGGCACCGTAGCGGCCACGCCCTTTGGCGAAAAGTTACAATATTCGGTGTGGGGTATGATCAACATCTTAAGGCTTTTCTGACCAATTTTCAACTGGATCCCTTCAACGAGCTCAGCACAGTAGCTAAAAACGTAAAGTCTGACAATTATTGTTACCACTAGGTGGCGCTACATGGATAACTGAATTTTATCATATAGATGTTTTCAGGCCGTGACTATTAAGTTGCCTGATAAGTTTGAGATTTTTTGGAGCTTGAACATGGGAGTTATTAAGCATTTGCTCTTTCTGGACAAATGAAATTTTAAAGGCAATATTTGATGCCCCGCCCCCGTCATATAGTATTTCGAAAAGGCAAGATTTTTTCCCCAGTTGTTCTCTCAGGTCTTGAGATGATAAATGCCAAGTTTGAAGTCAATTGGATGAAAAATGTTTGCAAAGGGGGAAAAAGCATGACCACAGTGAATGTGCCAAAATAGGCCAAAATTGGACATTAAAAAATTCATAGCTCACTTCCTGTACATTTTAGCTACATGGTCCCAATAGACTTTTTTGTGCGTCTCGGGGTGCTACACGTGCCTGCCAATTTTCGTTGCTCTAGCTCAAACATGCCGGGCTTGGTTTTTATTTTTCTATGCTAGGGGGCGCTATAGAGTCGCGTTGTTATGACGACTTCATAATATCAAATTTTTCGCCGGGCCTGAGGAGTGTGCAAAGTTTGGTGAGTTTTCGTAAATGTTTAGGTACCCAAAATCGTGATCGTTTACGGAGAAAAAGAATAATAATAATAATAATAATAATAATAATAATCCGATCGAAAAACAATAGGGACCTCGCAGCGGTAGCTGCTCGGGCCCTAATAATAATAATAATAATAATAATAATTTTTACAAAAACAATAGGGACCTCGCAGCGGTCGCTGCTCGGGCCCTAACTAGAGCTGCGAGCAGCTATAAAGGGCCCTCGCAGCCCGGGCCACGTTGGGGTCCTTGCACGTTGGGGTACTTGCACGTTGGGGTACTGGCACATTGGGGTACTGGCATATTGGAAGCAAAATTTCTTTGAAAATGGCATAATAAACGTTTACATTTAGAATATTTTTTTGCCAGTGTGTGTATCAAGCTCAACGGGTTTTGGTGATTGTTAAGACCTGCAAAAATCAGCGTCCTTTTTTATTTTTAGGCAATGAGTTGCCCTGATTGGTATTTTTTTGTAAAAGTGTATATACACATCATCGCTCGTTGTACTCATTGCACAATGTTACTTATATTGTCCAAAGGGGCAATCAAAAATGAATAAAACAAAATGGAAACGTACATACGTTTGGATCGTCCCAATAGACTTTTTTGTGCGTCTCGGGGTGCTACACGTGCCTGCCAATTTTCGTTGCTCTAGCTCAAACGTGCCGGGCTTGGTTTTTATTTTTCTATGCTAGGGGGCGCTATAGAGTCGCGTTGTTATAACGACTTCATAATATCAAATTTTTCGCCGGACCTGAGGAGTGTGCAAAGTTCGGTGAGTTTTCGTGAATATTTAGGTACCCAAAATCGCGATTGTTTGCGGAGAATAAAGAAGAATAATAATAATAATAATAATAATAATAATTTTTACAAAAACAATAGGGACCTCGCAGCGGTCGCTGCTCGGGCCCTAATAATAATAATAATAATAATAATAATAATAATAATAATAATAATTTTTACAAAAACAATAGGGACCTCGCAGCGGTCGCTGCTCGGGCCCTAACTAGAGCTGCGAGCAGCTATAAAGGGCCCTCGCAGCCCGGGCCACGTTGGGGTCCTTGCACGTTGGGGTACTGGCACGTTGGGGTACTGGCATATTGGAAGCAAAATTTCTTTGAAAATGGCATAATAAACGTTTACATGTAGAATATTTTTTTGCCAGTGTGTGTGTCAAGCTCAACGGGTTTTGGTGATTGTTAAGACCTGCAAAAATCAGCGTCCTTTTTTATTTTTAGGCAATGAGTTGCCCTGATTGGTATTTTTTTGTAAAAGTGTATATACACATCATCGCTCGTTGTACTCATTGCACAATGTTACTTTTATTGTCCAAAGGGGCAATCAAAAATGAATAAAACAAAATGGAAACGTACATACGTTTGGATCGGTGTGAAGCCAGTGAACAATTTGAGTGGTGGAAACTAAAAGAATATTCATAAATGACTTAGTTATCACACTTAGAATGAGTGTACATTTTTTGTACAAAATACCGTATGTGGGGTATTTTTTTTTCATGCCTCAAGGGCTAGGTGGCGCTGCATATATAACTGAATGTTGTCATAGAGATAACTTCAGGCCTTGACGATAAACATACATGTCAAGTTTGGGATTTTTTGGAGCATGTACCGGGGAGTTATCAAGCATATCCTTTTTCATTGCGAAACACACATTTTGATGCCCCGCCCTCATCATATAGTATTTCGAAAAGTCAAAATTTTTCCCCCTGTCGTTGGCTCAGGTCTTGACATGGTCCAGGCCAAGTCTTAACTCAGTCGGATGAAACGTGTAGGAGAAGTGGGCAAAAGTCTGCCCCCTGTGAATGTGCAAAAATCGTCAAAAATGGGACATTCAAAAATTCGTAGCTCACTACCTGTTCATTTTAGCATATGGGTACAAGAGACTTTTTTGTAGGTCTTGAGCTCCCTCATACACCTAAAAATATTCGTCGTTCTTGCTTAAACGTACAACCGGGGCTGCTTCGTTAAAAACTTCTAGGGGGCGCTATTGAGTCATTTTTTTTAAAATAGGACCATACATGATAAAATATTGCTCATTTTGCCAGGCCAGATGTGTGTGCCAAGTTTCATGAGTTTCTGCGCATGTTTAGACCCTCAAAACTGGCGTTGTTTTCTTGGCGAACAGTGCTTAGCCACGCCCACAGCGATTCGCGAAAACTCACAAACTTCGTGTTGTGACATCATGAAGGCCGAAACCCTCATCTGAGCAAATATGAGGTTGGTCCAGTTAACGTGTTTGGAGAAAAAATGTACAAGAAAATTCGTAAGAAAAAAAATTGCCACTAGGTGGCGCTATCAGTAAGATGAAATATAAGTTCGTAGATGTCTTTAGGGCTGGACTCTCATCAAATGTGTGAAATTTTGAGAAGATAGGATCATCTCGGTCAAGTTCATGCAGCTTTTATTGTCACGAAAAATCTTCAGACTTTGCGGCACCGTAGCGGCCACGCCCTTTGGCGAAAAGTTACAATATTCGGTGTTGGGCATGATCAACATCTTAAGGCTTTTCTGACCAACTTTCAACTGGATCCCTTCAACGAGCTCAGCGCAGTAGCTAAAAACGTAAACTATGACATTTATTGTCACCACTAGGTGGCGCTTTATGTATAACTGAATTTTGTCATATAGATGTTTTCAGGCCGTGACTATTACATTGCCTGAGAAGTTTGAGATTTTTTGGAGCTTGAACATGGGAGTTATTAAGCATTTGCTCTTTCTGGACAAATGAAATTTTAAAGACAATATTTGATGCCCCGCCTCCATCATATAGTATTTCGAAAAGGCAAGACTTTTTGCCCAGTTGTTCTCTCAGGTCTTGAGATGATAAATGCCAAGTTTGAAGTCAATGGGATGAAAAATGTTTGCATAGGGGGAAAAAGCATGACCACAGTGAATGTGCCAAAATAGGCCAAAATTGGACATAAAAAAATTCATAGCTCACTTCCTGTACATTTTAGCTACATGGTCCCAATAGACTTTTTTGTGCGTCTCGGGGTGCTACACGTGCCTACCAATTTTCGTTGCTCTAGCTCAAACGTGCCAGGCTTGGTTTTTATTTTTCTACGCTAGGGGGCGCTATAGAGTCGCGTTGTTATGACGACTTCATAATATCAAATTTTTCGCCGGGCCTAGGGAGTGTGCAAAGTTTGGTGAGTTTTCGTGAATGTTTAGGTACTCAAAAATGCGATCGTTTACGGAGAAGAAGAAGAAGAAGAAGAATAACTAGAGCTGGGAGCAGCTATAAAGGGCCCTCGCAGCCCGGGCCACGTTGGGGTCCTTGCACGTTGGGGTACTTGCATGTTAGGGTACTGGCACGTTGGGGTACTGGCATATTGGAAGCAAAATTTCTTTGAAAATGGCATAATAAACGTTTACATGTAGAATATTTTTTTGCCAGTGTGTGTGTCAAGCTCAACGGGTTTTGGTGATTGTTAAGACCTGCAAAAATCAGCGTCCTTTTTTATTTTTAGGCAATGAGTTGCCCTGATTGGTATTTTTTTGTAAAAGTGTATATACACATCATCGCTCGTTGTACTCATTGCACAATGTTACTTTTATTGTCCAAAGGGGCAATCAAAAATGAATAAAACAAAATGGAAACGTACATACGTTTGGATCGGTGTGAAGCCAGTGAACAATTTGAGTGGTGGAAACTAAAAGAATATTCATAAATGACTTAGTTATCACACTTAGAATGAGTGTACATTTTTTGTACAAAATACCGTATGTGGGGTATTTTTTTAATTTTTTTTATATAAGCCTCAACGGCTAGGTGGCGCTGTATTTATAACTGAATGTTGTCATAGAGATACCTTCAGGCCTTGATTATAAGCATACATGTCAAGTGTGGGATTTTTTTTGTAGCATGTACCGTGGAGTTATTAAGCATATCCTTCATTCACGATATTGCTTTTAATGTCCATAGAGGCTATCAAAAATAAATAAAAATATATATATGTTTGGATAAGTCTGATGCCAGTGAACATTTTGAGTGGTGGAAACTAAAAGAATATTCATAAATGACTTCGTTATCACACTTAGAATGAGTTTACATTTTTTGTACAAAATACCGTATGTGGGGTATTTTTTTTTCATGCCTCAAGGGCTAGGTGGCGCTGCATATATAACTGAATGTTGTCATAGAGATAACTTCAGGCCTTGACGATAAACATACATGTCAAGTTTGGGATTTTTTGGAGCATGTACCGGGGAGTTATCAAGCATATCCTTTTTCATTGCGAAACACAAATTTTGATGCCCCGCCCTCATCATATAGTATTTCGAAAAGTCAAAATTTTTCCCCCTGTCGTTGGCTCAGGTCTTGAAATGGTCCAGGCCAAGTCTTAACTCAGTCGGATGAAACGTGTAGGAGAGGTGGGCAAAAGTCTGCCCCCTGTGAATGTGCAAAAATCGTCAAAAATGGGACATTCAAAAATTCGTAGCTCACTTCCTGTTCATTTTAGCATATGGGTACAAGAGACTTTTTTGTAGGTCTTGGGCTCCCTCATACACCTGAAAATATTCGTCGTTCTTGCTTAAACGTACAACCGGGGCTGCTTCGTTAAAAATTTCGAGGGGGCGCTATTGAGTCATTTTTGTAAAAATAGCACAATCAACAATAAAATATTGCTCATTTTACCAGGCCAGATGTGTGTGCCAAGTTTCAGGAGTTTCTGTGCATGTTTAGACCCTCAAAACTGGCGTTGTTTTCTTGGCGAACAGCGCTTAGCCACGCCCACAGCAATTCGCGAAAACTCACAAACTTCGTGTTGTGACATCATGAAGGCCGAAACCCTCATCTGAGCAAATATGAGGTCGGTCCAGTTAACGTGTTTGGAGAAAAACGTAGAAGAAAATTCGTAAGAAAAAAAATTGCCACTAGGTGGCGCTATCAGTTAGATGAAATGTAAGTTAGTAGATGTCTTTAGAGCTGGACTCTCATCAAATGTGTGAAATTTTGAGAAGATAGGATCATCTCGGTCAAGTTAATGCAGCTTTTATTGTCACGAAAAATCTTCAGAATTTGCGTCACCGTAGCGGCCACGCCCTTTGGCGAAAAGTTACAATATTCGGTGTGGGGCATCATCAACATCTTAAGGCTTTTCTGACCAATTTTCAACTGGATCCCTTCAACGAGCTCAGCGCAGTAGCTAAAAACGTATGACATTTATTGTAACCACTAGGTGGCGCTATATGTATGACTGAATTTTGTCATATAGATGTTTTCAGGCCGTGACTATTACGTTGCCTGAGAAGTTTGAGATTTTTTGGAGCTTGTACATGGGAGTTATTCAGCATTTGCTCTTTCTGGAAAAATGAAATTTTAAAGGCAATATTTGATGCCCCGCCCCCGTCATATAGTATTTCGAAAAGGCAAGACTTTTTGCCCAACTGTTCTCTTAGGTCTTGAGATGATAAATGCCAAGTTTGAAGTCAATGGGATGAAAAATGTTTGCATAGGGGGAAAAAGCATGACCACAGTGAATGTGCCAAAATAGGCCAAAATTGGACATAAAAAAATTCATAGCTCACTTCCTGTACATTTTAGCTACATGGTCCCAATAGACTTTTTTGTGCGTCTCGGGGTGCTACACGTGCCTACCAATTTTCGTTGCTCTAGCTCAAACGTGCCGGGCTTGGTTTTTATTTTTCTATGCTAGGGGGCGCTATAGAGTCGCGTTGTTATGACGACTTCATAATATCAAATTTTTCGCCGGACCTGAGGAGTGTGCAAAGTTCGGTGAGTTTTCGTGAATATTTAGGTACCCAAAATCGCGATTGTTTGCGGAGAATAAAGAAGAAGAAGAAGAAGAAGAATAATAACTAGAGCTGCGAGCAGCTATAAAGGGCCCTCGCAGCCCGGGCCACGTTGGGGTCCTTGCACGTTGGGGTACTTGCACGTTGGGGTACTGGCACGTTGGGGTACTGGCATATTGGAAGCAAAATTTCTTTGAAAATGGCATAATAAACGTTTACATGTAGAATATTTTTTTTGCCAGTGTCTGTCAAGCTCAACGGATTTTGGTGATTGTTAAGACCTGCAAAAATCAGCGTCCTTATTTATTTTTAGGCAATGAGTTGCCCTGATTGGTATTTTTTTGTAAAAGTGTATATACACATCATCGCTCGTTGTACTCATTGCACAATGTTTACTTTTATTGTCCAAAGGGGCAATCAAAAATGAATAAAACAAAATGGAAACGTACATACGTTTGGATCGGTGTGAAGCCAGTGAACAATTTGAGTGGTGGAAACTAAAAGAATATTCATAAATGACTTAGTTATCACACTTAGAATGAGTGTACATTTTTTGTACAAAATACCGTATGTGGGGTATTTTTTTAATTTTTTTTATATAAGCCTCAACGGCTAGGTGGCGCTGTATTTATAACTGAATGTTGTCATAGAGATACCTTCAGGCCTTGATTATAAGCCTACATGTCAAGTGTGGGATTTTTTTTGGAGCATGTACCGTGGAGTTATTAAGCATATCCTTCATTCACGATATTGCTTTTAATGTCCACAGAGGCTATCAAAAATAAATAAAAATATATATATGTTTGGATAAGTCTGATGCCAGTGAACATTTTGAGTGGTGGAAACTAAAAGAATATTCATAAATGACTTCGTTATCACACTTAGAATGAGTTTACATTTTTTGTACAAAATACCGTATGTGGGGTATTTTTTTTTCATGCCTCAAGGGCTAGGTGGCGCTGCATATATAACTGAATGTTGTCATAGAGATAACTTCAGGCCTTGACGATAAACATACATGTCAAGTTTGGGATTTTTTGGAGCATGTACCGGGGAGTTATCAAGCATATCCTTTTTCATTGCGAAACACAAATTTTGATGCCCCGCCCTCATCATATAGTATTTCGAAAAGTCAAAATTTTCCCCCCTGTCGTTGGCTCATGTCTTGACATGGTCCAGGCCAAGTCTTAACTCAGTCGGATGAAACGTGTAGGAGAGGTGGGCAAAAGTCTGCCCCCTGTGAATGTGCAAAAATCGTCAAAAATGGGACATTCAAAAATTCGTAGCTCACTTCCTGTTCATTTTAGCATATGGGTACAAGAGACTTTTTTGTAGGTCTTGGGCTCCCTCATACACCTGAAAATATTCGTCGTTCTTGCTTAAACGTACAACCGGGGCTGCTTCGTTAAAAATTTCGAGGGGGCGCTATTGAGTGATTATTGTAAAAATAGCACAATCAACAATAAAATATTGCTCATTTTACCAGGCCAGATGTGTGTGCCAAGTTTCAGGAGTTTCTGTGCATGTTTAGACCCTCAAAACTGGCGTTGTTTTCTTGGCGAACAGCGCTTAGCCACGCCCACAGCAATTCGCGAAAACTCACAAACTTCGTGTTGTGACATCATGAAGGCCGAAACCCTCATCTGAGCAAATATGAGGGAGGTCCAGTTAACGTGTTTGGAGAAAGACGTAGAAGAAAATTCGTAAGAAAAAAAATTGCCACTAGGTGGCGCTATCAGTTAGATGAAATGTAAGTTAGTAGATGTCTTTAGAGCTGGACTCTCATCAAATGTGTGAAATTTTGAGAAGATAGGATCATCTCGGTCAAGTTAATGCAGCTTTTATTGTCACGAAAAATCTTCAGACTTTGCGTCACCGTAGCGGCCACGGCCTTTGGCGAAAAGTTACAATATTCGGTGTGGGGCATCATCAACATCTTAAGGCTTTTCTGACCAATTTTCAACTGGATCCCTTCAACGAGCTCAGCACAGTAGCTAAAAACGTAAAGTATGACATTTATTGTAACCACTAGGTGGCGCTATATGTATAACTGAATTTTGTCATATAGATGTTTTCAGGCCGTGACTATTACGTTGCCTGAGAAGTTTGAGATTTTTTGGAGCTTGTACATGGGAGTTATTCAGCATTTGCTCTTTCTGGACAAATGAAATTTTAAAGGCAATATTTGATGCCCCGCCCCCGTCATATAGTATTTCGAAAAGGCAAGACTTTTTGCCCAGCTGTTCTCTTAGGTCTTGAGATGATAAATACCAAGTTTGAAGTCAATGGGATGAAAAATGTTTGCATAGGGGGAAAAAGCATGACCACAGTGAATGTGCCAAAATAGGCCAAAATTGGACATTAAAAAATTCATAGCTCACTTCCTGTACATTTTAGCTACATGGTCCCAATAGACTTTTTTGTGCGTCTCGGGGTGCTACACGTGCCTGCCAATTTACGTTGCTCTAGCTCAAACGTGCCGGGCTTGGTTTTTATTTTTCTATGCTAGGGGGCGCTATAGAGTCGCGTTGTTATAACGACTTCATAATATCAAAATTTTCGCCGGACCTGAGGAGTGTGCAAAGTTCGGTGAGTTTTCGTGAATATTTAGGTACCCAAAATCGCAATTGTTTGCGGAGAATAACGAAGAAGAAGAAGAAGAAGAAGAAGAAGAAGAAGAAGAAGAAGAAGAAGAAGAAGAAGAAGAAGAAGAAGAAGAAGAAGAAGAAGAATAACTAGAGCTGCGAGCAGCTATAAAGGGCCCTCGCAGCCCGGGCCACGTTGGGGTCCTTGCACGTTGGGGTACTTGCACGTTGGGGTACTGGCACGTTGGGGTACTGGCATATTGGAAGCAAAATTTCTTTGAAAATGGCATAATAAACGTTTACATGTAGAATATTTTTTTGCCAGTGTGTGTGTCAAGCTCAACGGGTTTTGGTGATTGTTAAGACCTGCAAAAATCAGCGTCCTTTTTTATTTTTAGGCAATGAGTTGCCCTGATTGGTATTTTTTTGTAAAAGTGTATATACACATCATCGCTCGTTGTACTCATTGCACAATGTTACTTTTATTGTCCAAAGGGGCAATCAAAAATGAATAAAACAAAATGGAAACGTACATACGTTTGGATCGGTGTGAAGCCAGTGAACAATTTGAGTGGTGGAAACTAAAAGAATATTCATAAATGACTTAGTTATCACACTTAGAATGAGTGTAAATTTTTTGTACAAAATACCGTATGTGGGGTATTTTTATTTTTTTTATATATAAGCCTCAAGGGCTAGGTGGCGCTGTATTTATAACTGAATGTTGTCATAGAGATACCTTCAGGCCTTGATTATAAGCATACATGTCAAGTGTGGGATTTTTTTTTGGAGCATGTACCGTGGAGTTATTAAGCATATCCTTCATTCACGATATTGCTTTTAATGTCCATAGAGGCTATCAAAAATAAATAAAAATATATATATGTTTGGAAAAGTCTGATGCCAGTGAACATTTTGAGTGGTGGAAACTAAAAGAATATTCATAAATGACTTAGTTATCACACTTAGAATGAGTTTACATTTTTTGTACAAAATACCGTATGTGGGGTATTTTTTTTTCATGCCTCAAGGGCTAGGTGGCGCTGCATATATAACTGAATGTTGTCATAGAGATAACTTCAGGCCTTGACGATAAACATACATGTCAAGTTTGGGATTTTTTGGAGCATGTACCGGGGAGTTATCAAGCATATCCTTTTTCATTGCGAAACACACATTTTGATGCCCCGCCCTCATCATATAGTATTTCGAAAAGTCAAAATTTTTCCCCCTGTCGTTGGCTCAGGTCTTGACATGGTCCAGGCCAAGTCTTAACTCAGTCGGATGAAACGTGTAGGAGAAGTGGGCAAAAGTCTGCCCCCTGTGAATGTGCAAAAATTGTCAAAAATGGGACATTCAAAAATTCGTAGCTCACTTCCTGTTCATTTTAGCATATGGGTACAAGAGACTTTTTTGTAGGTCTTGAGCTCCCTCATACACCTAAAAATATTCGTCGTTCTTGCTTAAACGTACAACCGGGGCTGCTTCGTTAAAAATTTCGAGGGGGCGCTATTGAGTCATTTTTGTAAAAAATAGCACAATCAACAATAAAATATTGCTCATTTTACCAGGCCAGATGTGTGTGCCAAGTTTCAGGAGTTTCTGTGCATGTTTAGACCCTCAAAACTGGCGTTGTTTTCTTGGCGAACAGCGCTTAGCCACACCCACAGCAATTCGCGAAAACTCACAAACTTCGTGTTGTGACATCATGAAGGCCGAAACCCTCATCTGAGCAAATATGAGGTAGGTCCAGTTAACGTGTTTGGAGAAAAACGTAGAAGAAAATTCGTAAGAAAAAAAATTGCCACTAGGTGGCGCTATCAGTTAGATGAAATATAAGTCAGTAGATGTCTTTAGGGCTGGACTCTCATCAAATGTGTGAAATTTTGAGAAGATAGGATCATCTCGGTCAAGTTAATGCAGCTTTTATTTTCACGAAAAATCTTCAGACTTTGCGTCACAGTAGCGGCCACGCCCTTTGGCGAAAAGTTACAATATTCGGTGTGGGGCATGATCAACATCTTAAGGCTTTTCTGACCAATTTTCAAATGGATCCCTTCAACAAGCTCAGCACAGTAGCTAAAAACGTAAAGTATGACATTTATTGTAACCACTAGGTGGCGCTATATGTATAACTGAATTTTATCATATAGATGTTTTCAGGCCGTGACTATTACGTTGCCTGAGAAGTTTGAGATTTTTTGGAGCTTGAACATGGGAGTTATTAAGCATTTGCTCTTTCTGGACAAATGAAATTTTAAAGGCAATATTTGATGCCCCGCCCCCGTCATATAGTATTTCAAAAAGGCAAGATGTTTTGCCCAGTTGTTCTCTCAGGTCTTGAGATGATAAATGCCAAGTTTGAAGTCAATTGGATGAAAAATGTTTGCAAAGGGGGAAAAAGCATGACCACAGTGAATGTGCCAAAATAGGCCAAAATTGGACATTAAAAAATTCATAGCTCACTTCCTGTACATTTTAGCTACATGGTCCCAATAGACTTTTTTGTGCGTCTCGGGGTGCTACACGTGCCTGCCAATTTTTGTTGCTCTCGCTCAAACGTGCCGGGCTTGGTTTTTATTTTTCTACGCTAGGGGGCGCTATCGAGTCGCATTGTTATGACGACTTAATAATATCAAATTTTTCGCCGGGCCTGAGGAGTGTGCAAAGTTCGGTGAGTTTTCGTGAATGTTTAGGTACCCAAAATCGCGATCGTTTGCGGAGAATAAAGAAGAAGAAGAAGAAGAAGAAGAAGAAGAAGAACTAGAGCTGCGAGCAGCTATAAAGGGCCCTCGCAGCCCGGGCCACGTTGGAGTCCTTGCACGTTGGGGTACTTGCACGTTAGGGTACTGACACGTTGGGGTACTGGCACGTTGGGGTACTGGCATATTGGAAGCAAAATTTCTTTGAAAATGGCATAATAAACGTTTACATGTAGAATATTTTTTTTTGTCAGTGTGTGTCAAGCTCAACGGGTTTTGGTGATTGTTAAGACCTGCAAAAATCAGCGTCCTTTTTTATTTTTAGGCAATGAGTTGCCCTGATTGGTATTTTTTGTAAAAGTGTATATATACATCATCGCTCGTTGTCCTCATTGCACAATGTTACTTTTATTGTCCAAAGGGGCAATCAAAAATGAATAAAACAAAATGGAAACGTACATACGTTTGGATCGGTGTGAAGCCAGTGAACAATTTGAGTGGTGGAAACTAAAAGAATATTCAGAAATTACTTAGTCATCACACTTAGAATGATTGTACATTTTTTTTTACAAAATACCGTATGTGGGGTATTTTTTATTTTTTTTATATAAGCCTCAAGGGCTAGGTGGCGCTGTATTTATAACTGAATGTTTTCATAGAGATACCTTCAGGCCTTGATTATAAGCATACATTTCAAGTGTGGGATTTTTTTTGGAGCATGTACCGTGGAGTTATTAAGCATATCCTTCATTCACGATATTGCTTTTAATGTCCATAGAGGCTATCAAAAATAAATAAAAATATATATATATGTTTGGATAAGTCTGATGCCAGTGAACATTTTGAGTGGTGGAAACTAAAAGAATATTCATAAATGACTTCGTTATCACACTTAGAATGAGTTTACATTTTTTGTACAAAATACCGTATGTGGGGTATTTTTTTTTCATGCCTCAAGGGCTAGGTGGCGCTGCATATATAACTGAATGTTGTCATAGAGATAACTTCAGGCCTTGACGATAAACATACATGTCAAGTTTGGGATTTTTTGGAGCATGTACCGGGGAGTTATCAAGCATATCCTTTTTCATTGTGAAACACAAATTTTGATGCCCCGCCCTCATCATATAGTATTTCGAAAAGTCAAAATTTTTCCCCCTGTCGTTGGCTCAGGTCTTGACATGGTCCAGGCCAAGTCTTAACTCAGTCGGATGAAACGTGTAGGAGAAGTGGGCAAAAGTCTGCCCCCTGTGAATGTGCAAAAATCGTCAAAAATGGGACATTCAAAAATTCGTAGCTCACTTCCTGTTCATTTTAGCATATGGGTACAAGAGACTTTTTTTGTAGGTCTTGGGCTCCCTCATACACCTAAAAATATTCGGCGTTCTTGCTTAAACGTACAACCGGGGCTGCTTCGTTAAAAATTTCGAGGGGGCGCTATTGAGTCATTTTTGTAAAAAATAGCACAATCAACAATAAAATATTGCTCATTTTACCAGGCCAGATGTGTGTGCCAAGTTTCAGGAGTTTCTGTGCATGTTTAGACCCTCAAAACTGGCGTTGTTTTCTTGGCGAACAGCGCTTAGCCACGCCTACAGCAATTCGCGAAAACTCACAAACTTCGTGTTGTGACATCATGAAGGCCGAAACCCTCCTCTGAGAAAATATGAGGTAGGTCCAGTTAACGTGTTTGGAGAAAAACGTAGAAGAAAATTCGTAAGAAAAAAAATTGCCACTAGGTGGCGCTATCAGTTAGATGAAATATAAGTCAGTAGATGTCTTTAGGGCTGGACTCTCATCAAATGTGTGAAATTTTGAGAAGATAGGATCATCTCGGTCAAGTTAATGCAGCTTTTATTTTCACGAAAAATCTTCAGACTTTGCGTCACCGTAGCGGCCACGCCCTTTGGCGAAAAGTTACAATATTCGGTGTGGGGCATGATCAACATCTTAAGGCTTTTCTGACCAATTTTCAAATGGATCCCTTCAACAAGCTCAGCACAGTAGCTAAAAACGTAAAGTATGACATTTATTGTAACCACTAGGTGGCGCTATATGTATAACTGAATTTGATCATATAGATGTTTTCAGGCCGTGACTATTACGTTGCCTGAGAAGTTTGAGATTTTTTGGAGCTTGAACATGGGAGTTATTAAGCATTTGCTCTTTCTGGACAAATGAAATTTTAAAGGCAATATTTGATGCCCCGCCCCCGTCATATAGTATTTCAAAAAGGCAAGATGTTTTGCCCAGTTGTTCTCTCAGGTCTTGAGATGATAAATGCCAAGTTTGAAGTCAATTGGATGAAAAATGTTTGCAAAGGGGGAAAAAGCATGACCACAGTGAATGTGCCAAAATAGGCCAAAATTGGACATTAAAAAATTCATAGCTCACTTCCTGTACATTTTAGCTACATGGTCCCAATAGACTTTTTTGTGCGTCTCGGGGTGCTACACGTGCCTGCCAATTTTTGTTGCTCTCGCTCAAACGTGCCGGGCTTGGTTTTTATTTTTCTACGCTAGGGGGCGCTATCGAGTCGCATTGTTATGACGACTTAATAATATCAAATTTTTCGCCGGGCCTGAGGAGTGTGCAAAGTTCGGTGAGTTTTCGTGAATGTTTAGGTACCCAAAATCGCGATCGTTTGCGGAGAATAAAGAAGAAGAAGAAGAAGAAGAAGAAGAAGAAGAAGAAGAAGAAGAAGAAGAAGAAGAAGAATTTTTACAAAAACAATAGGGACCTCGCAGCGGTCGCTGCTCGGGCCCTAATAATAATAACTAGAGCTGCGAGCAGCTATAAAGGGCCCTCGCAGCCCGGGCCACGTTGGGGTACTTGCACGTTGGGGTACTGGCACGTTGGGGTACTGGCATATTGGAAGCAAAATTTCTTTGAAAATGGCATAATAAACGTTTACATGTAGAATACTTTTTTTGCCGGTGTGTGTGTCAAGCTCAACGGGTTTTAGTCATTGTTAAGACCTGCAAAAATCAGTGTCCTTTTTTATTTTTAGGCAATGAGTTGCCCTGATTGGTATTTTTTGTAAAAGTGTATATACACATCATCGCTCGTTGTACTCATTGCACAATGTTACTTTTATTGTCCAAAGGGGCAATCAAAAATGAATAAAACAAAATGGAAACGTACATACGTTTGGATCGGTGTGAAGCCAGTGAACAATTTGAGTGGTGGAAACTAAAAGAATATTCATAAATGACTTAGTTATCACACTTAGAATGAGTGTACATTTTTTGTACAAAATACCGTATGTGGGGTATTTTTTTTTTTTTATATATAAGCCTCAAGGGCTAGGTAGCGCTGTATTTATAACTGAATGTTGTCATAGAGATACCTTCAGGCCTTGATTATAAGCATACATGTCAAGTGTGGGATTTTTTTGGGAGCATGTACCGTGGAGTTATTAAGCATATCCTTCATTCACGATATTGCTTTTAATGTCCATAGGGGCTATCAAAAATAAATAAAAATATATATATGTTTGGATAAGTCTGATGCCAGTGAACATTTTGAGTGGTGGAAACTAAAAGAATATTCATAAATGACTTCGTTATCACACTTAGAATGAGTTTACATTTTTTGTACAAAATACCGTATGTGGGGTATTTTTTTTTCATGCCTCAAGGGCTAGGTAGCGCTGCATCTATAACTGAATGTTGTCATAGAGATAGCTTCAGGCCTTGACGATAAACATACATGTCAAGTTTGGGATTTTTTGGAGCATGTCCCGGGGAGTTATCAAGCATATCCTTTTACATTGCTTAACACAGATTTTGATGCCCCGCCCTCATCATATAGTATTTCGAAAAGTCAAAATTTTTCCCCCTGTCGTTGGCTCAGGATTTGACATGGTCCAGGCCAAGTCTTAACTCAGTCGGATGAAACGTGTAGGAGAAGTGGGCAAAAGTCTGCCCCCTGTGAATGTGCAAAAATCGTCAAAAATGGGACATTCAAAAATTCGTAGCTCACTTCCTGTTCATTTTAGCATATGGGTACAAGAGACTTTTTTGTAGGTCTTGGGCTCCCTCATACACCTAAAAATATTCGTCGTTCTTGCTTAAACGTACAACCGGGGCTGCTTCGTTAAAAACTTCTAGGGGGCGCTATTGAGTCATTTTTGTAAAAATAGCACAATCAACAATAAAATATTGCTCATTTTACCAGGCCAGATGTGTGTGCCAAGTTTCATGAGTTTCTGTGCATGTTTAGACCCTCAAAACTGGCGTTATTTTCTTGGCGAACAGCGCTTAGCCACACCCACAGCAATTCGCGAAAACTCACAAACTTCGTGTTGTGACATCATGAAGGCCGAAACCCTCATCTGAGCAAATATGAGGTAGGTCCAGTTAACGTGTTTGGAGAAAAACGTAGAAGAAAATTCGTAAGAAAAAAAATTGCCACTAGGTGGCGCTATCAGTTAGATGAAATATAAGTCAGTAGATGTCTTTAGGGCTGGACTCTCATCAAATGTGTGAAATTTTGAGAAGATAGGATCATCTCGGTCAAGTTAATGCAGCTTTTATTTTCACGAAAAATCTTCAGACTTTGCGTCACCGTAGCGGCCACGCCCTTTGGCGAAAAGTTACAATATTCGGTGTGGGGCATGATCAACATCTTAAGGCTTTTCTGACCAATTTTCAAATGGATCCCTTCAACAAGCTCAGCACAGTAGCTAAAAACGTAAAGTATGACATTTATTGTAACCACTAGGTGGCGCTATATGTATAACTGAATTTGATCATATAGATGTTTTCAGGCCGTGACTATTACGTTGCCTGAGAAGTTTGAGATTTTTTGGAGCTTGAACATGGGAGTTATTAAGCATTTGCTCTTTCTGGACAAATGAAATTTTAAAGGCAATATTTGATGCCCCGCCCCCGTCATATAGTATTTCAAAAAGGCAAGATGTTTTGCCCAGTTGTTCTCTCAGGTCTTGAGATGATAAATGCCAAGTTTGAAGTCAATTGGATGAAAAATGTTTGCAAAGGGGGAAAAAGCATGACCACAGTGAATGTGCCAAAATAGGCCAAAATTGGACATTAAAAAATTCATAGCTCACTTCCTGTACATTTTAGCTACATGGTCCCAATAGACTTTTTTGTGCGTCTCGGGGTGCTACACGTGCCTGCCAATTTTTGTTGCTCTCGCTCAAACGTGCCGGGCTTGGTTTTTATTTTTCTACGCTAGGGGGCGCTATCGAGTCGCATTGTTATGACGACTTAATAATATCAAATTTTTCGCCGGGCCTGAGGAGTGTGCAAAGTTCGGTGAGTTTTCGTGAATGTTTAGGTACCCAAAATCGCGATCGTTTGCGGAGAATAAAGAAGAAGAAGAAGAAGAAGAAGAAGAAGAAGAAGAAGAAGAAGAAGAAGAATAATAATAATTTTTACAAAAACAATAGGGACCTCGCAGCGGTCGCTGCTCGGGCCCTAATAATAATAACTAGAGCTGCGAGCAGCTATAAAGGGCCCTCGCAGCCCGGGCCACGTTGGGGTACTTGCACGTTGGGGTACTGGCATATTGGAAGCAAAATTTCTTTGAAAATGGCATAATAAACGTTTACATGTAGAATACTTTTTTTGCCGGTGTGTGTGTCAAGCTCAACGGGTTTTAGTCATTGTTAAGACCTGCAAAAATCAGTGTCCTTTTTTATTTTTAGGCAATGAGTTGCCCTGATTGGTATTTTTTGTAAAAGTGTATATACACATCATCGCTCGTTGTACTCATTGCACAATGTTACTTTTATTGTCCAAAGGGGCAATCAAAAATGAATAAAACAAAATGGAAACGTACATACGTTTGGATCGGTGTGAAGCCAGTGAACAATTTGAGTGGTGGAAACTAAAAGAATATTCATAAATGACTTAGTTATCACACTTAGAATGAGTGTACATTTTTTGTACAAAATACCGTATGTGGGGTATTTTTTTTTTTTTATATATAAGCCTCAAGGGCTAGGTAGCGCTGTATTTATAACTGAATGTTGTCATAGAGATACCTTCAGGCCTTGATTATAAGCATACATGTCAAGTGTGGGATTTTTTTGGGAGCATGTACCGTGGAGTTATTAAGCATATCCTTCATTCACGATATTGCTTTTAATGTCCATAGGGGCTATCAAAAATAAATAAAAATATATATATGTTTGGATAAGTCTGATGCCAGTGAACATTTTGAGTGGTGGAAACTAAAAGAATATTCATAAATGACTTCGTTATCACACTTAGAATGAGTTTACATTTTTTGTACAAAATACCGTATGTGGGGTATTTTTTTTTCATGCCTCAAGGGCTAGGTAGCGCTGCATCTATAACTGAATGTTGTCATAGAGATAGCTTCAGGCCTTGACGATAAACATACATGTCAAGTTTGGGATTTTTTGGAGCATGTCCCGGGGAGTTATCAAGCATATCCTTTTACATTGCTTAACACAGATTTTGATGCCCCGCCCTCATCATATAGTATTTCGAAAAGTCAAAATTTTTCCCCCTGTCGTTGGCTCAGGATTTGACATGGTCCAGGCCAAGTCTTAACTCAGTCGGATGAAACGTGTAGGAGAAGTGGGCAAAAGTCTGCCCCCTGTGAATGTGCAAAAATCGTCAAAAATGGGACATTCAAAAATTCGTAGCTCACTTCCTGTTCATTTTAGCATATGGGTACAAGAGACTTTTTTGTAGGTCTTGGGCTCCCTCATACACCTAAAAATATTCGTCGTTCTTGCTTAAACGTACAACCGGGGCTGCTTCGTTAAAAACTTCTAGGGGGCGCTATTGAGTCATTTTTGTAAAAATAGCACAATCAACAATAAAATATTGCTCATTTTACCAGGCCAGATGTGTGTGCCAAGTTTCATGAGTTTCTGTGCATGTTTAGACCCTCAAAACTGGCGTTATTTTCTTGGCGAACAGCGCTTAGCCACACCCACAGCAATTCGCGAAAACTCACAAACTTCGTGTTGTGACATCATGAAGGCCGAAACCCTCATCTGAGCAAATATGAGGTAGGTCCAGTTAACGTGTTTGGAGAAAAACGTAGAAGAAAATTCGTAAGAAAAAAAATTGCCACTAGGTGGCGCTATCAGTTAGATGAAATATAAGTCAGTAGATGTCTTTAGGGCTGGACTCTCATCAAATGTGTGAAATTTTGAGAAGATAGGATCATCTCGGTCAAGTTAATGCAGCTTTTATTTTCACGAAAAATCTTCAGATTTTGCGTCACCGTAGCGGCCACGCCCTTTGGCGAAAAGTTACAATATTCGGTGTGGGGCATGATCAACATCTTAAGGCTTTTCTGACCAATTTTCAAATGGATCCCTTCAACAAGCTCAGCACAGTAGCTAAAAACGTAAAGTATGACATTTATTGTAACCACTAGGTGGCGCTATATGTATAACTGAATTTTATCGTATAGATGTTTTCAGGCCGTGACTATTACGTTGCCTGAGAAGTTTGAGATTTTTTGGAGCTTGAACATGGGAGTTATTAAGCATTTGCTCTTTCTGGACAAATGAAATTTTAAAGGCAATATTTGATGCCCCGCCCCCGTCATATAGTATTTCAAAAAGGCAAGATGTTTTGCCCAGTTGTTCTCTCAGGTCTTGAGATGATAAATGCCAAGTTTGAAGTCAATTGGATGAAAAATGTTTGCAAAGGGGAAAAAGCATGACCACAGTGAATGTGCCAAAATAGGCCAAAATTGGACATTAAAAAATTCATAGCTCACTTCCTGTACATTTTAGCTACATGGTCCCAATAGACTTTTTTGTGCGTCTCGGGGTGCTACACGTGCCTGCCAATTTTTGTTGCTCTAGCTCAAACGTGCCGGGCTTGGTTTTTATTTTTCTACGCTAGGGGGCGCTATCGAGTCGCATTGTTATGACGACTTAATAATATCAAATTTTTCGCCGGGCCTGAGGAGTGTGCAAAGTTCGGTGAGTTTTCGTGAATGTTTAGGTACCCAAAATCGCGATTGTTTGCGGAGAATAAAGAAGAAGAAGAAGAAGAAAAATAATAACTAGAGCTGCGAGCAGCTATAAAGGGCCCTCGCAGCCCGGGCCACGTTGGGGTCCTTGCACGTTGGGGTACTTGCACGTTGGGGTACTGGCACATTGGGGTACTGGCATATTGGAAGCAAAATTTCTTTGAAAATGGCATAATAAACGTTTACATGTAGAATATTTTTTTGCCAGTGTGTGTGTCAAGCTCAACGGGTTTTGGTGATTGTTAAGACCTGCAAAAATCAGCGTCCTTTTTTATTTTTAGGCAATGAGTTGCCCTGATTGGTATTTTTTTGTAAAAGTGTATATACACATCATCGCTCGTACTCATTGCACAATGTTACTTTTATTGTCCAAAGGGGCAATCAAAAATGAATAAAACAAAATGGAAACGTACATACGTTTGGATCGGTGTGAAGCCAGTGAACAATTTGAGTGGTGGAAACTAAAAGAATATTCATAAATGACTTAGTTATCACAGTTAGAATGAGTGTACATTTTTTGTACAAAATACCGTATGTGGGGTATTTTTTTTATTTTTTATATAAGCCTCAAGGGCTAGGTGGCGCTGTATTTATAACTGAATGTTGTCATAGAGATACCTTCAGGCCTTGATTATAAGCATACATGTCAAGTGTGGGATTTTTTTTGGAGCATGTACCGTGGAGTTAAGCATATCCTTCATTCACGATATTGCTTTTAATGTCCATAGAGGCTATCAAAAATAAATAAAAATATATATATGTTTGGATAAGTCTGATGCCAGTGAACATTTTGAGTGGTGGAAACGAAAAGAATATTCATAAATGACTTAGTTATCACACTTAGAATGAGTTTACATTTTTGTACAAAATACCGTATGTGGGGTATTTTTTTTTTATGCCTCAAGGGCTAGGTGGCGCTGCATATATAACTGAATGTTGTCATAGAGATAGCTTCAGGCCTTGACGATAAACATACATGTCAAGTTTGGGATTTTTTGGAGCATGTACCGGGGAGTTATTAAGCATATCCTTTTTCCGTGCGAAACACAAATTTTGATGCCCCGCCTTCATCATATAGTATTTCGAAAGGTCAAGATTTTTCCCCCTGTCGTTGGCTCAGGTCTTGACATGGTCCAGGTCAAGTCTTAACTCAGTCAGATGAAACGTGTAGGAGAAGTGGGCAAAAGTCTGCGCCCTGTGAATGTGCAAAAATTGTCAAAAATGGGACATTCAAAAATTCGTAGCTCACTTCCTGTTCATTTTAGCATATGGGTCCAAGAGACTTTTTTGTAGGTCTTGGGCTCCCTCATACACCTAAAAATATTCGGCGTTCTTGCTTAAACGTACAACCGGGGCTGCTTCGTTAAAAACTTCTAGGGGGCGCTATTGAGTCATTTTTGTAAAAATAGCACAATCAACAATAAAATATTGCTCATTTTACCAGGCCAGATGTGTGTGCCAAGTTTCATGAGTTTCTGTGCATGTTTAGACCCTCAAAACTGGCGTTGTTTTCTTGGCGAACAGCGCTTAGCCACACCCACAGCAATTCGCGAAAACTCACAAACTTCGTGTTGTGACATCATGAAGGCCGAAACCCTCATCTGAGCAAATATGAGGTAGGTCCAGTTAACGTGTTTGGAGAAAAACGTAGAAGAAAATTCGTAAGAAAAAAAATTGCCACTAGGTGGCGCTATCAGTTAGATGAAATATAAGTCAGTAGATGTCTTTAGGGCTGGACTCTCATCAAATGTGTGAAATTTTGAGAAGATAGGATCATCTCGGTCAAGTTAATGCAGCTTTTATTTTCACGAAAAATCTTCAGACTTTGCGTCACCGTAGCGGCCACGCCCTTTGGCGAAAAGTTACAATATTCGGTGTGGGGCATGATCAACATCTTAAGCCTTTTCTGACCAATTTTCAAATGGATCCCTTCAACAAGCTCAGCACAGTAGCTAAAAACGTAAAGTATGACATTTATTGTAACCACTAGGTGGCGCTATATGTATAACTGAATTTTATCATATAGATGTTTTCAGGCCGTGACTATTACGTTGCCTGAGAAGTTTGAGATTTTTTGGAGCTTGAACATGGGAGTTATTAAGCATTTGCTCTTTCTGGACAAATGAAATTTTAAAGGCAATATTTGATGCCCCGCCCCCGTCATATAGTATTTCAAAAAGGCAAGATGTTTTGCCCAGTTTTTCTCTCAGGTCTTGAGATGATAAATGCCAAGTTTGAAGTCAATTGGATGAAAAATGTTTGCAAAGGGGGAAAAAGCATGACCACAGTGAATGTGCCAAAATAGGCCAAAATTGGACATAAAAAAATTCATAGCTCACTTCCTGTACATTTTAGCTACATGGTCCCAATAGACTTTTTTGTGCGTCTCGGGGTGCTACACGTGCCTGCCAATTTTTGTTGCTCTAGCTCAAACGTGCCGGGCTTGGTTTTTATTTTTCTACGCTAGGGGGCGCTATCGAGTCGCATTGTTATGACGACTTAATAATATCAAATTTTTCGCCGGGCCTGAGGAGTGTGCAAAGTTCGGTGAGTTTTCGTGAATGTTTAGGTACCCAAAATCGCGATCGTTTGCGGAGAATAAAGAAGAAGAAGAAGAAGAAGAAGAAGAAGAAGAAGAAGAAGAAGAAGAAGAAGAAGAAGAAGAATTTTTACAAAAACAATAGGGACCTCGCAGCGGTCGCTGCTCGGGCCCTAATAATAATAATTTTTACAAAAACAATAGGGACCTCGCAGCGGTCGCTGCTCGGGCCCTAATAATAATAATAATAATAATTTTTACAAAAACAATAGGGACCTCGCAGCGGTCGCTGCTCGGGCCCTAATAATAATAATAATTTTTACAAAAACAATAGGGACCTCTCAGCGGTCGCTGCTCGGGCCCTAATAATAATAATTTTTACAAAAACAATAGGGACCTCGCAGCGGTCGCTGCTCGGGCCCTAATGAAGAAAAATAATCTCAATAATCAATTTATAGATTTGTATTGGGATTAATCGGTATTTAATTGAATCATGAACTATGAATCGTGATGGAAATTCCCACCCCTAATGCACAGATTACCGACGCACAGTTAGCATTTTAGCCGCTACCAAGTAGCCGTGCAGCCGCCAGACCAAAAGAGCAATCAATCGTGTAATTAGGGCCCGAGCAGCGGCGGCGGCGGTGCCGCTGCGAGGCCCTATTGTTTTTGTCGGAATTCTTATTATTATTATTATTAGGGCCCGAGCAGCGGCGGCGGCGGTGCCGCTGCGAGGCCCTATTGTTTTTGTAGGAATTCTTCTTATTAGGGCCCGAGCAGCGACCGCTGCGAGGTCCCTATTGTTTTTGTAAAAATTATTATTAGGGCCCGAGCAGCGATCGCTGCGAGGTCCCTATTGTTTTTCGTTCGAATTATTATTATTATTATTATTATTATTCTCCGTAAACGATCGCATTTTTGAGTACCTAAACATTCACGAAAACTCACCAAACTTTGCACACTCCTCAGGCCCGGCGAAAAATTTTATATTATGAAGTTTTTTTTCTTACGAATTTTCTTGTACATTTTTTCTCCAAACACGTTAACTGGACCAACCTCATATTTGCTCAGATGAGGGTTTCGGCCTTCATGATGTCACAACACGAAGTTTGTGAGTTTTCGCGAATCGCTGTGGGCGTGGCTAAGCACTGTTCGCCAAGAAAACAACGCCAGTTTTGAGGGTCTAAACATGCGCAGAAACTCATGAAACTTGGCACACACATCTGGCCTGGTAAAATGAACAATATTTTATTGTTGATTGTGCTATTTTTACAAAAATGACTCAATAGCGCCCCCTAGAAATTTTTAACGAAGCAGCCCCGATTGTACGTTTAAGCAAGATCTACGAAAATTTTTACGTGTATGAGGGAGCCAAAGACCTACAAAAAAGTCTCTTGGACCCATATGCTAAAATGAACAGGAAGTGAGCTACGAATTTTTGAATGTCCCATTTTTTACGATTTTTGCACATTTTCAGAGGGCATACTTTTGCCCACTTCTCCTACACGTTTTATCCGACTGACTTATGACTTGACCTGGACCATGCCAAGACCTGAGCCAACAACAGACGGAAAAATCTTGACTTTTGGAAATACTATATGATGAGGGCGGGGCATCAAAATTTGTGTTTCGCACTGAAAAAGGATATGCTTAATAACTCCCCGATACATGCTCCAAAAAATCCCAAACTTGACATGTATGTTTATCGTCAAGGCCTGAAGGTATCTCTATGACAACATTCAGTTATATATGCAGCGCCACCTAGCCCTTGAGGCATGAAAAAAAAATACCCCACTTACGGTATTTTGTACAAAAAATGTAAACTCATTCTAAGTGTGATAACTAAGTCATTTAGGAATATTCTTTTACCTTCCACCACTCAAAATATTCACTGGCATCAGACCTAACCAAACATACATATTTTTGTTATTTAGTTTTATGTATTTTTGATAGCCTCTATGGACATTAAAAGCAATATCGTGAATGAAGGCTATGCTTAATAACTCCCAGGTACATGCTCCAAAAAATCCCATATTTGAAATGTATATTTAGAGTCGAGGCCTGAAGGTATCTCTATGACAAAATTCAGTTATAAATACAGCGCCACCTAGTCCTTGAGGCATAAAAAAAAATGCCTCACTTACGGTATTTTTGCAAAAATTGTAAACTCATTGTAAGTGTGATAACTAAGTCATTTATGAATATTCTTTTACTTTCCACCACTCAATATGTTCACTGGTATCAGACCGATCCAAACATACGTATTTTTTATTTAGTTTTATTTTATTTTTTTATCGCCTCTATGGACAATAAAAGCAACATTGTGCAATGAGTACGAGCGATGATGTGTGTATATATACTTTTACGAAAAATACCAATCAGAGCAACTCATTGCCTAAAAATAAAAAAAGACGCTGATTTTTGCAGATCTTAACAATCACCAAAACCCATTGAGCTTGACACACTCATCACACCTGGCAAAAAAAAAAAAAAAAAGTCCACATGTTTATCATGCCATTTTCAAATAAATTCTGCTTCCAATGTGCCAGTACCCCAATGTGCAAGTTCCCCAACGTGCAAGTACCCCAACGTGGCCCGGGCTGCGAGGGCCCTTTATAGCTGCTCGCAGCTCTAGTTAGGGCCCGAGCAACTACCGCTGCGAGGTCCCTATTGTTTTTCGATCGGATTATTATTATTATTATTATTATTATTATTCTTTTTCTCCGTAAACGATCACGATTTTGGGTACCTAAACATTTACGAAAACTCACCAAACTTTGCACACTCCTCAGGCCCGGCGAAAAATTTGATATTATGAAGTCGTCATAACAACGCGACTCTATAGCGCCCCCTAGCATAGAAAAATAAAAACCAAGCCCGGCATGTTTGAGCTAGAGCAACGAAAATTGGCAGGCACGTGTAGCACCCCGAGACGCACAAAAAAGTCTATTGGGACCATGTAGCTAAAATGTACAGGAAGTGAGCTATGAATTTTTTAATGTCCAATTTTGGCCTATTTTGGCACATTCACTGTGGTCATGCTTTTTCCACCTTTGCAAACATTTTTCATCCAATTGACTTCAAACTTGGCATTTATCATCTCAAGACCTGAGAGAACAACTGGGGAAAAAATCTTGCCTTTTCGAAATACTATATGACGGGGGCGGGGCATCAAATATTGCCTTTAAAATTTCATTTGTCCAGAAAGAGCAAATGCTTAATAACTCCCATGTTCAAGCTCCAAAAAATCTCAAACTTATCAGGCAACTTAATAGTCACGGCCTGAAAACATTATATGATAAAATTCAGTTATCCATGTAGCGCCACCTAGTGGTAACAATAATTGTCAGACTTTACGTTTTTAGCTACTGTGCTGAGCTCGTTGAAGGGATCCAGTTGAAAATTGGTCAGAAAAGCCTTAAGATGTTGATCATGCCCCACACCGAATATTGTAACTTTTCGCCAAAGGGCGTGGCCGCTACGGTGCCGCAAAGTCTGAAGATTTCTCGTGACAACAAAAGCTGCATTAACTTGACCGAGATGATGCTATCTTCTAAAAAATTGTACACAATTGATGAGAGTCCAGCTCTAAAGACATCTACTAACTTACATTTCATCTAACTGATAGCGCCACCTAGTGGCAATTTTTTTTCTTACGAATTTTCTTCTACGTTTTTCTCCAAACACGTTAACTGGACCTACCTCATATTTGCTCAGATGAGGGTTTCGGCCTTCATGATGTCACAACACGAAGTTTGTGAGTTTTCGCGAGTCGCTGTGGGCGTGGCTAAGCGCTGTTCGCCAAGAAAACAACGCCAATTTTGAGGGCCTAAACTGGCACAGAAACACACGAAACTTGGCACACACAGCTGGCCTGGCAAAATGAGCAATTTTTTATCGCCGATTGTGCTATTTTTACAAAAATGACTCAATAGCGCCCCCTAGAAATCTTTAACGAAACAGCCCCAGTTGTACGTTTAAGCAAGAACGACGAATATTTTTAGGTGTATGAGGGAGCCCAAGACCTATAAAAAAGTCTCTTGTACCCATATGCTAAAATGAACAGGAAGTGAGCTACGAATTTTTGAATGTCCCATTTTTGACGATTTTTGCACATTCACAGGGGGCAGACTTTTGCCCACTTCTCCTACACGTTTCATCCGACTGAGTTAAGACTTGGCCTGGACCATGTCAAGACCTGAGCCAACGACAGGGGGAAAAATTTTGACTTTTCAAAATACTATATGATGAGGGCGGGGCATCAAAATTTGTGTTTCGCAATGAAAAAGGATATGCTTGATAACTCCCCGGTACATGCTCCAAAAAATCCCAAACTTGACATGTATGTTTATCGTCAAGGCCTGAAGTTATCTCTATGACAACATTCAGTTATATATGCAGCGCCACCTAGCCCTTGAGGCATAAAAAAAAAATACCCCACATACGGTATTTTGTACAAAAAATGTAAACTCATTCTAAGTGTGATAACTAAGTCATTTATGAATATTCTTTTAGTTTCCACCACTCAAAATGTTCACTGGCATCAGACTTATCCAAACATATATATATTTTTATTTATTTTTGATAGCCTTTATGGACATTAAAAGCAATATCGTGAATGAAGGATATGCTTAATAACTCCACGGTACATGCTCCAAAAAAAATCCCACACTTGACATGTATGCTTATAATCAAGGCCTGAAGGTATCTCTATGACAACATTCAGTTATAAATACAGCGCCACCTAGCCCTTGAGGCATTTATATATATATATATATATATATATATATATATATATATATATATATATATATATATATAAAAACCCACATACGGTGTTTTGTACAAAAAATGTACACTCATTCTAAGTGTGATAACTAAGTCATTTATGAATATTCTTTTAGTTTCCACCACTCAAATTGTTCACTGGCTTCACACCGATCCAAACGTATGTACGTTTCCATTTTGTTTTATTCATTTTTGATTGCCCCTTTGGACAATAAAAGTAACATTGTGCAATGAGTACAACGAGCGATGATGTGTATATACACTTTTACAAAAAATACCAATCAGGGCAACTCATTGCCTAAAAATAAAAAAGGACGCTGATTTTTGCAGGTCTTAACAACCACCAAAACCCGTTGAGCTTGACACACACTGGCAAAAAAAAATATTCTACATGTAAACGTTTATTATGCCATTTTCAAAGAAATTTTGCTTCCAATATGCCAGTAGCCCAACGTGCAAGGACCCCAACGTGGCCCGGGCTGCGAGGGCCCTTTATAGCTGCTCGCAGCTCTAGTTATTATTCTTCTTCTTCTTCTTCTCCGTAAACGATCGCATTTTTGAGGACCTAAACATTCACGAAAACTCACCAAACTTTGCACACTCCTCAGGCCCGGCGAAAAATTTTATATTATGAAGTCGTCATAACAACGCGACTCTATAGCGCCCCCTAGTGTAGAAAAATAAAAATCAAGCCTGGCACGTTTGAGCTAGAGCAACGAAAATTGGCAGGCACGTGTAGCACCCCGAGACGCACAAAAAAGTCTATTGGGACCATGTAGCTAAAATGTACAGGAAATGAGCTATGAATTTTTTTATGTCCAATTTTGGCCTATTTTGGCACATTCACTGTGGTCATGCTTTTTCCCCCTCTGCAAACATTTTTCATCCAATTCACATCAAACTTGGCATTTATCATCTCAAGACCTGAGAGAACAACTGGGCAAAAAGTCTTGCCTTTTAGAAATACTATATGACGGGGGCGGGGCATCAAATATTGTCTTTAAAATTTCATTTGTCCAGAAAGAGCAAATGCTTAATAACTCCCATGTTCAAGCTCCAAAAAATCTCAAACTTCTCAGGCAACGTAATAGTCACGGCCTGAAAACATCTATATGATAAAATTCTGTTATACATATAGCACCACCTAGTGGTAACAATAAATGTCATACTTTACGTTTTTAGCTACTGCGCTGAGCTCGTTGAAGGGATCCAGTTGAAAGTTGGTCAGAAAATCCTTAAGATGTTGATCATGCCCCACACCGAATATTGTAACTTTTCGCCAAAGGGCGTGGCCGCTACGGTGCCGCAAAGTCTGAAGATTTTTCGTGACAATAAAAGCTGCATGAACTTGACCGAGATGATCCTATCTTCTCAAAATTTCACACATTTGATGAGAGTCCAGCCCTAAAGACATCTACGTACTTATATTTCATCTTACTGATAGCGCCACCTAGTGGCAATTTTTTTTCTTACGAATTTTCTTGTACATTTTTCTCCAAACACGTTAACTGGACCAACCTCATATTTGCTCAGATGAGGGTTTCGGCCTTCATGATGTCACAACACGAAGTTTGTGAGTTTTCGCGAATCACAGTGGGCGTGGCTAAGCACTGTTCGCCAAGAAAACAACGCCAGTTTTGAGGGTCTAAACATGCACAGAAACTCATGAAACTTGGCACACACATCTGGCCTGGTAAAATGAGCAATATTTTATTGTTGATTGTGCTATTTTTACAAAAATGACTCAATAGCGCCCCCTAGAAGTTTTTAACGAAGCAGCCCCGGTTGTACGTTTAAGCAAGAACGACGAATATTTTTAGGTGTATGAGGGAGCCCAAGACCTACAAAAAAGTCTCTTGGACCCATATGCTAAAATGAACAGGAAGTGAGCTACGAATTTTTGAATGTCCCATTTTTGACGATTTTTGCACATTCACAGGGGGCAGACTTTTGCCCACTTCTCCTACACGTTTCATCTGACTGAGTTAAGACTTGACCTGGACCATGTCAAGACCTGAGCCAACGACAGGGGGAAAAAATCTTGACCTTTCGAAATACTATATGATGAAGGCGGGGCATCAAAATTTGTGTTTCGCACTGAAAAAGGATATGCTTAATAACTCCCCGGTACATGCTCCAAAAAATCCCAAACTTGACATGTATGTTTATCGTCAAGGCCTGAAGCTATCTCTATGACAACATTCAGTTATATATGCAGCGCCACCTAGCCCTTGAGGCATAAAAAAAAAATACCCCACATACGGTGTTTTGTACAAAAAATGTAAACTCATTCTAAGTGTGATAACTAAGTCATTTATGAATATTCTTTTAGTTTCCACCACTCAAAATGTTCACTGGCATCAGACTTATCCAAACATATATATATTTTTATTTATTTTTGATAGCCTCTGTGGACATTAAAAGCAATATCGTGAATGAAGGATATGCATAATAACTCCACGGTACATGCTCCAAATAAAATCCCACACTTGACATGTATGCTTATAATCAAGGCCTGAAGGTATCTCTATGACAACATTCAGTTATAAATACAGCGCCACCTAGCCCTTGAGGCATAATATATATAAAATAAAAAAAAACACATACGGTATTTTGTACAAAAAATGAAAACTCATTCTAAGTGTGATAACTAAGCCATTTATAAATATTCTTTTAGTTTCCACCACTCAAATTGTTCACTGGCTTCACACCGATCCAAACGTATGTACGTTTCCATTTTGTGTTAGTCATTTTTGATTGCCCCTTTGGACAATAAAAGTAACATTGTGCAATGAGTACAACGAGCGATGATGTATATATGCACTTTTACAAAAAATACCAATCAGGGCAACTCATTGCCTAAAAATAAATAAGGACGCTGATTTTTGCAGGTCTTAACAATCACCAAAACCCGTTGAGCTTGACAAACACTGGCAAAAAAAATATTCTACATGTAAACGTTTATTATGCCATTTTCAAAGAAATTTTGCTTCCAATATGCCAGTACCCCAACGTGCCAGTACCCTAACGTGCAAGTACCCCAACGTGCAAGGACCCCAACGTGGCCCGGGCTGCGAGGGCCCTTTATAGCTGCTCGCAGCTCTAGTTATTAGGGCCCGAGCAGCGACCGCTGCGAGGTCCCTATTGTTTTTGTAAAAATTATTATTATTATTATTATTATTATTATTATTATTATTATTCTTTATTCTCCGCAAACGATCGCGATTTTGGGTACCTAAACATTCACGAAAACTCACCGAACTTTGCGCACTCTTCGGGCCCGGCGAAAAATTTGATATTATGAAGGCGTCATAACAACGCGACTCTATAGCGCCCCCTAGCGTAGAAAAATAATAACCAAGCCCGGCACGTTTGAGCTAGAGCAACGAAAATTGGCAGGCACGTGTAGCACCCCGAAACGCACAAAAAAAAGTCTATTGGGACCATGTAGCTAAAATGTACAGGAAATGAGCTATGAATTTTTTAATGTCCAATTTTGGCCTATTTTGGCACATTCACTGTGGTCATGCTTTTTCCCCCTTTGCAAACATTTTTCATCCAGTTGACTTCAAAATTGGCATTTATCATCTCAAGACCTGAGACAACAGCTGGGCAAAACATCTTGCCTTTTCGAAATACTATATGACGGGGGCGGAGCATCAAATATTGCCTTTAAAATTTCATTTGTCCAGAAAGAGCAAATGCTTAATAACTCCCATGTTCAAGCTCCAAAAAATCTCAAACTTCTCAGGCAATGTAATAGTCACGGCCTGAAAACATCTATATGATAAAATTCAGTTATACATATAGCGCCACCTAGTGGTTACAATAAATGTCATACTTTACATTTTTAGCTACTGTGCTGAGCTCGTTGAAGGGATCCAGTTGAAAATTGGTCAGAAAAGCCTTAAGATGTTGATGATGCCCCACACCGAATATTGTAACTTTTCGCCAAAGGGCGTGGCCGCTACGGTGACGCAAAGTCTGAAGATTTTTCGTGACAATAAAAGCTGCATTAACTTGACCGAGATGATCCTATCTTCTCAAAATTTCACACATTTGATGAGAGTCCAGCTCTAAAGACATCTACTAACTTACATTTCATCTAACTGATAGCGCCACCTAGTGGCAATTTTTTTTCTTACGAATTTTCTTCTACGTTTTTCTTCAAACACGTTAACTGGACCTACCTCATATTTGCTCAGATGAGGGTTTCGGCCTTCATGATGTCACAACACGAAGTTTGTGAGTTTTCGCGAATTGCTGTGGGCGTGGCTAAGCGCTGTTCGCCAAGAAAACAACGCCAGTTTTGAGGGTCTAAACATGCACAGAAACTCCTGAAACTTGGCACACACATCTGGCCTGGTAAAATGAGCAATATTTTATTGTTGATTGTGCTATTTTTACAAAAATGACTCAATAGCGCCCCCTCGAAATTTTTAACGAAGCAGCCCCGGTTGTACGTTTAAGCAAGAATGACGAATATTTTTAGGTGTATGAGGGAGCCCAAGACCTACAAAAAAGTCTCTTGTACCCATATGCTAAAATGAACAGGAAGTGAGCTACGAATTTTTGAATGTCCCATTTTTTACGATTTTTGCACATTCACAGGGGGCAGACTTTTGCCCACTTCTCCTACACGTTTCATCCGACTGAGTTAAGACTTGGCCTGGACCATGTCAAGACCTGAGCCAACGACAGGGGGAAAAATTTTGACTTTTCGAAATACTATATGATGAGGGCGGGGCATCAAAATTTGTGTTTCGCAATGTAAAAGGATATGCTTGATAACTCCCCGGGACATGCTCCAAAAAATCCCAAACTTGACATGTATGTTTATCGTCAAGGCCTGAAGTTATCTCTATGACAACATTCAGTTATATATGCAGCGCCACCTAGCCCTTGAGGCATGAAAAAAAAATACCCCACATACGGTATTTTGTACAAAAAATGTAAACTCATTCTAAGTGTGATAACGAAGTCATTTATGAATATTCTTTTAGTTTCCACCACTCAAAATGTTCACTGGCATCAGACCTATCCAAACATATATATATTTTTATTTATTTTTGATAGCCTCTATGGACATTAAAAGCAATATCGTGAATGAAGGATATGCTTAATAACTCCACGGTACATGCTCCAAAAAAAATCCCACACTTGACATGTATGCTTATAATCAAGGCCTAAAGGTATCTCTATGACAACATTCAGTTATAAATACAGCGCCACCTAGCCCTTGAGGCTTATATAAAAAATAAAAAAAATACCCCACATACGGTATTTTGTACAAAAAATGTACACTCATTCTAAGTGTGATAACTAAGTCATTTATGAATATTCTTTTAGTTTCCACCACTCAAATTGTTCACTGGCTTCACACCGATCCAAACGTATGTACGTTTCCATTTTGTTTTATTCATTTTTGATTGCCCCTTTGGACAATAAAAGTAACATTGTGCAATGAGTACAACGAGCGATGATGTGTATATACACTTTTACAAAAAAATACCAATCAGGGCAACTCATTGCCTAAAAATAAAAAAGGACGCTGATTTTTGCAGGTCTTAACAATCACCAAAACCCGTTGAGCTTGACACACACACTGGCAAAAAAATATTCTACATGTAAACGTTTATTCTGCCATTTTCAAAGAAATTTTGCTTCCAATATGCCAGTACCCCAATGTGCCAGTACCCCAACGTGCAAGTACCCCAACGTGCAAGGACCCCAACGTGGCCCGGGCTGCGAGGGCCCTTTATAGCTGCTCGCAGCTCTAGTTAGGGCCCGAGCAGCGACCGCTGCGAGGTCCCTCTTGTTTTTGTAAGAATTATTAGGGCCCGAGCAGCGACCGCTGCGAGGTCCCTATTGTTCCTGAAGGAATTCTTATTAGGGCCCGAGCAGCGACCGCTGCGAGGTCCCTATTGTTTTTCAAGGAATTCTTATTATTAGGGCCCGAGCAGCGACCGCTGCGAGGTCCCTATTGTTTTTCAAGGAATTCTTATTAGGGCCCGAGCAGCGACCGCTGCGAGGTCCCTATTGTTCCTGAAGGAATTCTTATTATTATTCTTCTTCTTCTTTTTCTTTGTTATTATTCTTTTCCGCAAACAACCACATTTTTGAGGCACTAAACATGAACGAAAACTCACCAAACTTTACACGCAGATCGGGCCTGGCGAAAAATTTGATATTTTAAAGTCGCCATACATGATAACAGAAAAATGGCTCTGTAGCGCCACCTACATAGGTTTAACGGATCCCTGTCCCGCTACGATTGTCCTATGGCTACGAAAATTGTGTGGCACCTGTAGCACATCCAGATGAACAAAAACCTCTTTGATATGTGTACCCTAAAATAGACAGGAAGTGAGGTATGAGTATTTGAATGTCCAATTTTGGCCCATTTTTGCACATTTACAGGGGTCATACTTTTGCCCGCTTCTCCTACACGGTTAACCCGATTGACTTCAAACTTGGGCTGTACCATCTCAACACCTGGGACAACATCATGGTAAAAAATCTAAAGTTTTAGACATACTATATGACGGTGGCGGGGCATCAAATTTACAGTTTCAAAATTCTTACTTAACAAAGCATTGCCGGTGGTACGTTTAATTGAGAGCCACGGAAATTGGTACACATATGTAACAGACTATGATCTACAAAAAAGCCTGTTGGTGCCATATGCTAAACCTAACAGGAAGTCCGCCAGAGGCGAGGCATCAAATTTTGTGTTTCAAAATTCTTATTTAATGAAGCATTCCCGGCTGTACATTTCACCTAGAGTTACCAACATTTGAAGACATATGTAACAGCCCTCAAGGTACAAAAAACTCTTTTTGTACCATATGCTAAACCGAACAGGAAGTCCGCCATTTTGATTTACTTTGGAACGTGTTGCCATTTTTTGGGCCATTTCATAGGGGTCTTATTTTAACGAACTCCTCCTACAGAGTTTATCCGATCATCTCCAAACTTGGTGTGATTCATCTTAAAATGTTGAAGATGAAAAGTTATTGAAAGCTTTTTATTTCGTCGCACGCTGTTGCCGTGGCATGCACAGTTTGCAAAGGAAAAAAATTCCCTCTTAATGAAGCATTCCCAGTTGTACGAAGCAGCTAGAGCTACGAAAATTTGGAGACAAATTTAACAGCCCACGATGTACAAAAAAGTCTCTTGGTGCCATGTGCTAAACCCAACAGGAAGTCCCGTAGGGGCCGGTCATCACATTTTGAGGTAAAAAACTCCTCTTTAACGAAGCATTCCCGGTTGTACGTTTCACCTAGCGCTATGATAATTTGGAGGCATACATAAGAGCCCACGATGTACAAAAAAGTCTCATGGAACCATCTGCTAAACCAAACAGGAAGTCCGCCATTTTGATTTACGTCGGCATTTGTAGCCATTTTTTGTGGCCCTTCCTAGGGGTCATATTTTCACGAACTCCTCGTACAAAATTCATCCGACCGTCTTCAAACTTGGTGTGTTTCATCTTAAGATGTTTAAGATGCAAAGTTATCGAAAGTTTTTTATTTTGTCACATGCTGTTGCCATAGCGATGCATTGTTTGCCAAGTAAAGTGCTGCTTATTTTTTTGGTCTATACATGTGTGAAAACTCATGAAACTTTGCACACACATCAGACTTGTCATGAACATGAATTTTTAGATGTTTCTTGTGTAATTTGCAATAAATCGCGCCCTCTATACATTTTTATGGAGCATTTCCGATTGGATGATTCAAGCGCGAAATAACTAAAGATGACTTGACTTGACCGAGATTTGTGAAAACTCAGAGGCATACCTATTAGTCTAAGACCTACAAAAAGTATTCTGTAGCCGTATGCTAAACCTAAAAGGAAGTCCGCCATTTTGAATTTATTTTGGGAATTGCGCACCATATTTTGCGTTTTGATTCAACTTTGCACACACAAGGCTTGTCAAAAACATTTTAGATGGTCCTTGTCCTATTTGACAGTACCCCAACGTGCCAGTACCCCGACGTGCAAATACCCCAACGTGGCCCGGGTTGCGAGGGCCCTTTATAGCTGCTCGCAGCTCTAGTTCTTCTTCTTTTTATTTATTATTATTCTTTTCCGCAAACAATCACATTTTTGAGACACTAAACGTGAACGAAAACTCACCAAACTTTACACACACGTCAGGCCTGGCGAAAAATTTGATATTTTAAAGTCGCCATAGGTGATAACAGAAAAATGGCTCCATAGCGCCACCTACATAGGTTAAACAGATCCCTGGCCCGCTACGATTGTCCGACGGCTATGAAAATTGTGTGGCACCTGTAGCACATCCAGATGAACAAAAACCTCTTTGATGTGTGTACCCTAAAATAGACAGGAAGTGAGTTATGAGTATTTAAATGTCCAATTTTGGCCAATTTTTGCACATTTACAGGGGTCATACTTTTGCCTGCTTCTCCTACACGGTTAATCCAATTGACTTCAAACTTGGGATGTACCATCTCAAGACCTAGGACAACACCATGGTAAAAAATCTAAAGTTTTCGACATACTATATGACGGCGGTGGGGCATCAAATTTAGAGTTTCAAAACTCTTACTAAACGTAGTATTGCCGGTTGTATGTTTAACCTAGAGCTACGAAAATTGGTACACATATGTAACAGACTATGACCTACAAAAAAGTCTGTTGGTGCCATATGCTAAACCCAACAGGAAGTCCGCCAGAGGCGGGGCATCAAATTTTGAGTTTCAAAATTCTTACTTAATGAAGCATTCCCGGCTGTACGTTTCACCTAGAGTTACCAAAATTTAAAGACATATGTAACAGCCCTCAAGGTACAAAAAACTCTTTTTGAACCATATGCTAAACCTAACAGAAAGTCCACCATTTTGATTGACTTTGGAACGTGTTCCCATTTTTTTGGCCATTTCATAGCGGTCCTATTTTAACGAACTCCTCTTACAGAGTTTATCCGATCATCTTCAAACTTGGTGTGATTCATCTTAAGATGTTGAAGATGAAAAGTTATTGAAAGCTTTTTATTTCGCTGCACGCTGTTGTCGTGGCATGCACTTGTTTGCAAAGGAAAAAAATTCTTCTTAATGAAGAATTCTCAGTTGTACGAAGCAGCTAGAGCTACGAAAATTTGTAGACATATGTAACAGGCCACGATGTACAAAAAAGTCTCTTGCTGCTTTGTGCTAAACCCAACAGGAAGTCCCGCAAGGGCCGGGCATCACTTTTTGAGCTAAAAAACTCCTCTTTAACGAAGCATTCCCGGTTGTACCTTTCACCTAGCGCTATGATAATTTGGAGGCATACGTAAGAGCCCACGATGTACAAAAAAGTCTTTTAGAACCATATGCTAAGCCAAACAGGAAGTCCGGCATTTTGATTTACTTTGCTATTTGTAGCCATTTTTTGGGGGCCTTTTATAGGCCTCATATATTCTACAAAACTTATCAGATTGTCTTCATTCTTTGGCATGTTTCATCTGAAGTATTGCCGGTTATACGTTTAATCTAGAGCTAGGAAAATTGGTACACATATGTAACAGACTATGATCTACAAAAAAGCCTGTTGGTGCCATATGCTAAACCTAACAGGAAGTCCGCCAGAGGCAGGGCATCAAATTTTGCATTTCAAAATTTTTACTTAATGAAGCATTTCCGGCTGTACGTTTCACCTAGAGTGACCAAAATTTGAAGACATATGTAACAGCCCTCGAGGTACAAAAAACTCTTTTTGAACCATATGCTAAACCTAACAGGAAGTCTGCCATTTTGATTTACTTTGGAACATGTTGCCATTTTTTTGGCCATTTCATAGGGGTCTTATTTTAACGAACTCCTCCTACAGAGTTTATCCGATCATCTTCAAACTTGGTGTGATTCATCTTAAGATGTTGACGATGAAAAGTTATTGAAAGCTTTTTATTTCGTCGCACGCTGTTGTCGTGGCATGCACTTTTTGCAAAGGAAAAAAATCCTTCTTAATGAAGCATTCCCAGTTGTACGAAGCAGCTAGAGCGACGAAAAATTGTAGACATATGTAACAGCCCAGGATGTACAAAAAAGTCTCTTGGTGCCATGTGCTAAACCCAACAGGAAGTCCCCCAGGGGCCGGGCATCACAAATTGAGCTAAAAAACTCCTCTTTAACGAAGCATTCCCGGTTGTACGTTTCACCTAGCGCTATGATAATTTGCAGGCATACATAAGAGCCCATGATGTACAAAAAAGTCTCTTGGAACCATGTGCTAAACCAAACAGGAAGTCTGCCATTTTGATTTATGATGGGATTTGTTGCCATTTTTTGTGGCCTTTTTCAGGGGTCATATTTTAACGAACCCCTCCTACAAAATTTATCCGACTGTCTTCAAACTTGGTGTGTTTCATCTTAAGATGTTTAAGATGCAAAGTAATCGAAAGTTTTTTATTTTGTAACACGCTGTTGCCATAGCAATGCATTGTTTGTCAAGTGCTGTTTTTTTTTTTTTTTTTATACACATGAAAACTCATGAAACTTTGCAAACACATCAGACTTGTCATGAACATGAATTTTCAGAGATTTATTGTGCAATTTGCAATAAATAGCGCCCTCTAGACATTTTTATGAAGCATTTCCGATTGTATGATTATGCTAGACCTACAAAAAAGTATTATGTAGCCATTTGCCAAACCAAAGAGGAAGTCCGCTATTTTGATTTTTTTTGGGAATTATACATCATTTTTGGCCTTTTTCATTAAACTTTGCACAGACAAGGCATGGAAAAAACTAACATTTTAAATGGTCCTTGTTCCATGTAACAGTACCCCAACGTGCCAGTACCCTGACGTGCAAGTAACCCAACGTTGTGCTCAATAGCGCCCTCTATGCATTTTTATGGAGCATTTCCAATTGTATGATTCAAGCGATACACAACTAAAGATGACTTGACCTAGATTTGTGAAAACTGGGAGGCATACCTATTAGCTTAAGACCTACAAAAAGTATTCTGTAGCCGTATGCTAAACCTAAAAGGAAGTCCGCCATTTTGAATTTATTTTGGGAATTGCGCACCATATTTTGCGTTTTGATTAAACTTTGCACACACAAGGCTTGTCAAAAACATTTTAGATGGTGCTTGTCCTATTTGACAGTACCCCAACGTGCCAGTACCCCGACGTGCAAGTACCCCAACGTGGCCCGGGTTGCGAGGGCCCTTTATAGCTGCTCGCAGCTCTAGTTCTTCTTTTTATTTGTTATTATTCTTTTCCGCAAACAATCACATTTTTGAGACACTAAACGTGAACGAAAACTCACCAAACTTTACACACACGTCAGGCCTGGCGAAAAATTTGATATTTTAAAGTCGCCATAGGTGATAACAGAAAAATGGCTCCATAGCGCCACCTACATAGGTTAAACAGATCCCTGGCCCGCTACGATTGTCCGACGGCTATGAAAATTGTGTGGCACCTGTAGCACATCCAGATGAACAAAAACCTCTTTGATGTGTGTACCCTAAAATAGACAGGAAGTGAGATATGAGTATTTAAATGTCCAATTTTGGCCAATTTTTGCACATTTACAGGGGTCATACTTTTGCCTGCTTCTCCTACACGGTTAATCCAATTGACTTCAAACTTGGGATGTACCATCTCAAGACCTGGGACAACACCATGGTAAAAAATCTAAAGTTTTCGAAATACTATATGACGGCGGTGGGGCATCAAATTTAGAGTTTCAAAACTCTTACTAAACGTAGTATTGCCGGTTGTATGTTTAACCTAGAGCTACGAAAATTGGTACACATATGTAACAGACTATGACCTACAAAAAAGTCTGTTGGTGCCATATGCTAAACCCAACAGGAAGTCCGCCAGAGGCGGGGCATCAAATTTGGAGTTTCAAAATTCTTACTTAATGAAGCATTCCCGGCTGTATGTTTCACCTAGAGTTACCAAAATTTAAAGACATATGTAACAGCCCTCAAGGTACAAAAAACTCTTTTTGAACCATATGCTAAACCTAACAGAAAGTCCACCATTTTGATTTACTTTGGAACGTGTTCCCATTTTTTTGGCCATTTCATAGGGGTCCTATTTTAACGAACTCCTCTTACAGAGTTTATCCGATCATCTTCAAACTTGGTGTGATTCATCTTAAGATGTTGAAGATGAAAAGTTATTGAAAGCTTTTTATTTCGCTGCACGCTGTTGTCGTGGCATGCACTTGTTTGCAAAGGAAAAAAATTCTTCTTAATGAAGAATTCTCAGTTGTACGAAGCAGCTAGAGCTACGAAAATTTGTAGACATATGTAACAGCCCACGATGTACAAAAAAGTCTCTTGCTGCTTTGTGCTAAACCCAACAGGAAGTCCCGCAAGGGCCGGGCATCACTTTTTGAGCTAAAAAAACTCCTCTTTAACGAAGCATTCCCGGTTGTACCTTTCACCTAGCGCTATGATAATTTGGAGGCATACATAAGAGCCCACGATGTACAAAAAAGTCTTTTAGAACCATATGCTAAGCCAAACAGGAAGTCCGGCATTTTGATTTACTTTGCTATTTGTAGCCATTTTTTGGGGGCCTTTTATAGGCCTCATATTTTCTACAAAACTTATCAGATTGTCTTCATTCTTTGGCATGTTTCATCTGAAGTATTGCCGGTTATACGTTTAATCTAGAGCTACGAAAATTGGTACACATATGTAACAGACTATGATCTACAAAAAAGCCTGTTGGTGCCATATGCTAAACCTAACAGGAAGTCCGCCAGAGGCAGGGCATCAAATTTTGCATTTCAAAATTTTTACTTAATGAAGCATTTCCGGCTGTACGTTTCACCTAGAGTGACCAAAATTTGAAGACATATGAACAGCCCTCGAGGTACAAAAAACTCTTTTTGAACCATATTCTAAACCTAACAGGAAGTCTGCCATTTTGATTTACTTTGGAACATGTTGCCATTTTTTTGGCCGTTTCATAGGGGTCTTATTTTAACGAACTCCTCCTACAGAGTTTATCCGATCATCTTCAAACTTGGTGTGATTCATCTTAAGATGTTGACGATGAAAAGTTATTGAAAGCTTTTTATTTCGTCGCACGCTGTTGTCGTGGCATGCACTGTTGGCAAAGGAAAAAAAAATCCTTCTTAATGCAGCGTTCCCAGTTGGACGAAGCAGCTCGAGCTACAAAAATTTGTAGACATATGTACACATTTGTCCACATATATATATTTACATATGCATGTAAAAAAATTATGTCAGGCTAAACTAAATGGTTGATTAGGCCCCACACATTTTCACCTTACCATACCCGGCCCTCTTTGCAAAAGGTTTGAACACTCCTGGCCTAAACCTAGGTGTATACTCAAACTATGCACGCACATAAAGCCTGGAACAAAATGTGTAATTTAGAGGGTTCTTGTTTTGTTTTTTGTATTCCTTATATTTCATGTCATTATACTTGACACACTATTTTTACTACTCACTGAATCAGTTATAAGAACATTTAATTGATACAATCCAATCACATCCTAGAGAATTGAAAACACATTCAATCATGAGGTTGTTAAGACACATTTACTTCTGTAGCACTTAACCACAAACAAGTTGCGACATCCCCTGATCTAACCCTCCAACCGGGCAAGGAAAAACTTTCAGGGGTCATATTTTAACGAACCCCTCCTACAAAATTTATCCGACTGTCTTCAAACTTGGTGTGTTTCATCTTAAGATGTTTAAGATGCAAAGTAATCGAAAGTTTTTTATTTTGTAACACGCTGTTGCCATAGCAATGCATTGTTTGTCAAATGCTGCTTTTTTTTTTTTTATACACATGAAAACTCATGGAACTTTGCAAACACATCAGACTTGTCATGAACATGAATTTTCAGAGATTTATTGTGCAATTTGCAATAAATAGCGCCCTCTAGACCTTTTTATGAAGCATTTCCGATTGTATGATTATGCTAGACCTACAAAAAAGTATTATGTAGCCATTTGCCAAACCAAAGAGGAAGTCCGCTATTTTGATTTTATTTTGGGAATTCTACATCATTTTTGGCCTTTTTCCTTCAACTTTGCACAGACAAGGCATGGAAAAAACTAACATTTTAAATGGTCCTTGTTCCATGTAACAGTTGTCAAGTGCTGCTTTTTTTTTTTTTTATACACATGAAAACTCATGAAACTTTGCAAACACATCAGACTTGTCATGAACATGAATTTTCAGAGATTTATTGTGCAATTTGCAATAAATAGCGCCCTCTAGACATTTTTATGAAGCATTTCCGATTGTATGATTATGCTAGACCTACAAAAAAGTATTATGTAGCCATTTGCCAAACCAAAGAGGAAGTCCGCTATTTTGATTTTATTTTGGGAATTATACATAATTTTTGGCCTTCTTCATTAAACTTTGCACAGACAAGGCATGGAAAAAACTAACATTTTAAATGGTCCTTGTTCCATGTAACAGTACCCCAACGTGCCAGTACCCTGACGTGCAAGTAACCCAACGTTGTGCTCAATAGCGCCCTCTATGCATTTTTATGGAGCATTTCCAATTGTATGATTCAAGCGATACACAACTAAAGATGACTTGACCTAGATTTGTGAAAACTGGGAGGCATACCTATTAGCTTAAGACCTACAAAAAGTATTCTGTAGCCGTATGCTAAACCTAAAAGGAAGTCCGCCATTTTGAATTTATTTTGGGAATTGCGCACCATATTTTGCGTTTTGATTAAACTTTGCACACACAAGGCTTGTCAAAAACATTTTAGATGGTCCTTGTCCTATTTGACAGTACCCCAACGTGCCAGTACCCCGACGTGCAAGTACCCCAACGTGGCACGCCTTTGCTGTAGCGATGCATTGTTTGCAAAGAATTTTTTTTTTTATATGATTCAGCAAGATGTGTGAATATTGGGAGGCATACCTATCAGCCGAATACCTCGACAAAGCATTCCATAGCAATGTGAACAAACACAAAAAGCATGGCAAAACATTTACAATTTAGACGGTTTCTTATGAAACAGTACCCTAACGTGCCAGTACCCCGACGTGCAAATACCCCAACGTGGCACGGGTTGCGAGGGCCCTTTATAGCTGCTCGCAGCTCTAGTTATTATTATTAGGGCCCGAGCAGCGACCGCTGCGAGGTCCCTATTGTTCCTGAAGGAATTCTTATTATTAGGGCCCGAGCAGCGGCGGCGGCGGTGCCGCTGCGAGGCCCTATTGTTTTTGTAGGAATTCTTCTTCTTATTATTATTATTATTATTCTTATTATTATTATTCTCCGCAAACAATCACATTTTTGAGACACTAAACGTGACCGAAAACTCACCAAACTTTACACGCACATCAGGCCTGGCGAAAAATTTGATATTTTAAAGTCGCCATACATGATAACAGAAAAATGGCTCCTTAGCGCCCCCTACATAGGTTTAACGGATCCCTGTCCCGCTACGATTGTCCGACGGCTATGAAAATTGTGTGGCACCTGTAGCACATCCCAATGAACAAAAACCTCTTTGAAGTGTGTACCCTAAAATAGACAGAAAGTGAGGTATGAGTATTTAAATGTCCAATTTTTGCCAATTTTTGCACATTTACAGGGGTCATACTTTTGCCCGCTTCTCCTACACGGTTAACCCGATTGACTTCAAACTTGGGCTGTACCATCTCAACACCTGGGACAACATCATGGTAAAAAATCTAAAGTTTTTGACATACTATATGACGGTGGCGGGGCATCAAATTTACAGTTTCAAAATTCTTACTTAACAAAGCATTGCCGTGGTACGTTTAATTGAGAGCCACGAAAATTGGTACACATATGTAACAGACTATGATCTACAAAAAACTCTTTTTGAACCATATGCTAAACCTAACAGGAAGTCCGCCAGAGGCGAGGCATCAAATTTTGTGTTTCAAAATTCTTATTTAATGAAGCATTCCCGGCTGTACATTTCACCTAGAGTTACCAACATTTGAAGACATATGTAACAGCCCTCAAGGTACAAAAAACTCTTTTTGAACCATATGCTAAACCGAACAGGAAGTCCGCCATTTTGATTTACTTTGGAACGTGTTGCCATTTTTTGGGCCATTTCATAGGGGTCTTATTTTAACGAACTCCTCCTACAGAGTTTATCCGATCATCTCCAAACTTGGTGTGATTCATCTTAAAATGTTGAAGATGAAAAGTTATTGAAAGCTTTTTATTTCGTCGCACGCTGTTGCCGTGGCATGCACAGTTTGCAAAGGAAAAAATTCCCTCTTAATGAAGCATTCACAGTTGTACGAAGCAGCTAGAGCTACGAAAATTTGGAGACAAATTTAACAGCCCACAATGTACAAAAAAGTCTCTTGGTGCCATGTGCTAAACCCAACAGGAAGTCCCGTAAGGGCCGGTCATCACATTTTGAGGTAAAAAACTCCTCTTTAACGAAGCATTCCCGGTTGTACGTTTCACCTAGCGCTATGATAATTTAGAGGCATACATAAGAGCCCACGATGTACAAAATAGTCTCTTGGAACCATCTTCCAAAACAAACAGGAAGTCCGCCATTTTGATTTACGTTGGGATTTGTAGCCATTTTTTGTGGCCTTTTTTAGGGGTCATATTTTAACGAACTCCTCCTACAAAATTTATCCGACTGTCTTCAAACTTGGTGTGCTTCATCTTAAGATGTTTAAGATACAAAGTTATCGAAAGTTATTTATTTTGTCCCACGCCGTTTCATGGCGATGCATTGTTTGCCAAGTAAAATGCTGCTTTTTTTTTTGGTCTAAACATGTGCAAAAACTCATGAAACTTTACACACACATCAGGCTTGTCATAAGCATGAATATTTTAGAGATTTCTTATTAAATTTGCAATAAATGGTTCAATAGCATCCTCTAGACATTTTTATGAAGTCTTTCCGATTATATGATTCAGCTAGATGTGTGAATATTGGCAGGCATGCCTAATATATTCAAAAAGTATTCTATATAGCCATGTGCCAATCCATTTTGATTTTATTTTGTTAATTGTGCATCATTTTTGGCCTTTCCATGAAACTTTACAAACACAAAGCATGTCAAAAATGTTTAAAATTTAGATGGTTTCCTATTTGACAGTACCCCAACATGCCAGTACCCCGACGTGCAAATACCCCAACGTGGCCCGGGTTGCGAGGGCCCTTTATAGCTGCTCGCAGCTCTAGTTATTATTATTATTATTATTCTCCGCAAACGATCACATTTTTGAGACACTAAACGTGACCGAAAACTCACCAAACTTTACACGCACATCAGGCCTGGCGAAAAATTTGATATTTTAAAGTCGCCATACATGATAACAGAAAAATGGCTCCTTAGCGCCCCCTACATAGGTTAAACGGATCCCTGTCCCGCTACGATTGTCCGACGGCTATGAAAATTGTGTGGCACCTGTAGCACATCCCAATAAACAAAAACCTCTTTGAAGTGTGTACCCTAAAATAGACAGAAAGTGAGGTATGAGTATTTAAATGTCCAATTTTTGCCAATTTTTGCACATTTACAGGGGTCATACTTTTGCCCGCTTCTCCTACACGGTTAACCCGATTGACTTCAAACTTGGGATGTACCATCTCAACACCTGGGACAACATCATTGTGAAAAATGAAAAGTTTTTGATATACTATATGACGGCGGCATCGCATCAAATTTAGAGTTTAAAAATTCTTACTTCACGAGGCATTGCCGGTTGTACGTTTAATCTAGAGCTACGAAAATTGGTACACATATGTAACAGACTATGACCTACAAAAAACTCTTTTTGAACCATATGCTAAACCTAACAGGAAGTCCACCATTTTGATTTATTTTGGAACGTGTTGCCATTTTTTTGGCCATTTCATTGGGGCCTTATTTTAACGAACTCCTCCTACAGTGTTTATCCGATCATCTTCAAACTTGGTGTGATTCATCTTAAGATGTTGAAGATGAAAAGTTATTGAAAGCTTTGTATTTCGTCGCACGCTGTTGTCATGGCATGCACTGTTTGCAAAGGAAAAAAAATATCCTTAAAGAAGCATTGCCAGTTGTACGAAGCAGCTAGAGCTACGAAAATTTGTAGACATATGTAACAGCCCAAGATGTACAAAAAAGTCTCTTGGTGCCCTGTGCTAAACCCAACAGGAAGTCCCCCAGGGGCCGGGCATCACATTTTGAGCTAAAAAAAACTCCTCTTTAACAAAGCATACCCGGCTGTACGTTTCACCTAGAGTTACCAAAATTTGTAGAGGTATACAACAGCCCTCGAGGTACAAAAAACTCTTTTTGAACCATATGCTAAACCTAACAGGACGTCCGCCATTTTGATTTACTTTGGAATGTGTTGCCATTTTTTTTTGGCCATTTCATAGGGGTCATATTTTAACAAACTCCTCCTACAGAGTTTATCCGATCATCTTCAAACTTGGTGTGATTCATCTTAAGATGTTGAAAATGAAAAGTTATTGAAAGTTTTTTATTTCGTCACACGCTGTTATCGTGGCATGCACTTTTTGCTGACACGATGCGAGGAGGTAGGACTCAGACGCAGAGTGTAAGTTGGCCAACAAGGCTGCAGCTTTAATCCAATGAACCAAAAAACACCTCTCAAGGAGGGAAAAAAGGCAGAACAAAAAGAGCTCCAAACTGGAGAATAAACAAGGGCACTCAAAAACAGGGACAACTAAAGGCGCTCCGCTAGGGAGGAAAACAAGGGGCAAACTAAGGGCGCAAGACAAAGCAAGGCAAGACATCGAACAAGGACTGTGGAACAAGGACTGTGAGGACGCTTCCATGCACTGAGATGTGACACTTCGGCAACGGAGGGGAGAATGCAGGTGGCTTTTATGTCCGGGTTGATTGGGAGCAGGTGGAAACAATCATGGGCGTGGACCGGTGATTACTGTGCAGGAGGAAGGGCAAGTGACCTGAGGTGAGAGGGTGGTTAATGACTTCAAAATAAAACAGGAACCTGACTGTGAAATAAAAGCATGACCCGCCACTCTGGTGGCGGCGTGACATTACCCCCCCCTCAACGGCCGGCTCTCGACGGCCCAGGAACCTCGGGGTGTTCATCATAAAAATCGTCGATGAGGGAGGGGTCTACAATGAACCGGGCGGGCACCCATTGCCGTTCTTCAGGCCCGTAACCCTCCCAGTCAACCAGGTATTGGTGCCCCCGGCCCCGCTTTCGGACGTCCAATAATTTTCTGACCTTATAAACTGGGCCCCCCTCCACCATCTCCGGAGGGGGCGGCGCAGGCTCGGGCGGGACCAGGGAACTGTCCTGAACAGGCTTGACCTGGCTCACATGGAAGGTAGGGTGGGTGCGGAGGGATCGAGGCAGGCGCAGGCGCACGGCGGCTGGACCTACTGTCTTGGTGATCGGGAATGGCCCCACGAATCTAGGGGCCAACTTTGGACAAGGTACATTTAGATGAAGGTTCTTCGTCGATAGCCATACCTTTTGACCTGGTTGATACTGGGGTGCGGCCCTCCTCCTCCGGTCAGCAGCTCTTTTCATCCTGTCGCCTTGACGTTGTAGTGCCAGTCGAGCCGCTGACCAGATTCGGCGGCACCGGCGGACCATGGCGAGAACCGAGGGAACTGAGGCTTCCTCCTCCAGGTCTGCGAAGTAAGGTGGGTCGTAACCATGCACACATTTGAACGGCGTGATTCCTGTGGCAGAGGTGGGTAACGAGTTATGAGCCAGTTCAACCCAAACCAAGTTTTTGCTCCAGGTGGACGGATCTTGGGAGACCAAGCACCGGAGTCCGGTCTCCAGCTGTTGATTTAGCCTCTCGGCTTGTCCATTGGCTTCCGGGTGGTAGCCCGAGGTTAAGTTCGCCTTGGCCCCTATGGCTCTGCAGAACTCTTTCCAGAAACGAGAGACGAACTGGGGCCCGCGGTCGGACACAATGTGTCGCGGGAATCCATGGGTTCTGAATACTTGGTCTATCATTATTTCTGCTGTTTTCTTGGCGGAGGGTAACTTGGGTAATGGAATAAAGCGGACCATCTTTGAGAAGCGATCAACAACTGTAAGTATTGTGGTTTTACCATGTGATGTGGGAAGTCCAGTGACAAAGTCCATTGATATTTCAGCCCAGGGTCTTGAGGGGATCGGTAGTGGCTGAAGGAGGCCCATCCGAGGTTGATTAGATGATTTATTTCGGGCACAGACTGGGCAGGCCCTTACATATTCCTGTACCGAGGCTTCCATGGAAGGCCACCAGAATCTTCGGGCGACAGCGAACAGGGTCCTGCGAGTACCTGGGTGACAAGATAGACGAGAGGTGTGTGCCCAGTTGATCACCTGTGCTCTTAGGGCCTCCGGGACGAAAAGCCGTCGTGGTGGGCATTCTTTCGGGGTGATCGTGTCTTGAAGGGCGTCCTTGACTTCCTCTTCTATCTGCCAGGACAGGGCTCCTACTATGCAGTCTCTCGGCAGGATGGGTTCAGGTTCGGTTGCTGTGGATTCCGGGTCATGAATACGTGAAAGGGCATCTGCTTTAACATTCTTGCTTCCGGGTCTGTAGGTCAGAGAAAACGAAAATCTGTTAAAAAACAATGACCACCTGGCCTGTCGGGGGTTCAGTCTTTTTGCTTGGCGCAGGTACTCCAGGTTGCGGTGATCTGTCCAAATGATGAAGGAGTGTTCTGCGCCCTCCAGCCAGTGCCTCCACTCTTCTAGGGCGACCTTGACCGCCAGTAGTTCCCGATCTCCAACGCTGTAATTGCGCTCGGCCTTGGAGAGCTTCCTGGACAAGAATGCGCAGGGGTGCACCTTTCCATCCTCCTGGCTCCTTTGGGATAGGACGGCCCCGACGCCCAGATTGGAGGCATCTACCTCAACCACGAACTGGCGGGTAGGGTCGGGAACTCTGAGTATCGGAGCCTCTGTGAAACGTTTCTTGAGTGTGTTGAACGCGGCGTTGGCCTCCGGAGTCCAGACGAAGCGTTGCTGTGGCGAGGTCAAGGCATGGAGTGGAGCTGCGATGGAGCTGAAGTTGCGGATGAATCGTCTGTAAAAGTTGGCGAATCCCAGGAACTGTTGCACCTTCTTTCTGGACTCAGGTGTGGGCCAGTCCCTGACCGCGCTGACCTTCTCTGATTCCATCTCGACTTTGCCAGGAGATACGACGAATCCCAGAAATGAGATGGTATCGGCGTGGAAAAGGCTCTTCTCAGCCTTCACGTAGAGCCGGTGTTCAAGCAGGCGTTTCAAGACTTGGGTGACATGGTGCTGGTGGGTTTTCAAGTCCGGTGAGTAAATCAATATGTCGTCCAAATAAACATATACGAACTGGTCGATGAAGTCCTTGAGCACGTCATTGATCATGGCCTGGAAAACAGCTGGCGCATTCGTGAGTCCAAATGGCATGACTAAGTATTCATAGTGGCCTCGGGGAGTATTGAAGCCAGTTTTCCACTCATCCCCTGCACGAATACGGACGAGATGATAGGCGTTGCGGAGATCCAGTTTGGTGAATATCTTGGCTTGCTAGAGCTGGTCGAATACTGAGGACATCAAGGGCAGAGGATAACGATTCTTGACTGTGATTTCATTCAGGGGACTGTAGTCAATGCAAGGGCGTAATGAGCCATCCTTCTTGCCCACAAAGAAAAAACCGGCTCCAGCTGGCGATGACGAGGGCCGAATAAGTCCGGCTTTCAAGGAAGTGTCTATGTACTCGTTTAGGGCCTTGCGTTCGGGACCCGAAACAGAGTACAATCTCCCCTTGGGGATGGTAGATCCAGGAATCAACTCGATCGCACAGTCATAGGATCGATGTGGGGGAAGTGACATGGCCTTGGTCTTGCTGAACACCTCCCTGAGAGGATGATAGCAGGTGGGAACGGTGTTCAGGTCCGGGTAATCCTGGTCATTCACGAGAGACACCTGTCGGATGGCAGCGGGAGGTGCCTCTGCCGCTGGCCGCTCCACCCCATGGTGTTCACAATCATCTCCCCAGTCCAGGACTCGCCCCGATCGCCAGTCGATGCGGGGGTTGTGCAACTGCAACCAGGGATGACCCAGGACCAGTGTGTGTGATGGGGAACGGAAGACATGGAAGCGAAGAAGTTCTCGGTGCTGTCCAATATGGATCTCAAGAGGCTCTGTGACATGTGTGATGAGGAATAAGTCTTTCCCATTGAGCGCCCTGGCCCTCATATGGGTGGAAAGTGGCTCCGTGCCTGCCTGCAATTTTTCCACCAGACCCCAATCCATGAGGCTCTCGTCCGCTCCGGAGTCAATGAGAGCTAGTAGGTCTGTGGAAATGGCATTGCAGGAAATCTTGACTTGCGTGAGTTTTCGGTTTTTGCCTTGCTTGTGAGTCGCGGTACCCACCGGAGAGCCTCTCTTGGTGGGACAAGCTACCACCAGATGGCCTTGTTCTCCACAGTAGTAGCATCGCCCCTCTTGACGACGTCGCTGGCGTTCGTGGTGAGACAATCGGGCGCGGTCCAGCTGCATCGGCTCCTCGTCACTCTCGCTGGGCCTTCCCGCGGTGGGCGACTGGGGAAGGGCACCTCGCGGAGGGCCTCTTGCTTCTGGGTGCCGGAAGAATCCGGAGCCGTGTCCCCGTTGATGTCCGCTGGTCTGCAAAAGATCGCGCCGTCGATGATCTGTGCGGATGGCCAACGAGATCAATGAGTCCAAATCGCCAGGTAAGTCCACTGGCAATAAGAGTTCTTGCATGGCTGTGGAAAGCCCCTTTAAAAAGTGGTCAAAAAGGGCTGTGTCATTCCAGCCACTCTTGGCCGCTAGAGTTCGGAATCGGATTGCGTAATCATTCACCGATTCTCGGCCTTGTCTGAGGTTGCTAAGCTCTCGAGTCTTTTCCCGATCCATGTTGGTTGGATCGAACACGAGGCGAAGTGCCCTGCTAAACCCGGCTGCGGTTGAGCAAGTCGGGGAGTGCCGTGCCCATTCCGTGGTGGCCCAGTCTCTGGCTCGTCCAGTCAGATGGGAAATCATGAAGGCCACACGGGAACGGTCGGTGGGAAAAGCCTGTGGCGAAAGTTCAAAATGTAAGTCGCATTCGGTCAGGAATGCCTGACATTGTCCTTGGTCTCCCGAGTATCGCTCCGGGGGAGCCAGTCTCAACCCCGCCCCGGTCAAGGCTGGAGTTGGGATCGGTGGTTCTGCGGTCTCTGGTTTCGTGATGGCCGGCGTGGAGTGTCGCAGGTGGCTCATTAGCTCCTGCACCTGTCCAGCGAGCACTCCCATCCGGGTGACCATCGCCTGCTGGAGCTCCTCTGTCTGCGACAGGCGGGCGGCCTGTCGTCGAAGTGCAGCCTCCAACTTCTCCGCTGGGTCCATGCTGGCCGAAGTGTACTGACACGATGCGAGGAGGTAGGACTCAGACGCAGAGTGTAAGTTGGCCAACAAGGCTGCAGCTTTAATCCAATGAACCAAAAAACACCTCTCAAGGAGGGAAAAAAGGCAGAACAAAAAGAGCTCCAAACTGGAGAATAAACAAGGGCACTCAAAAACAGGGACAACTAAAGGCGCTCCGCTAGGGAGGAAAACAAGGGGCAAACTAAGGGCGCAAGACAAAGCAAGGCAAGACATCGAACAAGGACTGTGGAACAAGGACTGTGAGGACGCTTCCATGCACTGAGATGTGACACTTCGGCAACGGAGGGGAGAATGCAGGTGGCTTTTATGTCCGGGTTGATTGGGAGCAGGTGGAAACAATCATGGGCGTGGACCGGTGATTACTGTGCAGGAGGAAGGGCAAGTGACCTGAGGTGAGAGGGTGGTTAATGACTTCAAAATAAAACAGGAACCTGACTGTGAAATAAAAGCATGACCCGCCACTCTGGTGGCGGCGTGACATTTGCAAAGGAAAAAAATCCTTCTTAATGAAGCATTCCCAGTTGTACGAAGCAGCTAGAGCGACGAAAAATTGTAGACATATGTAACAGCCCATGATGTACAAAAATGTCTCTTGGTGCCATGTGCTAAACGCAACAGGAAGTCCCCCAGGGGCCGGGCATCACATTTTGAGCTAAAAAAACTCCTCTTTAACGGAGCATTCCCGGTTGTACGTTTCACCTAGCGCTATGATAATTTGCAGGCATACATAAGAGCCCACGATGTACAAAAAAGTCTCTTGGAACCATGTGCTAAACCAAACAGGAAGTCCGGCATTTTGATTTAGGCCTTTTTTAGGGGTCACATTTTAACGAACTCCTACGAAATTTATCCGACTGTCTTCCAACTTGGTGTGTTTCATCTTAAGATGTTTAAGATGCAAAGTTATCGAAAGTTTTTTTGATTTTGTCGCAAGCCGTTGCCATAGCGATGCATTATTTGCCAAGTAAAATGCTGCTTTTTTTTTTTTTTTGTCTAAATGAGCGAAAACTCATGAAACTTTACACACACATCAGACTTGTCATAAACATGAATATTTTAGAGATTTCTTGTGCAATTTGCAATAAATGGCTCAATAGCGCCTTATAGATATTTTTATGAAGCTTTTGGAAATGTATGATTCAGCTAGATTTGTAAAAATTGGGATACCTATCAGCCTAAGACTGACAAAAAAGTTTCTAAAGCCATATGCTAAACCAAACAGGAAGTCTGCCATTTTGATTTACTTTGCTATTTGTAGCCATTTTTTGGGGCCTTTTATAGGCATCATATTTTCTACAAAACTTATCAGATCGTCTTCATTCTTTGGCGTGTTTCATCTGAAGATATTTAAGATGAAAAGTTATTGAAATTGTTTGTCACGCCTTTGCTCTAGCGATGCATTGTTTGCAAAGAAAAATACTTTTTTTTTTGAAAGTCTAAACATGAGCGAAAACTCAAAACTTTGCACACAGATCAGACCTCTCAAGAACATGAATATTTTAGAGATTTGTTGTGCAATTTGTAATAAATGGCTCAATAGCGCCCTCTAGACATTTTTATGAAGTATTTCCGATTATATGATTCAGCTTAATTGTGTGAATATTTGGAGGCACACCTATCAGTCTAATACCTACAAAAATTATTCTATAGCCATGTGCCAAACCATTGTGATTTTATTTTGTTAATTGTGCATCATTTTTGGCCTTTCCATGAAACTTTGCAAGCACAAAGCATGGCAAAAACATTTACAATTTAGACGGTTTCCTATGAAACAGTACCCCAACATGCCAGTACCCCGACGTGCAAGTACCCCAACGTGGCCCAGGTTGCGAGGGCCCTTTATAGCTGCTCGCAGCTCTAGTTAGGGCCCGAGCAGCGACCGCTGCGAGGTCCCTATTGTTCCTGAAGGAATTCTTATTAGGGCCCGAGCAGCGACCGCTGCGAGGTCCCTATTGTTCCTGAAGGAATTCTTATTATTCTTCTTCTTCTTCTTTTTCTTTGTTATTATTCTTTTCCGCAAACAACCACATTTTTGAGGCACTAAACATGAACGAAAACTCACCAAACTTTACACGGAGATCGGGCCTGGCGAAAAATTTGATATTTTAAAGTCGCCATACATGATACATGAAAAATGGCTCTGTAGCGCCACCTACATAGGTTTAACGGATCCCTGTCCCGCTACGATTGTCCTATGGCTACGAAAATTGTGTGGCACCTGTAGCACATCCAGATGAACAAAAACCTCTTTGATATGTGTACCCTAAAATAGACAGGAAGTGAGGTATGAGTATTTGAATGTCCAATTTTGGCCCATTTTTGCACATTTACAGGGGTCATACTTTTGCCTGCTTCTCCTACACGGTTAACCCGATTGACTTCAAACTTGGGCTGTACCATCTCAACACCTGGGACAACATCATGGTAAAAAATCAAAAGTTTTTGACATACTATATGACGGTGGCGGGGCATCAAATTTACAGTTTCAAAATTCTTACTTAACAAAGCATTGCCGTGGTACGTTTAATTGAGAGCTACGAAAATTGGTACACATATGTAACAGACTATGATCTACAAAAAACTCTTTTTGAACCATATGCTAAACCTAACAGGAAGTCCGCCAGAGGCGAGGCATCAAATTTTGTGTTTCAAAATTCGTATTTAATGAAGCATTCCCGGCTGTACATTTCACCTAGAGTTACCAACATTTGAAGACATATGTAACAGCCCTCAAGGTACAAAAAACTCTTTTTGAACCATATGCTAAACCGAACAGGAAGTCCGCCATTTTGATTTACTTTGGAACGTGTTGCCATTTTTTGGGCCATTTCATAGGGGTCTTATTTTAACAAACTCCTCCTACAGAGTTTATCCGATCATCTCCAAACTTGGTGTGATTCATCTTAAAATGTTGAAGATGAAAAGTTATTGAAAGCTTTTTATTTCGTCGCACGCTGTTGCCGTGGCATGCACAGTTTGCAAAGGAAAAAATTCCCTCTTAATGAAGCATTCACAGTTGTACGAAGCAGCTAGAGCTACGAAAATTTGGAGACAAATTTAACAGCCCACAATGTACAAAAAAGTCTCTTGGTGCCATGTGCTAAACCCAACAGGAAGTCCCGTAGGGGCCGGTCATCACATTTTGAGGTAAAAAACTCCTCCTTAACGAAGCATTCCCGGTTGTACGTTTCACCTAGCGCTATGATAATTTAGAGGCATACATAAGAGCCCACGATGTACAAAAAAAGTCTCTTGGAACCATCTGCTAAACCAAACAGGAAGTCCGCCATTTTGATTTACGTTGGGATTTGTAGCTATTTTTTGGTGCCTTTTTTAGGGGTCATATTTTAACGAACTCCTCCTACAAAATTTATCCGACTGTCTTCAAACTTGGTGTGCTTCATCTTAAGATGTTTAAGATACAAAGTTATCGAAAGTTATTTATTTTGTCGCACGCCGTTTCATGGCGATGCATTGTTTGCCAAGTAAAATGCTGCTTTTTTTTTTGGTCTAAACATGTGCAAAAACTCATGAAACTTTACACACACATCAGGCTTGTCATAAGCATGAATATTTGAGAGATTTCTTATTAAATTTGCAATAAATGCTTCAATAGCGCCCTCTAGACATTTTTATGAAGTCTTTCCGATTATATGATTCAGCTAGATGTGTGAATATTGGCAGGCATGCCTAATATATTCAAAAAGTATTCTATATAGCCATGTGCCAATCCATTTTGATTTTATTTTGTTAATTGTGCATCATTTTTGGCCTTTCCATGAAACTTTACAAACACAAAGCATGGCAAAAACGTTTAAAATTTAGATGGTTTCCTATTTGACAGTACCCCAGCATGCCAGTACCCCGACGTGCAAATACCCCAACGTGGCCCGGGTTGCGAGGGCCCTTTATAGCTGCTCGCAGCTCTAGTTATTATTATTCTTCTTCTTTATTCTCCGCAAACGATCGCATTTTTGAGGGCCTAAACATTTACGAAAACTCACCAAACTTTGCAGTCTCTTCGGGCCCGGCGAAAAATTTGATATTATGTAGTTGTCATAACAACGCGACTCTATAGCGCCCCCTAGCGTAGAAAAATAAAAACCAATCCCGGCCCGTTTGAGCTAGAGCTACGAAAATTGGCAGGCACGTGTAGCACTCCGAGACGCACAAAAAAGTCAGTGGAAGCCATTTCCTAAAATGTACAGGAAGTGAGCTATGAATTTTTTAATGTCCAATTTTGGCCTATTTTGGCACATTCACTGTGGTCATACTTTTTCCCCCTATGCAAACATTTTTCATCCCATTTACTTTAAACTTGGCATTTATCATCTCAAGACCTAAGAGAACAACTAGGCAAAAAATCTTGCCTTTTCGAAATACTATATGACGGGGGCGGGGCATCAAATATTGCCTTTAAAATTTCATTTGTCCAGAAAGAGCAAATGCTGAATAACTCCCATGTACAAGCTCCAAAAAATCTCAAACTTCTCAGGCAACGTAATAGTCACGGCCTGAAAACACCTATATGAAAAAATTCAGTTATACATATAGCGCCACCTAGTGGTTACAATAAATGTCATACTTTATGTTTTTAGCTACTGTGCTGAGCTCGTTGAAGGGATCCAGTTGAAAATTGGTCAGAAAAGCCTTAAGATGTTGATGATGCCCCACACCGAATATTGTAACTTTTCGCCAAAGGGAGTGGCCGCTACGGTGACGCAAATTCTGAAGATTTTTCGTGACAATAAAAGCTGCATGAACTTGACCGAGATGATCCTATATTCTCAAAATTTCACACATTTGATGAGAGTCCAGCCCTAAAGACATCTACGAACTTATATTTCATCTAACTGATAGCGCCACCTAGTGGCAATTTTTTTTCTTACGAATTTTCTTGTACATTTTTCTCCAAACACGTTAACTGGACCAACCTCATATTTGCTCAGATGGGGGTTTCGGCCTTCATGATGTCACAACACGAAGTTTGTGAGTTTTCGCGAATCGCTGTGGGCGTGGCTAAGCACTGTTTGCCAAGAAAACAACGCTAGTTTTGATGGTCTAAACATGCGCAGAAACTCATGAAACTTGGCACACACATCTGGCCTGGCAAAATGAGCAATATTTTATCATGTATTGTCCTATTTTTACAAAAATGACTCAATAGCGCCCCCTAGAAATCTTTAACGAAGCAGCCCCGATTGTACGTTTAAGCAAGATCTACGAAAATTTTTAGGTGTATGAGGGAGCCAAAGACCTACAAAAAAGTCTTTTGGACCCATGTGCTAAAATGAACAGGAAGTGAGCTACAAATTTTTGAATGTCCCATTTTTGACAATTTTTGCACATTTTCAGGGGGCATACTTTTGCCCACTTCTCCTACACGTTTCATCCGACTGAGTTAAGACTTGACCTGGACCATGTCAAGACCTGAGCCAACAACAGACGGAAAAATCTTGACTTTTGGAAATACTATATGATGAGGGCGGGGCATCAAAATTTGTGTTTCGCACTGAAAAAGGATATGCTTAATAGCGCCACCTAGCCCTTGAGGCATGAAAAAAAAATACCCCACATACGGTATTTTGTACAAAAAATGTAAACTCATTCTAAGTGTGATAACTCAGTCATTTAGGAATATTCTTTTACTTTCCACCACTCAAAATATTCACTGGCATCAGACCTAACCAAACATACATATTTTTGTTATTTAGTTTTATGTATTTTTGATAGCCTCTATGGACATTAAAAGCAATATCGTGAATGAAGGCTATGCTTAATAACTCCCCGGTACATGCTCCAAAAAATCCCATACTTGAAATGTATATTTATAGTCAAGGCCTGAAGGTATCTCTATGACAAAATTCAGTTATAAATACAGCACCACCTAGTCCTTGAGGCTTAAAAAAAAAATGCCTCACTTACGGTATTTTTGCAAAAATTGTAGACTCATTGTAAGTGTGATAACTAAGTCATTTATGAATATTCTTTTACTTTCCACCACTCAATATGTTCACTGGCATCAGACCGATCCAAACATACGTATTTTTTATTTAGTTTTATTTATTTTTTTGATCGCCTCTATGGACAATAAAAGCAACATTGAGTACGAGCGATGATGTGTGTATATATACTTTTACGAAAAATACCAATCAGGGCAACTCATTGCCTAAAAATAAAAAAAAAGACGCTGATTTTTGCAGATCTTAACAATCACCAAAACCCATTGAGCTTGACACACTCATCACACCTGGCAAAAAAAAAAAAAAAAATCCACATGTTTATCATGCCATTTTCAAAGAAATTCTGCTTCCAATGTGCCAGTACCCCAATGTGCAAGTTCCCCAACGTGCAAGTACCCCAACGTGGCCCGGGCTGCGAGGGCCCTTTATAGCTGCTCGCAGCTCTAGTTAGGGCCCGAGCAGCGACCGCTGCGAGGTCCCTATTGTTTTTGTAAAAATTATTATTATTATTATTATTATTATTAGGGCCCGAGCAGCGACCGCTGCGAGGTCCCTATTGTTTTTGTAAAAATTATTATTATTATTATTATTATTATTATTAGGGCCCGAGCAGCGACCGCTGCGAGGTCCCTATTGTTTTTGTAAAAATTATTATTAGGGCCCGAGCAGCGACCGCTGCGAGGTCCCTATTGTTTTTCGTTCGAATTATTATTATTAGGGCCCGAGCAGCGACCGCTGCGAGGTCCCTATTGTTTTTGTAAAAATTATTATTATTATTATTATTATTATTATTATTATTATTATTATTAGGGCCCGAGCAGCGACCGCTGCGAGGTCCCTATTGTTTTTGTAAAAATTATTATTATTATTATTATTATTATTATTATTATTCTTTATTCTCCGCAAACGATCGCGATTTTGGGTACCTAAACATTCACGAAAACTCACCGAACTTTGCACACTCCTCAGGCCCGGCGAAAAATTTGATATTATTAAGTCGTCATAACAATGCGACTCGATAGCGCCCCCTAGCGTAGAAAAATAAAAACCAAGCCCGGCACGTTTGAGCTAGAGCAACAAAAATTGGCAGGCACGTGTAGCACCCCGAGACGCACAAAAAAGTCTATTGGGACCATGTAGCTAAAATGTACAGGAAGTGAGCTATGAATTTTTTTATGTCCAATTTTGGCCTATTTTGGCACATTCACTGTGGTCATGCTTTTTCCCCCTTTGCAAACATTTTTCATCCAATTGACTTCAAACTTGGCATTTATCATCTCAAGACCTGAGAGAAAAACTGGGCAAAACATCTTGCCTTTTTGAAATACTATATGACGGGGGCGGGGCATCAAATATTGCCTTTAAAATTTCATTTGTCCAGAAAGAGCAAATGCTTAATAACTCCCATGTTCAAGCTCCAAAAAATCTCAAACTTCTCAGGCAACGTAATAGTCACGGCCTGAAAACATCTATATGATAAAATTCAGTTATACATATAGCGCCACCTAGTGGTTACAATAAATGTCATACTTTACGTTTTTAGCTACTGTGCTGAGCTTGTTGAAGGGATCCATTTGAAAATTGGTCAGAAAAGGATTAAGATGTTGATCATGCCCCACACCGAATATTGTAACTTTTCGCCAAAGGGCGTGGCCGCTACGGTGACGCAAAGTCTGAAGATTTTTCGTGAAAATAAAAGCTGCATTAACTTGACTGAGATGATCCTATCTTCTCAAAATTTCACACATTTGATGAGAGTCCAGCACTAAAGACATCTACTGACTTATATTTCATCTAACTGATAGCGCCACCTAGTGGCAATTTTTTTTATTACGAATTTTCTTCTACGTTTTTCTCCAAACACGTTAACTGGACCTACCTCATATTTGCTCAGATGAGGGTTTTGGCCTTCATGATGTCACAACACGAAGTTTGTGAGTTTTCGCGAATTGCTGTGGGTGTGGCTAAGCGCTGTTCGCCAAGAAAACAACGCCAGTTTTGAGGGTCTAAACATGCACAGAAACTCATGAAACTTGGCACACACATCTGGCCTGGTAAAATGAGCAATATTTTATTGTTGATTGTGCTATTTTTACAAAAATGACTCAATAGCGCCCTCTAGAAGTTTTTAACGAAGCAGCCCCGGTTGTACGTTTAAGCAAGAACGACGAATATTTTTAGGTGTATGAGGGAGCCCAAGACCTACAAAAAAGTCTCTTGGACCCATATGCTAAAATGAACAGGAAGTGAGCTACGAATTTTTGAATGTCCCATTTTTGACAATTTTTGCACATTCACAGGGCGCAGACTTTTGCCCACTTCTCCTACACGTTTCATCTGACTGAGTTAAGACTTGACCTGGACCATGTCAAGACCTGAGCCAACGACAGGGGGAAAAATCTTGACCTTTCGAAATACTATATGATGAAGGCGGGGCATCAAAATTTGTGTTTCGCACTGAAAAAGGATATGCTTAATAACTCCCCGGTACATGCTCAAAAAAATTCCAAACTTGACATGTATGTTTATCGTCAAGGCCTGAAGCTATCTCTATGACAACATTCAGTTATATATGCAGCGCCACCTAGCCCTTGAGGCATATAAAAAAAATACCCCACATACGGTATTTTGTACAAAAAATGTAAACTCATTCTAAGTGTGATAACTAAGTCATTTATGAATATTCTTTTAGTTTCCACCACTCAAAATGTTCACTGGCATCAGACTTATCCAAACATATATATATTTTTATTTATTTTTGATAGCCTCTGTGGACATTAAAAGCAATATCGTGAATGAAGGATATGCTTAATAACTCCACGGTACATGCTCCAAAAAAAATCCCACACTTTACATGTATGCTTATAATCAAGGCCTGAAGGTATCTCGATGACAACATTCAGTTATAAATACAGCGCCACCTAGCCCTTGAGGCTTATATAAAAAAAAAAACCCACATACGGTATTTTGTACAAAAAAATGTAAACTCATTCTAAGTGTGATGACTAAGTCATTTCTGAATATTCTTTTAGTTTCCACCACTCAAATTGTTCACTGGCTTCACACCGATCCAAACGTATGTACGTTTCCATTTTGTTTTATTCATTTTTGATTGCCCCTTTGGACAATAAAAGTAACATTGTGCAATGAGTACAACGAGCGATGATGTATATAAACACTTTTACAAAAAATACCAATCAGGGCAACTCATTGCCTAAAAATAAAAAAGGACGCTGATTTTTGCAGGTCTTAACAATCACCAAAACCCGTTGAGCTTGACACACACTGGCAAAAAAAATATTCTACATGTAAAGGTTTATTATGCCATTTTCAAAGAAATTTTGCTTCCAATATGCCAGTACCCCAACGTGCCAGTACCCCAACGTGCCAGTACCCTAACGTGCAAGTACCCCAACGTGCAAGGACTCCAACGTGGCCCGGGCTGCGAGGGCCCTTTATAGCTGCTCGCAGCTCTAGTTATTCTTCTTCTTCTTCTTCTTCTTCTTCTTTATTCTCCGCAAACAATCGCGATTTTGGGTACCTAAATATTCACGAAAACTCACCGAACTTTGCACACTCCTCAGGTCCGGCGAAAAATTTGATATTATGAAGTCGTTATAACAACGCGACTCTATAGCGCCCCCTAGCATAGAAAAATAAAAACCAAGCCCGGCACGTTTGAGCTAGAGCAACGTAAATTGGCAGGCACGTGTAGCACCCCGAGACGCACAAAAAAGTCTATTGGGACCATGTAGCTAAAATGTATAGGGAGTGAGATATGAATTTTTTAATGTCCAATTTTGGCCTATTTTGGCACATTCACTGTGGTCATGCTTTTTCCCCCTATGCAAACATTTTTCATCCAATTGACTTCAAACTTGGTATTTATCATCTCAAGACCTAAGAGAACAGCTGGGCAAAAAGTCTTGCCTTTTCGAAATACTATATGACGGGGGAGGGGCATCAAATATTGCCTTTAAAATTTCATTTGTCCAGAAAGAGCAAATGCTGAATAACTCCCATGTACAAGCTCCAAAAAATCTCAAACTTCTCAGGCAACGTAATAGTCACGGCCTGAAAACATCTATATGACAAAATTCAGTTATACATATAGCGCCACCTAGTGGTTACAATAAATGTCATACTTTACGTTTTTAGCTACTGTGCTGAGCTCGTTGAAGGGATCCAGTTGAAAATTGGTCAGAAAAGCCTTAAGATGTTGATGATGCCCCACACCGAATATTGTAACTTTTCGCCAAAGGGCGTGGCCGCTACGGTGATGCAAAGTCTGAAGATTTTTCGTGACAATAAAAGCTGCATTAACTTGACCGAGATGATCCTATCGTCTCAAAATTTCACACATTTGATGAGAGTCCAGCCCTAAAGACATCTACTGACTTATATTTCATCTAACTGATAGCGCCACCTAGTGGCAATTTTTTTTCTTACGAATTTTCTTCTACGTTTTTCTCCAAACACGTTAACTGGACCTATCTCATATTTGCTCAGATGAGGGTTTCGGCCTTCATGATGTCACAACACGAAGTTTGTGAGTTTTCGCGAATTGCTGTGGGCGTGGCTAAGCGCTGTTCGCCAAGAAAACAACGCCGGTTTTGAGGGTCTAAACATGCACAGAAACTCCTGAAACTTGGCACACACATCTGGCCTGGTAAAATGAGCAATATTTTATTGTTGATTGTGCTATTTTTACAAAAATGACTCAATAGCGCCCCCTCGAAATTTTTAACGAAGCAGCCCCGGTTGTACGTTTAAGCAAGAACGACGAATATTTTCAGGTGTATGAGGGAGCCCAAGACCTACAAAAAAGTCTCTTGTACCCATATGCTAAAATGAACAGGAAGTGAGCTACGAATTTTTGAATGTCCCATTTTTGACGATTTTTGACATTCACAGGGGGCAGACTTTTGCCCACCTCTCCTACACGTTTCATCCGACTGAGTTAAGACTTGGCCTGGACCATGTCAAGACCTGAGCCAACGACAGGGGGAAAAATGTTGACTTTTCGAAATACTATATGATGAGGGCGGGGCATCAAAATTTGTGTTTCGCAATGAAAAAGGATATGCTTGATAACTCCCCGGTACATGCTCCAAAAAATCCCAAACTTGACATGTATGTTTATCGTCAAGGCCTGAAGTTATCTCTATGACAACATTCAGTTATATATGCAGCGCCACCTAGCCCTTGAGGCATGAAAAAAAAATACCCCACATACGGTATTTTGTACAAAAAATGTAAACTCATTCTAAGTGTGATAACGAAGTCATTTATGAATATTCTTTTAGTTTCCACCACTCAAAATGTTCACTGGCATCAGACTTATCCAAACATATATATATTTTTATTTATTTTTGATAGCCTCTATGGACATTAAAAGCAATATCGTGAATGAAGGATATGCTTAATAACTCCACGGTACATGCTCCAAAAAAAATCCCACACTTGACATGTATGCTTATAATCAAGGCCTGAAGGTATCTCTATGACAACATTCAGTTATAAATACAGTGCCACCTAGCCGTTGAGGCTTATATAAAAAAAATAAAAAAAATACCCCACATACGGTATTTTGTACAAAAAATGTACACTCATTCTAAGTGTGATAACTAAGTCATTTATGAATATTCTTTTAGTTTCCACCACTCAAATTGTTCACTGGCTTCACACCGATCCAAACGTATGTACGTTTCCATTTTGTTTTATTCATTTTTGATTGCCCCTTTGGACAATAAAAGTAAACATTGTGCAATGAGTACAACGAGAGATGATGTGTATATACACTTTTACAAAAAAATACCAATCAGGGCAACTCATTGCCTAAAAATAAATAAGGACGCTGATTTTTGCAGGTCTTAACAATCACCAAAATCCGTTGAGCTTGACAGACACTGGCAAAAAAAATATTCTACATGTAAACGTTTATTATGCCATTTTCAAAGAAATTTTGCTTCCAATATGCCAGTACCCCAACGTGCCAGTACCCCAACGTGCAAGTACCCCAACGTGCAAGGACCCCAACGTGGCCCTGGCTGCGAGGGCCCTTTATAGCTGCTCGCAGCTCTAGTTATTCTTCTTCTTCTTCTTCTTCTTTATTCTCCGCAAACAATCGCGATTTTGGGTACCTAAATATTCACGAAAACTCACCGAACTTTGCACACTCCTCAGGTCCGGCGAAAAATTTGATATTATGAAGTCGTTATAACAACACGACTCTATAGCGCCCCCTAGCATAGAAAAATAAAAACCAAGCCCGGCACGTTTGAGCTAGAGCAACGAAAATTGGCAGGCACGTGTAGCACCCCGAGACGCACAAAAAAGTCTATTGGGACCATGTAGCTAAAATGTACAGGAAGTGAGCTATGAATTTTTTAATGTCCAATTTTGGCCTATTTTGCCACATTCACTGTGGTCATGCTTTTTCCCCCTATGCAAACATTTTTCATCCCATTGACTTCAAACTTGCCATTTATCATCTCAAGACCTAAGAGAACAGCTGGGCAAAAAGTCTTGCCTTTTCGAAATACTATATGACGGGGGCGGGGCATCAAATATTGCCTTTAAAATTTCATTTGTCCAGAAAGAGCAAATGCTGAATAACTTCCATGTACAAGCTCCAAAAAATCTCAAACTTCTCAGGCAACGTAATAGTCACGGCCTGAAAACATCTATATGACAAAATTCAGTTCTACATATAGCGCCACCTAGTGGTTACAATAAATGTCATACTTTACGTTTTTAGCTACTGTGCTGAGCTCGTTGAAGGGATCCAGTTGAAAATTGGTCAGAAAAGCCTTAAGATGTTGATGATGCCCCACACCGAATATTGTAACTTTTCGCCAAAGGGCATGGCCGCTACGGTGACGCAAAGTCTGAAGATTTTTCGTGACAATAAAAGCTGCATTAACCTGACCGAGATGATCCTATCTTCTCAAAATTTCACACATTTGATGAGAGTCCAGCTCTAAAGACATCTACTAACTTACATTTCATCTAACTGATAGCGCCACCTAGTGGCAATTTTTTTTCTTACGAATTTTCTTCAATGTTTTTCTCCAACCACGTTAACTGGACCTACCTCATATTTGCTCAGATGAGGGTTTCGGCCTTCATGATGTCACAACACGAAGTTTGTGAGTTTTCGCGAATTGCTGTGGGCGTGGCTAAGCGCTGTTCGCCAAGAAAACAACGCCAGGTTTGAGGGTCTAAACATGCACAGAAACTTCTGAAACTTGGCACACACACCTGGCCTGGTAAAATGAGCAATATTTAATTTTTGATTGTGCTATTTTTAAAAAAATGACTCAATAGCGCCCCCTCGAAATTTTTAACGAAGCAGCCCCGGTTGTACGTTTAAGCAAGAACGACGAATATTTTTAGGTGTATGAGGGAGCTCAAGACCTACAAAAAAGTCTCTTGTACCCATATGCTAAAATGAACAGGAAGTGAGCTACGAATTTTTGAATGTCCCATTTTTGACGATTTTTGCACATTCACAGGGGGCAGACTTTTGCCCACTTCTCCTACACGTTTCATCCGACTGAGTTAAGACTTGGCCTGGACCATGTCAAGACCTGAGCCAACGACAGGGGGAAAAATTTTGACTTTTCGAAATACTATATGATGAGGGCGGGGCATCAAAATGTGTGTTTCGCAATGAAAAAGGATATGCTTGATAACTCCCCGGTACATGCTCCAAAAAATCCCAAACTTGACATGTATGTTTATCGTCAAGGCCTGAAGTTATCTCTATGACAACATTCAGTTATATATGCAGCGCCACCTAGCCCTTGAGGCATGAAAAAAAAATACCCCACATACGGTATTTTGTACAAAAAATATAAACTCATTCTAAGTGTGATAACTAAGTCATTTATGAATATTCTTTTAGTTTCCACCACTCAAAATGTTCGCATCAGACTTATCCAAACATATATATATTTTTATTTATTTTTGATAGCCTCTATAGACATTAAAAGCAATATCGTGAATGAAGGATATGCTTAATAACTCCACGGTACATGCTCCAAAAAAAATCCCACACTTGACATGTATGCTTATAATCAAGGCCTGAAGGTATCTCTATGACAACATTCAGTTATAAATACAGCGCCACCTAACCGTTGAGGCTTATATAAAAAAAATTAAAAAAATACCCCACATACGGTATTTTGTACAAAAAATGTACACTCATTCTAAGTGTGATAACTAAGTCATTTATGAATATTCTTTTAGTTTCCACCACTCAAATTGTTCACTGGCTTCACACCGATCCAAACGTATGTACGTTTCCATTTTGTTTTATTCATTTTTGATTGCCCCTTTGGACAATAAAAGTAAACATTGTGCAATGAGTACAACGAGCGATGATGTGTATATACACTTTTACAAAAAAATACCAATCAGGGCAACTCATTGCCTAAAAATAAATAAGGACGCTGATTTTTGCAGGTCTTAACAATCACCAAAATCCGTTGAGCTTGACAGACACTGGCAAAAAAAATATTCTACATGTAAACGTTTATTATGCCATTTTCAAAGAAATTTTGCTTCCAATATGCCAGTACCTCAACGTGCCAGTACCCTAACGTGCAAGTACCCCAACGTTTAAGGACCCCAACGTGGCCCGGGCTGCGAGGGCCCTTTATAGCTGCTCGCAGCTCTAGTTTTCTTTTGTTGTTGTACTTCCAGTTTTAGCCTGACCTGTGGTGGCGCCATTGAGACTGCACAGCTGCTACTAATCAGCAATTGTCTTGTTTATTTAAGAGGCAACTTCTGCCACAGTCTTTTGTCGGACTATTCACTTGCCAGCCACCAATGCCCAAGCCTTGCCTCGACTATTCTTCGATCTCCGCTTCGCCTGTACTTCGATTTTGCCTAGCCCTTGAGAGTTTTATAGTGTAGTGATTTTTTGTATTCTGACTCTTACCTTTTTGTGTAAGCACTTTCAGTTAATCTCCTTGCCCATTTGGTGCAAGCCTTTTAGTTAGTTACTTCCGCGTTGTTACGTGCGCTTTTTGTTACCGTTTTTTCCTCCTTGCTTTGCAAGCGATGTTTGGATATTTTGTGTGCGTGTCTATTTTGTAAATAAATTTTTGTAAGTTGCTCTGTTGTCCGCGTTTCTGGGATCCACACTCGCGCCATAACATTTCCTAATTTTGTATCAATAATTGGGTCTTTAATTACTGCAGGTGGGTTTGTCAAACACCGAGTTCATCTTTCCCGTGAAACAGCATGAAGTCGCTGACACGTTTGTGACGTTCGAGGCCTCGTTTGCAGTGGTCACGTGATTTTCAGCATGTCCGAAGCAGTTGTACTGCTTCGACATGCCTCCGCTTCATTTGCTCAATCAGATTCGAGCAGGAAGGCTTGAGCGTAACATCTCTAAGTTGGCACTCTTATCTCTTGCACATTTTGTATCAATAACTTTGTGGGTTACCGGCTCTATGCTCGGGTCTGACCTGCATGACGTAGTTGTGGTTATTGTCCAATGACACGCTTCGAAATGGGCCTTCTTGGTTTGTTTTTCCGGGTTTGTACGCAGTCGTGATCTGTCATGTTTAAGCGCTATCGTAGTTGATACCTTTTATATAGGGTATATGCCTCGGAAGAGGCGCAACTGTTTTTTGCACAACTGTTTGTTTCCGGTTCGGTTTGCGACATGTGGGCTGCGTCAAAAATGCTTGCGCTAGCGCTTTCGCAACCTGGACCGGAAATAAAATGATGTGCAAAATCACGTCCCGCCTCTTCCGTGGCATATACCCCATTACAACACACATCGACACATTTATTGCTAAAATAACACTTTTGTACACCAGGCTCTTTCAGAAAGGTAAAATGCGTCAACATCGTTGAAGTTCGTCTTAAAACTTGACTGGGAATAGTCCTTAATAAGGACTCCTTATTGTCACTTCTTTTGAAAAGTCATCCTTTCTTTTTAAAATTTAAGGCTAACAATGTCTTGTTATTGCGATCTTTGGACATGATAAGACGGATCTCCCACATTTGATCTACAGTATGTGCTTTTTTTTTTTTTTTTTTTCCTTGAACAAACAAGGTAAAAAATATTTCCTAATAGTCTGCATATGTCACAAAAATGAGCTACACAATTAAACGCCCACATTTGTTGAAACTATTTTCTTGCTGACTAAACAGAAATGACATAAGCGACAGGACGTGACATAAGCGATTGATAATGACAGAAACAGCAGATAAGTGTACGTAATCATTTACATGAATATAAAGTATTTGCAAGCTGTCCACATAAGGAGGAACTGCTTTTTTGAGCAAGTAGTTCGGAGAATTTCAATTCTGATCTGAGAAATGTACTAAAGTAACTGTGAAAAACTAAAACAACCCAAGATGGGAAAATCTCAAGCCTTTTAATTCACAAACCAGAACATCAATCTTTTCTTTACGGAATCAACTCCTATTAAAATGGTTATGATCATGCAGTACATAGCACATTATTACTATTTGCAATGTACTAGTTGCTGTAAAGACAAACTCAATGTTTGCCATTCAGAAGTACTCAATAGGGTCATCGTGAGTCTTGGAATCCTGGATGTCTCTCAGCTCCAGGTTCGACCCAGCGTGTCGCAGACTTTGGAAGACACGAATGTGGACGTGGTCGTCTCCTCCCACGTGCACCTGCAAAAGGGTGATAACACCAACATTTAGTAAAAGTTTTCACCGGCTACTACTGGTGTCTGGATGCACTATATTGTAACCAACTGCACATTTCGGAGCAGATTTCCCCAAATGACAAATGGAAAAAGACCATACTGAATTGTCATGACAACATACAGAAACACTTCCAAAAATATATTACGGTATGTACGTTATTTTTAGATTTTAAGCTCTGGCAAAAGGGTCTACATGTGCAAAAAGATCAAAATTGAGATATTGATATATTTAAATTCTGCACTTAATTCCCTTTAAAATGATATATAAAATGGACGTACCTCAAAAATTGACAAAGTAACAGAAGTTTTCATGTTGGAAGGTAGAAATCGCTAGTTTTGAGAAAAAGGGGTTTAAAGTTTTGGTACTTGCATCTTTCAAATGTCCATAGCAACCAGTACCCGAGGAAAAGATATGAACCTGAAATTTTCAGGAACTGTTCAAATGTCAATGGAAAGTCAATTCCAATAATTGAGATTTTAACTTTAAACGTTTTGGAAGTTTGACCTCTCAAGAGTTGAAATCAGCCTCAACTTTGAAGATCACATTCTGCTTACAATTCATTTTCTGAGGCATCAGCCAAAGTTTGGTTATTTTATTATTACTCCTTGTAGTATTATCATGTGTAAATGAGGTCATATTATCACAGTGGGAAATTTGATTTAATAATTTTGTGTCAATTAAAAGATTTGCCATTTGATGAGTGTTTTGTTGATAACTTATCATGGATGTGGTATCTCAAATGCTTTTGGTCACATGAAGAACATGAAAATGGTTTGTTTGTTTTGTTTTGTCCCACCACCCCACCGCAAGTAATACACAAGTTCACATACTATTTGTATGTGAATGCAGAAGTCAATGCCCCGTGGCATTATGGGGAAATGTTGAAGACATAACGATAAATCATAAAATTACAAATAATCAATGTTTATTTTAATTTACAAACATAATGGTGTAATACAGTAGGCCAAAAGAAAAAAAAAATGATTTGAACTATATATGTGCAAATCAACACCGCATGGTATTAAATAGGTATGTAACGATATCCAAACATCACGATACGATATTATCACGATATGAAGGTCACGATACGATAATTATCACGATATTGTGGGGGGGGGGTTGGCGATATTTAAAAAAGGTCACAATATTGTAAAAATAAAAGCGATCATACCAAAAAAAGCACAATATTGTGCTTTTGTAATGTTGAGGCGCTTACTTGTTAATGCACGCACACATTAAGTTCATCCACATATTGACTCGCTTCACAAGCATATTACGTTCCCCTTCATCTGACAATTAGCACAGATTTTAAACATAGAAGGCCAAAACATCCCTAATGAAAATTAGATTGCACTAATAAACTAGCCACCAGAGGGTGCGAGAACTGCACAAATTGAAATCAATCTGACCTTTTTGATGTCCATCCATCCATTTCCCTTTAAATGTTGTGAACATGACGACGACGATATTGTTGCAGTTTTAATATCACAATATCGCGATATTGCCCTTATCGTTACTTCCCTAGCATTAAGGGAGAAATATATATATATATATATATATATATATATTTATATATATAAATATTAGGGGTGTCAAAATTAGTGCGTTAATTCTGAGTTAATTTAAAGTTCTTTTAACGTCACTATTTCTTTTAACGCACGATTAATTTTAACTTACTTATTTGGAAAGCCTGTACCGGGGGAATTCCAAATGCAACATAGCAGACAGGTCCATGTCAAAATCTAGAATTGTTTTTAATAATATGCATGTATTTGTGGAGACTGGGTTCAAGTTATATTTTACAATTTTAAAAATGTGCAGAATTTCACAAATTTTAAAGATTAGATAGCTCACTTGTCTTTTTTTACAGTACATCTTTTTAATTTTAACTAAATTTGATGAATTATTATGAAATTACTGTATTAACGACTAAAATATGCAGCCATATTTCTATTAGTTCAACATTTTTGCCCCCACTTATGTAAACAAGAGTATGAAAATTTGGAAAAAAAATATTTTTTTTGTACATTTTATTGTACATTTAAAACAGGCATAAAATTTGTGATCATGAGTTAACTATGGAAGTCATGCGATTAATTACGATTGAAAGTTTTACCCCTAATACATATATATATATATATATATATATATATATATATATATATATATATATATATATATATATATATATATATATATATATCCATCCATCCATCCATTTTCTTGACCGCTTATTCCTCACAAGGGTCGCGGGGGGTGCTCGCGCCTATCTCAGCTGGCTCTGGGCAGTAGGCGGGGGACACCCTGGACTGGTTGCCAGCCAACCGCAGGGCACACAGAGACGAACAACCATCCACCCTCACAAGCACACCTCGGGACAATTCGGAGTGCCCAGTCAACCTGATATGCATGTCTTTGTCTTTATATATATATATATATATATATACATATATATATATATATATATACACATATATACATATATATATATATATATATATATATATATATATACACACATATATATATATATATATATATATATACACACATATATATATATATATATATATATACACACATATATATATATATATATATATATATATATATATATATATATATATATATATATATATATATTTGTAAAACACTTAGAATTAATTGAAAACCACTAAATTTTATATGTTTTTAGGACTACTACTACTACTACTACTACTACTACTACTACTACTACTACTACTAATAATAATAATAATAATAATAATGCCCCTAAACAAACAAACATTATAAAATCAAGTGTCTGATGCTGTGCTTACCTTGATGAAGTAGTTGGTCCCAGCCACAATTTGTGTTTTGTAACTTTTGGCGATGAAAAGGTTGTACTTCTTCCCAGTTTTTTTCTCAGCTTGAGACTTCACCTGGAAATCATTGTTTTTATTAATGTTTTGTTTTGGTTTTTTTGCATTGTTAACTTTCAAAGCAAGCAACAATAAATGTGTCAAGTTTCGATACTCACATTATCACAGATTTTCTGAATCTGTTCGTCGGCTTTTTCAACATCTGAGAGCCGTCCGGTCATCGGGCAGGTGACTGTTGTCATGTTGAGAGGCAATTAAGGAGCAGGAGAACTAAACTGCAGTGCGTCTGTTGAGGTTCAGCGCTACCAGAGTAACTGATTGCTGCTTTTATAAGCAGATAAAGGGGAGGGTTTGATGTTTTTCTGCAAGATCTCAGTGCTGCTTTCGACACAGTTAACCACGCTATTAGTCACTAGGTGGAGCTCAGAGACACTGCCCTGAGTTGCTTTTACTCCTCTTATATTTACACAAGACCTTTGTGGTCACCATAGGCTACACTGTAACAAACTACAGTGTAAAATACAGTTAATTGCTGGCAGCTGGGTTGCCAGTTTGTTACTGTTATTTTACAGCAAGACTTCATGTTGAGCTCTGTAAGAAAGGCCTCTACCGCAGCTAAACTTCTCACTGAATCAAATAGACATCGTCATCCCACACCAATTTTGAGCAACCTCCCAGTCTGTTTTACAATTGATTTCAACATTTTACTGATAACTGTGAAAGTACGTTGGGGCCTGACTCATCTGACCCACCTCAAATCCTTACCTTCTTAACCAAGATTGTCCAAAAAGTGTTTTTTTTAATCAATTAAGTGACTTTTTGATAAATTCCAGTCAAGTTTCTGACTGAATTTGTATTTGTATACAGTTAATCTCATTTAGAGATGCATACTTCTCCACCCCAACACATTCTCTAGGGTGGCCACTTCCATAAGGTCAAAAAGGAGGACATATTTTAGAAAAAAAAAATTAAAGGGGGGTGCTGGTGCCTATCTCAGCTGGCTCTGGGCAGTAGGCGGGGTACACCCTGGACTGGTTGCCAGCTAATCGCAGGCGTTTGAATTAATAATAATAATAATAAGAATAATAATAATAATAAGTTTTGCATGGTTTATAGATCATATTTGTGTAACTAATTGTTAAAAAAAAATATTAATAGAAACTCAAACTTTACAGTAGCTACCATATTTTTAAACCACTAAGCAGCACGTCATCCCTTTGGCTGTGAGCGAGTCACGAAAAATCTCTCTGTCCACTTTCACACCGCAGTCTACACTTCTGTAGTTGTTTGTTTGTTTTACCAGCAAAGAGTACATCAGCTGCTCTGTGTAGTTTGTAGCTACAACAACAAAAGCACATGAAAAGAACTCGGTCGTAATTAGGAGTTTCTGACAGTCTTGGGATAACCACAATCAACAATGTTGGAAAAAATAATGTTTATTTCAGCTCTTGACTTCATGTATTGATACAAACATTATTTATTTTCACTTAATTCTAACCAGTTATGAAGCAGGCAATAATGTACTGGTCAAGAACAAGCAAACTAGCAATCATTCGTCCAACACAAATGCAATATGTGCGCACATACAATGGCAAAAAAAAAGAAAGAAAAAAGAAAAAAAAAGCCATATAATATATGTATATATTCCATCTACTCTTTCTATTTCAATCATACCGGTAAATGTTTAAGAGTAAATGTTTGTCTACAGCCTTGGTATTGGCGATTTACACAGTGTACCGCTACAGACGTCGGCATTTCCGTACACAACGCATAGTCTGAGAAAGGTTTCCTGGGAGAAGCAAGATGGCAGTCAAGCTACTTCATGATTCTTAGCCTATCGGCCATCCAGTCCTTTAATATAGGTCAGTGTATATACCCCATAGGTTAAAAGGGAAACCCGGTACCCATAGAGCCAGAAACAAACACTGTTCCTCTGTCCAATTGGGTTTCCTTGTTTTTGTCTTCTCCATTGTTTTTCACTGGTTGGGTAGATGGGGAAAGCCAACCACAACTGCTTGCTGAAGTCTAGTCAGCAATCACAGACATTGATGAAAACTGAGCTGTTAGAGCCATAGAAAAAATATGAATAGGTTCGTTCAAATGTGAATATATGTTTATTTGTATTCCATTTGAATAGTTTTTGTTTATTAATCAGAAACCTGTATTTGGCATTTTATTTTTGTTATTTTGTGTAATGTAGATTTACTTAGAATATTTGAGTAATTGTGCTTAATTTTTTTTGTCCTGCTTGATAGGCTGTCGTAAAGTAAGGAGTTGTAAAGTGTGTTGATGACGTAAAGAAAACAGAAAATGCAAATAGGGCTAGGAGCAACAACTTTGATTTGATTTGATTTGATTTATTTGTTCATTTTTCCTTTCGGACAGCATTGTGACAAACAAACATTTCAACATACAATTTTAACATATGATAACCGAAAAGAAAAAGGGCTGGCAGGAAGAAGCAAAAAAGCTTATAAATTCCTGCCCCCATACTAATCTAGGACGCATAAAATCAAGAGTAATAGTTAAGGATCAGCAGAGATGATAAAATTTCACACAGTTCATCAAGTCCATGAAGTTGATTATCCAGTTGATTACATTCGGAAACTTTTGATTCAGCAAATGGATTATAGAAAGTTCAATCAGTTCATCTTCACCAGTGATTTGATCGAAAGTAGTTCATGAGAGTAGATTCGTTCAAATTAATTGTTGATCACTTGTTGATTAGTACCATGTGGATTATCACAGTCCAGCAGCTTTAGATAAACTTTATCTAACCGTGCCAATCGAGTTAATAGTGCTAGGTTTATGCTTTTGTAGCCACTGTTGATTTTTTTTTGTAAATAAAGTGGAAACATTTTTTGTTCACCAGCAACGGCGTTTTGCATTTGTGGTCATTGCTGAGGAGGAAAGAGCGATGACGGTTGGTGCGTGTTAGAGACTCAGGCCCTGCTTACGTAGTGACAAAAGGAAGGAAAAATGCCGCTACATGAGAAATTTTACACTTGTTAATACTAAATTGAGTTGAAATGTTGAAAGTGCAAAAACTGCCAGCATAACAGTTAATATAAGCAAATACATTAAATATAACTATCACTATGTGAATACTATGAAAGTGGAGCTCAGTTTTCACACATTTTTAAGAACAATTTTAAACTACAGCTTACTATTTATTTAACAAAAATATTGTTTACAATTATACAGTCTGTATACGATTAAGATTCTATGGTTAAATTTATGGGAGAGTAGGGTAAGTAGTGCCAATCTTTACTTAAAGTGCTTTTACACAAGGGGATTACAGGAATGCCCCCAACTAAAATATGTTCATTAAGTTTGGGATGTTGTACATCCATGGGAGCACTCACTTTGGATCTTCGGAAAACTGTTTGAGAAATATAGCTTTAGAAAAAAAAAGTGGTTTTGTGGCACAACTTGCCGCCAGTGCGGGGTAGGTTGTGCTATTAGTCATAATTCAGTGGGGTAATTGTGCCATTGATAACGGAAGTAAAAAAAAAAGATAATTTAATCTCACATCAGAGGCCTTTTCTTTCATTCTTTTTATTTTACTGTTCAGCCTTTTTATCTTCTCTTTATTTGTGAGCCTTTTCCAATTCCATCCTCTCAAGTGTCACAATTCTTGTTTTCACTTTTTTTTTTTAACTCAATTCTGTTATTTCTGTGGATTTTGGGAAAGGAAAAATAACTTCTGAAGACACATAACCCAAGTGAGCAGAACAACCAGATTTGTCACTTGGTGAGTGCTTGGGAGGGTAAGCCTGGGCCTATTTTTTTCCTTATCCCTGTATTATTTTTATGACCACCCTGCAGATTTTTCATCTCCTTTCAAACTAGACGTATGGTCTTCCTGTCTTTCACTGCTCTTTCCAACTCCTCAAGAGGAGTTGGAATCCTGTCTGCCTTTCTTTTGTATCTGATGGCATAATGAATTTTGGTCAAACATTAAGAATGGCACATACTTCAAGTGATCAAATGTAAGAATACAGTTTACAACAACAATAAAATACAATAACATGATATAAAGTAAATAATCATAATTTAGGGGATGTTGTGCCATTGGCACAAATTACCCCAAGCCCACCATTTTGAATAAATAAATGCATCCCAGCTGTTTTGATCCAGCAACCAACCATATAGATTCATGATGTAGCTTACTAAAGCACTAAACATGTGTGAACTGTTTTCAAAGTTTTCAATAATTGTTCATACACAGCCATAAAAAGAAAAAAAAACAAAAAAAACTTAAAGGCCGATGACGCAGGATTCAGAGTTTTTGCACATTTGCGACCCCTCTGGCGAAACGCGAAACGGACGCCAGCGATGTTTTTTGTTGTTGTTGTTGTTGTTGTTTTTTTAATTGCTTTATTGAACAAATTGTAATCTAAAGTCAAACATGGCAAATACCAAACTAACAATCCCCATCACTCAACAATCTCACAATAACAGTAAAGGAAAAGGGAAGGGAAAAAAATACAATAAAATAAAAAATAAAACAAATATAAAAGAAAAATTGCCAGGGGTCTTAAGCTAAGAAATATTAAAAACACCAAACTGAGAACACAAAATCATTGTCAAAAGGACATGCCATGTTCGTGACAAAAGTGGACTTTACGCTATAGACTGCAGGCGCCGCAGCGGCCTGAATGAATGAGGAAATGAATTGTTGTGTGTGGCTGAAAGGAGGCGGGTACAGGGAAAAACTCGAGGTTCATTGTGAAAAACCTGCTACCGACCAGTAGGGATGAAAGGCTCGAGCATAACATCTCTACCGACCAGGTTAGGGTTACCCTAACCCTAGGTACAGGCAGGCACCAGCGAGCCACCGGCGACGACGCTCCTCTGGGTGCAGACGTCCACCACCCATTTGCATGGGCTCCCCTCCATTGTCCGGCGGTCCAGAAAGGGTGCGGGCGGCGGCGTCGTTGAGGGAGAGTCTGCACATGTCCTCGTTCGCGGCTGCTCCATGCCGCTCCACAGCGCGTTCTCGGCCCCGTTCCCGTATCCGATTGTCCAAACGGATCGTGAGTTCAATGAGACCCTCTAACGAGCTCGTGTCGTTGCGGACTGCCAGTTCATCCTTGAGCTGTGTATTCAGTCCTCGACGAAATACACTCCGCAACGCACAGTCTCCAAACCCACTCTCGGCGGCCAGTATGCGAAACTCGATGGAATAATCAGCGACCGATTTTTTCCACTGAATGAAATCTAGCAACCGACCCCCGGCCTCTCTCCCCCTAACCGGATGATCGAACACGCGTTGAAATTCACCCACAAAATTTGGAAAAGAGGACCGAAGGTCTGGTCGCGCGTTGCTCACCACCATAGCCCAGGTAGCGGCTTGACCAGTCAGGAGGCTCATAACGAACGCTACTTTGGACTGATCACGAGCGTAAGTAAACGGTTGCTGGTCAAAAACGAGCGAACACTGATGCAAAAATTGACCGCAACCTCCAGGCTGTCCATCGTAGCGTGACGGGTGGGGCAAAACGGGTTCTCTATGTGTAACCGGGAGCGCCGGCATAGCAGTGTCCGAACGCGGAAGTTCCGGGTTGTGCACCCCGCGGGAACTGAGTTGCTCGAGCCTCCCGAACATCTCCTCACACCGATGAGCAAGCCTGCCCACCACCTCTTGGAGACCGGCCAAGGTGGTCTCGGTTTGCCCGAACCGTTGTCCCTGACTGGCCAAGGCCCTTCTCACCTTTTCCGAGTCTGCGGGATCCATGGTCGGATTATTCTGACACGACTCGGCTGAGTCGAAGAAGAACGGATCCCAAAAAGGCAGGCTCAGAGAAGGAAAACAATCACAGTTTATTTCTTTGAACAACCGAAGAAGTAAATCTTGCTCGCAGGCAAGATTACGCGGATCACAATATTCACTTGCACACTGCAAGGAACCCGAAGGAAACACAAAACACTTGCAAAAGGCAAGGAACACGAAGTTAACAAAAAACACTTGCAAAAGGCAAGGAGCACGACAGTAATACATAACACTTGCAACCGGCAAGGAACGCGAATGTAACATAAAGCACTTGCAACGGCAAGGAACACGGAAGTAACAAAAACCACTTGCAAAAGGCAAGGACAGAATGGCAAACATAAAACACTTGCACCCGGCAAGGACTACTCGAAATGTAATGCGGAAACAATCAAAAAAGGCGGAATAAACAACAGAAAGCGACGCGGATATACACACGGGAAGACAGAGTAACTAAAGGACGAAAACAGATTCTAGGACTTTACCAAACTTGAAAACGCGGAGAACACTTGGACACACTGGTGAGCAAATAATAATCCGACGAAGTGCTGTGCTCCTCGGAGTCCTTTTAAAGCCATAATTGTCAATGCCCTGCATGTGCGGAGCTGGGGAACGCCCCCCTCGTTGCAGGCACTGGAACACACACACACACAAGCACAACAGGCTGAGAACCGAACCATGACAAAACCTAATTAAAAGGTCCAAAAACACGATGTGAATCGTCATAACATCGTGGAACTACATCAAGGTAAGGATCGCAGGTTAAATTTGGTCCTTTTTTTTTTTCTTTTTTTTTCTCCCTTTTAAAGACAACATGATTTAACATTCATTTTTGACAGCTTTACTTTTAATATTGGTTCGTTGTGAATTATATCTTCAACAGACATTTATGTGTAATGGAGGTTAACTTTGGTATAAAAGTGAACATGTAGCAAACGTCTACATTTAATATATTACACGAGAGGTCTAGGCGTAGATGTCTAATAGACGTCTAAACTTAGACGTCTAAAAAGCTTTCATTTTTAGACCATTTGTAGACCTTTTTTAGCTGTCTAAAAGACGTTAAGCTTAGCCGTCTAAAAGACGTTTAAGCTTAGACGTCTAATAGACGTCTAGATGTAGACGTCTAAAAAACTTTCACTTTTAGACCATTTGTAGACGGTTTTTAGCCTAGACGTCAAAGCACCATTTAGACGTCTATTAGACGTCTTTTAGACCGAAAAATGCTGGGTGGGAAGTATAACCTGAATAGCACTACTATGAGTGTTAAAGGCCCAGTATGCCGGTTTCACTCAGGAAAATGCACTTTTTAAATACAGGATGTACACACTTTTAACTTTCTCTCAGTCTACACATCTGTGTTTATGTTAATCTTTGGTGGTAATTTTGTCCTAAACCCCCACACCCCCAGCCTGTATTTTGTCATTTTGTGTTTGTTTTGTAAATAGCGGGACGTTTCTGTGAAAAGACAGTGTTTACACGCTTCCAGCCAATCGCAGAGGGGTGGCGTGTCGCAAACGGGGCCGGGCGAACGTATCGGCTGCATGACGTCACTCCCGCGGCAATTTGAAAGCACGCACGGATTATTATTTTTTTTTCACTCACTCACTCACAGTAGCTTACGTGTGTGAATGAGTGAGTGAAGAAAAAAAAAATCCGTGCGTGCTTTCAAATTGCCGCGGGAGTGAATGTGGGATCTGATTTTTGGTGCTGACTCTTGAACTATTGACCTATTCTAGGCCAAATGTTCAAGTGAAACCCTTTTCATGCTAAACAACTTTATGATTGCTACTTGTGTTTAAATAGCTTAAGGAAATTAAATGCCAGTGTGTATCCTGACTTGTCACAAAGGGAATCATGTATTTGTTACCCTATAATCATTTATTAGGGCCCGAGCAGCGACCGCTGCGAGGTCCCTATTGTTTTTGTAAAAATTATTATTATTATTATTATTAGGGCCCGAGCAGCGGCGGCACCGGCGGCGGTGCCGCTGCGAGGCCCTATTGTTTTTGTAGGAATTCTTCTTCTTATTATTATTATTATTCTCCGCAAACAATCGCATTTTTGAGACACTAAACGTGAACGAAAACTCACCAAACTTTACACGCACATCAGGCCTGGCGAAAAATTTGATATTTTAAAGTCGCCATACATGATAACAGAAAAGTGGCTCTGTAGCGCCACCTACATAGGTTTAACGGATCCCTGTCCCGCTACGATTGTCCGACGGCTATGAAAATTGTGTGGCACCTGTTGCACATCCCGATGAACAAAAACCTCTTTGATGTGTGTACCCTAAAATAGACAGAAAGTGAGGTATGATCATCTGAATGTCCAATTTTGGCCCAGTTTTGCACATTTACATGGATCATACTATTGCCCGCTTCTCCTACACGGTTAACCCGATTGACTTCAAACTTGGGCTGTACCATCTCAACACTTGGGACAACATCATGGTAAAAAATCAAAAAATTTTGACCTACTATATGACGGGGGTGAGGCATCAAATTTAGAGTTTCAAAACTCTTACTAAACGTAGTATTGCCGGTTGTACGTTTAACCTAGAGCTACGAAAATTGGTACACATATGTAACAGACTATGATCTACAAAAAAGTCTGTTGGTGCCATATGCTAAACCCAACAGGAAGTCCGCCAGAGGCGGGGCATCAAACTTTGCGTTTCAAAATTCTTACTTAAAGAAGCATTCCCGGCTGTACGTTTCACCTAGAGTTACCAAAATTTGAAGACATATGTAACAGCTAGGGGTGTTAAAAAAAATCGATTCGGCGATATATCGCGATACTACATCGCGCGATTCTCGAATCGATTCAATAATCGGCAGAATCAATTTTTTTTTTTTAGGATTCACACCTTGAGCATGGAAGAATGTTATATGAACGGCACATTAAGCCTTAATATTTTTATTTTAATGCTGTTCAAATGTGAAACAGATTGCAAACTGTGTACAGTGGCTCACGGTTATAAGCCTCAAGTTTAGTTTTAGATAAATATATTCATACAAATCTTACAGTGTACATGTACAAATTTACTGATAGTATTTTCTAAATTGAATGGAAAAAAATCGCAACAATCGACTTATAAATTCGTATCGGGATTAATCGGTATCGAATCGTGACCATTCGTATCGGGATTAATCGGTATCGAATCGAATCGTGACCTGTGAATCGTGATACGAATCGAATCGTCAGGTACTAGGCAATTCACACCCCTAGTAACAGCCCTCAAGGTACAAAAAAACTCTTTTTGAACCATATGCTAAACCTAACAGAAAGTCCACCATTTTGATTTACTTTGGAACGTGTTGCCATTTTTTTGGCCATTTCATAGGGGTCTTATTTTAACGAACTCCTCCTACAGAGTTTATCCCATCATCTTCAAACTTGGTGTGATTCATCTTAAGATGTTGAAGATGAAAAGTTATTGAAAGCTTTTTATTTCGTCGCACGCTGTTGCCGTATGGAGAGAAATTTGTGTCTTTATTTTCAATCAAACAAAAAAGGAATTTACAATCAAAAAAAAATTTCAATCAAACAAAAAGGGGATTTGCAATCAAAAAAAAAATTCAATCAAACAAAAAGGGGATTTGCAACCTCAAATAAATTTTAATCAAACAAAAAAGGGTTTTCATATAAAATAAAAATTTGCAAACAAAAACAAACATTTCAAACATGGATTTGTATTTTAATAAAATCTTTTGCAAGTATTTTTTTTCGTTTTGTTTGCGAATCTGTTTTTTGGTTGCGGATCTGTTTTTTGATTGAAACCTGTTTTTTGGTTGCGAATCTTTTTCTGTGTTGTGTGGGCGGGGTCCTCCGTTCAACCGATGATAGAAGCCTTGTCATTGGTCAGCTTGGAAGCCGCTGCGACAACTTTCATTGGTCAGATAGGAATGGGGGTGTGACAATGTTCGTCTGACTATTTCCTGGTTCATTTTGTCCAGTCGCCGCCAGCATCGAGGTAAATATGACACCCCCCCCCACTTCTAGTTTTCCGTTTTGTTTATCTGACATTTATCTAAAAGCAACCCTTGATCTATCGTTTATCCGGTGATTTGTTCTAACCATTACAATTAACGTAATCACTCACTCAGCATTGCTTAGCCATGTTAGCTAGCTAGGTAACTGATGGTCCGATACATGAGTCAGTCATGAAGCTATGTTGTTGGCAGTCAAAACACAAATATACGGCTAATTTGGGATAGCTGTTAGGATGAAGTTTTTTTGTTTTTTTTTTATACTCATAAAGAAACCTTTGCATTTGTTTCACATACAGGCAGGGCTGGGAATCGAATTTATTTACACTAGCTGCTTCCCCTAAATCTTGGATGTTTGAAGTAGAGATTAAATTCGTGATAATTCTGTGATTATTATTTATTGGTCCTGGTTGTTTACTGTACGAGTCAGGTTGAAAAAGAGGGGGAACTCATGCACCGTCAAAGCGGTGACACTGCTACTACTAGGATCCAGGCCACGTAACCGTTTGATTTTGGTTAGTCTAGTCATGAATCGTGATGTTTTGTTGGTACGAGAAACGGCCCAAATAAACGGCCTGCTGAGATAGCTGTTATTATGCTTATTCATGATTATTTTATTACATTACATCATTACATTAATAAAATGCTAATTATTAATCACTTATGAGAAGTTCTGGTCATTGAAATAAGTAGCCTCTGCTACATTTATTATGTCTTGGGTGTTTGAAATACAGAGGAAGTGACAGATTACGTAATATAAATACATTTAGTTCCTGTGATTGTTTCATTGTAGTTTTCCTGTTTCAATAATGTTCAAAACATGTGTCAAACATAACTTTGTCAGAATTATTTTTTTTACATGTTTGGTACTTAATTCAAGCACACTTTTCTTTACTTTTTAGATGCAGAAGATGAAGTTGGTGGTTGGTCACCTCTCTTCATGAGGTGATGCTGTGGATAACTGAGCAGGGCCACAAGAACCTGCTTATGTCAGACAGAGAGCAATTTAAAATATCAATAAACTTTGACCACAATTGTGAGGTACAAATGCCAGGTCACACATTATGTTACCCCCTGCACAAACACCATTACATTTCCAACTGCTCATATGAGTGATTACCATTCCTTTAAATCACATCTACTGACTGCTATCACCTTTGATGCCAGATTTGACACAGTGTAATTGAAAGGGCAAAAAAAAAAAATCACATCCATTTCATTTTTTTTGAGTAATTACAGGCTGTTCCTACCAAAATGTTTGTTTTAAGTTTAACAGTTCATTTTCTGAGCTTTCTTGATTTCTTGTTGGCAGGCCAATCATTTCTTGAGAAAAATGTCTGTATAAAATCTATAAAATGCTGAATAATTGACTGGTTGTTAGTTCATATGCATGCTTTTTTTTATGAAATAAAAGTCAAACTGTTTTACACAGGAATTTATTTTCATTTTTTACATAAATTTAAATGACCCTTTGGGCCGCAAGACACTAGCACTAGAAGCAACATTGAGAGTCTGCAAATAAATGACGCGACCAAAACTCAAGGACTCCTTGTTTGGATTGATTTGCCGTAAAGCAACAAGTCTTTCCTCAGGTAAACGACAGTGGATGTCAGGTATAACGATCCCGTGTTCACCGTGATGGTCCAAGGGTAGTGTCTCTTCAGCTTGCTGGATCTGTAATATCAAATACATTTATGAAAGCTACAGTAACTCCAAGAACTTTTACTCATATAAATTTGTTTCCTCTGGTTATGTACGCTTTTACCAGCAATAAAACTGCCCTGGCCTGCTCCTCTTACAGTAAACATGCATCTCGCTATGTCTACATTTTCTACCCCTTGGTCTGCTCGCACTCTAAAAGAAAAAATCTAGTCAGTGTAATTGCAAAAGTACACCTACAACTCAGATTCCCCTTCTGTTTCAATCTGACTCGTACAGTAAACAACCAGGACCAATAAATAATAATCACAGAATTATCACGAATTTAATCTCTACTTCAAACATCCAAGATTTAGGGGAAGCAGCTAGTGTAAATAAATTAGATTCCCAGCCCTGCCTGTATGTGAAACAAATGCAAAGGTTTCTTTATGAGTATAAAAAAAAAAAAAAAAAACTTCATCCTAACAGCTATCCCAAATTAGCCGTATATTTGTGTTTTGACTGCCAACAACATAGCTTCATGACTGACTCATGTATCGGACCATCAGTTACCTAGCTAGCTAACATGGCTAAGCAATGCTGAGTGAGTAATTACGTTAATTGTAATGGTTAGAACAAATCACCGGATAAACGATAGATCAAGGGTTGCTTTTAGATAAATGTCAGATAAACAAACCGGAAAACTAGAAGTGGGGGGGTGTCATATTTACCTCGATGCTGGCGGCGACTGGACAAAATGAACCAGGAAATAGTCAGACGAACATTGTCACACCCCCATTCCTATCTGACCAATGAAAGTTGTCGCAGCGGCTTCCAAGCTGACCAATGACAAGGCTTCTATCATCGGTTGAACGGAGGACCCCGCCCACACAACACAGAAAAAGATTCGCAACCAAAAAACAGGTTTCAATCAAAAAACAGATCCGCAACCAAAAAACAGATACGCAACCAAAAAACAGATTCGCAAACAAAACGAAAAAAATGCTTGCAAAAGATTTTATTAAAATACAAATCCATGTTTGAAATGTTTTTGTTTTTTTTGCAAATTTTTATTTTATATGAAAACCCTTTTTTGTTTGATTAAAATTTATTTGAGGTTGCAAATCCCCTTTTTGTTTGATTGAATTTTTTTTTTGATTGCAAATCCCCTTTTTGTTTGATTGAAAAAAATTTTTGATTGCAAATTCCTTTTTTGTTTGATTGAAAATAAAGACACAAATTTCTCTCCATATTGCCGTGGCATGCACTTGTTTGCAAAGGAAAAAAATTCTTCTTAAGGAAGAATTCCCAGTTGTACGAAGCAGCTAGAGCTATGAAAATTTGTAGACATATGTAACAGCCCACGATGTACAAAAAAGTCTCTTGGTGCCATGTACTAAGCCCAACAGGAAGTCCCCCATTTTGTGCTAAAAAAACAACAACTCCTCTTTAACGAAGCATTCACGGTTGTACGTTTCACCTAGAGCTATTATAATTTGGAGGCATACATAAGAGCCCACGATGTACAAAAAAGTCTCTTGGAACCATATGCTAAACCAAACAGGAAGTCTGACATTTTGATTTACTTTGGTATTTGTAGCCACTTTTTGGGGCCTTTTATAGGGGTCATATTTTCTGCAAAACTTATCACATCGTCTTCATTCTTTGGCATGTTTCATCTTAAGATATTTAAAAAGTTGATGAAAAGTTATTGAATTTTTTTATTTTGTCACACGCCTTTGCTGTAGCGATGCATTGTTTGCAAAGAAGTTTTTTTTTTGAGAGTCTAAACATGGGTAAAAACTCACAAAATTATGCACACAGATCAGATCTCTCACGAACATGAATATTTTATAATTTGTTGTGCCATTTGTAATAAATGGCTCAATAGCGCCGTCTAGATATTTTTATGAAGTATATCCGATTATATGGTTCAGCTAGATGTGTGAATATTGGGAGGCATACATATCAGCCTAATACTTCCAAAAATTATTCTATAGCCATGTGCCAATTCATTTTGATTTTATTTTAATTGTGCATAATTTTTGGCCTTCCATGAATGTCAAAAACATTTACAATTTAGACGGTTTCCTATGAAACAGTACCCCAACATGCCAGTACCCGGACATGCAAATACCCCAACGTGGCCCGGGTTGCGAGGGCCCTATATAGCTGCTCGCAGCTCTAGTTATTAGGGCCCGAGCAGCGACCGCTGCGAGGTCCCTATTGTTTTTGTAAAAATAATTATTATTATTATTATTATTAGGCCCGAGCAGCGGCGGCGGCGGTGCCGCTGCGAGGCCCTATTGTTTTTGTAGGAATTCTTCTTATTATTCTTATTCTTCTTCTCCGTAAACAATCGCATTTTTGAGACACTAAACGTGAACGAAAACTCACCAAACTTTACACGCACATCAGGCCTGGCGAAAAATTTGATATTTTAAAGTCGCCATACATGATAACAGAAAAATGGCTCTGTAACGAAGCAGCCCCGGTTGTACGTTTAAGCAAGAATGACGAATATTTTTAGGTGTATGAGGGAGCCCAAGACCTACAAAAAAGTCTCTTGGACCCATATGCTAAAATGAACAGGAAGTGAGCTACGAATTTTTGAATGTCCCATTTTTGACGATTTTTGCACATTCACAGGGGGCAGACTTTTGCCCACTTCTCCTACACGTTTCATCTGACTGAGTTAAGACTTGACCTGGACCATGTCAAGACCTGAGCCAACGACAGGGGGAAAAATCTTGACCTTTCGAAATACTATATGATGAAGGCGGGGCATCAAAATTTGTGTTTCGCACTGAAAAAGGATATGCTTAATAACTCCCCGGTACATGCTCCAAAAAATCCCAAACTTGACATGTATGTTAATCGTCAAGGCCTGAAGCTATCTCTATGACAACATTCAGTTATATATGCAGCGCCACCTAGCCCTTGAGGCATAAAAAAAAAATACCCCACATACGGTATTTTGTACAAAAAATGTAAACTCATTCTAAGTGTGATAACTAAGTCATTTATGAATATTCTTTTAGTTTCCACCACTCAAAATGTTCACTGGCATCAGACTTATCCAAACATATATATATTTTTATTTATTTTTGATAGCCTCTGTGGACAAATATCGTGAATGAAGGATATGCTTAATAACTCCACGGTACATGCTCCAAAAAAAAATCCCACACTTGACATGTATGCTTATAATCAAGGCCTGAAGGTATCTCTATGACAACATTCAGTTATAAATACAGCGCCACCTAGGCCTTGAGGCTTATATAAAAAAAAAAATAAATACCCCACATACGGTATTTTGTACAAAAAATGTACACTCATTCTAAGTGTGATAACTAAGTCATTTCTGAATATTCTTTTAGTTTCCACCACTCAAATTGTTCACTGGCTTCACACCGATCCAAACGTATGTACGTTTCCATTTTGTTTTATTCATTTTTGATTGCCCCTTTGGACAATAAAAGTAACATTGTGCAATGAGTACAACGAGCGATGATGTATATATACACTTTTACAAAAAATACCAATCAGGGCAACTCATTGCCTAAAAATAAAAAAGGACGCTGATTTTTGCAGGTCTTAACAATCACCAAAACCCGTTGAGCTTGACACACACTGGCAAAAAAAATATTCTACATGTAAACGTTTATTATGCCATTTTCAAAGAAATTTTGCTTCCAATATGCCAGTACCCCAACGTGCCAGTACCCCAACGTGCCAGTACCCTAACGTGCAAGTACCCCAACGTGCAAGCACTCCAACGTGGCCCGGGCTGCGAGGGCCTTTTATAGCTGCTCGCAGCTCTAGTTATTATTCTTCTTCTTCTTCTTCTTCTCCGTAAACGATCGCATTTTTGAGGGCCTAAACATTTACGAAAACTCACCAAACTTTGCAGTCTGTTCGGGCCCGGCGAAAAATTTGATATTATGTAGTTGTCATAACAACGCGACTCTATAGCGCCACCTAGCGTAGAAAAATAAAAACCAATCCCGGCCCGTTTGAGCTAGAGCTACGAAAATTGGCAGGCACGTGTAGCACTACGAGACGCACAAAAAAGTCAGTGGAAGCCATTTCCTAAAATGTACAGGAAGTGAGCTATGAATTTTTTAATGTCCAATTTTGGCCTATTTTGGCACATTCACTGTGGTCATACTTTTTCCCCCTATGCAAACATTTTTCATCCCATTGACTTTAAACTTGGCATTTATCATCTCAAGACTTAAGAGAAAAACTAGGCAAAAAATCTTGCGTTTTCGAAATACTATATGACGGGGGCGGGGCATCAAATATTGCCTTTAAAATTTCATTTGTCCAGAAAGAGCAAATGCTGAATAACTCCCATGTACAAGCTCCAAAAAATCTCAAACTTCTCAGGCAACGTAATAGTCACGACCTGAAAACACCTATATGAAAAAATTCAGTTATACATATAGCGCCACCAAGTGGTTACAATAAATGTCATACTTTACGTTTTTAGCTACTGTGCTGAGCTCGTTGAAGGGATCCAGTTGAAAATTGGTCAGAAAAGCCTTAAGATGTTGATGATGCCCCACACCGAATATTGTAACTTTTCGCCAAAGGGCGTGGCCGCTACGGTGACGCAAAGTCTGAAGATTTTTCGTGACAATAAAAGCTGCATGAACTTGACCGAGATGATCCTATCTTCTCAAAATTTCACACATTTGATGAGAGTCCAGCCCTAAAGACATCTACGAACTTATATTTCATCTAACTGATAGCGCCACCTAGTGGCAATTTTTTTTCTTACGAATTTTCTTGTACATTTTTCTCCAAACACGTTAACTGGACCAACCTCATATTTGCTCAGATGGGGGTTTCGGCCTTCATGATGTCACAACACGAAGTTTGTGAGTTTTCGCGAATCGCTGTGGGCGTGGCTAAGCACTGTTCGCCAAGAAAACAACGCTAGTTTTGATGGTCTAAACATGCGCAGAAACTCATGAAACTTGGCACACACATCTGGCCTGGCAAAATGAGCAATATTTTATCATGTATTGTCCTATTTTTACAAAAATGACTCAATAGCGCCCCCTAGAAATTTTTAACGAAGCAGCCCCGATTGTACGTTTAAGCAAGATCTACGAAAATTTTTAGGTGTATGAGGGAGTCCAAGACCTACAAAAAAGTCTCTTGGACCCATGTGCTAAAATGAACAGGAAGTGAGCTATGAATTTTTGAATGTCCCATTTTTGACGATTTTTGCACATTTTCAGGGGGCATACTTTTGCCCACTTCTCCTACACATTTCATCCGACTGACTTTAGACTTGACCTGGACCATGTCAAGACCTGAGCCAACTACAGGCAGAAAAATCTTGACTTTTGGAAATACTATAATATGAGGGCGGGGCATCAAATTTTGTGTTTCGCACTGAAAAAGGATATGCTTAATAACTCCCCGGTACATGCTCCAAAAAATCCCAAACTTGACATGTATGTTTATAGTCAAAGCCTGAAGGTATCTCTATGACAAAATTCAGTTATATATGCAGCGCCACCTAGCCCTTCAGGCGTGAAAAAAAAATACCCCACATACGGTATTTTGTACAAAAAATGTCAACTCATTCTAAGTGTGATAACTCCCATGTTCAAGCTCCAAAAAATCTCAAACTTCTCAGGCAACGTAATAGTCACGGCCTGAAAGCATCTATATGATAAAATTCAGTTATACATATAGCGCCACCTAGTGGTAACAATAAATGTCATACTTTACGTTTTTAGCTACTGTGCCGAGCTCGTTGAAGGGATCCAGTTGAAAATTGGTCAGAAAAGCCTTAAGATGTTGATCATGCCCCACACCGAATATTGTAACTTTTCGCCAAAGGGCGTGGCCGCTACGGTTACGCAAAGTCCGAAAAATTTTCGTGACAATAAAAGCTGCATGAACTTGACCGAGATGATCCTATCTTCTCAAAATTTCACACATTTGATGAGAGTCCAGCCCTTAAGACATCTACGAACTTATATTTCATCTTACTGATAGCGCCACCTAGTGGCAATTTTTTTTCTTACGAATTTTCTTGTACATTTTTCTCCAAACACGTTAACTGGACCAACCTCATATTTGCTCAGATGAGGGTTTCGGCCTTCATGATGTCACAACACGAAGTTTGTGAGTTTTCGCGAATCGCTGTGGGCGTGGCTAAGCACTGTTCGCCAAGAAAACAACGCCAGTTTTGAGGGTCTAAACATGCGCAGAAACTCATGAAACTTGGCACACACATCTGGCCTGGTAAAATGAACAATATTTTATTGTTGATTGTACTATTTTTACAAAAATGACTCAATAGCGCCCCCTAGAAATTTTTAACGAAGCAGCCCCGATTCTACGTTTAAGCAAGATCTACGAAAATTTTTACGTGTATGAGGGAGCCAAAGACCTACAAAAAAGTCTCTTGGACCCATATGCTAAAATGAACAGGAAGTGAGGTACGAATTTTTGAATGTCCCATTTTTGACGATTTTTGCACATTTTCAGGGGGCATACTTTTGCCCACTTCTCCTACATGTTTTATCCGACTGACTTATGACTTGACCTGGACCATGCCAAGACCTGAGCCAACAACAGACGGAAAAATCTTGACTTTTGGAAATACTATATGATGAGCGCGGGGCATCAAAATTTGTGTTTCGCACTGAAAAAGGATATGCTTAATAACTCCCCGATACATGCTCCAAAAAAATCCCAAACTTGACATGTATGTTTATCGTCAAGGCCTGAAGGTATCTCTATGACAACATTCAGTTATATATGCAGCGCCACCTCGCCCTTGAGGCAAAACAAAAAAATACCCCACATACGGTATTTTGTACAAAAAATGTAAACTCATTCTAAGTGTGATAACTAAGTCATTTATGAATATTCTTTTACTTTCCACCACTCAAAATGTTCACTGGCATTAGACTTATCCAAACATGTACTTTTTTATTTATTTTTGATAGCCTCTAATGGACATTAAAAGCAATATCGTGAATGAAGGATATGCTTAATAACTCCACGGTACATGCTCCAAAAAAATCCCACACTTGACATGTATGTTTAGAGTCAAGGCTTGAAGGTATCCCTATGACAACATTCCATTATATATACAGCGCCACCTAGCCCTAGAGGCATAAAAAAAAATACACCAACTTAACGGTATTTTTACAAAAAAAAAAAAAATCCACATGTCAAGGTTTATCATGCCATTTTCAAAGAAATTCTGCTTCCAATGTGCCGTACCTAAACTTGCCAGTACCCCAACGTGCCAGTACCCCAACGTGCAAGTACCCCAACGTGCCAGTACCCCAACGTGGCCCGGGCTGCGAGGGCCCTTTATAGCTGCTCGCAGCTCTAGTTAGGGCCCGAGCAGCGACCGCTGCGAGGTCCCTATTGTTTTTGTAAAAATTATTCTTCTTCTTCTTCTTCTTCTTCTTTATTCTCCGCAAACGATCGCGATTTTGGGTACCTAAACATTCACGAAAACTCACCGAACTTTGCACACTCCTCAGGCCCGGCGAAAAATTTGATATTATTAAGTCTTCATAACAATGCGACTCGATAGCGCCCCCTAGCGTAGAAAAATAAAAACCAAGCCCGGCACGTTTGAGCTAGAGCAACAAAAATTGGCAGGCACGTGTAGCACCCCGAGACGCACAAAAAGGTCTATTGGGACCATGTAGCTAAAATGTACAGGAAGTGAGCTATGAATTTTTTTATGTCCAATTTTGGCCTATTTTGGCACATTCACTGTGGTCATGCTTTTTCCCCCTTTGCAAACATTTTTCATCCAATTGACTTCAAACTTGGCATTTATCATCTCAAGACCTGAGAGAACAAATGGGCAAAACATCTTGCCTTTTTGAAATACTATATGACGGGGGCGGGGCATCAAATATTGCCTTTAAAATTTCATTTGTCCAGAAAGAGCAAATGCTTAATAACTCCCATGTTCAAGCTCCAAAAAATCTCAAACTTCTCAGGCAACGTAATAGTCACGGCCTGAAAACATCTATATGACAAAATTCAGTCATACATATAGCGCCACCTAGTGGTTACAATAAATGTCATACTTTACGTTTTTAGCAACTGTGCCGAGCTCGTTGAAGGGATCCAGTTGAAAATTGGTCAGAAAAGCCTTAAGATGTTGATGATGCCCCACACCGAATATTGTAACTTTTCGCCAAAGGGCGTGGCCGCTACGGTGACGCAAAATCTGAAGATTTTTCGTGACAATAAAAGCTGCATTAACTTGACCGAGATGATCCTATCTTCTCAAAATTTCACACATTTGATGAGAGTCCAGCTCTAAAGACATCTACTAACTTACATTTCATCTAACTGATAGCGCCACCTAGTGGCAATTTTTTTTCTTACGAATTTTCTTCTACGTTTTTCTCCAAACACGTTAACTGGACCTACCTCATATTTGCTCAGAGGAGGGTTTCGGCCTTCATGATGTCACAACACGAAGTTTGTGAGTTTTCGCGAATTGCTGTAGGCGTGGCTAAGCGCTGTTCGCCAAGAAAACAACGCCAGTTTTGAGGGTCTAAACATGCACAGAAACTCCTGAAACTTGGCACACACATCTGGCCTGGTAAAATGAGCAATATTTTATAGTTGATTGTGCTATTTTTACAAAAATGACTCAATAGCGCCCCCTCGAAATTTTTAACGAAGCAGCCCCGGTTGTACGTTTAAGCAAGAACGCCGAATATTTTTAGGTGTATGAGGGAGCCCAAGACCTACAAAAAAGTCTCTTGTACCCATATGCTAAAATGAACAGGAAGTGAGCTACGAATTTTTGAATGTCCCATTTTTGACGATTTTTGCACATTCACAGGGGGCAGACTTTTGCCCACTTCTCCTACACGTTTCATCCGACTGAGTTAAGACTTGGCCTGGACCATGTCAAGACCTGAGCCAACGACAGGGGGAAAAATTTTGACTTTTCGAAATACTATATGATGAGGGCGGGGCATCAAAATTTGTGTTTCACAATGAAAAAGGATATGCTTGATAACTCCCCGGTACATGCTCCAAAAAATCCCAAACTTGACATGTATGTTTATCGTCAAGGCCTGAAGTTATCTCTATGACAACATTCAGTTATATATGCAGCGCCACCTAGCCCTTGAGGCATGAAAAAAAAATACCCCACATACGGTATTTTGTACAAAAAATGTAAACTCATTGTAAGTGTGATAACGAAGTCATTTATGAATATTCTTTTAGTTTCCACCACTCAAAATGTTCACTGGCATCAGACTTATCCAAACATATATATATTTTTATTTATTTTTGATAGCCTCTATGGACATTAAAAGCAATATCGTGAATGAAGGATATGCTTAACTCATTCACTGCCTTGGACGAGTAGGTTCGTTAAAGTGAAAAATAGCGCCCCCTGCCTTCGACGAGTTAATTCGTCAATCCCTTTTTTTAATGGCAAACTGTGGATAAAGGTCTGGGGCATCCGATGTGTGATTTTCAAGGTTGTAGCCTATTTACTTCCACCACTAGATGGCAGCACTGCCTTGGGAGTGAGCTTATCCATCGTGACGCACCAACGGAAGTTGAGGAGTAGTTGAGGAGCGGAGCAGAGCGGAGCATATTAGCATAGCAGAGCATATTAGAATAGCAAATCCAGCATTATGTCTACTTTTAGACAGCTTACACTGGAGGAGAGTTTGTTGAAACCAAAGTCCAGCCAGAAACGTGGAGGATCGTCATCTTTGGACGAAAATGACGATCAAAGAAGGGAAAAGATGACGTTGAGGAGCAAGGTACCACGTGTGCAAACGGAGCCGCATGTTAGTCAGCCCGTGAGCTCACAATGCAGTCAGGAGGAATCTGTTGCTGCATCCATCGATTCCACTGAATGGACGGACACGTCATGCGACTCATCGGATGAGTATCTGCCCACAAAAACCCCTGAATGGAGCGAAGACTCGGACACATCGCAGAGTAGCGATGACGGTGAGAGCTAACTCTCTAACTTTGCCTTTACTCGCGATCTCCTCGTCTTTCCGTTATATGCACTTCATTTATTACACTGTTGCCACAGTTGCCATTACTAACAGCTGTACAGATGATGCATTTTATTGCTGTGGACGTAAATGTGTTGTGATAATGAGCTAACTTGCGCGATCGTCAAATCCTGTACGAGTTGTGGTTTTCTGTCGATGTGGGTGGGGATAAAAATGTGATACGGAGTACAGCATTGATGCTAGAAGGACTAGTTAGTCTTATTTATTGTTCTTCTTTCAGTGATCGACATCTGTGCATGTATATAAAAAGCTAGACGAAGTCAAGCAATGAGGAGAAAATGACAAGTGTAAATCTAAGTGTATGAAAGGGCAGGAAAATGTTTAGCAAAGGTAAAGAGGAAAAAAAATCCAGGCAGCAGTAAAAATCATATGCTGCTATTATTTACAGAGGGGCCATCCACCAGTCGGGTCTCACAGATTGGCAGAGCAAAGAGAGGTAAAAAAAAATAAATAAAAAAATCCGCAAAAAAATATAGCAATAAAACAAAAAGTAATCTTTTGATTCTATGTTTCACAGCAGGTACATCCAGAAAAACTGCGGCTGCTTTGGGTGGTGCTAAAAGAGGTAAAAACGTTTTTAGTACAAATCACACCACATCAATAAATAAAAAATTCATGGTATTTATTTTTCTGTAATTTACAGTTGGATCATTGAACCGAAGTGAGGATCAATCCTGGAAGCAGACACACTGGAGGCCAAAAAGGATTCGCTTCACCGCTAAGCCCGGACCCCAGGGCTCTGCTGCGGAGCTGGAGTCAGACCTGCCGGTCGATTTTCTCGAGCTTTTCATCACCAATGAGCTGCTGCAGCATATTGTTGATGAGACAAATGCCAACGCGCTTGATTGGTTGCAGGAAAACCCCTGTGGACTTCCATACAGTAGAAGTCACGACTGGAGGCCACTTACTGTAGAAGAACTCAAAACCTTCCTTGGCCTAAGTTTCATTACAGGGTTCATCAAGAAACCTGTCTTGGAAGACTACTGGAGTGTAGAGGAATTTGAGAGCACACCTTTTTTTGGACAAACAATGTCCAGAAATAGATATCAAATTATTTGGAGGTATTTGCACTTCAATGGCACTGCACATGATTCATCGGACAAAATGCACAAGGTCCGCCCAGTCCTGGACTATGTAGTGGCCAAATTCAAAGATCTGTACACTCCAAAAAAAAACATTTGTATAGATGAGGGCATGATGATGTGGCGTGGTCGGCTCTCCTTCAAAGTGTACAACCCCCAAAAACCCATCAAATATGGGATTAAATCATATATTCTTTGTGATTCTGAGACTGGCTACTGCTTCAACTTGATGCCATACATTGGTGTATCCCATACCCTGCCTGACATTGTTTTTACACTACTTGACCGCCTCACAGGTCAGGGATATACCCTGTTTATGGACAATTTCTATAACTCTATTGGCCTCTGTGAGCGTCTTCTTTCAGCAAAGACGAATGTGTGTGGGACACTCCGAAAGAACCGTGGGGAGCCTCAGCTCATAAGAGAGGCAAACAAGACAAGCTTGGGGGCAAATGGCAAGCTTGTCTGTCACAATGAGAAGGTGATGGTTGTTGCATGGCAGGACAAGCGGACTGTCAAGATGGTGACAACCTGCCATAAAGACAGAACGCATCCTGTCGAAGTGTGGCAGAAGGGGAACAAGGAGAAAGTCACCATTCTCAAACCGGAATGTGTTGTGGAGTACAATGGTTCAATGAATGGGGTGGACAAACTAGACCAAAACATTGTTTATTACCCCTTCCTCAGGCGCTCTGTCAATTGGTCAATGAAGTTTGTCACTTATCTTTTTCAATTGTGCATGTTCAATGCACATGTTCTATACAGGGTCAAAAACCCACAGAAGCCTGCAACCTTACTTGCGTTTATAAAAAAGGTTGTTGTTTCATGGACCGTGAAAAAGCAAGTTGGACAGGGTGATGAGCAAGCTGTGGGGAATCAAACAAGGGCCCCATACATGAAAGACCCGGAGAGCAGGCTTGATGGGCAAATGGGCAGACATCGGCTGGAGAAGTTGGTGCCCACCAGCAAGAAGTTGGTGCCAACAAGAAGGTGTCGGGTGTGCCAACGAAAAGGCCTAAGGAGGGAGACCACCATGTGGTGTGCAGCTTGCCATGTACCCTTGCACCCAGGAAGCTGCTTCACATCATACCACACCAAAAAACAATACACATCATAGGGGCGATACACATTCTCTCACATGCACACGCACACATGCACCCACACACACTTGTAAATAGTTGAAAGTTCATACAAGCAGTGCACACCCACATACTCGTGCATATGCACAAAACATGTATATAGTTCAAAATGAATTTATTTTTTTGTTGTTGTAAATATTGTAAATAGTTGTATTGTTGTATGTAGTTCAAAATTTTTCCCACTTGTATATGTAGTTCAAAATGTTTTTGTTTTGCTTCATCTGAATTGTCAATAGTTATCAATAAATTTACCATCAAAATACATTTTTCTGTGTTTTTTATGTTGTTGTAACGAAGGAAAGGACTGTTCAGATGTTTGAGATGCCACAAAAGCAGAGAGTATTGGCATCAAAGTCAAAATTTAACTCAAAAGGAACCTTTTCACAAAAAGCTGTTTTTCTCCGTTTTCTAGTCAAAAACAGAAAAATTGGTTAAACTTAGTGTTGTTCTAATGCGAATAACTAGAGAAGGGAGAATGTTAGAAACTTACTTTTTTTTTTAAATGAAAGAAGAGGGTTTAACCTTTCATTTGGTGGGTTCCATGTATATATACCTATAGAACAAAATATTCTGTGGGTCTTCAAAAATGAGTCAAAATCCTCAAAAATGGCTGGCAAGCTGAAGCTCGCTTTTCTGAAAATGGCTGGCAGTGAATGAGTTAATAACTCCACGGTACATGCTCCAAAAAAAATCCCACACTTGACATGTATGCTTATAATCAAGGCCTGAAGGTATCTCTATGACAACATTCAGTTATAAATACAGCGCCACCTAGCCCTTGAGGCTTATATAAAAAAAAATAAAAAATACCCCACATACGGTATTTTGTACAAAAAATGTACACTCATTCTAAGTGTGATAACTAAGTAATTTATGAATATTCTTTTAGTTTCCACCACTCAAATTGTTCACTGGCTTCACACCGATCCAAACGTATGTACGTTTCCATTTTGTTTTATTCATTTTTGATTGCCCCTTTGGACAATAAAAGTAACATTGTGCAATGAGTACAACGAGCGATGATGTGTATATACACTTTTACAAAAAAATACCAATCAGGGCAACTCATTGCCTAAAAATAAAAAAGGACGCTGATTTTTGCAGGTCTTAACAATCACCAAAACCCGTTGAGTTTGATACACACACTGGCAAAAAAATATTCTACATGTAAACGTTTATTATGCCATTTTCAAAGAAATTTTGCTTCCAATATGCCAGTACCCCAATGTGCCAGTACCCCAACGTGCAAGTACCCCAACGTGCAAGGACCCCAACGTGGCCCGGGCTGCGAGGGCCCTTTATAGCTGCTCGCAGCTCTAGTTATTATTAGGGCCCGAGCAGCGACCGCTGCGAGGTCCCTATTGTTTTTGTAAAAATTATTATTATTAGGGCCCGAGCAGCGGCGGCGGCGGTGCCGCTGCGAGGCCCTATTGTTTTTGTAGGAATTCTTCTTATTCTTCTTCTTTTTCTTCTCCGCAAACAATCGCATTTTTGAGACACTAAACGTGAACGAAAACTCACCAAACTTTACACGCACATCAAGCCTGGCGAAAAATTTGATATTTTAAAGTCGCCATACATGATAACAGAAAAATGGCTCTGTAGCGCCACCTACATAAGTTTAACGGATCCCTGTCCCGCTACGATTGTCCTACGGCTACGAAAATTGTGTGGCACCTGTAGCACATCCCAATGAACAAAAACCTCTTTGAAGTGTGTACCCTAAAATAGACAGGAAGTGAGGTATGATCATTTGAATGTCCAATTGTGGCCCATTTTTGCACATTTAAAGGGGTCATACTTTTGCCCACTTCTCCTACACGGTTAACCCAATTGAGTTCAAACTTGGGATGTACCATCTCAACACCTGGGACAACACCATGGTAAAAAATCTAAAGTTTTTGACATACTATATGACGGCGGCGGGGCATCAAATTTAGAGTTTCAAAATTCTTACTTAACATAGTATTGCCTGTTGTACGTTTAACCTAGCGCTACGAAAATTGGTACACATATGTAACAGACTATGATCTACAAAAAAGTCTTTGGTGCCATATGCTAAACCCAACAGGAAGTCCGCCAGAGGCGGGGCATCTAATTTTGAGTTTCAAAATTCTTAATTAAAGACGCATTCCCGGCTGTACGTTTCACCTAGAGTTACCAAAATTTGAAGACATATGTAACAGCCCTCAAGGTACAAAAAACTCTTTTTGAACCATGTGCTAAACCTAACAGAAAGTCCACCATTTTGATTTACTTTGGAACGTGTTGCCATTTTTTTGGCCATTTCATAGGGGTCTTATTTTAACGAACTCCTCCTACAGAGTTTATCCCATCATCTTCAAACTTGGTGTGATTCATCTTGAGATGTTGAAGATGACAAGTTATTGAAAGCTTTTTATTTCGTCGCACGCTGTTGCCGTGGCATGCACTTGTTTGCCTAAGAAAAAAAAATCTTCTTAATGAAGAATTCCCAGTTGTACGAAGCAGCTAGAGCTACGAAAATTTGTAGACATATGTAACAGCCCACAATGTACAAAAAAGTCTCTTGGTGCTATGTGCTAAACCCAACAGGAAGTCCCCCAGGGGCCGGGCATCACATTTTGAGCTAAAAAACTCCTCTTTAACGAAGCATTCCCGGTTGTACGTTTAATCGAGAGCTACGAAAATTGGTACACATATGTAACAGACTATGATCTACAAAAAAGCCTGTTGGTGCCATATGCTAAACCTAACAGGAAGTCCGCCAGAGGCGAGGCATCAAATTTTGTGTTTCAAAATTCTTACTTAATGAAGCATTCCCGGCTGTACATTTCACCTAGAGTTACCAAAATTTGAAGACATATGTAACAGCCCTCAAAGTACAAAAAACTCTTTTTGAACCATATGCTAAACCGAACAGGAAGTCCGCCATTTTGATTTACTTTGGAACGTGTTGCCATTATTTGGGCCATTTCATAGGTCTTATTTTAACGAACTCCTCCTACAGAGTTTATCCGATCATCTCCAAACTTGGTGTGATTCATCTTAAGATGTTGAAGATGAAAAGTTATCGAAAGTTATTTATTTTGTCGCACGCCGTTGTCATGGCGATGCATTGTTTGCCAAGTAAAATGCTGCTTTTTTTTTGGTCTAAACGTGCAAAAACTCATGAAACTTTACACACACATCAGGCTTGTCATAAGCATGAATATTTTAGAGATTTCTTATTCAATTTGCAATAAATGGTTCAATAGCACCCTCTAGACATTTTTATGAAGCTTTTGCAAATGTTTTGTATTTTATGATTCAGCTAGATTTGTAAAAATTGGGATACCTATCAGCCTAAGACTTACAAAAAGGTTTCTAAAGCCATATGCTGAATCAAAAAGGAAGTCTGCCATTTTGATTTACTTTGGTATTTGTAGCCATTTTTTGGGGCCTTTTATAGGGGTCATATTTTCAACAGAACTTATCAGATCGTCTTCATTCTTTGGCATGTTTCATCTTAAGATATTTAAGATGAAAAGTTATTGAATTTTTTTATTTTGTCACACGCCTTTGCTGTAGCCATGCATTGTTTGTGAAGACAAATGCTTTTTTGAGAGTCTAAATATGGGCGAAAACTCACAAAACTTTGCACACACACCAGACCTGTCTGGAACATGAATATTTTATTTAGAGATTTGTTGTGCAATTTGTAATAAATTGCTCAATAGCGCCCTCTAGACATTTTTGTGAAGTCTTTCCGATTATATGATTCAGCTAGATGTGTCAATATTGGCAGGCATGCCTAATATATTCAAAAAGTATTCTATATTGCCATGTGACAATCCATTGTGATTTTATTTTGTTAATTGTGCATCATTTTTGGCCTTTCCATGAAACTTTACAAACACAAAGCATGGCAAAAACGTTTAAAATTTAGATGGTTTCCTATTTGACAGTACCCCAACATGCCAGTACCCCGACGTGCAAATACCCCAACGTGGCCCGGGTTGCGAGGGCCCTTTATAGCTGCTCGCAGCTCTAGTTATTATTATTAGGGCCCGAGCAGCGACCGCTGCGAGGTCCCTATTGTTTTTGTAAAAATTATTATTATTATTATTATTATTATTATTATTATTATTATTATTATTATTAGGGCCCGAGCAGCGACCGCTGCGAGGTCCCTATTGTTTTTGTAAAAATTATTATTATTATTATTATTATTATTATTATTATTATTATTATTATTATTATTATTATTATTATTATTCTTCTTCTTCTTTATTCTCCGCAAACAATCGCGATTTTGGGTACCTAAATATTCACGAAAACTCACCGACCTTTGCACACTCCTCAGGTCCGGCGAAAAATTTGATATTATGAAGTCGTTATAACAATGCGACTCGATAGCGCCCCCTAGCGTAGAAAAATAAAAACCAAGCCCGGCACGTTTGAGCTAGAGCAACAAAAATTGGCAGGCACGTGTAGTACCCCGAGACGCACAAAAAAGTCTCTTGGGACCATGTAGCTAAAATGTACAGGAAGTGAGCTATGAATTTTTTTATGTCCAATTTTGGCCTATTTTGGCACATTCACTGTGGTCATGCTTTTTCCCCCTTTGCAAACATTTTTCATCCAATTGACTTCAAACTTGGCATTTATCATCTCAAGACCTGAGAGAACAACTGGGCAAAACATCTTGCCTTTTTGAAATACTATATGACGGGGGCGGGGCATCAAATATTGCCTTTAAAATTTCATTTGTCCAGAAAGAGCAAATGCTTAATAACTCCCATGTTCAAGCTCCAAAAAATCTCAAACTTCTCAGGCAACGTAATAGTCACGGCCTGAAAACATCTATATGATAAAATTCAGTTATACATATAGCGCCACCTAGTGGTTACAATAAATGTCATACTTTACGTTTTTAGCTACTGTGCTGAGCTTGTTGAAGGGATCCATTTGAAAATTGGTCAGAAAAGCCTTAAGATGTTGATCATGCCCCACACCGAATATTGTAACTTTTCGCCAAAGGGCGTGGCCGCTACGGTGACGCAAAGTCTGAAGATTTTTCGTGAAAATAAAAGCTGCATTAACTTGACCGAGATGATCCTATCTTCTCAAAATTTCACACATTTGATGAGAGTCCAGCCCTAAAGACATCTACTGACTTATATTTCATCTAACTGATAGCGCCACCTAGTGGCAATTTTTTTTCTTACGAATTTTCTTCTACGTTTTTCTCCAAACACGTTAACTGGACCTACCTCATATTTGCTCAGATGAGGGTTTCGGCCTTCATGATGTCACAACACGAAGTTTGTGAGTTTTCGCGAATTGCTGTGGGTGTGGCTAAGCGCTGTTCGCCAAGAAAACAACGCCAGTTTTGAGGGTCTAAACATGCACAGAAACTCATGAAACTTGGCACACACATCTGGCCTGGTAAAATGAGCCATATTTTATTGTTGATTGTGCTATTTTTTACAAAAATGACTCAATAGCGCCCCCTAGAAGTTTTTAACAAAGCAGCCCCGGTTGTACGTTTAAGCAAGAACGACGAATATTTTTAGGTGTATGAGGGAGCCCAAGTCCTACAAAAAAGTCTCTTGGACCCATATGCTAAAATGAACAGGAAGTGAGCTATGAATTTTTGAATGTCCCATTTTTTACGATTTTTGCACATTCACAGGGGGCAGACTTTTGCCCACTTCTCCTACACGTTTCATCCGACTGAGTTAAGACTTGGCCTGGACCATGTCAAGACCTGAGCCAACGACAGGGGGAAAAATTTTGACTTTTCGAAATACTATATGATGAGGGCGGGGCATCAAATTTTGTGTTTCGCAATGAAAAAGGATATGCTTGATAACTCCCCGGTACATGCTCCAAAAAATCCCAAACTTGACATGTATGTTCATCGTCAAGGCCTGAAGTTATCTCTGTGACAACATTCAGTTATATATGCAGCGCCACCTAGCCCTTGAGGAATAAAAAAAAAATACCCCACATACGGTATTTTGTACAAAAAATGTACACTCATTCTAAGTGTGATAACGAAGTCATTTCTGAATATTCTTTTAGTTTCCACCACTCAAAATGTTCACTGGCATCAGACTTATCCAAACATATATATATTTTTATTTATTTTTGATAGCCTCTATGGACATTAAAAGCAATATCGTGAATGAAGGATATGATTAATAACTCCACGGTACATGCTCCAAAAAAAATCCCACACTTGACATGTATGCTTATAATCAAGGCCTGAAGGTATCTCTATGACAACATTCAGTTATAAATACAGCGCCACCTAGCCCTTGAGGCTTATATAAAAAAAAATAAAAATACCCCACATACGGTATTTTGTACAAAAAATGTACACTCATTCTAAGTGTGATAACTAAGTCATTTATGAATATTCTTTTAGTTTCCACCACTCAAAATGTTCACTGGCATCAGACTTATCCAAACATATATATATTTTTATTTATTTTTGATAGCCTCTGTGGACATTAAAAGCAATATCGTGAATGAAGAATATGCTTAATAACTCCACGGTACATGCTCCAAAAAAAATCCCACACTTGACATGTATGCTTATAATCAAGGCCTGAAGGTATCTCGATGACAACATTCAGTTATAAATACAGCGCCACCTAGCCCTTGAGGCTTATATAAAAAAAAAACCCACATACGGTATTTTGTACAAAAAAATGTAAACTCATTCTAAGTGTGATGACTAAGTCATTTATGAATATTCTTTTAGTTTCCACCACTCAAATTGTTCACTGGCTTCACACCGATCCAAACGTATGTACGTTTCCATTTTGTTTTATTCATTTTTGATTGCCCCTTTGGACAATAAAAGTAACATTGTGCAATGAGTACAACGAGCGATGATGTATATATACACTTTTACAAAAAATACCAATCAGGGCAACTCATTGCCTAAAAATAAAAAAGGACGCTGATTTTTGCAGGTCTTAACAATCACCAAAACCCGTTGAGCTTGACACACACTGGCAAAAAAATATTCTACATGTAAAGGTTTATTATGCCATTTTCAAAGAAATTTTGCTTCCAATATGCCAGTACCCCAACGTGCCAGTACCCCAACGTGCCAGTACCCTAACGTGCAAGTACCCCAACGTGCAAGGACTCCAACGTGGCCCGGGCTGCGAGGGCCCTTTATAGCTGCTCGCAGCTCTAGTTATTATTATTATTCTTCTTCTTCTTCTTCTTCTTCTCCGTAAACGATCACGATTTTGGGTACCTAAACATTTACGAAAACTCACCAAACTTTGCACACTCCTCAGGCCCGGCGAAAAATTTGATATTATGAAGTCGTCATAACAACGCGACTCTATAGCGCCCCCTAGCATAGAAAAATAAAAACCAAGCCCGGCATGTTTGAGCTAGAGCAACGAAAATTGGCAGGCACGTGTAGCACGCCGAGACGCACAAAAAAGTCTATTGGGACCATGTAGCTAAAATGTACAGGAAGTGAGCTATGAATTTTTTAATGTCCAATTTTGGCCTATTTTGGCACATTCACTGTGGTCATGCTTTTTCCCCCTTTGCAAACATTTTTCATCCAATTGACTTCAAACTTGGCATTTATCATCTCAAGACCTGAGAGAACAACTGGGGAAAAAATCTTGCCTTTTCGAAATACTATATGACGGGGGCGGGGCATCAAATATTGCCTTTAAAATTTCATTTGTCCAGAAAGAGCAAATGCTTAATAACTCCCATGTTCAAGCTCCAAAAAATCTCAAACTTCTCAGGCAACTTAATAGTCACGGCCTAAAAACATCTATATGATAAAATTCAGTTATCCATGTAGCGCCACCTAGTGGTAACAATAATTGTCATACTTTACGTTTTTAGCTACTGTGCTGAGCTCGTTGAAGGGATCCAGTTGAAAATTGGTCAGAAAAGCCTTAAGATGTTGATCATGCCCCACACCGAATATTGTAACTTTTCGCCAAAGGGCGTGGCCGCTACGGTGCCGCAAAGTCTGAAGATTTCTCGTGACAACAAAAGCTGCATTAACTTGACCGAGATGATGCTATCTTCTCAAAATTGTACACAATTGATGAGAGTCCAGCCCTAAAGACATCTACAAACTTATATTTCATCTTACTGATAGCGCCACCTACTGGCAATTTTTTTTCTTACGATTTTTCTTCAATGTTTTTCTCCAACCATGTTAACTGGACCTACCTCATATTTGCTCAGATGAGGGTGTCGGCCTTCATGCTGTCACAACACGAAGTTTGTGAGTTTTCGCGAGTCGCTGTGGGCGTGGCTAAGCGCTGTTCGCCAAGAAAACAACGCCAATTTTGAGGGCCTAAACTGGCACAGAAACACACGAAACTTGGCACACACAGCTGGCCTGGCAAAATGAGCAATTTTTTATCGGCGATTGTGCTATTTTTACAAAAATGACTCAATAGCGCCCCCTAGAAATCTTTAACGAAACAGCCCCAGTTGTACGTTTAAGCAAGAACGACGAATATTTTTAGGTGTATGAGGGAGCCCAAGTCCTACAAAAAAAGTCTCTTGGACCCATATGCTAAAATGAACAGGAAGTGAGCTACGAATTTTTGAATGTCCCATTTTTGACAATTTTTGCACATTCACAGGGGGCAGACTTTTGCCCACTTCTCCTACACGTTTCATCTGACTGAGTTAAGACTTGACCTGGACCATGTCAAGACCTGAGCCAACGACAGGGGGAAAAATCTTGACCTTTCGAAATACTATATGATGAAGGCGGGGCATCAAAATTTGTGTTTCGCACTGAAAAAGGATATGCTTAATAACTCCCCGGTAAATGCTCCAAAAAATCCCAAACTTGACATGTATGTTTATCGTCAAGGCCTGAAGCTATCTCTATGACAACATTCAGTTATATATGCAGCGCCACCTAGCCCTTGAGGCATAAAAAAAAAATACCCCACATACGGTATTTTGTCCAAAAAATGTAAACTCATTCTAAGTGTGATAACTAAGTCATTTATGAATATTCTTTTAGTTTCCACCACTCAAAATGTTCACTGGCATCAGACTTATCCAAACATATATATATTTTTATTTATTTTTGATAGCCTCTGTGGACATTAAAAGCAATATCGTGAATGAAGGATATGCTTAATAACTCCACGGTACATGCTCCAAAAAAAATCCCACACTTGACATGTATGCTTATAATCAAGGCTTGAAGGTATCTCGATGACAACATTCAGTTATAAATACAGCGCCACCTAGCCCTTGAGGCTTATATAAAAAAAAAAAACCCACATACGGTATTTTGTACAAAAAAATGTAAACTCATTCTAAGTGTGATGACTAAGTCATTTATGAATATTCTTTTAGTTTCCACCACTCAAATTTTTCACTGGCTTCACACCGATCCAAACGTATGTACGTTTCCATTTTGTTTTATTCATTTTTGATTGCCCCTTTGGACAATAAAAGTAACATTGTGCAATGAGTACAACGAGCGATGATGTATATATACACTTTTACAAAAAATACCAATCAGGGCAACTCATTGCCTAAAAATAAAAAAGGACGCTGATTTTTGCAGGTCTTAACAATCACCAAAACCCGTTGAGCTTGACACACACTGGCAAAAAAAATATTCTACATGTAAAGGTTTATTATGCCATTTTCAAAGAAATTTTGCTTCCAATATGCCAGTACCCCACAACCCGATTGTCCCATTTTTGATGATTTTTGCACATTTACAGGGGGCATACTTTTGCCCACTTCTTCTCCACGTTTCATCCAACTGAGTTAAGACTTGACCTGGACCATGTCAAGACCTGAGCCAACGACAGGGGGGAAAATCTTGACTTTTCGAAATACTATATGATGAGGGCGGGGCATCAAAATTTGTGTTTCACAATGAAAAAGGATATGCTTGATAACTCCCCGGTACATGCTCCAAAAAATCCCAAACTTGACATGTATGTTTATCGTCAAGGCCTGAAGGTATCTCTATGACAATATTCAGTTATATATACAGCGCCACCTAGCCCTTGAGGCATAAAATAAAATACCCCACATACGGTATTTTGTCCAAAAAATGTAAACTCATTCTAAGTGTGATAACTAAGTCATTTATGAATATTCTTTTAGTTTCCACCACTCAAAATGTTCACTGGCATCAGACTTATCCAAACATATATATATTTTTATTTATTTTTTATCGCCTCTATGGACATTAAAAGCAATATCGTGAATGAAGGATATGCTTAATAACTCCACGGTACATGCTCCAAAAAAAATCCCACACTGGACATGTATGCTTATAATCAAGGCCTGAAGGTATCTCTATGAAAACATTCAGTTATAAATAAAGCGCCATCTAGCCCTTGAGGCATAAAAAAAAAAAACACATACGGTATTTTGTACAAAAAATGTAAACTCATTCTAAGTGTGATAACTAAGTCATTTATTAATATTCTTTTAGTTTCCACTACTCAAATTGTTCACTGGCTTCACACCGATCCAAACGTATGTATGTTTCCATTTTGTTTTATTCATTTTTGATTGCCCCTTTGGACAATAAAAGTAACATTGTGCAATGAGTATAACGAGCGATGATGTCTATATACACTTTTACAAAAAATACCAATCAGGGCAACTCATTGCCTAAAAATAAAAAAGGACGCTGATTTTTGCAGGTCTTAACAATCACCAAAACCCGTTGAGCTTGACACACACTGGCAAAAAAAATATTCTACATGTAAACGTTTATTATGCCATTTTCAAAGAAATTTTGCTTCCAATATGCCAGTACCCCAACGTGCCAGTACCCTAACGTACAAGTACCCCAACGTGCAAGGACCCCAACGTGGCCCGGGCTGCGAGGGCCCTTTATAGCTGCTCGCAGCTCTAGTTATTATTATTCTTCTTCTTCTTTATTCTCCGCAAACGATCGCGATTTTGGGTACCTAAACATTCACGAAAACTCACCGAACTTTGCACACTCCTCAGGCCCGGCGAAAAATTTGATATTATTAAGTCGTCATAACAATGCGACTCGATAGCGCCCCCTAGCGTAGAAAAATAAAAACCAAGCCCGGCACGTTTGAGCTAGAGCAACAAAAATTGGCAGGCACGTGTAGCACCCCGAGACGCACAAAAAAGTCTATTGGGACCATGTAGCTAAAATGTACAGGAAGTGAGCTATGAATTTTTTAATGTCCAATTTTGGCCGATTTTGGCACATTCACTGTGGTCATGCTTTTTCCCCCTTTGCAAACATTTTTCATCCAATTGACTTCAAACTTGGCATTTATCATCTCAAGACCTGAGAGAACAACTGGGCAAAACATCTTGCCTTTTTGAAATACTATATGACGGGGGCGGGGCATCAAATATTGCCTTTAAAATTTCATTTGTCCAGAAAGAGCAAATGCTTAATAACTCCCATGTTCAAGCTCCAAAAAATCTCAAACTTCTCAGGCAACGTAATAGTCACGGCCTGAAAACATCTATATGATAAAATTCAGTTATACATATAGCGCCACCTAGTGGTTACAATAAATGTCATACTTTACGTTTTTAGCTACTGTGCTGAGCTTGTTGAAGGGATCCATTTGAAAATTTGTCAGAAAAGCCTTAAGATGTTGATCATGCCCCACACCGAATATTGTAACTTTTTGCCAAAGGGCGTGGCCGCTACGGTGACGCAAAGTCTGAAGATTTTTCGTGAAAATAAAAGCTGCATTAACTTGACCGAGATGATCCTATCTTCTCAAAATTTCACACATTTGATGAGAGTCCAGCCCTAAAGACATCTACTGACTTATATTTCATCTAACTGATAGCGCCACCTAGTGGCAATTTTTTTTCTTACGAATTTTCTTCTACATTTTTCTCCAAACACGTTAACTGGACCTACCTCATATTTGCTCAGATGAAGGTTTCGGCCTTCATGATGTCACAACACGAAGTTTGTGAGTTTTCGCGAATTGCTGTGGGTGTGGCTAAGCGCTGTTCGCCAAGAAAACAACGCCAGTTTTGAGGGTCTAAACATGCACAGAAACTCATGAAACTTGGCACACACATCTGGCCTGGTAAAATGAGCAATATTTTATTGTTGATTGTGCTATTTTTACAAAAATGACTCAATAGCGCCCCCGAGAAGTTTTTAACGAAGCAGCCCCGGTTGTACGTTTAAGCAAGAACGACGAATATTTTTAGGTGTATGAGGGAGCCCAAGACCTACAAAAAAGTCTCTTGGACCCATATGCTAAAATGAACAGGAAGTTAGCTACGAATTTTTGAATGTCCCATTTTTGACAATTTTTGCACATTCACAGGGGGCAGACTTTTGCCCACTTCTTCTACACGTTTCATCTGACTGAGTTAAGACTTGACCTGGACCATGTCAAGACCTGAGCCAACGACAGGGGGAAAAATCTTGACCTTTCAAAATACTATATGATGAGGGCGGGGCATCAAAATTTGTGTTTCGCACTGAAAAAGGATATGCTTAATAACTCCCCGGTACATGCTCCAAAAAATCCCAAACTTGACATGTATGTTAATCGTCAAAGCCTGAAGCTATCTCTATGACAACATTCAGTTATATATGCAGCGCCACCTAGCCCTTGAGGCATAAAAAAAAAAATACCCCACATACGGTATTTTGTACAAAAAATGTAAACTCATTCTAAGTGTGATAACTAAGTCATTTATGAATATTCTTTTAGTTTCCACCACTCAAAATGTTCACTGGCATCAGACTTATCCAAACATATATATATTTTTATTTATTTTTGATAGCCTCTGTGGACATTAAAAGCAATATCGTGAATGAAGGATATGCTTAATAACTCCACAGTACATGCTCCAAAAAAAATCCCACACTTGACATGTATGCTTATAATCAAGGCCTGAAGGTATCTCGATGACAACATTCAGTTATAAATACAGCGCCACCTAGCCCTTGAGGCTTATATTAAAAAAAAAACCCACATACGGTATTTTGTACAAAAAAATTTAAACTCATTCTAAGTGTGATGACTAAGTCATTTCTGAATATTCTTTTAGTTTCCACCACTCAAATTGTTCACTGGCTTCACACCGATCCAAACGTGTGTACGTTTCCATTTTGTTTTATTCATTTTTGATTGCCCCTTTGGACAATAAAAGTAACATTGTGCAATGAGTACAACGAGCGATGATGTATATATACACTTTTACAAAAAATACCAATCAGGGCAACTCATTGCCTAAAAATAAAAAAGGACGCTGATTTTTGCAGGTCTTAACAATCACCAAAACCCGTTGAGCTTGACACACACTGGCAAAAAAAATATTCTACATGTAAACGTTTATTATGCCATTTTCAAAGAAATTTTGCTTCCAATATGCCAGTACCCCAACGTGCCAGTACCCCAACGTGCCAGTACCCTAACGTGCAAGTACCCCAACGTGCAAGGACTCCAACGTGGCCCGGGCTGCGAGGGCCCTTTATAGCTGCTCGCAGCTCTAGTTATTATTATTATTCTTCTTCTTCTTTATTCTCCGCAAACAATCGCGATTTTGGGTACCTAAATATTCACGAAAACTCACCGAACTTTGCACACTCCTCAGGTCCGGCGAAAAATTTGATATTATGAAGTCGTTATAACAATGCGACTCGATAGCGCCCCCTAGCGTAGAAAAATAAAAACTAAGCCCGGCACGTTTGAGCTAGAGCAACAAAAATTGGCAGGCACGTGTAGTACCCCGAGACGCACAAAAAAGTCTATTGGGACCATGTAGCTAAAATGTACAGGAAGTGAGCTATGAATTTTTTTATGTCCAATTTTGGCCTATTTTGGCACATTCACTGTGGTCATGCTTTTTCCCCCTTTGCAAACATTTTTCATCCAATTGACTTCAAACTTGGCATTTATCATCTCAAGACCTGAGAGAACAACTGGGCAAAACATCTTGCCTTTTTGAAATACTATATGACGGGGGCGGGGCATCAAATATTGCCTTTAAAATTTCATTTGTCGAGAAAGAGCAAATGCTTAATAACTCCCATGTTCAAGCTCCAAAAAATCTCAAACTTCTCAGGCAACGTAATAGTCACGGCCTGAAAACATCTATATGATAAAATTCAGTTATACATATAGCGCCACCTAGTGGTTACAATAAATGTCATACTTTACGTTTTTAGCTACTGTGCTGAGCTTGTTGAAGGGATCCATTTGAAAATTGGTCAGAAAAGCCTTAAGATGTTGATCATGCCCCACACCGAATATTGTAACTTTTCGCCAAAGGGCGTGGCCGCTACGGTGCCGCAAAGTCTAAAGATTTTTCGTGAAAATAAAAGCTGCATTCACTTGACCGAGATGATCCTATCTTCTCAAAATTTCACACATTTGATGAGAGTCCAGCCCTAAAGACATCTACTGACTTATATTTCATCTAACTGATAGCGCCACCTAGTGGCAATTTTTTTTCTTACGAATTTTCTTCTACGTTTTTCTCCAAACACGTTAACTGGACCTCCCTCATATTTGCTCAGATGAGGGTTTCGGCCTTCATGATGTCACAACACGAAGTTTGTGAGTTTTCGCGAATTGCTGTGGGCGTGGCTAAGCGCTGTTCGCCAAGAAAACAACGCCAGTTTTGAGGGTCTAAACATGCACAGAAACTCATGAAACTTGGCACACACATCTGGCCTGGTAAAATGAGCCATATTTTATTGTTGATTGTGCTATTTTTTACAAAATTGACTCAATAGCGCCCCCTAGAAGTTTTTAACAAAGCAGCCCCGGTTGTACGTTTAAGCAAGAACGACGAATATTTTTAGGTGTATGAGGGAGCCCAAGACCTACAAAAAAGTCTCTTGTACCCATATGCTAAAATGAACAGGAAGTGAGCTATGAATTTTTGAATGTCCCATTTTTGACGATTTTTGCACATTCACAGGGGGCAGACTTTTGCCCACCTCTCCTACACGTTTCATCCGACTGAGTTAAGACTTGGCCTGGACCATGTCAAGACCTGAGCCAACGACAGGGGGAAAAATTTTGACTTTTCGAAATACTATATGATGAGGGCGGGGCATCAAATTTTGTGTTTCGCAATGAAAAAGGATATGCTTGATAACTCCCCGGTACATGCTCCAAAAAATCCCAAACTTGACATGTATGTTTATCGTCAAGGCCTGAAGTTATCTCTGTGACAACATTCAGTTATATATGCAGCGCCACCTAGCCCTTGAGGCATGAAAAAAAAATACCCCACATACGGTATTTTGTACAAAAAATGTAAACTCATTCTAAGTGTGATAACGAAGTCATTTATGAGTATTCTTTTAGTTTCCACCACTCAAAATGTTCACTGGCATCAGACTTATCCAAACATATATATATTTTTATTTATTTTTGATAGCCTCTATGGACATTAAAAGCAATATCGTGAATGAAGGATATGCTTAATAACTCCACGGTACATGCTCAAAAAAAAAATCCCACACTTGACATGTATGCTTATAATCAAGGCCTGAAGGTATCTCTATGACAACATTCAGTTATAAATACAGCGCCACCTAGCCCTTGAGGCTTATATAAAAAATAAAATAAAATACCCCACATACGGTATTTTGTACAAAAAATGTACACTCATTCTAAGTGTGATAACTAAGTAATTTATGAATATTCTTTTAGTTTCCACCACTCAAATTGTTCACTGGCTTCACACCGATCCAAACGTATGTACGTTTCCATTTTGTTTTATTCATTTTTGATTGCCCCTTTGGACAATAAAAGTAACATTGTGCAATGAGTACAACGAGCGATGATGTGTATATACACTTTTACAAAAAATACCAATCAGGGCAACTCATTGCCTAAAAATAAAAAAGGACGCTGATTTTTGCAGATCTTAACAATCACCAAAACCCGTTGAGCTTGACACACACACTGGAAAAAAAAATATTCTACATGTAAACGTTTATTATGCCATTTTCAAATAAATTTTGCTTCCAATATGCCAGTACCCCAACGTGCCAGTACCCTAACGTGCAAGTACCCCAACGTGCAAGGACCCCAACGTGGCCCGGGCTGCGAGGGCCCTTTATAGCTGCTCGCAGCTCTAGTTATTATTATTATTATTATTCTTCTTCTTCTTTATTCTCCGCAAACGATCGCGATTTTGGGTACCTAAACATTCACGAAAACTCACCGAACTTTGCACACTCCTCAGGCCCGGCGAAAAATTTGATATTATTAAGTCGTCATAACAATGCGACTCGATAGCGCCCCCTAGCGTAGAAAAATAAAAACCAAGCCCGGCACGTTTGAGCTAGAGCAACAAAAATTGGCAGGCACGTGTAGCACCCCGAGACGCACAAAAAAGTCTATTGGGACCATGTAGCTAAAATGTACAGGAAGTGAGCTATGAATTTTTTTATGTCCAATTTTGGCCTATTTTGGCACATTCACTGTGGTCATGCTTTTTCCCCCTTTGCAAACATTTTTCATCCAATTGACTTCAAACTTGGCATTTATCATCTCAAGACCTGAGAGAACAACTGGGCAAAACATCTTGCCTTTTTGAAATACTATATGACGGGGGCGGGGCATCAAATATTGCCTTTAAAATTTCATTTGTCCAGAAAGAGCAAATGCTTAATAACTCCCATGTTCAAGCTCCAAAAAATCTCAAACTTCTCAGGCAACGTAATAGTCACGGCCTGAAAACATCTATATGATAAAATTCAGTTATACATATAGCGCCACCTAGTGGTTACAATAAATGTCATACTTTACGTTTTTAGCTACTGTGCTGAGCTTGTTGAAGGGATCCATTTGAAAATTGGTCAGAAAAGCCTTAAGATGTTGATCATGCCCCACACCGAATATTGTAACTTTTCGCCAAAGGGCGTGGCCGCTACGGTGACGCAAAGTCTGAAGATTTTTCATGAAAATAAAAGCTGCATTAACTTGACCGAGATGATCCTATCTTCTCAAAATTTCACACATTTGATGAGAGTCCAGCCCTAAAGACATCTACTGACTTATATTTCATCTAACTGATAGCGCCACCTAGTGGCAATTTTTTTTCTTACGAATTTTCTTCTACGTTTTTCTCCAAACACGTTAACTGGACCTACCTCATATTTGCTCAGATGAGGGTTTCGGCCTTCATGATGTCACAACACGAAGTTTGTGAGTTTTCGCGAATTGCTGTGGGTGTGGCTAAGCGCTGTTCGCCAAGAAAACAACGCCAGTTTTGAGGGTCTAAACATGCACAGAAACTCATGAAACTTGGAACACACATCTGGCCTGGTAAAATGAGCAATATTTTATTGTTGATTGCGCTATTTTTACAAAAATGACTCAATAGCGCCCCCGAGAAATTTTTAACGAAGCAGCCCCGGTTGTACGTTTAAGCAAGAACGACGAATATTTTTAGGTGTATGAGGGAGCCCAAGACCTACAAAAAAAGTCTCTTGGACCCATATGCTAAAATGAACAGGAAGTTAGCTACGAATTTCTGAATGTCCCATTTTTGACTATTTTTGCACATTCACAGGGGGCAGACCTTTGCCCACTTCTCCTACACGTTTCATCTGACTGAGTTAAGACTTGACCTGGACCATGTCAAGACCTGAGCCAACGACAGGGGGAAAAATCTTGACCTTTCGAAATACTATATGATGAAGGCGGGGCATCAAAATTTGTGTTTCGCACTGAAAAAGGATATGCTTAATAACTCCCCGGTACATGCTCCAAAAAATCCCAAACTTGACATGTATGTTTATCGTCAAGGCCTGAAGCTATCTCTATGACAACATTCAGTTATATGCAGCGCCACCTAGCCCTTGAGGCATAAAAAAAAAAATACCCCACATACGGTATTTTGTACAAAAAATGTAAACTCATTCTAAGTGTGATAACTAAGTCATTTATGAATATTCTTTTAGTTTCCACCACTCAAAATGTTCACTTGCATCAGACTTATCCAAACATATATATATTTTTATTTATTTTTGATAGCCTCTGTGGACATTAAAAGCAATATCGTGAATGAAGGATATGCTTAATAACTCCACGGTACATGCTCCAAAAAAAATCCCACACTTGACATGTATGCTTATTAGGGGTGTCACGATTCGCCAACTCCACGATTCGATTTAAATTTCGATTTTGGGGTCACGATTCGATTTTTTTTTCGATTTTTTTTTTTTTTTTTTTTTTTCCGCTCCCCCACTTTATAACACAGAGGCATATGCTTCTGTAGGCTAAGGCTAGTCTATGATCATTGGTTCTATTCATTGTACAGTAAATCTTATTTCAAAAGATCGGCTACATATAGGTGATGCAATTTCCATATTATTTTTGTGTAAATTTATGTAATATATGATAATTGACATTAGGCAGGAATGATCAAATTCAAAGAATTTATTTACAATATAAAGTTAACCGTCTTGTTCTTACTGAAGTGTAAAATAAAAAATAAAAAAACAAAAACAAAAAGTCACAGTGGGTGCCTGCCATCTATTGACTGTTTTTGGTTACAACAGTGTGCTGTGCGTTCCTCTTAAAATAATGTGCAATGTGCAACAACAACAAAAAATATATTGTATCCAAAGTCATGGAACAAATACAGCCTGAACAAACTATATCCCAACATTTACAGTTGCTGGGCATACTGTAGCGTGGTTCAAGTACACTAATTAAATGTTTGAATCCAGCGTTTTCCAAGGCTGCAGGTCTGCTGCTATAAATAGACCTATGGATCTGGCGTTTCGCGCGAGCTGAAGTGTGTGGAAGTTTCACTGTAAATGAGGATGAAATAGTTGGTTGGACCGTTGTTTTCCCACTTCTAGTTGAATTTGATAAATCTAAATCTTTGTGATGCCTGCGTAAATGTCCCGTCATGTTTGTCGTTTTTCCCGTTGTTACGGCTGGCGGCTCGGGCCCGCCGCCGGCTCCGCTCCCCTAGTATGTATGTGTGTGTTTGTGTCGGCTGGTGCCCGTATAATGGTACTTCAGTTTGAATGCGCCAGCGCGACACTCTGATTGGAGGACTGTGCCAGCGCGACACTCCGATTGGACGACTGTGCCAGCGCGACACTCCGATTGGACGACTGTGCCAGCGCGACGCTATTGTGTATCAGATGTTAAAGTCGACCCGTGTTTATCTACTCTATATTTTCTGTTATTGTGTTACTTCCCTTCCCCTTGACGAGCCGGGCGTAACACCGTGGCCGAGTACAGTACGCGCACATAGCATATCTTGCAACTGTGGTCTTTTTATCGACAACGTGAACGTTGTCGACATAACTCACCGGGAACGCAAAATGTTTCCAAACTGGTGACGAGAGAAGCGGGAGCGGCTTGAAGCACCATTGCTGTGTCTGTCCGCGCTTGCCATCATGACTGCAGGAGAAGTCAGCTAACAAGTGCCGTTAGCTAGTAGCTGAATGGCTGCGTCTCATTTGCTTTCCTGGGAGGTGGCGGTGGCGGCGGTGGCGGCGGGCGCGGGGGGGGGGGGGGGGGGGGGGGGTGGGCGGGGGGGGGGGGGGGGCATGGAATCGTGTGTCCTCTCTTCTATTTCGATGCTCGAAATCGTGACGTAATTTCGATCGATTTCGATAAAAAAACGAAATCGTGACACCCTTAATGCTTATAATCAAGGCCTGAAGGTATCTCGATGACAACATTCAGTTATAAATACAGCGCCACCTAGCCCTTGAGGCTTATATAAAAAAAAAAAAACACATACGGTATTTTGTACAAAAAATGTAAACTCATTCTAAGTGTGATGACTAAGTCATTTATGAATATTCTTTTAGTTTCCACCACTCAAATTGTTCACTGGCTTCACACCGATCCAAACGTATGTACGTTTCCATTTTGTTTTATTCATTTTTGATTGCCCCTTTGGACAATAAAAGTAACATTGTGCAATGAGTACAACGAGCGATGATGTATATATACACTTTTACAAAAAATACCAATCAGGGCAACTCATTGCCTAAAAATAAAAAAGGACGCTGATTTTTGCAGGTCTTAACAATCACCAAAACCCGTTGAGCTTGACACACACTGGCAAAAAAAATATTCTACATGTAAACGTTTATTATGCCATTTTCAAAGAAATTTTGCTTCCAATATGCCAGTACCCCAACGTGCCAGTACCCTAACGTGCAAGTACCCCAACGTGCAAGGACTCCAACGTGGCCCGGGCTGCGAGGGCCCTTTATAGCTGCTCGCAGCTCTAGTTATTCTTCTTCTTCTTCTTCTTTATTCTCCGCAAACAATCGCGATTTTGGGTACCTAAATATTCACGAAAACTCACCGAACTTTGCACACTCCTCAGGTCCGGCGAAAAATTTGATATTATGAAGTCGTTATAACAATGCGACTCGATAGCGCCCCCTAGCGTAGAAAAATAAAAACCAAGCCCGGCACGTTTGAGCTAGAGCAACAAAAATTGGCAGGCACGTGTAGTACCCCGAGACGCACAAAAAAGTCTCTTGGGACCATGTAGCTAAAATGTACAGGAAGTGAGCTATGAATTTTTTTATGTCCAATTTTGGCCTATTTTGGCACATTCACTGTGGTCATGCTTTTTCCCCCTTTGCAAACATTTTTCATCCAATTGACTTCAAACTTGGCATTTATCATCTCAAGACCTGAGAGAACAACTGGGCAAAACATCTTGCCTTTTTGAAATACTATATGACGGGGGCGGGGCATCAAATATTGCCTTTAAAATTTCATTTGTCGAGAAAGAGCAAATGCTTAATAACTCCCATGTTCAAGCTCCAAAAAATCTCAAACTTCTCAGGCAACGTAATAGTCACGGCCTGAAAACATCTATATGATAAAATTCAGTTATACATATAGCGCCACCTAGTGGTTACAATAAATGTCATACTTTACGTTTTTAGCTACTGTGCTGAGCTTGTTGAAGGGATCCATTTGAAAATTGGTCAGAAAAGCCTTAAGATGTTGATCATGCCCCACACCGAATATTGTAACTTTTCGCCAAAGGGCGTGGCCGCTACGGTGCCGCAAAGTCTAAAGATTTTTCGTGAAAATAAAAGCTGCATTAACTTGACCGAGATGATCCTATCTTCTCAAAATTTCACACATTTGATGAGAGTCCAGCCCTAAAGACATCTACTGACTTATATTTCATCTAACTGATAGCGCCACCTAGTGGCAATTTTTTTTCTTACGAATTTTCTTCTACGTTTTTCTCCAAACACGTTAACTGGACCTACCTCATATTTGCTCAGATGAGGGTTTCGGCCTTCATGATGTCACAACACGAAGTTTGTGAGTTTTCGCGAATTGCTGTGGGTGTGGCTAAGCGCTGTTCGCCAAGAAAACAACGCCAGTTTTGAGGGTCTAAACATGCACAGAAACTCATGAAACTTGGCACACACATCTGGCCTGGTAAAATGAGCCATATTTTATTGTTGATTGTGCTATTTTTTACAAAATTGACTCAATAGCGCCCCCTAGAAGTTTTTAACAAAGCAGCCCCGGTTGTACGTTTAAGCAAGAACGACGAATATTTTTAGGTGTATGAGGGAGCCCAAGTCCTACAAAAAAGTCTCTTGGACCCATATGCTAAAATGAACAGGAAGTGAGCTATGAATTTTTGAATGTCCCATTTTTTACGATTTTTGCACATTCACAGGGGGCAGACTTTTGCCCACTTCTCCTACACGTTTCATCCGACTGAGTTAAGACTTGGCCTGGACCATGTCAAGACCTGAGCCAACGACAGGGGGAAAAATTTTGACTTTTCGAAATACTATATGATGAGGGCGGGGCATCAAATTTTGTGTTTCGCAATGAAAAAGGATATGCTTGATAACTCCCCGGTACATGCTCCAAAAAATCCCAAACTTGACATGTATGTTTATCGTCAAGGCCTGAAGTTATCTCTGTGACAACATTCAGTTATATATGCAGCGCCACCTAGCCCTTGAGGAATAAAAAAAAAATACCCCACATACGGTATTTTGTACAAAAAATGTACACTCATTCTAAGTGTGATAACGAAGTCATTTCTGAATATTCTTTTAGTTTCCACCACTCAAAATGTTCACTGGCATCAGACTTATCCAAACATATATATATTTTTATTTATTTTTGATAGCCTCTATGGACATTAAAAGCAATATCGTGAATGAAGGATATGCTTAATAACTCCACGGTACATGCTCCAAAAAAAATCCCACACTTGACATGTATGCTTATAATCAAGGCCTGAAGGTATCTCTATGACAACATTCAGTTATAAATACAGCGCCACCTAGCCCTTGAGGCTTATATAAAAAAAAATAAAAATACCCCACATACGGTATTTTGTACAAAAAATGTACACTCATTCTAAGTGTGATAACTAAGTCATTTATGAATATTCTTTTAGTTTCCACCACTCAAATTGTTCACTGGCTTGACACCGATCCAAACGTATGTACGTTTCCATTTTGTTTTATTCATTTTTGATTGCCCCTTTTGACAATAAAAGTAACATTGTGCAATGAGTACAACGAGCGATGATGTGTATATACACTTTTACAAAAAAATACCAATCAGGGCAACTCATTGCCTAAAAATAAAAAAGGACGCTGATTTTTGCAGGTCTTAACAATCACCAAAACCCGTTGAGCTTGACACACACACTGGCAAAAAAATATTCTACATGTAAACGTTAATTATGCCATTTTCAAAGAAATTTTGCTTCCAATATGCCAGTACCCCAATGTGCCAGTACCCCAACATGCAAGTACCCCAACGTGCAAGGACCCCAACGTGGCCCGGGCTGCGAGGGCCCTTTATAGCTGCTCGCAGCTCTAGTTATTATTCTTCTTCTTCTTCTTCTTTATTCTCCGCCAACAATCGCGATTTTGGGTACCTAAATATTCACGAAAACTCACCGAACTTTGCACACTCCTCAGGTCCGGCGAAAAATTTGATATTATGAAGTCGTTATAACAACGCGACTCTATAGCGCCCCCTAGCATAGAAAAATAAAAACCAAGCCCGGCACGTTTGAGCTAGAGCAACGAAAATTGGCAGGCACGTGTAGCACCCCGAGACGCACAAAAAAGTCTATTGGGACCATGTAGCTAAAATGTACAGGAAGTGAGCTATGAATTTTTTAATGTCCAACTTTGGCCTATTTTGGCACATTCACTGTGGTCATGCTTTTTCCCCCTATGCAAACATTTTTCATCCCATTGACTTCAAACTTGGCATTTATCATCTCAAGACCTAAGAGAACAGTTGGGCAAAAAGACTTGCCTTTTCGAAATACTATATGACGGGGGCGGGGCATCAAATATTGCCTTTAAAATTTCATTTTTCCAGAAAGAGCAAATGCTGAATAACTCCCATGTACAAGCTCCAAAAAATCTCAAACTTCTCAGGCAACGTAATAGTCACGGCCTGAAAACATCTATATGACAAAATTCAGTTATACATATAGCGCCACCTAGTGGTTACAATAAATGTCATACTTTACGTTTTTAGCTACTGTGCTGAGCTCGTTGAAGGGATCCAGTTGAAAATTGGTCAGAAAAGCCTTAAGATGTTGATGATGCCCCACACCGAATATTGTAACTTTTCGCCAAAGGGCGTGGCCGCTACGGTGACGCAAAATCTGAAGATTTTTCGTGACAATAAAAGCTGCATTAACTTGACCGAGATGATCCTATCTTCTCAAAATTTCACACATTTGATGAGAGTCCAGCTCTAAAGACATCTACTAACTTACATTTCATCTAACTGATAGCGCCACCTAGTGGCAATTTCTTTTCTTACGAATTTTCTTCTACGTTTTTCTCCAAACACGTTAACTGGACCTACCTCATATTTGCTCAGATGAGGGTTTCGGCCTTCATGATGTCACAACACGAAGTTTGTGAGTTTTCACGAATTGCTGTGGGCGTGGCTAAGCTCTGTTCGCCAAGAAAACAACGCCAGTTTTGAGGGTCTAAACATGTACAGAAACTCCTGAAACTTGGCACACACATCTGGCCTGGTAAAATGAGCAATATTTAATTGTTGATTGTGCTATTTTTACAAAAATGACTCAATAGCGCCCCCTCGAAATTTTTTAACGAAGCAGCCCCGATTGTACGTTTAAGCAAGAACGACGAATATTTTTAGGTGTATGAGGGAGCCCAAGACCTACAAAAAAGTCTCTTGTACCCATATGCTAAAATGAACAGGAAGTGAGCTACGAATTTTTGAATGTCACATTTTTGACGATTTTTTCACATTCACAGGGGGCAGACTTTTGCCCACTTCTCCTACACGTTTCATCCGACTGAGTTAAGACTTGGCCTGGACCATGTCAAGACCGGAGCCAACGACAGGGGGGAAAATTTTGACTTTTTGAAATACTATATGATGAGGGCGGGGCATCAAAATTTGTGTTTCGCAATGAAAAAGGATATGCTTGATAACTCCCCGGTACATGCTCCAAAAAATCCCAAACTTGATATGTATGTTTATCGTCAAGGCCTGAAGTTATCTCTATGACAACATTCAGTTATATATGCAGCGCCACCTAGCCCTTGAGGCATGAAAAAAAAATACCCCACATACGGTATTTTGTACAAAAATGTAAACTCATTCTAAGTGTGATAACTAAGTCATTTATGAATATTCTTTTAGTTTCCACCACTCAAAATGTTCACTGGCATCAGACTTATCCAAACATATATATATTTTTATTTATTTTTGATAGCCTCTATGGACATTAAAAGCAATATCGTGAATGAAGGATATGCTTAATAACTCCACGGTACATGCTCCAAAAAAAATCCCACGCTTGACATGTATGCTTATAATCAAGGCCTGAAGGTATCTCTATGACAACATTCAGTTATAAATACAGCGCCACCGAGCCCTTGAGGCTCATATAAAAAAATAAAATAAATACCCCACATACGGTATTTTGTACAAAAAATTTACACTCATTCTAAGTGTGATAACTAAGTCATTTATGAATATTCTTTTAGTTTCCACCACTCAAATTGTTCACTGGCTTCACACCGATCCAAACGTATGTACGTTTCCATTTTGTTTTATTCATTTTTGATTGCCCCTTTGGAGAATAAAAGTAACATAGTGCAATGAGTACAACGAGCGATGATGTGTATATACACTTTTACAAAAAATACCAATCAGGGCAACTCATTGCCTAAAAATAAAAAAGGACGCTGATTTTTGCAGGTCTTAACAATCACCAAAACCCGTTGAGCTTGACACACACACTGGCAAAAAAATATTCTACATGTAAACGTTTATTATGCCATTTTCAAAGAAATTTTGCTTCCAAGATGCCAGTACCCCAACGTGCAAGGACCCCAACGTGGCCAGGGCTGCGAGGGCCCTTTATAGCTGCTCGCAGCTCTAGTTAGGGCCCGAGCAGCGACTGCTGCGAGGTCCCTATTGTTTTTCGTTCGAATTATTATTATTATTATTATTATCATTATTACTATTATTATTATTATTATTATTATTATTATTATTCTCCGTAAACGATCGCATTTTTGAGGACCTAAACATTCACGAAAACTCACCAAACTTTGCACACTCCTCAGGCCCGGCGAAAAATTTTATATTATGAAGTCGTCATAACAACGCGACTCTATAGCGCCCCCTAGCGTAGAAAAATAAAAACCAAGCCCGGCACGTTTGAGCTAGAGCAACGAAAATTGGCAGGCACGTGTAGCACCCCGAGACGCACAAAAAAGTCTATTGGGACCATGTAGCTAAAATGTACAGGAAGTGAGCTATGAATTTTTTAATGTCCAATTTTGGCCTATTTTGGCACATTCACTGTGGTCATGCTTTTTCCCCCTCTGCAAACATTTTTCATCCAATTCACATCAAACTTGGCATTTATCATCTCAAGACCTGAGAGAACAACTGGGCAAAACATCTTGCCTTTTTTAAATACTATATGACGGGGGCGGGGCATCAAATATTGCCTTTAAAATTTCATTTGTCCAGAAAGAGCAAATGCTTAATAACTCCCATGTTCAAGCTCCAAAAAATGTCAAACTTCTCAGGCAACGTAATAGTCACGGCCTGAAAACATCTATATGATAAAATTCAGTTATACATATAGCGCCACCTAGTGGTTACAATAAATGTCATACTTTACGTTTTTAGCTACTGTGCTGAGCTTGTTGAAGGGATCCATTTGAAAATTGGTCAGAAAAGCCTTAAGATGTTGATCATGCCCCACACCGAATATTGTAACTTTTCGTCAAAGGGCGTGGCCGCTACGGTGACGCAAAATCTGAAGATTTTTCGTGAAAATAAAAGCTGCATTAACTTGACCGAGATGATCCTATCTTCTCAAAATTTCACACATTTGATGAGAGTCCAGCTCTAAAGACATCTACTGACTTATATTTCATCTAACTGATAGCGCCACCTAGTGGCAATTTTTTTTCTTACGAATTTTCTTCTACGTTTTTCTCCAAACACGTTAACTGGACCTACCTCATATTTGCTCAGATGAGGGTTTCGGCCTTCATGATGTCACAACACGAAGTTTGTGAGTTTTCGCGAATTGCTGTAGGCGTGGCTAACCGCTGTTCGCCAAGAAAACAACGCCAGTTTTGAGGGTCTAAACATGCACAGAAACTCATGAAACTTGGCACACACATCTGGCCTGGTAAAATGAGCAATATTCTATTGTTGATTGTGCTATTTTTACAAAAATGACTCAATAGCGCCCCCTAGAAGTTTTTAACGAAGCAGCCCCGGTTGTACGTTTAAGCAAGAACGACGAATATTTTTAGGTGTATGAGGGAGCCCAAGACCTACAAAAAAGTCTCTTGGACCCATATGCTAAAATGAACAGGAAGTGAGCTACGAATTTTTGAATGTCCCATTTTTGACAATTTTTGCACATTCACAGGGCGCAGACTTTTGCCCACTTCTCCTACACGTTTCATCTGACTGAGTTAAGACTTGACCTGGACCATGTCAAGACCTGAGCCAACGACAGGGGGAAAAATCTTGACCTTTCGAAATACTATATGATGAAGGCGGGGCATCAAAATTTGTGTTTCGCACTGAAAAAGGATATGCTTAATAACTCCCCGGTACATGCTCCAAAAAATCCCAAACTTGACATGTATGTTTATCGTCAAGGCCTGAAGCTATCTCTATGACAACATTCAGTTATATATGCAGCGCCACCTAGCCCTTGAGGCATAAAAAAAAAATACCCCACATACGGTATTTTGTACAAAAAAATGTAAACTCATTCTAAGTGTGATGACTAAGTCATTTCTGAATATTCTTTTAGTTTCCACCACTCAAATTGTTCACTGTCTTCACACCGATCCAAACGTATGTACGTTTCCATTTTGTTTTATTCATTTTTGATTGCCCCTTTGGACAATAAAAGTAACATTGTGCAATGAGTACAACGAGCGATGATGTATATATACACTTTTACAAAAAATACCAATCAGGGCAACTCATTGCCTAAATATAAAAAAGGACGCTGATTTTTGCAGGTCTTAACAATCACCAAAACCCGTTGAGCTTGACACACACTGGCAAAAAAAATATTCTACATGTAAACGTTTATTATGCCATTTTCAAAGAAATTTTGCTTCCAATATGCCAGTACCCCAACGTGCCAGTACCCTAACGTGCAAGTACCCCAACGTGCAAGGACTCCAACGTGGCCCGGGCTGCGAGGGCCCTTTATAGCTGCTCGCAGCTCTAGTTATTATTCTTCTTCTTCTTTTTCTTTGTTATTATTCTTTTCCGCAAACAACCACATTTTTGAGGCACTAAACATGAACGAAAACTCACCAAACTTTACACGCACATCAGGCCTGGCGAAAAATTTGATATTTTAAAGTCGCCATACATGATAACAGAAAAATGGCTCTGTAGCGCCACCTACATAGGTTTAACGGATCCCTGTCCCGCTACGATTGTCCTATGGCTACGAAAATTGTGTGGCACCTGTAGCACATCCAGATGAACAAAAACCTCTTTGATATGTGTACCCTAAAATAGACAGGAAGTGAGGTATGAGTATTTGAATGTCCAATTTTGGCCCATTTTTGCACATTTACAGGGGTCATACTTTTGCCCGCTTCTCCTACACGGTTAACCCGATTGACTTCAAACTTGGGCTGTACCATCTCAACACCTGGGACAACATCATGGTAAAAAATCTAAAGTTTTTGACATACTATATGACGGTGGCGGGGCATCAAATTTACAGTTTCAAAATTCTTACTTAACAAAGCATTGCCATGGTACGTTTAATTGAGAGCCACGAAAATTGGTACACATATGTAACAGACTATGATCTACAAAAAAGCCTGTTGGTGCCATATGCTAAACCTAACAGGAAGTCCGCCAGAGGCGAGGCATCAAATTTTGTGTTTCAAAATTCTTATTTAATGAAGCATTCCCGGCTGTACATTTCACCTAGAGTTACCAACATTTGAAGACATATGTAACAGCCCTCAAGGTACAAAAAACTATTTTTGAACCATATGCTAAACCGAACAGGAAGTCCGCCGTTTTGATTTACTTTGGAACGTGTTGCCATTTTTTGGGCCATTTCATAGGGGTCTTATTTTAACGAACTCCTCCTACAGAGTTTATCCGATCATCTCCAAACTTGGTGTGATTCATCTTAAAATGTTGAAGATGAAAAGTTATTGAAAGCTTTTTATTTCGTCGCACGCTGTTGCCGTGGCATGCACAGTTTGCAAAGGAAAAACTTCCCTCTTAATGAAGCATTCACAGTTGTACGAAGCAGCTAGAGCTACGAAAATTTGGAGACAAATTTAACAGCCCACAATGTACAAAAAAGTCTCTTGGTGCCATGTGCTAAACCCAACAGGAAGTCCCGTAGGGGCCGGTCATCACATTTTGAGGTAAAAAACTCCTCCTTAACGAAGCATTCCCGGTTGTACGTTTCACCTAGCGCTATGATAATTTAGAGGCATAAATAAGAGCCCACGATGTACAAAAAAGTCTCTTGGAACCATCTGCTAAACCAAACAGGAAGTCCGCCATTTTGATTTACGTTGGGATTTGTAGCTATTTTTTGGTGCCTTTTTTAGGGGTCATATTTTAACGAACTCCTCCTACAAAATTTATCCGACTGTCTTCAAACTTGGTGTGCTTCATCTTAAGATGTTTAAGATACAAAGTTATCGAAAGTTATTTATTTTGTCGCATGCCGTTTCATGGCGATGCATTGTTTGCCAAGTAAAATGCTGCTTTTTTTTGGTCTAAACGTGCAAAAACTCATGAAACTTTACACACACATCAGGCTTGTCATAAGCATGAATATTTTAGAGATTTCTTATTAAATTTGCAATAAATGCTTCAATAGCGCCCTCTAGACATTTTTATGAAGTCTTTCCGATTATATGATTCAGCTAGATGTGTGAATATTGGCAGGCATGCCTAATATATTCAAAATGTATTCTATATAGCCATGTGCCAATCCATTTTGATTTTATTTTGTTAATTGTGCATCATTTTTGGCCTTTCCATGAAACTTTACAAACACAAAGCATGGCAAAAACGTTTAAAATTTAGATGGTTTCCTATTTGACAGTACCCCAACATGCCAGTACCCCGATGTGCAAATACCCCAACGTGGCCCGGGTTGCGAGGGCCCTTTATAGCTGCTCGCAGCTCTAGTTATTATTATTCTTCTTCTTCTTTATTCTCCGCAAACGATCGCGATTTTGGGTACCTAAACATTCACGAAAACTCACCGAACTTTGCGCACTCTTCGGGCCCGGCGAAAAATTTGATATTATGAAGGCGTCATAACAACGCGACTCTATAGCGCCCCCTAGCGTAGAAAAATAATAACCAAGCCCGGCACGTTTGAGCTAGAGCAACGAAAATTGGCAGGCACGTGTAGCACCCCGAGACGCACAAAAAAGTCTATTGGGACCATGTAGCTAAAATGTACAGGAAATGAGCTATGAATTTTTTAATGTCCAATTTTGGCCTATTTTGGCACATTCACTGTGGTCATGCTTTTTCCCCCTTTGCAAACATTTTTCATCCAGTTGACTTCAAAAATGGCATTTATCATCTCAAGACCTGAGACAACAACTGGGCAAAACATCTTGCCTTTTTGAAATACTATATGACGGGGGCGGGGCATCAAATATTGCCTTTAAAATTTCATTTGTCCAGAAAGAGCAAATGCTTAATAACTCCCATGTTCAAGCTCCAAAAAATCTCAAACTTCTCAGGCAACGTAATAGTCACGGCCTGAAAACATCTATATGATAAAATTCAGTTATACATATAGCGCCACCTAGTGGTTACAATAAATGTCATACTTTACGTTTTTAGCTACTGTGCTGAGCTTGTTGAAGGGATCCATTTGAAAATTGGTCAGAAAAGGCTTAAGATGTTGATCATGCCCCACACCGAATATTGTAACTTTTCGCCAAAGGGCGTGGCCGCTACGGTGACGCAAAGTCTGAAGATTTTTCGTGAAAATAAAAGCTGCATTAACTTGACCGAGATGATCCTATCTTCTCAAAATTTCACACATTTGATGAGAGTCCAGCCCTAAAGACATCTACTGACTTATATTTCATCTAACTGATAGCGCCACCTAGTGGCAATTTTTTTTATTACGAATTTTCTTCTACGTTTTTCTCCAAACACGTTAACTGGACCTACCTCATATTTGCTCAGATGAGGGTTTCGGCCTTCATGATGTCACAACACGAAGTTTGTGAGTTTTCGCGAATTGCTGTGGGTGTGGCTAAGCGCTGTTCGCCAAGAAAAAAACGCCAGTTTTGAGGGTCTAAACATGCACAGAAACTCATGAAACTTGGCACACACATCTGGCCTGGTAAAATGAGCAATATTTTATTGTTGATTGTGCTATTTTTACAAAAATGACTCAATAGCGCCCCCTAGAAGTTTTTAACGAAGCAGCCCCGGTTGTACGTTTAAGCAAGAACGACGAATATTTTTAGGTGTATGAGGGAGCCCAAGACCTACAAAAAAGTCTCTTGGACCCATATGCTAAAATGAACAGGAAGTGAGCTACGAATTTTTGAATGTCCCATTTTTGACAATTTTTGCACATTCACAGGGCGCAGACTTTTGCCCACTTCTCCTACACGTTTCATCTGACTGAGTTAAGACTTGACCTGGACCATGTCAAGACCTGAGCCAACGACAGGGGGAAAAATCTTGACCTTTCGAAATACTATATGATGAAGGCGGGGCATCAAAATTTGTGTTTCGCACTGAAAAAGGATATGCATAATAACTCCCCGGTACATGCTCCAAAAAATCCCAAACTTGACATGTATGTTTATCGTCAAGGCCTGAAGTTATCTCTATGACAACATTCAGTTATATATGCAGCGCCACCTAGCCCTTGAGGCATGAAAAAAAAATACCCCACATACGGTATTTTGTACAAAAAATGTAAACTCATTCTAAGTGTGATAACGAAGTCATTTATGAATATTCTTTTAGTTTCCACCACTCAAAATGTTCACTGGCATCAGACTTATCCAAACATATATATATTTTTATTTATTTTTGATAGCCTCTATGGACATTAAAAGCAATATCGTGAATGAAGGATATGCTTAATAACTCCACGGTACATGCTACAAAAAAAATCCCACACTTGACATGTATGCTTATAATCAAGGCCTGAAGGTATCTCTATGACAACATTCAGTTATAAATACAGCGCCACCTAGCCGTTGAGGCTTATATAAAAAAAATACAAAAAATACCCCACATACGGTATTTTGTACAAAAAATGTACACTCATTCTAAGTGTGATAACTAAGTCATTTATGAATATTCTTTTAGTTTCCACCACTCAAATTGTTCACTGGCTTCACACCGATCCAAACGTATGTACGTTTCCATTTTGTTTTATTCATTTTTGATTGCCCCTTTGGACAATAAAAGTAAACATTGTGCAATGAGTACAACGAGCGATGATGTGTATATACACTTTTACAAAAAAATACCAATCAGGGCAACTCATTGCCTAAAAATAAATAAGGACGCTGATTTTTGCAGGTCTTAACAATCACCAAAATCCGTTGAGCTTGACAGACACTGGCAAAAAAAATATTCTACATGTAAACGTTTATTATGCCATTTTCAAAGAAATTTTGCTTCCAATATGCCAGTACCCCAACGTGCCAGTACCCCAACGTGCAAGTACCCCAACGTGCAAGGACCCCAACGTGGCCCGGGCTGCGAGGGCCCTTTATAGCTGCTCGCAGCTCTAGTTATTCTTCTTCTTCTTCTTCTCCGTAAACGATCGCATTTTTGAGGGCCTAAACATTTACGAAAACTCACCAAACTTTGCAGTCTCTTCGGGCCCGGCGAAAAATTTGATATTATGTAGTTGTCATAACAACGCGACTCTATAGCGCCACCTAGCGTAGAAAAATAAAAACCAATCCCGGCCCGTTTGAGCTAGAGCTACGAAAATTGGCAGGCACGTGTAGCACTACGAGACGCACAAAAAAGTCAGTGGAAGCCATTTCCTAAAATGTACAGGAAGTGAGCTATGAATTTTTTAATGTCCAATTTTGGCCTATTTTGGCACATTCACTGTGGTCATGCTTTTTCCCCCTATGCAAACATTTTTCATCCCATTGACTTTAAACTTGGCATTTATCATCTCAAGACTTAAGAGAAAAACTAGGCAAAAAATCTTGCGTTTTCGAAATACTATATGAAGGGGGCGGGGCATCAAATATTGCCTTTAAAATTTCATTTGTCCAGAAAGAGCAAATGCTGAATAACTCCCATGTACAAGCTCCAAAAAATCTCAAACTTCTCAGGCAACGTAATAGTCACGGCCTGAAAACACCTATATGAAAAAATTCAGTTATACATATAGCGCCACCTAGTGGTAACAATAAATGTCATACTTTACGTTTTTAGCTACTGTGCCGAGCTCGTTGAAGGGATCCAGTTGAAAATTGGTCAGAAAAGCCTTAAGATGTTGATCATGCCCCACACCGAATATTGTAACTTTTCGCCAAAGGGCGTGGCCGCTACGGTGACGCAAAGTCTGAAGATTTTTCGTGACAATAAAAGCTGCATTAACTTGACCGAGATGATCCTATCTTCTCAAAATTTCACACATTTGATGAGAGTCCAGCCCTTAACACATCTAAAAACTTATATTTCATCTTACAGATAGCGCCACCTAGTGGCAATTTTTTTTCTTACGAATTTTCTTCTACGTTTTTCTCCAAACACGTTAACTGAACCTACCTCATATTTGCTCAGATGAGGGTTTCGGCCTTCATGATGTCACAACACGAAGTTTGTGAGTTTTCACGAATTGCTGTGGGTGTGGCTAAGCGCTGTTCGCCAAGAAAACAACGCCAGTTTTGAGGGTCTAAACATGCACAGAAACTCATGAAACTTGGCACACACATCTGGCCTGGTAAAATGAACAATATTTTATTGTTGATTGTACTATTTTTACAAAAATGACTCAATAGCGCCCCCTAGAAGTTTTTAACAAAGCAGCCCCGGTTGTACGTTTAAGCAAGAACGACGAATATTTTTAGGTGTATGAGGGAGCCCAAGTCCTACAAAAAAGTCTCTTGGACCCATATGCTAAAATGAACAGGAAGTGAGCTACGAATTTTTGAATGTCCCATTTTTGACAATTTTTGCACATTCACAGGGGGCAGACTTTTGCCCACTTCTCCTACACGTTTCATCTGACTGAGTTAAGACTTGACCTGGACCATGTCAAGACCTGAGCCAACGACAGGGGGAAAAATCTTGACCTTTCGAAATACTATATGATGAAGGCGGGGCATCAAAATTTGTGTTTCGCACTGAAAAAGGATATGCTTAATAACTCCCCGGTACATGCTCCAAAAAATCCCAAACTTGACATGTATGTTTATCGTCAAGGCCTGAAGCTATCTCTATGACAACATTCAGTTATATATGCAGCGCCACCTAGCCCTTGAGGCATAAAATAAAAATACCCCACATACGGTATTTTGTACAAAAAATGTAAACTCATTCTAAGTGTGATAACTAAGTCATTTATGAATATTCTTTTAGTTTCCACCACTCAAAATGTTCACTGGCATCAGACCTATCCAAACATATATATATTTTTATTTATTTTTGATAGCCTCTGTGGACATTAAAAGCAATATCGTGAATGAAGGATATGCTTAATAACTCCACGGTACATGCTCCAAAAAAAATCCCACACTTGACATGTATGCTTATAATCAAGGCCTGAAGGTATCTCGATGACAACATTCAGTTATAAATACAGCGCCACCTAGCCCTTGAGGCTTATATAAAAAAAAAAACCCACATACGGTATTTTGTACAAAAAAATGTAAACTCATTCTAAGTGTGATGACTAAGTCATTTATGAATATTCTTTTAGTTTCCACCACTCAAATTGTTCACTGGCTTCACACCGATCCAAACGGTATGTACGTTTCCATTTTGTTTTATTCATTTTTGATTGCCCCTTTGGACAATAAAAGTAACATTGTGCAATGAGTACAACGAGCGATGATGTATATATACACTTTTACAAAAAATACCAATCAGGGCAACTCATTGCCTAAAAATAAAAAAGGACGCTGATTTTTGCAGGTCTTAACAATCACCAAAACCCGTTGAGCTTGACACACACTGGCAAAAAAAATATTCTACATGTAAACGTTTATTATGCCATTTTCAAAGAAATTTTGCTTCCAATATGCCAGTACCCCAACGTGCCAGTACCCCAACGTGCCAGTACCCTAACGTGCAAGTACCCCAACGTGCAAGGACTCCAACGTGGCCCGGGCTGCGAGGGCCCTTTATAGCTGCTCGCAGCTCTAGTTAGGGCCCGAGCAGCGACCGCTGCGAGGTCCCTATTGTTTTTGTAAAAATTATTATTATTATTATTATTATTATTATTATTATTATTATTCTCCGTAAACGATCGCATTTTTGAGGGCCTAAACATTTACGAAAACTCACCAAACTTTGCAGTCTCTTCGGGCCCGGCGAAAAATTTGATATTATGTAGTTGCCATAACAATGCGACTCTATAGCGCCCCCTAGCGTAGAAAAATAAAAACCAATCCCGGCCCGTTTGACCTAGAGCTACGAAAATTGCCAGGCACGTGTAGCACCCCGAGACGCACAAAAAAGTCAATGGAAGCCATTTCCTAAAATGTACAGGAAGTGAGCTATGAATTTTTTAATGTCCAATTTTGGCCTATTTTGGCACATTTATTGTGGTCATACTTTTTCCCCCTTTGCAAATATTTTTCAGCCAATTAACTTCAAACTTGGCATTTATCATCTCAAGACGTGAGAGAACAACTGGGCAAAAAGTCTTGCCTTTTTGAAATACTATATGATGGGGGCGGGGCATCAAATATTGCCTTTAAAATTTCATTTGTCCAGAAAGACCAAATGCTTAATAACTCCCATGTTCAAGCTCTAAAAAATCTCAAACTTCTCAGGCAATGTAATATTCACGGCCTGAAAACATGTATATGATAAAATTCAGTTATACATATAGCGCCACCTAGTGGTAACAATAAATGTCATACTTTACGTTTTTAGCTACTGCGCTGAGCTCGTTGAAGGGATCCAGTTGAAAATTGGTCAGAAAAGCCTTAAGATGTTGATCATGCCCCACACCGAATATTGTAACTTTTCGCCAAAGGGCGTGGCCGCTACGGTGCCGCAAAGTGTAAAGATTTTTCGTGACAATAAAAGCTGCATTAACTTGACCGAGATGATCCTATCTTCTCAAAATTTCACACATTTGATGAGAGTCCAGCCCTAAAGACATCTATGAACTTATATTTCATCTTACAGATAGCGCCACCTAGTGGCAATTTTTTTTCTTACGAATTTTCTTCTACGTTTTTCTCCAAACACGTTAACTGGACCTACCTCATATTTGCTCAGATGAGGGATTCGGCCTTCATGATGTCACAACACGAAGTTTGTGAGTTTTCGCGAATCGCTGTGGGCGTGGCTAAGCACTGTTCGCCAAGAAAACAACGCCAGTTTTGAGGGTCTAAACATGCGCAGAAACTCATGAAACTTGGCACACACATCTGGCCTGGTAAAATGAACAATATTTTATTGTTGATTGTGCTATTTTTACAAAAATGACTCAATAGCGCCCCCTAGGAATATTTAATGAATCAGCCCCGGTTGTACGTTTAAGCAAGATCTACGAAAATTTTTAGGTGCATGAGGGAGCCAAAGACCTACAAAAAAAGTCTCTTGGACCCATATGCTAAAATGAACAGGAAGTGAGCTACGAATTTTTGAATGTCCCATTTTTGACGATTTTTGCACATTCACAGGGGGCAGACTTTTGCCCACTTCTCCTACACGTTTCATCTGACTGAGTTAAGACTTGACCTGGACCATGTCAAGACCTGAGCCAACGACAGGGGGAAAAATCTTGACCTTTCGAAATACTATATGATGAAGGCGGGGCATCAAAATTTGTGTTTCGCACTGAAAAAGGATATGCTTAATAACTCCCCGGTACATGCTCCAAAAAATCCCAAACTTGACATGTATGTTTATCGTCAAGACCTGAAGCTATCTCTATGACAACGTTCAGTTATATATGCAGCGTCACCTAGCCCTTGAGGCATAAAAAAAAAATACCCCACATACGGTATTTTGTACAAAAAATGTAAACTCATTCTAAGTGTGATAACTAAGTCATTTATGAATATTCTTTTAGTTTCCACCACTCAAATTGTTCACTGGCTTCACACCGATCCAAACGTATGTACGTTTCCATTTTGTTTTATTCATTTTTGATTGCCCCTTTGGACAATAAAAGTAACATTGTGCAATGAGTACAACGAGCGATGATGTATATATACACTTTTACAAAAAATACCAATCAGGGCAACTCATTGCCTAAAAATAAAAAAAAGGACGTAGATTTTTGCAGGTCTTAACAATCCCCAAAACCCGTTGAGCTTGATACACACTGGCAAAAAAAATATTCTACATGTAAACGTTTATTATGCCATTTTCAAAGAAATTTTGCTTCCAATATGCCAGTACCCCAACGTGCCAGTACCCTAACGTGCAAGTACCCCAACGTGCAAGGACTCCAACGTGGCCCGGGCTGCGAGGGCCCTTTATAGCTGCTCGCAGCTCTAGTTAGGGCCCGAGCAGCGACCGCTGCGAGGTCCCTATTGTTTTTGTAAAAATTCTTCTTCTTCTTCTTCTTCTTCTTCTTCTCCTCCGTAAACGATCGCATTTTTGAGGGCCTAAACATTTACGAAAACTCACCAAACTTTGCAGTCTCTTCGGGCCCGGCGAAAAATTTGATATTATGTAGTTGCCATAACAATGCGACTCTATAGCGCCCCCTAGCGTAGAAAAATAAAAACCAATCCCGGCCCGTTTGACCTAGAGCTACGAAAATTGCCAGGCACGTGTAGCACCCCGAGAAACACAAAAAAGTCAATGGAAGCCATTTCCTAAAATGTACAGGAAGTGAGCTATGAATTTTTTAATGTCCAATTTTGGCCTATTTTGGCACATTCACTGTGGTCATGCTTTTTCCCCCTTTGCAAACATTTTTCATCCAATTGACTTCAAACTTGGCATTTATCATCTCAAGACCTGAGAGAACAACTGGGCAAAACATCTTGCCTTTTTGAAATACTATATGACGGGGGCGGGGCATCAAATATTGCCTTTAAAATTTCATTTGTCCAGAAAGAGCAAATGCTTAATAACTCCCATGTTCAAGTTCCAAAAAATCTCAAACTTCTCAGGCAACGTAATAGTCACGGCCTGAAAACATCTATATGATAAAATTCAGTTATACATATAGCGCCACCTAGTGGTTACAATAAATGTCATACTTTACGTTTTTAGCTACTGTGCTGAGCTTGTTGAAGGGATCCATTTGAAAATTGGTCAGAAAAGCCTTAAGATGTTGATCATGCCCCACACCGAATATTGTAACTTTTCGCCAAAGGGCGTGGCCGCTACGGTGACGCAAAGTCTGAAGATTTTTCGTGAAAATAAAAGCTGCATTAACTTGACCGAGATGATCCTATCTTCTCAAAATTTCACACATTTGATGAGAGTCCAGCCCTAAAGACATCTACTGACTTATATTTCATCTAACTGATAGCGCCACCTAGTGGCAATTTTTTTTCTTACAAATTTTCTTCTACGTTTTTCTCCAAACACGTTAACTGGACCTACCTCATATTTGCTCAGATGAGGGTTTCGGCCTTCATGATGTCACAGCACGAAGTTTGTGAGTTTTCGCGAATTGCTGTGGGTGTGGCTAAGCGCTGCGCCAAGAAAACAACGCCAGTTTTGACGGTCTAAACATGCACAGAAACTCATGAAACTTAGCACACACATCTGGCCTGGTAAAATGAGCAATATTTTATTGTTGATTGTGCTATTTTTACAAAAATGACTTAATAGCGCCCCCTAGAAGTTTTTACCGAAGCAGCCCCGGTTGTACGTTTAAGCAAGAACGACGAATATTTTTAGGTGTATGAGGGAGCCCAAGACCTCCAAAAAAGTCTCTTGGACCCATATGCTAAAATGAACAGGAAGTGAGCTACGAATTTTTGAATGTCCCATTTTTGACGATTTTTACACATTCACAGGGGGCAGACTTTTGCCCACTTCTCCTACACGTTTCATCCGACTGAGTTAAGACTTGACCTGGACCATGTCAAGACCTGAGCCAACGACAGGGGGAAAAATCTTGACCTTTCGAAATACTATATGATGAAGGCGGGGCATCAAAATTTGTGGTTCGCACTGAAAAAGGATATGCTTAATAACTCCCCGGTACATGCTCCAAAAAATCCCAAACTTGACATGTATGTTTATCGTCAAGGCCTGAAGCTATCTCTATGACAACATTCAGTTATATATGCAGTGCCACCTAGCCCTTGAGGCATAAAAAAAAAATACCCCACATACGGTATTTTGTACAAAAAATGTAAACTCATTCTAAGTGTGATAACTAAGTCATTTATGAATATTCTTTTAGTTTCCACCACTCAAAATGTTCACTGGCATCAGACTTATCCAAACATATATATATTTTTATTTATTTTTGATAGCCTCTGTGGACATTAAAAGCAATATCGTGAATGAAGGATATGCTTAATAACTCCACGGTACATGCTCCAAAAAAAATCCCACACTTGACATGTATGCTTATAATCAAGGCCTGAAGGTATCTCTATGACAACATTCAGTTATAAATACAGCGCCACCTAGCCCTTGAGGCATAATATATATATAAAAAAAAAACACATACGGTATTTTGTACAAAAAATGAAAACTCATTCTATGTGTGATAACTAAGTCATTAATGAATATTCTTTTAGTTTCCACCACTCAAATTGTTCACTGGCTTCACACCGATCCAAACGTATGTACGTTTCCATTTTGTTTTATTCATTTTTGATTGCCCCTTTGGACAATAAAAGTAACATTGTGCAATGAGTACAACGATCGATGATGTATATATACACTTTTACAAAAAATACCAATCAGGGCAACTCATTTCCTAAAAATAAAAAAGGACGCAGATTTTTGCAGGTCTTAACAATCCCCAAAACCCGTTGAGCTTGATACACACTGGCAAAAAAAATATTCTACATGTAAACGTTTATTATGCCATTTTCAAAGAAATTTTGCTTCCAATATGCCAGTACCCCAACGTGCCAGTACCCTAACGTGCAAGTACCCCAACGTGCAAGGACTCCAACGTGGCCCGGGCTGCGAGGTCCCTTTATAGCTGCTCGCAGCTCTAGTTATTATTAGGGCCCGAGCAGCGGCGGTGGCGGTGCCGCTGCGAGGCCCTATTGTTTTTGTAGGAATTCTTATTATTATTAGGGCCCGAGCAGCAACCGCTGCGAGGTCCCTATTGTTCCTGAAGGAATTCTTATTAGGGCCCGAGCAGCGGCGGCGGCGGTGCCGCTGCGAGGCCCTATTGTTTTTGTAGGAATTCTTATTATTATTAGGGCCCGAGCAGCGGCGGCGGCGGTGCCGCTGCGAGGCCCTATTGTTTTTGTAGGAATTCTTATTATTATTATTCTTATTATTATTCTTCTCCGCAAACGATCACATTTTTGAGACACTAAACGTGACCGAAAACTCACCAAACTTTACACGCACATCAGGCCTGGCGAAAAATTTGATATTTTAAAGTCGCCATACATGATAACAGAAAAATGGCTCCTTAGCGCCCCCTACATAGGTTAAACGGATCCCTGTCCCGCTACGATTGTCCGACGGCTATGAAAATTGTGTGGCACCTGTAGCACATCCCAATGAACAAAAACCTCTTTGAAGTGTGTACCCTAAAATAGACAGAAAGTGAGGTATGAGTATTTAAATGTCCAATTTTTGCCAATTTTTGCACATTTACAGGGGTCATACTTTTGCCCGCTTCTCCTACACGGTTAACCCGATTGACTTCAAACTTAGGATGGACCATCTCAACACCTGGGACAACATCATTGTGAAAAATGAAAAGTTTTTGATATAATATATGACGGCGGCGGCGCATCAAATTTAGAGTTTAAAAATTCTTACTTCACGAGGCATTGCCGGTTGTACGTTTAATCTAGAGCTACGAAAATTGGTACACATATGTAACAGACTATGACCTACAAAAAACTCTTTTTGAACCATATGCTAAACCTAACAGGAAGTCCACCATTTTGATTTATTTTGGAACGTGTTGCCATTTTTTTGGCCATTTCATTGGGGCCTTATTTTAACGAACTCCTCCTACAGTGTTTATCCGATCATCTTCAAACTTGGTGTGATTCATCTTAAGATGTTGAAGATGAAAAGTTATTGAAAGCTTTGTATTTCGTCGGACGCTGTTGTCATGGCATACACTGTTTGCAAAGGAAAAAAAAATATCCTTAAAGAAGCATTGCCAGTTGTACGAAGCAGCTAGAGCTACGAAAATTTGTAGACATATGTAACAGCCCAAGATGTACAAAAAAGTCTCTTGGTGCCCTGTGCTAAACCCAACAGGAAGTCCCCCAGGGGCCGGGCATCACATTTTGAGCTAAAAAAACTCCTCTTTAACAAAGCATAACCGGCTGTACGTTTCACCTAGAGTTACCAAAATTTGTAGAGGTATATAACAGCCCTCGAGGTACAAAAAACTCTTTTTGAACCATATGCTAAACCTAACAGGACGTCCGCCATTTTGATTTACTTTGGAATGTGTTGCCATTTTTTTTGCCCATTTCATAGGGGTCATATTTTAACAAACTCCTCCTACAGAGTTTATCCGATCATCTTCAAACTTGGTGTGATTCATCTTAAGATGTTGAAAATGAAAAGTTATTGAAAGTTTTTTATTTCGTCACACGCTGTTGTCGTGGCATGCACTTTTTGCAAAGGAAAAAAATCCTTCTTAATGAAGCATTCCCAGTTGTACGAAGCAGCTAGAGCGACGAAAAATTGTAGACATATGTAACAGCCCAGGATGTACAAAAAAAAGTCTCTTGGTGCCATGTGCTAAACCCAACAGGAAGTCCCGTAGGGGCCGGTCATCACATTTTGAGCTAAAAAAACTCCTCTTTAACGAAGCATTCTCGGTTGTACGTTTCACCTAGCGCTATGATAATTTAGAGGCATACATAAGAGCCCACGATGTACAAAAAAGTCTCTTTGAACCATGTGCTAAACCAAACAGGAAGTCCGCCATTTTGATTTATGATGGGATTTGTTGCCATTTTTTGTGGCCTTTTTCAGGGGTCATATTTTAACCAACCCCTCCTACAAAATTTATCCGACTGTCTTCAAACTTGGTATGTTTCATCTTAAGATGTTTAAGATGCAAAGTAATCGAAAGTTTTTTATTTTGTCACACGCTGTTGACATAGCAATGCATCGAATTGCACACCATATTTTGCGTTTTGATTAAACAGACAAAGCATTCCCGGTTTTACGTTTCACCGAAAGCTATGATAATTTGCAGGCAAACATAAGAGCTCAGGATGTACAAAAAAAGTCTCTTGGAGCCATATGCTAAACCAATCAGGAAGTCCACCATTTTGATTTACGTTGGGATTTGTAGCCATTTTTTGTGGCCTTTTTTAGGGGTCATATTTTAACGAACTCCTCCTACAAAATTTATCCGACTGTCTTTAAACTTGGTGTGCTTCATCTTAAGATGTTTAAGATGCAAAGTTATCGAAAGTTATTTATTTTGTCGCACGCCGTTGTCATGGCGATGCATTGTTTGCCAAGTAAAATGCTGCTTTTTTGTTTTGGTCTAAACATGTGCAAAAACTCATGAAACTTTACACACACATCAGGCTTGTCATCAGCATGAATATTTTAGAGATTTCTTATTCAATTTGCAATAAATGGTTCAATAGCGCCCTCTAGACATTTTTATGAAGCTTTTGCAAATGTTTTGTGTTTTATGATTCAGCTAGATTTGTAAAAATTGGGATACCTATCAGCCTAAGACTTACAAAAAGGTTTCTAAAGCCATATGCTGAATCAAAAAGGAAGTCTGCCATTTTGATTTACTTTGGTATTTGTAGCCATTTTTTGGGGCCTTTTATAGGGGTCATATTTTCAACAGAACTTATCAGATCGTCTTCATTCTTTGGCGTGTTTCATCTTAAGATATTTAAGATGAAAAGTTATTGAATTTTTTTATTTTGTCACACTCCTTTGCTGTAGCCATGCATTGTTTGTGAAGAAAAATGCTTTTTTGAGAGTCTAAATATGGGTGAAAACTCAACAAAACTTTGCACACACACCAGACCTGTCTGGAACATGAATATTTTATTTAGAGATTTGTTGTGCAATTTGTAATAAATGGCTCAATAGCGCCCTCTAGACATTTTTATGAAGTATTTCCGATTATATGATTCAGCTAGATGTGTGAATATTGGCAGGCATGCCGAATATATTCAAAAAGTATTCTATATAGCCATGTGCCAATCCATTTTGATTTTATTTTGTTAATTGTGCATCGTTTTTGGCCTTTCCATGAAACTTTAAAAACACAAAGCATGGCAAAAACGTTTACAATTTAGATGGTTTCCTATTTGACAGTACCCCAACATGCCAGTACCCCGACGTGCAAATACCCCAACGTGGCCCGGGTTGCGAGGGCCCTTTATAGCTGCTCGCAGCTCTAGTTAGGGCCCGAGCAGCGGCGGCGGCGGTGCCGCTGCGAGGCCCTATTGTTTTTGTAGGAATTCTTCTTATTATTCTTCTTTTTCTTCTCCGCAAACAATCGCATTTTTGAGACACTAAACGTGAACGAAAACTCACCAAACTTTACACGCACATCAGGCCTGGCGAAAAATTTGATATTTTAAAGTCGCCATACATGATAACAGAAAAATGGCTCCTTAGCGCCCCCTACATAGGTTAAACGGATCCCTGTCCCGCTACGATTGTCCGACGGCTATGAAAATTGTGTGGCACCTGTAGCACATCCCAATGAACAAAAACCTCTTTGAAGTGTGTACCCTAAAATAGACAGAAAGTGAGGTATGAGTATTTAAATGTCCAATTTTTGCCAATTTTTGCACATTTACAGGGGTCATACTTTTGCCCGCTTCTCCTACACGGTTAACCCGATTGACTTCAAACTTGGGATGTACCATCTCAACACCTGGGACAACATCATTGTGAAAAATGAAAAGTTTTTGATATACTATATGACAGTGGCGGCGCATCAAATTTAGAGTTTAAAAATTCTTACTTCACGAAGCATTGCCGGTTGTACGTTTAATCTAGAGCTACGAAAATTGTTACACATATGTAACAGGCTATGACCTACAAAAAACTCTTTTTGAACCATATGCTAAACCTAACAGGAAGTCCACCATTTTGATTTATTTTGGAACGTGTTGCCATTTTTTTGGCCATTTCATTGGGATCTTATTTTAACGAACTCCTCCTACAGTGTTTATCCGATCATCTTCAAACTTGGTGTGATTCATCTTAAGATGTTGAAAATGAAAAGTTATTGAAAGTTTTTTATTTCGTCACACGCTGTTATCGTGGCATGCACTTTTTGCAAAGGAAAAAAATCCTTCTTAATGAAGCATTCCCAGTTGTACGAAGCAGCTAGAGCGACGAAAAATTGTAGACATATGTAACAGCCCAGGATGTACAAAAATGTCTCTTGGTGCCATGTGCTAAACGCAACAGGAAGTCCCCCAGGGGCCGGGCATCACATTTTGAGCTAAAAAAACTCCTCTTTAACGAAGCATTCTCGGTTGTACGTTTCACCTAGCGCTATGATAATTTGCAGGCATACATAAGAGCCCACGATGTACAAAAAAAGTCTCTTGGAACCATGTGCTAAATCAAACAGGAAGTCCGCCATTTTGATTTATGATGGGATTTGTTGCCATTTTTTGTGGCCTTTTTCAGGGGTCATATTTTAACGAACCCCTCCTACAAAATTTATCCGACTGTCTTCAAACTTGGTATGTTTCATCTTAAGATGTTTAAGATGCAAAGTAATCGAAAGTTTTTTATTTTGTCACACGCTGTTGACATAGCAATGCATCGAATTGCACACCATATTTTGCGTTTTGATTAAACAGACAAAGCATTCCCGGTTGTACGTTTCACCTAAAGCTATGATAATTTGCAGGCAAACATAAGAGCTCAGGATGTACAAAAAAAGTCTCTTGGAGCCATATGCTAAACCAATCAGGAAGTCCACCATTTTGATTTACGTTGGGATTTGTAGCCATTTTTTGTGGCCTTTTTTAGGGGTCATATTTTAACGAACTCCTCCTACAAAATTTATCCGACTGTCTTTAAACTTGGTGTGCTTCATCTTAAGATGTTTAAGATGCAAAGTTATCGAAAGTTATTTATTTTGTCGCACGCCGTTGTCATGGCGATGCATTGTTTGCCAAGTAAAATGCTGCTTTTTTGTTTTGGTCTAAACATGTGCAAAAACTCATGAAACTTTACACACACATCAGGCTTGTCATCAGCATGAATATTTTAGAGATTTCTTATTCAATTTGCAATAAATGGTTCAATAGCGCCCTCTAGACATTTTTATGAAGCTTTTGCAAATGTTTTGTGTTTTATGATTCAGCTAGATTTGTAAAAATTGGGATACCTATCAGCCTAAGACTTACAAAAAGGTTTCTAAAGCCATATGCTGAATCAAAAAGGAAGTCTGCCATTTTGATTTACTTTGGTATTTGTAGCCATTTTTTGGGGCCTTTTATAGGGGTCATATTTTCAACAGAACTTATCAGATCGTCTTCATTCTTTGGCGTGTTTCATCTTAAGATATTTAAGATGAAAAGTTATTGAATTTTTTTATTTTGTCACACTCCTTTGCTGTAGCCATGCATTGTTTGTGAAGAAAAATGCTTTTTTGAGAGTCTAAATATGGGTGAAAACTCACAAAACTTTGCACACACACCAGACCTGTCTGGAACATGAATATTTTATTTAGAGATTTGTTGTGCAATTTGTAATAAATGGCTCAATAGCGCCCTCTAGACATTTTTATGAAGTCTTTCCGATTATATGATTCAGCTAGATGTGTGAATATTGGCAGGCATGCCGAATATATTCAAAAAGTATTCTATATAGCCATGTGCCAATCCATTTTGATTTTATTTTGTTAATTGTGCATCGTTTTTGGCCTTTCCATGAAACTTTAAAAACACAAAGCATGGCAAAAACGTTTACAATTTAGATGGTTTCCTATTTGACAGTACCCCAACATGCCAGTACCCCGACGTGCAAGTACCCCAACGTGGCCCGGGTTGCGAGGGCCCTTTATAGCTGCTCGCAGCTCTAGTTATTATTATTATTCTTATTATTATTCTTCTCCGCAAACGATCACATTTTTGAGACACTAAACGTGACCGAAAACTCACCAAACTTTACACGCACATCAGGCCTGGCGAAAAATTTGATATTTTAAAGTCGCCATACATGATAACAGAAAAATGGCTCCTTAGCGCCCCCTACATAGGTTAAACGGATCCCTGTCCCGCTACGATTGTCCGACGGCTATGAAAATTGTGTGGCACCTGTAGCACATCCCAATGAACAAAAACCTCTTTGAAGTGTGTACCCTAAAATAGACAGAAAGTGAGGTATGAGTATTTAAATGTCCAATTTTTGCCAATTTTTGCACATTTACAGGGGTCATACTTTTGCCCGCTTCTCCTACACGGTTAACCCGATTGACTTCAAACTTGGGCTGTACCATCTCAACAACTGGGACAACATCATGGTAGTGTTTATCCGATCATCTTCAAACTTGGTGTGATTCATCTTAAGATGTTGAAGATGAAAAGTTATTGAAAGCTTTGTATTTCGTCGCACACTGTTGTCATGGCATGCACTGTTTTTAAAGGAAAAAAAATATCCTTAAAGAAGCATTCCCATTTGTACGAAGCAGCTAGAGCTACGAAAATTTGTAGACATATGTAACAGCCCAAGATGTACAAAAAAAGTCTCTTGGTGCCCTGTGCTAAACCCAACAGGAAGTCCCCCAGGGGCCGGGCATCACATTTTGAGCTAAAAAACTCCTCTTTAACAAAGCATACCCGGCTGTACGTTTCACATAGAGTTACCAAAATTTGTAGAGGTATATAACAGCCCTCGAGGTACAAAAAACTATTTTTGAACCATATGCTAAACCTAACAGGACGTCCGCCATTTTGATTTACTTTGGAATGTGTTGCCATTTTTTTTGGCCATTTCATAGGGGTCATATTTTAACAAACTCCTCCTACAGAGTTTATCCGATCATCTTCAAACTTGGTGTGATTCATCTTAAGATGTTGAAAATGAAAAGTTATTGAAAGTTTTTTATTTCGTCACACGCTGTTATCGTGGCATGCACTTTTTGCAAAGGAAAAAAAATCTTATTAATGAAGCATTCCCAGTTGTACGAAGCAGCTAGAGCGACGAAAAATTGTAGACATATGTAACAGTCCAGGATGTACAAAAAAAGTCTCTTGGTGCCATGTGCTTAACCTAACAGGAAGTCCCCCAGGGGCCGGGCATCACATTTTGAGCTAAAAAAAAACTCCTCTTTAACGAAGCATTCCCGGTTGTACGTTTCACCTAGCACTATGATAATTTGCAGGCATACATAAGAGCCCATGATGTACAAAAAAGTATCTTGGAACCATGTGCTAAACCAAACAGGAAGTCTGCCATTTTGATTTATGATGGGATTTGTTGCCATTTTTTGTGGCCTTTTTCAGGGGTCATATTTTAACGAACCCCTCCTACAAAATTTATCCGACTGTCTTCAAACTTGGTGTGTTTCATCTTAAGATGTTTAAGATGCAAAGTAATCGAAAGTTTTTTATTTTGTAACACGCTGTTGCCATAGCAATGCATTGTTTGTCAAGTGCTGCTTTTTTTTTTTTATACACATGAAAACTCATGGAACTTTGCAAACACATCAGACTTGTCATGAACATGAATTTTCAGAGATTTATTGTGCAATTTGCAATAAATAGCGCCCTCTAGACCTTTTTATGAAGCATTTCCGATTGTATGATTATGCTAGACCTACAAAAAAGTATTATGTAGCCATTTGCCAAACCAAAGAGGAAGTCCGCTATTTTGATTTTATTTTGGGAATTATACATCATTTTTGGCCTTTTTCATTCAACTTTGCACAGACAAGGCATGGAAAAAACTAACATTTTAAATGGTCCTTGTTCCATGTAACAGTTGTCAAGTGCTGCTTTTTTTTTTTTTTTATACACATGAAAACTCATGAAACTTTGCAAACACATCAGACTTGTCATGAACATGAATTTTCAGAGATTTATTGTGCAATTTGCAATAAATAGCGCCCTCTAGACATTTTTATGAAGCATTTCCGATTGTATGATTATGCTAGACCTACAAAAAAGTATTATGTAGCCATTTGCCAAACTAAAGAGGAAGTCCGCTATTTTGATTTTATTTTGGGAATTATACATAATTTTTGGCCTTCTTCATTAAACTTTGCACAGACAAGGCATGGAAAAAACTAACATTTTAAATGGTCCTTGTTCCATGTAACAGTACCCCAACGTGCCAGTACCCTGACGTGCAAGTAACCCAACGTTGTGCTCAATAGCGCCCTCTATGCATTTTTATGGAGCATTTCCAATTGTATGATTCAAGCGATACACAACTAAAGATGACTTGACTTAGATTTGTGAAAACTGGGAGGCATACCTATTAGCTTAAGACCTACAAAAAGTATTCTGTAGCCGTATGCTAAACCTAAAAGGAAGTCCGCCATTTTGAATTTATTTTGGGAATTGCGCACCATATTTTGCGTTTTGATTAAACTTTGCACACACAAGGCTTGTCAAAAACATTTTAGATGGTCCTTGTCCTATTTGACAGTACCCCAACGTGCCAGTACCCCGACGTGCAAGTACCCCAACGTGGCACGCCTTTGCTGTAGCGATGCATTGTTTGCAAAGAATTTTTTTTTTTATATGATTCAGCTAGATGTGTGAATATTGGGAGGCATACCTATCAGCCGAATACCTCGACAAAGCATTCCATAGCAATGTGAACAAACATAAAAAGCATGGCAAAACATTTACAATTTAGACGGTTTCTTATGAAACAGTACCCTAACGTGCCAGTACCCCGACGTGCAAATACCCCAACGTGGCACGGGTTGCGAGGGCCCTTTATAGCTGCTCGCAGCTCTAGTTATTATTAGGGCCCGAGCAGCGACCGCTGCGAGGTCCCTATTGTTCCTGAAGGAATTCTTATTAGGGCCCGAGCAGCGACCGCTGCGAGGTCCCTATTGTTTTTCAAGGAATTCTTATTATTAGGGCCCGAGCAGCGACCGCTGCGAGGTCCCTATTGTTCCTGAAGGAATTCTTATTATTATTATTCTTCTTCTTCTTTGTTATTATTCTTTTCCGCAAACAACCACATTTTTGAGGCACTAAACATGAACGAAAACTCACCAAACTTTACACGCAGATCGGGTCTGGCGAAAAATTTGATATTTTAAAGTCGCCATACATGATAACAGAAAAATGGCTCTGTAGCGCCACCTACATAGGTTTAACGGATCCCTGTCCCGCTACGATTGTCCTATGGCTACGAAAATTGTGTGGCACCTGTAGCACATCCAGATGAACAAAAACCTCTTTGATATGTGTACCCTAAAATAGACAGGAAGTGAGGTATGAGTATTTGAATGTCCAATTTTGGCCCATTTTTGCACATTTACAGGGGTCATACTTTTGCCCGCTTCTCCTACACGGTTAACCCGATTGACTTCAAACTTGGGCTGTACCATCTCAACACCTGGGACAACATCATGGTAAAAAATCTAAAGTTTTTGACATACTATATGACGGTGGCGGGGCATCAAATTTACAGTTTCAAAATTCTTACTTAACGAAGCATTGCCGGTGGTACGTTTAATCTAGAGCTACGAAAATTGGTACACATATGTAACAGACTATGATCTACAAAAAAGCCTGTTGGTGCCATATGCTAAACCTAACAGGAAGTCCGCCAGAGGCGAGGCATCAAATTTTGTGTTTCAAAATTCTAACTTAATGAAGCATTCCCGGCTGTACATTTCACCTAGAGTTACCAATATTTGAAGACATATGTAACAGCCCTCAAGGTACAAAAAACTCTTTTTGAACCATATGCTAAACCGAACAGGAAGTCCGCCATTTTGATTTACTTTGGAACGTGTTGCCATTTTTTGGGCCATTTCATAGGGGTCTTATTTTAACGAACTCCTCCTACAGAGTTTATCCGATCATCTCCAAACTTGGTGTGATTCATCTTAAGATGTTGAAGATGAAAAGTTATTGAAAGCTTTTTATTTTGTCGCACGCTGTTGCCGTGGCATGCACAGTTTGCAAAGGAAAAAATTACTTCTTAATGAAGCATTCCCAGTTGTACGAAGCAGCTAGAGCTACGAAAATTTGGAGACAAATGTAACAGCCCACGATGTACAAAAAAGTCTCTTGGTGCCATGTGCTAAACCCAACAGGAAGTCCCGTAGGGGCCGGGCATCACATTTTGAGCTAAAAAACTCCTCTTTAACGAAGCATTCCCGGTTGTACGTTTCACCTAGCGCTATGATAATTTAGAGGCATACATAAGAGCCCACGATGTACAAAAAAGTCTCTTGGAACCATGTGCTAAACCAAACAGGAAGTCCGCCATTTTGATTTATGATGGGATTTGTAGACTTTTTTTGTGGCCTTTTTTAGGGGTCATATTTTAACTCCTCCTACAAAATTCATCCGACCATGTTCAAACTTGGTGTGTTTCATCTTAAGATGTTTAAGATGCAAATTTATCGAAAGTTTTTTATTTTGTCGCACGCTGCTGCTATAGCGATGCATTGGTTGCCAAGTAAAGCGCTGCTTTGTTTTTTTTTATCTATACATGTGTGAAAACTCGTGAAACTTTGCACACACATCAGACTTGTCATTAACATGAATTTTTAGAGATTTCTTGTGCAATTTGCAATAAATCGCACCCTCTATACATTTTTTATGGAGCATTTCCGATTGGATGATTCAAGCGCAAAATAACTAAAGATGACTTGACTTGACCTAGATTTGTGAAAACTCAGAGGCATACCTATTATATTATTATTATTTTTTGTACCTTACAAGATTATCTCTTGTGCCACATTAAACCCCTTTGCAGGCCTGAGCCAAACCACGGTCCATACATTTGATACCACTGCTTTATTTCAATGGTCAAGTACTTCATAACCACACCTACTTATGCTTGTCCTTGCATATATAGTAGACAACAAAGAGCTCTTTCAACAAAAGACATTTCCATCTACAAAGTCATACAAGGTAAGCACTCTATAAATTCTGCAATCACTACACTTCTATTCCTAAATTATCACTTCAAATACCAACAATGGTTAATACAGCTACAAATTTCTTGTATGTTTATGAAGTATGATACTGTATTTATTTCTACTCCTTTGCTTTTCTACAGAACATGAACAAATCAACAAGCAAATTCTCTTTTGATAAAGACCCTCTAATCATCTCCATACGCAAAGATTGCCAACTTTTTTCCGTAAGTATACAATACATAAACTAAACAGGACAACTTTCTCAATCATATACAGTATGCCATACATATATGTATTAAGTTCTCATTTATTAACAGGTTTGTTAAAGGCACCTTTAGTGTGTTTTTCTGTTTGTAATGTTTCTCCACGAGCACGTCTAGCCATTGATATCATGTAGAACACATATGCTAACCTTTTAGAGACAATTGAAGCTTACTTGCACAGTAGCCACTATCTTAACCACTTAATTCACATGTCTACTTGACAACTTATTACATGTAGTGAAATGGTACTTTGTGCATCTTATGCTTTTTTCTGAACACTGCTTTTCAACTCTTTCCTTAAAACCAATACATGCGGCACTGTTATACTGTATAAATATATATGTCCGTGTGTATATATAACCATTTATGTACCTGTCGTATCCTTACTTTTATTCATCATTTCATCACACAATCCTAAAACATTGCTTTTTGACCCAGAGGATTCAACTATACCATTTTTGCGTGTCTTATTACTTACTAGCTATATTATTTATTAACGGGCAAAAACTATGAATATAAGATCACCGTCAAATATTATGTCTGTAATATCCATATACAGTGCATTACATAATATGCATTTGTATTAAGACACTACCATGCTAAAAATATGCACACGACTGTTCTGTAAACTACACCTAAGACAACCAAACTTCACAGATCTAACATGATTCTTCATTCTTTTTTGTTCTACAGATGTATCAAATGCTGCCACACAGACAGAAGAAGCCACTGAGGACATGCACGAAGACGATGATCACAATATAACAGGACAGGTTAACCCCCCTGAAGTTTTAGCCCGCAGATCAAAGCGTCCTAGGACTAATTCATCCATGGAGGTTACATTATCCTAAGACAGACTATGTGCTAACCCAAACTCTTTGACCCCAAGGGATTCATCTGTCCCAGAAAACTTTTACACTAAAGAGTTTATCTGTCCTAGGGCGCTGTTAACCCCAGGTTAAAGTGTTATTTAATCTGTCCTGTTACAACAGCTATACATAAACAGCTGCATTCCTCTCCTGTTCCATCTCTCGCACTTCTTTCATCTCTTTTTCTCCTCTACTTATACCTATGCTTGCTCATGTGCTTTTTTCCCCTTTAGATGATGTCATTGGTTAGCCTGCTTCAAAGCTACATTTTTTCTTGAATAACTGTCACACATTTACTGTTTGCTGGACCCTACAAAACTGTCACAATACTTCACTATGTCATGAATACATATGTGTTGCACAGCGACACCACATTAAGAGTCATCAAAAAGCTTTTTATTTGATCACACACCATCTCTGTGCCATGCAATGTTTTCAAATAAACAGATGCTGGTTTTGAATATCAAACGAGCGACTTTTCATGAAACTTTGCACACACATCAGAAAGTCCACACTTTTGAATTTATTTTGGGAATTGTGCATCATTTTTGGCCTTTTACTGCACCTTTTTACACACAAGGCACGGCAAATGCATTTCTATTTTCCATGGTCCTTGTCTATTTAACAGTACCCCAACGTGCAAGTCCCCCGACTTGCATATACCCCAACGTGGCCCGGGTTGCGAGGGCCCTTTATAGCTGCTCGCAGCTCTAGTTAGGGCCCGAGCAGCGACCGCTGCGAGGTCCCTATTGTTCCTGAAGGAATTCTTATTATTATTCTTCTTCTTCTTCTTCTTTTTCTTTGTTATTATTCTTTTCCGCAAACAACCACATTTTTGAGGCACTAAACATGAACGAAAACTCACCAAACTTTACACGCAGATCGGGTCTGGCGAAAAATTTGATATTTTAAAGTCGCCATACATGATAACAGAAAAATGGCTCTGTAGCGCCACCTACATAGGTTTAACGGATCCCTGTCCCGCTACGATTGTCCTATGGCTACGAAAATTGTGTGGCACCTGTAGCACATCCAGATGAACAAAAACCTCTTTGATATGTGTACCCTAAAATAGACAGGAAGTGAGGTATGAGTATTTGAATGTCCAATTTTGGCCCATTTTTGCACATTTACAGGGGTCATACTTTTGCCCGCTTCTCCTACACGGTTAACCCGATTGACTTCAAACTTGGGCTGTACCATCTCAACACCTGGGACAACATCATGGTAAAAAATCTAAAGTTTTTGACATACTATATGACGGTGGCGGGGCATCAAATTTACAGTTTCAAAATTCTTACTTAACGAAGCATTGCCGGTGGTACGTTTAATCGAGAGCTACGAAAATTGGTACACATATGTAACAGACTATGATCTACAAAAAAGCCTGTTGGTGCCATATGCTAAACCTAACAGGAAGTCCGCCAGAGGCGAGGCATCAAATTTTGTGTTTCAAAATTCTAACTTAATGAAGCATTCCCGGCTGTACATTTCACCTAGAGTTACCAATATTTGAAGACATATGTAACAGCCCTCAAGGTACAAAAAACTCTTTTTGAACCATATGCTAAACCGAACAGGAAGTCCGCCATTTTGATTTACTTTGGAACGTGTTGCCATTTTTTGGGCCATTTCATAGGGGTCTTATTTTGACGAACTCCTCCTACAGAGTTTATCCGATCATCTCCAAACTTGGTGTGATTCATCTTAAGATGTTGAAGATGAAAAGTTATTGAAAGCTTTTTATTTTGTCGCACGCTGTTGCCGTGGCATGCACAGTTTGCAAAGGAAAAAAATACTTCTTAATGAAGCATTCCCAGTTGTACGAAGCAGCTAGAGCTACGAAAATTTGGAGACAAATGTAACAGCCCACGATGTACAAAAAAGTCTCTTGGTGCCATGTGCTAAACCCAACAGGAAGTCCCGTAGGGGCCGGGCATCACATTTTGAGCTAAAAAACTCCTCTTTAACGAAGCATTCCCGGTTGTACGTTTCACCTAGCGCTATGATAATTTAGAGGCATACATAAGAGCCCACGATGTACAAAAAAGTCTCTTGGAACCATGTGCTAAACCAAACAGGAAGTCCGCCATTTTGATTTATGATGGGATTTGTAGACTTTTTTTGTGGCCTTTTTTAGGAGTCATATTTTAACTCCTCCTACAAAATTCATCCGACCGTGTTCAAACTTGGTGTGTTTCATCTTAAGATGTTTAAGATGCAAATTTATCGAAAGTTTTTTATTTTGTCGCACGCTGCTGCTATAGCGATGCATTGGTTGCCAAGTAAAGTGCTGCTGTCACAGGAGTGGGGTGTTGAAGGCAGGACCCAAATGCAGGAGGCAACCAAAAAACAGGGCAAGGCAGGGATGCAGGTAAAAAAGGGGATTTAATTAACAAAAACTATAAACAAGGTACTATGAAAAAATTAACAAGATCAAAAAACAAACACAAGGCATGGCATGGCATGGAACACAGGGACAACAACAGGCACAACAGATACTATGACTCCACAAGAACCGAACGGAAAACAGGGGACTAAATACACACAGGCTAATGACAATGACTAGACACAGCTGGGCAAGACACAAGTGGCAGGGGAAGCTGATTGGTGGATACACTGGGAAGGGAAGAAACACTCAGGTGGACGTGGTTTGACATAACGGGACAAGGGAAGAAACAAGGAACACATGACAAACGACCAAAAGACAACAAAAACCCACCCCCACCAAACCAAAACATGACATAACCCCCCCCTCAAGGGACGGCTCCCAGACGTCCAACATAAAAAGTCCAAAAACAAGGGCGGGCGGAAGGGGGCACGGAGGAGGGCACACGGCCCACCCATCCGTCCCAGACAAAAAGCAGTTCAGGAGGGCGTCCTCGACGCCCGACAAGAGAGTCCCAGCGGGGCCAGTCAGGAGGGCGTCCTCGACGCCCGACAAGGAGCAGAGGTGGCGGCGGGGTGTTCGCCGCCAGATGAGGAGCAGGAGACGGGCGCTGGCCGGGCGCCGCCGGAACTGGTGCAGGCGATGGCGGCCGCTGGCCGAGCGCCGCCGGAACAGGTGCAGGCGATGGCGGCCGCTGGCCGGGCGCCGCCGGAACTGGTGCAGGCGGTGGCGGCCGCAATCCATGCGCCGCCGGACGAGGAACAGGAGGTGGCGGCCGCATTCCATGCGCCGCCTGACGAGGAACAGGAGGTGGCAGCCCAGGCGAAGCGGCCAGGGGCTGCGGCGGCGGCGGCCCAGGCGAAGCGGCCAGGGGCTGCGGCGGCAGCGGCCCAGGCGAAGCGGCCAGGGGCTGCGGCGGCAGCGGCCCAGGCGAAGCGGCCAGGGGCTGCGGCGGCAGCGGCCCAGGCGAAGCGGCCAGGGGCTGCGGCGGCAGCGGCCCAGGTGAAGCGGCCAGGGGCTGCGGCGGCAGCGGCCCAGGCGAAGCGGCCAGGGACTGCGGCGGCAGCGGCCCAGGCGAAGCGGCCAGGGACTGCGGCGGCAGCGGCCCAGGCGAAGCGGCCAGGGACTGCGGCGGCAGCGGCCCAGGCGAAGCGGCCAGGGACTGCGGCGGCAGCGGCCCAGGCGAAGCGGCCAGGGACTGCGGCGGCAGCGGCCCAGGCGAAGCGGCCAGGGGCTGCGGCGGCAGCGGCCCAGGCGAAGCGGCCAGGGGCTGCGGCGGCAGCGGCCCAGGCGAAGCGGCCAGGGGCTGCGGCGGCAGCGGCCCAGGCGAAGCGGCCTGGGGCTGCGGCGGCAGCGGCCCAGGCGACGCGGCCAGGGGCTGCGGCGGCAGCAGACAAGGTTCCGGAGCGAGAGGTTGCAGCAGACAAGGTTCAGGAGCGAGAGGCTGCAGCAGACGAGGTTCAGGAGCGAGAGGCTGCAGCAGACGAGGTTCAGGAGCGAGAGGCTCCAGCAGACAAGGTTCAGGAGCGAGAGGCTCCAGCAGACGAGGTACAGGAGCGAGAGGCTCCAGCAGACGAGGTTCAGGAGCGAGAGGCTCCAGCAGACGAGGTTCAGGAGCGAGAGGCTCCAGCAGACGAGGTTCAGGGACTTGAGGCCGGTCTGACCCGTCACTCCCGACGCCACGGAGCAAAGCCAGTACCTCCTTTAGCCCGGCAATGGCTCGGTCGCAGGCTTCAAGCCCCTCCTTCTGCCCGGCAATGGCTCGGTCGCTGGCCTCAAGCCCCTTCTTCGCCCAGGGCTCCCATTCCGCCATTGCCCCCGCTGGGTCCAGTTCTGGTGGAGTCATTCTGTCACAAGAGTGGGGTGTTGAAGGCAGGACCCAAATGCAGGAGGCAACCAAAAAACAGGGCAAGGCAGGGATGCAGGTAAAAAAGGGGATTTAATTAACAAAAACTATAAACAAGGTACTATGAAAAAATTAACAAGATCAAAAAACAAACACAAGGCATGGCATGGCATGGAACACAGGGACAACAACAGGCACAACAGATACTATGACTCCACAAGAACCGAACGGAAAACAGGGGACTAAATACACACAGGCTAATGACAATGACTAGACACAGCTGGGCAAGACACAAGTGGCAGGGGAAGCTGATTGGTGGATACACTGGGAAGGGAAGAAACACTCAGGTGGACGTGGTTTGACATAACGGGACAAGGGAAGAAACAAGGAACACATGACAAACGACCAAAAGACAACAAAAACCCACCCCCACCAAACCAAAACATGACAGCTGCTTTGTTTTTTTTTTATCTATACATGTGTGAAAACTCGTGAAACTTTGCACACACATCAGACTTGTCATTAACATGAATTTTTAGAGATTTCTTGTGCAATTTGCAATAAATCGCACCCTCTATACATTTTTTATGGAGCATTTCCGATTGGATGATTCAAGGGCAAAATAACTAAAGATGACTTGACTTGACCTAGATTTGTGAAAACTCAGAGGCATACCTATTATATTATTATTATTTTTTGTACCTTACAAGATTATCTCTTGTGCCACATTAAACCCCTTTGCAGGCCTGAGCCAAACCACGGTCCATACATTTGATACCACTGCTTTATTTCAATGGTCAAGTACTTCATAACCACACCTACTTATGCTTGTCCTTGCATATATAGTAGACAACAAAGAGCTCTTTCAACAAAAGACATTTCCATCTACAAAGTCATACAAGGTAAGCACTCTATAAATTCTGCAATCACTACACTTCTATTCCTAAATTATCACTTCAAATACCAACAATGGTTAATACAGCTACAAATTTCTTGTATGTTTATGAAGTATGATACTGTATTTATTTCTACTCCTTTGCTTTTCTACAGAACATGAACAAATCAACAAGCAAACTCTTTTTTGATAAAGACCCTCTAATCATCTCCATACGCAAAGATTGCCAACTTTTTTCCGTAAGTATACAATACATAAACTAAACAGGACAACTTTCTCAATCATATACAGTATGCCATACATATATGTATTAAGTTCTCATTTATTAACAGGTTTGTTAAAGGCACCTTTAGTGTGTTTTTCTGTTTGTAATGTTTCTCCACAAGCACGTCTAGCCATTGATATCATGTAGAACACATATGCTAACCTTTTAGAGACAATTGAAGCTTACTTGCACAGTAGCCACTATCTTAACCACTTAATTCACATGTCTCCTTGACAACTTATTACATGTAGTGAAATGGTACTTTGTGCGTCTTATGCTTTTTTCTGAACACTGCTTTTCAACTCTTTCCTTAAAACCAATACATGCGGCACTGTTATACTGTATAAATATATATGTCCGTGTGTATATATTTGTATATTCTTTCAAATAAACTCGTTTTGACACACACAGCCATTGAGTAACATGCAACACGACCACAACGTTTTGCACCAACACGTTACCTCTGCTATTTAGAATCATGGAATCTAACATGACTGATTTTCATTGAATGCTTTGTCATTACAGTATGCATGCATTGATCATGCTTTCAGTCGCAACGACTTATACCAGCGCAGCCTTGATCTTCATTCCCAAATGAACCAACTAGTCCATGTGACTCGAGTCAATCGAGCACTTGAAAAACAGATAGACTTCAAAACCAAGCTTGTGAAAGAACTCCAGACTGCATTGGATATAAAGGATGCATGTGATGCATTTGTCCGTGATGGTAAGCTATATGACATGGAAGACACACAAACACTAACACAGCAAGCATCCCCATCCTACACATTGTGTATAATGAATGACATGTTTGACAATGGACAATTTTACATTTTTTTGTTAATGCACGTTCCTTTTTTTCTGTTAGGAATATCTTGAAGGTAACATTGGACTGTTAACTAAAACACTGACTGATTATTGAGCCGCAATTTCTCAATGTATATAATGTGAATACATACTACACTTGATTACTTTCAAATGTGACTGATATCATGTAGCTATGCTGTGATCTTGCCCTCTTTCATCCACTGATAGACACTTCAAAGTTCTTTTTTTTCTGTATCTTCTCAAAATAACTGACATATTCATGGAAAAGATTGTATTTAAATTCTATCATTATTAATTACTATTATTATGTTTATGTCTTTGCCCCTGATTATGATGTTTCTATACCATAGATTTTTTTTTTAAAATTTTTTGGACATACTGTGACTTGACCTTTACAATACTAATTTTTACTAAGAAAAAATCAATCACACACCATAATATTTTATACTTATCCTGCATGTATCTGGACACACCATGCCAAATTTTACACTTACATAACCATTTATGTACCTGTCGTATCCTTACTTTTATTCATCATTTCATCACACAATCCTAAAACATTGCTTTTTGACCCAGAGGATTCAACTATACCATTTTTGCGTGTCTTATTACTTACTAGCTATATTATTTATTAACGGGCAAAAACTATGAATATAAGATCACCGTCAAATATTACGTCTGTAATATCCTTATACAGTGCATTACATAATATGCATTTGTATTAAGACACTACCATGCTAAAAATATGCACACGACTGTTCTGTAAACTACACCTAAGACAACCAAACTTCACAGATCTAACATGATTCTTCATTCTTTTTTGTTCTACAGATGTATCAAATGCTGCCACACAGACAGAAGAAGCCACTGAGGACATGCACGAAGACGATGATCACAATATAACAGGACAGGTTAACCCCCCTGAAGTTTTAGCCCGCAGGTCAAAGCGTCCTAGGACTAATTCATCCATGGAGGTTACATTATCCTAAGACAGACTATGTGCTAACCCAAACTCTTTGACCCCAAGGGATTCATCTGTCCCAGAAAACTTTTACACTAAAGAATTTATCTGTCCTAGGGCGCTGTTAACCCCAGGTTAAAGTGTTATTTAATCTGTCCTGTTACAACAGCTATACATAAACAGCTGCATTCCTCTCCTGTTCCATCTCTCGCACTTCTTTCATCTCTTTTTCTCCTCTACTTATACCTATGCTTGCTCATGTGCTTTTTTCCCCTTTAGATGATGTCATTGGTTAGCCTGCTTCAAAGCTACATTTTTTCTTGAATAACTGTCACACATTTACTGTTTGCTGGACCCTACAAAACTGTCACAATACTTCACTATGTCATGAATACATATGTGTTGCACAGCGACACCACATTAAAAGTCATCAAAAAGCTTTTTCTTTGATCACACACCATCTCTGTGCCATGCAATGTTTTCAAATAAACAGATGCTGGTTTTGAATATCAAACGAGCGACTTTTCATGAAACTTTGCACACACATCAGAAAGTCCACACTTTTGAATTTATTTTGGGAATTGTGCATAATTTTTGGCCTTTTACTGCACCTTTTTACACACAAGGCACGGCAAATGCATTTCTATTTTCCATGGTCCTTGTCTATTTAACAGTACCCCAACGTGCAAGTCCCCCGACTTGCATATACCCCAATGTGGCCCGGGTTGCGAGGGCCCTTTATAGCTGCTCGCAGCTCTAGTTCTTCTTTTTATTTGTTATTATTCTTTTCCGCAAACAATCACATTTTTGAGACACTAAACGTGAACGAAAACTCACCAAACTTTACACACACGTCAGGCCTGGCGAAAAATTTGATATTTTAAAGTCGCCATAGGTGATAACAGAAAAATGGCTCCATAGCGCCACCTACATAGGTTAAACAGATCCCTGGCCCGCTACGATTGTCCGACGGCTATGAAAATTGTGTGGCACCTGTAGCACATCCAGATGAACAAAAACCTCTTTGATGTGTGTACCCTAAAATAGACAGGAAGTGAGATATGAGTATTTAAATGTCCAATTTTGGCCAATTTTTGCACATTTACAGGGGTCATACTTTTGCCTGCTTCTCCTACACGGTTAATCCAATTGACTTCAAACTTGGGATGTACCATCTCAAGACCTGGGACAACACCATGGTAAAAAATCTAAAGTTTTCGAAATACTATATGACGGCGGTGGGGCATCAAATTTAGAGTTTCAAAACTCTTACTAAACGTAGTATTGCCGGTTGTATGTTTAACCTAGAGCTACGAAAATTGGTACACATATGTAACAGACTATGACCTACAAAAAAGTCTGTTGGTGCCATATGCTAAACCCAACAGGAAGTCCGCCAGAGGCGGGGCATCAAATTTGGAGTTTCAAAATTCTTACTTAATGAAGCATTCCCGGCTGTATGTTTCACCTAGAGTTACCAAAATTTAAAGACATATGTAACAGCCCTCAAGGTACAAAAAACTCTTTTTGAACCATATGCTAAACCTAACAGAAAGTCCACCATTTTGATTTACTTTGGAACGTGTTCCCATTTTTTTGGCCATTTCATAGGGGTCCTATTTTAACGAACTCCTCTTACAGAGTTTATCCGATCATCTTCAAACTTGGTGTGATTCATCTTAAGATGTTGAAGATGAAAAGTTATTGAAAGCTTTTTATTTCGCTGCACGCTGTTGTCGTGGCATGCACTTGTTTGCAAAGGAAAAAAATTCTTCTTAATGAAGAATTCTCAGTTGTACGAAGCAGCTAGAGCTACGAAAATTTGTAGACATATGTAACAGCCCACGATGTACAAAAAAGTCTCTTGCTGCTTTGTGCTAAACCCAACAGGAAGTCCCGCAAGGGCCGGGAATCACTTTTTGAGCTAAAAAACTCCTCTTTAACGAAGCATTCCCGGTTGTACCTTTCACCTAGCGCTATGATAATTTGGAGGCATACATAAGAGCCCACGATGTACAAAAAAGTCTTTTAGAACCATATGCTAAGCCAAACAGGAAGTCCGGCATTTTGATTTACTTTGCTATTTGTAGCCATTTTTTGGGGGCCTTTTATAGGCCTCATATTTTCTACAAAACTTATCAGATTGTCTTCATTCTTTGGCATGTTTCATCTGAAGTATTGCCGGTTATACGTTTAATCTAGAGCTACGAAAATTGGTACACATATGTAACAGACTATGATCTACAAAAAAGCCTGTTGGTGCCATATGCTAAACCTAACAGGAAGTCCGCCAGAGGCAGGGCATCAAATTTTGCATTTCAAAATTTTTACTTAATGAAGCATTTCCGGCTGTACGTTTCACCTAGAGTGACCAAAATTTGAAGACATATGAACAGCCCTCGAGGTACAAAAAACTCTTTTTGAACCATATGCTAAACCTAACAGGAAGTCTGCCATTTTGATTTACTTTGGAACATGTTGCCATTTTTTTGGCCATTTCATAGGGGTCTTATTTTAACGAACTCCTCCTACAGAGTTTATCCGATCATCTTCAAACTTGGTGTGATTCATCTTAAGATGTTGACGATGAAAAGTTATTGAAAGCTTTTTATTTCGTCGCACGCTGTTGTCGTGGCATGCACTGTTGGCAAAGGGAAAAAAAATCCTTCTTAATGCAGCGTTCCCAGTTGGACGAAGCAGCTCGAGCTACAAAAATTTGTAGACATATGTACACATTTGTCCACATATATATATTTACATATGCATGTAAAAAAATTATGTCAGGCTAAACTAAATGGTTGATTAGGCCCCACACATTTTCACCTTACCATACCCGGCCCTCTTTGCAAAAGGTTTGAACACTCCTGGCCTAAACCTAGGTGTATACTCAAACTATGCACGCACATAAAGCCTGGAACAAAATGTGTAATTTAGAGGGTTCTTGTTTTGTTTTTTGTATTCCTTATATTTCATGTCATTATACTTGACACACTATTTTTACTACTCACTGAATCAGTTATAAGAACATTTAATTGATACAATCCAATCACATCCTAGAGAATTGAAAACACATTCAATCATGAGGTTGTTAAGACACATTTACTTCTGTAGCACTTAACCACAAACAAGTTGCGACATCCCCTGATCTAACCCTCCAACCGGGCAAGGAAAAACTTTCAGGGGTCATATTTTAACGAACCCCTCCTACAAAATTTATCCGACTGTCTTCAAACTTGGTGTGTTTCATCTTAAGATGTTTAAGATGCAAAGTAATCGAAAGTTTTTTATTTTGTAACACGCTGTTGCCATAGCAATGCATTGTTTGTCAAATGCTGCTTTTTTTTTTTTATACACATGAAAACTCATGGAACTTTGCAAACACATCAGACTTGTCATGAACATGAATTTTCAGAGATTTATTGTGCAATTTGCAATAAATAGCGCCCTCTAGACCTTTTTATGAAGCATTTCCGATTGTATGATTATGCTAGACCTACAAAAAAGTATTATGTAGCCATTTGCCAAACCAAAGAGGAAGTCCGCTATTTTGATTTTATTTTGGGAATTCTACATCATTTTTGGCCTTTTTCATTCAACTTTGCACAGACAAGGCATGGAAAAAACTAACATTTTAAATGGTCCTTGTTCCATGTAACAGTTGTCAAGTGCTGCTTTTTTTTTTTTTTCATACACATGAAAACTCATGAAACTTTGCAAACACATCAGACTTGTCATGAACATGAATTTTCAGAGATTTATTGTGCAATTTGCAATAAATAGCGCCCTCTAGACATTTTTATGAAGCATTTCCGATTGTATGATTATGCTAGACCTACAAAAAAGTATTATGTAGCCATTTGCCAAACCAAAGAGGAAGTCCGCTATTTTGATTTTATTTTGGGAATTATACATAATTTTTGGCCTTCTTCATTAAACTTTGCACAGACAAGGCATGGAAAAAACTAACATTTTAAATGGTCCTTGTTCCATGTAACAGTACCCCAACGTGCCAGTACCCTGACGTGCAAGTAACCCAACGTTGTGCTCAATAGCGCCCTCTATGCATTTTTATGGAGCATTTCCAATTGTATGATTCAAGCGATACACAACTAAAGATGACTTGACCTAGATTTGTGAAAACTGGGAGGCATACCTATTAGCTTAAGACCTACAAAAAGTATTCTGTAGCCGTATGCTAAACCTAAAAGGAAGTCCGCCATTTTGAATTTATTTTGGGAATTGCGCACCATATTTTGCGTTTTGATTAAACTTTGCACACACAAGGCTTGTCAAAAACATTTTAGATGGTCCTTGTCCTATTTGACAGTACCCCAACGTGCCAGTACCCCGACGTGCAAGTACCCCAACGTGGCACGCCTTTGCTGTAGCGATGCATTGTTTGCAAAGAATTTTTTTTTTTATATGATTCAGCAAGATGTGTGAATATTGGGAGGCATACCTATCAGCCGAATACCTCGACAAAGCATTCCATAGCAATGTGAACAAACACAAAAAGCATGGCAAAACATTTACAATTTAGATGGTTTCTTATGAAACAGTACCCTAACGTGCCAGTACCCCGACGTGCAAATACCCCAACGTGGCACGGGTTGCGAGGGCCCTTTATAGCTGCTCGCAGCTCTAGTTATTCTTCTTCTTCTTCTTCTTTTTCTTTGTTATTATTCTTTTCCGCAAACAACCACATTTTTGAGGCACTAAACATGAACGAAAACTCACGAAACTTTACACGGAGATCGGGCCTGGCGAAAAATTTGATATTTTAAAGTCGCCATACATGATACATGAAAAATGGCTCTGTAGCGCCACCTACATAGGTTTAACGGATCCCTGTCCCGCTACGATTGTCCTATGGCTACGAAAATTGTGTGGCACCTGTAGCACATCCAGATGAACAAAAACCTCTTTGATATGTGTACCCTAAAATAGACAGAAAGTGAGGTACGAGTATTTGAATGTCCAATTTTGGCCCATTTTTGCACATTTACAGGGGTCATACTTTTGCCCGCTTCTCCTACACGGTTAACCCGATTGACTTCAAACTTGGGCTGTACCATCTCAACACCTGGGACAACATCATGGTAAAAAATCAAAAGTTTTTGACATACTATATGACGGTGGCGGGGCATCAAATTTACAGTTTCAAAATTCTTACTTAACAAAGCATTGCCGTGGTACGTTTAATTGAGAGCCACGAAAATTGGTACACATATGTAACAGACTATGATCTACAAAAAACTCTTTTTGAACCATATGCTAAACCGAACAGGAAGTCCGCCATTTTGATTTACTTTGGAACGTGTTGCCATTTTTTGGGCCATTTCATAGGGGTCTTATTTTAACGAACTCCTCCTACAGAGTTTATCCGATCATCTCCAAACTTGGTGTGATTCATCTTAAAATGTTGAAGATGAAAAGCTATTGAAAGCTTTTTATTTCGTCGCACGCTATTGCCCTGGCATGCACAGTTTGCAAAGGAAAAAATTCCCTCTTAATGAAGCATTCACAGTTGTACGAAGCAGCTCGAGCTACGAAAATTTGGAGACAAATTTAACAGCCCACAATGTACAAAAAAGTCTCTTGGTGCCATGTGCTAAACCCAACAGGAAGTCCCGTAAGGGCCGGTCATCACATTTTGAGGTAAAAAACTCCTCTTTAACGAAGCATTCCCGGTTGTACGTTTCACCTAGCGCTATGATAATTTAGAGGCATACATAAGAGCCCACGATGTACAAAATAGTCTCTTGGAACCATCTTCCAAAACAAACAGGAAGTCCGCCATTTTGATTTACGTTGGGATTTGTAGCCATTTTTTGTGGCCTTTTTTAGGGGTCATATTTTAACGAATTCCTCCTACAAAATTCATCCGACTGTCTTCAAACTTGGTGTGCTTCATCTTAAGATGTTTAAGATACAAAGTTATCGAAAGTTATTTATTTTGTCCCACACCGTTTCATGGCGATGCATTGTTTGCCAAGTAAAATGCTGCTTTTTTTTTTGGTCTAAACATGTGCAAAAACTCATGAAACTTTACACACACATCAGGCTTGTCATAAGCATGAATATTTTAGAGATTTCTTATTAAATTTGCAATAAATGCTTCAATAGCGCCCTCTAGACATTTTTATGAAGTCTTTCCGATTATATGATTCAGCTAGATGTGTGAATATTGGCAGGCATGCCTAATATATTCAAAAAGTATTCTATATAGCCATGTGCCAATCCATTTTGATTTAATTTTGTTAATTGTGCATCATTTTTGGCCTTTCCATGAAACTTTACAAACACAAAGCATGGCAAAAACTTTTAAAATTTAGATGGTTTCCTATTTGACAGTGCCCCAGCATGCCAGTACCCCGACGTGCAAATACCCCAACGTGGCCCGGGTTGCGAGGGCCCTTTATAGCTGCTCGCAGCTCTAGTTATTATTATTATTAGGGCCCGAGCAGCGACCGCTGCGAGGTCCCTATTGTTTTTGTAAAAATTATTATTATTATTATTATTATTATTATTATTATTATTCTTTATTCTCCGCAAACGATCGCGATTTTGGGTACCTAAACATTCACGAAAACTCACCGAACTTTGCACACTCCTCAGGCCCGGCGAAAAATTTGATATTATTAAGTCGTCATAACAATGCGACTCGATAGCGCCCCCTAGCGTAGAAAAATAAAAACCAAGCCCGGCACGTTTGAGCTAGACTAGAGCAACAAAAATTGGCAGGCACGTGTAGCACCCCGAGACGCACAAAAAAGTCTATTGGGACCATGTAGCTAAAATGTACAGGAAGTGAGCTATGAATTTTTTTATGTCCAATTTTGGCCTATTTTGGCACATTCACTGTGGTCATGCTTTTTCCCCCTATGCAAACATTTTTCATCCCATTGACTTCAAACTTGGCATTTATCATCTCAAGACCTAAGAGAACAGCTGGGCAAAAAGTCTTGCCTTTTCGAAATACTATATGACGGGGGCGGGGCATCAAATATTGCCTTTAAAATTTCATTTGTCAAGAAAGAGCAAATGCTGAATAACTCCCATGTACAAGCTCCAAAAAATCTCAAAGTTCTCAGGCAACGTAATAGTCACGGCCTGAAAACATCTATATGATAAAATTCAGTTCTACATATAGCGCCACCTAGTGGTTACAATAAATGTCATACTTTACGTTTTTAGCTACTGTGCTGAGCTCGTTGAAGGGATCCAGTTGAAAATTGGTCAGAAAAGCCTTAAGATGTTGATGATGCCCCACACCGAATATTGTAACTTTTCGCCAAAGGGCGTGGCCGCTACGGTGACGCAAAGTCTGAAGATTTTTCGTGACAATAAAAGCTGCATTAACCTGACCGAGATGATCCTATCTTCTCAAAATTTCACACATTTGATGAGAGTCCAGCTCTAAAGACATCTACTAACTTACATTTCATCTAAGTGATAGTGCCACCTAGTGGCAATTTTTTTTCTTACGAATTTTCTTCTACGTTTTTCTCCAAACACGTTAACTGGACCTACCTCATATTTGCTCAGATGAGGGTTTCGGCCTTCATGATGTCACAACACGAAGTTTGTGAGTTTTCGCGAATTGCTGTGGGCGTGGCTAAGCGCTGTTCGCCAAGAAAACAACGCCAGTTTTGAGGGTCTAAACATGCACAGAAACTCCTGAAACTTGGCACACACATCTGGCCTGGTAAAATGAGCAATATTTTATTGTTGATTGTGCTATTTTTAAAAAAATGACTCAATAGCGCCCCCTCGAAATTTTTAACGAAGCAGCCCCGGTTGTACGTTTAAGCAAGAACGACGAATATTTTTAGGTGTATGAGAGAGCCCAAGACCTACAAAAAAAGTCTCTTGTACCCATATGCTAAAATGAACAGGAAGTGAGCTACGAATTTTTGAATGTCCCATTTTTGACGATTTTTGCACATTCACAGGGGGCAGACTTTTGCCCACTTCTCCTACACGTTTCATCCGACTGAGTTAAGACTTGGCCTGGACCATGTCAAGACCTGAGCCAACGACAGGGGGGAAAATTTTGACTCTTCGAAATACTATATGATGAGGGCGGGGCATCAAAATGTGTGTTTCGCAATGAAAAAGGATATGCTTGATAACTCCCCGGTACATGCTCCAAAAAATCCCAAACTTGACATGTATGTTTATCGTCAAGGCCTGAAGTTATCTCTATGACAACATTCAGTTATATATGCAGCGCCACCTAGCCCTTGAGGCATGAAAAAAAAATACCCCACATACGGTATTTTGTACAAAAAATGTAAACTCATTCTAAGTGTGATAACTAAGTCATTTATGAATATTCTTTTAGTTTCCACCACTCAAAATGTTCACTGGCATCAGACTTATCCAAACATATATATATTTTTATTTATTTTTGATAGCCTCTATGGACATTAAAAGCAATATCGTGAATGAAGGATATGCTTAATAACTCCACGGTACATGCTCCAAAAAAAATCCCACACTTGACATGTATGCTTATAATCAAGGCCTGAAGGTATCTCTATGACAACATTCAGTTATAAATACAGCGCCACCTAGCCCTTGAGGCTTATATATAAAAAATAAAATAAAATACCCCACATACGGTATTTTGTACAAAAAATGTACACTCATTCTAAGTGTGATAACTAAGTCATTTATGAATATTCTTTTAGTTTCCACCACTCAAATTGTTCACTGGCTTCACACCGATCCAAACGTATGTACGTTTCCATTTTGTTTTATTCATTTTTGATTGCCCCTTTGGACAATAAAAGTAACATTGTGCAATGAGTACAACGAGCGATGATGTGTATATACACTTTTACAAAAAAATACCAATCAGGGCAACTCATTGCCTAAAAATAAAAAAGGACGCTGATTTTTGCAGGTCTTAACAATCACCAAAACCCGTTGAGCTTAACACACACACTGGCAAAAAATATTCTACATGTAAACGTTTATTATGCCATTTTCAAAGAAATTTTGCTTCCAATATGCCAGTACCCCAACGTGCCAGTACCCCAACGTGCAAGTACCCCAACGTGCAAGGACCCCAACGTGGCCCGGGCTGCGAGGGCCCTTTATAGCTGCTCGCAGCTCTAGTTATTATTATTATTATTATTATTATTATTATTATTATTATTATTCTTTATTCTCCGCAAACGATCGCGATTTTGGGTACCTAAACATTCACGAAAACTCACCGAACTTTGCACACTCCTCAGGCCCGGCGAAAAATTTGATATTATTAAGTCGTCATAACAATGCGACTCGATAGCGCCCCCTAGCGTAGAAAAATAAAAACCAAGCCCGGCACGTTTGAGCTAGAGCAACAAAAATTGGCAGGCACGTGTAGCACCCCGAGACGCACAAAAAAAGTCTATTGGGACCATGGAGCTAAAATGTACAGGAAGTGAGCTATGAATTTTTTAATGTCCAATTTTGGCCTATTTTGGCACATTCACTGTGGTCATGCTTTTTCCCCCTTTGCAAACATTTTTCATCCAATTGACTTCAAACTTGGCATTTATCATCTCAAGACCTGAGAGAACAACTGGGCAAAACATCTTGCCTTTTTGAAATACTATATGACGGGGGCGGGGCATCAAATATTGCCTTTAAAATTTCATTTGTCCAGAAAGAGCAAATGCTTAATAACTCCCATGTTCAAGCTCCAAAAAATCTCAAACTTCTCAGGCAACGTAATAGTCACGGCCTGAACACATCTATATGATAAAATTCAGTTATACATATAGCGCCACCTAGTGGTTACAATAAATGTCATACTTTACGTTTTTAGCTACTGTGCTGAGCTCGTTGAAGGGATCCAGTTGAAAATTGGTCAGAAAAGCCTTAAGATGTTGATCATGCCCCACACCGAATATTGTAACTTTTCGCCAAAGGGCGTGGCCGCTACGGTGATGCAAAGTCTGAAGATTTTTCGTGAAAATAAAAGCTGCATTAACTTGACCGAGATGATCCTATCTTCTCAAAATTTCACACATTTGATGAGAGTCCAGCCCTAAAGACATCTACTAACTTATATTTCATCTAACTGATAGCGCCACCTAGTGGCAATTTTTTTTCTTACGAATTTTCTTCTACGTTTTTCTCCAAACACGTTAACTGGACCTACCTCATATTTGCTCAGATGAGGGTTTCGGCCTTCATGATGTCACAACACGAAGTTTATGAGTTTTCGCGAATTGCTGTGGGCGTGGCTAAGCGCTGTTCGCCAAGAAAACAACGCCAGTTTTGAGGGTCTAAACATGCACAGAAACTCATGAAACTTGGCACACACATCTGGCCTGGTAAAATGAGCAATATTTTATTGTTGATTGTGCTATTTTTACAAAAATGACTCAATAGCGCCCCCTAGAAATTTTTAACGAAGCAGCCCCGGTTATACGTTTAAGCAAGAACGACGAATATTTTTAGGTATATGAGGGAGCCCAAGACCTACAAAAAAGTCTCTTGGACCCATATGCTAAAATGAACAGGAAGTGAGCTACGAATTTTTGAATGTCCCATTTTTGACGATTTTTGCACATTTACAGGGGGCAGACTTTTGCCCACTTCTACACGTTTCATCCGACTCAGTGAAGACTTGACCTGGACCATGTCAAGACCTGAGCCAACGACAGGGGGAAAAATCTTGACTTTTCGAAATACTATATGATGAAGGCGGGGCATCAAAATTTGTGTTTCGCACTGAAAAAGGATATGCTTAATAACTCCCCGGTACATGCTCCAAAAAATCCCAAACTTGACATGTATGTTTATAGTCAAGGCCTGAAGCTATCTATATGACAACATTCAGTTATATATGCAGCGCCACCTAGCCCTTGAGGCATGAAAAAAAAAATACCCCACTTACGGTATTTTTACAAAAATTGTAAACTCATTCTCAGTGTGATAACTAAGTCATTTATGAATATTCTTTTACTTTCCACCACTCAAAATGTTCACTGGCATCAGACCTATCCAAACATACGTATTTTTTATTTAGTTTTATTTATTTTTGATAGCCTCTATGGACGTTAAAAGCAGTATCTCTGAATGAAGGATATGCTTAATTAATAACTCCCCGGTGCATGCTTCAAAAAATCCCAAACTTGACATGTATATTTATAGTCAAGGCGTGAAGGTATCTCTATGACAAAATTCAGTTATAAATACAGCGCCACCTAGTCCTTGAGGCATAAAAAAAAAAAAAAAAACTCCACTTACGGTATTTTGTACAAAATTTGTGAACTCATTGTAAGTGTAATAACTAAGTCATTTATGAATATTCTTTTACTTTTTCCACTACTCAAGATGTTCACTCGTATCAGACCGATCCAAACATATGTACTTTATTTTGTTTTATTTATTTTTGATAGCCTCTATAGACAATAAAAGCAACATCGTGCAATGAGTACGAGCGATGACGGGTATATATACTTTTGCAAAAAATACCAATCAGGTCAACTCATTCCCTAAAAATAAAAAAGGACGCTGATTTTTGCAGATCTTAACAATCACCAAACCCCATTGAGCTTGACACACACATCACACCTGGCAAAAAAAATCCACATGTAAAGGTTTATCATGCCATGTTAAAAGAAATTTTGCTCCTAATGTGCCAGTACCCCAATGTGCCAGTACCCCAACGTGCAAGTACCCCAACGTGCAAATACTCCAATGTGGCCCGGGCTGCGAGGGGCCTTTTCGCTGCTCGCAGCTCTAGTTATTCTTCTTCTTCTTCTTTTTCTTTGTTATTATTCCTTTCCGCAAACAACCACATTTTTGAGGCACTAAACATGAACGAAAACTCACCAAACTTTACACGCAGATCGGGCCTGGTGAAAAATTTGATATTTTAAAGTCGCCATACATGATAACAGAAAAATGGCTCTGTAGCGGCACCTACATAGGTTTAACGGATCCCTGTCCCGCTACGATTGTCCTATGGCTACGAAAATTGTGTGGCACCTGTAGCACATCCAGATGAACAAAAACCTCTTTGATATGTGTACCCTAAAATAGACAGGAAGTGAGGTATGAGTATTTGAATGTCCAATTTTGGCCCATTTTTGCACATTTACAGGGGTCATACTTTTGCCCGCTTCTCCTACACGGTTAAGCCGATTGACTTCAAATTTGGGCTGTACCATCTCAACACCTGGGACAATATCATGGTAAAAAATCTAAAGTTTTTGACATACTATATGACGGTGGCGGGGCATCAAATTTACAGTTTCAAAATTCTTACTTAACGAAGCATTGCGGTGGTACGTTTAATCTAGAGCTACGAAAATTGGTACACATATGTAACAGACTATGATCTACAAAAAAGCCTGTTGGTGCCATATGCTAAACCTAACAGGAAGTCCGGCAGAGGCGAGGCATCAAATTCTTACTTAATGAAGCATTCCCGGCTGTACATTTCACCAAGAGTTACCAAAATTTGAAGACATATGTAACAGCCCTCAAGGTACAAAAAACTCTTTTTGAAGCATATGCTAAACCGAACAGGAAGTTCGCCATTTTGATTTACTTTGGAACGCGTTGCCATTTTTTGGGCCATTTCATAGGGGTCATATTTTAACGAACTCCTCCTACAGAGTTTATCCGATCATCTCCAAACTTGGTGTGATTCATCTTAAGATGTTGAAGATGAAAAGTTATTGAAAGCTTTTTATTTCGTCGCACACTGTTGCCGTGGCATGCACTTGTTTGCAAAGGAAAAAAGATCCTTCTTAATGAAGCATTCCCAGTTGTACGAAGCAGCTAGAGCTACGGAAATTTGGAGACATATGTAACAGCCCACGATGTACAAAAAAAGTCTCTTGGTGCCATGTACTAAACCCAACAGGAAGTCCCCCATTTTGTGCAAAAAAAAAATAACAACTCCTCTTTAACGAAGCATTCACGGTTGTACGTTTCACCTAGAGCTATGATAATTTGGAGGCATACATAAGAGCCCACGATGTACAAAAAAAGTCTCTTGGAACCATATGCTAAACCAAACAGGAAGTCTGACATTTTGATTTGTCTGACATTTTGATTTACTTTGGTATTTGCAGTTGTACGAAGCAGCTAGAGCTACGAAAATTTGTAGACATATGTAACAGTCCAGGATGTACAAAAAAGTCTCTTGGTGCCATGTGCTAAACCCAACATGAAGTCCCGCAGGGGCCGGGCATCACATTTTGAGCTAAAAAACTCCTCTTTAACGAAGCATTCCCGGTTGTACGTTTCACCTAGCGCTATGATAATTTGCAGGCATACATAAGAGCCCACGATGTACAAAAAAAGTCTCTTGGAACCATGTGCTAAACCAAACTGGAAGTCCGACATTTTGATTTACGATGGGATTTGTTGCCATTTTTTGTGGCCTTTTTCAGGGGTCATATTTTAACGAACTCCTCCTACAAAATTCTTCCGACTGTCTTCAAACTTTGTGTGTTTCATCTTAAGATGTTTAAGATGCAAAGTTATCGAAAGTTTTTTATTTTGTCACACGCTGTTGCCATAGCAATGCATTGTTTGCCAAGTTCTGCTTTTTTTTTTTTTTTATCTATACATGTGTGAAAACTCATGAAACTTTGCACACACATCAGCCTTGTCATGAACAAGAATTTATAGAGATTTATTGTGCAATTTGCAAAAAATAGCGCCCTCTAGACATTTTTATGAAGCATTTCCGATTTTATGATTATGCTAGATTTATGAAAATTAGGACAGACCCCTATCAGCCTAAGACCTACAAAAAAGTATTATGTAGCCATTTGCCAAACCAAAGAGGAAGTCCGCTATTTTGATTTTATTTGGGGAATTATACATCATTTTTGGCCTTTTTCATTAAACTTTGCACAGACAAGGCATGGAAAAAACTAACATTTTAAATGGTCCTTTTTCCATGTAACAGTACCCCAACGTTCCAGTACCCTGACGTGCAAATAACCCAACGTTGTGCTCAATAGCGCCCTCTATGCATTTTTATGGAGCATTTCCAATTGTATGATTCAAGCGATACACAACTAAAGATGACTTGACCTAGATTTGTGAAAACCGAGAGGCATACCTATTAGCTTAAGACCTACAAAAAGTATTCTGTAGCCGTATGCTAAACCTAAAAGGAAGTCCGTCATTTTGAATTTATTTTGGGAATTGCACACCATCTTTGGCCTTTTGATAAAACTTTGCACACACAAGGCTTGTCAAAAACATTTTAGATGGTCCTTGTCCTATTTGACAGTACCCCAACGTACCAGTACCCCGACGTGCAAGTACCCCAACGTGGCCCAGGTTGCGAGGGCCCTTCATAGCTGCTCGCAGCTCTAGTTATTATTATTATTCTTCTCCGCAAACAATCGCATTTTTGAGACACTAAACGTGAACGAAAACTCACCAAACTTTACACGCACATCAGGCCTGGCGAAAAATTTGATATTTTAAAGTCGCCATACATGATAACAGAAAAATGGCTCTGTAGCGCCACCTACATAGGTTTAACGGATCCCTGTCCCGCTACGATTGTCCTATGGCTCCGAAAATTGTGTGGCACCTGTAGCACATCCAGATGAACAAAAACCTCTTTGATATGTGTACCCTAAAATAGACAGGAAGTGAGGTATGAGTATTTAAATGTCCAATTTTGGCCCATTTTTGCACATTTACAGGGGTCATACTTTTGCCCGCTTCTCCTACACGGTTAACCCGATTGACTTAAAACTTGGGCTGTACCATCTCAACACCTGGGACAACATCATGGTAAAAAATCTAAAGTTTTTGACATACTATATGACGGTGGCGGGGCATCAAATTTACAGTTTCAAAATTCTTACTTAACGAAGCATTGCCGGTGGTATGTTTAATCTAGAGCTACGAAAATTGGTACACATATGTAACAGACTATGATCTACAAAAAAGCCTGTTGGTGCCATATGCTAAACCTAACAGGAAGTCCGCCAGAGGCGAGGCATCAAATTTTGTGTTTCAAAATTCTTACTTAATGAAGCATTCCCGGCTGTACATTTCACCTAGAGTTACCAACATTTTAAGACATATGTAACAGCCCTCAAGGTACAAAAAACTCTTTTTGAACCATATGCTAAACCGAACAGGAAGTCCGCCATTTTGATTTACTTTGGAACGTGTTGCCATTTTTTTGGCCATTTCATAGGGGTCTTATTTTAACGAACTCCTCCTACAGAGTTTATCCGATCATCTCCAAACTTGGTGTGATTCATCTTAAGATGTTGAAGATGAAAAGTTATTGAAAGCTTTTTATTTCGTCGCACGCTTTTGCCGTAGCATGCACAGTTTGCAAAGGAAAAAATTCCTTCTTAATGAAGCATTCCCAGTTGTACGAAGCAGCTAGAGCTCCGAAAATTTGGAGACACATGTAACAGCCCACGATGTACAAAAAAGTCTTGGTGCCATGTGCTAAACCCAACAGGAAGTCCCGTAGGGGCCGGGCATCACATTTTGAGCTAAAAACTCCTCTTTAACGAAGCATTCCCGGTTGTACGTTTCACCTAGCGCTATGATAATTTAGAGGCATACATAAGAGTAGAGATAGACCGATATGCTTTTTTCAGGGCCGATACCGATTCCGATTATCGGTAGTCAAGGAGGCAGATAACCGATATTTGAAGCCGATATTCATTTGCAGTAAAAGTTAAAATGTTGGCACCAAATTTTTGAATAATGCAAACCCTAACAGTTCTTTACAATGGATTCTCACACTGCACTTTTCATTTTACATCCTTCTATCTGCAATAAGACGTTGGTGGCGGGGGGAGTTAAATGTGGGGCCAATGTGACATTACCTTTTATAGCATTTGGGATACTTGTAGTTTTATTCTATAAATGTTATATTTTTATATTTTGAAGTAATAGGAGGAACCCTGTCATTCAAAATGTGCATCAGCTGTGGCATTACTTATTACTACAGCAAAAAAAATTAAAAAATTCCATGAGAAAAACTATTCATCCCTGAACACCATACAGTTCTTGTAGACCTTATTATGATTATTGTTATTGTTACCATATAGACAGTTTTGATAAGCTGAGGATCTTAAATCGAGAACAGCAATATCATGCTACTCCTCTCTACAAGAGAACTGTCAAAAGACACTTCATCATGTAATTTACTGCCACTTAGGATGCCCCAATCAACGCAGAAAAAGGTAGAGTAAAATAACTTGGTTATAATAATAGTAAGAATAACTTGGTTAAACAGACATTGTTGCGGTGGACCGCTGCCAGTTTCTGCTGTTTAATGTGTTTTACACTTATAGACACGTGTGTGTATATGGGCACACTATTCTCTCACTACTGTACTGTACTGTATCACTTAATGGCACAGATGTACTTGTCTAAATAATAACTGGGCTGCAACATTGCTAATTCACATTAACAAGCACTATCTTAGCTGTCCACATGAATAGTTACTAACACACGAGAAAGTTATACAACACACCAAACATGAGCTCATTATTCAAAGTATGATGCACGTAACGAAATTACATCACTGAACATTAATTGCAGCCGTGTACGGCCGTAGATGTTACATATTAGTGGCATCCATTGAGAGGATAATGTCCCAACTGACGGCAGACATGACGTGAAAAGAGAGACAAAACGAGCAAATAAGCACACTATACTTTAGTGCACTTCTCTACTAATGCCAAACATATGGAAGAGAACACGTTCATGTAGTTAAACGGTGTTTGAGACACTTAATTTGTTACGGAGCGGACTTTAACGAGGTGCACAACGAGCTGTCAATCAAATCGACGTCGAAGCTTAAGGCACACAATGGCAAACCAGTGCGACAAATAAACACAATATAAAGTAACTAAACGCTATTTAGTGTCACTGTGGCATCTAACTGCATAATAACCGCTATGCAACAAGTAGTGGACGTGACCCAGAATGCAATGTGTGCGTCACGAGAGGTAAATATAATGACATTACTCTACTCTTAACATGGAACTAGACAATATAATAATGACAACTGTTAATATTTGGAACCTTTCTAACAAACATTATTTACTTAATTAAGTGAAAATGTGTGTGATTCCCTCCCCGAGTAGTTCAAGTAGCGAATTAGCTACTGGGTGTTAGCCTCCATGCTAAGCTGAACACACCACTGTTAGCTAGTGGGGATTCAATGCAAGGCAATGCAGCTCCATTCATATAGTGCATTTAATACACAACATAATTCAATGTGTTTAGCTTATCATGGTGAAAAGTTCAGCGGAGTCTCTTCTCTTTTAACTTACCTTCGAAGCATGTGTCTCACGTTGTAGGTGCGTGTGTGACCGTCTACTGTGATACACGGCATACACTACTGATTGGTTCTGGCTCTTGCACGGCTAACCAATCAAATGCTGCTATGGGCGTTACGTTGCTGGAGTTGGACTCCATAACAGACAGAGACGCTCTGGGCTGCATTCGAAGCGAAAAGACAGAGTTTTAAATGGATCGCTCATATCGGCCGTCAGATTAATAAAACAGACCGATACCGATATGTACCAATATGTCAAATATCGGCCCCGATTATCGGTCCGGCCGATTATCGGTCTATCTCTACATAAGAGCCCACGATGTACAAAAAAGTCTCTTGGAACCATCTGCTAAACCAAACAGGAAGTCCGCCATTTTGATTTACGTTGGGATTTGTAGCCATTTTTTGTGGCCTTTTTTAGGGGTCATATTTTAACGAACTCCTCCTACAAAATTTATCCGACTGTCTTTAAACTTGGTGTGCTTCATCTTAAGATGTTTAAGATGCAAAGTTATCGAAAGTTATTTATTTTGTCGCACGCCATTGTCATGGCGATGCATTGTTTGCCAAGTAAAATGCTGCTTTTTTTTTGGTCTAAACATGTGCAAAAACTCATGAAACTTTACACACACATCAGGCTTGTCATAAGCATGAATATTTTAGAGATTTCTTATTCAATTTGCAATACATGGTTCAATAGCGCCCTCTAGACATTTTTATGAAGCTTTTGCGAATGTTTTGTATTTTATGATTCAGCTAGATTTGTAAAAATTGGGATACCTATCAGCCTAAGACTTACAAAAAGGTTTCTAAAGCCATATGCTGAATCAAACAGGAAGTCTGCCATTTTGATTTACTTTGGTATTTGTAGCCATTTTTTGGGGCCTTTTATAGGGGTCATATTTTCAACAGAACTTATCAGATCGTCTTCATTCTTTGGCGTGTTTCATCTTAAGATATTTAAGACGAAAAGTTATTGAATTTTTTTATTTTGTCACATGCCTTTGCTGTAGCCATGCATTGTTTGTGAAGAAAAATGCTTCTTTGAGAGTCTAAATATGGGCGAAAACTCACAAAATTTTGCACACACACCAGACCTGTCTGGAACATGAATATTTTATTTAGATATTTGTTGTGCAATTTGTAATAAATGGCTCAATAGCGCCCTTTAGACATTTTTATGAAGTCTTTCCGTTTATATGATTCAGCTAGATGTGTGAATATTGGCAGGCATGCCGAATATATTCAAAAAGTATTCTATATAGCCATGTGCCAATCCATTTTGATTTTATTTTGTTAATTGTGCATCATTTTTGGCCTTTCCATGAAACTTTACAAACACAAAGCATGGCAAAAACGTTTACAATTTAGATGGTTTCCTATTTGACAGTACCCCAACATGCCAGTACCCCGACGTGCAAATACCCCAACGTGGCCCGGGTGTTGCGAGGGCCCTTTATAGCTGCTCGCAGCTCTAGTTAGGGCCCGAGCAGCGACCACTGCGAGGTCCCTATTGTTCCTGAAGGAATTCTTATTATTATTAGGGCCCGAGCAGCGACCGCTGCGAGGTCCCTATTGTTTTTGTAAAAATTATTATTATTAGGGCCCGAGCAGCGACCGCTGCGAGGTCCCTATTGTTTTTGTAAAAATTATTATTAGGGCCCGAGCAGCGACCACTGAATTATCGAATTATTATTATTATTATTATTATTCTTGTCCGTAAACGATCGCATTTTTGAGGACCTAAACATTCACGAAAACTCACCAAACTTTGCACACTCCTCAGGCCCGGCGAAAAATTTTATATTATGAAGTTGTCATAACAACGCGACTCTATAGCGCACCCTAGCGTATAAAAATAAAAACCAAGCCTGGCACGTTTGAGCTAGAGCAACGAAAATTGGCAGGCACGTGTAGCACCCCGAGACGCACAAAAAAAGTCTATTGGGACCATGTAGCTAAAATGTACAGGAAATGAGCTATGAATTTTTTTATGTCCAATTTTGGCCTATTTTGGCACATTCACTGTGGTCATGCTTTTTCCCCCTCTGCAAACATTTTTCATCCAATTGACATCAAACTTGGCATTTATCATCTCAAGACCTGAGAGAACAACTGGGCAAAAAGTCTTGCCTTTTCGAAATACTATATGATGGGGGCGGGGCATCAAATATTGTCTTTAAAATTTCATTTGTCCAGAAAGAGCAAATGCTTAATAACCCCTATGTTCAAACTCCAAAAAATCTCAAACTTCTCAGGCAACGTAATAGTCACGGCCTGAAAACATCATATGATAAAATTCAATTATACATATAGCGCCACCTAGTGGTAACAATAAATGTCATACTTTACGTTTTTAGCTACTGCGCTGAGCTCGTTGAAGGGATCCAGTTGAAAGTTGGTCAGAAAACCCTTAAGATGTTGATCATGCCCCACACCGAATATTGTAACTTTTCGCCAAAGGGCGTGGCCGCTACGGTGCCGCAAAGTCTGAAGATTTTTCGTGACAATAAAAGCTGCATGAACTTGACCGAGATGATCCTATCTTCTCAAAATTTCACACATTTGATGAGAGTCCAGCCCTAAAGACATCTACTAACCTATATTTCATCTTACTTATAGCGCCACCTAGTGGCAATTTTTTTTCTTACGAATTTTCTTGTACATTTTTCTCCAAACACGTTAACTGGACCAACCTCATATTTGCTCAGATGAGGGTTTCGGCCTTCATGATGTCACAACACGAAGTTTGTAAGTTTTCGCGAATCGCTGTGGGCGTGGCTAAGCACTGTTCGCCAAGAAAACAACGCCAGTTTTGATGGTCTAAACATGCGCAGAAACTCATGAAACTTGGCACACACATCTGGCCTGGCAAAATGAGCAATATATTATCATGTATTGTCCTATTTTTACAAAAATGACTCAATAGCGCCCCCTAGAAATTTTTAACGAAGCAGCCCCGATTGTACGTTTAAGCAAGATCTACGAAAATTTTTAGGTGTATGAGGGAGCCAAAGACCTACAAAAAAAGTCTCTTGGACCCATATGCTAAAATGAACAGGAAGTGAGCTACGAATTTTTGAATGTCCAATTTTTGACGATTTTTGCACATTTTCAGAGGGCATACTTTTGCCCACTTCTCCTACACGTTTTATCCGACTGACTTATGACTTGACCTGGACCATGCCAAGACCTGAGCCAACAACAGACGGAAAAATCTTGACTTTTGGAAATACTATATGATGAGGGCGGGGCATCAAAATGTGTGTTTCGCACTGAAAAAGGATATGCTTAATAACTCCCCGATACATGCTCCAAAAAATCCCAAACTTGACATGTATGTTTATCGTCAAGGCCTGAAGGTATCTCTATGACAACATTCAGTTATATATGCAGCGCCACCTAGCCCTTGAGGCATGAAAAAAAAATACCCCACTTACGGGATTTTGTACAAAAAATTTAAACTCATTCTAAGTGTGATAACTAAGTCATTTAGGAATATTCTTTTAGTTTCCACCACTCAAAATGTTCACTGGCATCAGACTTATCCAAACATATATATATTTTTATTTATTTTTGATAGCCTCTATGGACATTAAAAGCAATATCGTGAATGAAGGCTATGCTTAATAACTCCCAGGTACATGCTCCAAAAAATCCCATACTTGAAATGTAAATTTATAGTCAAGGCCTGAAGGTATCTCTATGACAAAATTCAGTTATAAATAGAGCGCCACCTAGTCCTTGAGGCATAAAAAAAAAATGCCTCACTTACGGTATTTTTGCAAAAATTGTAAACTCATTGTAAGTGTGATAACTAAGTCATTTATGAATATTCTTTTACTTCCCACCACTCAATATGTTCACTGGTATCAGACCGATCCAAACATATGTATTTTTTATTTAGTTTTATTTATTTTTTGATCGCCTCTATGGACAATAAAAGCAACATTGTGCAATGAGTACGAGCGATGATGTGTGTATATATACTTTTACGAAAAATACCAATCAGGGCAACTCATTGCCTAAAAATTAAAAATAAGACGCTGATTTTTGCAGATCTTAACAATCACCAAAACCCATTGAGCTTGACACTCATCACATCTGGCAAAAAAAAAAAAAAATCCACATGTTTATCATGCCATTTTCAAAGAAATTCTGCTTCCAATGTGCCAGTACCCCAATGTGCAAGTTCCCCAACGTGCAAGTACCCCAACGTGGCCCGGGCTGCGAGGGCCCTTTATAGCTGCTCGCAGCTCTAGTTATTATTAGGGCCAGAGCAGCGGCAGCGGCGGTGCCGCTGTGAGGCCCTATTGTTTTTGTAGGAATTCTTCTTATTAGGGCCCGAGCAGCGACCGCTGCGAGGTCCCTATTGTTCCTGAAGGAATTCTTATTCTTATTAGGGCCCGAGCAGCGACCGCTGCGAGGTCCCTATTGTTCCTGAAGGAATTCTTATTATTAGGGCCCGAGCAGCGGCGGCGGCGGTGCCGCTGCGAGGCCCTATTGTTTTTGTAGGAATTCTTATTATTATTAGGGCCCGAGCAGCGGCGGCGGCGGTGCCGCTGCGAGGCCCTATTGTTTTTGTAGGAATTCTTATTATTATTATTAGGGCCCGAGCAGCGACCGCTGCGAGGTCCCTATTGTTCCTGAAGGAATTCTTATTATTATTCTTCTTCTTCTTTTTCTTTGTTATTATTCTTTTCCGCAAACAACCACATTTTTGAGGCACTAAACATGAACGAAAACTCACCAAACTTTACACGGAGATCGGGCCTGGCGAAAAATTTGATATTTTAAAGTCGCCATACATGATACATGAAAAATGGCTCTGTAGCGCCACCTACATAGGTTTAACGGATCCCTGTCCCGCTACGATTGTCCTATGGCTACGAAAATTGTGTGGCACCTGTAGCACATCCAGATGAACAAAAACCTCTTTGATATGTGTACCCTAAAATAGACAGGAAGTGAGGTATGAGTATTTGAATGTCCAATTTTGGCCCATTTTTGCACATTTACAGGGGTCATACTTTTGCCCGCTTCTCCTACACGGTTAACCCGATTGACTTCAAACTTGGGCTGTACCATCTCAACACCTGGGACAACATCATGGTAAAAAATCTAAAGTTTTTGACATACTATATGACGGTGGCGGGGCATCAAATTTACAGTTTCAAAATTCTTACTTAACAAAGCATTGCCGTGGTACGTTTAATTGAGAGCCACGAAAATTGGTACACATATGTAACAGACTATGATCTACAAAAAACTCTTTTTGAACCATATGCTAAACCTAACAGGAAGTCCGCCAGAGGCGAGGCATCAAATTTTGTGTTTCAAAATTCTTATTTAATGAAGCATTCCCGGCTGTACATTTCACCTAGAGTTACCAACATTTGAAGACATATGTAACAGCCCTCAAGGTACAAAAAACTCTTTTTGAACCATATGCTAAACCGAACAGGAAGTCCGCCATTTTGATTTACTTTGGAACGTGTTGCCATTTTTTGGGCCATTTCATAGGGGTCTTATTTTAACGAACTCCTCCTACAGAGTTTATCCGATCATCTCCAAACTTGGTGTGATTCATCTTAAATTGTTGAAGATGAAAAGTTATTGAAAGCTTTTTATTTCGTCGCACGCTATTGCCGTGGCATGCACAGTTTGCAAAGGAAAAAATTCCCTCTTAATGAAGCATTCACAGTTATACGAAGCAGCTCGAGCTACGAAAATTTGGAGACAAATTTAACAGCCCACAATGTACAAAAAAGTCTATTGGTGCCATGTGCTAAACCCAACAGGAAGTCCCGTAAGGGCCGGTCATCACATTTTGAGGTAAAAAACTCCTCTTTAACGAAGCATTCCCGGTTGTACGTTTCACCTAGCGCTATGATAATTTAGAGGCATACATAAGAGCCCACGATGTACAAAATAGTCTCTTGGAACCATCTTCCAAAACAAACAGGAAGTCCGCCATTTTGATTTACGTTGGGATTTGTAGCCATTTTTTGTGGCCTTTTTTAGGGGTCATATTTTAACGAATTCCTCCTACAAAATTTATCCGACTGTCTTCAAACTTGGTGTGCTTCATCTTAAGATGTTTAAGATACAAAGTTATCGAAAGTTATTTATTTTGTCCCACACCGTTTCATGGCGATGCATTGTTTGCCAAGTAAAATGCTGCTTTTTTTTTTGGTCTAAACATGTGCAAAAACTCATGAAACTTTACACACACATCAGGCTTGTCATAAGCATGAATATTTTAGAGATTTCTTATTAAATTTGCAATAAATGCTTCAATAGCGCCCTCTAGACATTTTTATGAAGTCTTTCCGATTATATGATTCAGCTAGATGTGTGAATATTGGCAGGCATGCCTAATATATTCAAAAAGTATTCTATATAGCCATGTGCCAATCCATTTTGATTTTATTTTGTTAATTGTGCATCATTTTTGGCCTTTCCATGAAACTTTACAAACACAAAGCATGGCAAAAACGTTTAAAATTTAGATGGTTTCCTATTTGACAGTACCCCAGCATGCCAGTACCCCGACGTGCAAATACCCCAACGTGGCCCGGGTTGCGAGGGCCCTTTATAGCTGCTCGCAGCTCTAGTTATTATTATTATTCTTATTATTATTCTTCTCCGCAAACGATCACATTTTTGAGACACTAAACGTGACCGAAAACTCACCAAACTTTACACGCACATCAGGCCTGGCGAAAAATTTGATATTTTAAAGTCGCCATACATGATAACAGAAAAATGGCTCCTTAGCGCCCCCTACATAGGTTAAACGGATCCCTGTCCCGCTATGATTGTCCGACGGCTATGAAAATTGTGTGGCGCCTGTAGCACATCCCAATGAACAAAAACCTCTTTGAAGTGTGTACCCTAAAATAGACAGAAAGTGAGGTATGAGTATTTAAATGTCCAATTTTTGCCAATTTTTGCACATTTACAGGGGTCATACTTTTGCCCGCTTCTCCTACACGGTTAACCCGATTGACTTCAAACTTGGGATGGACCATCTCAACACCTGGGACAACATCATTGTGAAAAATGAAAAGTTTTTGATATAATATATGACGGCGGCGGCGCATCAAATTTAGAGTTTAAAAATTCTTACTTCACGAGGCATTGCCGGTTGTACGTTTAATCTAGAGCTACGAAAATTGGTACACATATGTAACAGACTATGACCTACAAAAAACTCTTTTTGAACCATATGCTAAACCTAACAGGAAGTCCACCATTTTGATTTATTTTGGAACGTGTTGCCATTTTTTTGGCCATTTCATTGGGGCCTTATTTTAACGAACTCCTCCTACAGTGTTTATCCGATCATCTTCAAACTTGGTGTGATTCATCTTAAGATGTTGAAGATGAAAAGTTATTGAAAGCTTTGTATTTCGTCGGACGCTGTTGTCATGGCATGCACTGTTTGCAAAGGAAAAAAAATATCCTTAAAGAAGCATTGCCAGTTGTACGAAGCAGCTAGAGCTACGAAAATTTGTAGACATATGTAACAGCCCAAGATGTACAAAAAAGTCTCTTGGTGCCCTGTGCTAAACCCAACAGGAAGTCCCCCAGGGGCCGGGCATCACATTTTGAGCTAAAAAAAACTCCTCTTTAACAAAGCATACCCGGCTGTACGTTTCACCTAGAGTTACCAAAATTTGTAGAGGTATATAACAGCCCTCGAGGTACAAAAAACTCTTTTTGAACCATATGCTAAACCTAACAGGACGTCCGCCATTTTGATTTACTTTGGAATGTGTTGCCATTTTTTTTGCCCATTTCATAGGGGTCATATTTTAACAAACTCCTCCTACAGAGTTTATCCGATCATCTTCAAACTTGGTGTGATTCATCTTAAGATGTTGAAAATGAAAAGTTATTGAAAGTTTTTTATTTCATCACACGCTGTTATTGTGGCATGCACTTTTTGCAAAGGAAAAAAATCCTTCTTAATGAAGCATTCCCAGTTGTACGAAGCAGCTAGAGCGACGAAAAATTGTAGACATATGTAACAGCCCAGGATGTACAAAAATGTCTCTTGGTGCCATGTGCTAAACGCAACAGGAAGTCCCCCAGGGGCCGGGCATCACATTTTGAGCTAAAAAAAACTCCTCTTTAACGAAGCATTCTCGGTTGTACGTTTCACCTAGCGCTATGATAATTTGCAGGCATACATAAGAGCCCACGATGTACAAAAAAGTCTCTTGGAACCATGTGCTAAACCAAACAGGAAGTCCGCCATTTTGATTTATGATGGGATTTGTTGCCATTTTTTGTGGCCTTTTTCAGGGGTCATATTTTAACGAACCCCTCCTATAAAACTTATCCGACTGTCTTCAAACTTGGTATGTTTCATCTTAAGATGTTTAAGATGCAAAGTAATCGAAAGTTTTTTATTTTGTCACACGCTGTTGACATAGCAATGCATCGAATTGCACACCATATTTTGCGTTTTGATTAAACAGACAAAGCATTCCCGGTTGTACGTTTCACCTAAAGCTATGATAATTTGCAGGCAAACATAAGAGCTCAGGATGTACAAAAAAAGTCTCTTGGAGCCATATGCTAAACCAATCAGGAAGTCCACCATTTTGATTTACGTTTGGATTTGTAGCCATTTTTTGTGGCCTTTTTTAGGGGTCATATTTTAACGAACTCCTCCTACAAAATTTATCCGACTGTCTTTAAACTTGGTGTGCTTCATCTTAAGATGTTTAAGATGCACAGTTATCGAAAGTTATTTATTTTGTCGCACGCCGTTGTCATGGCGATGCATTGTTTGCCAAGTAAAATGCTGCTTTTTTGTTTTGGTCTAAACATGTGAAAAAACTCATGAAAATTTACACACACATCAGGCTTGTCATCAGCATGAATATTTTAGAGATTTCTTATTCAATTTGCAATAAATGGTTCAATAGCGCCCGCTTTTGCAAATGTTTTGTGTTTTATGATTCAGATACATTTGTAAAAATTGGGATACCTATCAGCCTAAGACTTACAAAAGGTTTCTAAAGCCATATGCTGAATCAAAAAGGAAGTCTGCCATTTTGATTTACTTTGGTATTTGTAGCCATTTTTTGGGGCCTTTTATAGGGGTCATATTTTCAACAGAACTTATCAGATCGTCTTCATTCTTTGGCGTGTTTCATCTTAAGATATTTAAGATGAAAAGTTATTTAATTTTTTTATTTTGTCACACTCCTTTGCTGTAGCCATGCATTGTTTGTGAAGAAAAATGCTTTTTTGAGAGTCTAAATATGGGTGAAAACTCACAAAACTTTGCACACACACCAGACCTGTCTGGAACATGAATATTTTATTTAGAGATTTGTTGTGCAATTTGTAATAAATGGCTCAATAGCGCCCTCTAGACATTTTTATGAAGTCTTTCCGATTATATGATTCAGCTAGATGTGTGAATATTGGCAGGCATGCCGAATATATTCAAAAAGTATTCTATATAGCCATGTGCCAATCCATTTTGATTTTATTTTGTTAATTGTGCATCGTTTTTGGCCTTTCCATGAAACTTTAAAAACACAAAGCATGGCAAAAACGTTTACAATTTAGATGGTTTCCTATTTGACAGTACCCCAACATGCCAGTACCCCGACGTGCAAATACCCCAACGTGGCCCGGGTTGCGAGGGCCCTTTATAGCTGCTCGCAGCTCTAGTTAGGGCCCGAGCAGCGGCGGCGGCGGTGCCGCTGCGAGGCCCTATTGTTTTTGTAGGAATTCTTCTTATTATTATTATTCTTATTATTATTATTCTCCGCAAACAATCGCATTTTTGAGACACTAAACGTGACCGAAAACTCACCAAACTTTACACGCACGTCAGGCCTGGCGAAAAATTTGATATTTTAAAGTCGCCATACATGATAACAGAAAAATGGCTCCTTAGCGCCCCCTACATAGGTTAAACGGATCCCTGTCCCGCTACGATTGTCCGACGGCTATGAAAATTGTGTGGCACCTGTAGCACATCCCAATGAACAAAAACCTCTTTGAAGTGTGTACCCTAAAATAGACAGAAAGTGAGGTATGAGTATTTAAATGTCCAATTTTTGCCAATTTTTGCACATTTACAGGGGTCATACTTTTGCCCGCTTCTCCTACACGGTTAACCCGATTGACTTAAAACTTGGGATGTACCATCTCAACACCTGGGACAACATCATTGTGAAAAATCTAAAGTTTTTGATATACTATATGACGGCGGCGGCGCATCAAATTTAGAGTTTAAAAATTCTTACTTCACGAAGCATTGCCGGTTGTACGTTTAATCTAGAGCTACGAAAATTGGTACACATATGTAACAGGCTATGACCTACAAAAAACTCTTTTTGAACCATATGCTAAACCTAACAGGAAGTCCACCATTTTGATTTATTTTGGAACGTGTTGCAATTTTTTTGGCCATTTCATTGGGGTCTTATTTTAACGAACTCCTCCTACAGTGTTTATCCGATCATCTTCAAACTTGGTGTGATTCATCTTAAGATGTTGAAGATGAAAAGTTATTGAAAGCTTTGTATTTCGTCGCACGCTGTTGTCATGGAATGCACTGTTTTTAAAGGAAAAAAAATATCCTTAAAGAAGCATTCCCATTTGTACGAAGCAGCTAGAGCTATGAAAATTTGTAGACATATGTAACAGCCCAAGATGTACAAAAAAGTCTCTTGGTGCCCTGTGCTAAACCCAACAGGAAGTCCCCCAGGGGCCGGGCATCACATTTTGAGCTAAAAAACTCCTCTTTTACAAAGCATACCCGGCTGTACGTTTCACATAGAGTTACCAACATTTGTAGAGGTATATAACAGCCCTCGATGTACAAAAAACTCTTTTTGAACCATATGCTAAACCTAACAGGACGTCCGCCATTTTGATTTACTTTGGAATGTGTTGCCATTTTTTTTGGCCATTTCATAGGGGTCATATTTTAACAAACTCCTCCTACAGAGTTTATCCGATCATCTTCAAACTTGGTGTGATTCATCTTAAGATGTTGAAAATGAAAAGCTATTGAAAGTTTTTTATTTCGTCACACGCTGTTGTCGTGGCATGCACTTTTTGCAAAGGAAAAAAATCCTTCTTAATGAAGCATTCCCAGTTGTACGAAGCAGCTAGAGCGACGAAAAATTGTAGACATATGTAACAGCCCAGGATGTACAAAAAAGTCTCTTGGTGCCATGTGCTAAACCCAACAGGAAGTCCCCCAGGGGCCGGGCATCACATTTTGAGCTAAAAAACTCCTCTTTAACGAAGCATTCCCGGTTGTATGTTTCACCTAGCGCTATGATAATTTGCAAGCATACATAAGAGCCCATGATGTACAAAAAAGTCTCTTGGAACCATGTGCTAAACCAAACAGGAAGTCTGCCATTTTGATTTATGATGGGATTTGTTGCCATTTTTTGTGGCCTTTTTCAGGGGTCATATTTTAACGAACCCCTCCTACAAAATTTATCCGACTGTCTTCAAACTTGGTGTGTTTCATCTTAAAATGTTTAAGATGCAAAGTAATTGAAAGTTTTTTATTTTGTAACATGCTGTTGCCATAGCAATGCATTGTTTGTCAAGTGCTGCTTTTTTTTTTTTTTATACACATGAAAACTCATGAAACTTTGCAAACACATCAGACTTGTCATGAACATGAATTTTCAGAGATTTATTGTGCAATTTGCAATAAATAGCGCCCTCTAGACATTTTTATGAAGCATTTCCGATTGTATGATTATGCTAGACCTACAAAAAAGTATTATGTAGCCATTTGCCAAACCAAAGAGGAAGTCCGCTATTTTGATTTTATTTTGGGAATTATACATCATTTTTGGCCTTTTTCATTAAACTTTGCACAGACAAGGCATGGAAAAAACTAACATTTTAAATGGTCCTTGTTCCATGTAACAGTACTCCAACGTGCCAGTACCCTGACGTGCAAGTAACCCAACGTTGTGCTCAATAGCGCCCTCTATGCATTTTTATGGAGCATTTCCAATTGTATGATTCAAGCGATACACAACTAAAGATGACTTGACCTAGATTTGTGAAAACTGGGAGGCATACCTATTAGCTTAAGACCTACAAAAAGTATTCTGTAGCCGTATGCTAAACCTAAAAGGAAGTCCGCCATTTTGAATTTATTTTGGGAATTGCGCACCATATTTTGCGTTTTGATTAAACTTTGCACACACAAGGCTTGTCAAAAACATTTTAGATGGTCCTTGTCCTATTTGACAGTACCCCAACGTGCCAGTACCCCGACGTGCAAGTACCCCAACGTGGCCCGGGTTGCGAGGGCCCTTTATAGCTGCTCGCAGCTCTAGTTATTATTATTATTCTTATTATTATTATTCTCCGCAAACGATCACATTTTTGAGACACTAAACGTGACCGAAAACTCACCAAACTTTACACGCACATCAGGCCTGGCGAAAAATTTGATATTTTAAAGTCGCCATACATGATAACAGAAAAATGGCTCCTTAGCGCCCCCTACATAGGTTAAACGGATCCCTGTCCCGCTACGATTGTCTGACGGCTATGAAAATTGTGTGGCACCTGTAGCACATCCCAATGAACAAAAACCTCTTTGAAGTGTGTACCCTAAAATAGACAGAAAGTGAGGTATGAGTATTTAAATGTCCAATTTTTGCCAATTTTTGCACATTTACAGGGGTCATACTTTTGCCCGCTTCTCCTACACGGTTAACCCGATTGACTTCAAACTTGGGCTGTACCATCTCAACACCTGGGACAACATCATGGTAAAAAATCTAAAGTTTTTGACATACTATATGACGGTGGCGGGGCATCAAATTTACAGTTTCAAAATTCTTACTTAACAAAGCATTGCCGTGGTACGTTTAATTGAGAGCCACGAAAATTGGTACACATATGTAACAGACTATGATCTACAAAAAACTCTTTTTGAACCATATGCTAAACCTAACAGGAAGTCCGCCAGAGGCGAGGCATCAAATTTTGTGTTTCAAAATTCTTATTTAATGAAGCATTCCCGGCTGTACATTTCACCTAGAGTTACCAACATTTGAAGACATATGTAACAGCCCTCAAGGTACAAAAAACTCTTTTTGAACCATATGCTAAACCGAACAGGAAGTCCGCCATTTTGATTTACTTTGGAACGTGTTGCCATTTTTTGGGCCATTTCATAGGGGTCTTATTTTAACGAACTCCTCCTACAGAGTTTATCCGATCATCTCCAAACTTGGTGTGATTCATCTTAAAATGTTGAAGATGAAAAGTTATTGAAAGCTTTTTATTTCGACGCACGCTGTTGCCGTGGCATGCACAGTTTGCAAAGGAAAAAATTCCCTCTTAATGAAGCATTCACAGTTGTACGAAGCAGCTAGAGCTACGAAAATTTGGAGACAAATTTAACAGCCCACAATGTACAAAAAAAGTCTCTTGGTGCCATGTGCTAAACCCAACAGGAAGTCCCGTAAGGGCCGGTCATCTCATTTTGAGGTAAAAAACTCCTCTTTAACGAAGCATTCCCGGTTGTACGTTTCACCTAGCGCTATGATAATTTAGAGGCATACATAAGAGCCCACGATGTACAAAATAGTCTCTTGGAACCATCTTCCAAAACAAACAGGAAGTCCGCCATTTTGATTTACGTTGGGATTTGTAGCCATTTTTTGTGGCCTTTTTTAGGGGTCATATTTTAACGAACTCCTCCTACAAAATTTATCCGACTGTCTTCAAACTTGGTGTGCTTCATCTTAAGATGTTTAAGATACAAAGTTATCGAAAGTTATTTATTTTGTCCCACGCCGTTTCATGGCGATGCATTGTTTGCCAAGTAAAATGCTGCTTTTTTTTTTGGTCTAAACATGTGCAAAAACTCATGAAACTTTACACACACATCAGGCTTGTCATAAGCATGAATATTTCAGAGATTTCTTATTAAATTTGCAATAAATGCTTCAATAGCACCCTCTAGACATTTTTATGAAGTCTTTCCGATTATATGATTCAGCTAGATGTGTGAATATTGGCAGGCATGCCTAATATATTCAAAAAGTATTCTATATAGCCATGTGCCAATCCATTTTGATTTTATTTTGTTAATTGTGCATCATTTTTGGCCTTCCATGAAACTTTGCAAACACAAAGCATGTCTAAACATTTACAATTTAGACGGTTTCCTATGAAACAGTACCCCAATATGCCAGTACCCCGACGTGCAAATACCCCAACGTGGCCCGGGTTGCGAGGGCCCTTTATAGCTGCTCGCAGCTCTAGTTATTATTCTTATTATTATTCTTCTCCGCAAACGATCACATTTTTGAGACACTAAACGTGACCGAAAACTCACCAAACTTTACACGCACATCAGGCCTGGCGAAAAATTTGATATTTTAAAGTCGCCATACATGATAACAGAAAAATGGCTCCTTAGCGCCCCCTACATAGGTTAAACGGATCCCTGTCCCGCTACGATTGTCCGACGGCTATGAAAATTGTGTGGCACCTGTAGCACATCCCAATGAACAAAAACCTCTTTGAAGTGTGTACCCTAAAATAGACAGAAAGTGAGGTATGAGTATTTAAATGTCCAATTTTTGCACATTTACAGGGGTCATACTTTTGCCCGCTTCTCCTACACGGTTAACCCGATTGACTTCAAACTTGGGATGTACCATCTCAACACCTGGGACAACATCATTGTGAAAAATGAAAAGTTTTTGATATACTATATGACGGCGGCGTCGCATCAAATTTAGAGTTTAAAAATTCTTACTTCACGAGGCATTGCCGGTAGTACGTTTAATCTAGAGCTACGAAAATTGGTACACATATGTAACAGACTATGACCTACAAAAAACTCTTTTTGAACCATATGCTAAACCTAACAGGAAGTCCACCATTTTGATTTATTTTGGAACGTGTTGCCATTTTTTTGGCCATTTCATTGGGGCCTTATTTTAACGAACTCCTCCTACAGTGTTTATCCGATCATCTTCAAACTTGGTGTGATTCATCTTAAGATGTTGAAGATGAAAAGTTATTGAAAGCTTTGTATTTCGTCGCACGCTGTTGTCATGGCATGCACTGTTTGCAAAGGAAAAAAAATATCCTTAAAGAAGCATTGCCAGTTGTACGAAGCAGCTAGAGCTACGAAAATTTGTAGATATATGTAACAGCCCAAGATGTACAAAAAAGTCTCTTGGTGCCCTGTGCTAAACCCAACAGGAAGTCCCCCAGGGGCCGGGCATCACATTTTGAGCTAAAAAAACTCCTCTTTAACAAAGCATACCCGGCTGTACGTTTCACCTAGAGTTACCAAAATTTGTAGAGGTATACAACAGCCCTCGAGGTACAAAAAACTCTTTTTGAACCATATGCTAAACCTAACAGGACGTCCGCCATTTTGATTTACTTTGGAATGTGTTGCCATTTTTTTTGGCCATTTCATAGGGGTCATATTTTAACAAACTCCTCCTACAGAGTTTATCCGATCATCTTCAAACTTGGTGTGATTCATCTTAAGATGTTGAAAATGAAAAGTTATTGAAAGTTTTTTATTTCGTCACACGCTGTTATCGTGGCATGCACCTTTTGCAAAGGAAAAAAATCCTTCTTAATGAAGCATTCCCAGTTGTACGAAGCAGCTAGAGCGACGAAAAATTGTAGACATATGTAACAGCCCAGGATGTACAAAAATGTCTCTTGGTGCCATGTGCTAAACGTAACAGGAAGTCCCCCAGGGGCCGGGCATCACATTTTGAGCTAAAAAAACTCCTCTTTAACGAAGCATTCCCGGTTGTACGTTTCACCTAGCGCTATGATAATTTGCAGGCATACATAAGAGCCCACGATGTACAAAAAAGTCTCTTGGAACCATGTGCTAAACCAAACAGGAAGTCCGGCATTTTGATTTAGGCCTTTTTTAGGGGTCACATTTTAACGAACTCCTACGAAATTTATCCGACTGTCTTCCAACTTGGTGTGTTTCATCTTAAGATGTTTAAGATGCAAAGTTATCGAAAGTTTTTTTTATTTTGTCGCAAGCCGTTGCCATAGCGATGCATTATTTGCCAAGTAAAATGCTGCTTTTTTTTTTTTTTTGTCTAAATGAGCGAAAACTCATGGAACTTTACACACACATCAGACTTGTCATAAACATGAATATTTTAGAGATTTCTTGTGCAATTTGCAATAAATGGCTCAATAGCGCCTTATAGATATTTTTATGAAGCTTTTGGAAATGTATGATTCAGCTAGATTTGTAAAAATTGGGATACCTATCAGCCTAAGACTGACAAAAAAAGTTTCTAAAGCCATATGCTAAACCAAACAGGAAGTCTGCCATTTTGATTTACTTTGCTATTTGTAGCCATTTTTTGGGGCCTTTTATAGGCCTCATATTTTCTACAAAACTTATCAGATCGTCTTCATTCTTTGGCGTGTTTCATCTGAAGATATTTAAGATGAAGTTATTGAAATTGTTTGTCACGCCTTTGCTCTAGCGATGCATTGTTTGCAAAGAAAAATACTTTTTTTTTTGAAAGTCTAAACATGAGCGAAAACTCAAAACTTTGCACACAGATCAGACCTCTCAAGAACATGAATATTTTAGAGATTTGTTGTGCAATTTGTAATAAATGGCTCAATAGCGCCCTCTAGACATTTTTATGAAGTATTTCCGATTATATGATTCAGCTAGATGTGTGAATATTTGGAGGCACACCTATCAGTCTAATACCTACAAAAATTATTCTATAGCCATGTGCCAAACCATTGTGATTTTATTTTGTTAATTGTGCATCATCTTTGGCCTTTCCATGAAACTTTGCAAGCACAAAGCATGGCAAAAACATTTACAATTTAGACGGTTTCCTATGAAACAGTACCCCAACATGCCAGTACCCCGACGTGCAAGTACCCCAACGTGGCCCAGGTTGCGAGGGCCCTTTATAGCTGCTCGCAGCTCTAGTTATTCTTTTTATTTGTTATTTTTCTTTTCCGCAAACAATCACATTTTTGAGACATTAAACGTGAACGAAAACTCACCAAACTTTACACGCAGATCGGGCCTGGCGAAAAATTTGATATTTTAAAGTCGCCATACATGATAACAGAAAAATGGCTCTGTAGCGCCACCTACATAGCTTAAACGGATCCCTGTCCCGCTACGATTCTCCTACGGCTATGAAAATTGTGTGGCACCTGTAGCATATCCAGATGAACAAAAACCTCTTTGATCTGTGTACCCTAAAATAGACAGGAAGTGAGATATGAGTATTTAAATGGCCAATTTTGGCCAATTTTTGCACATTTACTGGGGTCATACTTTTGCCCGCTTCTCCTACATGGTTAATCCGATTGACTTCAAACTTGGGATGCACCATCTCAAGACCTGGGACAACACCATGGTAAAAAATCTTAAGTTTTTGACATACTATATGACGGTGGCGGGGCATCAAATTTACAGTTTCAAAATTCTTACTTAACGAAGCATTGCCGGTGGTACGTTTAACCTAGAGCTATGAAAATTGGTACACATATGTAACAGACTATGATCTACAAAAAAGCCTGTTGGTGCCATATGCTAAACCTAACAGGAAGTCCGCCAGAGGCGAGGCATCAAATTTTGTGTTTCAAAATTCTAACTTAATGAAGCATTCCCGGCTGTACATTTCACCTAGAGTTACCAAAATTTGAAGACATATGTAACAGCCCTCAAGGTACAAAAAACTCTTTTTGAACCATATGCTAAACCGAACAGGAAGTCCGCCATTTTGATTTACTTTGGAACGTGTTGCCATTTTTTGGGCCATTTCATAGGGGTCTTATTTTAACGAACTCCTCCTACAGAGTTTATCCGATCATCTCCAAACTTGGTGTGATTCATCTTAAGATGTTGAAGATGAAAAGTTATTGAAAGCTTTTTATTTCGTCGCACGCTGTTGCTGTGGCATGCACAGTTTGCAAAGGAAAAAAATCCTTCTTAATGAAGCATTCCCAGTTGTACGAAGCAGCTAGAGCTACGAAAATTTGGAGACAAATGTAACAGCCCACGATGTACAAAAAAGTCTCTTGGTGCCATGTGCTAAACCCAACCGGAAGTCGCGTAGGGGCCGGGCATCACATTTTGAGCTAAAAAAAACTCCTCTTTAACGAAGCATTCCCGGTTGTACGTTTCACCTAGCGCTATGATAATTTGGAGGCATACATAAGAGCCCACGATGTACAAAAAAGTCTCTTTGAACCATATGCTAAACCAAACAGGAAGTCCGGCATTTTGATTTACGCCTTTTTTAGGGGTCACATTTTAACGAACTCCTACGAAATTTATCCGACTGTCTTCCAACTTGGTGTGTTTCATCTTAAGATGTTTAAGATGCAAAGTTATCGAAAGTTTTTTTTATTTTGTCGCTAGCCGTTGCCATAGCGATGCATTATTTGCCAAGTAAAATGCTGCTTTTTTTTTTTTTGTCTAAACGAGCGAAAACTCATGAAACTTTACACACACATCAGACTTGTCATAAACATGAATATTTTAGAGATTTCTTGTGCAATTTGCAATAAATGGCTCAATAGCGCCCTATAGACATTTTTATGAAGCTTTTGGAAATGTATGATTCAGCTAGATTTGTAAAAATTGGGATACCTATCAGCCTAAGACTGACAAAAAAGTTTCTAAAGCCATATGCTAAACCAAACAGGAAGTCTGCCATTTTGATTTACTTTGCTATTTGTAGCCATTTTTTGGGGCCTTTTATAGGCCTCATATTTTCAGATTGTCTTCATTCAAGATGAAAAAGTTATTGAAATTGTCACCCTTTGCTCTAGCGATGCATTGTTTGCAAAGAAAAATACTAAGTCTAAACATGAGCGAAAACTCAAAACTTTGCACACAGATCAGACCTCTCAAGAACATGAATATTTTAGAGATTTGTTGTGCAATTTGTAATAAATGGCTCAATAGCGCCCTCTAGACATTTTTTATGAAGTATTTCCAATTATATGATTCAGCTAGATGTGTGAATATTTGGAGGCACACCTATCAGTCTAATACCTACAAAAATTATTCTATAGCCATGTGCCAAACCATTTTGATTTTATTTTGTTAATTGTGCATCATTTTTGGCCTTTCCATGAAACTTTGCAAGCACAAAGCACGGCAAAAACATTTACAATTTAGACGGTTTCCTATGAAACAGTACCCCAACATGCCAGTACCCCGACGTGCAAGTACCCCAACGTGGCCCAGGTTGCGAGGGCCCTTTATAGCTGCTCGCAGCTCTAGTTATTCTTCTTCTTCTTCTTCTTCTTCTTCTCCGTAAACGATCGCATTTTTGAGGGCCTAAACATTTACGAAAACTCACCAAACTTTGCAGTCTCTTCGGGCCCGGCGAAAAAATTGATATTATGTAGTTGCCATAACAATGCGACTCTATAGCGCCCCCTAGCGTAGAAAAATAAAAACAAATACCGGCCCGTTTGACCTAGAGCTACGAAAATTGCCAGGCACGTGTAGCACCCCGAGACGCACAAAAAAAGTCAGTGGAAGCCAGTTCCTAAAATGTACAGGAAGTGAGCTATGAATTTTTTAATGTCCAATTTTGGCCTATTTTGGCACATTCATTGTGGTCATACTTTTTCCCCCTTTGCAAATATTTTTCAGCCAAATAACTTCAAACTTGGCATTTATCATCTCAAGACGTGAGAGAACAACTGGGCAAAAAGTCTTGCCTTTTTGAAATACTATATGATGGGGGCGGGGCATCAAATATTGCCTTTAAAATTTCATTTGTCCAGAAAGAGCAAATGCTTAATAACTCCCATGTTCAAGCTCCAAAAAATCTCAAACTTCTCAGGCAATGTAATAGTCACGGCCTGAAAACATCTATATGATAAAATTCAGTTATACATATAGCGCCACCTAGTGGTAACAATAAATGTCATACTCTACGTTTTTAGCTACTGCGCTGAGCTCGTTGAAGGGATCCAGTTGAAAATTGGTCAGAAAAGCCTTAAGATGTTGATCATGCCCCACACCGAATATTGTAACTTTTCGCCAAAGGGCGTGGCCGCTACGGTGCCGCAAATTCTAAAGATTTTTCGTGACAATAAAAGCTGCATGAACTTGACCGAGATGATCCTATCTTCTCAAAATTTCACACATTTGATGAGAGTCCAGCCCTAAAGACATCTATGAACTTATATTTCATCTTACTGATAGCGCCAACTAGTGGCAATTTTTTTTCTTACGAATTTTCTTCTACGTTTTTTCTCCAAACACGTGAACTGGACCTACCTCATATTTGCTCAGATGAGGGATTCGGCTTTCATGATGTCACAACACGAAGTTTGTGAGTTTTCGCGAATCGCTGTGGGCGTGGCTAAGCACTGTTCGCCAAGAAAACAACGCCAGTTTTGAGGGTCTAAACATGCGCAGAAACTCATGAAACTTGGCACACATATCTGGCCTGGCAAAATGAGCAATATTTTATCATGTATTGTCCTATTTTTACAAAAATGACTCAATAGCGCCCCCTAGAAATTTTTTACGAAGTAGCCCCGATTGTACGTTTAAGCAAGATCTACGAAAATTTTTAGGTGTATGAGGGAGCCAAAGACCTACCTAAAAAGTCTCTTGGACCCATATGCTAAAATGAACAGGAAGTGAGCTACGAATTTTTGAATGTCCCATTTTTGACGATTTTTGCACATTCATAGGGGGCAGACTTTTGCCCACTTCTCCTACACGTTTCATCTGACTGAGTTAAGACTTGACCTGGACCATGTCAAGACCTGAGCCAACGACAGGGGGAAAAATCTTGACTTTTCGAAATACTATATGATGAAGGCGGGGCATCAAATTTTGTGTTTCGCACTGAAAAAGGATATGCTTCATAACTCCCCGGTACATGCTCCAAAAAATCCCAAACTTGACATGTATGTTTATCGTCAAGGCCTGAAGCTATCTCAATGACAACATTCAGTTATATGTGCAGCGTCACCTAGCCCTTGAGGCATAAAAAAAAAAATACCCCACATACGGTATTTTGTACAAAAAATGTAAACTCATTCTAAGTGTGATAACTAAGTCATTTATGAATATTCTTTTAGTTTCCACCACTCAAAATGTTCACTGGCATCAGACTTATCCAAACATATATATATTTTTATTTATTTTTGATAGCCTCTGTGGACATTAAAAGCAATATCGTGAATGAAGGATATGCTTAATAACTCCACGGTACATGCTCCAAAAAAAATCCCACACTTTACATGTATGCTTATAATCAAGGCCTGAAGTTATCTCGATGACAACATTCAGTTATAAATACAGCGCCACCTAGCCCTTGAGGCTTATATAAAAAAAAAAAAAAACACATACGGTATTTTGTACAAAAAATGTAAACTCATTCTAAGTGTTATAACTAAGTCATTTATGAATATTCTTTTAGTTTCCACCACTCAAATTGTTCACTGGCTTCACACCGATCCAAACGTATGTACGTTTCCATTTTGTTTTATTCATTTTTGATTGCCCCTTTGGACAATAAAAGTAACATTGTGCAATGAGTACAACGAGCGATGATGTATATATACACTTTTACAAAAAATACCAATCAGGGCAACTCATTGCCTAAAAATAAATAAGGACGCTGATTTTTGCAGGTCTTAACAATCACCAAAACCCGTTGAGCTTGACAGACACTGGCAAAAAAAATATTCTACATGTAAACGTTTATTATGCCATTTTCAAAGAAATTTTGCTTCCAATATGCCTGTACCCCAACGTGCCAGTACCCTAACGTGCAAGTACCCCAACGTGCAAGGACCCCAACGTGGCCCGGGCTGCGAGGGCCCTTTATAGCTGCTCGCAGCTCTAGTTCTTCTTCTTTTTCTTTGTTATTATTCTTTTCCGCAAACAACCACATTTTTGAGGCACTAAACATGAACGAAAACTCACCAAACTTTACACGCAGATCGGGCCTGGCGAAAAATTTGATATTTTAAAGTCGCCATACATGATAACAGAAAAATGGCTCTGTAGCGCTACCTACATAGGTTTAACGGATCCCTGTCCCGCTACGATTGTCATATCGCTATGAAAATTGTGTGGCACCTGTAGCACATCCAGATGAACAAAAACCTCTTTGATATGTGTACCCTAAAATAGACAGGAAGTGAGGTATGAGTATTTGAATGTCCAATTTTGGCCCATTTTTGCACATTTACAGGGGTCATACTTTTGCCCGCTTCTCCTACACGGTTAACCCGATTGACTTCAAACTTGGGATGTACCATCTCAACACCTGGGACAACATCATTGTGAAAAATGAAAAGTTTTTGATATACTATATGACGGCGGCGGCGCATCAAATTTAGAGTTTAAAAATTCTTACTTCACGAGGCATTGCCGGTTGTACGTTTAATCTAGAGCTACGAAAATTGGTACACATATGTAACAGACTATGACCTACAAAAAACTCTTTTTGAACCATATGCTAAACCTAACAGGAAGTCCACCATTTTGATTTATTTTGGAACGGGTTGCCATTTTTTTGGCCATTTCATTGGGGCCTTATTTTAACGAACTCCTCCTACAGTGTTTATCCGATCTGTCTGATCTCGCTTACCTGGGTTAAGGCCCCCCTTTTATCTCAAACCGTAGTAACACGGGATTTACAGAGATGACGGGGACGCTTCAAGCTGGCGTCGAAAAGGATTCGTTTAGGTTCTCACCGCCCCAGTTTTAGAGTGTCAGCCCCGGCTTCCATTAGACTACACCCTTAAAGAGTAACCTTTGATGATTTAAGGATATAAAATCTAATCACACTCTTTTTACAGCGGCTCCTTTCCTTATGATCGGTTGCACTTAGAATGACCTAAATATGTTTTACTGTCCTTGTTAGAACCGTAAGGGCTTGTTTTATTTGTTTATGTAAGCCGAAATAACCTTTCAGGAATTTTTGGGAACGCAGCCGACATGTAGATGGAACTATTATCTATTCAATAAGGTATCTCTAAGTATGACTCAAATAGTGAGAGAAAAGTGTTAAAGCAGGAAAGTGAAGGTTGGGTTTAAGAAAGCAATGATTAATGTGACCATACACATAAAAACTCTAAACTACTTCTTGTCTTTCTTGATTTATTACTTGATCAGTGTTCAAACCAATAGCAAAGCAAAATTTGTACAATAATGAATATATGTTGATTAATGACAAAAGATAATAATTCACATCATAAATTCAAACAGAACAGAATCACACGTACTCACAATTTGTTGCTCCTTACTCCAGATCATCAATTGAAGAAACAAGAAAAAATAAAAAGAAAAGAAAAATCAAAAACCAAAAAGAAGGGCAAAAGCTTTGAAAAAGAATTATTCCTTTGCTGGGTGGTCACGACAGGTAGCTATTCTGTGATGAACCACCTGGGCCTAATTATCTTTGAGCTAAACTAGTAGCTCAAAGAAAATAATTGAGGAAGTTTACCATTTACTATCCCGGCTATTTAATTTAATAAAACTGATCAAAACAAGGGGAACTATTATCTTCTAACAGCCAATCAAGACAATGTGTCTACCACAAATTACTCTTATTTTGATTGTTAGAATTACTTCCTCATTTAGCATATAGGGGTAAATGGGGCACAGAGACGAAAATGCCCTTCTCGGCAGAGAGAGAGCCTCGCTCTTTTTTGCCCGCCCGCCTCGTTTTGTCCCCGCCAATTTATAACCTCGGGATGCTGAACATAGCATGACTAAGCACAGATGAGTGTGTTCCAGTCAGTCCGTACCAAAGTTTGAACTGCTGAGTTCTAAATGTCTGGTGCTTACTTCCTCTTCTCAGTTCCTCTTAAAAATGCGACCTTAACAGCTTTGCAAAACACATTTGTTGACAAGGTCCAATTTTTTATGCCGATAAAACATTCATGACTTTAAAATAAACCGTACTTCCCATTTGTGAATAAAATCCCTTCAAAGCTTTTTACTCATAATGCCCCACACCAATACTGATTAATATAAAAATTCAAACCAAACTCCAAACAAAATACATGGTATGTTAAAACCACGTCTCTTGCAATCTTGTGGTGGCATGTCAAAACCACATTTCTTGCCACCTCATAGTGACAGGCCAAAATCTTTACTCCCGTACTCCATATAAGTATGTGTTCTATGGCAGATGAGTGTGTGTTGTGTGTATGCAACTGTGTTACCGTAAATGGATGTATGTGTATGTGTTGTGTTTTATGCTGGCTGCTGGTTCACAAGTATATTTACCAATTATGGGGAATGTTTAAACGCTAATGAAGTTGACACTTACACCAAAGACATTTCAGACTAGTGTTGTGTGACATACCAGTTTTGTGTGACATAGCGATTATCTCAAACAATCATTGCATCGTTGCATTCATTTGTTAATACATGGCACAGGTTCACATTATTTATGTTAGTGACATCATACATATTTTAACTTTTGGTGACATCTGCTCAGCCCTCAGCCCGTGTTATCCGTCAGATCATCTTCAAACTTGGTGTGATTCATCTTAAGATGTTGAAGATGAAAAGTTATTGAAAGTTTTGTATTTCATCGCACGCTGTTGTCATGGCATGCACTGTTTGCAAAGGAAAAAAAATATCCTTAAAGAAGCATTGCCAGTTGTACGAAGCAGCTAGAGCTACGAAAATTTGTAGACATATGTAACAGCCCAAGATGTACAAAAAAGTCTCTTGGTGCCCTGTGCTAAACCCAACAGGAAGTCCCCCAGGGGCCGGGCATCACATTTTGAGCTAAAAAAACTCCTCTTTAACAAAGCATTCCCGGTTGTACGTTTCACCTAGAGTTACCAAAATTTGTAGAGGTATATAACAGCCCTCGAGGTACAAAAAACTCTTTTTGAACCATATGCTAAACCTAACAGGACGTCCTCCATTTTGATTTACTTTGGAATGTGTTGCCATTTTTTTTGGCCATTTCATAGGGGTCATATTTTAACAAACTCCTCCTACAGAGTTTATCCGATCATCTTCAAACTTGGTGTGATTCATCTTAAGATGTTGAAAATGAAAAGTTATTGAAAGTTTTTTATTTCGTCACACGCTGTTATCGTGGCATGCACTTTTTGCAAAGGAAAAAAATCCTTCTTAATGAAGCACTCCCAGTTGTACGAAGCAGCTAGAGCGACGAAAAATTGAAGACATATGTAACAGCCCAGGATGTACAAAAATGTCTCTTGGTGCCATGTGCTAAACGCAACAGGAAGTCCCCCAGGGGCCGGGCATCACATTTTGAGCTAAAAAACTCCTCTTTAACGAAGCATTCCCGGTTGTACGTTTCACCTAGCGCTATGATAATTTGCAGGCATACATAAGAGCCCACGATGTGCAAAAAAGTCTCTTGGAACCATGTGCTAAACCAAACAGGAAGTCCGCCATTTTGATTTATGATGGGATTTGTTGCCATTTTTTGTGGCCTTTTTCAGGGGTCATATTTTAACGAACCCCTCCTACAAAATTTATCCGACTGTCTTCAAACTTGGTATGTTTCATCTTAAGATGTTTAAGATGCAAAGTAATCGAAAGTTTTTTATTTTGTCACACGCTGTTGCCATAGCAATGCATTGGAATTGCACACCATATTTTGCGTTTTGATTAAACAGACAAAGCATTCCCGGTTGTACGTTTCACCTAAAGCTATGATAATTTGCAGGCAAACATAAGAGCTCAGGATGTACAAAAAAGTCTCTTGGAGCCATATGCTAAACCAATCAGGAAGTCCACCATTTTGATTTACGTTGGGATTTGTAGCCATTTTTTGTGGCCTTTTTTAGGGGTCATATTTTAACGAACTCCTCCTACAAAATTTATCCGACTGTCTTTAAACTTGGTGTGCTTCATCTTAAGATGTTTAAGATGCAAAGTTATCGAAAGTTATTTATTTTGTCGCACGCCGTTGTCATGGCGATGCATTCTTTGCCAAGTAAAATGCTGCTTTTTTTTTTTTGGTCTAAACATGTGCAAAAACTCATGAAACTTTACACACACATCAGGCTTGTCATCAGCATGAATATTTTAGAGATTTCTTATTCAATTTGCAATAAATGGTTCAATAGCGCCCTCTAGACATTTTTATGAAGCTTTTGCAAATGTTTTGTGTTTTATGATTCAGCTAGATTTGTAAAAATTGGGATACCTATCAGCCTAAGACTTACAAAAAGGTTTCTAAAGCCATAGGCTGAATCAAAAAGGAAGTCTGCCATTTTGATTTACTTTGGTATTTGTAGCCATTTTTTGGGGCCTTTTATAGGGGTCATATTTTCAACAGAACTTATCAGATCGTCTTCATTCTTTGACGTGTTTCATCTTAAGATATTTAAGATGAAAAGTTATTGAATTTTTTTATTTTGTCACACGCCTTTGCTGTAGCCATGCATTGTTTGTGAAGAAAAATGCTTCTTTGAGAGTCTAAATATGGGTGAAAACTCACAAAACTTTGCACACACACCAGACCTGTCTGGAACATGAATATTTTATTTAGAGATTTGTTGTGCAATTTGTAATAAATGGCTCAATAGCGCCCTCTAGACATTTTTATGAAGTCTTTCCGATTATATGATTCAGCTAGATGTGTGAATATTGGCAGGCATGCCGAATATATTCAAAAAGTATTCTATATAGCCATGTGCCAATCCATTTTGATTTTATTTTGTTAATTGTGCATCGTTTTTGGCCTTTCCATGAAACTTTAAAAACACAAAGCATGGCAAAAACGTTTACAATTTAGATGGTTTCCTATTTGACAGTACCCCAACATGCCAGTACCCCGACGTGCAAATACCCCAACGTGGCCCGGGTTGCGAGGGCCCTTTATAGCTGCTCGCAGCTCTAGTTATTATTATTTTTTTAATTACCCCAACCCATGTGAATTGCTAATGACTGCTGGTCCGTGGCGCAACAAAAGGTTGGGGTTTGGGTCTTTAAGCCATTCAAACTATTAGTTGCATGAGAAATGACCCCCCCCAAAAAAATAAACTAACAAAATTTGGGGGCACCATCACACTCTTAATTAGGGCACCCAAAGGGGTAGCAGCGGCACTGATCAAATTACTTCACAATGAAAGAAATTTCAACAACAGTACAGATGGGTTTCTCTCCACATTAGGGGTGTGCTCAAAAAATCGATACGGCAATATATCGTTGCGGGCCTCATTACAATACACGTATCGATACGCAGGCGTCAGAATCGATATTGCTCGTTAACTTTAAATAGGCAGTTAACGTTTGCCTTTGCAGGTTGCATTGCACCTAAAAAATAAAAACCAGCAGCGTATTTGAAGTTAATTGCCTTCAATTAATACAAAAATAGCTCACCAGTGATTGGACACTGTGTCTTACTAAGAAAAATGAAAGCAGAGGAAGAATATCAACATTTATGTACTTATAAACTGAACATGGCACGTGTCTTAATGTACCAATTTTCCTATATTTTGTTAAAAAATAAATAAATAAATAAATAAAATGTCTTATGTGGGATACATATGTATCGCAATACGTATCGTATCGTGGCCCCTGTATCGTGGTACGTATCGTATCGTGAGGTTGGTGGCAATACTCAGCCCTACTCCACATGCAGTTGGCAGAAGTCTGAAGATTTTACACAGCAACCGAAGACCTAAATCTTGTCTCTACCTAAGTATTGTTGCACTTGATCACACAGTATAAAAACAAGGACTTCTTACTCACCTTATTTGACATATTTGCTTGAGCCTTTTCATATGCATTCTCACATGCATCATGGTGTTCTTTCAATTTTTTAATGCGCCGCATCCATCTGTCAGCCTGAAAACACACAGGATGTATGTTTAGAGATGGTAATTAAGTAGTTAATTTTTATTGTCTTTTGTGGCATTTTTTTTTTGAACACACTAGACATAGGCTATCAATGTGTCACGTGTAGAGTAAAGGAATGCTTCATTTATAAAACAGCTTCATTGTTGCACTAAACTTCCGGTCTTAATTCTCCCATGAAAGGGTTGATACTAAATAAGCCTCTTCCCATACTTTCTATATTCCATTGATTTTTCCACATCTTAATTTCTTTAATTAATTGCTTTGATTTACGGTTTATCTTTACTAATATTACTGGATAGTCATTTGTAAGGGCTTGCTTTGAGTAAAAACTAGAAATGTGCAAGTCTCCCCACAAAAAATATCAGTTCCTAGACTCCTCACTCTGCAATATAACGTTGTAAATACTTCACATATAAGCTCTTGTCAAATAATGTATTACTAAACAAAGCAAATTCTGTACTAAAACAAAAATACTTTGTTTTTCAGAATATAAACTGAGTACAGAGACTGAATGAGAGTTAATTATGGACTTTACTAAATGTACTTTCTAGCCTGGAGTCGTGGTGATTTACAGTTTTGGTAATTCAATAAATACTCAAGTTCTGAAATGAATAATTGTGTTTATTAATTCAATCATGATTTATATCTTACAAAATAAATCCAAGATCTATCCAATGCAATGAACAACATGATTAGTGTTATCATTTCTGCTGGGAAGCCTGATAAACGACATAGTAACGTTTTTGCTGTTCCTTTCTTTAGCTGTTTGGAGTTATAGTGTGTATTTTGAACACAACGCTATTTTCTCTTTGCATTATCTTAACGATAAAATCGACTTGCATCAACCATGGTGGATGCGGTGGGATACATCAGTCTTGCAAAGAGATTTTTTGTAGCTCGTTTTTTGACAACATCGGTTTGGCCTGCTGAACCAAGCTGAAATTGGCTCTCGACAGTCGCGAAATTACGGAGCCCCTAAGGTGACATGGTAGAAAACAAAAAAACAACTTTGCGTTCCCTCACAAAACAACTTTGCGTTCCCTCGCAATCTTTGCGAGGGAACGCAAAGGTTTTTTTTGTTTTTTTTGTTTTTTTTCCCTACCATGTCACCTTAGGGGCTCCCTACGAAATTGCTGCCAATGTTTAACATTATGCCGATTGATGCGCCTCCGCGTATGCGCTTAATAGGCCAACCGTGCACTGTACTCACAACACAAAAATAGGTTCCTAATATTGAATAAAGTAACATACAAAGTACCTTTTTAAGACGTAAAGTAGACGAAGCCATAAGGGCATTAGCGTTTAGTCATTATCCACCTGCAGTAGCTTGTGACGTTAATTTCAGGCTAGAAGCACTTGTTGCCAATTGACGCTACCTCTAGCACACTGCAGCAAATGCGGTCACAGCGTGTCCTAACAGAAGGCAAACAGCACCAAAATACAATGCAAATAAAACATGTGTACTCACCATTTTCCTACAACGGGGTTTCTGAATCCTGTCTTTCTTGAGTTACTTCCACTTCTCTCTATCAGAGATCTCCAACAACCCGCGCCGAAATGTGAAAGGAAGGAAGCGCTCGATTTATGGTACAGCTCACACCAGACCATCAACGCATTTTTTCCACAAACAGAAGAATTCAGGGACGTCCTTGTCTCAACGCAAGCGCACCCTCGATCGCGCAGCGCTGTACAATATGGCACTTTGTAAGAGAGTGGGGGAGGGGTCGGTGTTTGGTATTAAATTTGGAAACACATTGCGATGTTGCTCTATGTTTTTAATACAGGTACTGGAAAGACACATTGAGATGTTGCTCTTCATTTTTTATGCATTCATTACGTTGCTCATGTTGCACAAGTATTTCACATTTTAAACTACATTATAAACTGTCATTAAAATTATGTCTTTATACATTCAAAAGTCTTACAAATTTTGTGCACCAACTGTCAAGTCATTTTAGCCATTACTGGTCAGAAGTCAGAAATTTATAGTTAAGACTTATAAGATTTATAATGACTTACAATACATCTAAAATAGCAGACCCGTCACCAGAAAGAAATTGCAGGGGGGCATTAACTTGTTTTTTTTTTGTGGGGGGGGGGGGTTAATATAATGTTCATCAGGTTGAACAGCGGCATTGTGACAACTGAAAAAGTGCTCAGAAATAGTTTCTGTCACTTAAAAGCGGCAGTTCATTCTGAAATCTAAGACAAATGGAAAAAAATGTGTAGTTCATTTTGCATTTATTCAACTCAAAAGTTAATTTGCAACAAAACCACTTGTCACTTCTGTAAACTATGTCACCCCCACCCCACCCCTCAAGATCCCAATTGTCATTGGCTAGCCTTAGCTGTCAATCAAAGCCCGATTTGAAAGGAGGTATGTGGTTGGCCGCGACCCTTGTGAGGAATAAGCGGTCAAGAAAATGGATGGATGGATGGATGGTATGTGGTTGGCTGGCGTGCCATGCTTTATTTTAAACATAAGGCGCAAGTTTACGTGACTGATCGGAGGAATAGTTGGTGAGGCATCTTGCTAGGGCGGGCACAGCTGACGGGTCCGTAAAATAGTAAATGAGCATTCACATTAGAAAAAACAACAACAACAACTTAAGGAAATAAACTTAATGGATACACTTAATTTTTATCAGAAGAATGCCTGTTTGTTTGTTTTTACACTGTATGAGTGTCACACTGTTACTGTGCTGATCAGTACTAAAGCATGATGAATATGGGTTTAAACATCTATAATCCCCACATTTAAAAAATACATACAGTACCTTTTTTTTTTTTTTATGCCAATCTGTTTGCCGAATCTTGCAACGAATCTGCTGCTGATCAACACAACAGGGTGGGGGATGGGCAAAGACACGGTGGGGACTAAAAAAACATGGATGCCGTGGCGCTCTCGAAGCAGTGAGAAACAGTTAACTCATATTAGTGTTGTTCTGATACCGTTTTTTGGCCCCCAATACCAATTCCGATACCCAGCTTTGCAGTATTGGCCGATACCGATAAGATCCCAATACCGACATTTTTTTTTACTCAACATGAAAAAGCTGTCCTGCCATTGGTTGAGAGCATTCAAAGGCCAATCGGATATCTTGGCTCGGCATGCAGTGAACATGTCACACATCCGTTAATGTCGTGCACGAGCAAGACACAAGACACTGCATCCAAAGTCCTACATTAGCGTCGGAATTAATGGTATCGGTTACTTGTTACTAGTCACTGATGCCAATACCACTGTTTTAATGCAGTATCTGGACCTCTGCCGAAACCAGTATCGGTATCGGAACAACACAAATTTTTATGAGCAGAAGATCTCTCTTACATTCCCTTCAACTCTACACAATTTAGGCAAGTCATTATTTTACATGTCATGCACAATTACGGTGTCTAGATCTGCTGCTGATCAACAACGGGGTGGGGGATGGGCATAGACACGGTGGGGACTAAAAAGCATGGATGTGTATTGTGGCGCTCACGAGGCAGTGAGGAACAGTTCACTGTAAACGGAAGCTCTCTCTTATGCAAGGCTGACACTTGCATGATTTTGTGGCACGAATTAGCACGACTCGAGTCGTCCCAGTGCGCGAACTAGTCTTGAAGTTATGTGAAGTTTACGTAAACCCGTCGTGACTGCGTGCCATGTCATGACAAAAATTTTGAAATGTTCAAAATTTTTGTCAGGACAAGATTTTGCGACCGGGTCGTGAACTATGCGCAAACTGTTCGTGAACTCGTCGAGACGATGTGGGAAGGACATGCGCCAGTGCGTGGCAGTGCGCCAGGAGGGGGTCCGAACACGAGGTCAAAGGGGGTCCCAAGCTCTTGTCTGAACAAGAGAGCCACTGGGGTGCATTTTGCAGACGCCTGGACTACCATCTGGTATGCCCACAGGGCCAGGGGCAAATGCAAGTCCTAGTCACGTTGCTGGAGGCCGGTTAAGATGGCAAGCTGGGTGCCCAGGGTGCGGTTGAACCGTTCCACCAATCCATCACTTTTGGGATGCTGTGGCGTGGTGTGGGTCTTCCTGATCCCGAGCCTCTTGCAGACATTGCCAAAGACCTTGGCCTCAAAATTCCTCCCCTAGTCCCTGTGCAATTCCTCTAGAGCACCAAGCTGACAGAACATCTCCTTCACCAGGTGGTCGCGCACTAATCAGATACGGCATAATATTCAGGCCACTTGGTAAAATAGTCCATTGCCACCAGGACATAGTGGTTTCCCCGATCTGTGGTTGGAAAAGGGGCCCAGGATGTCAGTGGCCACATGCTCCATGGGTGCCCGCACCTGGTACTGCTGCAGAGGTCATGTGAGTGCTGCGTTGGCCCCTACTGTGCTGTGCAAGTGTTACAACTGTGCACGTGAATCTCTACATCTTGGTGACACACTGGCCAGTCGAACCGAGAACGGAGGCACAGCAGAGTCTTGGTGACCCCAAAGTGACCAGTTCCAGCCAAGCCATGGACTAGCTGATTAACTTGCATCCTCAGGTTACATAGCACCAGAAGTTGGAGGGCGTCGAGGACATCGCAGGTACTGGCCAGATTCTTCCACAGGCAGTAGAGTAGCTGGTCATGAAAGATGAGACCAGTCCACTGCGAGTGGAGTGCTTTAGACTCTTGGTTGAGCATGGAAATGGCTGCCCATGCTGGTCGCTAGTCAGCCGCCGGCCATCTTCGAACACGGCCAAGGACATCCTCCTCTTGTGCGCTTTGTAATTCTGCCAACTCAACCTCTGCCATGATTGGAGACGCTGCTGTCGCATGGCTTCTTGAAGGGCTGCTGTCACTCGAGCCAGCGGTTCTCATTCCTCCTGGTGTTGGCAATGGCGACGATCTGTTCAGGGTAGTCAAGACAGGGCATCAACGTTGGTGTGCTGGCGCCCTGATCGATGTTGGACTTGAAAGTCATAGTCCTGCTATGTCGCCATTAAACCAGCTGCCCCTCAGGCTCTCGGATGGCACTTCTTGGGGTGGAGACGAAGCCCATCTTGCCGGATAGCATTGAACACCTTCCACAGATTGTCTACCTCAGTCGAGAAGTTTGCAGCCTTGACCAGGAGATCCATCCATCCATTTTCTTGACCGCTTATTCCTCACTAGGGTCGCGGGGGTTGCTGGCGCCTATCTCAGCTGGCTCTGGGCAGTAGGCGGGGGACACCCTGGACTGGTTGCCACCAAATCGCAGTGTCCAGGAGATCGTTCTCTGAAATGAGGGCTTAGTCTTTCATTTGACTGCTTCTCCGAGCCAACGCAGGGTTCTACGTTGAGCCTTTTCGGGTGGTTCCCCGACAGCCAAATTGTGGTGGTCCTGTTGTGGGTGTTGACTTGTCTGTCCACTCTCTCCCACTCTCAGCCAGGGCTGCACAGAAAGGCGGGGCAGAGCTGCTGGAGAGCAGAGCTCGTTTACAGCTACACTTGCATGAAATCAGCAAGCAGCCGGCTTCTTCAGCCGGCTCCCAACTCTCTTCTCCTGCCAGATGATTTTTTTCTCTCATGGTTGCTTCACATAGCTCTGCTCTCCAGCAGTTTTCAAGCCTCTAGTGTCTTACTCTAGTTTTAGTGAGTTTTTCCCCTCATGGTGATTTTGTGTTCGTATTTTTCTTAGTTGAGTAGTAGTAGTTTCTTAGTTTTCTTAGTTTCTTAGTTCTCTGTTTCTTTTCTCTGGCTTTCTGAGCCATCACCCTTTCCGTTTTGCTTTCCATCAAGACATCATGACATCATTTGTAGTATCGCTTATCAACATGCTTCGTCTTAGGAAAGCAGTGTTGAATTGAGTGGGTCAGATGTAACGCCATATCATGTAAAATGAGATAATAAATTAATGGACTAGACTCAATTCTTAGTTCGAGACCAATTGGTGTCTACATGAGTGAAAACCAAAACCAAATGGCCTCTGTGTGTAGCTCCCTAAAGCAACCACCAGATGCCGCCAAACCTGTACAACCAAGCCGCACTCAGCACAGCCCGGACATACCATATAAGGTAATAGCCTTGACATCCTGTATAAGGATAAATACAAGTTAAGTGAAAATAAATGGGATCCTGAATAATACACATATACACAATCTATATTCGACAATTGTTAACCTGATTTAAGGATCAATGATTACAGCACATTGATGCCAACTATGAAGTTTTGCTGTCTTTTCTTTTCTTTTCTTTACAAGCGATACTGTCTTCATCGCTGATAACATTGCTGTAACTGCATTGAGTGAAAAGATTACCTGTATGTATTGTCCTCTCAACAATGACATGCAAGATGTAGAACAAGAACTAGAATTAACCTGTTAAGTTCCCATGAGAGAATCTGGGATTAACATGTCATGTATATACATGTTATTCATGCTGGCTTAATTATGGTTAAGAACATTTTATATGTATTAAATGTTTATGATTGCTGAGTAGAGCCGAGACCCTTGACATATGCTTATAAGCAGCATAGGAGTGTCAGAATGACAAAAACAGGAAATGGTTGCGCTCCGTGGTGTGCGTAGCTTAGCAACCAGTTTCCTCTGTAAGTCTAGTTCCGTTATGCGCGTATGACTCAATTGTGTGGAAAGTACCGAGAGCAAAAGTCCCCTTGCGCATTGATATGTGAAAGGACTGGAAATCCCCCAAGAACGCGGAAGGACACACTCACACTGAGGAAACCAGTGACACGGACCAGAGGTTATAAAGATCTTCCCGAACGAGGATCTACGCTCTCTCTTCTTCGTCACCCTGCGATGTGATCTGGATGGAGTGTGTTGCTGAAGACGGATTCGCGGCTTCGTGGGACTTAGGTTTCTTCATGAAGGGACTTTGACTTTTTGCCGTGAGTGGATCATTCTTCACAGATTGGGTAAAGTACAAAACTTTTATTAATAAGGTGTTTAAGAAAAAGATATGAAAGATAAAGCGCGTGTAGGGTAAGAGCCATTTAACCACTCCCATATCTTTAAATTATATTTGGCCAAAAACGCCTTTTTCTTAATCGGGTCTTGAGTTCTTTTGAGAAATGATCAATCTTAGAAAGCTCTTATAAAAGGTTTAAATATTATCTTTGATTTTCTGTTTCCTATTTCATTTTATTTTTCATTGATTTTTATGTTTTATTTCTAAATGTGATTTTTATGAATTATATTTGCTATCTCATTATTGTCAATAAAATTATTAAAAGACAATTTTTGAATTAATTATTTTATTTGTTTCTTTTCATTTTGTTTTATTTCTTTTGGACATTTTATAAGTCCAAGGTCATTTAATAAGACCAAATAAAATAATTAAAAACCAGTTGTGAATTAATTATTTTATTTGTTTCTTTTCATTTTGTTTTATTTCTTTTGGACATTTTATAAGTCCAAGGACATTTTATAAGACCCAATAAAATGATTGAAAACCAAGTTTGAATTAATTATTTTATTTGTTCCTTTACATTTTTATTTTATTCCTTTTGGACATTTTATAAGTCCGCATTGTTTTCCTTCGAGACGGACACAACAGCAACGGACGTCAAGAAAGAGGTAAGTGCACTCGAATGACATCTAACCAGTATTTCCATCTGTATTAATAAAGTCAAATACTCCTGCTTGATATGAAACAAATCCGTATGATCCTCACAAGGATTATTAAATGACTAGGTCAATAACAAATGCAAACAACTCAGAGAAGTGGAGCTGCCAATGTAAGTGAGGTGTTCAGACTATTATTCCTGGGCTCTGTGTGGTTATTCACTCAGGATTGATAGGTGGATGAAAACGGATTGGCCTCATGATAAGAAGACAGTGAACAAACCTAGGTGAATCCACTTTGACATATCGGCTTAACTAATTCCCGTCTCCTCACGCTGACGCCTTAGAGCTGGTGAGGGAAAAGGGGAATTACTAACCCTTTGATTGGAGAGTCGATCAGGACATATTTCCCGATTTAAGTCCTGCGGGTAAGCGGAAGTTGACAGCAGCCCTCTTCACCAAATATGAGAGAAGCATTTCAGGTGGTGCGTATGCATATAGTTAATGTACTTCACATGGCTGGGGGCAGATGACACGTTTGGAGTGGTGGCGCACGGCACTGTGCAGGTGTATCATTTCACACAAGACAGTGAATAGAACAAGCTGCGGCCAGGCCATAATAAAGGCCACTTTGCTTATAGGGAGTGCTGGTCATGATGGATTAGTCGGCTGCACCTATCAGACTGCAGTGTGAAACAGTAACGTTTGGCGTTAGGATAAAAAACAAACAAACAAACAGCCCAGGCCAACGCCCCTCATGATGTTTGGCCCTTCTGTGATTTTTACAGAACCCACAACTCACAGAATTACTCACAGTTCCCTTGTTGAATGAAGAACAGTGAGAGGCGTTTCAGGCATTTTAACTGGTATACATTTTTGTGAAAGTGTACAAAAGTATGTTTTTCAGAGAGATCAAGTGGAAGCTGATGATTTTGAGGAGGAAATTGAGTAATAGTTATGGCAATGATTTTGGCATTGATAGCATTAAGCACTCTACATTTCATAGCATTGGCGATTTCTTTTATATATATATATATATATATATATATATATATATATATATATATATATATATATATATATATATATGTATATCAGGGGTGTTAAAAAATCGATTCGGCAATATATCGCGATACTACAGCTCGCAATTATCGAATCGATTCAATAGGCAGCCGAATCGATATTTTAATATCCATTTTGGATGAAAAAATATTCAACAAAACGTCTAACTTTCACACCTTAAGTATGGAAGAATGTTATATTAATGGAACATTAAGCCTTAATATTTTATTTCAACACTGTTCAAACATGAAAAATGTTACAACCTGTTTGTTAAATACAGTGGCTCACAGTTATATGAAGTTTCAGATCAATAAATAATACATTTTCATACAAATCTTACAGTGTACATGTATAAGTTTACTGAATGGTATTTTCTAAATTTGAGTAAAAAAAATCGCAACAATCGACTTGTAAATTCATATCGGGATTAATCGGTATCGAATCGAATCGTGACCTATGAATCGTGATACGGATCGAATTGTCAGGTACTAGGCAATTCACACCCCTAATATATATATATATATATATATATATATATATATATATATATATATATATATATATATATATAATATTATTATTATTATTATTATTATTATTATTATTATTATTATTTTAGCCCGCAACAATCATCAAAAATGCCATTGAAATCCTGGAGGGACTGTCTACAAATTAGCTGTAGATGACATATGTGCCACAAATCACCATATATCCAGTATAAATTTTATTTTTATTATTATTATTATGATTGCTGGAGTATTTGGCAGTGGTAGAACATAGATCATCATTCCAAATTTAATGATTATTATTATGTCATGTCATTATGGAGTGAGGCGTGTGTGAGAAGTATTGACAAAAATGAATGAAAACACCAGCTTGGACATAATTTGTATTCCTTTTATAAAAATATTATTATTATTATTATTATTATTATTATTATTATTATTATTATTATTGTTGTTGTTGTTTTTCATTATTATTATTATTATTATTAAAGTAATAATAATGTTACTTTTATTATGAAATAATTCAATTATAACTCAATTATTTTTTTAAGCATGTAATGAACAACTATACCTAATTACTTTTTTTAAGTAATATTCCCAACACTGATCTTTGGTCAAGCAAGCACAAGGTTTAAAATGTATTTCCAAAGTGTAATACCACTTTTGACCATGAATCAGGGGGCGCAACTGAGTAGTCCAGTTGTGATACACAAAACCAGAAAACCTACCTGGTGTGGACTTGCAGTACTGCTTTTGGGGGTCGCATCGGAAAAAAAACACTCACACACATTTTCTGTCCTGTGGGGACTTTTTAGAATATGTCATCAGGCATCTATAAATAGACTTTGGAAGCCGATAAAGTGGACCAGTCAGGTCACAGTCCCCACGATGTAGCAAAAACGAGAACATATATATATATATATATATATATATATATATATATACCACCCCCCACACACACACACACATATATATATATATATATATATATATATATATATATATATATATATATATATATATATATATATATATATATATATATATATATATATATATATATATATATGTATAGCTGTAGAATTAAAATATCTCAATTTTGATTTTTTTTTTTTTTTTTTTGACACATGAGGACCCTTTTGCCAGAGCCGGTCACATACTTAAAATCATTCATTTAAAAAAATGTGTATTGAAAACTATGAAAGCTACTCTAAATCTATTTCTATGTACTTACTATACTATCCTGGTGTTTCTTGATAGCAGACCCATCTAACCACAAGGTCATTGTCTCTTTTAGTGATAGACACACTGCCCCCCACCCTGTTACCATTCCACAAAAGCTTGTGTGTAGAAATAGCCCCAACACACTTGCACACGCACGCATGCACACGCACACACACACTCCGCCACCACCACCACTACCCTCAACCAAAATGATGAACGAGTGCACCTTGAGAAAAGGGCCCTCTCCAATAAACAAGCTTATCTCACCTCTCTCCTGCCGCTGCATGTGAAAAATGAGCTCTGGGTGTCACTGTTAATCACTGTAATTGTTAATGTTAAGAGGGGGGCAGTTGCTCGTTGGCCTACACCTTTATTGATTTCATTTTTCTTTTACATTAAATTTCTGTGTGCCTTTGTGGACCCTCCCCTCATCTCCTCAACCAAAAGCAGCAGCTAATTAGTTATATAGTGGGCCCAGTGTGTGATGTGAGATATCAGGCTAAAGCTAAAGCCTTCTATTACTAGCCTGATAAAGTGGCTTTGGCTGTCCAAAATTACTGCGAGACGATATGGCTGATAGTATTGTTGCGATTATTTTGATTAGACTAGACATACCTCATAGCTCCATTGTAAAGTAACAAAGTGATTCTCCAAATAAATGATATGATATTCTATTTTCATATATACATCCATCTATCTATCTATCCAGTTTCTTCATGGCTTATTCTGTTCAGCGTCATGGAGCGCTTGAGACGAAAGTATACCTGCTGGCATTGGACGAAAGGCAGACCGGAGTAACTTTGACGCTTGATAAGGATCATGTGACAACTTCATGTGCTCAAACCAACGTTATCTTGGTAGAAGTCAACGTTGCAGTCATAGAATGATATGATATGATACATGGCTTGGCGAACTACGCTACCAACAGGCAGTCCCGGATCTAGATCGAGTAATACTAATTGTAGGAAGCATTCCCACATATGTGGGTTCTGTAAAACAAAATCAAGTGGTGCTTGGTGCTTTCAGCTTTCCCACTTTTGTTTTTTCTCACCTTTATTGTTGGAATCGTTCCCACTTATGTTGTTTCTAACCTTTATTGTGGGAGCATTTCCACATATGTTAATGGCATTCTTTATTGTGGGAATGCTGAAAGCATTCCCACATATGTTATTGAGATTCTTTCATCTTACTTATTGATATTGTTAGATAGATATTGTTTCTAACCTTTATCATTATTATTATTATTATTACACATATGTTATTGAGATTCTTTCATCTTACTTATTATAGCATTTTATTCTCCTCACTTTTTTTTGCCATCAAACTACTCCCACATAATAATTCCGATTTACACCGTTCAAATTTCAACTTGCTGAGAAAGTTCACGCCTTTCGGGGTATATATCGTCTGACTCCATATTACTTACAGTACTCGCATAATTTAATGTTAAATATTAACTTTTCTCCATTCATTTTCAATGGGACTGACACTGAATTTTTTTCTTAGTCCCACTTTCCACGCCCACTTCCATACATACGACAGACCATTATGACCGATTTTCTGATGCTGCTCAGTGGCGCAGTTGGGAGAGTGCATGTACAGTAAGCAGAAGGTCGCATGTTCAAACCCCCCCGCTGACTGTACACTGCACATGTGGCCGTGACAATTCTGTAAACGGATATTAAGTATACCAACTGACTATCATATCAGAAAATGCGTTATAGTGAAATTATTAAACACATGTGTCCCCAATTAGCGTTCATCCCTTTCAGCATGAGATGACACTTTGAAAGACAAATACGCCAATTTGCTCTGATTTGCACCAAGCCCCATTAGCTCACCTGGTAAGTAACTTGACTGCGGTTACATTTTAAGAAATTAAGAAAGAAGTCTCGGTTCGAAGCTCGTCTTTCACCCCCAACTTTCATTTAAGACATGGATATTGTTCAATTGTTTTACATAAAAATGTAATATACTAACAGTAAGTGCATCCATCAATTCTGTAAATAAAAATTTCAAACATGGTTAGAAATCAAGCCCCCCGTGAATCACCTCATTATTATAATATTGAAGCAGCTGCTCAGGTACTTTCTCTGTGGTTCAGTGGGTACAACACTAGTCCCTTTGTTTTTTATTATTATTATTATTTTTAAGTTAAAACTGAAATCCCTTGACAACAGCCATTTTCTTTTGTCAAAAATTGTAAAACGTGGCCTGGTAATGCTTGTGATGTTACGCTCGAAGCTGACGCTCGGCAAGTGTCGAGTGCTCGCGACAAAAAGTGCCGTGCTTCATTCAGTGGAAAAACACGTGGTTGCAGAAGGGAAGTGTCCACAGGATCCCATTGAAAAGAGATACAATGCTGCCATCTGCTGACCAGAGTTAGTAGGTGTTTTCATTTTTTTATTATTTTGCAGCGCTTTAAGGGGGCGAACGCACCGGGACGGAGCTCAGGCACTTCTCACCGTGCAAAGAACGTACTGTCACAGTCTGTCAGTGTTCCGGTACGCTGGACAATGCATATTTTGACCCCAAAATGCTGTTCTGCCGAGCGCCGTTCGTCCACGGACTTATAATGTGTAAATCCGTTGCTTCTGTTTCAACTAAAGCATTGTTGTGTTGGCTTAACTACAGCGTGGGCTAACAGCTCTTCCTTTTAGTGCTGTATATTAAGACGCTGAGACCGCAGATTGGCATCGGCAATCTCTTTACTCAACTCTTTTTTTTCATTCATCCCTAGACAACAACATACTACAGTGCCGCCTAGCGGTCACATTGTAATAATACACCACATCGCTCTTTTCCAACAAAAGTGCTGTTTGACTTTTTTTTTTTTCTTCTTTTTTTTAATGCCAAATATTTTTTGCAATAGTAAGTGTATAAACATATATCACCCAAACATTAGTATTACTATTTACGGAAACCCTGTTGAGTGGTAATCCAAATATATTTCGAGTTACATGCAAATAAAACTTTAAAAGTAATTTGCTCCCAATAACATGTAAATATGTTTTTTTTTTTAGTGTTTTAATTGCCCCAAAACGTATTTATTCATTTTTTATTTTTTTTTTATGCTAGAGCATACAGAAGGCTTTGATGCAGCCTCTCAACTGCAAAGAACGGTTGCAGAAATGGTAGTTATTACACAAACGGCCAGCAGGTGGCAGCAGAGCAAAGGAGATCAACCAGAGCCATGTAGAAAAAAAGCAAAATTACTTACAATTTTAAATAGATTTTTGAAAACTAATTAATCTTAGCTCTCTTCTAATTGTAATTGCTGCAAAACGGAAACAGATAGAAACATACTTTTTTTTCCTGATGAAAGAAGAGACTTTAATCCTTCTTTTGATAGGTTCCATGCTTTTATAGCAATAGACCACAATATTCTGTGGGGCTTGCAAAATCAGTCAAAATCCAGTAAAACAGCCGGGAGCGAATGGGATTGTTTCTCTGAAAATGGATGGGAGTCAAAGAGTTAAATTAACAATAATTCCTACTTCCACTTTTTTTTATGACAACATACTAAACACATGAACAAATGTGTCATGGACCTATAAATTCAAAACATCCACTTAGTTATCCCTAAACCTAGCAGGGCGCCTGACTGCACGACCACTGCACGTGTAACATGTTGGCGTGTTGTCCATTGTAGAAGGATCAATTGGTGGTGGTTCACTTGTGGTGGTTCCATTCGATCATCTGAGTCAGACTGTTCATCAACTGAAGTATCTTTGAACAAACTGGGGAGTATCTACCTCAGATGCCTCCGGTACCTCCTAAGCATCATTCCTACTGGAGTCTGCACGTCGTAGGAGCGAGGTTCCTCTCTCTTTTGGACAACAACTTCCATACATACAACAGACCCTCATGACCGCCGTTATCCATCCCATACTAACCCAGACACTGCTCGCTCAGTTCATCTTGAATGTCCGTGTGTAGATTGTGGCTAGTCCCAGTCATTTGGAACTGGTGAGTCGGTCCCCAGACGCCGCCAGCAGGCCCACCCCGCCAGGCGAGCAGCCAAGGCAAGCGCAATTCTTCTCTTTCACCAGTAGCGTCTTCGCTGACCTCGGATCAGCTTTCACACATGTTGTGCGTTCCAGAAGAGTAGATCGGCTTGCATTCTGCCCATTGCGATTCAAGCAATTTCAGCACTCGATTCTGGTCAGGTAGCACCACTGGTTGCTAGCACGTTGTAGATCTGATGACTCCTGTGCGCTGCCCAGCCTAGTCACCCAGCAGAGCGGCCCACGCCAGCCGCATTCCAGGAACCAGACCACCAACCCCCATTTTGCGTATTGACAGCAGTTTCATTGTAGCCACAATACAGCCTTATCATGTAGCCTTGATTGTTACAACAAATGTCCAAACGGAATTCGAGCCAGACAATATTTAGATTCAAACGGGAACAGCAATACATGTTATCAATGCAGGTGTATAAACAAGAGTTAGCCTTGGCAAAGTCAGCAAATAATCATATACAACTCCAGCTTTGGGTAATTGTGGGATGCTGAAAGCATCCCACATATGTTGTTTCTAACCTTTATTATTATTATACTTAAACTTATTATTATAGCATTTTATTCTCAACACTTTTTGCAATCAAACTACTCCTACATTATACTTCCGATTTACACCGTTCAAATTTCAACTTGCTGACAAAATTCACGCCTTTCGGGCTATTTATCGTTTGACTTCATATTACTTACAGTACTCGCATAATTTAATGTTAAAGATCCACTTTTCCCCATTCAGTTTTAATGGGACTGACACTGAATTTTTTCTAAGTCCCATTTTCCACGCCCACTTCCATACATACAACAGACCATCTTGACTTGCTTTCAGATATTGCTTCGTGGCACAGTTGGGAGAGTGCATGTACAGTAAGCAGGAGGTCGCAGGTTCAAAGCCTACCGCCGACTGTACATTGCACATATGTCTGTGGCAATTACATAAACGGATATTAAGTATACCAACTGACTATCACACCAGGAAATGCGTTATACTGACATGATCAAACACGTGTCCCAAATCAGCGCTGATGACTTTCAGCGTCAGGTGACACTTTGAATTACAAAAATGCCAATTCGCTATGCTGCTCACAGGTTCGGTGGCTCACTGGCTTAAGCGCTTGCATAGCAAAGACAGCCCTACGAATGGTTCGCTGGTTCAAACCTCGGATGGAGCAACTTTTGGACATGGACATACTTCTTTTTTTTTTTTTTAGTTAAAACTAAAACTTTCTTCTTTTCATTTATAATTCAACCATAATTTCTCATTTGTAATTTACAACCAATTTATCTTTCTTTATTTAACATACATTTTATTGCATGTTCAGACACATTCGCTGCTTCCATTTCACAACACTTCAGTGATGCCACCAAGTCTTCTGTGGGTCAGTGGATAGATTGGCAGTGCAGTATCATAGTGCAGCTCATTGAACAGTAAACAGGAGGTGAGGGTTCAATTCAATCTCAGGCTGGTTGAATTTCAACTTGAGTCTTTTCATTTATAATTCATTCATAATTTCCATATGTAATTTACAGCCAATGTATCTTTCTTTATTAATTTAACATACGTTTTATTTAATGCATTCTGGTTCAGCAAGATATCTCTCAATTACATTTCACACTTCAATGATAACAATAGCATTCTGCTATTAGCAGTCAGCTTAGCATTCAGCTATTAGCATTCGGCTTTCAGCATCCCACGCAATTTCTTCAGAAATTGCTTAGTCTAGTTATTATTATACTTATTATAGCATTTTATTCTCAACACATTTTGCAATCAAACTACTCCTACATTATACTTCCGATTTACACCGTTCAAATTTCAACTTGCTGACAAAATTCACGCCTTTCGGGGTATTTATCGTTTGACTTCATATTACTTACAGTACTCGCATAATTTAATGTTAAAGATCAACTTTTCCCCATTCAGTTTTAATGGGACTGACACTGAATTTTTTCTAAGTCCCATTTTCCACGCCCACTTCCATACATACAACAGACCAAATTGACTGGCTTTCTAATACTGTTCAGTTTCATCATAATACAACAAGTTGACATCTATTTCGTTAAATGTCATTTGACAAACCATTTCTTCTAAATTAATCCATATTGCATAATGCATTCTATAATTTCATTGAAGTGATTGAACACGTGGCCCCCATTATTCAGCATCATATGTCACTTTTGAATATAGATACACTGTAAGACATACTTCTTTTTATTTTTTAGTTAAAGCTAAAACTTTCGTCTTTTCATTTATAATTCATCCATAATTTATCATTTGTAATTTACAACCAATTTATCTTTCTTTATTCATTTAACATACATTTTTTTGAATGCATTCGTTCAATGACACATTCGCTGCTTCCATTTCACAACACTTCAACGATGCTACCAAGTCTTCTGTGGGTCAGTGGATAGATTGGCAGTGCAGTAGCTCATTGAACAGTAAACAGGAGGTGAGGGTTTGATACCAGTCTCAGACTGGTTGAATTTAAACTTCAGTCTTTTCATTTATAATTCATTCATAATTTCTCATATGTAATTTACAGCCAATGTATCTTTCTTTATTCATTTAACATACGTTTTATTTAATGCATTCTGGTTCAGCAAGACATCTCTCAATTACATTTCACACTTCAATGATAACAATAGCATTCTGCTATTAGCAGTCAGCTTAGCATTCAGCTATAAGCATTCGGCTTTCAGCATCCCACGCAATTTCTTCAGAAATTGCTTAGTCTAGTTGTGGGATGCTGAAAGCATCCCACATATGTTGTTTCTAACCTTTATTATTATTGTGGGATGCTGAAAGCATCCCACATATGTTGTTTCTAACCTTTATTATTATTATACTTATACTTAAACTTATTATTGTGGGATGCTGAAAGCATCCCACATATGTTGTTTCTAACCTTTATTATTATTATTATACTTAAACTTATTATTATAGCATTTTATTCTCAACACTTTTTGCAATCAAACTACTCCTACATTATACTTCCGATTTACACCGTTCAAATTTCAACTTGCTGACAAAATTCACGCCTTTCGGGCTATTTATCGTTTGACTTCATATTACTTACAGTACTCGCATAATTTAATGTTAAAAATCTACTTTTCCCCATTCAGTTTTAATGGGACTGACACTGAATTTTTTCTAAGTCCCATTTTCCACGCCCACTTCCATACATACAACAGACCATCTTGACTTGCTTTCAGATATTGCTTCGTGGCGCAGTTGGGAGAGTGCATGTACAGTAAGCAGGAGGTCGCAGGTTCAAAGCCCACCGCCGACTGTACATTGCACATATGTCTGTGGCAATTACATAAACGGATATTAAGTATACCAACTGACTATCACACCAGGAAATGCGTTATACTGACATGATCAAACACATGTGTCCCAAATCAGCGCTGATGACTTTCAGCGTCAGGTGACACTTTGAACTACAAATACGCCAATTCGCTCTGCTGCTCACAGGTCGGGTGGCTCACTGGCTTAAGCGCTTGCATAGCAAAGACAGCCCTACGAATGGTTCGCTGGTTCAAACCTCGGATGGAGCAACTTTTGGACATGGACATACTTCTTTTTTTTTTTTAGTTAAAACTAAAACTTTCTTCTTTTCATTTATAATTCAACCATAATTTCTCATTTGTAATTTACAACCAATTTATCTTTCTTTATTTAACATACATTTTATTGCATGTTCAGACACATTCGCTGCTTCCATTTCACAACACTTCAGTGATGCCACCAAGTCTTCTGTGGGTCAGTGGATAGATTGGCAGTGCAGTAGCTCATTGAACAGTAAACAGGAGGTGAGGGTTCAAATTCAATCTCAGACTGGTTGAATTTAAACTTCAGTCTTTTCATTTATAATTCATTCATAATTTCTCATATGTAATTTACAGCCAATGTATCTTTCTTTATTAATTTAACATACGTTTTATTTAATGCATTCTGGTTCAGCAAGACATCTCTCAATTACATTTCACACTTCAATGATAACAATAGCATTCTGCTATTAGCAGTCAGCTTAGCATTCAGCTATTTGCGTCGGCTTTCAGCATTCCACGCAATTTCTTCAGAAATTGCTTAGTCTAGTTATTATAGCATTTTATTCTCAACACTTTTTGCAATCAAACTACTCCTACATTATACTTCCGATTTACACCGTTCAAATTTCAACTTGCTGACAAAATTCACGCCTTTCGGGCTATTTATCGTTTGACTTCATATTACTTACAGTACTCGCATAATTTAATGTTAAAAATCTACTTTTCCCCATTCAGTTTTAATGGGACTGACACTGAATTTTTTCTAAGTCCCATTTTCCACGCCCACTTCCATACATACAACAGACCATCTTGACTTGCTTTCAGATATTGCTTCGTGGCGCAGTTGGGAGAGTGCATGTACAGTAAGCAGGAGGTCGCAGGTTCAAAGCCCACCGCCGACTGTACATTGCACATATGTCTGTGGCAATTACATAAACAGATATTAAGTATACCAACTGACTATCACACCAGGAAATGCGTTATACTGACATGATCAAACACATGTGTCCCAAATCAGCGCTGATGACTTTCAGCGTCAGGTGACACTTTGAACTACAAATACGCCAATTCGCTCTGCTGCTCACAGGTCCGGTGGCTCACTGGCTTAAGCGCTTGCATAGCAAAGACAGCCAGATGAGTGGTTCGCTGGTTCAAACCCCGGACGGAGCAACTTTTGGACATGGACATACTTCTTTTTTTGTTTTAGTTAAAACTAAAACTTTCCTTTTCATTTATAATTCAACCATAATTTCTCATTTGTAATTTACAACCAATTTATCTTTCTTTATTTAACATACATTTTATTGCATGTTCAGACACATTCGCTGCTTCCATTTCACAACACTTCAGTGATGCCACCAAGTCTTCTGTGGGTCAGTGGATAGATTGGCAGTGCAGTAGCTCATTGAACAGTAAACAGGAGGTGAGGGTTCAAATTCAATCTCAGGCTGGTTGAATTTAAACTTCAGTCTTTTCATTTATAATTCATTCATAATTTCTCATATGTAATTTACAGCCAATGTATCTTTCTTTATTAATTTAACATACGTTTTATTTAATGCATTCTGGTTCAGCAAGACATCTCTCAATTACATTTCACACTTCAATGATAACAATAGCATTCTGCTATTAGCAGTCAGCTTAGCATTCAGCTATTTGCGTCGGCTTTCAGCATCCCACGCAATTTCTTCAGAAATTGCTTAGTCTAGTTATTATAGCATTTTATTCTCAACACTTTTTGCAATCAAACTACTCCTACATTATACTTCCGATTTACACCGTTCAAATTTCAACTTGCTGACAAAATTCACGCCTTTCGGGCTATTTATCGTTTGACTTCATATTACTTACAGTACTCGCATAATTTAATGTTAAAGATCTACTTTTCCCCATTCAGTTTTAATGGGACTGACACTGAATTTTTTCTAAGTCCCATTTTCCACGCCCACTTCCATACATACAACAGACCATCTTGACGTGAAAGCCAGATGAGTGGTTCGCTGGTTCAAACCTCGGATGGAGCAACTCTTTGTTTTTTTTGTTTTTTTCTCAGTTTCATCATAATACAACAAGTTAACATCTATTTCGTTAAATGTCATTTGGATTGGCCCGCGGGAGATCATGGTTCGTTTTAGCACTTTGATTTCATATAGTAGTCATTGTATAATTCTTTATAGTTGCGCTTTGTAATAATTTGACACAAAATATCTTCACAATAGTGTTGTTGTTTGACCATTTATTAGTTTTTAAAGTTTTAAATGAGCAATTCACATTCAAACCCAAAAACGTTAAATACTTTGCATTTCACTCCCAAACACGTGTACATGTTGTTGTTTTTTTTGTTTTTTGTTTTTTTTTTAAACAAGAGCAGAGAGAAAGCTTTGACAAGCAGCTTGACAGAAAGTGATGGCTTCAACCATTGGTAGTTAATAGGTTCCATGTTTCAAAATCGGCCAGCAGGTGGCAGCAGAGTATTATCAATCATTCTGCTATTAGCAGTCAGCTTAGCATTCAGCTATAAGCATTCAGCTTTCAGCATCCCACGCAATTTCTTCAGAAATTGCTTAGTCTAGTTATTATAGCATTATAGCATTTTATTCTCAACACTTTTTTGCAATCAAACTACTCCTACATTATACTTCCGATTTACACCGTTCAACTTACTTACAGTACTCGCATAATTTAATGTTAAAGATCTACTTTTCCCCATTCAGTTTTAATGGAACTGACACTGAATTTTTTCTAAGTCCCATTTTCCACGCCCACTTCCATACATACAACAGACCATCTTGACTTGCTTTCTGATATTGCTCAGTGGTGCAGTTGGGAGAGTGCATGTACAGTAAGCAGGAGGTCGCAGGTTCAAAGCCCACTTCCGACTGTACATTGCACATATGTCCGTGGCAATTACATAAACGGATATTAAGTATACCTACTGACTATCATACCAGGAAATGCGTTATACTGACATGATCAAACACATGTGTCCGAAATTAGCGCTGATGGCTTTCATCAGGTGACACTTTAAAATACAAATACGCCAATTCGCTCCGCTGCTCACAGGTCTGGTGGCTCACTGGCTTAAGCGCTTGCGCCAGGTGAATAGCAAAGACAACCTGATGAATGGTTTGCTGGTTCAAGCCTCGGATGGAGCAACTTTTGGACATGGACATACTTCTTTTTTTTTTAGTTAAAACTAAAACTTTCGTCTTTTCATTTATAATTCATCCATAATTTCTCATTTGTAATTTACAACCAATTTATCTTTCTTTATTCATTTAACATACATTTTGCGTTCAGACACATTCGCTGCTTCCATTTCACAACACTTCAGTGATCCCGCCAAGTCTTCTGTGGGTCAGTGGATAGATTGGCAGTGCAGTAGCTCATTGAACAGTAAACAGGAGGTGAGGGTTCGATACCAGTCTCAGACTGGTTGAATTTAAACTTCAGTCTTTTCATTTATAATTCATTCATAATTTCTCTTATGTAATTTACAGCCAATGTATCTTTCTTTATTCATTTAACATACGTTTTATTTAATGCAATCTGGTTCAGCAAGACATCTCAATTACATTTCACACTTCAATGATTACAATAGCATTCTGCTATTAGCAGTCAGCTTAGCATTCAGCTATTAGCATTCGGCTTTCAGCATCCCACGCAATTTCTTCAGAAATTGCTTAGTCTAGTTGTGGGATGCTGAAAGCATATATATACTGACATGATCAAACACATGTGTCCCAAATTAACGCTGATGGCTTTCAGCGTCAGGTGACACTTTAAATTACAAATACGCCAATTCGCTCTGTTAAATCACAGGTCCGGTGGCTCACGGAATTAAGTGCTGGAGCCAGGTGAATAGCAAAAACAGCCCTACGAATGGTTCGCTGGTTCAAACCTTGGATGGAGGAACTTTTTTTTTTTTTCTCAGTTTCGTCATAATACAACAAGTTAACATCTATTTCGTTAAATGTCATTTGACAAACTATTTCTTCAAAATTAATCCATATTGCATAATGCATTCTATAATTTCATTGAAGTGATTGAACACGTGGCCCCCATTATTCAGCATCATATGTCACTTTTCAATATAGATACACTGTACTCTTTGTTTTTTAGTTAAAGTTAAAACTTTCGTCTTTTCATTTATAATTCATCCATAATTTCTCATTTGTAATTTACAACCAATTTATCTTTCTTTATTCATTTAACATACATTTTTTTGAATGCATTCGTTCAATGACACATTCGCTGCTTCCATTTCACAACACTTCAATGATGACAACAAATCTCCTGTGGGTGAGTGGATTGAGTGGCAGTGCAGTAGATCATTGATTCGATACCAGTGTCAGACTGGTTGAATTTAAACTTCTGTCTTTTCATTTATAATTCATTCATAATTTCTCATATGTAATTTACAACCAATGTAATGTAATGTAGTCTACAAGTTACTAAATAATTACGAGTAATTATTTAGTAACTTGTAGACTACAAGTTACTAAATAATTACGAGAAATACTACTACTAGTAATACTGTTTCTACTACTGCTAATACTACTACTACTACTACTACTACTACTACTACTACTATAGTACTACTACTACTACTACTACTACTACTACTATTACTAGTAATTAATAGTTAATTACGATGTAATTTTCACGGAATTTCTTCTTATTTCCTTCATTAGCATTCTGCTATTAGCAGTCAGCTTAGCATTCAGCTATTAGCATTCGGCTTTCAGCATCCCACACAATTTCTTCAGAAATTGCTTAGTCTAGTTATTATAGCATTTTATTCTCAACACTTTTTGCAATCAAACTACTCCCATATAATTTAATAATCATTTTCAATGGGACTAACATTGAATTTTTTCTAAGTCCCATTTTCCACGCCCACTTCCATACATACAACAGACCACCCGTGTCCGTAGCAATTATGAAACGGATATTATGTATACCAACTGACTATCATACAAGGAAATGCGTTATAGTGAAATTATTAAACACGTGTCCCCAATTAGCATTCATCTCCTTCAGCATTAGATGACACTTTCAAAGACAAATAGGCCAATTTGGTCTGATTTGCACCAAGCCCCATTAGCTCACCTGGTAAGTAACTTGAGTGAGGTTGCATTTTTACACCCAAGCACCGGTTCGAACCTCAGTGGGGAATTTTTTTTCATTTCAGACATGGATATTTTACAATTGTTTCACATAAAACAATGACTGTACTAAACCTCAATGCATCCATCAATTATGTAAATTATGTAAATTATGTTACAAAAAAAAGGACGTTTAAATAGGAAGGAGTGCAGCAAAGGAAGAAGTTTAAATAAAATAATAAAAATAATGTCACAGACTTTTTTCCAGCTGTGGTGGTTGAGTAGATAAGTTCTTTGTACAGTAATCAGGAGTTTGTGGGCTCAAACCCAACCTCTGACTGTATATACTTCTTCTTTTTTTTTTTTTAGTTAAAACTAAAATCTCCTGACAACAGCCATTTGCTCTTGTCATAATTGTAAAACAGATATTTAAACACGTGTCCCAAATCAGCGCTGATGACTTTCAGCATCAGATGACACTTTCAATTACAAATACGCCAATTTCTTCTGATGCTCACTCATTCAGGTAAGCTCACTCGGTTAAGTGCTCAAGCCAGGTGCATTGCAAGACAGCCATACGAATGGTGCGGCGGTTCAGATCCCAACTGGAGGAACTTTTTTTTTTTTTTGACCATTTTATGACAGACACATCGTTCAATTGTTTAACATATAAAATTCATATACAAATCCTAAGTGCATCCATCAATTCTGTAAATAAAACGTGGATAGCAAGTCCCATCACCTGATTACTACAACATTGGAGCACAGTTTCACATACTTCCTCCGTGGTCCAGTGGATACAGGTGCAGATGCATAAAACAAAGCTCTTTTGAAGCCGCTGACCAGGTGACAAAGGAATTTATGCGTCTGCCGAAGGAGTTTATTCAAGCCCGACTTCCCGGGGCCCGAGAAAACACCTTCAATGAATTAGAGTATACAAACGACTGATCAAAGGAATGTTTATGACCTTTCTTATCAACTAGGGGGGACTCTCTGGCGTCGCCCCTCCAGGGGGCACTCCTGGAACATCTAGATGGAGCAACAGCACCGTCAAGTGGTGAAACTTGGAACTATCCTTAGTGACAATTCATACAAGTAACCGCATTTTACACATTTATACCATGATAATTCTTGACAGATAACTGAACTACGAATGATTCATGTTATGTCTTTGTGTGTATGAACGTCCTATTTCATTTGTACTCCATAAGGAATGAAAGGTAATCAATATCGTTCAGTTCAGTCAGATTAGACCATAGGAATTACCTCACGAGTTAGTTTATGATGCATTAATTATGATATGTGTTAAACGGGTTGTGTGGGAAAACTGATTTGCCAGACTGACCAAATTTAATGCAAAATTATTAATCCCTTTAATAATTTGCTTTTTAAAGTCTGCGTGAGCGAGTACAGGGGTTTGCCACCACCTACTGAAGCCCCGCCCATAGACTATAAAAAGACGAGGGGACCCTCTCTCTCTCTTCTTCCGATGCCTCTTCCCGATCGCTCTCTTCCACGCTTCTTCTACTGACCATCCTAAGGCCTGTTGCCTGCAAGTGGCCCAGCTTGCCCACTGAATCTTTGTCCAAAGAAACTTGTCAAGCACGTGGACCCCTTTTGTTCCTGGCAGCGAGTTGCCACGAGAGCAGACACTCGCTGCCCGCCACGCCAAAACAGGCGCAACGTCAACGCTGACCCCAAAGAGACTCTTTTATTCCCCTTTTCATTTTTTTTTTCCTTTTTCTTCACCATCGGTGACTGCCCGCCAGCAACGGGCCCGGGGTACACTTGCAACGTACCGCCGGACCGCCGGACTCAAGGTTGTGCACCGCATCTCACCTGCTATTCGGTGGCGCCCCGCCGCTGCGCAAGCGCACCTCCAACTGCGGGCCTTCGCCCGTACGCCGGCACGCCGCGGACCGAGCTCCAACACCTGGAGTCGGACAGCATATATAGTAACACTGCGGCAAATGTCAAAAAGTGATTTATGGCCCCCATAAAACAATGATTTATTGCCCCCCCAATAAAACTTTATTGCCCCCCCCCCCAATAAAACCATTCATATCCTAACCCTTTGAAGTAAGCCCCGCCCCCTTCCGCTTTCTTAGCCAATCAGAACCCGTTATTTTGAATTAAGCCCTACCCACATGCCACCTTCTCAACCAATCAGAGGCCGGAAGACGGCTTCTGTCAAAAATGATTGATGACATCCTACACCCCCCTCCCCACCCCCCTCTTCGTCTTAGCCAATCAGAGATCGGAAACCACCCCTCTCATCGTCTTAACCAATCAGAGGCCGGAAGACGGCTTCTGTCAAAATGATTGATGATATTCTGTTTCCCACAACATCAAACACATGTTATCCGGTCCCCCCGCTTCTGTCAAAATTGATTGATGAGATTCTGCACCCCCCCTCCCCACCCCCCTCTTCGTCTTAACCAATCAGAGATCGGAAACCACCCCTCTCATCGTCCTAGCCAATCAGAGATCGGAAGCCAGCTTCTGTCAAAATGATTGACGATATTCTGTTTCCCACAACATCAAACACATGTTTTCCGGTCCCCCCACCCTTCAACAAACAAATGATTCCTTTGAACCCTACAAACAGTAGCTTTTGTTGTTTTCCGGTCCCCCCACCCTTCAACAAACAAATGATTCCGGTCACCCCCCAACCGACTGTCTACGTACTTTCTTTGAACCCCCAAACAGTAGCTTTTGTTGTCCGGCTGATAATATTATTTCGACATCCTCGTGTTAATAAACTTTTTTTCATCTTACAGGAAGGATCCTACCACCAGCTTTTGAAGTAGCAATGGGGGAAGCGCCCCCCCCCCCTGTAATTCGAATTACTGATAAAGCTACCTACTTTGAAGTAGAACGGGTACCAACCGTAGGAACCCCCGACCCCCCTTATCACCATGTTGGGCGGCAGGAAGCCCCCACCACCGCCCCCCTCTATCGGGTATGTGCGTGCGTGAATGTAAATTAGTACGAGGCTCACTTATTCGAGTTAAAGTGTTGTGAATATTAAAAAAATGTTATCCATTTGTTTTATGTTTTTTAAATAAATAAAAGAGACTTACCGGTGTTTCGGAATATGAAGTCGCGTCTCCTTCGAGGTTTTTTTTTCTTTTTAAAAAAATAAAATAAACTAGAGCTGCGAGCAGCTATAAAGGGCCCTCGCAGCCCGGGCCACGTTGGGGTCCTTGCACGTTGGGGTACTTGTACGTTAGGGTACTGGCACGTTGGGGTACTGGCATATTGGAAGCAAAATTTCTTTGAAAATGGCATAATAAACGTTTACATGTAGAATATTTTTTTTGCCAGTGTGTGTCAAGCTCAACGGGTTTTGGTGATTGTTAAGACCTGCAAAAATCAGCGTCCTTTTTTATTTTTAGGCAATGAGTTGCCCTGATTGGTATTTTTTGTAAAAGTGTATATAGACATCATCGCTCGTTATACTCATTGCACAATGTTACTTTTATTGTCCAAAGGGGCAATCAAAAATGAATAAAACAAAATGGAAACATACATACGTTTGGATCGGTGTGAAGCCAGTGAACAATTTGAGTAGTGGAAACTAAAAGAATATTAATAAATGACTTAGTTATCACACTTAGAATGAGTTTACATTTTTTGTACAAAATACCGTATGTGTTTTTTTTTTTTATGCCTCAAGGGCTAGATGGCGCTTTATTTATAACTGAATGTTTTCATAGAGATACCTTCAGGCCTTGATTATAAGCATACATGTCCAGTGTGGGATTTTTTTTGGAGCATGTACCGTGGAGTTATTAAGCATATCCTTCATTCACGATATTGCTTTTAATGTCCATAGAGGCTATCAAAAAAAAATAAAAAAAAATATATGTTTGGATAAGTCTGATGCCAGTGAACATTTTGAGTGGTGGAAACTAAAAAAATATTCATAAATGACTTAGTTATCACACTTAGAATGAGTGTACATTTTTTGTACAAAATACCGTATGTGGGGTATTTTTTATCATGCCTCAAGGTCTAGGTGGCGCTGCATATATAACGGAATGTTGTCATAGAGATAACTTCAGGCCTTGACGATAAACATACATGTCAAGTTTGGGATTTTTTGGAGCATGTACCGGGGAGTTATCAAGCATATCCTTTTTCATTGTGAAACACAAATTTTGATGCCCCGCCCTCATCATATAGTATTTCGAAAAGTCAAAATTTTTCCCCCTGTCGTTGGCTCAGGTCTTGACATGGTCCAGGCCAAGTCTTAACTCAGTCGGATGAAACGTGTAGGAGAAGTGGGCAAAAGTCTGCCCCCTGTGAATGTGCAAAAATCGTCAAAAATGGGACATTCAAAAATTCGTAGCTCACTTCCTGTTCATTTTAGCATATGGGTACAAGAGACGTTTTTGTAGGTCTTGGGCTCCCTCATACACCTAAAAATATTCGGCGTTTTTGCTTAAACGTACAACCGGGGTTGCTTCGTTAAAAATTTCGAGGGGGCGCTATTGAGTCATTTTTGTAAAAATAGCACAATCAACAATAAAATATTGCTCATTTTACCAGGCCAGATGTGTGTGCCAAGTTTCAGGAGTTTCTGTGCATGTTTAGACCCTCAAAACTGGCGTTGTTTTCTTGGCGAACAGCGCTTAGCCACGCCTACAGCAATTCGCGAAAACTCACAAACTTCGTGTTGTGACATCATGAAGGCCGAAACCCTCCTCTGAGCAAATATGAGGTAGGTCCAGTTAACGTGTTTGGAGAAAAACATAGAAGAAAATTCGTAAGAAAAAAAATTGCCACTAGGTGGCGCTATCAGTTAGATGAAATGTAAGTTAGTAGATGTCTTTAGAGCTGGACTCTCATCAAATGTGTGAAATTTTGAGAAGATAGGATCATCTCGGTCAAGTTAATGCAGCTTTTATTTTCACGAAAAATCTTCAGATTTTGCGTCACCGTAGCGGCCACGCCCTTTGATGAAAAGTTACAATATTCGGTGTGGGGCATGATCAACATCTTAAGGCTTTTCTGACCAATTTTCAAATGGATCCCTTCAACAAGCTCAGCACAGTAGCTAAAAACGTAAAGTATGACATTTATTGTAACCACTAGGTGGCGCTATATGTATAACTGAATTTTGTCATATAGATGTTTTCAGGCTGTGACTATTACGTTGCCTGAGAAGTTTGAGATTTTTTGGAGCTTCAACATGGGAGTTATTAAGCATTTGCTCTTTCTGGACAAATGAAATTTTAAAGGCAATATTTGATGCTCCGCCCCCGTCGTATAGTATTTCAAAAAGGCAAGATGTTTTGCCCAGCTGTTCTCTTAGGTCTTGAGATGATAAATGCCAAGTTTGAAGTCAATTGGATCAAAAATGTTTGCAAAGGGGGAAAAAGCATGACCACAGTGAATGTGCCAAAATAGGCCAAAATTGGAGATTAAAAAATTCATAGCTCACTTCCTGTACATTTTAGCTACATGGTCCCAGTAGACTTTTTTGTGCATCTCGGGGTGCTACACGTGCCTGCCAATTTTCGTTGCTCTAGCTCAAACGTGTCGGGCTTGGTTTTTATTTTTCTACGCTAGGGGGCGCTATAGAGCCGCGTTGTTATAACGACTTCATAATATCAAATTTTTCGCCGGACCTGAGGAGTGTGCAAAGTTTGGTGAGTTTTCGTGAATATTTAGGTACCCAAAATCGCGATTGTTTGCAGAGAATAAAGAAGAATAATAATAACTAGAGCTGCGAGCAGCTATAAAGGGCCCTCGCAGCCCGGGCCACGTTGGGGTCCTTGCACGTTGGGGTACTTGCACGTTGGGGTACTGGCACGTTGGGGTACTGGCATATTGGAAGCAAAATTTCTTTGAAAATGGCATAATAAACGTTTACATGTAGAATATTTTTTTGCCAGTGTGTGTGTCAAGCTCAACGGGTTTTGGTGATTGTTAAGACCTGCAAAAATCAGCGTCCTTTTTTATTTTTAGGCAATGAGTTGCCCTGATTGGTATTTTTTGTAAAAGTGTATATATACATCATCGCTCGTTGTACTCATTGCACAATGTTACTTTTATTGTCCAAAGGGGCAATCAAAAATGAATAAAACAAAATGGAAACGTACATACGTTTGGATCGGTGTGAAGCCAGTGAACAATTTGAGTGGTGGAAACTAAAAGAATATTCATAAATGACTTAGTTATCACACTTAGAATGAGTGTACATTTTTTGTACAAAATACCGTATGTGGGGTATTTTTTTTTTTTTTTTATATAAGCCTCAAGGGCTAGGTGGCGCTGTATTTATAACTGAATGTTGTCATAGAGATACCTTCAGGCCTTGATTATAAGCATACATGTCAAGTGTGGGATTTTTTTTTGGAGCATGTACCGTGGAGTTATTAAGCATATCCTTCATTCACGATATTGCTTTTAATGTCCATAGAGGCTATCAAAAATAAATAAAAATATATATATGTTTGGATAAGTCTGATGCCAGTGAACATTTTGAGTGGTGGAAACTAAAAAAATATTCATAAATGACTTAGTTATCACACTTAGAATGAGTGTACATTTTTTGTACAAAATACCGTATGTGGGGTATTTTTTTTTCATGCCTCAAGGGCTAGGTGGCGCTGCATATATAATTGAATGTTGTCATAGAGATAACTTCAGGCCTTGACGATAAACATACATGTCAAGTTTGGGATTTTTTGGAGCATGTACCGGGGAGTTATCAAGCATATCCTTTTTCATTGTGAAACACAAATTTTGATGCCCCGCCCTCATCATATAGTATTTCGAAAAGTCAAAATTTTTCCCCCTGTCGTTGGCTCAGGTCTTGACATGGTCCAGGCCAAGTCTTAACTCAGTCGGATGAAACGTGTAGGAGAAGTGGGCAAAAGTCTGCCCCCTGTGAATGTGCAAAAATCGTCAAAAATGGGACATTCAAAAATTCGTAGCTCACTTCCTGTTCATTTTAGCATATGGGTACAAGAGACTTTTTTGTAGGTCTTGGGCTCCCTCATACACTTAAAAATATTCGTCATTCTTGCTTAAACGTACAACCGGGGCTGCTTCGTTAAAAATTTCAAGGGGGCGCTATTGAGTCATTTTTGTAAAAATAGCACAATCAACAATAAAATATTGCTCATTTTACCAGGCCAGATGTGTGTGCCAAGTTTCAGGAGTTTCTGTGCATGTTTAGACCCTCAAAACTGGCGTTGTTTTCTTGGCGAACAGCGCTTAGCCACGCCTACAGCAATTCGCGAAAACTCACAAACTTCGTGTTGTGACATCATGAAGGCCGAAACCCTCCTCTGAGCAAATATGAGGTAGGTCCAGTTAACGTGTTTGGAGAAAAACGTAGAAGAAAATTCGTAAGAAAAAAAATTGCCACTAGGTGGCGCTATCAGTTAGATGAAATGTAAGTTAGTAGATGTCTTTAGAGCTGGACTCTCTTCAAATGTGTGAAATTTTGAGAAGATAGGATCATCTCGGTCAAGTTAATGCAGCTTTTATTTTCACGAAAAATCTTCAGATTTTGCGTCACCGTAGCGGCCACGCCCTTTGACGAAAAGTTACAATATTCGGTGTGGGGCATGATCAACATCTTAAGGCTTTTCTGACCAATTTTCAAATGGATCCCTTCAACAAGCTCAGCACAGTAGCTAAAAACGTAAAGTATGACATTTATTGTAACCACTAGGTGGCGCTATATGTATAACTGAATTTTGTCATATAGATGTTTTCAGGCTGTGACTATTACGTTGCCTGAGAAGTTTGAGATTTTTTGGAGCTTGAACATGGGAGTTATTAAGCATTTGCTCTTTCTGGACAAATGAAATTTTAAAGGCAATATTTGATGCTCCGCCCCCGTCGTATAGTATTTCTAAAAGGCAAGATGTTTTGCCCAGCTGTTCTCTTAGGTCTTGAGATGATAAATGCCAAGTTTGAAGTCAATTGGATGAAAAATGTTTGCAAAGGGGGAAAAAGCATGACCACAGTGATCGTGCCAAAATAGGCCAAAATTGGACATTAAAAAATTCATAGCTCACTTCCTGTACATTTTAGCTACATGGTCCCAATAGACTTTTTTGTGCGTCTCGGGGTGCTACACGTGCCTGCCAATTTTCGTTGCTCTAGCTCAAACGTGTCGGGCTTGGTTTTTATTTTTCTACGCTAGGGGGCGCTATAGAGTCGCGTTGTTATAACGACTTCATAATATCAAATTTTTCGCCGGACCTGAGGAGTGTGCAAAGTTTGGTGAGTTTTCGTGAATATTTAGGTACCCAAAATCGCGATTGTTTGCGGAGAATAAAGAAGAAGAAGAAGAAGAATAATAACTAGAGCTGCGAGCAGCTATAAAGGGCCCTCGCAGCCCGGGCCACGTTGGGGTCCTTGCACGTTGGGGTACTGGCACGTTGGGGTACTGGCACGTTGGGGTACTGGCATATTGGAAGCAAAATTTCTTTGAAAATGGCATAATAAACGTTTACATGTAGAATATTTTTTTGCCAGTGTGTGTGTCAAGCTCAACGGGTTTTGGTGATTCTTAAGACCTGCAAAAATCAGCGTCCTTTTTTATTTTTAGGCAATGAGTTGCCCTGATTGGTATTTTTTGTAAAAGTGTATATGCACATCATCGCTCATTGTACTCATTGCACAATGTTACTTTTATTGTCCAAAGGGGCAATCAAAAATGAATAAAACAAAATGGAAAAGTACATACGTTTGGATCGGTGTGAAGCCAGTGAACAATTTGAGTGGTGGAAACTAAAAGAATATTCATAAATGACTTAGTTATCACACTTAGAATGAGTGTACATTTTTTGTACAAAATACCGTATGTGGGGTATTTTTCTTTTTTTTTAATATAAGCCTCAAGGGCTAGGTGGCGCTGTATTTATAACTGAATGTTGTCATAGAGATACCTTCAGGTCTTGATTATAAGCATACATGTCAAGTGTGGGATTTTTTTTGGAGCATGTACCGTGGAGTTATTAAGCATATCCTTCATTCACGATATTGCTTTTAATGTCCATAGAGGCTATCAAAAATAAATACAAATATATATATGTTTGGATAAGTCTGATGCCAGTGAACATTTTGAGTGGTGGAAACTAAAAGAATATTCATAAATGACTTAGTTATCACACTTAGAATGAGTGTACATTTTTTGTACAAAATACCGTATGTGGGGTATTTTTTTTTCATGCCTCAAGGGCTAGGTGGCGCTACATATATAACTGAATGTTGTCATAGAGATAACTTCAGGCCTTGACGATAAACATACATGTCAAGTTTGGGATTTTTTGGAGCATGTACCGGGGAGTTATCAAGCATATCCTTTTTCATTGCGAAACACAAATTTTGATGCCCCGCCCTCATCATATAGTATTTCGAAAAGTCAAAATTTTTCCCCCTGTCGTTGGCTCAGGTCTTGACATGGTCCAGGCCAAGTCTTAACTCAGTCGGATGAAACGTGTAGGAGAAGTGGGCAAAAGTCTGCCCACTGTGAATGTGCAAAAATCGAAAAAAATGGGACATTCAAAAATTCGTAGCTCACTTCCTGTTCATTTTAGCATATGGGTACAGGAGACTTTTTTGTAGGTCTTGGGCTCCCTCATACACTTAAGAATTTTCGTAGATCTTGCTTAAACGTACAACCGGGGCTGCTTCATTAAAAATTCCTAGGGGGCGCTATTGAGTTATTTTTGTAAAAATAGCACAATCAACAATAAAATATTGTTCATTTTACCAGGCCAGATGTGTGTGCCAAGTTTCATGAGTTTCTGCGCATGTTTAGACCCTCAAAACTGGCGTTGTTTTCTTGGCGAACAGCGCTTAGCCACGCCCACAGCAATTCGCGAAAACTCACAAACTTCGTGTTGTGACATCATGAAGGCCGAAACCCTCATCTGAGCAAATATGAGGTAGGTCCAGTTAACGTGTTTGGAGAAAAACGTAGAAGAAAATTCGTAAGAAAAAAATATGCCACTAGGTGGCGCTATCAGTTAGATGAAATATAAGTTTGTAGATGTCTTTAGGGCTGGACTCTCATCAAATGTGTGGAATTTTGAGAAGATAGGATCATCTCGGTCAAGTTAATGCAGCTTTTCTTGTCACGAAAAATCTTCAGACTTTGCGTCACCGTAGCGGCCACACCCTTTGGCGAAAAGTTACAATATTCGGTGTGGGGCATCATCAACATCTTAAGGCTTTTCTGACCAATTTTCAACTGGATCCCTTCAACGAGCTCAGCACAGTAGCTAAAAACGTAAAGTATGACATTTATTGTAACCACTAGGTGGCGCTATATGTATAACTGAATTTTGTCATATAGATGTTTTCAGGCCGTGACTATTACGTTGCCTGAGAAGTTTGAGATTTTTTGGAGCTTGTACATGGGAGTTATTCAGCATTTGCTCTTTCTGGACAAACGAAATTTTAAAGGCAATATTTGCTGCCCCGCCCCCGTCATATAGTATTTCGAAAAGGCAAGATGTTTTGCCCAGTTGTTCTCTTAGGTCTTGAGATAATAAATGCCAAGTTTGAAGTCAATTGGATGAAAAATGTTTGCAAAGGGGGAAAAAGCATGACCACAGTGAATGTGCCAAAATAGGCCAAAATTGGACATTAAAAAATTCATAGCTCACTTCCTGTACATTTTAGCTACATGGTCCCAATAGACTTTTTTGTGCGTCTCGGGGTGCTACACGTGCCTGCCAATTTTCGTTGCTCTAGCTCAAACGTGCCGGGCTTGGTTTTTATTTAACTATGCTAGGGGGCGCTATAGAGTCGCGTTGTTATGACGACTTCATAATATCAAATTTTTCGCCGGGCCTGAGGAGTGTGCAAAGTTTGGTGAGTTTTCGTGAATGTTTAGGTACCCAAAATCGCGATCGTTTGCGGAGAATAAAGAAGAAGAAGAAGAAGAAGAAGAAGAAGAAGAATAATAATAACTAGAGCTGCGAGCAGCTATAAAGGGCCCTCGCAGCCCGGGCCACATTGGGCTCCTTGCACGTTGGGGTACTTGCACGTTGGGGTACTGGCACATTGGGGTACTGGCATATTGTAAGCAAAATTTCTTTGAAAATGGCATAATAAACGTTTACATGTAGAATATTTTTTTGCCAGTGTGTGTGTCAAGCTCAACGGGTTTTGGTGATTGTTAAGACCTGCAAAAATCAGCGTCCTTTTTTATTTTTAGGCAATGAGTTGCCCTGATTGGTATTTTTTTGTAAAAGTGTATATAAACATCATCGCTCGTTGTACTCATTGCACAATGTTACTTTTATTGTCCAAAGGGGCAATCAAAAATGAATAAAACAAAATTGAAACGTACATGCGTTTGGATCGGTGTGAAGCCAGTGAACAGTTTGAGTGGTGGAAACTAAAAGAATATTCATAAATGACTTAGTTATCACACTTAGAATGAGTGTACATTTTTTGTACAAAATACCGTATGTGGGGTATTTTTTTTTCATGCCTCAAGGGCTAGGTGGCGCTGCATATATAACTGAATGTTGTCATCGAGATAACTTCAGGCCTTGACGATAAACATACATGTCAAGTTTGGGATTTTTTGGAGCATGTCCCGGGGAGTTATCAAGCATATCCTTTTACATTGCGAAACACAAATTTTGATGCCCCGCCCTCATCATATAGTATTTCGAAAAGTCAAAATTTTTCCCCCTGTCGTTGGCTCAGGTCTTGACATGGTCCAGGCCAAGTCTTAACTCAGTCGGATGAAACGTGTAGGAGAAGTGGGCAAAAGTCTGCCCCCTGTGAATGTGCAAAAATCGTCAAAAATGGGACATTCAAAAATTCGTAGCTCACTTCCTGTTCATTTTAGCATATGGGTACAAGAGAGTTTTTTGTAGGTCTTGGGCTCCCTCATACACCTAAAAATATTCGTCGTTCTTGCTTAAACGTACAACCGGGGCTGCTTCGTTAAAAATTTCGAGGGGGCGCTATTGAGTCATTTTTGTAAAAATAGCACAATCAACAATAAAATATTGCTAATTTTACCAGGCCAGATGTGTGTGCCAAGTTTCAGGAGTTTCTGTGCATGTTTAGGCCCTCAAAATTGGTGTTGTTTTCTTGGCGAACAGCGCTTAGCCACGCCCACAGCGATTCGCGAAAACTCACAAACTTCGTATTGTGACATCATGAAGACCGAAACCCTCATCTGAGCAAATATGAGGTAGGTGCAGTTAATGGGGTTGGAGAAAAACATTGAAGAAAAATCGTAAGAAAAAAAATTGCCAGTAGGTGGCGCTATCAGTAAGATGAAATATAAGTACGTAGATGTCTTAAGGGCTGGACTCTCATCAAATGTGTGAAATTTTGAGAAGATAGGATCATCCCGGTCAAGTTAATGCAGCTTTTATTGTCACGAAAAATCTTTAGACTTTGCGGCACCATAGCGGCCACGCCCTTTGGCGAAAAGTTACAATATTCGGTGTGGGGCATGATCAACATCTTAAGGCTTTTCTGACCAATTTTCAACTGGATCCCTTCAACGAGCTCAGCGCAGTAGCTAAAAACGTAAAGTATGACATTTATTGTTACCACTAGGTGGCGCTATATGTATAACTGAATTTTATCATATAGATGTTTTCAGGCCGTGACTATTACATTGCCTGAGAAGTTTGAGATTTTTTGGAGCTTGAACATGGGAGTTATTAAGCATTTGCTCTTTCTGGACAAATGAAATTTTAAAGGCAATATTTGATGCCCCGCCCCCATCATATAGTATTTCGAAAAGGCAAGACTTTTTGCCCAGTTGTTCTCTCACATCTTGAGATGATAAATGCCAAGTTTGAAGTTAATTGGATGAAAAATGTTTGCAGAGGGGGAAAAAGCATGACCACAGTGAATGTGCCAAAATAGGCCAAAATTGGACATTAAAAAATTCATAGCTCATTTCCTGTACATTTTAGCTACATGGTCCCAATAGACTTTTTTGTGCATCTCGGGGTGCTACACGTGCCTGCCAATTTTCGTTGCTCTAGCTCAAACGTGCCGGGCTTGGTTTTTATTTTTCTACGCTAGGGGGCGCTATAGAGTTGCGTTGTTATGACGACTTCATAATATCAAATTTTTCGCCGGGCCTGAGGAGTGTGCAAAGTTCGGTGAGTTTTCGTGAATGTTTAGGTACCCAAAATCGGGATCGTTTGCGGAGAATAAAGAAGAAGAATAATAATAATAATAATAATAATAATAATAATTTTTACAAAAACAATAGGGACCTCGCAGCGGTCGCTGCTCGGGCCCTAATAATAATAATAATAATAATAATAATAATAATAATTTTTACAAAAACAATAGGGACCTCGCAGCGGTCGCTGCTCGGGCCCTAATAATAATAATAATAATAATAATAATAATAATAATTTTTACAAAAACAATAGGGACCTCGCAGCGGTCGCTGCTCGGGCCCTAAAAAAATAAAGTTTCTGTTTCTAACCAATTCTAACCGATGGAGAGGGGGAAATATAGACGAAAAAATAGATTATTCGTGCGTAAAGGGCGGTTATTTAACCCCTTTCAGAACCGCGTCCTTCTTTTTCTTAGACTAAAAACTTGTCTGTCTGTGTGACTATGTAAAAGCCAATGGGGTGGCGGGGAGGTGTGACTCCCTCACGCCGTGGTAAACGGCGTCATCTAAAGGGCAAAGGATGTTACAGCGTATGATTAAGAGAGGGAGCATTAAAGTTAGTCTACAAAAGTAAATTAGGGTATTAAAATGTTGATAATGAATGTAAAACCTAAAAATTTGATTCAAAGGTACTCAATTTGTAAATTATACAATTTGGATGACGGAACAATGTATGGCATTAGAGTAGCCTTTAAATATTAAGTAGGGTTAATTTTAAATTTTTGGCGACAGCAGATCGAAACTAGCATCATACTAAACCCCCCTGCAGCCATCTTTTTAATGTTACTGAACACTATCCCTATATTAAACCAAACTTAACTCTTTTACGTTTCGGTTACAAATGATACGTTTTATTTTTATATGGTATCTATTATAAGACGATGGATGCTAGAATTTGTACATTTTATATATACGTGATGTTTATAGGTATGCTTAGACGTGTATGTTTTTATTATTTTATGTTTATGATTGTGTTTTCGGTGGTGAAACCCCGGCACTATTTTACGATGAGGCGCAGTGATCTCTCGTATGGGCGTAGTGCCACTAGGTCGGTAGCGGTGTGATTTACGTCACATGAGCCAATCAGGTAGCTGCTGCTTTCTCCTCACCATAGCAACCGCATATCAAAAATGGCGACCACAACGTCGGAGAGCGAAAGGAGAAAAAAAGTTAGAAAGAAAGTGGTGAAAAAACTTCGTTCCCGTTCAGGTTTGCCCATCGCTTCAGCTGGCCCCGTTATTCCAGCCATCTGCATCATTTGTAAAAATAAATTTCAAAGTAGACTCGTCTGGGATTGGAAGGCACACGGAAGAGGGATCATCTCGCCAAAGCAGAAACATTGTCAGCAGGTATGTGCTACACACACGCGTGCCCATTTCTGTTATTAATGTGACTGATATTTAGTATAGGGCTGAAAATAATTTGTTGCTAGGTTAAGTTTTAAGGCTATAGTTTATTAAAAAAGGCGAGCTGCTGAATGATTTATCGAGTGAATCCAACAGTTGTTACCAAACTCGAGTTACCTGTCCCCATCAGAGTCATAATATAGTCACAGCTACACACTCCCTTTTCCCCAAACTCTCTCTCATCAACCTCAACAAACACTTTACTTTACTTAAATCTGTGATGTGCATATACTGTAAAGAGGTGATGTGACAATAACACTTATAATGTAATTGTTTTTTGTCTAAAGGCGGGTTGGTTGCTGCAGGCCGCTGAGATGAAGAAAGACTGTTCCATTCTTCTGCATATTAAAGACAAAAGACTGTGTCACAATGGAGGTGCAGTTTTGTTTCAGAGATTACACAAGGGTCTTAAAGTCAACAGCAACAGAAACAGCAACCAGGGACGAACAAATGTGAGTTGTTACATTGCACTATTTCATTGTCACTTTGCTAAAATTACACATTTCAAAAGTAAAGCATTGGTCAGCAATATGTCACTTGTATTCTGTTTACATTTCGAGACAGCATTAATTAGAAAGCATGACTCTGTACATATTAAGTGTGTGTGTGTTTTAGACAACCCAATGCTGAGAGCTACAAATTCTTTTTGTGAACAAGTAATCCGTCAAAGGTTTATAGTTGACAAAGATGTGATGAGAATGGACAAGCTAAGGGGTTTGTGAACAGTGTTAAGAAACACGGGGATCTTGATGCTTCAGACTACAGGTAACATATAAATCTTCATATTGAAACACATTATCTGAAATCTATGGGGAGAGATTTGTCTAAAATCTCACTGTTTCAGAGAAAAATAGTTTGCTGACAAGCTCAATTTAAGTTATAAATAAATAAATAAATAAAATCGATTCTCTAAAAATGAAAACCAGTTGGTTGTTAATTATTACATGCAAATGTGTTTTTTTGTCTTCTGTATTTATAATTGTTCTTTGACCAAGAAAGTATATAGGCCTATAGGTATATTTGTATTTCTATCCAAATATACGATTATTCACTAGAATTTTCAGTAGGATATCCGAATACCAAAATATTCGATAGCTGCAGCACTAATAATACTAATTTTGAGTTGTGGCACGCCCACACGAGTTATTTTACCACACACCCATGTCAAAACTAGCTTACTGCACACACACTGCACCCCAACTTCAAATTTTTGCTAACGTAATAATAATAATAATAATAATAATAATAATAATAATAATAATAATAATAATAATAATAATAATATATTATACATTTTGTTGGATCCGAAGGCAACTTACATAATTACAGTTTCATATGATTGTAATTGTCTTATTTTCAAATGTTTAAATATTTTCTTGATTTGAACAAAATATAATTGTTTAGAATAATCTTGATTTCAATTATTACCAAAATAATTGTGATGATTATTTTTTTCCATAATAGAGCAGCCCTACTGTGATGTGAATATGTGCATCTTGTGCTCAACTTTCCCTTTAATTTTCTATTTCAGACAGGATATACTGAAACGAAGATTGAGGTGTGATTTCCCCCAGCTGGTTTTTCACACCCCTTTCCAGCAACAACTCTGAAATGGTTTTTGTAGAGACATTATCAACAACTGACAAACTTTTAGACAGGGTACCTCACTCATCAGATACATCAACTACTGAGTCTACTGATGTAAGCCAAGTTTTTGTTGTTGTTTAAGTCTAGGTATTATGGTATATGTTTAGTAAATTTATGTATATATGTTTTTGGTAAATGTGAATATGTTAAGTGCACTTGTGTATATGTGTGTATATGTATGTATGTATATGTGTATATGTATATATATATATATATATATATGTGTGTATGTATGTATATATGTATATATATATATATATAACTTGGATTATATATATCATTTATTATTATTATTATTATTTTATTTTTATTTTATTTTTTTAATAATTAGTAAATTAAAATTGTATTAATAATGAAATAAGTTTAAATATATTGAGTAAAAGGGGTAGGACTAGATAAGTTTTTAACTTCTTCCTACTCCCTTTTGAACATGTAAGTTATGATTGATTGAATGATTATTTTATTGGGATTTTCTTCTCTTTTGATTGTTGTTGTTTTCTGTTTTATTTCTGCTGTTCATCTGTTTATATGTTCAAAAAAATAATAAAAGGAAAAGGAAAAAGGAAAGTTTATAAGGTTTGTATATACGAATGCGCTGTGTGGAAACGGGTTTTAACATCTATCGTTTTTGTAATATTTAAAAAACTAATAAATATACTGTTTTTTTCGTTTTTCTTAAACTGATTTATGAAAAGGACTTGTAATCGCAAACTCTTTTTTTAAAAGCAGTAACTGATTTAGGAGGTGGAGGGGCAATGTATTATGGGGATCATACTTTTTGAAATCTTTAAACTGTCGATTGTAAGAGTCTTCTATCTTGATGTTAGCCTTTTTATCTGAATATGTATGAATGAAATATCTTCTAATTATCAGCTCGGATTATTTCAATGGATAGCCCTGTAACCCTTAGGTTAGTAGTTTTTTAGAAAGTATCTGGGTATGAAATATGTTATGTTAGGAATATGGCGCGTACGTGAAGAAGGTACGTCTGGCTATGTATTTTATGTTTTTGAGTTGTTGTATATAAGATTGCGTTGTACATAAGAATTTTACCCCCTCTTACGTTTTTAATGTGTTATAAAACTAATAAATGTACTGATTTTTTATTTTTTTTTTAAAGGATTAGGCTTAGAGAAGGTGTTGGTGGCACTCTCATGAGCAGAGTGCACAAGTTGTTTTACCCCCTCTGCAGATGCGTACACGTATAAAATGCTATTTTTCTGTTTCTAGTTTTGTTACCGCTAGTGCTATAATTTGTGTCTATACGATTTTATCGGATGTCTCTATGTATTTTTGTTGTAGTTTAAGTTTATGAGGTTTGTATATACGAAAGCGCTGCGCGGAAATGGGTTTTATCCTCTTATCGTTTTTGTAATATTTAAAAAAACTAATAAATATACTGTTTTTTTTTTTTTGTTTTACTTAAACTGATTTATGAAAAGGACTTGTAATCGTAAACTTTTTTTTTTTTTAAAGCAGTAACTGATTTAGGAGGCGGAGGGGGAGGCTGGTTCAAAGTGTGCATGTGTGCATGCGTGTGTAAGGTGTCAGTGTTTACTCCGAGGGGGCAGTAAAACAGTCTTTGAAAGTGATTGTCATACGATGCTTCGATCTGAAGTATACTACTTTGTAGTCGTGTATAAATAATTTTATACATTCTTTTTAAAAAGAGAGAAATGTAGGTACGAATGTTCGAGCCTGTTAAAATGCAGCGAACTTTATACTTGATTTAGAAATTATTCTTTAATTTACTAGGGCAATGTATTGTGGGGGGTCATACTTTTTGAAATCTTTAAGCTGGTGTTTGTAAGAGTCTTCTATCTTGATGTTAACCTTTTTATTTGATGATGTATGAATGAAATATCTTCTAATTATTACCATGGCTTCTATCAATACCCTTGTAAGGCTTAGGATTGTAGTTTTTTAGAAAGTATTCGGGTATGAAATATGTTATGTTCGGGACATGGTGCGTACGCGAAGAAGGTCGATGTAGTTTTATTTTTGTTTTGTTTACGATTTAGTTTTTTTTTTTAGGGGGATGTAGGCATCGTTTTAAGGTGCCAGGTGTATTTTGTGTAAATAATATATGGATACTTTCTTTTTATTGTTGTTACCGATAGTGCTTTGTTTCGTGAAACCCTTATGTTTTGTTTTGTTTCTTGTTTTTTTTAACTTACCCTTCGAAGATAAATAAAACGTCTTTAGACTTATCGCTAGCGAAGATGTAGCACGTTTAACATTCTAAATAGTTTTATCGCTGCACGACGTATTCGAACTAAGAGATCCCAAGTCTTTGTGAGTTTTTTTTTTTCTTTTAAATACTTAGAAATACCCATTGTTAAATTAGCCTATAAGATATTATTGAATATGATAGGCTGTAAGATTAGCTATACTAAATCACCCCTGGATTTAAAACACAAAACTATGAGATTTAATCAGAGCGTAACAATCTACCGCGACGATCTTTTTTAATCTTAAAACCGCTCTTTGCAGCAATTTACCTAAATATATAGTGAACAAACGTGTATCTTGTATGACTAAGAGACATTTAACTTTTGATTGAACGATTTATTTTTTTCCTTACAAATCGCGCTTACTTTCCAATGATACGCGTAGGTAAACAATTTTTTACAAGCATGATTGTGAAATAACAGCTACTAAATTACTTAATTTGAATGAATAATATTATTTAAGACGTCTACCCATCTAACGCTTTAAAAATAGCGACATAATTCAGATAAAAATATTATTCGTACTATATTGTTTTGGTTTTTTTTACAATAGTTTCCGAGTTCTCACAATAGATGTTCGATGATACTATTTTATGTTTTTCTTACCGGTATGATTAACTTGTATTACATTTATGACTTTTCGCTATTATCTTTGCATCGTTTTAAGGTGGCCGGTGTATTTTGTACAAATAATATATGGATACTTATTGATTTTTGATCAATTTTTACTCGTATATTTACCTACTTTTGCTTTTAGGCGTATGTTAGTTAGTTAGTTACTTGTATATGAGTGCGTATTCTAACTTTCCCATTCACTTCTTGGTTCCATTCCATCACCCCTGTGAGACCGGACTCGTCTACTTAATATCACTAAAGTCTGTTCAAAAATCATTGGACACCCTGTCAGAGCCTTATCTTCCTTTTGTGACCGAATCCTGCTCGATCCGTTTCACTCACTTCATCGAATGTTTGAGTGGCGTTCATCATCTCAGCAGGCTGAGACGCCCCACTCTGACGAACACAGCGGCGGAGAAGTAGGAGGTGGACTACATTTGTCCCCAGATCACTAAAATCTCTTGAACAGTGACCCCCCTCCCGGGCCAAATTGCGACAGACTGACTGACTGACACGTAGCACTTTAGTGTGAAGCACGGAGCACTTTCTTTTGTTGTTTTTTTTATTGTTATTTATTATTTTTCGTATTTGTTTTTTTTTTTTAATGTTCATTGATTTCATGTTTTGTTTTTTAACTTCCCCTCGAGGACAAATAAAAGCGTTTTTGAATTGAATATTTAATTACTTGTAGTATTTTATTCATTTTTAAGTTATTTTTTGTTTGTTTTTTATAAAGTCAAATTATTACCTTTATGAAACTTTTTAGTTCTCCTTACGCTTTACTATGAAATGTTTCAAAATACTCGGTCCCTCCAAAACAAAGTAAAACAAAACGTGTTTACACATTTTTACGGATTTTAAAAATTCTAGGCGTAACTTTGCCGAGTATTAATCGCCCGCTTGTATTTTTATTGAATGCGTACGTATACCGTTAAAATTTGTAATTAATATTTAACAACACGATTCCCGTATTGACTAATTATTCGTGAGGCTAACGTTTTATAATTTAAAGTTATTCAGAGAGTTTACTCTTTAGCGACGTCTTTACACGCTTTAAACGTCGGCTTATACCCCTTGTGTCTTTACTGACGAATATTATCGTTAAATGTTTTATCCCGGATTAAAACAGGGGGACTTATTCAAAGATGTTTTATTTTACGGTAAATGTTTTTATATTAGTCGCATATTGATTTTAATGTGCGAAGGAATCAAGGAGACTCTCTGACTTTCATTTTTAAAAAAATTTTACTCTAGCAAAAGAATCTCCTTACCATCAGTTTACACACGTGAGTTTATTCCTGCCAACAGAACTCACATACCAACAAGTGACACTGCAAAGGCATGGCCCCATCTCAAGCATCTTCAAGATGAAATAGCTCCTCTCCAAGACTGTGAAGTAAGTCTCCTCATTGGCTACAACTGTTCACAAGCCCTATTGCCAAGGGAAGTTGTAGCTGGAAAAGACAATGAGCCTTTTGCACAACGTACAGATCTTGGATGGAGTATTGTTGGCAATGGAAATCCCTGCGTAAACTATGGAGATGCTATTGGGATAAGTCATCGCATAGTGGTACAAAAGGTGACACCAAGCATTGCACCCTCAGCCAATCTCAAAACCGAAGTCCACTACAGAAACAAAGCAAAGGACATTTCCCCTGCTGATATTATTAAAGTCCTTGAATCAGACTTTTCAGAACAAGCTGGTGAAAATAATCCTGTGTCTCAAGAAGATCCTCAAGAAGTTCCTTTCAAAGTTGAGAGTGAACATTAAACAAAAGGACAATGGCCACTATGAAATGCCATTACCGTTGAAAGAACAACTAAAGACCTCAAAACAATTTACCGAGCCACAGTTTTTCTGTCAGAAGCAATTACTGGTAAGAGAAATCAAGGTGGGAGAATTAAGAAAAAATGATCATAGGCTTCACAAGGCACTTGTGTTTAACACTACTGCAAAGGAAGAAACGTCATTACTGAACTGCCCACAGAAGTTCTCTGATTGGTCAAGAGTAGTTAGACCAATTGCTAGATTGAAACTAGACAAATTGCACCAAGGTATGAAACAAGAAACAAGTAAAAGTACAAGTTCAGAAGGAAAGAAAGGAGCAGAGCCTATTGTGAATTCAGTGCAAGAACAATTCACAGAAGAAATGAAAAGCCTGAAAGCTAAGAAAGCATTCTCCAAGAATAACAACAACAGTAGACCACTCACTGGTGAACATTTGAGTGTTCCTTCAGGACCAGAAAATTGAGATATAGAATTTGCGATTAATGTGAGATTTATCGTGAGTTAATTATTGAAGTCATGTGATTAATTACGATTAAATTTTTTTATCGACTTACACCTCTAATATATATATATATATATATATATATATATATATATATATATATATATATATATATATACATCTATATATATATATATATATATATATATATATATATATATTATAAGTAGCATGTAAAAATTGATAAAAAAAAAAAAACTCTGAAAACTCAATAAAAGAAGTGGAGTGATAGGGAGGTTTGTAAACAGTGGCACTGAGAATAGGAGGATTTCTAAAAACAAAGCCATGATGTTCAAATGATAAATATCTGTTAAAAATGGCCTAAGACATGAATTCAACTGTTACCACAGTATTTCACCACTAGTAGGGTTATGTTGTACATTAGGGTTAGTGATAGATGGGCGATTCTGCAGATTCTGCATATGTTTAGATTTATTTGGGTGGCTATATGTGCTTTTTTGTATGTGACAGTTTGCTAGAGACAGTAGTCTAAAGGATGAAATTGAATAAATTAGCAATGTCTGCACTGCAGCTGATTGTTTCTGACTGGAAATTTGTTCAAGCCACAAGGGGCCCCTCAGCAGCGTCTCTATCTCTTTTGTGTTGTTTTTCTTTGCATGTGCAGCAATATTGTATGTGTGTTGGTCACTTGCCACTTCTACCATTTCTTGCTTTGCTAGGAAATGAAAAGATATTTCGTAGGCCTAATTTATAGATAACGTGATGTGACGGCAACAAATGCCTGGTGAGAATGGTTTCGAAAGCTCCAGCTTGAATATTATGGTGTAAATGCACATTTCTTTGTATTGGCAGCAGCAGCAGCAGCAGCCGCTTGTCATCCTGAGTATGAGTTTATATGAGTCAAATATGGATCAATTTTCTCTGTAATTGAATTGATACTGTCATGCATGGGGGCAGCGCCACATTGCTCTGTCGGGCGGATGGCGGTCTGATTGAATTTGGATGGGAGGAAAACATTCAGGGATGTGTGCGTTTCTCTTTGGATGTGTAAGAACGGTTGTCAGCTACCACTGCTGCGATAACACACCTGACTGTTTTCATGATTACTGCCGTGGAGCCAATTGTCTTCCATTTATCTTCTGCCACAACCCTGACACATTCAAATATACACAAATGCTCACGCTACTCACAAGCAGACTGATATTTGTCACACAACATAAAGGTCATTTAAATTTCCAGGTTAGGCAAGCATACTACTAAATATTCATTTTGTCTCTCCTGTTTGAGATTTGCCTCCATTCAGCTACAGCCGATTGATGAGAGCGTAGAGAGGATCTGACGGCTGCTAATTTGCTCTCTGTGCCCCTGATTAGAAACACTGCCACTGTATTATTAGAAAGGCAAAGAGAGGGAAGGAAGGCTGGGGCAGCGAGGGAATCTGCGTGAATATAATAGATGTGCAAGAGGGCAAGTAGTGATGAAATGGAGGGACTAATTGGGGCAACCTAAAAAAGAAACAAGCAAGGGGAAGCATGGGTTAAATTTAATGGTGGAGACTGGATAGTTTGTTGGACGGTATGAATACAGTGGTACCTCTACTTACGAAATTAGTTCTGGAAGAAAGTTCTTAAGTACAAAATTTTGTAAGTAGAGACGCATTTTCCATGTAAATGCCCTAATCCGTTCCAAGCCTCCCAAAATTCAGACATAAATGTTTTATAAAGCATAAAAATGCATCAAAACATGTAACAAATACATGTTACAATTAGATTATTGCACAATAAACGAGAGTTGTGCGTAATGTAAATAACAAAGAATAGAGTAAAGAATAAAAATGATGGTCATTTACCATTTTAACTGCTGTCCTCATTGTTTTTTGCCCTCTTTGGTTCATATTCTCTCTCAGAAGTGTTTTTTTTTTGCCTGGTGTTTTGTAAAGAACTGATCCAAGGATGTTTGCTTTTTTTATTTTTTTATTTTATTTTTATTTTTTTAAACAATCCTTCAAAAATGTCAAAGGCAAACATCATCTTAGTGAGCAAACGCCCGACTGGTGAACACTTTTTCTGGGTGATTCTTTTAAACAAATTACGAAATTTCATGGAAACTTCCGGTATGACGAGGCATCTTTTTCCAAAAAAGGCCCGTCTCGTCGCAATTAAAAACTCACTGTGCCTTCATCAATTGTTTGAATTTTTGCACAAATTCGTCGGCTGTTAGTTAATATAGTTACAAAAACACCTCATGGGCCGCGGGATGATTGATGAGGACGCTGTATAGACACTGATCTATTATCTAGGCTCATAGATACCTATGGTAGAGATTCCTCTTAGCCAATGGGATGCCAGAAAGATGCACCCGCCGGGTTGGGTGAGGCCCCGCTGGTCGCTCCTCTTACTCACTTCACTAGTTTTGCACTATACACTTTGTAAATATACACATAGGGCACACAACACATTTCTTGGTGGGGTGGGGAAGGGTGGAAACACCGTCTTCACCCTTCAACTCTCCTCCAATTTTAATGCACTTCATGTCCAAGGGGAGGGGTGAGTTGGGGCGGGGAGCCATCAGGGGGGATGGACTGCAGTGCCTGGCAGCGCTGTGGTCCCCCCCATCTGTGTCCCTGCCCCACCACTTTGTCCCTCCATTTCCTTTTTTAATGCACCACACATATACATATTCATTTTTTTGGGGGGGATGCGGGTGTATCGGAGTAGGGGAAATTTTTTCCCTCTGCTCCGACTCACCTGCTCCCAATTTTAATGCACCACACGCACACACTTGTATATACACTGGGTGGGGCCACATTCACGGTGTAAGGGTAGAGCTCGCCAGTCGGCGAGCTGGCGGACTCAGTAACAGGGTTAGGTGTCAGTAGTACGCTGGCGTGACGACCGGGGCCTCTTCCCACCGGGCTCGGTGTTCTGGTGTTCCGCCTCTCCCCCGGTGCTTCCTCCTCTGCTTCCCCCCTCCCGCCGCTGTGCTCCTTTCGCACGGCTGGAGGTGGGGTGGGCACGTCTTCCCTCTCTGCGCTGCTGCCCGGTGCCGGTTTCCGGGGGTGGGGGGGCTCCTGGGGGGCGGGATTCGCGGGGGGGTTGGCGGTCGTCGGGGGGGGCGGCTTGTTTGGGGGGGGTGGAGGTATGAGTGGGTGGGGGGTTGGGTGTTGGGGGTCGGGGTGTGTTCGGGGGTTTGGGGGCCGGGGGTGGCGGGGCCTGGGTCGTGGCGGGTGGCGGGTTTGGGTGGGGTGCGGGGGGGTCGTGGGGGGCTGGGGACCGGTGGGTCGCTGTGGGGGCCCGCCGTGCCTCGTTCTGCGGCCTTGGGCTCGGGGGTGTGGGCCGGGGCTGGGGCGGGGGTGTTCCGGGCGTCTGGCTCGGCTCGCCGACCGGTGTCTGCTCGGGTGGCTTGGGGGTGGCCTTGGGGCTGCCGCGGCCTGGGGATTCCGGGGGGGGGGGGGGGGGGGGGGGTGAGGGGGAGGGCGGTGCTCGCTTTGCTGGACCGCGGTTGACGGCTTCTTTCTTTGGTGGTGGTCCTTATGCATGCCAGATCCATCGCACCAGCATCTACTGAAACTCAAACAGAATTTGCCTCTCCCACCCACAGCCCCTTGAATCAGTGGGTGCTGGTGTCTGTGGATCTCACTTTGCTTTATCTATCCTTCCCTCCTTCCTCTCTTTAGTTTTTCCTCTGGTCTCTTGAGATCTCGCTAATTTGCTGGAATTTAGAGGCTTCCGGGGTTGGCGTAAGACTTTGATTTTGTAACCATGGGGAAGGCAGGAAGTGTTTGGTCGGTGCTGGATTTCACTTTGATTTATCTTTCTTTTCTCTTTATTTTTTCTGACCTTTTCTCTGGTCTCCTGACCATTTGAACCTCACGACTCTGGCAAGATTCTGAAGTACCTGGTTAAGGCGAAGGGTAATGGGATATTTATAAGGTTTTAGGTGAATTAATGAGTATAAATTTATACGTATTTGCACGCACACGCACGCGCACGCACGCACGCAAACGCACGCACACATACACACAAAAAAAAAAAAAAAAAAAAAAGAGCAATGATGATAAGACGTTGAATCGGTAAGACTACCGAATGAACAATTCTGAGCTCTTAAGAAAAAAATAAAAATAAAAAAATAAAGCTGCTGGACTGTGATAATCCACATGGTACTAATCAACAAGTGATCAACAATCTATTTGAACGAATCTTCTGTCATGAACTACATGCGATCAAATCACTGGTGAAGATGAACTGATTGAACTTTCTGTAATCCATTTGCCTGAATCAAAAGTCTCCGAATGTAATCAACTGGCCTGGGTCGTGGCGGGTGGCGGGTTTGGGTGGGGTGCGGGGGGGTCGTGGGGGGCTGGGGACCGGTGGGTCGCTGTGGGGGCCCGCCGTGCCTCGTTCTGCGGCCTTGGGCTCGGGGGTGTGGGCCGGGGCTGGGGCGGGGGTGTTCCGGGCGTCTGGCTCGGCTCGCCGACCGGTGTCTGCTCGGGTGGCTTGGGGGTGGCCTTGGGGCTGCCGCGGCCTGGGGATTCCGGGGGGGGGGGGTGAGGGGGAGGGCGGTGCTCGCTTTGCTGGACCGCGGTTGACGGCTTCTTTCTTTGGTGGTGGTCCTTATGCATGCCAGATCCATCGCACCAGCATCTACTGAAACTCAAACAGAATTTGCCTCTCCCACCCACAGCCCCTTGAATCAGTGGGTGCTGGTGTCTGTGGATCTCACTTTGCTTTATCTATCCTTCCCTCCTTCCTCTCTTTAGTTTTTCCTCTGGTCACTTGAGATCTCAATTTATTGGAAGTTTGAGGTTTCTGGGGTTGGCATAAGACTCTGGTTTTGTAACCACGCAGGAGGGGTTTGGTTGGTGCTGGATTTCACTTTGATGGATTGGATGTACTGGCTTCTATGGATCTCACTCTGCCTCATCGATCCTTCCCTCCTTCCTCTCTTTAGTTTTTCCTCTGGTCTCTTGAGATCTCGCTAATTTGTTGGAATTTAGAGGCTTCCGGGGTTGGCGTAAGACTTTGATTTTGTAACCATGGGGAAGGCAGGAAGTGTTTGGTCGGTGCTGGATTTCACTTTGACTTATCTTTCTTTTCTCTTAATTTTTTCTGACCTTTTCTCTGGTCTCCTGACCATTTGAACCTCACGACTCTGGCAAGATTCTGAAGTACCTGGTTAAGGCGAAGGGTAATGGGATATTTATAAGGTTTTAGGTGAATTCATGAGTATAAATTTATACGTATTTGCACGCACACGCACGCGCGCACACAAACGCACACGCGCACGCGCACGCACGCAAACGCACACACACACACACACACAAAAAAGAGCAATGATGATAAGACGTTGAATCGGTAAGCCTACCGAATGAACAATTCTGAGCTCTTTTATAAGAAAAAAGAAAAAAAAAAGAAAAAAAAAAGAAAGCGAGCTAGCGAGGAATCCGGTGGGGAATCCAAAATCAAAACAGTCATGACGCAGCAGAAAGTCCGTGCTCGCGCTATTACACTGTTTTTATTTTTTTATTTTTCATTATTATTTTTATTTTTTTTTATACACGCACACACATTCTCCACAAATAAACGTGGTCTCCGTGTGGGACCCGCGCCGCCAGCACCGAGCTGAGGGCAAGCGATGTCTCGCCAGTGTCCATTTACACTCCTTCCCGTCACATTCTTGAATGAACTCGGCTCGTGTGGAGAGTGTTAATTGTGCAGTGTGGCCACACACCACACACGGTACGTTCAAAACTGGAACTTCCGGTGATTTTTTCTCTTCACGTGTGGTTTCTGTCAAAGATTGGAAATCGGCCGACAATTTTAAAATCTTACCGTGTGAACCAGGCTTAAGTAGAGTTTCCACTGTAAAAAGAAACATGAAGACAATTGGAGCAATTGGTAAAGGAGTGACTGTGGATATGAGATAGACAAAAGGGTAAGCAAGCAAAAAGGGAAGAATAGGAATTGATAAAAAAAATAAAATATATAATAATCCCTGTAAAGTGAAAATAAATGCTTTCTAGATTTGACACACCACAAAGAATGTTATTAAGAACCCTGCCAAATTTGAATGATGAAAAACATTGTCAGGTATACCATAGATGATAAAACGCGAGTCAGGTTATTTCATTCATATTGGGTTTTCACTGGTCATGTGACCGGTGATTATCCAATCGCCACCGAAGGTGGTGACGTCATATGGCAGCGCGGTCAGTATAGGAGATTTAACGCGGATGTACCATAGCGCCGGTAGAAGGAGTGGGGTAGGTGTGCTTCGCCGCGAGCTACAAGTTTGAATCTTTCTTTCTCGCATATTTTAACTTTGGTTTTGGAACTAAACCAGCTTATTGCATGGATTTATAGGAGCCCTCTACCGTGACCAGTCGAGTGTTTTACGTTCACGCAGCGGGGTGGCATTAGGGCTGGGCGATATGGACCAAAACTCATATCCCGATATATTTTGGCTTAATATCGATACACGATATATATGTATGTATTTTTTGTTTTTTTTCCCTCCGCAAGAAAATTTGGAGTCAAAGCTAAAATATAACATGTCACAAATAGTTTTATTGAAACCTCATAGTTCAGTGAATAGGGGCTAAATCAAATAAGTAAAAATAAATAAATAAATAAATAAATAAATAATAAGCAGGTTTCTTCACCTGGTTCATGAAAAATGTTCAGTTGTTCAAATAAAATATAAATGCTGTGTAACCATTTTTTAAATTAAAGGTCTGACTGTAGGTGCACAGTTAAATAAAAATCTAATCTTGAAAATATCCTATACTATAATCAGCCGATCTTTTTCTGAGCTCTATGCACGAGAAAAGTACACACATATACACTAATAACTATAAGTGGTTTACTGAAATAAAATTATAGAATTTCTTCCCCTTTCTGAGAAATCCACAGATGCAAATAAGGATCATTACAAAAGCATAAAATATGACAAGCCCTAACTGACGGTTTATGACTGGAGCTCCTGCAGCATGCAGCTACACACACTTTATCCTTAAATTTGCGGCACTGTTTAGATGGTGAAAAGTATTTGTAGTGCTTCCACGGTCCACCCCTCACTTGCACTTGTCTATTGCTCTCCTCTCAGTGTAGCGAGTGTAGTGTAGCTTTTTGCTAGCCATTCATGCTCACTGCTGCTCGCTGGCTCAGGAGCTCGTCACACGGGAGGCGACGTTGCTCGCTCTCCATTCATTTCCTATGGAAGCAAGGCGACAAGGCGAAAATGGCCTCCCCTCTTCTCTCTCGGCGACGTTCGTGTATGTGAAAAATCGCGCACGTCAACGTCCACGTAGGTCCGCGACGCGATACTAGAAAGTTGAAACGTCACGACAGCACGGTTCTGTTCTATGTGCTCAGTTTGATTTGGGTGCTTGTTGATCTTGAAATTAATAAAGGCTTTAAAAATAAATAAATAAATAAATAAACCATGTTCAACTTTTGTCCCGTCGCCAAGGCTTCAACCAATCCGCGAAGGTTTCATTGATGAGCCAATGAACGCTGGGCATGCTCGACAGTGCGATACACAGCAAAATGTGAGGATCTCATTTTAGCAGGGTCTCATCATCCTGTTTTATATGACACTTTACGCAACGAATTCCATGACGTGAACAGGACACTTAGTAACAATAGTTAAGTAATATTCCAGTAATATATTGTGAATCTTCATCCTCGAACTATGTAGTGGAACGTCCGTTTACAATGATTCCCTCCAATTTAATAGCCAATCAAATCTGTTGTCAACAAGCCGCGCTAGAGGGTGATGTTAGTCTCTGCCGCCGTCGCAACTGCTTGTCGCTTCCTGTGTGTGGCGAGAAGTACCCCGTCGCCTCCCATGTGTCCAGTTTAACATGGGAGGCGACGCGATACTTAATTCGCTGTTGCTTATCGCCTACCGTGTACAATCAATTCTTCTGCCGTGCTTGGAGTGTTGGAGAAGAGGAGAAGTAGAGAGTGAAGGAGAAGTGTGCTTCATACAAAAGTGCGAAGTGTCGCCCCTCCCTCGCTCCCTCTTTTTTTTTTTTTTTTTACCGCGATTTGCATGAGTACTTCACAAGTGTGGAGCGTCACCCCCCTCCCCTCCCCCTCACACCTCCTGTGCACGAAAGAGGAGGGGGAGGGGGCAGTGAGTGCAGCAGACGCAGCACACAGCGCTATATCGATATAGACGAAATGGCCTAATTCCATATCCCATTTAAAAATATATCGATATCATTTTTATATCGATATATCGCCCAGCACTAGGTGGCATGTTATGCACCGCGACGCCGGGTGAGTGAAATGTTTGTTGCTGTCATCGTGAGAGTCAGCTGGGCTTATTTAATGTGATTAGCGATGCTGTTAATATGCTATCTGTTTTTGAATGTTTGAATGAAGCAATTTGAACGGTTAAAGAACCTCAACTATGTTACTTTATTGTTGACAGAATTATGAATGCCGATGACAACTGTTGATAACTGTTGATTATGTATTGATGATGTTAGAGATGATACTTATGTAAATATTGCTAATATTTATATGGATGATTTTATGTGCACATTGGAATATGCAATTGTAATGAACATTAATATGATTGAGAATTTATGGTACTGTTGTTAGGCCGGGTTCTCAACTGATGGTGAGCTAAAAGTAGGACCTGCACCTACAAATTGAAATGGATTGAAACCTCTCCCCTCCGTGAGCCGGCACCTTACCGTGGTGGAGGGGTTTGCGTGTCCCAATGATCCTAGGAGCTATGTTGTCTGGGGCTTTATGCCCCTGGCAGGGTCACCCATGGCAAACAGGTCCTAGGTGAGGGGCCAGACTAAGCACGGCTCAAGAACACCTTATGATGTATAAAATTATTGGAAACAGGTTTCCCTTGCCTGGACGCGATTCACCGGGGCCCCCCTCTGGAGCCAGGCCTGGAGGCGGGGCTCGTTGGCGAGCGCCTGGTGGCCGGGCCTGCACCCAAGGGGACCGGCCGGGCACAGCCCGAAAAGGCAACGTGGGTCCCCCTTCCCACGGGCTCACCACCGGTGGGAGGGGCCAAAGGGGTCGGGTGCTGACCAGGCTGGGCGGCAGCCATGGGGGGAGACCTTGGCGGACCGATCCCCGGCTACAGAAGCTGGCTCTTGGGACATGGAATGTCACCTCTCTGGCAGGGAAGGAGACCGAGCTGGTGTGTGAGGCCGAGAAGTTCCGACTAGATATAGTCGGACTCGCCTCCACACACAGCTTGGGCTCTGGTACCAGTCCTCTGTCCATCTTCTTCCGCTTATCCGAGGTCGGGTCGCCGGGGCAGCAGCTTTAGGAGGGAAACCCAGACTTCCCTCTTCCCAGCCACTTCAACCAGCTTCTCCGGCGGTATCCCAAGGCGTTCCAAGGCTAGCCGAGAGACATAGTCTCTCCAGCGTGTCCTGGGTCTTCCCCGGGGCCTCCCGCCGGTGGGACATGCCCGGAACACCTCTCCAGGGAGGCGTCCAGTAGGCATCCGAACCAGATGCCCGAGCCACCTCAGCTGGCTCCTCTCAATGCGGAGGAGCAGCGGCTCGACTCTGAGCCCCTCCTGGATGACCGAGCTTCTCACAGATTTCTCTAAGGGAGAGCCCGGACACCCTGCGGAGGAAACTCGGCCGCTTGTATCTGGGATCTCGTTCTTTCGGTCACGACCCACAGCTCGTGACCATAGGTGAGGGCCGGAACGTAGATCGACCGGTAAATCGAGAGCTTTGCCTTTTGGCTCAGCTCTTTCTTCACCACGACGGACCGATACAGAGTCCGCATCACTGCAGAGACTGCACCGATCCGCCTGTCGATCTCCCGCTCCATCCTGCCCTCACTCGTGAACAAGACCTCAAGATACTTGAACTCCTCCACTTGGGGCAGGACCTCATCCCCGACCCGGAGAGGACACGCCACCCTTTTCCGACTGAGGACCATGGTCTTGGATTTGGAGGTGCTGATCCTCATCCCAACCGCTTCACACTCGGCTGCGATATTATATTATATTATTATTAATATTAATAACACTGCCTGCTCTATTTTTGGTTGTAGTTGAGACGATGGCAATAAGCCAAAACTTCAAATTAAATAAAATAATGATCAGAAATAGCGGTAGTAGGGAAGAGTGGTGTAAGTAGTGCCAGTTTTTATTTAGTGTCTTTTACACAAGGGGATTGATAACAGAAATGCCTCCAACTAAAATATATTCATATAGTTTTAGGATGTTCTGCATCTCTGGGAGCAATCACTTTGGATCTTCCATCCATCCATCCATCTTCTTCCGCTTATCCGAGATTGGGTCGCAGGGGCAGTAGCTGTAGGAGGGAAACCCAGACTTCCCTCTCCCCAGGCACTTCAACCAGCTTCTCCGGCGGGATCCCAAGGCGAGAGTCTCTCCAGCGTGTCCTGGGTCTTCCCCGGGGCCTTCCGCCGGTGGGACATGCCCGAAACACCTCTCCAGGGAGGCGTCCAAGAGGCATCCGAACCAGACGCCCGAGCCACCTCAACTGCTTCCTCTCGACGCGGAGGAGCAGCGGCTCGACTCGGAGTCCCTCCCGGATGACCGTGCTTCTCACCCTATAGGGAGAGCCTGGACACCCTGCGGTGGAATCTCATTTCGGCTGCTTGTATCCGGGTTCTTGTTCTTTCGGTGACAACCCACAGCTCGTGACCAGCTCTTTCTTCACCACGACGGACCGATAGAGAGTCCACATCATTGCAGACGCTGCACCGATCCGCCTGTCGATCTCCCGCTCCATCCTGCCCTCACTCGTGAACAAGACCCCAAGATACTTGAACTCCTCCACCACAGTAAGGTGCCGGCTCACGGAGGGGCACGTTGGATCTTCGATAAACTATTTGAGAAATATGGCTTTAGAAAGAAATAGTGGTTTTGTGGCACTAATGGGTTGTTTCAATAGTCAGAATTCAGTGCGGCAAATTGTGCCATTGATCACTGATGTAAAATAAGAACATTTTTATATCGAAGACAAATTCAATACAAAACTTTGATTTGCAGGTTTCAGTGGCCTTTTCTTCTTTCATTCTTTTCTTTCCTGTTCAGCCTTTTTATCTTCTCTTTCCTTGTGAGCCTTCTCCAACTCCATCTTCTCAGGTGTGTCAGTCATAATTCTTGTTTTCACTTTCTTTTGTGAAAACAAATGAAAATGAAAACAAACTCTAATGACAATTTTTAGCAATTCTGTTCTTTTCTTTTTGTGGATTTTGACAAATACCTTTTGAAGATACATAACTAGGGAGGAGCCGGATATCCGTACAACATGAGTACTGATAATTATTTTTTTCCAGATACGAACTATGGGAGACCAAAATGTTGGGACATTTCCATCTAACAGGGCTGAAAGAAACTATGCTGGAAGAACCAATGAGCTTTTTGCAAGAGCAACTCCTCGATGACAAAAGCCTCTCATTAATTATGAGGGATGCGCCAGATGACGGAAGAAAGGCTTTGAGGATATTAAGGGAGTATTATGCCGGGAAAGGTAAACCTCACATAATCAGTCTGTACACGATGCTTACTTCACTTCAGAAGGGAGACGACGAGAACATAATGGACTACATCATCAGAGCTGAGGCCGCCATCACAGCATTGAGAAATGCAGGTGAAATGTTGGGAGATGGTTTATTAGTAGCCATGGTCTTGAAGGGACTGCCTAAAAGTTTTAAGCCATTCGCAATACATGTGGCACATGCAGAGGATGACATCAAGTTTGCAGATTTCAAAACTAAGCTGCGAAGTTTTGAAGAGACGTAAAAGACTAATGCAGCTGAGTCAAGTGACAGAGTAATGAAGACTCAAGGGAGAGCTGGACATTGTCACATCAAAGGAAATGCATGAGACTGGAACAAAGAGGACACAGAGATTACATGCTTCAAGTTTGGCATCAAAGGGCATTGTGCGAAAGCGTGTCGACAGAAGACATGGTGCAGTCATTGCAAAAAGGACACACACATAGACGCCACATGCAGACGAAAGGACAAAGACAAACAGGATCTCAGCGGATGACAACGTCGACTACGTGTTCAACATGAGCGACGGACGGTCCGGTACCTAGGAGCAGACGGCGTGCAACATCCAGGAACGAGGTCTGATGGTGGACACGGGGGCTACCTCTCACATCGTTACCGACGCCACCAAGTTTAAGAGCTTCGACAGCACGTTCCGACCAGAGAAACACTGCGTTGGGTTGGCACATGGAACCCCATGCAGCGGAGTCACACAGAAAAAAGTTAACACAGTTTTACCTTCTCGACAGCCATGGACAGCAACGCAAGGCGACGTTAAGGGACACACTTTTCATACCGACCTACCCCCAGGACATCTTTTCACTGAAGGTGGCAACTACCAGTAGTGCTACGGTGATCCTCAAAGGAGAAAACGTACTGACAGCCAGAGACTGTACCAAATTTGATATACATGTGTATGACAAGCTGTACTATTTGCATACCGAGGGTGAGTCTAATGACAAGTTGAATGCATGCCATGACATTCACACATGGCATCAGATAATAGGCCACTGCAATTATGATGATGTTCTCAAACTGCAAAATGTAGTTAATGGTATGCAGATCAAAGGCAAAACTACTAAGCCTGCAAAAGAGTGTCAGGTGTGTATTGAGGGAAAATTTGCTCAAACGAGAAATAGGAACCCCGATACGAGAGCAAAGGCTTTGTTAATAGTTGGTACACACAGACCTAGCAGGTCTAATATCTCCAAACTCAAAAGATGGGCACAAATATGTACAGTCGTTCACTGACGATTACTCGGGTGCTATATTTGTATACTTTCTGAAACAGAAAAGCGACACTGTACTAGCCACAGAAAGGTTTCTCGCTGACATATCCCCTTACGGGAAAGTGGGGTGTATCAGGTCCGACAACGGGACTGAATACATGTGCAATGAGTTTAAAATACTCTTAAGGAAAAACAGAATAAGGCATGAAACGTCAACCCCATATTCCCCACACCAGAACGGGACTGTGGAGACAGGTTGGCGCACACTTTTCGAGATGGGTAGATGCATGATAGCATAAAGCGGGCTACCTTAATACTTGTGGCACTACGCAGTACAAACTGCAGCAATAGTACGCAACAGATGCTTTAACAGACTACAGGAAAGACTCCTTACCAGCTGTTAACAGACAAGAAGCCAAACTTGTCCAAAATGCAAAAATTTGGGTCTGTATGTTGCACATACAAACAGGACAAAGAAAAACTAGATACCAAATGTGACGGAGGATTATTTGTAGGATATGATAAAAACAGCCTGGCATATTTAGTATATTATCCAGACTCACACAAAGTACAAAGACACAGGCTAGTTAAATTTGCGAGCAAGGAAGTTGTGGAAAAAAGACACAAACAGATGCGACAAATCAATACACTGATAATAACGAGGTAGAACTACCTGTACCTAGGACTAGGGAAACTGCAGGAGGTCCCATCAAAGGAGAGAAGACACTCCAGAAACAATCTCAGAGAGATGTGCACACAATGAGAATAAAGGTGCAGTGGAAAATGAACCTGAAAGTAGAAGATATCCAACTAGGGACAGCGTGAAACCTAGATACTTAGAAGACGACATAATAGAAGACGAGGATTGTGCTGGTGTTCATACCACAGTCGACGACTGCTACAGAGCTGTTTTGTGGTACACCGAAAAATTTTGAGGCAGCTAAGAAATCAGCTAAACTCTAAAGAATGGGTAAAACCAATGGATGATGAGATCCACTCATTCAATGAAAACAAAACATTTACTTTGTAACCGTACCAAAAGGCCAGAAAAGTGGGAGGTAAATGGATATACTCTATCAAGAGAAATGGAAATGGCAGACTACATAAACAAGGTACTAAAATGTTTTCACATCCATGATGACAAATCATGGGACAATTGCTCTTGCCAAGAATCCAGTCTACAGACAGAGATGTAAATACATGGACATAAAATACCATTTTATCATGTCTAATGAATGTGTGATAATGGGAGAATAACTTTGAAGTGTTCTACTCAAATTGCTGATATAATGACAAAGCCGGTAACAAAGTTGAAACTTAGAAAGTTTGAAGGCATTATTTTTGGAGTTTGAAATGTGTAAGACAGAGGTCCACATTCATTCTGTATTTTTGGTTTTCTTTAAATTCCAACAACCTGAGTACAAGTGGGGGTGTTGAGAGATTATGTCCTCAATTGATTGTTTTATGTACTCATGTGTAATGTGTGCGCTTGTGCCACTGTGAGGCGCTCGAACACTGTTCTTTTATCTTCCTTTCTTCTTTTAGGCAGGAGAGAGACCCCGGGCATGTCCACAGACAGCAAGAGGACTCCTCCACACTGCCCCTGCTTGGCAGTTGCACGTCGACCTGGGAAAACAACTAAAGTTCCCCCAGGCACATCGCAGCAACATCTCTCCGGCCAGACATGATAATTACCTCTGAGGCTTCAATACACCTGATCATGCTGGAACTCACAGTACCCTGGGAAAAGCGCGTTGAGGAAGCCAACGAAAGGGAACGTGCCAAGTACCAGTAACTGGTGGAGGAGTGCAGGGGTAGGGGCTGGATTTTCTACGAGCCGATAGAAGTTGGCTGCAGAGGCTTTGCTGGATGATCCTTCTGCAAAGTCCTAGGACGTTTGGGTGTGACAGGAGCGGTTCAAAAAGAAGGCCATTAAATCAGCTAGTGAAGCCGCAGAGAAAGCTACCAGGTGGCTATGGCTCAAAAGGGCAGATCCGTGGGCTGCGACTGGGACGCAAGCCGAGGTGTGATCAACCTCGGCTGGGTCACCTGGGCAAGAGTGTCTGATGAAACACTCAATGAACCCAGGCTACATCACTGATGATGTGTCCCAGTTGCATCCAGGAGATGTTTCTCTTAAGTATCTTCCTTTTACTTTGAGCCTGGAGGCTGTAGAGTGCAGATGTGCTTTGTTGTGCTCCACAATAAATATGCCATACTTGGCTAAAGAAGCTTCATCTTTCCGTCATCCATTCATCCGAATGCATCGTTAAGCTGCTAAAACTTAACAATGTCAATCAAACATTTATAGCAAATCATATGATAAACCCTTCCATCCATCCATTTTCTTGACCATTTATTCATCACAATGGTTGCGGGGGGTGCTGGCGCCCATCTCAGCTGGCTCTGGGCAGTAGGCGGGGGACACCCTGGACTGGTTGCCAGCCAATCGCATGGCACACCGAGACGAACAACCATCCACACTCACAAGCACACCTAGGGACAATTCGGAGTGCCCAATTAACCTGTCATGCATGTCTTTGGAATGTTGAAGGAGACCGGAGTACCCGGAGAAGACCCACGCGGGCACGGGGAGAATATGCAAACTCCACCCAGGAAGGCCGGAGCCTGGACTCAAACCTGAGTCCTCAGAATTGGGAGGCGGACGTGCTTATGATAAACCCATCCATCCATCCATCCATCCATCCATCCATCCATCCATCCATCCATCCATCCATCCATCCATAATCTACCGCCTATCTGGGGTCGGGTCGCGGGGGCAGCAGCTTTAGCAGGGAAGCCCAGACTTCCCCCTCCCCAGCCACTTCAACCAGATCCTCCGGTGTGATCCCAAGGCGTTCCCAGGCCAGCCGAGAGACATAGTCTCTCCAGTGTGTCCTGGGTCGTCCCCGGGGCCTCCCGCCGCTGGGACATGCCCGGAATACCTCCCCAGGGAGGCGTCCAGGAGGCATCCGAACCAGATGGCCGAGCCACCTCAGCTGGCTCCTCTCAACACGGAGGAGCAGCGGCTCGACTCTGAGCCCCTCCCGGATGACCGAGCTTCTCACCCTTATGATAAACCCATTAAAAAGAAATTTACCTGTTAAACTCCTTCCTATTTACTTCCAAATTCACGTTTTCATTCGCATCCATATCTAATCAGTAGCAGGACGAACTCACTTAGCAGACGGTGACCAAAACGGTGACTTCCTGCTTTTGCATCAAATAATCAAGGGAACAGTAAACCAAGATAGCATTTGTGACTTGCTCCGACAGAAGGGTCCACACGTGGATCAGTTTTGAGTGACAAAAACTGATTCTTTGAACAAAGGTGTCGATTTTGAGATTTCTCCAAAAATAGCCTCCTTGAAGTCTCTATTTTCATTTTCCAGCAACACAAAATTATAATAAAAATGTATGAAGATAAATCATTAATAGAAGTGCATCTTTAGCCAATGTGTTTTAGCTGATTTAACTAGCGGCCTGTTTCGGAAACCTGCCTCAAAATAACCCAGAGTTCTTCGCCTCTGTCACTTCACAAATGATTGATATAAATGGACGTAGAAACCAGTAAAAGTCGAAATACACCATGGCTTCACATTCTGTCGCTGCGGCTGAAGCTGGCTGTGTTTATCCACTGTTTATCTGCACAGGGCGCTGTGTGAAAAGCCGTTTGGCTCTGGCAGAAACCACAAAGTAATCGCGTCACGAAAACAGCTCAACTCAATGTTCGATATGATTGGAGTTTATCTAGTATTGCAAAAGTTTAGAGCGTCTGTATTTACGCTACTTCATACAACACGCCTCACTGTAGTTAGTTCTTTTATTTGATCTAAATAAAATGGTTTTCTGACTTTTTATCAGTTAAAAAAAATAAAATAAATACACAAATGCTTTTACTTTCTGATTGTATAGTCGAGTGTGCCAGCGCAAAGCCTTTACATACTGTATCCACTCCCACGGTATGCAATGATGCTAAAAATAGATTCGCTTTTGGGCTCACATATACACTAGCGTAGAACGACTTTGAGTTGAACAAAGTTGTTTCAGCAGTAATGTCCTATTTCGCGCAGCTGATTAATGATGCCTTTGATTGATCGTGTAAATTATGGTATTAAAGGCGATCACCATTCATGTATAAAATACCAATTATCGACCATTCACGATCAAGCTGATCAGATTGGCTAAAGTCTACGTCCCAGTTTTTGAAATCTGGTCACCCTAGTTATTATGCCAGCATGTATCTACAATTGCAGACTTAAGATATTAGTTCACGTTATCTAGCCGCATTAGCAGCTGAATATACTGTAAGCTTGATTATTATAAGAATTTATTTTCTGTTTGTGAAACGTGTTGAACAGATGCGTCTTTTGTGATTTCTAATCTATATTGCTCACTATATAGATTACACTACATTACATACATACATTACACTACACTACATACATTACTTATGGAATAACAAATACATTTTAGACATGAATAGTTACTTAGTCCCTACCGTTTTTCTAATAACATTACTTTGCTTGGTCAGTTATTTATTTCAAATGGCTCATTTTTATCAGACCAAAAATGCATTGTAAAATATTGTATTAATATTCATATTCGCAAATTTGGTATTCTTTTAAATGCAGTCCCTGATGGAGTCGTCATGCCATTTAGAGGTTTGGCAAGCGTTCAACCGGAATTCCATCCATCCATCCATCCATCCATCCATCCATCCATCCATCCTTCCATCCATCCATCCATCCATCCATCCATTCATCCATCCATTCATTTTCATGACCACTTATTCCTCATAAGGGTCGTGGGTCCGCTGGAGACTATCCCAGCTGGCTTGAGGCAGTAGATGGGGTACACCCTGAACTGGTTGCCAGCCAATCGCAGATAACCAGAGTTTAAATTGATTATATTTACTGATCCAATAAAGATTGAAATATATGGGATTTGTGTCTGTTTAAAATACAAGGGGGCGGATGGCAGCCATCTGTGCCACCCAGGTGAAACGGGACCATCCATGTGGACGGTTCCATCCCGTCGGGGCAGGCTGCGAGGCGACTGTGATGCTCAGGAGGAGTGGTTTCAATCGATGCAAATGGTTATTTTGCCATCCAGCGTTCCGGAGGGGGCATTCCCATCTTTTGAATTGTGCTTGACACGTGAGCGCTCCGTGTGGAAATGAGACGTGTGGAAGTCCGGCACGGTTGTCATATGCAAAAGGTATATCCATTCGTTATAACACTGCTGCATTCCCTTCCCCTCCAGCCTCCAGCTGCGTTCCCTGTAGAATCTTGGCTGTATTAAGGGTATAATCAAAACTTCTTGACTATCACTGGCTCCAGTAGGAGTCTTGTCACCATCTGTTTGCCGTGCATGCGGGCCACGGTTGCCAGACAATGTGTCAAGTATTCCCCACAATGTCAACTGTTTACTTCGCTGGAAAATCAGAAGATTGGCGGGAGAAATGATTGATCGAGAGTAGGGCTGGGTATATTTGTGTACCTGGTGATACGATACGTATCTCAATACATACCTCTATGATTCGATATAATTTTACACTATACGAGACAATAATATACAGTATAGCCTTACTGCTCCTTAGTTTATGTTTAACACAAACATCCATATACTCAACAAAGTATGCATATATCTTCAATTTATTTAAGAAAAAAAGCATAAAGTTTGCTTGGAGATTGAAACATCATCTGAACAATAAATTGAGGTGCTTCAAAAATTTGCTGGCCATTTTTCTCATGAGAGCAGCCAACCACTGAAATTCACCTCCAGAACAATTTGTCTGAATTTCAGTATTTTTTTTTAACCTTTTTAGGCCGTCAGGTCAGACACGTTTTCGTTCAGTTTCGCTCCACTACCAGGGGCACTAAATAATCTTTACTTCATAAAATATATTTATCAGTAGTAAGTAAGAATCCGTGGAGTTCACCCTGTGAAAACCCGCCAATTTTGTGTTTTCGGTGGTGAAACCCCGGCACTATTTTGCGATGAGGCGCAGTGATCTCTGGTGTGGGCGTAGTGCTATTAGGTCGGTAGTGGTGTGATTTAGGTCACATGAGCCAATCAGGTAGCTGCTGCTTTCTCCTCACCATAGCAACCGCATAACAAAAATGGCGACCACAACGTCGGAGAGCGAAAGGAGAAAAAAAGTTAGAAAGAAAGTGGTGAAAAAACTTCGTTCCCGTTCAGGTTTGCCCATCGCTTCAGCTGGCCCCGTCCTTCCAGCCATCTGCATCATTTGTAAAAATAAATTTCAAAGTATACTCGTCTGGGATTGGAAGGAACACGGAAGCGGGATCATCTCGCCAAAGCAGAAACATTGTCAGCAGGTATGTGCTACACACACGCGTGCCCATTTCTGTTATTAATGTGACCGATATTTAGTATAGGGCTGAAAATAATTTGTTGCTAGGTTAAGTTTTAAGGCTATAGTTTAGTAAAAACGCGAGCTGCTGAATGATTTATCGAGTGAATCCAACAGTTGTTACCAAACTCGAGTTACCTGTGCCCATCAGAGTCATAATATAGTCACAGCTACACACTCCCTTTTCCCCAAACTCTCTCTCATCAACCTCAACAAACACTTTACTTTACTTAAATCTGTGATGTGCATATACTGTAAAGAGGTGATGTGACAATAACACTTATAATGTAATTCTTTTTTGTCTAAAGGCGGGTTGGTTGCTGCAGGCCGCTGAGATGAAGAAAGACTGTTCCATTCTTCTGCATATTCAAGACAAAAGACTGTGTCACAATGGAGGTGCAGTTTTGTTTCAGAGATTACACAAGGTTCTTAAAGTCAACAGCAACAGAAACAGCAACCAGGGACGAACAAATGTGAGTTGTTACATTGCACTATTTCATTGTCACTTTGCTAAAATTCCACATTTCAAAAGTAAAGCATTGGTCAGCAATATGTCACTTGTATTCTGTTTACATTTCGAGACAGCATTAATTAGAAAGCATGACTCTGCACATATTAAGTGAGTGTGTGTGTGTTTTAGACAACCCAATGCTGAGAGCTACAAATTCTTTTTGTGAACAAGTAATCCGTCAAAGGATTATAGTTGACAAAGATGTGATGAGAATGGACAAGCTAAGGGGTTTGTGAACAGTGTTAATAAACACGGGGATCTTGATGCTTCAGACTACAGGTAACATATAAATCATTGAAACACATTTATGAAATCTATGGGGAGAGATTTGTCTAAAATCTCACTGTTTCAGAGAAAAATAGTTTGCTGACAAGCTCAATTTAAGTTAAAAATAAATAAATAAATAAAATTGATTCTCTAAAAATGAAAACCAGTTGGTTGTTAATTATTACATGCAAATGTGTTTTTTTGTCTTCTGTATTTATAATTGTTCTTTGACCAAGAAAGTATATAGGCCTATAGGTATATTTGTATTTCTATCCAAATATACGATTATTCACTAGAATTTTCAGTAGGATATCCGAATACCAAAATATTCGATAGCTGCAGCACTAATAATACTAATTTTGAGTTGTGGCACGCCCACACGAGTTATTTTACCACACACCCATGTCAAAACTAGCTTACTGCACACACACTGCACCCCAACTTCAAATTTTTGCTAACGTAATAATAATAATAATAATAATAATAATAATAATAATAATAATAATAATAATAATAATAATAATATATTATACATTTTGTTGGATCCGAAGGCAACTTACATAATTACAGTTTCATATGATTGTAATTGTCTTATTTTCAAATGTTTAAATATTTTCTTGATTTGAACAAAATATAATTGTTTAGAATAATCTTGATTTCAATTATTACCAAAATAATTGTGATGATTATTTTTTTCCATAATAGAGCAGCCCTAGTGTGATGTGAATATGTGTATCTTGTGCTCATCTTTCCCTTTAATTTTCTATTTCAGGCAGGATATACTGAAACGAAGATTGAGGTGTGATTTCCCCCAGCTGGTTTTTCACACCCCTTTCCAGCAACAACTCTGCAATGGTTTTTGTAGAGACATTATCAACAACTGACAAACTTTTAGACAGGGTACCTCACTCATCAGATACATCAACTACTGAGTCTACTGACGTAAGCCAAGAAAGTGACACTAACACATAGCTGGTACAACATCAGGTTGGAAAATCACAGGGCATACGAGGACACTTTACAGTGCAGGGCTGTAAAATCTATGTAAAATCTGCCATTTTGTTTGTTTCATTATCAAGATGTTAACTCTCCATTTTAACACTTTTCAAGCAAAAATAAAAATGTCTGTATTCCATTTTTCCACAACACAGACCTTTGTTAAATTGGTCTGCCAAAATAAAAGCTGTTCCAATGAAGTTCCAAAGGTTTTATTGTGAATGCACATTTGATTTTTATTTTATTATTATTATTATTTTTATTAATATTTTTTGGGTAGGGGGTGGGGGGTATAAATGACATGCTGTGATGACACAATCTGATACTTTAATAAATATTCTATATGTTATAATAATCTGGGCTCTGAATGCATCTATTTCCATCTAGTCCATTTTGCCTTGTTCCAGGTTTGTGGTGCATGGTAGTATTTTTGGCCGATGTATGCTGCTTCTTGTGTACCTTTCATTACGTAATAGGTTGTGAATTGTTTTCATATATGAAACATAAACATAGCTAAATGTAACATCCGTGTGCTGGTTTCACTTCTAGTTGAAGCGTTTTTTTGGCACAAATTTAATATATTTAATTATCTAAATTCACATGATTGCATGTATTTATAACATCTGGGAATGATTTTCTGTTGCCAAATTTAATGTAAGACGTTTTACAACCAAAAACTGCAGCACAAGATTTTCGTTTTTTGTTATTTACCTATATATGCATTTCTGGCTTGTGACAAAATTGGGGCAGGAAAACATTGGGTGAACTTTTAACCCAAAGTTCAGAAGGGTATTATCTATCAAAAAATGCATTGAACAAGTAGTGCCCAGACAGTGGAGCGAAACTCATTTTCTAGGCACTTTTTGGGGGTTCACCCCACGGCCTATTTGTCAAGAACATTATCGTGGGACCCTGCTACCGCACCATATCTTCTATTTCATTATAGGCAATGACTGTATGCTAAATATTTATGACCACGTGCCAAAATGAATTTTAACCCTCATTTAGTGGGTTGGCGGGTGTTAATTTAGAGCCTTGGTTGTATTTGTAGTCTATTGAGGATAACTCATGCTACCAATATAGCATAGCTAACGTCATCTTGTTTATGCTGGACATTAGGTACAGTACACATAAGTGAGAGGAGAAACTTTGGTCAGAAATGTACAAACTCCCCCTTTAAAGTGCGACAATGGTGGCTCAGCGTACTAAAGTCACCAGTGTACAGTATCTCTGCTGTCTTGTCTGTTCATTTGATAATTCAACCTTCTTTCACAGAGGCACACAGTCAAAAATCTATATTGATTCATGACCTCAATTTCTCTTCTGTAAAAAAAAAAAAAAAAAAAAAGAGAGAAAAAAAAAGAGAAAAAAAAACACTTCAGTCAGCAGAGAATAATTCAAAAGTCTCTGTTATTACAAGGCCTGCTGTTCTTTAAATCCCAAAATGAAATCCATTTTTTGGTCTGATGATTCCTCTAAGCAATGTTGGACATTGTCATAGAGAAAGAGAAAATAGCCATCTGTTTTCTGGCACACGCACATGCGCACGCGCACCCCCACGCGCGCACACACACCCGCACATACAGCTACACAAACATGCACACGCACACATTCTTGTACATACTACATTGTGGGGACCGAGTGAAAATGCCTAAAGCCTGATTTATGCTACTGTGTTCGCTCTTGTGTTAAGAACCAGCGTAGATCACATGATCTACATGAGCCATGAATTTTAAGTGCCACGTAGCTAGTGGCCGGGTGCAGACGGGCCCCCACGTCGACAATTCTTGAACGCCGTAGAGGGCCGGACTTCGCTCGCTCTTGATTGGTCCGTATTATTTTTCTCTCTCCCCGTCCCCTGCCCAGATAGTTTCCGTGAAGGCAACTGTTTGGCAGCACAAATTCACTTCCTGCCCGGAGACAACGGCTGTACAAGTACATGTGGATATGTGCGTGGGACGAGAGAGAGAGAGAGAGAGAGAGAGAGAGAGAGAGAGAGAGAGAGAGAGAGAGAGAGAGAGAGAGAGAGAGAGAGAGAGAGAGAGAGAGAGAGAGAGAGAGAGAGAGAAAACTGTTCCCTAAGCACGTGGCTGTTGTATTTTGGCGAATTTACGGCCGACACCGGTCTAAATTGTCATTAAATAATTGCCGCGGTAATGAGACTACTCTCCCCCCGGCTTTGTTTCGTGTTCCTGATTTGAATTGAACTTCCTGAATTTGTCATATAATGCAGAAGAATCTCTACTCTGTGGCGTCCCAGCCGTAGCGACAGCCCGACTTGGAGTGAAACTACAGCAGACACCGATGTGAATTGTGATGTGTATTGCGCACAAGTTGGAAGGCAAACGCACGAGCGGAGCTCCGCCATAACGTCTCCGCGTGAGCCTGACGCAGAAGTGCACTGAGGCTTTAACAATGCAGGGACCACCATTTCTACATCACATAGGAACTAAAAAATACCATTACTGGACTCAGGGTGGCACCCTTATCCAAAACACTGCCTTAGATTAATTAAAACATTATTATTTAAGAAAATGTTTTTAACCAGATAAGTGAGGTACTGGTTTTGGGTTTTTAATGACTACTTAAAGCCCCAGTGTGTAGCTCGATGTCGCCATCTATCAGTCAAACTAAAGAATGCATTGATTTTAAGCACACGAACTACGGTGCCTCAGAGAGACCATACTTCTCCAGCCTACCACCAATTTAACCAGCACAGGAGCACAAACGACCTCTGGTATTCCCTCAAGTGACGAAGTAAGTTTAATGCATTTGTTAGACATACTCAACTCAACCTTATTTATAGGCATTGCTGTATACAAAGTGCTGTACATGAAACAGAAATCGGTTGTGCGGTAAAGAATAAGGTAACAAAAAAAGAACAAAGCAAACATTTTGAAGTGTGAATACACATTTTTTTTATACAAGTAAATACATTTTACATCAGTAAAATTAATAAGAAGTAGGCGAGTGAATAAAAAGAAATAAATGCATGAATAAGTAGACTAAACATCAAACTCATACACCACAAAACACCAATAACAAGTCTCATGGTGCGCCAAAAGCCAAAGAATACAGTTGTGTTTTAAGATGTTTTACGATGATAAAGAGGGGGATAATATTATTGGCTTAATATTTATTGGAAGGTCGTTCCAAAGGGAGCAACAGCAAAGGCTCGATCCCCTCTAAGCCTCCGCTTAGCCCTCGGTACCTCCAATTGAGTCTTGTCTGCTGACCTGAGGCACCGGTCAGGTGTGTAGGGGTGCAAGAGCTCAGCGAGATAAGGTGGGGCAAGACCATTGAGAGATTTGAAAACAAAAAGAAGAATCTTAAAGTGGATTCTAAATTTCACGGGCAGCCAGTGAAGAGAGGCCAAGATAGGGGTTATGTGTTCCCTCTTACGGGCAACCAATAAGGAGACGAGCGGCATCATTGGACAAGCTGGAGACGCTGGATGGAGGACTGGCTGATTCCAAAATAAAGTGCATTACAGTAATCCAGCCGAGATTTAAAAAAGGCATGGATTACCATTTCTAAGTGCTGTTGAGATTGGAGATTTTTTACCTTAGCCAGCTGCCTAAAATGGAAAAAAGCTGGATTTGACAACAGTGGCAATTTGCCGGTCCAGTTTAAAGTCACTGTCCATCTTGACACCCAGGTTTGAGACTGTTGGCTTTAGATAGTGTGCCAGAGGACCCAAGTCAGCAGAATGAGAAGGACCACTTGGATCAAAGACCATAGCTTCTGTTTTCTTCTCATTGAAGTTCAAGAAATTTAAAGCCATAGAGGCTTTGATTTCCTCCAGACATGACAAAAGGGTCTTTAATGAGAAAGCGTCCTTTTTACTAAGCGGGACATCGATCTGACTGTCATCCGCATAGCAGTGAAAAGAGATCCCATGTTCTCTTCGGATGGAGCCCAAGGGCAGTAAATATAACGAGAACAGTAGGTGCCCCAATACAGAACCTTGTGGAACACCATATGACAGTTAAATTGTTTGGGGTCTATGCCAGAAGACAGGCTACTGTTGATAATATCCAGAACTGATTTACTGATACTCGGGAGAACCTATTTAAAGAAATGGGAAACAGAATCATATGGCGAGCCAGATGGCTTAATCTGGTGGACGACATCTTCTAAAGAGCTCAGGGAAATGGCTTCAAATGAATTCAGCACCACCGAGCCATGGACCTGAATGAAAGGGTGATGGTGAGAGCTCTAGCTTTGTCAATCTTATCAATAAAGAACTGAAGGAAGCTAATGCACACTTCAGGGGAAGGATTTGTGCAGGTAGTCTAAGGAGGTTTAAGTACTAATTCAATTGTTTTAAATAGTACATGTAGATTATGACGGTTTGCCTGAATGAGATTTGAGCTGTTCTTTTTTTTGCCTCTTTCACAGTATTCTGGTAACAGCGCCAACTGTCTTTCAAGATTTGATAGGAGACCGGCAACCTGTCCTTTTCCCACCTTCGTTCAGCTTTGTGGCACTCCGGTTTGGCTGCATGCGTTTTTTCATTGAACCAGGGCTCACGTCTGACTTTGGTCCACACAGTTTTGAATGAAGCCACTGAATCAAGTATACTGAGGCAGCGTGAATGGAACCATGAGCTGAGTTCCTCTGTGGATACAAAGCTCATCAAAGGCATCAGAGAACTGATCAGCAGTGAGGGGGTTAAAAACTGGTTGTGTGTTCCTATTTACTTGAATGAGAGCTCCAGCAGCAGACCTCCATTCACAAATAGCGTCGTGAACCGGTCGTAAAAAATACATTATATACAATATATATAATAATGGTTACAACAACGCTGAACTAGATTTACAATTTAAAAGATACTTGTGGATGGATTTGTAATATTTGTGGTTTAAAAAAAAAACATCGCGAGGCTGGTCGTGTGTTTCTAAATAGCTGTCTTCGCGAGCCGGTCGTGAATCGCAATATTTCATCCATGGTGGTGTATATTAAATCGTAAATATGCTTCAACGTTGGCGCAACTTGCCACTCGGGAAATGTTATCTCAGATCCGCACGCAATGCGGGAGTTCAAGCTTGGGGTGGACGGTTCAAATGTTGACGCCCCCTTCTTGCCGTGCGCCAGTTGTAATGGAAAAACGGCGGTTGCGGTCTGGTGTGGTTGCGTGAGGTGTGGTATCCGGCCGTGCGGGCACGATAGAAAAGCAGCATTAGTTTCAATGGAAACATAATCATCATCATTATCACTGTCATCCTCATGAGGCCATGTGATTTTCTGTAGAAGTACCAGCAATAAAAAAAAACTAAAAAATAACACAAGAAAGACTATAACTTTTTATTCTTACTTTGCATTCTTTCTTCAAACAACTATTTGTTGATACCACACTGAAAAAGGAACAGTAACAGATGATGACCGGTATGAACCATAATATTTGCCACAAAGTTAACATTGAAAGAGCAGAATAATTTAAATTAACCTCAGCATTGAGATCCCGTGCCACATCTTTAGGAAAAGCAATGTCACACTTCCCTTCCACAAATATGGCACTTTACTGTACTTTAATTTATTTAAGTCAATCTCCGGTGTAATAACCTTATTTATTGATTGATTGAAATTTTATCTTTTATTATTATTATTATTATTATTATTATTATTATTATTATTATTATTATTATTATTATTAATAATAATAATAATAATAATTCAATCTCTGGTGTAATAACCTTATTTATTGATTGATTGAATTATTATTATTATTATTATTATTATTATTAATTCAATCTCTGGTGTAATAACCTTATTTATTGATTGATTGAATTATTTTTTATTTTATTATCTGTTCTCATTGCTGCTGAAAATGTAAATTTCCCAAAGGGAGCCATCCCAAAGGGATCAATAAAGTCAAGTCTAAGTCATCAGTGTCCACATTACGGTTTCTTTAGGACCTCATCTGAGCTGCTTAATTTGCCGTGTGATACGTCCTATTACCTGTTAATAGAAATAAGTGAAAATAGAAATAAACATGATCTCGGTAAGGCAAGGTAGGTCCCACACAAAAGCCAAGTCCTGAACACTTTGTTTATCCTTTTCGGACGGACAGTGTGGATCCCCCTTCAAGCTTCAAAACACTATGCTATCTAACATCACTCATTGTGGACAATGGACAAAGAAACAAATATTAAACATACAAGCCTGATTGTTTATCTGACCTCTCTGACCTCTGCCACTCTTACCTCCAGTGTAAGAGTGTCAGTTTCAGGATTCCCACCAAGCAGAACATGTACAACAGCAGGACTGAGTCCCTGCAGACATGGTCCTCCATGAAGAAAGGAGTGGCCCATCATTTTCCCCGCCACCATGAACATGTCACTTTCCACAAGAAAGTGAGAGGCTGAGGGGACTAAATGGCCAGGCTTATGGAGTCACAGGAGTGCCAAAATTAACAGGCAATACAAACACAATCCATAAAAGAGAACACCAATCAATAAAAGAGAACATTTACAAAGCAGTTATATATAGACATTCAATACAAGAGAATATTTACTAATGCAGACATACAACGACATTCAATAAAAGAACATTTACAAATACAGACATACAACGGCATTCAATTAAAGAACATTTACAAAGACAGACATATAAAGGCATTCAATAAAAAAGAGCATTTATTCCTATTAATTTTGGAACTCCTGTGACTATAGAGTCATAGGAGTGCCAAAATTAATAGGAAATACAAAGACAATCAATAAAAGAGAACATTTACAAAAGCAGTTATATAAAGACATTCAATAAAAGAGAATATTTACTAATGCAGACATACAACGGCATTCAATAAAAGAACATTTACAAAGACAGACATACAAAGTCATTCAATAAAAAATAACATTTATTCCTATTAGTTTTGGCACTCTTGTGACTATAGAGTCATAGGAGTGCCAAAATTAATAGGAAATACAAAGACAATCAATAAAAGAGAACATTTACAAAAGCAGTCATATAAAGACAAATCATAAAAGAGAACATTAACAAATGCTTTCCCCATTTGGCTTTTGCTTATTCCGTTTTGTTTTTGCATGGACTTGAATGCTTCACGTCTCGGAAAAACAAATGCCCCGCCCATAGCAATGATCTTGTGCGGACCATTTGTTTTTACGAATGTGTGCTTGTCAAGACTGTCTGAAGTGTTTTTTTTGGGGAAAAAAAAAAGCTCCACCCTAATCTGTCCAGCCTGACGAGTTGATACCCGACCACACGATTCTCTACGGTTGCTCAGTGCGTGACCGGAAGTAGTGTGGCGAGTGTGGTTTAGTAGGGTCCGCTTAACGTCCACATACAGCTGTCTCTTTCATTCTGGAATAACAATAATTGCTATGTTATCTCATTTGACCTACAGTACAGGCCTTTTCATTCAATACATTTGTTTTGCTTTATTTTCATGACTATGTACGTTGTAGATTCCCACTGAAGACATCAAAACTATGACAACTAAACACATTTGGAATTATGTACTTAAGAAAAAACTTAAAATAAAAAAATAAATAAATACATAATAGCCACCCTTTTCTCTGATGACTTTTTTTGCACATTCTTGGCATTCTGTCGATGAGCTTCAAAAGTTAGTCACCCGAAAGGGTTTTCCAAACATCTTTGGGCATTCTTACATCTTACATAGAGTATGCAACAACGTAACCAGAGCAAACGACGCCTGTTTTGAAGAATCTATCGTATAAAACATGCTTTCAGTTATTTCACCTTTTTTTTTTTTTTAAGTATATAACTCGACATCAGTTCATACATAGTTTTGATGCCTTCAGTGAAAATCTAAAAAGTAACCAGTCATGAGAATAAAACAAATGCGTTGAATAAGAAAGTTTGTCCAAACTTTTGCCTATTCTGTATGTTGATGACATATCAATATTACAAGATTGTAGGATGATTATAACTGTCCATATGAAGAAAGTATCAAAACTTATCGAAGGTACCTCGTACATACCAAAATGTATGTTAAACCCAGATCTCCGCTTGTCCATGCATGTTGAGAGAGAGAAAAAAAGAGCAACTGTAGGCAATATCTCCTTTGATACAATGTAACGTTGGCTAGAAAAATGAGTAAACACTGTTAATTTTGTACAATTGGAGCTAAAGTTTGCAATTCAGGGGTCGTCCCCATTCCATATTAGGTCGCTTGTAGAAGGAGATTAGTGCCATGTCTTGCTCAGCAGGGCTTTTTCGGATGTCCATTTCTGAGAAGTAATGCCGATGTCAGACTACACGAAAACAGCCAGATTTCAGCCCGACCGACGTGTCGCAGACAAACGGGGCATGTCGTAAACGATTTTGGGTTGTCTTGATGTAGTGTCGCCCGTGTAATGTGACATGTTCAACGACTGGTCACCTGTTGTCCGGGACGCTTCACGACCATCACGACGAAAGTCTAGCATGTTAGAATTTTTGCTCGTCTTGACGCATAATTTGACATACCTACGTCGTTGTCCGTTTCGTTCCACAGCATTGACCAATAGCGAGAGGGAGCGAAACGTCAATCAGACACTGAACAGCACTTTATACCTCTTTTTATTTATTTATTTATTTATTTATCTATCTATCCCCTGGGTATTTCATGGGATGGGGCCAGACAGGTGCATCTTGAGGGGGAAAAAAAAAACAAAAAAAAAAAAAAGCGCCCCGCTGCAGCGCTGCGGCTGCATGGAGTACGCACGCATCCGTGCAACCCGTCAGGCAACGGCGACGTGAATAGAGGACCAAAATATATTGTGACTGTTGTTCTAATAATTTCAGAGATTTGGGCATATGAGTGGGGATGGGCACATATTTAGTGAGGATCGATCACATTTTCATATTCGCGGGCCAGGCCTGGCGGCTTTTTCACCCGCTCTCACTTGAAAGTTTGTTTCTTTTTTCCCCCTCGGAGTGAGTGGCGTACTATTCAATGCACCGTACTAAAACAAGTCAAATATGAATAAATGAAGCAGTAAAAAATCCTCAAACAATATAATATTTTAGTGTTTGATAAAATAATAAAACAAGATGTCATCCCGCAAATTAATGAACAAAATCGGCTATATTACCCCGTCGCATGTAGGCCTGAATAAATTAAAATACAGTGTTGGCTACTAAATCATATTTTAAACACTATTGCGGAGCAGGGAGCGCAAGCAATGCGCTCACATCACAATTGTGCCATGCGTGCTCCATTCACGCAAACACTCCCTGTCCTTGCCTCTTTTTTTTTTTTTTTGTCCCACCTCCCCGACAAACAGTGACCGACGCGTCTCTCTTGGCAAGACAACACACGGTGATCGGCTGGTGTCTTGTCGCCTTCAGACGTGTAGTGTGACTACACGCCCCGTCCACGACACAGAGCGAATTTGTCGGGTAATGTGACAGCGCAACTGTCGTGTAAGACAAAAAAATCGCGTAGTCTGACATTGGCATAAGGGACTCTTTCATTTCATGAATGAATGCGTATGTAACAGAGGTGTGTTTAGCATTCAATAAAGATGCTGCATCGACTGTTTTCCAGAATTTATTTGCTGTGGAAGACAAAACGAAACACTGTTTGTCTTCTTCCTTATCTGCTTCCCCATTCAAGTAATAGTGCCGCAATGTCAATATGTCTTTCCCAAAATGAACAACACATATTCTTATAAAAAGGAAAAGTTATAGTAAACACAATTATACAAAGATAATCAAGAAAACTGCATTTTTATTTGTTGTTTCAATCTCACAAAGGAAAAGGACCCATGAATAATGCCACCCACTGGCTGAAGTGAGACAGTGCACTTTGTGTGGAACACAACAAACAACGGCAAACATACTAATGACAATCAAATAAAAAACCTTACCTGTGGAAGACAAAACAAAACACTGTTTGTCTTCTTCCTCATCTGCACATCTGCTTCCTAAACAAAAATTATCCATATTTACGGTGCAAAATAACCACTTTCTCAGCGCCAGTCATACAACAAAAAATCTGATTTATACATGAGGAAGCATGTACATTAACGAATACAGTAGGAAACATATTTGTGCAGACAGGACATTCCTGCATACCTGCTTTTAAGAAGTTCCAGATCAGTGTTATTGTGTGAAGGCTGGAGGCACCATGGAGAGACACCATTTCTGTTATTCTTATTATTCCATTTTATTCCTCGGCGCGCTACTACTTCCATATTTTTCATCCGTTTCACTCCGTTCCAATTTCAAACTATTCCAAGTATTCGTGCCAAGGGCGCTTCCATTTTTCTTATTCCTACGATTCACGCCTTACCCACAATTCCCAATTTCGTACCCAATTATTTCCCCCATTATTCTTAATGTGAGATTCAAAATTTCACATTTAATTCAACATTTTTCATCCGATTCACTTCATTCCAGCTTCAATATATTCCAGCAATTCATCCGATGAGTTCTTCCAGCTTTTCAGTTCCAAAATTCACACCCTGCACAATTCCGGATTTCCTCGCCGATTATTCCCACATTCTACATTTTCCATTTACTTCCACATTATTCATCCGATTGACTTCATTCCAACTTCAATATATTCCAGTAATTCACGCCATGAGCTATTCCAGCTTTTCAGTTCCAAAATTCACACCTTACCCACAATTCCCGATTTCGTAGCCGATTATTCCCACGTTCTACATTTTCCATTTACTTCTACATTATTCGTCAAATTAGCTTCATTCAAACTTCAATATATTCCAGTAATTCACGCCATGAGCTATTCCAGCTTTTCAGTTCCAAAACTCACAGCTTACCCACAATTCACGATTTCATCGCCGATTATTCCCACATTCTACATTTTCCATTTACTTCCACATTATTCATCCAATTAACTTCATTCCAACTTCAATATATTTCAGTATCATTCAACATCATTCAATATTATTCCTAATCATTCCAGGGGGTTTTATTTAGCCTTCCAGCCTTCACACGCCATCCATCCATCCATCCATCTTCTTCCGCTTATCCGGGGTTGGGTCGCGGGGGCAGCAGCTTCAGAAGGGAAACCCAGACTTCCCTCTCCCCAGCCACTTCAACCAGCTCCTCCGGTGGGATCCCAAGGCGTTCCCAGGCCAGCCGAGAGACATAGTCTCTCCAGCGTGTCCTGGGTCGTCCCCGGGGCCTCCCGCCAGTGGGACATGCCCGGAACACCTCCCCAGGGAGGCGTCCCGGAGGCATCCGAACCGGATGCCCGAGCCACCTCAGCTGGCTCCTCTCAACGCGGAGGAGCAGCGGCTCGACTGAGTCCCTCCCGGATGACCGAGCTTCTCACCCTATCTCTAAGGGAGAGCCCGGACACCCTGCGGAGGAAACTCATTTTGGCCGCTTGTATCCGGGATCTCGTTCTTTCGGTCACAACCCACAGCTCTTGACCATAGGTGAGGGTCGTAACGTAGATCGACCGGTAAATCGAGAGCTTTGCCTTTTGGCTCAGTTCTTTCTTTACCACGACAGACCGATACAGAGTCCGCATCACTGCAGATGCTGCTCCGATCCGCCTGTCGATCTCCCGCTCCATCCTACCCTCACTCGTGAACAAGACCCCAAGATACTTGAACTCCTCCACTTGGGGAAGGATCTCATCCCCGACCTGAAGACGACACTCCACCCTTTTCCGACTGAGGACCATGGTCTCGGATTTGGAGGTGCTGATCCTCATCCCAACCGCTTCACACTCGGCTGCGAACCGCTCCAGTGAGAGTTGGAGGCCCCGGCTTGATGAAGCCAACAGCACCACATCATCTGCAAAGAGCAGAGATGCAATGCTGAGGCCACCAAACCGGAACCCCTCAACGCCTCGGCTGCGCCTACAAATTCTGCCCATAAAAGTTATGAACAGAATCTGTGACAAAGGGCAACCTTGGCGGAGTCCAACCCTCACCGGGAACGAATCAGACTTACTGCCGGCAATGCGGACCAAACTCTGGCAACGGTCGTACAGGGACCGAACAGCCCGTATCAAGGGGCCCCCGTACTCCCCAAGCACCCCCCACAGAACTCCCCGAGGGACACGGTCGAACGCCTTCTCCAAATCCACAAAACACGTGGTCTGGTTGAGCGTACTCCCACGCACCCTCGAGGATCCTGCTGAGGGTGTAGAGCTGGTCCGCTGTTCCACGGCCAGGACGAAAACCACACTGCTCCTCCTGAATCCGAGATTCGACCTCCCGGCGGACCCTCCTCTCCAGCACCCCTGAATAGACCTTACCAGGGAGGCTGAGGAGTGTGATCCCTCTGTAGTTGGAGCACACCCTCTGGTCCCCCTTCTTAAAAAGGGGGACCACCACCCCGGTCTGCCAATCCAGAGGCACTGTCCCCGATGTCCACGTGATGTTGTAGAGGCGTGTCAACCACGACAGCCCCACAACATCCAGAGTCTTTAGGAACTCCGGGTGGATCTCATGCACCCCCGGGGCCCTGCCACCGAGGAGCTTTCCAACCACCTCAGTGACTTCGACCCCAGAGATAGGAGAGCCCACCTCAGAGTCCCCAGACTCTGCTTCCTCAAAGGAAGACGTGTCGGTGGAATTGAGGAGGTCTTCGAAGTATTCCCATGGCATGATAAACCTTTACACGTGGATTTTTTTTTTGCCAGGTGTGATGTGTGTGTCAAGCTCAATGGGTTTTGGTCAATGTTAAGATCTGCAAAAATCATCGTCCTTTTTTATTTTTAGGGAATGAGTTGACCTGATTGGTATTTTTGTTTTTAAGTATATATACCCATCATCGCTCATACTCATTGCACGATGTTGCTTTTATTGTCCATGGAGGCTATCAAAAATAAATTAAACAAAATAAAAAAGTATATATGTTTGGATTGGTCTGATATCAGTGAACATCTTGAGTAGTAGAAAGTAAAAGAATATTCATAAATGACTTAGTTATCGCACTTAGAATGAGTTTGCAATTTTTGTAAAAATACCGTTAAGTGGGGTATTTTTTTTTTTTTATGCCTCAAGGGCTAGGTGGCGCTGCATATATAACTGAATGTTGTCATAGAGATACCTTCAGGCCTCGACTATAAACATACATGTCAAGTTTGGGATTTTTTGAAGCATGTACCGGGGAGTTATTAAACATATCCTTTTTCATTGTGAACCGTATTTGCAATTTTTATAAAAATACCCTAAGTGTTTTTTTGTTTGTTTTTTATGCCTCAAGGGCTAGGTGGCGCTGCATATATAACTGAATGTTGTCATAAAGATACCTTCAGGCCTTGACTATAAACATACATGTCAAGTTTGGGATTTGTTGGAGGATGTACCGGGAAGTTATTCAGCATATTATGGAAGTAAATCTGTGCCATCAGACTTCGACATTGAATTTATAACACTGAATTTTTACCGCCTTGAATTTGTAACAGTGAATTTTTTCAGCCTTGTATTTGTAACATTGAATTTTTTTTCACCATCAAAATTCAACATGGGGAAAAAAAATCAACATGTCAAAAATTCAAGTGGAAAAAATAATTGTATGTGAAAAAAATTCATTGAGAAAAAATTGTATGTGAAAAAAATTCATTGTGAAAAAAATTAAACGTGAAAAAAATTCGGAGTAAAAATTCAAGGTGACAAAAATTCGGCGTAAAAAAGCTATGCGTTAAAAAGTCACTACAACATCCGGGCATTCAAGGCTGAAGCAAACGATCCCCGTTTCAACTCATCCAACGTCCAACCAATCACATTTTGCGCTACTAGTTGAAGAAGAAGAGGATTATTTTGAAGAAGAAGAAAAGAAGAAGAAGAAGAAGAAGGCTGCGTAGGTTGGACAACGTCATGGCGAGTAACACAGACAGTGCTTCGGTGAGTACTACAACTGGCAATACATTTAACCGTGACATTTTTTGAAAGCATATAATAGCTGCTTGCTAAAATTAATCATCCAGGGTTTACATTTCGGCCACCCCCGTCTGTACGTGGGGTGGGGAGGACGCGCTCGTTCTTTTCCGTCCGGTGCAGATATCCTGGAACTTGCCTGCTTCGCCCGGGGCGTTTTGCGTCAGGTGAAGTTCTGAGTTCGCGTCACATAACGATACAATTTTATAAAAATAATGGGGTATATGCCACGGAAGAGGTAGGACATGATTTTTCACATCAGTTTGGTTCTGGTCCGGGGTGCTGACTTTGCAACCCAGGGGCACAAAGTCAGAAGCAAAGTATTTTGACGCAGCCCACACGTCGTAAACCAAACCGGAACCAAACCGATGTGCAAAAAACAGTCCCGCCTCTTCCGTGGCATATACCCCATTATTTTTATAAAATTCACACAAGGCCAGAGATTTTGTTTTGTATGTTTTTTTTTTCTGACTTTTTAAATTTGTCTTATATAATACATATAGTCTGTAGTTTTCCATAAATATAGACCTGTGTGTTTGATGGTTTCTGAAGCCTACAAATTATTTACTGAAAGTATGACACCTTTTTAATTTTCAAGCTATTCCTTGTACTACTTCTTAAACCGCTGTTGTAGACCACTGTGGCCAGCTGTGGTAACTGGAATTATTATTTTCAGTGCAGAATAGTTGTCTCCCAACCCTGGCGGTCACCATGTCGAAGTGTCCTCGAGCAAGACACTGAACCCTAATTTTTGCCCAGTGGGACCCTGCATGGCTACAGCTGACCAATAACGTATAAATGAGTGCATGGCATGATTGGGTGATTGGAACACAGTGTAAAATGCTTTGAGCACCATATGGTGTATAAGTTCGTCCATTTACCAACATTACCCTTTCTGACCTTTCGAGTGACAGTGTTTTCTCAGTAGTAGTTTTTCAACAGCCTAATATTCATTTTCATCTCCACATCAGGGTGGTCGCGCAAAGGAAAATAACACAAATTTCACACAGCTACCAACAAGTTTACACTCTTGTAGATTAACATTACTACTACTACTACTGCTACTATTATTACTACTACTACTACCAACAATAATAATAATAATAATAATAATAATAATAATAATAATAATAATAGTAATAATAATAGGGTGGTGGTCGAGTGATAATAATAATAATAATAATAATAAAAATAATAATAATAGGGCGGTGGTCGAGTGGTTAGCACGTCCGCCTCCCAGTTCTGAGGACTCCGGTTCGAGTCCAGGCTCTGGCCTTCCTGGGTGGAGTTTGCATGTTCTCCCCGTGCCCACGTGGGTCTTCTCCGGGTACTCCAGTCTCCTCCCACATTCCAAAGACATGCATGGCAGGTTAATTGGGCGCTCTGAATTGTCCCTAGGTGTGCTTGTGTGCGTGGATGGTTGTTCGTCTCTGTGTGCCCTGCGATTGGCTGGCAACCAGTCCAGGGTGTCCCCCGCCTACTGCCCAGAGCCAGCTGAGATAGGCGCCAGCACCCCCCGCGACCCTTGTGAGGACTAAGCGGTCAAGAAAATGGATGGATGAATGGATAATAATAATAATAATATACTGCGTCCAGTAGACTTAATCATGTCCTCAGGATGGGAGCAAAGATGGATCAAATGGTAGCAGCAGGCTCAGTCTTCGTCATATTATGGAATTATTTCTGTAGCATTTTGTAATCGCCATCCCAATCTAAACTTTTCAAATATCTGATGCAATTATTATTACAAAATGCACTTTCCAAACACCAGATCTTGTCATGGATTGATTTTTTAAATGTTGTTTTTGTCTCCTAGGAACAACTGCTTAATCATCTTCTAGACAGACTCCACTCCCGATTGGAGCATATTCTGGGACGCATGCCTCTGGACCTGGATTTCTTAAGAGTTCACTTGCACACAAGAACTTGTGTTTTTAAATGCAGTGTCCAATCAAGTAACTGTTTGTGCAGCTATTTTAGACACACTGACACAGCTACACAGTCTTGTCAATTCTAAAAAAGTGAAACGGGAGGAACACATTGCCTTTGTTCAGTTTGAACAAAGCCGCGGCCAGAAGAAGTGATGAGGATTCTGATTTAAATCCTGACAATGAATCAGTGGAGCAACAGGTGATAACCAAACTTCGGGAATTTGAAATAATGGTGGAAGCGCAGCATATCCAAGAGTGTTACACACTTCCATCTGGAGGGAGAAAACCACCAATGGTCTTCATGAAACTTACTGACAGAAAAAGCAAGATCGCACTCCTCAAGCAAGGCCCAAAACTGAAAGGCAAGAATGTCTTTCTAAATGAAAACCTGACCAAAAAGAATGCTGAAATTGCAAAAAAAGGCACGTCAACTGAAGAAAGACGGGAAAATTATGGCAACTTGGACCGCCAACTGCAAAGTCCTTATCAAGACACAAGGGAGCTCACCAGAGGAGATTAAAACTAGGGTTATCAAGAGATTGCAGGAGTTGGAAGTCTATGACAATTAATCATGTCTCAAAAAGTTGACCCCATATTACCAAACTACACAGACTTAGATGATCAACTTGTGGAATATGCCTTGAACGATTCAAATGGAATATTTGATCCTGCCAAAAACTTCTATAACAACAAAGCGGACAAGTGCCATTATTATACTGATGAACAATTCAACAAATCAATTAATCTCATTGGTAAGCTCTCAATAATTCATTTTAACAGCAGGAGCCTATATACTAACTTTGGACACATTAAAGAATACCTGCAGAAGTTTAACAATAAAATAAATATTATTGCAATCTCAGAAACATGGATGAAAGAAAACAAGGACTTGGATTTTGATTTACCTGGATACAATATGGTATGTACAAATCGAATTGGTAAAGGAGGTGGAGGGGTGGCCTTGTTTGTGGATTGTAACATCAAGTTTGATATTTTGCATAATATGTTGATACAGGTTGACAATCTTATGGAATGTATTACGATTGAAATTAATGTGATAAAAGGTAAAAATATAATTGTAAGCTGTATCTATCGCACACCGGACTCTAAGGTGGAAATGTTTACCGAGTGTATACAAAAACTTTTGTCAACAATCCACAACAAACAAATATTCTTTTGTGGTGACATGAATATTGATCTGTTAAACCCCAACAAAAACATACATATTGAAGACTTCACTGATACAATGTATTCACTAGGTCTGCATCCATTAATTACATGTCCTACAATAATTACGACTCATAGTGCTACTCTAATAGATAATATCTATACAAATATTTTGTTAAATGAAATTAATAGTGGTATACTGATCAACGATATAACTGATCATCTTCCAATATTTGCTAATTATTCATGGTATCAAAATGGTATTAGACAAGTACGAGCTATGTATAAAAGATTTAGGACAGAAGAGAATATTATTGCATTAAGAAATGAATTGTTGACCCAAAACTGGAGTTGTGTTTATGATGCAATAAATGTGAATATGGCTTATGGCTACTTTATAAACAAACTTCAACAATTGTATGATAAACACTGTCCAGTAAAAAAGGTTTATTTGAAACAACATTCACAATCTAAACCATGGATGAGTAAGTCTTTAATAAATGCTTGCAGAAAAAAGAATAATTTATACAAGATATTTATCAACCAAAGAACTAAACAGGCAGAGGACAGATATAAAAGATATAGAAATAAGTTAAATTCTATTTTAAGGGTCTGTAAAAAAACAGTATTATACTAAATTATTAGACGAAAACAAAAACTTTACTTGTAAATTATGGGACATTATGAATGAAGTTATAAGAAAGAATAAAAAGGATAAACTATCTTATCCTGAATATTTTAATGTCAATAATAAAAAAGTAGTGAATACAGAAATTATTGCAAATAATTTTAATGAGTTCTTTGTAACTGTAGGAGCTGATCTCGCCAAGAAAATTCCAGAATCCTCCTCTCACAATGAGAACAGTTATACAGGAAACCTACACTCAATGTTTTTTGAGCCAGTCATGGACACCGAGATAAGACACTTGGTTGCCAAATGCACAGCAAAAAACTCCTGTGACTCAAACGGTTTTGATATGAAGTTAATTAAGAGGATAATAAATGAAATTCTATGTCCACTATATGTAATTTTTCATTTCAGACTGGGATATTCCCAGATGAAATGAAAATAGCAAAAATTATTCCTATATACAAAACTGGTGATGTTCATGATTATGGTAACTATAGACTGTAACAACTATGGCCTCTGGCCCAATCCACCCTCTAATTTTTTTTAAAGTTTGCTTCTTCTAAAGCAAATTCTCTGCAGTCGCATAAATATTCCACTACCCAGACAGGATCTAAGCTTGGGTAGCTCTGCAGGTGGTCACCCAACAACCAACAAAGCTCTTTTGAAGCCGCTGACCAGGTGACAAAGGAATTTATGCGTCTGCCAAAGGAGTGTATTCAAGCCCGTCTTCTCGGAGCCCGAACAAATGGCTCCAATGATTTGGAATACACAAATGACTGATCAAAGGAATGTTCATGACTTCTTATCAATCACAAAGGATATTCTGGCGCCACCTTTCCAAACGGGCACTCCTGGAACGCCTAGACGGAGCAACAGCACCGTCAAGTGGTGAAACTTGGAACTATCCTTAGTATTTTACACATTTATACCATGATAATTCTCGACAGATAACTGAACTACGAATGATTCATGTTACGTCTTTGTGTGTATGAACATCCTATTTCATTTGTACTCCATAAAGAATGAAAGATAATCAATATCTTTCAGTTCAGTCAGATTAGACAAGTAGAAGTTACCTCACAAGTTAGTTTATGATGCATTAATTACGATGTGTGTTAAACGGGTTGTGTGGGAAAACTGATTTGCCAGACTGACCAAATTTAATGCCAAATTATTAATCCCTTTAATAATTTTTTTCTAAAGTCTGCGTGAGCGAACAGAAGGGTGTGCCACCACCTACTGAAGCCCCGCCCATAGACTTTAAAAGGACGAGAAGACCCCTTGCTCCCTCTCTTGCTTCCAAGCCTCTTCCAAAACTCTCTTGCACGACCTGCGAGTGTCCCAGCCTGCTCGAACTCTTTGTTCCAAGAAACTTGCCAACCACGTGGCCTTTTCTTTTCTGGCAACAACCGTTGCCGAGAGCAGACACTCGCTCCATGCCACGCCAAAGCAGGTGCAAACTGCAATGCTGACCCCAAAGACTCTTTACTCCTTTTTTTTTTTTTCTCTCTTCACCATCGGTGATTGCCCGCCAGCGGCGGACTCCGCTGCCCCGGCGTACACTTGCAACGTATCGCCGGACTCAAGGTTGTGCACCTAAGCCGCGCACCTCACCTGCTATTCGGTGGCGCCCCGCCGCAGTGCCAGCTCACCTCCAACGGCTGGCCTTCCCCGTACGCAGGCGCGTAGCGAACCGAGCTTCAACACCTGAAGTCGGATAGCTGTCCGGCAGAACCAACCTTGCCGGAGAATCAACCTCGCAGAGTCGCCGACCAATCAAGGGACTGAGCGGCTTCCCTTGATCACCTGTGGAATACCCCCTTTTGATTTTCTTGCCTTTTTCAACGAACATTGACTATTTTTACCCCTTTCAAAAGACCGCCCGTTTCTGTTCGCTTCGACGCAACACCGATTCTCGTAAGTCCATGTTCCCCAAATTGGTACCACTGCGTGCAACTTACGTTTGAAACATATCACAGATCTGGCAGGTCAAATTTCTCTTTTCCCTGTTTCCTTATCCATTCGCATTCCTTCCTTATTTTCATTAGATTTTTTTTTTTCTTTTCTTCTGACGGTAGACTAGATAGATAGGCAGTGTTTTGATTCTATAGTGTAGCAATCGTGAATAAATGTATGTTTTATTAACTCTATTCCGCCTAAGTCATCTGTGTTTCTGAGTGGATTATTATTCTTTTGTTAGTACAACGAACCACTGAATATCGAGTGTGGCGACTTTAGATTATAAATGACTGATGCAAGAAGGATTTTGGTCGTTGTTTGCTCCTGTTAACCCAAAGCAAAACCAACGTGGTGCCCCTAGAGGTTATCGAGGTAAATATAATTTACCTCTGTAACGTCCAGATTATTAATTCGTCCAAAAGACGACCCAATTATCGCTACATAATGGTGCCCCGTGTGAGGCCATATAAAATAAGAAGATCCACTCGAAAATACAAGACTTTGGACGTGAAAAGTAAAACACATTTCATGTAGTGTACCTAATCATTTGGCTCTGTGTAAAAAGGAAAACATTTCTGCTTACATAGAACTGCACTGACTTTAACCTTCAGCGTTGAATCGAGCGTCTGTTAGCCGCCATCTTGCGTGTGTTACCACCGGAGTGGCTTTCTATAAGTAAACGAGAATAACGGGATTGATTGATGGAAGAAAAGAAAGAGCCGGTCACCGTTTGAGAAAATAGTGGCTTGTATTTGAAAACGTACGTGATAGAACTCGAGTTGTGCAACTTTTAAATTTCAGCTGGCTGAATTTGAAGTTGTTTGTCTTTGTGTTGTTGTGTTTCCGGAAATTGTGGGAAGTCAGGTGACAGCCGATGTGCATCGCTTTGACCAGACTCGAGTTACGTGCTTCGGAGTAGCTAACCGCGAGCAACGTAAACGACGTCCGAGTCACTTTCCCCGTGTCCTCCTACACCTAGCTTGTGGGAGAAGTTTGAGTCGTGACTGAGCTTTCTGTAGCCGCCGACTCAAAGTTTCAGCTTGTGGCGAGCGGATGAACAGAGCGCTAAGACGTTAGCTGCTTACCTGTACCGTGTACGCATTTCCACAAGGTGGCGCCATAGTCCTTGTGAAGAGCTGTGTGGCTCGTGGAGGCGTGGTTGAGTACCTCCCCCTCCCTTCTCGTTGGCGAGAGCCACGCCTGCAGACGCCCCGAAAGGGAGTGAGTCCTGCAGGCTGTCAGCTGTCAGTCAGTGTTTGGAGTGACACAGATCACTCGAGCTTGCTCCACTGTCAATAGACAACTGACACCCCCACTGCTGCTTTAACGCCGGTGGTCCTTGCTCCGCGATAATTCTGATTCAATGTTACTACACATTGCTTTTTGAATTGTTTTCCGTGTCGAGCGTTGTACTAAGTGATTTTAGTCACCGTTAGTACGCAAGGATAATAAAAAAATTATCCACGTCCGATTAAACGTATTTGTAGGCTCAATTGACTGCTTGCGTTTAATGATTATAGTAATAGCCTACCGCATTCTAGCCTTTTACGCTGCCTAGCGTGAGAGCAATTACGGTTGCATCAACAAAACGTACTGCTGGGTCAAATTAATACAAAGGAACTATTTACACTGTTGTGTTTTTCTCCCCCCCCCACCCTATCTCCTTTTATCCAGTTTCATACTAGGCTAACTAACTGTATTCTTGACTTAACATTCCACTTAATTTCTGGTGTTGTGTTTGTTTAGTTGGTTTGGTAAACCTAGTATTATTGTTTTTTCTTCTCTTTTATTTTTTCTTTCATTTTTATCCACATTTTTAATTTTGTTGTTTTTGTTTGTTCTTTTGTTTTTGTTTTTCGGTTGTGTCTAGTTAATAAGAAGGTGTGAGTTCGAACTAACTATTATTAGAGAGGCAGCTCTAATATCTCTGTATAGTTTTGCAGTTTTGTGTCCCAAACCCCGTCCACAAGACATTTGCATAAAACTGTACTGACACTGTAATCAGTCATTTGACTAAGACTATTAACCCCTTTTAAGTTTATTTTCCCCTTTTTTGCTTTGTTGTTTATTTAATTTAGTTTTAATTTCAACCTTTAACTCGACTTCCAAAAAAAAAAAAAAAAAATTTTAGAATTTTGGGATTGACCGCTGTAACATTTCAGAGTTACTCTGTCCCTCATTTAAGCTATTCTTTGCTGAGTGAATCAAGTTGAAGTTAGTATTATTATTTTTAAATTTTTTTTATTTTTCTTTATTTATTATTTTATTTTTGTTGCTGTGTGTTTTTGTTTGTTTTGATAACTGGAATTGATTTTTCACAACTATAGTGTAAGCTGTGGGTTGCATAGCCCACTACAAATCTTTTGCTTTTGTGGCAATTTCCCTTTTGATAATTTGAATCCAGTGTGTATTGTTGACGATAATACTTGATAGCGGTAGTTAGCTAACTGCGTACGCTAATTAACTAACTATTAAACGCTAGTATAAGTTTGATCGTCTAAAAGCTATTGACAATATGGCAGCACCCCGAGAGACTCCCAGCCCCTGTGAGAGCTTAGAGACCTTAGCTCAACTGGTGCAGAAGCTGACCAAGGACTTCTTACCTGGATACGCTGAGTCTATTTGGGATGCGGATGTCAATACGCTAAATGATAACCTCGCGCAACTCATGAGCGACGCTGAGACAAAAGCCCCAAAAGACAAATCACTCATTCGAATGCTCGGATGTCTGACTTTGAACCTTGCCGCGCAGTTGAAGCTTAGCGATGCCGAGGACTGTCAAGTGAAAGACCAACTTGACATGGCACGACAGCAGAGCCGTGACGCCATGGCACAGCTTGAAGCCGCCCACGACCGAGTGAAGGTCATGGAGACCTAGCTGGATGACGTTAAAGCGCAGCTGGATGAGGCTGAAGCCCGCGCAGATGCGGCGCTAGCCGAAAATCTGGGCAGTGATGCAGATGAGTCTGCTTTCACTCCCGACTCCCATCAAAAGATTGGTGAGTTAACCCAAGCTCTCGCGTCCGCCGAAGAGACAAATCGAGAGCAAGAAAAACTGCTGAGATCCGCGGCAAATGAAATTCACAAACTAAAAGCAGAGGTGACTGACTTGACTGAACGACCGTCAAAAGACCAACTTCGGCTAGCAGAAGCTAATTACTTTCGGGTGAGTTCGTCGCTAGCTCAGTCAACCGATGAAATGAAGCGCCTCCAAGTTCAGGTACAGACCTTTAGGGAGGAACGTAATGACGAAGTGGACCGCTCATATGACCTGCGAACCAAATTAGCATTGACTGAAGCCGAGGTTACCCGCCTCCGACAGTGCCAGCAGGAATATGAGACAGAGTTAGCTCATATTAAACATGAGTTGCAACGCGCGCAGCAGTTAAATGAGGTCTCCCGAGGAGCCTCCCGGCCGGGAGCTCCACCCCCACACAGACCTCCTGATCCCAGAGCCACAGCACCACAGCTCAAACTGCCACCTGAGTCCGGAACCGCCTGGAGGACGCCGCCAGTGACCACCGCCGTTTTAGGCCTGGCACCGCCAATGGCCGCCTCCCCACACGCTTTCGGGCCATCAGGTGATGACAGTTTCCAACGTGGACCCATGTCGACTCCCCCGTTGGAGAGACAAATGGGCGTGGCCTGGAAAGATTTGGACAAACTGGCTCGAAACATAGCCAAATTCGAACCGAAACCCGGGGGGTCCCACAACACAACAGAGTACTTGAAAGACATCAACTATCATCTCCAGAGGTTCCCAATGGCAACCGTGGAAGATAAGTTGTACTTGATCAAAATGACGTCCAGCCGAGCAGTCAATAGACAGCTGGAACGGCAGCCCGCTGATGTGTTGTCTGACCCCTTGGCACTGCACCAAGCCATCTCACGCGAGTTTGACGGTTCCCCTGGGTTGTCGGGCATGGAAGTCGCCATGTTCGTCAAACAGGGGAAGCAGGAGTCGCCTCAGGCTTTCTATAGTCGTCTTCGCGATGCCTATTTTGGGACTCGTAACGAGCCCAACATGGAGGAAGATCCTGGTTTTAAAACGTTGTTTGTCCGAAACCTCCAACAAAACCTTAACCACTACTTGGGACTGGCTTTGTGTCCTGAGACACTAAATAGCTCGCAGCTACGTGACTTAGCAGCTAGGGGCTATGCAAAGCTAAAATTATCCGCCCCCAAGGTAGGCGACGCAGGAATTTATAAAGTGGACGTGGGTCCTCCTTCAGAGCTGGAGGGAGCTTGCTCCTATGCTCCGAGGGAAGACCAGACTAAATCAAAAAAGTTAAAACAGTCCCGCGCCCCGCGAAACCGGAAACCGCGCTCCAAAACCGACTACTCGCGTGACGAGAGATCGGACGCAGAAAAGCAAGCTGACGACCGCCGGCGCTCCAAATTTGCTAAAGGTAAGCCCGATTCGCGCTATCATCCAAAGCGTGATAAAGTCGAACGCGCGCCAGCAACCGATTCCTGCCGCGAGTCCCGGAACCGCCAAGTCGACTCCGAGACCGACCACAATGCAGTTGCCGACGGCATATTGAAGGCACTCCTGAAATTGTCAAAAGACTCGTCAAAAGACCCGTCTTTATGACTAACCGAAGGCCGGATGCCCACTGAAGTGACCCACCAGCAGAGGTCACCAGCGGAGCCTCCAGTAGCCGACACTCAGACACCTCCTAAACCGCCTTCTGACTCAACGATATTGGTACTGCAGGTTGATCCAAATACAGCAGACCCGCATGTATCGCGATCAACCGATGACGTGAGACCATTCCAACAGAGCATCTGAGCGTCACCCTGGAGCGAGCTCTAACCTACGAAGCCCTTGTAGATCCCGCCGCAGACATCACGGTGATGTCCAACACGGTGTTTGAACAACTCCGCGCCACGTCACAAGCTAACAGTCGACCCCTCCGCCTACGGCGGTGCCCACTTACCGTTAGCGCCTTCTCACCTACTAACACAAAGCTGGAGTCTGTCGCGATGGTACACTGGTCCATTGGCCCCATGGAATTTATTCATCCAGTCTATGTGGCACCCATTGAGTCCGTCCCCCTTCTTATTGGCCAAGACCTGTTGTTCCGCTTCCAACCCATCATAGACTACCAGAGACTCCAGATTTGGGCCCAGGTGCGACAGGCCCTGCCGACATTTCCTTCGGGCCCTGACCAGGCTCAGCTCTGCACTGTGACTCGGGCGCAGCCACCCCACGGGGAAGCAGACGCCCCCACAGGGAGCTGGGACACCACTCAGTCCAAGGCAGGACCCCTCGCGTCCCCGACAAAGGACCGGCTGAGAAGCCATGACACCTTCCTTTGTGACCTTGACCCACCACCGCCTGATGCAGGGTACGCCCCGCGCATCATCGGAGGTGTCCACGTGCAAGGTGCACCTGTTCTTGACGCTGTCCTCGCCTTGTGGGCTGACAAATCAGCCATTTCTGCAGCACTCGACCCGAACATTCTTTTCGTCTCAAAGTCTTGCCGGTTTCCGTTGAACACGGAACCCCCTCTCACAATAACTGCAGTGGGCGTGTGCGCCTTAAACCTTCAGTGGAAGCAGCGCTCACTGACCCACTACTTCTTGGTTGTCCCGGACGCGCCTCACACCCTTTTTGTGGGTGCAGATTTGCTTGTTCGTCTTGCCGTCCATGTGGACACCATCAACAACGTGCTTTGGTCCCTCACCAACTCGGAACCTCTAGCTTGTGTTCCCAGTCTTCCAAACATGAAGTCCGGGCAGACCATCCCAGATGCTTGCGAAGTCTTAAACGAGGATGAAATGATCGCTCCGGCGACGACGATCAACATTCCGATTCGCTTGGTGGCGCGAGCTAACCAGGTCTTGAATGCTCGCTCCGCTTTCTTTCAACCTTCATCGGAATTCATGAACCTGTCGTTACTCTTGGAGGCCACGGCCATCGTTGACGCCTCCCTCACCACTCTGATCTTGGTTCACAACCCCCTTTCGTACAACGTTCGCATACCAAAAGCGACCCGTCTGGGCCTGCTCATCCGTTCCGACTTCCACGACTTCACTCTAACGGTGCCTGTGGTTGGACACATCCCATCTGACTTGTTCTTGACTGAAGACACCGGTGGCCGAAGACTCACCAGGCCATCTCAGCTTGTTACGGTCAACCCTGCCGGTCCCACCAACGATGAAGACATCGTCCGGGTGGACCTGGGGACAGACCAACAACTGGTGATTTATGCCTTGAGCGCGTTGCCTCCAACGCCCTCTAGCATTCCCTCTGGAAACCCAGAGACACCTCAACCAACCACGACTCCAAATGGGGACCTTCAACCGTACCCAGAGTTCGAGGCGCACCTCCAAGAAGTGGTAACACTTTATAATAACTATCCGTTATAAGTAGTTCATAGATCATTAGTTGATTGTTAATTAATGAGTTGTTAATGACTTATTAAATGTTTGTTAACTGTTTGTTAAGGATTTATACTTATGACTATAAACAGTTAATATGTCATTATTAAACTGTTAGTTATTGAGTTATAAATGACTTGTTAACTGTATATTAATCATTTGTAACTATATATTATAAATTAGTAAGACTAAGTTAACAAACTATTAGTAAATTACTTAATAATGACTTGTTAAGCATCAGTTAATAGTTCTGTATATATATAATAATCTGTTATTAGGACGTTATTCTAAAGTGGTAGCTATTCCTCATTTATTAACTGTTATTAAATGAGGAACAGTTGCAACTTTACAATAATATCCCAATAGTATAAATTAGCTACTTACTAATATTTAACTTATATATTAGCTAATTCTTTACATAGTAGATGTTAACCATCTACTAATAACTATGAAACTTTGTCAAACAACAAACAGGTGGAACAAGTTGAAAGTACAGAATTTGAAGGTGAAATTTAAAATATAAAATTACTATGCCTTACCATGCCTAAATATCAATTTTCCGTACCATTGAACTTTTTCCACTCATGTGCTCCTCTACAAAGTTTCACTGGTATAGTATTAGTAGATGGTTAACAAACTATTAACAACTGCTGTAAAGAAGTGAGTTAATCTACTACTTAAATATTAGTTATTACTCTATTTATGTTATTGGGACGTTATTCTAAAGTTGCAACTACTCCACATTTACTAACACGTAATAAATGAGGAATAGTGGCAACTTTATAATAACGTCCCAATAACCTATACAAACTATGAAGTAATACTTATAAAGTCATTAGTAAGTAATTTTCTAATAGCTTGTTAACGATGTATTACTAATTTATAAAATATAGTTATGAATAATTACTATACAGTTAACAAGTCATTTAGAGCTCAATAACTAACAGTTTAAAAATAATTTTTTTTACTATTTATAGACATCATTTTAAAACCTTAACAAACAGTTAACAAACATTTAATAAGTCATTAATAACTCATTAATTAACAGTTTACTAATGGTCTATTAACTAGTTATAACGGGTAGTTATTATAAAGTGTTACCCAAGAAGTTCTGCACCGCGCCGACGCGCTCCGGTCCGAACAGGACCACGAACGTTTGCGCACCGTGTTAATGAAATACACACCCTCTTTTGCCAAGGACTCCTTGGATTGCGGGTTGACGGCACTACATGTGGTCCGCATCCCGACTCAGCCCGGCGCACCTCCAACTTTCGTGCGCCAGTACAAGATTCCGATAGCTTCTTACGAACCAGTACAGAAGACTATCGACGCCATGCTGGAAAAGGGCATCATTCGCCCCTGTAACAGCACCTATTCGGCTCCATTGTGGCCAGTCTTGAAGCCAAACGGCACATGGAGACCAACCATTGACTATCGCAAACTGAACCAACAGGTTCCTCTTTCGCGTTGGCCCATGACACAACTTGAACAGGAACTTCCCAAGGTTCGAGATGCCAAATTCTTCACCACCATTGATGTGGCTTCGGGGTTCTGGACGATCCCAGTAGACCCCAGGGATCAATACAAGTTGGCATTCACCTTTGGCAACAAACAGTACACTTTCAACCGGTGTCCATTCGGCTACGCCAACTCGCCAGCCGAATTTAACATCTTCCTCAACAAGGCGTGCCCTGACGCCGCCGCCAGGGGCAACCTCATTTATGTCGATGACATTATGATGAGGAGCTCCTCTTTGGATGACCACTTGATGGAAATCGACCACGTTCTTGGACAGCTGTCTTCTGCAGGGGCCAAACTGTCCCTCCTGAAAGGTCAGTGGTGTCGCACGAAGGTCAACTACGTGGGGATCTTGGTTGGGCCGAACGGGATTGAACCACAATCCAGCCATATTCAAGGCCTTCTTGACATCAAAACCCCCACCGATGTGTCAAAATTGCGCAGCTTCCTTGGCGTGTGCAACTATTCGCGCCAGTTCATTGAACACTTTGCTGACATAGCACGCCCTCTTACTAACCTGCTGAAGAAAGACACGCCCTTCGATTGACGAACAAAACAATGCGATGAATATGCTAAAACAAAAGCTGGGCTCCGCCCCCTGTCTCGCGTACCCCGATAGCAACAAGGAATTTTTCTTGGAAGCAGGATTCTCCGACCATTGTTTGAGTGCGGGTCTATACCAAATGTACGACCAGGATAAACGCGTCGTGGCATACGCCAGTAAAACGTTGAACGGCCCCGAGTTGAAATACTCCAACTGCGAAAAAGCCCTGCTTTCCACAGTATGGGCAATCAAACATTTCTCAAACTACATTGGATGCCAAAAAGTAACGATTGATACTAACCATCATCCGGTTACTTTTCTTAACAACCAACGTATTCGAGACGGCGTCGTAACGAACGCGCGCATTGCCGGCTGGCTTATGGCGTTACAAAGTTACGATGTTCGAGTCCGGTACACGAAAAACGCAAAGTTACCGCTGGGTACCGATCTAGCGATTTGCCAGAACTGTGTGTCAACTTCCCCGACCCCGCCGACAGACGCCGCCGTGGCACCGATGCCGGAATTCACGCGTCACCGCTATTTTGAGGAACATGTCTGCAAAGACATGCCTACAGCTTACGTGGATGGCTGCTCTTACCACCACCAAACCCAGCTGCAGGCTGGGGTGGGCATCGCTTGGGTCGACGACACACCGTGCAAACCACTGCAATTCCAATTGGGCCCCCACTCTTCTCAATATGCGGAAATCGCTGGCATCCTGATTACACTCAAATCGGCAGCTGAACACGGTGTCACGGTGCTGGTTATCTGCACTGACTCAAACTATGCCCGCCTCGCCTTCACCTGTCATCTACCGGTGTGGCGTCGAAATGGTCTCCTTACGTCAGCGAAGAAACCCATTAAACACCGCGACCTCATTTTGACATGCGACCATTTGGTTGCCTCCAGTGATATGCATGTCTATTGGAAAAAGGTCCGGGGACACTCAAAAGTCCCAGGACCTGTCAAACATTTTAACGACCTAACGGACACGTTAGCCAAACAAGTGGCCCTCAACGGGACTCCTTGGACATTTGATACAGCTTGGCTGCCCACCGAGCCCACCCTGGAGGTCCACGTTCTCACGCGCCGCCGCGCTGTGGCTGCCGCTGAGTCTCGCGACACCCCCACACGAACCCCTACGGGGCCCGTGGCGTGCGTACCGCCCGTCCGAACCTCCGACTTGGTCGCCCAACAGGCCGGCGACCCCGCGGTTTTCAAAATAATTCAGCACCTTTCTGATCCTGTCGCCAACCCCGTGTCGCCTGACGCGTTGAGTGACGACAGCGACTTCAGAGACTTGCTCTCCGTGCTGCAAAGGCTGCGTCTCGTTAAGGGCCTTCTGGTTTATGACTCCGCGTCTCCGCCTGCCCTGCGGTTGGTGGTTCCACGGAGCCAAAGGGGGGTCTTGCTAACATACGCCCACGACGCGCCTTATGCAGGTCACCGCGGATTCAAGGCCACTGTCACCGCACTACAACAGGTGGCATACTGGCCGCGCATGCATAATGACGTAGCAACCTACATCAAAGGATTCCTGGTTTGCTGCCAGTTTCAGCCAACAAACCCGAGTCACCGAGCACCACTCCAACAGAAAGGAGTCACCTTCCCATGGTCTGATCTCCAAATTGATTGGGTGGGACCACTGGTCAGATCTCTGAGAGGGAAAAAATACTTTCTTACAGTAGTTTGCGCGTTCACCAAGTGGGTAGAATGCCTGCCTGCTCCAAACGACACCACACACACCACTGCATGCCTGCTGATGAACCACGTGTTCTCCCGTTTTGGGTTGCCCTCACGGGTTAACTCAGACAGGGGAACCCACTTCACAGCCGAGGTAATGCAACAACTTTGGCAAATGCTCGGAATCAAGGCCCAGTTGCATATTAGCCATCACCCGCAGTCATCAGGACAGGTGGAGCGGACTAACCGCACCGTGGTAAATTTGCTGAAAAAGTTTGTTGTTTCCAACCATCGGGACTGGGACACCCGACTCCCACTGATCCTCATGGCGATTCGAGCCACCCCTCACGAATCCACAGGGGTGGTCCCCTTTGAAATGATGACCAGACAGCGAATGACGCTCCCCCTGCACCTGATGTACCAGCCAGGAGAAACAAACCTAGCCACGGCATACACGGCCTCCCAGTACGTGGAGGACTTGCAAGCCCACCTCCGGGCCACGTTTGCATTTGCTCAACAACGGCTTAAGCAAAGTGCAGAAGGTCAGAAAACCTACTACGATAGGAAAGCCTCACGAACCGAGTTCGAAATAGGTGATCGAGTATGGTACTACTTGTTCGCGCAACCAAATGCTACTACTCCGCGTGCCCAGAGGGGCATCGCCCGAAAATTTCTTCCCCGGTGGGCAGGACCATATGAAATCGTCGACAAACTGTCACCCGTCGCCTATCAAAATTAGGATGAATAAAGGACGTCAGGGGGACCAACTGAGGTGGGTCCACCGAAACCAGATTAAGAGTCACTGCGGTTTTGAACGTCTGGGAACGCGATCGAGCGAATCTCAGACCCAGCATGCGCGCGAAACTGACAAAGGGGGGGTCACCAGCTGACTCCGAGTCAGCGGCCCAACCGACACCCTCGACAGACGTGCCAAACTCCGTCGACTGACCTAGCTGACTACGATGTTTAAAAGTATTAGACGTGCAAAAGGGGGGTCAACACCCCGCTACACCTACCGAACCCCTAAGTGACACCACACCGAGCGACGCTAATTCGCTTGTCTTTGTTGGTTGCTAGAGGATTGTATGATATGATGACGACCCTGATATTGTGCATGACCGCCGTGGTGAGTTGGCCAGAAACGATTGAACCCGGACTTGCAGCGGAAATTGCCTTGATTGAATAATCAGGATTGCTTACGAATGATTGCGAGAAGTTAGCATACTGTGTTTTGCTACTTACTTACAGACGCTTGATGCAACACTTAAGGATACGGTCCTAGCTGTAACACCGATAGCATTATGCAGAACTAGACTAGACAACTACAAAACGATTTGCAACTCGAATTCAAAAGATTATGTACACTCAAGGTGTTATAATACTTATGAATGGTATGCTGCGTGAAATCAGTTTTTGCTAGCTATAAAAAGCTCCCCCGTACTTAAGGCCTTCAAAAGCAGGTCAGAGTACTCTTTTTAAAGCGTTAGTGAGTCTAGCTAATCTAACTAAGCCCCTTTGCCTTCCTTCCCTTAGTCTAGCGTGACTGCCGAGGATACTCAGATTTTTTTTTCTTCCCTTTCGTATCTTTTCCTCCCCTCCTCCCTTTTTTTTTTCTTTTCCTTCAGTTATTCTTGGATAGCGCACGACTTTTTGGGTGTTTAATTACGCTATAGGAAGATGCGATAGCTAAGTACCTAGCAACGATAGTGTTGCGCTAACCGACCTAAGACTTTTTTTTTTTGTGACGAACACCCCCAGGGGTGGAGATTTGCACCGACACGCAGGTGCCTGAAACAGCATCCCCCCCTTCAAAAGAGAGTTAGGGCCCGTAATATGGCCCCGGGTTTTTTGAGTTTTAGAAGGCGAAAGCCTCTTTTTCGTTCTCTCTCTTTTACTTTAATTTGCTGTTCGTTTTCCCCTAGTTACTCATAATATGATACTAGCCTTATAGCCTTAGGAAAAGTTTTCTTCCTTTTCTTTTGTTTGGAATTTCGCGTCTTGCGTCTTTCCCAGGCCCGCGCCTGTTTTGGGACCCGAGTCCCTCAGTCCCCCCCGGTGGGGCGCTGTGGGGGCCCGCCGGGCCTCGTTCTGCGGCCTTGGGCTCGGGGGTGTGGGCCGGGGCTGGGGCGGGGGTGTTCCGGGCGTCTGGGTCGGCTCGCCGACCAGTGTCCGCTCGGGTGGCTTGGGGGCGGCCTTGGTGCTGCCGCGGCCTGGGGATTCCGGGGGGGGGGTGGGGGGGGCGGGGGGCGGTGCTCGCTTTGCTGGACCGCGGTTGACGGCTTCTTTCTTTGGTAGTGGTCCTTATGCATGCCAGATCCATCGCGCCAGCATCTACTGAAACTCAACCAGAAGTTCCCTCTCCCTCCCACAGCCCCTTGAATCAGTGGGTGCTGGTGTCTGTGGATCTCACTTTGCTTTATCTATCCTTCCCTCCTTCCTCTCTTTAGTTTTTCCTCTGGTCACTTGAGATCTCAATTTATTGGAAGTTTGAGGTTTCTGGGGTTGGCATAAGACTCGGGTTTTGTAACCACGCAGGAGGGGTTTGGTTGGTGCTGGATTTCACTTTGATGGATTGGATGTACTGGCTTCTATGGATCTCACTCTACCTCATCGATCCTTCCCTCCTTCCTCTCTTTAGTTTTTCCTCTGGTCTCTTGAGATCTCGCTAATTTGCTGGAATTTAGAGGCTTCCGGGGTTGGCGTAAGACTTTGATTTTGTAACCATGGGGAAGGCAGGAAGTGTTTGGTCGGTGCTGGATTTCACTTTGATTTATCTTTCTTTTCTCTTTATTTTTTCTGACCTTTTCTCTGGTCTCCTGACCATTTGAACCTCACGACTCTGGCAAGATTCTGAAGTACCTGGTTAAGGCGAAGGGTAATGGGATATTTATAAGGTTTTAGGTGAATTAATGAGTATAAATTTATACGTATTTGCACGCACACGCACGCGCACGCACGCACGCACACATACACACAAAAAAAAAAAAAAAAAAAAAAAGAGCAATGATGATAAGACGTTGAATCGGTAAGACTACCGAATGAACAATTCTGAGCTCTTAAGAAAAAAATAAAAATAAAAAAATAAAGCTGCTGGACTGTGATAATCCACATGGTACTAATCAACAAGTGATCAACAATCTATTTGAACGAATCTTCTGTCATGAACTACATGCGATCAAATCACTGGTGAAGATGAACTGATTGAACTTTCTGTAATCCATTTGCCTGAATCAAAAGTCTCCGAATGTAATCAACTGGATAATCAACTTCATGGACTTGAACTGTGTGAAATTTTATCATCTCTGCTGATCCTTAACTATTACTCTTGATTTTATGCGTCCTAGTTTAGTATGGGGGCGGGAATTTATAAGCTTTATGCTTCTTCCTGCCAGCCCTTTTTCTTTTCGGTTATCATATGTTAAAATTGTATGTTGAAATGTTTGTTTGTCACAATGCTGTCCGAAAGGAAAAATGAACAAATAAATCAAATCAAATCAAATCAAAAACAAGGATCAGCTGGGCGACAAAGGATGACTATATCCCCAGACTACCTGAGCAAACTTCTGGAACTTAATCTGCCTGTTACATGCATAGCTAAAGTCTTGGGCATGTCCAGACGAACAGTGTACAGACGTATGGCAGAGTTTGATTTCTCTGTAAAGGCACTCTACAGCACTATGACAGATGAAGAGTTAGATCAGTGTGTGAGAGAGATTCAGTCAAGGCACCCGAACTCTGGGTATCGAATGATGTCCCACCTGCAAGCCAGAGGACTGAGGGTTCAGTATAACCGTGTCAGAGCTTCCATGCATCGCGTTGACACCACCGGTGTCATTAACCGAATGGTCCATGTAGGATGTATAGGTCGCTTGCACATCGTAATGCATCATGGGAGTTTTTCCTTCGGGCGCCATATTGGGTGTCCGCCGGTTCACAAGGTACACTCGCGAGTTACACGGTAGAGCTTATCAACCTGATGTAATTTTCGCAGTATTTTCACAATTTACCGGAAGATCAAAAACAACGATACAGGCAGAAGGTGTCTCTGTGTGGTGGGATTTATCCTAATTACGTCCTGACCAAGGGTGATTTTTTTTTTGACGGAGAAAGCTTGCTGGCCAAATGTGACATCTCTGGACATTTTTCACTACCTCGTGTTGACAACATGCTCCATAACACGCCAACAAATCCCTGGAGGCTTACAATTATTTTGTAAGCGGGTGGATACAGAGTGTAAACTTTAACATCGCATCAGAAGAAACGGTTGCTGTTGCACGTAAGTAAACCACATGGTGTTGGTAATTCTGCACACAAAAATGTTGATTTGTTCTCAGGCTTCCTGTTATCATTGTGTTTACATGCACAGCTAGGTTTACCTGATGTGGTTTTTCTAACAATTTTATAACAGGCAAATATGGCAGAGCGTATAAGAATAAAAAGTAACTATGCACAGCCTCCCCGTGGCTTAATTAAATTTAATGCTACCCTTTCACTAGTTACATGTTACTTAATCAACTTATTCTAAATGGTTAAGGTTAACCACTCTCAGAGGACGTATTTTTAGTTTCAGTTTCCAGTACAATAAAACGTGTTCATGGTAACTACTGAGCATACTGGCAGCTTTTCTTATGATCTCACGGTTAAGGAGGCTGTCACAACACCCAATTTCTGTCTGGTGCCAGATGGCAACAATTCCCATCACTTGTCACGACAACACCAATATTATTACCAGGTATGTATGGCTTTACTTTTTGTAGTTTCTTATTTAATTCTATGTTTCATATTTTCATTACAATGTTTGTAATATTTTCAGATTCAGGCACAGATGAGTTTAACTGGACGGACTTCTGCGACTTTGTGGTGTGGACAAAGTGTGATTGAGCGAGTCCACCCAGATCGCTTGTTTTGGCCAGTTGGAAAAGCCAGAGTTTTTTTTCCCAAAATCCCCTCCTTACCTGAACTGCTCGGGAGAGCATTTACTAGATCAGCAGTGGACTTCCAGTGTTCCTGCTCAGCCGCTGTCACCTACCACTTGCTCATGTACTTCAAAGATGCGGAATAAAGTAGTTTTTTGTGCTGCAGCAGATTGTAAAATCAAATGATATCACTTGAAGTGTGCCAATCTAGACTGCCAAAAGGACAGTGGTTTTGTGACAAGTGTGAAACAAGGATTATTGGGAAAACTGTAACACAGTACTGGTACTTGTCTTACATTAAACAAATTTAAAAGAGAGCAACTTTTTCCTCTGTACATAGCATAATGAAAGTCATTGCGTACCCTATCAACATTACATCATACCGTCATCTCAGGATGGTAGGCACCTGTGCTAAAATAAACTACATTAATTAACAGTTCAATTTTTAACCCTGAAATTACTACATCTAATCATTATTCACTTCATTTTTTGTGCTTTTAGAAATAATAGAGATTTATGCCATTACTTTAAGAGGGACCATATTGCACATTGAGTCAAATCCTGTCATTTGTATTATGTATAGCTTTGTAAACAAACCCAACAACAGAATTTGTATAAACTCTGCCTTTATTAGCGCCAAACAAACAGTCGCATGTTGTCCTCCTCCAATGCTTTGATGCTCGCCTTCGTTTCCATCATGTCATTGGCAATCAAGTCGGTGTGGCATGAGATCCCTAAAGAAAAAAATCACAAAAAAATACGGTACCAGTAATAGGTTTAATATAGTAAAGTAGTATAGTTTTTTTATCAGTGTAAAAGAAATGTACACATTTTGTTGCATTTTTTAATGTATGAACATTGCTACAGGCAAATACTTATTTCTATAAACACTTCCAAATGTCTCTAAAATATAAGGTGCATGTACACACACAAACAAACACATACATTCACTCATGCATACAATATATCATGTAATGAATTCTGAGTGGCATACCAGAGTCAATGATGTCAGCAGTACTTGAGGGTACAGGTTACTGGAGCCATCTGGCTGCATAACTGCAACAATCTCTGCCACTTCGAGTCGTCTTTTCTTTGCTTGTCTCTCCTGTGCACGTTCATATCTTGGCACCGACTGGGCTGAGACATAGATGTTGTAACTTGGGACCCAACTTTAATGTTGGAGCCCAGTCGGGATGATTGGACAGAAAAACGGGCGCAGGGCGACCTGTTAAAATAAACAAATATATAAACAAATAAAAGATGGAAAGACTGGTTATTTTGCCGCAGTAGGGTGGCCGTGAATAAGTTCTTTAGCATGATGTGTAGGCTACCGGGGGTCTGTTTACTTGCATCACCCCCGGGGGTCTGTCTTCTTGCATCAGCCCCTTCTGTCTCTTTTTTTTTTTCCAAGTTTACATTTTGCCACCAAAAAACATGTTATCGGCATTAAAAGCCCAAGACTAATCAATCCAATTTCAGCAGTAAACACTTTGCACTGGCACTACTTGGGTGAAAATGTTCGATGTTAGCTTTCGGCTAACGTCCGCTAGCCAGCTTGTACTACCGAACTTGCTTGCTCATGAATCCAAAACATAAGCAACTTGCCCATATATGGGCGGTCGAAACGTTATTAATCCTCATGCATTAAATGAAGGTAAACAAGCTTACCGCTCACAAAGTGATCGCTGCACACACGAGCCCAAAGTAACGACTTCCCTCCGGAGTCCGCACTCCTCTGTCTCCAGGCCCTGGTTCCTAATTATTTTCGGAATTCGGAAAAAAGACCGACCATTTTCCCCCTTGGCTTTGTTCGAACAGCCAACGATGCAGCAACAATGTACCATTTTAAACGCAGAAAACAAACGTGATAGATACGTGTTAGACCGAATCGCTACGTAAATGGAGGCCACCCAGCATGGCGACTACGAGAAATCCGAGGCGGAAGTGACGACATGTGCAAGCGACCTATTGCTCGACGGACCTACTCGGTTCCAGGACCCCGGGCTTTGATGCACATAGATACCAACCATAAATTGATTCGGTAAATTTATATTTGGCAATCTTTATGATTAAGTGAAATGAAATAATGAAATAAGTTTTTGTTTTTTAAGTATGGTTATCAGTATATTTTTCTATACTGCTTCCTTTAGTTCACTGTCTATTCACCATAACAGTTGTCCACCTAAAATGTCACTCGTCTTGACTATTATGTGCAACAGTGTGTTGTACAGGCCCCCCCCCCCTTACCTCTACAGCATGTCAAACTTTTTTTCCCCTCTCTCTTTCAGTTATAACTTTGTCATCTTTGGAGGCATTGATGGCTTTTCCCGTAAGGTTGACACAATTTTTTGGATAAAGTGCATACTACATTTGTATACTTGTGTCTCATAGAGGTTTATTTGAATTTGTACTGCAGATAATGTATCTTGGTGCAGCCTCCAACAACCTCGCATCAACCGCTCTGGCATTCTTCCAAGAATCAGTTGAGAAGTTTGGTTTTCCCCTCAGGTATATGAATATAGGCTGAAGGTTAAGGTTATACTCTATAGTTCTACTACAGTGGTGGAAAGTAATATTTACGCAATTACAGTGCTTAAAGATCCCACTTAAAGACATTTTACAATGTACGTTAAAAACCTTACCAATTAAAAATTAACATCTCAAAACGAATTACATGTTCTCTTGTATGATATATAAGGGCTACTTTAATCCTGTTTCTTTCTTGTCCTTGAGTAAGACAAATTATGAATGCAGAACTAGCGTGTTTAACAAATTTATAAAAAATAAAAATTAAAAATTGTATTGCCAGATTCTCTAACCACTCTCATTGCACTGTTGTATATATTAAACATCCATCCATCCATCCATTTTCTTGACCGCTTATTCCTCACAAGGGTCGCGGGGGCTGCTGGCGCCTATCTCAGCTGGCTCTGGGCAGTAGGCGGGGGACACCCTGGACTGGTTGCCAACCAATCGCAGGGCACACAGAGACGAACAACCATCCACACTCACACGCACACCTAGGGACAATTCGGAGCACCCAATTAACCTGCCATGCATGTCTTTGGAATGTGGGAGGAGACCGGAGTACCCGGAGAAGACCCACGCGGGCACGGGGAGAACATGCAAACTCCACCCAGGAAGGTCTGAGCCTGGACTCGAACCGGAGACCTCAGAACTGGGAAGCGGACGTGCTAACCACTCGACTACCATGCCGCCATATATTAAACAATTATTTGTAACTAATTTCCAATACATAGTATATGATATTTCAGTGTTTTGATTTATGTTCCATGTACAGCACTTTGAATACAGCCAATGCAAGTTTTAAAATGCTCTATAAGTAAAGTTCAATTGAATTTTGTCTTCCCTTTAGGGTACGTGCAGATAAAGGAGTGGAAAACGTGGATGTTGCATGTGTTATGTTCACAGTCAGGAACTGGAAGGAGCAGCTTTATTTCAGGGAAGAGTGTTCACAACCAAAGGTTTGTTCAGTAGAATTATGCTGCTAACAGAAAATTGCCATCTCACTGATAACCTGTAGTTGTAGTACAGGTGCCAGGCAGAAAATTAGAATTGCGAGTAAAAGTCCATTTATTTGAATAATTTGAGTGAAACTTTTGTTATTTTGTTTCACCACATACAAAGTGACTACATCAAGCCTTTATCTGTTTCAGTTTTGATGGTTCTGGCAGAAAGACACAAAAATATCATGCAAATGTAACATTTTCCAACAAATTATGTCACTACATTGACGATTACTCGTTATTCAAATTTTCTGACCAGCACCTGTATGTAAGGAATTTACAATTGCTAGCTGGAGTACCATCAAATATCATTTGTCACACTTGCATATGGTGTAATAACATGCAGTATGTGTGAAACATGGTCCAATTTCAAAAGTACTGGGTTATGTCAATCTGCCCCAGGGCAGTTGTGGCTACTTAACAGTAACAGTTTACTACCACCAGAGTGTGAATGTGTAATGTCATGAATAATGTATCCTTTGTAAAGCATCTTTGATTGTCCAGGAAAACACTATATATAAATCAGATGCATTATTATTATGTAAAATAAAGTCATGGTTTTAAATAGGTTTGATATTTTAAATCTTAAATTTTGTCCACTCGAGGATACGAAATATTTAAAATCATTTCACTATTTATGTATTTATTTATTTATGTTAAGGATTGAGCGGCTATGGAGAGACCTGTGGGCATCTGTGTCGTGTGTCTATTATGAACTTCTTCATTACCTTGAAGAAGAGGGCTTCCTGAGCATCACTGATCCAACTCACCTTTTCTGCTGCCACTACGTGTTCCTCCCTCGCCTGCAAGATGACCTAGATAGTTTCCGTAGTGGTTGGGACAACCATCCTTTGAGGACAGAAAGCCAAATGACACCGAACCAGCTCTGGGAGCTCGGCAACACATACTATCCAGCTCCAGGATGTGAAAACACAGAGGTACATGCAAATACTGTACGTGATTTGAATGAATTATGTAGTTCATGATTAGCTATTAATTTAGAAGCTACAGGTACTTCAAATTGTGCCTGTTGTGAACTTCATACAATCTAAAATGATCTGTACTGAATTTCTTTGTAGGGCATTGATATTCCGGACATTGACTGGGAAAGTAGTGGACTTCATTATGATGACCACGTGAGCATTGTTGTCCCACACACAGCATGCCCGCTCACCGATGAACAGCTCACACTTTTCAGAGATGCTGTCAACCCAAGAGCTGATTCTCAATCATTTGGCAGTTACATTTACATTGCTGCTGTTCAGTTTTGTGAGCAATTTCAGTAACTGATTAAACTGATCAGAAAGACTTGTGACTTTGCAGACTTTCATCCCTTTCAGTTATCCATGAAAAGTACAGTCAAATCCACTCAAAACTTTTGTCAACACATTAATGGTGAGTGCAGAAATTTTCAAGAAATTTTGTCACACAAAAACATCATATAAATGACCAAATGTTTGTGTGAAAGCTTCACAGATTTTTTTTAATAATACAAAGAGCTTTAAATCTGTAACAATATGAAAATGTCAGTGCAAGTTCAACTTTTATGTTCAACGTTTTAAGTAATCTAAAGCCAGCAAAAATGGGTTCCTATAAAATGCAATTAGACAATGGGTAATTGAAGTGGGCTTCATAATGTCAGAATATGAACAAGCTTAAAGGGGCTGTCTGCCGGATTCACTCAGGAAAATGCACTTTTTAAATACAGGATGTACACACTTAACTTTCTCTCAGTCTACACATCTGTGTTTTTGTTAATCTTTTGTGGTGAGTTCGTCCTAAACCCCCACCTCCCCAGCCTGTATTTTGCATTTTGTGTTTGTTTTGTAAACATCGGCACTTTTCTGGGGAAAGACAGTGTTTACAACCCTCCAGCCAATCGCAGAGCGGGGGGTGGCGTGTCGCAAACGGGGTCGGGCGAACGTGTCAGCTGCGTGACTCACTCCCGCGGCAATTTGAAAGCACGCACGGATTTTTTATTTTTATTTTTCACTCACTCATTGACTCACAGACGTTTACGTGTGTGAATGAATGAGTGAGTGAAGAAAAAAAAAATCTGTGCGTGTTTTCAAATTGCCGCGGGAGTGACGTCACGCAGCTGACATGTTCGCCCGTTTGCGACACGCCAACCCCCCGCTCTGCGATTGGCTGGAGGGTTGTAAACACTGTCTTTCCACTGAAACGTCGTGCTGTTTACAAAACAAACACAAAATGGCAAAATACAGGCTGGGGAGGTGGGGGTTTAGGACGAAATTACCACAAAAGGTTAACAAAAACAGATGTGTAGACTGAGAGAAAGTTAAAGTGTGTACATCCTGTATTTAAAAAGTGCATTTTCCTGAGTGAATCCGGCAGACAGCCCCTTTAACAAACACATTTCAACTAAAACTATCTGACAATAGTAGCTCACAACAAACCAAATCCTGTATGGCAAGTGTCAATACAGGCGAGGATGTCTTGTTTAAAAGAAGGGTAGTCTTTATAGTGCCCTGGTATGCGCAAAGTCTCAAAGCAGGTGGAAGCTGTGGGGTATCTGCCACCGATAACTTCAATTGAGAGAGACTGTGGTAGGACCTCCCATCCGGTCCAGAATTTCACTAGCTTTTCCAATTCTTCTGGTGTTGCTATAGAGTGGATTTAAATTATTGATTAGTCATCATGACACAGACAGCTTACACAAAATATATTAGCCAATCCCTTAAGAAAAGTAAGTAAACTTGCCATTAGCAATGAACTGCCGCAGATAGCCTGATATGCGGCACTTAGTTTCAACAAAAACATCGTCATCATCATTATCACTGTCATCCTCATGAGGCCATGTGATTTTCTGAAGAAGTACCTGCATTAAAAAAAATAACATGAGAAGATGATAACTTTTTATTCTTTGCATTCTTTCGTCAAACATAACTATTTGTCACTACCACACTGAAAAAGAAACAGTAACAGATGATGACAGGTATGAACCATAATATTTACCACAAAATTAACATTGAAAGAGCAGAATAATTGAAATTAAAATTAACCTCAGCATTGAGACCCCCTGCCACATCTTTAGGGAAAAGCAATGTCACAGTGTCAGGTCTTTGGGTCATCAGTGTCCACATTGTGGTTTCCTCGTCTGAGCTGCTTAATTTGCCATACGATACGTCCTATTACCTGTTAATAGCAATAAGACTGCATCATTTTAATTGTCATATTTTTTTAAAGAAACTTAGCTATGTACTTTTACAACCAAAACATATAACTTGTGTTTGAACAGACATTTATCAAACTTTCAAAACGTTAACTCACAGCATGAATCACCAACTTTTCAAAAAGCCACCTCCTGTTGTTCTCGGTAAGGCAAGGTAGGTCCCACGCAAAAGCCAAGTCCTGAACACTTTGTTTATCCTTATCGGAAAGTGTAGATCCCCCTTCAAGCTTCAAAACAGTATATAACATCACTCATCGTGGACAATGGATACACAATTAAATGGTACCCCATTGTAAAATGTATAAACAAAGAAAAAATAAATAAACATACGAGCCTGATTGTTTCTCTGATGTCCAGGTCTGGACAGTCCTCCAGTGTAAGAGTGGCAGTTTCAGGATTCCCACCAAGCAGAACATAAACAACAGCAGGACTGAGTCCCTGCAGACATGGTCCTCCATGAAGAAAGGAGTGGCCCATCATTCTCCCCGCCACCATGAACATGTCACTTTCCACAAGAAAGTGAGAGGCTGAGGGGACTAAATGGCCAGGCTCACCTTCAAAAAGCCGTGTAATATTTGAATTTGTTGGTAGGACACAAAAACATGAATTAAGAAATGTAATATACGTTCTATTTGATGATTTTACATTGATTTCAAGATTTACAAGTTGTGTAGAAAATTGTAGACGCAGAAGTAGAAAAATTAGATTAATTGTGGAAAATTGTGCGATTAATTAGTTAACAAATTTGAATCGATTGACAGCACTTGAACATGAACGTGTTCACATCACACTCACCACAGCCTCTTACATGTCCTCAATGGTCTCAAAACGACTGTCTCTGAGGTTTTCTTTGAGCTTGGGGAACAAGCAAAAGTCACAGGGAGCAAGGTTTGGACTGTCGGGAGGGTGAGGAACTGTCTTGATGACCATTCAAAAAGTTGGAAACACGGATGGAGTTGAGGACAGATGCATTGTCCTGGTGGAAATGCCACCGACGCCTCCCTCATCTCAGTGTTTCTCAGACTCTCTGTCACCTTTTAAACCTTTTGTGTCAACGAAACACTGATGCTCTGCCCATGCAAGTTACGGTAATCTATAAGTAGTCTGAAGCAGTTCAAGTCTGCATAGTGTTCTTTCTGAGCTTAACACAAAATTTGATTGAATATCGCGCTTCTAAAGTGTCCTCCCGTCCCAACTGCATTCTGCAAAAACTCAGCTGTGACAAGTGTGGTTTAGTAAGGTTCGTTTAATCTCCACGTGCAGTTGTCTCTTTCATTCTGGAATAACAATTGCTATGTTATCTCATTTGACCTACAGTGCAAGCCAAAAGTTTAGACACACCTTCTTATTCAATACATTTGCTTTATTTTCATGACTATGTACGTTGTTGATTCTCACTGAAAGCATCAAATCTATGACAACTAACAAACACATTTGGAATTCTGTACTTAACAAAAAAGGTGGGGAAAAAAATACACAAGTAAATAGCCACCCTCTCTGATGACTTTTTTTTTGCAAATTTTTGGGTTCTCGATGAGCTTCAAAAGTTAGTCACCTGAAAGTGTTTTCCACCCATCTTGAAGGAGTTCACAGATGTAAGAATGCCCAGAGTATGCAAAAGAGTAACCAGAGCAAAGGAAGGCTGTTTTTAAGAATCTATCGTATAAAACATGTTTTCAGTTATTTCAGTTATTTTTTTTTGTTAAGTATATGACTCCACATCAGTTCATACATAGTTTTGATGCCTTAAGTGAAAATCTATGTAACAACTATTGCCTATGGCCCAGTCTACTCTCTAATTTTTTTTTTTTAAGTTTGCTTCTTCTAAAGCAAATTCTCTGCAGTTGCATAAATATTCCACTGCCCAGACAGGATCTAAGCTTGGTTAGCTCTGCAGGTGGTCACCCAACCGCCAACAAAGCTCTTTTGAAGCCGCTGACCAGGTGACAAAGGAATTTATGCGTCTGCCGAAGGAGTGTATTCAAGCCCGTCTTCTCGGAGCCCGAACAAATGGCTCCAATGATTGGAATATACAAACGACTGATCAAAGGAATGTTTATGAAGTTTCTTATCAATCACAAAGGATATTCTGGCGTCTCGCCCTTCCAAGGGGGGCCCTAGATGGAGCAACACCACCGTCAAGTGATGAAACTTGGAACTATCCTTAGTGATAATTCACATAAGTAACCGCATTTTACACATTTATACCATGATAATTCTTGACAGATAACTGAACTACGAATGATTCATGTTATGTCTTTGTGTGTATGAACATCCTATTTCATTTGTACTCCATAAAGAATGAAAGATAATCAATATCTTTCAGTTCAGTCAGATTAGACAAGTCGAGGTTACCTCACAAGTTAGTTTATGATGCATTAATTACGATGTGTGTTAAACGGGTTGTGTGGGAAAACTGATTTGCCAGACTGACCAAATTTAATGCCAAATTATTAATCCCTTTAATAATTTTTTTTTAAAGTCTGCGCGAGCGAACAGAAGGGTGTGCCACCACCTACTGAAGCCCCGCCCATAGACTTTAAAAAGACGAGGGGACCCCTCGCTCGGTCTCTTGCTCTCTTCCAAAAACTCTCTTCCAACATCATCATCCTCAGGCTAACGACCTGCAAGTGTCCCAGCCTGCTCGAACTCTTTGTTCCAAGAAACTTGCCAACCACGTGGCCTTTTTTTTTTCTGGCAGCAACCGTTGCCGAGAGCAGACACTCGCTCCACGCCACGCCAAAGCAGGTGCAAACTGCAACGCTGACCCCAAAGACTCTTTTACTACCTTTTTTTTCTTTTCTTTTTTCTTCACCATCGGTGATTGCCCGCCAGCGGCGAGCTCAGCGGCCCCGGGGTACACTTGCTACGTACCGCCAGACTCAAGGTTGTGCACCTAAGCCGCTCCGCACCACCTGCTATTCGGTGGCGCCCCGCCGCGGTGCTAGCTCACCTCCAAGGGCTGGCCTTCCCCGTACGCAGGCGCGTAGCGGACCGAGCTCCAACACCTGGAGTCGGACAGCTGTCCGGCAGAACCAACCTTGCCGGAGAATCAACCTCGCCGAGTCGCCGACCAATCAAGGGACGAGCCGCGCAACTACGTCAGCCCCCGAGCGGCTTCCCTTGCTCACCTGTGGAATAAACCCTTTTTTGATTTTCTTGCTTTTTTTCAACGAACATTGACTATTTTTCCCCCTTTTTCACAAGACCCTTTTGCTCGTTCGACGCAAACGATTCTCGTAAGTGTGCGTTTGATTTCTACCTCGGCGTATCCACTGTGTGCCACTTACGTTTGAAACATATCACAAATCTGGCAGGTCAAATTTATCTTTTCCCTGTTTCCTTATTCATTCGCATTCCTTCCTTATTTTCATTCGCTTTATTTTATTTCTTTTCTTCTGACGGTAGAATAGTTAGATAGGCAGTGTTTTGATTGTGTAGTGTAGCAATCGTGAATAAATGTATGTTTTATTAACTCTATTCCGCCTGTCATCTGTGTTTCCGAGTGGATTATTATTCTTTTGTTAGTACAACGAACCACTGAATATCGAGTGTGGCGACTTTAGACTATAAATGACTGATGAAGGAAGGATTTTGGTCGTTGTTTGCTCCTGTTAACCCAAAGCAAAACCAACGTGGTGCCCCAAGAGGTTATCGAGGTAAATATAATTTACCTCTGTAACGTCCAGATTATTAATTCGTCCCAAAGACGACCCAATTATCGCTACATCTACAAAGTAACCAGTCATGAGAATTAGGCCGTCAGGTCACACACGTTTTCGTTCAGTTTCGCTCCACTACCAGGGGCACTAAATAATCTTTACTTCATAAAATAGATTTATCAGTAGTAAGTAAGAATCCGTGGAGTTCACCCTGTGAAAACCCGCCAATTTTGTGTTTTCGGTGGTGAAACCCCGGCACTATTTTGCGATGAGGCGCAGTGATCTCTGGTGTGGGCGTAGTGCCATTAGGTCGGTAGCGGTGTGATTTAGGTCACATGAGCCAATCAGGTAGCTGCTGCTTTCTCCTCACCATAGCAACCGCATATCAAAAATGGCGACCACAACGTCGGAGAGCGAAGAAGAGCGAAAGGAGAATAAAGTTAAAAAGAAAGTGGGGAAAAAACTTCGTTCCCGTTCAGGTTTGCCCATCGCTTCAGCTGGCCCCGTCCTTCCAGCCATCTGCATCATTTGTAAAAATAAATCTCAAAGTATACTCGCCTGGGACGGAAGGAACACGGAAGAGGGATCATCTCGCCAAAGCAGAAACATTGTCGGCAGGTATGTGCTACACACACGCGTGCCCATTTCTGTTATTAATGTGACCGATATTTAGTATAGGGTTGAAAATAATTTGTTGCTAGGTTAAGTTTTAAGGCTATAGTTTAGTAAAAACGCGAGCTGCTGAATGATTTATCGAGTGAATCCAACAGTGGTTACCAAACTCGGGTTACCTGTGCCCATCAGTCATAATAGAGAGTCACAGCTACACCCTCCCTTTCCCCCAAACTCTCTCTCACCAACCTCAACAAACACTTTACTTAAATCTGTGATATGCATATACTGTAAAGAGGTGATGTGACAATAACACTTATAATGTAATTCTTTTTTGTGTAAAGGCGGGTTGCTGCAGGCAGATGAGATGATGAAAAAAATAAATAAATAAAATTGATTCTCTAAAAATGAAAAACAGTTGGTTGTTAATTATTACATGCAAATGTGTTTTTTTTTTCTTCTGTATTTATAATTGTTCTTTGACCAAGTAAGTATATAGGTGCATTTTTATTTCTATCCAAATATACGATTATTCACTAGAATTTTCAGTAGGATATCCGAATACCAAAATATTCGATAGCTGCAGCACTAATAATACTAATTTTGAGTTGTGGCACGCCCACACGAGTTATTTTACCACACACCCGTGTCAAAACTAGCTTACTGCACACACTGCACCCCAACTTCTAATTTTTGCTAACATAATAATAATAATAATAATAATAATAATAATAATAATAATAATAATAATAATATATTATGAATTTTGTTGGATCCAAAAGCAACTTACATAATTATATATTCTATGATTGTAATTGTCTTGTTTTCAAATGTTTAAATATTTTCTTGATTTGAACAAAATATAATTGTTTTGAATAATCTTGATTTCATTTATTACCAAAATAATTGTGATGATAATTTTTTTCCATAATAGAGCAGCCCTAGTGTGATGTGAATATGTGTATCTTGTGCTCATCTTTCCCTTTAATTTTCTATTTCAGGCAGGATATACTGAAACGAAGATTCAGGCGTGATTTCCCCCAGCTGGTTTTTCACACCCCTTTCGAGCAACACCTCTGAAATGGTTTTTGTAGAGACATTATCAACAACTGACAAACCTTTACACAGGGTACCTCACTCATCAGATACATCAACTACTGAGTCTACTGACGTAAGCCAAGAAAGTGACACTAACACTTAGCTGGTACAACATCAGGTTGGAAAATCACAGGGCATACGAGGACACTTTACAGTGCAGGGCTGTAAAATCTATGTAAAATCTGCCATTTTGTTTGTTTGTTTGATGTTAACTCTCCATTTTAACACTTTTCAAGCAAAAATAAAAATGTCTGTATTCCATTTTCCACACAAAAAATGCCCAAAACAAAGCTGTTCCATTGAAGTTTCATGGTTTTATTGTGAATGCACATTTGATTTTTATTTGATTATTATTATTTTTTTATTAATATATTTTGTGTGTCGGGCATGGGTGGGGGGTGGGGGGGGGGGGGTATAAATGACATGCTGTGATGACATAATCTGATACTTTAATAAATATTCTATATGTTATAATAATCTGGGCTCTGAATGCATCTATTTCCATCTAGTCCATTTTGCCTTGTTCCAGGTTTGTGGTGCATGGTAGTATTTTTGGCCGATGTATGCTGCTTCTTGTGTACCTTTCATTACGTAATAGGTTGTGAATTGTTTTCATATATGAAACATAAACATAGCTAAATGTAACATCCGTGTGCTGGTTTCACTTCTAGTTGAAGCGTTTTTTTGGCACAAATTTAATATATTTAATTATCTAAATTCACATGATTGCATGTATTTATAACATCTGGGAATGATTTTCTGTTGCCAAATTTAATGTAAGACGTTTTACAACCAAAAACTGCAGCACAAGATTTTCGTTTTTTGTTATTTACCTATATATGCATTTCTGGCTTGTGACAAAATTGGGGCAGGAAAACATTGGGTGAACTTTTAACCCAAAGTTCAGAAGGGTATTATCTATCAAAAAATGCATTGAACAAGTAGTGCCCAGACAGTGGAGCGAAACTCATTTTCGAGGCACTTTTTGGGGGTTCACCCCACGGCCTAAATAAAGCAAATGCATTGAATAAGAAAGTGTGTCCAAACTTTTGTCCTATTCTGTATGTTGATGACATATCAATATTACAAGATTGTAGAATGATTATAACTGTCCATATGAAAAAGAAGTCTCAAAACTTATTGAAAGCACCCCGTACATACCAAAATGTATGTTAAATCCAGATCTCAGCTTTTCCATGCATGTTGAGAAAAAAAAACGAGTTACGCCTGTCACGCCGCCACCGGCGTGGCGGTTAATGCTTTTATTTTTGTAGTCATGTTTCCTGTTTTGTTTTGAAATACTAATTCCCCTCTCACCTCAGGTCTCTTGCCCTTCCTGCTGCCCGCTAATTACCGGTCCCCGCCCATGATTATTGCCACCTGCCACCAATCAACCCCCGCAATAAAAGCCATCAGCCGTCTCCCCTCCGTTGCTGAAGTGTCACGTTTGTGCATGGAAGCGTTCCACAGTCCTCGAGTCCTTGATCCTGTTATCTTGCCTTTTTGCCTTGTTTTTGTGCCTTTTCCTCCCCAGCGGAGCGTCCTTAGTTTTCCCCTGTGCCTTTGAGCCTGTTATCCTCCCCAGCGGAGCGCCTTTAGTTGTCCCCTGTTCCTTGTGCCTGTTTTTCCTCCCCAGTGGAGCGTTTTTTGTTCTCCACTTTTTGATTCCCCTTTTCTCCTATCTGGTTGAGAGGAGACGGCTGCTGTCGTCAAATAAATCTGTTGCCTTGGTGGCCTACCTTCATCCTGCGTCTGAGTCCTACCTTTCCACGTTGTGTCAGTACACTTCGGCCAGCATGGACCCAGCAGAGAAGGTCGATGCTACACTTCAGAGCCAGGAGGTCCGACTTGAGAACCATGAAAGGGTTCAGCAAGCCATGGTGTCGCAGCTGGGGGAGCTGTCGAGCCAGGTCCATGAGCTGGTGAGCTACATGCGGCGCCGGGCTCCATCCACCACAGGACAGCAACCTCAGCCCGAACTCTCCGTCCCGACCACGTCATTCACCGGGGTAGGCTTGAGACTGGCCTCCCCAGAACGATACTCCGGTGAACCTGGACGATGTCAGACTTTCCTCACGGAATGTGACATTCATTTCGAACATTCACTACAGGCATTTTCCACAGCCCGGTCCCGGGTGGCCTTCATGGTGTCACATCTGACTGGGCGGGCCAAAACCTGGGCAACTGTGGAATGGGCCAGGGGCTCCTCGGTCTGCCAGAGTGTCCAGGAGTTCCAAGTGTTCGATCCTGACGGCAACGACCGAGAAAAGGCACGAGCTTTGAGCCGGCTCCAACAAAGCAAGGGGTCCTTCAGTGACTATGCTATCCACTTTCGCACCTTGGCAGCCAACTGTGGTTGGAACGCCACAGCGCTGCAGGATCATTTTTTGAAAGGACTCACACCCGCCATACAGGAACTCCTGATTCCCGTGGAACTGCCAGCTGACTTGGATTCTCTGATCTCCCTCGCGATCCGCACGGATTATCGACACAGAGAGTTGACCAAGATCAGCGGACTCCATAGAAGGGTGGAACCCACCTCCTATCCACAGCCACTGGGAACTGGAATGCCACGCACATCTTGCCACCCCGACCAGCGCCAAGGGAGGTGTGTAACGCCGGGGAGGAACCCATGCAGCTAGGACGGGCTCAGCTAACTCCCGAGGAGTGACAGCGTCACCGCCGAGAGGGCCGCTGCTACTACTGTGGTGAACTTGGTCATCTGGTGGGAACCTGCACCGCAAAGAGAGGCACACCGGTGAGTTCCCCGTCACCCCGACCCGCCAAGGCCCAAAGACTCACGCAAATCCAGATAATCCACCACGCTATCACCACTGATCTGCCAGCCCTCATCGACTCTGGCTCAGACGAAAGCCTCATGGACTGGGGGCTCGTAAGACAGTTAAGAGCCACCACCGAACCCCTTCCCCTGACCATCCAGGCCAGAGCACTTAATGGCAAGGAACTGTTCAGTATCCCCCACATCACCGAACCTCTGGAGGTACGAATCAGAACCACCTCGAGACTCTCCGTTTCCATGTCTTCCAAGCTTCATCACCCACTTTGGTTCTGGGACACCCTTGGCTGCGTCTACACAACCCCAGAATCGACTGGAACTCCGGGCACGTACTGGAATGGGGAAAAAACTGTATGGATCACGTTTTGGGACAACCAACACCCAGAGCTCCCACAGCCAAAGTTAATCAGGTGACCCTCGCCTCGTCCGCCCAAGAGGAGTATCCTAACCTGCACACAGTTCCATCCTGCTACCACCACCTGCGGGAAGTATTCAGCAAAACCAAGGCCATGACTCTTCCTCCGCATCGACCATATGACTGCCCTATCGACCTGATCCCAAGATCGACCATTCCCAAGGGGAGATTGTATTCGGTCTCAGGACCCGAACGCCAGGCCATGAATAACTACATCGACGACTCCTTGAAAGCTGGACTCATCCGGCCGTCTTCTTCGCCAGCAGGGGCAGGATTCTTCTTCGTGAGCAAGAAGGATGGATCTCTACGCCCATGCATAGACTACAGTCCCCTGAATGACATCACAGTTAAAAATCGATACCCACTGCCATTGATGTCCTCGGTGTTCGACCAGTTGCAACAAGCCAAGATCTTCACGAAACTCGATCTCCGAAACGCCTATCACCTCATCCGAATCCGCGATGGGGATGAATGGAAGACTGGTTTCAACACCCCTCCTGGGACATTATGAGTACCTCGTCATGCCTTTCGGACTCACCAACGCACCAGCAGTATTCCAGGCCATGATCAACGAGGTACTAAAGGACTTTATTGACCACTTTTTCTACGTTTACTTGGACGACATCCTGATATACTCTCCTGACATAATGAGCCACCGAGATCACGTAAACCGCAACGCCTACTTGACCATCAACTGTACGTGAAGGCTGAGAAGAGCCTCTTCCACGTGGACATCATTTCCTTTCTGGGATTTGTCGTTTCACCCGGGAGGGTGGAGATGGACTCCGACAAGGTCTGCGCCGTACGAGATTGGCCCACGCCAGACTCTCGGAAAAAGGTTCAATAGTTCCTCGGATTCGCCAACCTCTACCGTCGCTTCATTCGGAACTTCAGCACCATTGCCGCTCCACTACACACCTTGAACTCCCCACAAGTACGCTTCATCTGGACCCCGGAAGCCGAAAAAGCATTCAAGGACTTGAAACATCGATTTACCAACGCCCCAATCCTCAAAGTTCCTGACCACACACGCCAGTTCGTGGTCAAGGTGGACGCCTCGAGCATTGGGATTGGGGCAGTATTGTCCCAGCGCTGCCAGGAGGACGGCAAAACGCATCCCTGCGCCTTCCTCTCACGGGAACTATCTAAGGCAGAACGCAATTATTCTGTTGGAGATCGAGAGCTGCTAGCAGTTAAGGTGGCTCTCGAAGAATGGAGGCATTGGCTGGAAGGAGCCAAACACCCCTTTGTAATTTGGATTGATCATCGCAACCTGTAATACCTACGCCATGCCAAAAGACTCAACCCTCGACAGGCCAGATGGTCTTTGTTTTTTAATCGATTTTCGTTTTCTCTGACCTACAGGCCAGGCAGCCGAAACGTCAAGGCTGTTGCCCTATCCAGGATCCACGAAACCGAGCCGTCTGGGACCGAGCCCGAGACAATTTTGCCCCGAGACTGCGTAATAGGAGCCATGAGATGGCAAATCGAGGATGATGTCAAAGAAGCTCTTCGGAACATCACTCCTCCCACGACATGCCCTCCACGTCGGCTCTTCGTGCCTGAGGATCTGCGACCCCAGGTAATACACTGGGCTCACACGTCACGAATGTCATGCCATCCCGGAGTCCGCAGGACCATGTTTGCCGTTGCCCGGAGATTCTGGTGGCCGGCGAAGGAAAACACCATAAAAGAATATGTCGCTGCCTGCCCTGTTTGTACGCGAAACAAGACCTCGAATCAGTCCCGGATGGGCCTTCTTCAACCGCTACCGATGCCATCCAGACCATGGGCAGAAATCTCACTGGACTTTGTAACCGGACTACCACCATCCCATGGTAAAACCACAATCCTCACCGTTGTTGACCGTTTCTCCAAGATGGTTCGTTTCATTCCACTGTCCAAGCTTCCTTCCGCCAAGACTACCGCAGACATCATGATCAACCACATATTCAGGTTTTATGGATTCCCTCTACACATCATCTCCGACCGTGGACCACAGTTCGTCTCCCGATTCTGGACACAATTCTGAAAAGCCCTGGGGGCCAAGGCCAACTTGACTTCGGGTTACCATCCTGAAGCCAATGGACAGGCCGAACGGCTCAATCAACGCTCGAAACCGGACTCTGGTGCCTCGTCTCCCAAAATCCGACGTTTTGGAGCACCTACCTGGTATGGGTCGAGCTCGCTCACAATTCTTTGCCCACCTCTGCCACAGGTCTCACCCCATTCAAGTGTGTCCATGGCTATGACCCCCCCTTTCTTCGCCGATCTGGAAGAGGAGGCGACGGTACCCTCGGTCCAGGCCATGGTCCGTCGGTGCCACAAGATCTGGTCGGCGGCCCGGACGGCGCTTCAACGCCAGGGAGACCGTGTAAAGAGGGCCGCTGACCGGAGAAGGAGACCGCGCCCGAATACCGCCCAGGCCAACGTGTGTGGCTTTCTGCTAAACACCTACGACTCAAGGTACCATGCCCGAAGCTGGCCCCGCGATTTGTGGGGCCTTTTCCTGTCGCCAAAACCATAGGTCCAGCTGCTGTACGACTCCGCCAGCCAAGATCTCTCAGAGTACACCCTACCTTCCACGTCAGTCAAGTCAAACCGGTCCACGAAAGCCCACTGATACCCTCCGAACCTGATCCGCCTCCCCCCGAGATGATTGATGGCGGCCCCGTCTACAAGGTCAGAAAGCTATTGGACATTCAAAATCGGGGCCGGGGGAGACAGTACTTGGTTGACTGGGAGGGATACGGCCCGGAAAAAAGCCAATGGGTTCCCTCCCGGTTCATCGTTGATCCGTCATTGATTGAAGACTTTTACAATGAACATCCCGACCTGCCTGGGCCGTCAAGAGCCGGCCGTTGAGGTGGGGGTACTGTCACGCCGCCACCGGCGTGGCTGGTCATGCTTTTATTTTTGTAGTCATGTTTCCTGTTTTGTTTTGAAATACTAATTCCCCTCTCACCTCAGGTCACTTGCCCTTCCTGCTGCCCGCTAATTACCGGTCCCCGCCCATGATTATCGCCACCTGCCACCAATCAACCCCCGCAATAAAAGCCATCAGCCTTCTCCCCGAAGTGTCACGTTTGTGCATGGAAGCGTTCCACAGTCCTCGAGTCATTGATCCTGTTACCTTGCCTTTTTGCCTTGTTTTTGTGCCTTTTCCTCTCCAGCGGAGCGTCCTTAGTTTTCCCCTGTGCCTTGAGCCTGTTATCCTCCCCAGCGGAGCGCCTTTAGTTGTCCCCTGTTCCTTGTGCCTGTTTTTCCTCCCCAGTGGAGCGTTTTTTGTTCTCCACTTTTTGATTCCCCTTTTCTCCTCTCTGGTTGAGAGGAGACGGCTGCTGTCGTCAAATAAATCTGTTGCCTTGGTGGCCTACCTTCATCCTGCGTCTGAGTCCTACCTTTCCACGTTGTGTCAACGCCCTCTCCAATGGCAGTATCTCCTGTAATACATAGAAAACCGAGCAAACACTGTTAATTTTGGATAACTGGAACTTGTAATTGGAGCTACCTTCAAGTTTGCAATTCAGGGGTCGTCCCCATTCCACATTAGGTCACTTGTAGAAGGAGATTAGTGCCATGTCTTGCTCAGCAGGGCTTTTCCGGATGTCCATGCTGAGAAGAAAGGGACTCTTCATTTCATGAATGCGTAGACAACTGCCAGCATACTGCGATATTGCCTTTTCGGGATCACTGACGGTTAACCAGCATAATATGAAAAAAATATGGGAAATCTTGGTTTCATTAATAATGCTTGTTGCTATAACATTTTATCCTCCTTAACATCTGCTGCTGTTGAATCCTGAATAGCACATACCATCTGTAACAGATGCAGAAATTCTGGATGGTCCAGGCATTGCTGCTTGCTCTTCATCAATTGAAATGCTTTCGTGCATCACCTCTTCTCCTGTCGTACTTGATAAAATCATTTGAATTACAATTGCAAAGTATGTAAAACCAAGACAGAAAAGACATGTTGGACAAAAAGTAAACATACCTTTCTAATTCCATACATGAGGAAGCGTGTACCTCAATGAAGTCGGTCGGAAAAATATTTGTGCAAAAAGGACATTCCTGCATACCTGCTTTTAACAAGTTCCACATCAGTGTTACTTTCAAAAGCTGTTTGTTATTTACTACTATGTTTAATACTATGTAAAACAATTGCTCAATAAGAATTCTTACATTTTCTTTCATCAAGCTCACTGGTTTCCTCATCATCATTGCCAACATCCACAACATCACAAGACTTGATATGCTCTGTCAAGAGTGGAAGAGGGACTGCAACACCACACTTCTGACATGTGGCTTTTGGCATGTTGCTGAATGCTTCATCAGTTAGTGGTAGGGGATTTGTACCGAGTGCGTCTTGAATTGGAGCTATGTAAAGATTTGTAACACCCCCGCGAGATACAGATTTCAGCTTCATGCCTGTATAGCCAGTATCATCAGGAGCCACAAGACAAAGTGGTCGGCTACCCCATCCACCTGTAGAAACATGGGAACAGAAAATTGTATTGCAAAACTTAAATTGTTTATCACATATAGATAAAATCTATAAGTGACTACTTGTCTAACAATAGATCAGGCTGAAGAGGTCACCTAAAACAAACCTGTTTTTTGTTATCTTCATTTAACTGTAACAAATACAATTATAGTTTACAGTGGCTGTGATGCAGCATGATCTAATAGAATAAAACAAATAGACATTTGAGGAATTCTTTTAATGTTTTTTGTTTGTTTAATGACAAAGAACACTAACACACAAATGTGTGTTGACTCACCTGTTGGTTTGTATAGCAGCCACCCACCAGTAATTGTCCCCAATTGTGGGAATAAAACTTTGAGGGTTTCACATAACTGTAAGGAAAATAAAAAGTAACCATTTGTCAATGAAATTAGAAATAGCATCAAGGACACTGAATGGCGTCACGGCTTACAGTACAACAGGCCTGAATAGTTGCAGTTATCACCTCTTCATGTGTTGTGCTTTCATCTAGATGAGCCGTCCTACGGCCCAGTCCTGCATGTATATGGGCTATTTGCTCCTCCTCTTTTGGTGTCTTTTCATAACGCTTTGGCAACAAATAGAAAGCTACATCAAATGGTTTGGACCTCTTGGCAGGAACAGGACTCGCTGCAGGAAAGCGTCTCTTCCCTCTGCCCCTGGTGAAAATACCTGGAAAAGACCTATAATTTTTTTTAAAGATAAATAAAACATTAACTACAACCCCATCTATTTACATTATATAATTGATTATTATAAAATCCTACTATGATTATTTTTTTTCATTTCACAACTAATTTAACATTAGCCTTAAGTTAAAAGCTCATGCTAAACATGTCAAATTTGTCTTCACCTGGTCATCTCCATTTGGACTGCCTGTGGTGACCGACTCTGTTTTCTGCGAGATTGTATACAAGCATATTTATTAATCATCAATACATCTACAACATATATCGTCACCCTCTTAATAAATAAATACTTGCCCAAGTCATTTTTTCCAAGAATATTTTTTTCCTAAATAATCTCCTCATGATGCAAATGATTCAATTTGTGTCTTTCCGGATAAATATGAAAACGATATGTAAATTAAGCTATATGTACATTACATGAAGTTTAATACTAAACCTTATATGTGGATTTGTGACCCCACCACTGGACTGTTGGCGTGACGACCTAATTAAATCGAATAAACGGCAGGCAGACTGCAAAATATCATCTTGATTGTCCTGCGATCACACAAACATAGAAAAAGTAAGAAAGGTATTACAAACAAGAAGTGCAAAGATAATGTTTTCAATATATAGATGTGACTGGATTTAATGATGGTGACCACATCTAAATGTTACTGGATTTAATGATGGTGACCATATTGCAGGGCTCCAGACTGCCCCTAAATGGGGGCATTTTTCCCCCATAATTTGAGATAGTGCAACTAAAATGGGTCTACTCACACCAACGCAACCAGTACATTTTAAGATTTTTTTTTTATTTACTTATCTTGAATATTTTTTGTTCCTGTCATACTTCTGGCTCCACACTTCAGACCATCAGTAATATTGTGAAAATAAGCGGGATTAATACACTAATAATTAATTAATAACTTTACCAGTTAATTTATAGTGTGCATAGTGGTGCAACTTGCGCCACTAAAATTTCAGGTTAATGTCACGGTGCTCCTAGTAATAAAAAGTTAGTCTGGAGCACTGCCATGCTGTGATTTCTGAAATAATGACACTTTAAGTATTCCCTCCTTTGTGTAGATTATACACTTGTCCTGACCTATTTTATACAAGTCATACAACTAAATATCTCTTTATAGGAAAAGACACAAGTTCAAACTTGTTAAACATGCTTGAATACAACGAGATAATAATACAATCTCTCGAACTCTCATCCCTAAAAACGTAAGATAAAATGCTCTCGAATTGAAAAATAATTGAGTGTAAACACTGGCGTTTTAATATGACGTATTTGTCCCGTTTATTGAGAACAAATTTCAATTGGGCCGCTGCATAGCGGCAGCACGTCATAGCATAGTGCCGAGCTTGTAACACCCACTATTTGCTAACGCAGCCACAGCTAGTATTTGCTAATGCAGTTTTCACGAACGGCACTTCAATAAAAGTTAAGTAAAAGTTGAACAAATCGATTTAATGTGCAACGTGTTAATTCAAAATTATTTGTCAAGTTTACACCACAAACGGCAAATAAATTGAACAAACTCACCGCCGTAGCTCCATCATGTGAATTGGTCGACATTGTTCTGGTTCACCTGTCCATTTGTGTCGGAGACTGGAGTGAGTCACATGACGAGTGGAGCAAAATGTGATTGGTTAGACGTTGGATGAGTTGAAACGGGGATCGTTTGCTTCGGCATTGAATGCCCGGATGTTGTAGTGACTTTTTAACGTGTAGCTTTTTTACGTCGAATTTTTGTCACCTTGAATTTTTACTCCGAATTTTTTTCACGTTTAAATTTTTTCACAATGAATTTTTTTCACGTACAATTTTTTCTCAATGAATTTTTTTCACATACAATTATTTTTTCCACTTGAATTTTGGACATGTTGATTTTTTTCCCTATGTTGAATTTCGATGGTGAAAAAAAATTCAATGTTACAAATACAAGGCTGAAAAAATTCAGTGTTACAAATTCAAGGCGGTAAAAATTCAGTGTTATAAATTCAATGTCGAAGTCTGATGGCACAGATTTACTTCCATAGCATATCCTTTTTCATCTGAAAACACAAAATTTGATGCCCCGCCCTCATCATATAGTATTCCGAAAAGTCGAGATTTTTTCCCCTGTTATTGGCACAGGTCTTGACATGGTCCAGGTCAAATTTGAAGCAAATTAGAGGAAACATGTAGGAGAAGTGGGCAAAAGTATGCCCCCTGTAAATGTGCAAAAATCGTCAAAAATGGGACCTTCAAAAATTCGTAGCTCACTTCCTGTTCATTTTAGCATATGAGTCCAAGAGTCTTTTTTTGTAGGTCTTGGGCTCCCTCATACACCTAAAAGTCTCCATAGATCTTGCTTAAAGTACAACCGGGGCTGCTTCATTAAAAATTTCTAGGGGCGCTATTGAGTCATTTTTGTAAAAATAGCACAATCCACAATAAAATATTGCTAATTTTGCCAGGCCAGATGTGTGTGCCAAGTTTCATGTGTTTCTGTGCCAGTTTAGGCCCTCAAAATTGGCGTTGTTTTCTTGGCGAACAGCGCTTAGCCACGCCAACAGCGATTCGCAAAAACTCACAAACTTTGTGTTGTGACATCATGAAGGCAGAAACCCTCATCTGAGCAAATATGAGGTAGATCCAGTTAACGTGGTTGCAGAAAAACATTGAAGAAAAATCGTAAGAAAAAAAAATTGTCACTAGCTCTCGCTCAAACGGGCCGGGATTGTTTTTTATTTTTCTACGCTAGGTGGCGCTATAGAGTTGCGTTGTTATGACAACTTCATAATATCAAATTTTTCGCCAGGCCCGAAGGGACTGCAAAGTTTGGTGAGTTTTCGTAAATGTTTAGGCCCTTAAAATTGCGATCGTTTACGAAGAAGAAGAAGAAGAAGTAGAAGAAGAAGAAGAAGAAGAAGAAGAATTCTTACAAAAACAAGAGGGACCTCGCAGCGGTCGCTGCTCGGGCCCTAACTAGAGTTGCGAGCAGCTATAAAGGGCCCTCGCAGCCTTGGGGTACTTGCACGTTGGGGTACTGGCATATGAGAAGCAGAATTTCTTTGAAAATGGCATGATAAACCATTACATGTGGAATATTTTTTTGCCAGGTGTGATGAGTGTGTGAATCTCAACGGGTTTTGGTGATTGTTAAAACCTGCAAAAATCAGCGTCCTTTTTCGTTGTACTCATTGCACAATGTTGCTTTTATTGTCCAAAGGGGCAATCAAAAATGAATAAAACTGAAATGAAAAAGTACATATGTTTGGATCGGTCTGATAATGTAGCCGCGAGGGGGCACAAGCCAGTGTCTTCTTGTGCCGGTCCCAAGCCCGGATAAATACAGAGGGTTGTGTCAGGAAGGGCATCCGACGTAAAACTTTGGCCAAAACAAACATGCGAATCAAATATATGACTTCGATACCGGATCGGTCGGGGCCCGGGTTAACAACGACCGCCATCGGTGCTGTTGACCTACAGGGTGCCGGTGGAAATTGGACGACTGTTGGTCGAAGAAGGAGAGGAGGAAGGTGTGTTCGTAGGAAGAAAGAGAAGAGGAACACCACTAGTCTAGGACTTAGAGTAGGGACTTTGAATGTTGGGAGTATGACAGGAAAAGGTAGAGAGCTGGTTGACATGATGCAGAGGAGGAAGGTGGACATACTGTGTGTTCAGGAGACCAGGTGGAAAGGGAGCAAAGCTAGAAGTTTAGGAGCTGGTTTCAAATTGTTTTATCATGGGTTAAATAGGAAGAGAAATGGAGTAGGAATTATCGTGAAGGAGGAGTTTGTTAAGAACGTCCTGGAGGTCAAAAGAGTGTCAGATAGGGTCATGAGCCTGAAGTTAAGAATCGAAGGTGTGATGATCAACGTTGTTAGTGGGTATGCACCACAGGTAGGATGTGAGCTGGAGGAGAAGGAGAACTTTTGGTTGGAACTTGATGAAATGATGCAGAGCATCCCTAGAAGTGAGAGAGTTGTCATTGGTGCAGACTTCAATGGACATGTTGGTGCAGGAAACAGAGGAGATGAGGAGGTGATGGGCAGGTTTGGTATCCAGGAGAGGAACGCAGAAGGACAGCTGGTGGTTGATTTTGCAAAAAGGATGGAAATGGCTGTTGTGAATACTTTCTTCCAGAAGAGGCAGGAACATAGGGTGACCTACAAGAGTGGAGGTAGAACTACACAGGTAGACTACATCTTGTGTAGACGGTGTAATTTGAAGGAGATCAGCGGCTGCAAAGTAGTGGTAGGTGAGAGTGTAGCCAGACAGCATAGGATGGTTGTGTGTAGGATGACTCTGGTGTTGAGGAAGACAAAGAGACCAAGGGCAGAGCCAAGGACGAAATGGTGGAAGCTGAAAAAGGAAGAGTGTTGTATGGCTTTCAGAAAGGAGTTGAGAAAGGCTCTGGGTGGTGAGGATGTGCTCCCAGATGACTGGACAACTACAGCAAATTTGATCAGGCAGACAGGTAGGACAGTCCTTGGTGTATCATCTGGAAGGAAAGGAGATAAGGAGACTTGGTGGTGGAATGAGGAGGTGCAGAAGTGGATACAGAGAAAGAGGTTAGCTAAGAAGAAGTGGGACACTGAGAAGACTGAAGAAAGTAGAAAGGAGTACAGGGAAATACAGCGTAAGGTGAAAGTAGAAGTGGCAAAGGCCAAACAAGAGGCTTACGATGACTTGTATACTAGGTTGGACAGGAAGGAGGGAGAGACTGATGTATACAGGTTGGCAAGGCAAAGAGATAGAGATGGGAAGGATGTGCAGCAGGTTAGGGTAATAAAGGATAGGGATGGAAGAGTGTTGACAGATGCCAGCGGTGTGATGGGAAGATGGAAAGAGTACTTTGAAGAGTTGATGAATGAGGAAAATGAGAGAGAACGAAGAGTAGAAGGGGCGACTGTTGTGGACCAGGAAGTAGCAAAGATTAGTAAGGATGAAGTGAGAAGGGCATTGAAGAGGATGAAGAGTGGAAAGGCACTCGGTCCTGATGATAAACCTGTGGAGGTATGGAAGTGTCTAGGAGAGGTAGCAGTAGAATTTCTGACTGGGTTGTTCAACAGGATCTTAGATAGTGAGAAAATGCCTGAGGAATGGAGGAGAAGTGTGCTGGTGCCCATTTTTAAGAACAAGGGAGACGTGCAGAATTGTGGCAACTACAGAGGAATAAAGCTGATGAGCCACATAATGAAACTATGGGAAAGAGTGGTGGAAGCTAGACTGAGGGCAGATGTGAACATTTGTGAGCAGCAGTATGGTTTCATGCCAAAAAAAAAGAGTACGACAGATGCAGTATTTGCTTTGAGGATGTTGATTGAAAAGTATAGAGAAGGTCAGAAGGAGCTGCATTGTGTCTTTGTTGACCTGGAGAAAGCTTATGACAGGGTGCCCAGAGAGGAACTGTGGTTTTGTATGAGGAAGTCTGGAGTGGCGGAGAAGTATGTTCAAGTGGTGCAGGACATGTATGAGGACTGTAAGACAGTGGTGAGGTGTGCTGTAGGTGTGACGGAGGAGTTCAAGGTGGAGGTGGGACTACATCAGGGATCAGCTCTGAGCCCCTTCTTGTTCGCAATGGTTATGGACAGGATGACAGATGAGGTTAGACAGGAATCCCCATGGACTATGATGTTTGCAGATGACATAGTGATCTGTAGTGAGATCAGGGAGCAGGTGGAGGAGAAGCTAGAAGAGTGGAGGTTTGCCCTGGAAAGGAGGGGAATGAAGGTTAGCCGTAGCAAGACGGAGTATCTGTGCGTGAATGAGAGGGACCCAAGTGGAAGAGTGAGGTTACAGGGAGAAGAAACCAAGAAGGTGGAGGAGTTTAAGTATTTAGGGTCAACAGTCCAGAGCAATGGAGAGTGTGGAATAGAAGTGAAGAAGCGTGTGCAGGCAGGCTGGAACGGGTGGAGAAAAGTGTCAGGTGTGATGTGTGATACAAGAGTTTCAGCTAAAATTAAAGGAAAGGTTTATAAAACTGTGGTGAGACCAGCAATGTTGTTTGGTCTGGAGACAGTGCCACTGAGAAAAAGACAGGAGGCAGAGCTGGAGGTGGCAGAGATGAAGATGCTGAGATTCTCTTTGGGAGTGACCAGGTTGGATAGGATCAGGAATGAGTACATCAGACGGACAGTACATGTTAGAAACTTTGGAGATAAAGTCAGAGAGGCTAGACTTAGATGGTTTGGACATGTCCAGAGGAGAGATAGTGACTATATTGGAAGAAGGATGCTGAGTTTTCAAATGCCAGGCAGAAGATCGAGAGGAAGACCAAAGAGGAGGTTTATGGATGTAGTTAAAGAGGACATGAAGGTAGTTGGTGTGAGAGCAGAGGATGCAGAGGACAGAGTTAGATGGAGGCAACTGATTCGCTGTGGCGACCCCTGAAGGGAAAAGCCGAAAGAAGAAGAAGAAGTTTGGATCGGTCTGATGCCAGTGAACATTTTGAGTGGTGGAAAGAATAAGAATATTCATAAATGACTTAGTTATCACACTTAGAATGTGTTTAAAATTTTTGTAAAAATACCGTAAGTGGGGTATTTTTTTTTTTTATGCCTCAAAGTCTAGGTGGTGCTGCATATATAACTGAATGTTGTCATATAGATACCTTCAGGCCTGGACTATAAACATACATGTCAAGTTTGGGATTTTTTGGAGCATGTACCAGAGAGTTAATCAGCATATCGTTTTTCATTGCGAAACGTGTTTACAATTTTTGTACAAATACCGTAAGTGGGGTATTTTTTTGTTATGCCTTAAGGACTAAGTGACACTGCATAAAATTTGATGCCCCGCCCTCATCCTATAGTATTTGGAAAAGTCAAGATTTGTCCACCTGTCGTTGGCTCAGGTCTTGACATGGCCCAGGTCAAGTCTGAAGTCAGTTGGATGAAACGTGTAAGAGAAGTGGGCAAAAGTATGCCCCCTGTAAATGTGCAAAAAAGATTTATTTTTTATTTACTTATCTTGAATATTTTTTGTTCCTGTCATACTTCTGGCTCCACACTTCAGACCATCAGTAATATTGTGAAAATAAGCGGGATTAATACACTAATAATTAATTAATAACTTTACCAGTTAATTTATAGTGTGCATAGTAGTGCAACTTGCGCCACTAAAATTTCAGGTTAGGGTCACGGTGCTCCTAGTAATAAAAAGTTAGTCTGGAGCACTGCCATGCTGTGATTTCTGAAATAATGACACTTTAAGTATTCCCTCCTTTGTGTAGATTATACACCTGTCCTGACCTATTTTATACAAGTCATACAACTAAATATCTCTTTATAGGAAAAGACACAAGTTCAAACTTGTTAAACATGCTTGAATACAACGAGATAATAATACAATCTCTCGAACTCTCATCCCTAAAAACGTAAGATAAAATGCTCTCGAATTGAAAAATAATTGAGTGTAAACACTGGCGTTTTAATATGACGTATTTGTCCCGTTTATTGAGAACAAATTTCAATTGGGCCGCTGCATAGCGGCAGCACGTCATAGCATAGTGCCGAGCTTGTAACACCCACTATTTGCTAACGCAGCCACAGCTAGTATTTTCTAATGCAGTTTTCACGAACGGCACTTCAATAAAAGTTAAGTAAAAGTTGAACAAATCGATTTAATGTGCAACGTGTTAATTCAAAATTATTTGTCAAGTTTACACCACAAACGGCAAATAAATTGAACAAACTCACCGCCGTAGCTCCATCATGTGAATTGGTCGACATTGTTCTGGTTCACCTGTCCATTTGTGTTGGAGACTGGAGTGAGTCACATGACGAGTGGAGCAAAATGTGATTGGTTAGACGTTGGATGAGTTGAAACGGGGATCGTTTGCTTCGGCCTTGAATGCCCGGATGTTGTAGTGACTTTTTAATTCGTAGCTTTTTTACGTCGAATTTTTGTCACCTTGAATTTTTACTCCGAATTTTTTTCACGTTTAAATTTTTTCACAATGAATTTTTTTCACGTACAATTTTTTCTCAATGAATTTTTTTCACATACAATTATTTTTTCCACTTGAATTTTGGACATGTTGATTTTTTTCCCTATGTTGAATTTCGATGGTGAAAAAAAATTCAATGTTACAAATACAAGGCTGAAAAAATTCAGTGTTACAAATTCAAGGCGGTAAAAATTCAGTGTTATAAATTCAATGTCGAAGTCTGATGGCACAGATTTACTTCCATAGCATATCCTTTTTCATCTGAAAACACAAAATTTGATGCCCCGCCCTCATCATATAGTATTCCGAAAAGTCGAGATTTTGTCCCCTGTTATTGGCACAGGTCTTGACATGGTCCAGGTCAAATTTGAAGCAAATCAGATGAAACATGTAGGAGAAGTGGGCAAAAGTATGCCCCCTGTAAATGTGCAAAAATCGTCAAAAATGGGACCTTCAAAAATTCGTAGCTCACTTCCTGTTCATTTTAGCATATGAGTCCAAGAGTCTTTTTTTGTAGGTCTTGGGCTCCCTCATACACCTAAAAGTCTCCATAGATCTTGCTTAAAGTACAACCGGGGCTGCTTCATTAAAAATTTCTAGGGGCGCTATTGAGTCATTTTTGTAAAAATAGCACAATCCACAATAAAATATTGCTCATTTTGCCAGGCCAGATGTGTGTGCCAAGTTTCATGTGTTTCTGTGCCACTTTAGGCCCTCAAAATTGGCGTTGTTTTCTTGGCGAACAGCGCTTAGCCATGCCAACAGCGATTCGCAAAAACTCACAAACTTTGTGTTGTGACATCATGAAGGCGGAAACCCTCATCTGAGCAAATATGAGGTAGATCCAGTTAACGTGGTTGCAGAAAAACATTGAAGAAAAATCGTAAGAAAAAAAAATTGTCACTAGCTCTCGCTCAAACGGGCCGGGATTGTTTTTTATTTTTCTACGCTAGGTGGCGCTATAGAGTTGCGTTGTTATGACAACTTCATAATATAAAATTTTTCGCCAGGCCCGAAGGGATTGCAAAGTTTGGTGAGTTTTCGTAAATGTTTAGGCCCTTAAAATTGCGATCGTTTACGAAGAAGAAGAAGAAGAAGAAGAAGAAGAAGAAGAAGAAGAAGAAGAAGAAGCATTCTTACAAAAACAAGAGGGACCTCGCAGCGGTCGCTGCTCGGGCCCTAACTAGAGTTGCGAGCAGCTATAAAGGGCCCTCGCAGCCTTGGGGTACTTGCATGTTGGGGTACTGGCATATGAGAAGCAGAATTTCTTTGAAAATGGCATGATAAACCATTACATGTGGAATATTTTTTTGCCAGGTGTGATGAGTGTGTGAAGCTCAACGGGTTTTGGTGATTGTTAAAACCTGCAAAAATCAGCGTCCTTTTTCGTTGTACTCATTGCACAATGTTGCTTTTATTGTCCAAAGGGGCAATCAAAAATGAATAAAACTGAAATGAAAAAGTACATATGTTTGGATCGGTCTGATAATGTAGCCGCGAGGGGGCACAAGCCAGTGTCTTCTTGTGCCGGTCCCAAGCCCGGATAAATACAGAGGGTTGTGTCAGGAAGGGCATCCGACGTAAAACTTTGGCCAAAATAAACATGCGAATCAAATATATGACTTCGATACCGGATCGGTCGGGGCCCGGGTTAACAACGACCGCCATCGGTGCTGTTGACCTACAGGGTGCCGGTGGAAATTGGACTACTGTTGGTCGAAGAAGGAGAGGAGGAAGGTGTGTTCGTAGGAAGAAAGAGAAGAGGAACACCACTAGTCTAGGACTTAGAGTAGGGACTTTGAATGTTGGGAGTATGACAGGAAAAGGTAAAGAGAGCTGGTTGACATGATGCAGAGGAGGAAGGTGGACATACTGTGTGTTCAGGAGACCAGGTGGAAAGGGAGCAAAGCTAGAAGTTTAGCAGCTGGTTTCAAATTGTTTTATCATGGGTTAAATAGGAAGAGAAATGGAGTAGGAATTATCGTGAAGGAGGAGTTTGTTAAGAACGTCCTGGAGGTCAAAAGAGTGTCAGATAGGGTCATGAGCCTGAAGTTAAGAATCGAAGGTGTGATGATCAACGTTGTTAGTGGGTATGCACCACAGGTAGAATGTGAGCTGGAGGAGAAGGAGAACTTTTGGTTGGAACTTGATGAAATGATGCAGAGCATCCCTAGAAGTGAGAGAGTTGTCATTGGTGCAGACTTCAATGGACATGTTGGTGCAGGAAACAGAGGAGATGAGGAGGTGATGGGCAGGTTTGGTATCCAGGAGAGGAACGCAGAAGGACAGCTGGTGGTTGATTTTGCAAAAAGGATGGAAATGGCTGTTGTGAATACTTTCTTCCAGAAGAGGCAGGAACATAGGGTGACCTACAAGAGTGGAGGTAGAACTACACAGGTAGACTACATCTTGTGTAGACGGTGTAATTTGAAGGAGATCAGCGGCTGCAAAGTAGTGGTAGGTGAGAGTGTAGCCAGACAGCATAGGATGGTTGTGTGTAGGATGACTCTGGTGTTGAGGAAGACAAAGAGACCAAGGGCAGAGCCAAGGACGAAATGGTGGAAGCTGAAAAAGGAAGAGTGTTGTATGGCTTTCAGAAAGGAGTTGAGAAAGGCTCTGGGTGGTGAGGATGTGCTCCCAGATGACTGGACAACTACAGCAAATTTGATCAGGCAGACAGGTAGGACAGTCCTTGGTGTATCATCTGGAAGGAAAGGAGATAAGGAGACTTGGTGGTGGAATGAGGAGGTGCAGAAGTGGATACAGAGAAAGAGGTTAGCTAAGAAGAAGTGGGACACTGAGAAGACTGAAGAAAGTAGAAAGGAGTACAGGGAAATACAGCGTAAGGTGAAAGTAGAAGTGGCAAAGGCCAAACAAGAGGCTTACGATGACTTGTATACTAGGTTGGACAGGAAGGAGGGAGAGACTGATCTATACAGGTTGGCAAGGCAAAGAGATAGAGATGGGAAGGATGTGCAGCAGGTTAGGGTAATAAAGGATAGGGATGGAAGAGTGTTGACAGATGCCAGCGGTGTGATTGGAAGATGGAAAGAGTACTTTGAAGAGTTGATGAATGAGGAAAATGAGAGAGAACGAAGAGTAGAAGGGGCGACTGTTGTGGACCAGGAAGTAGCAAAGATTAGTAAGGATGAAGTGAGAAGGGCATTGAAGAGGATGAAGAGTGGAAAGGCACTCGGTCCTGATGATAAACCTGTGGAGGTATGGAAGTGTCTAGGAGAGGTAGCAGTAGAATTTCTGACTGGGTTGTTCAACAGGATCTTAGATAGTGAGAAAATGCCTGAGGAATGGAGGAGAAGTGTGCTGGTGCCCATTTTTAAGAACAAGGGAGACGTGCAGAATTGTGGCAACTACAGAGGAATAAAGCTGATGAGCCACACAATGAAACTATGGGAAAGAGTAGTGGAAGCTAGACTGAGGGCAGATGTGAACATTTGTGAGCAGCAGTATGGTTTCATGCCAAAAAAAGAGTACGACAGATGCAGTATTTGCTTTGAGGATGTTGATTGAAAAGTATAGAGAAGGTCAGAAGGAGCTGCATTGTGTCTTTGATGACCTGAAGAAAGCTTATGACAGGGTGCCCAGAGAGGAACTGTGGTTTTGTATGAGGAAGTCTGGAGTGGCGGAGAAGTATGTTCAAGTGGTGCAGGACATGTATGAGGACTGTAAGACAGTGGTGAGGTGTGCTGTAGGTGTGACGGAGGAGTTCAAGGTGGAGGTGGGACTACATCAGGGATCAGCTCTGAGCCCCTTCTTGTTCGCAATGGTTATGGACAGGATGACAGATGAGGATAGACAGGAATCCCCATGGACTATGATGTTTGCAGATGACATAGTGATCTGTAGTGAGAGCAGGGAGCAGGTGGAGGAGAAGCTAGAAGAGTGGAGATTTGCCCTGGAAAGGAGGGGAATGAAGGTTAGCCGTAGCAAGACGGAGTATCTGTGCGTGAATGAGAGGGACCCAAGTGGAAGAGTGAGGTTACAGGGAGAAGAAACCAAGAAGGTGGAGGAGTTTAAGTATTTAGGGTCAACAGTCCAGAGCAATGGAGAGTGTGGAATAGAAGTGAAGAAGCGCGTGCAGGCAGGCTGGAACGGGTGGAGAAAAGTGTCAGGTGTGATGTGTGATAGAAGAGTTTCAGCTAAAATGAAAGGAAAGGTTTATAAAACTGTGGTGAGACCAGCAATGTTGTTTGGTCTGGAGACAGTGCCACTGAGAAAAAGACAGGAGGCAGAGCTGGAGGTGGCAGAGATGAAGATGCTGAGATTCTCTTTGGGAGTGACCAGGTTGGATAGGATCAGGAATGAGTACATCAGAGGGACAGTACATGTTGGAAACTTTGGAGATAAAGTCAGAGAGGCTAGACTTAGATGGTTTGGACATGTCCAGAGGAGAGATAGTGACTATATTGGAAGAAGGATGCTGAGTTTTCAAATGCCAGGCAGAAGATCGAGAGGAAGACCAAAGAGGAGGTTTATGGATGTAGTTAAAGAGGACATGAAGGTAGTTGGTGTGAGAGCAGAGGATGCAGAGGACAGAGTTAGATGGAGGCAACTGATTCGCTGTGGCGACCCCTGAAGGGAAAAGCCGAAAGAAGAAGAAGAAGTTTGGATCGGTCTGATGCCAGTGAACATTTTGAGTGGTGGAAAGAATAAGAATATTCATAAATGACTTAGTTATCACACTTAGAATGTGTTTAAAATTTTTGTAAAAATACCGTAAGTGGGGTATTTTTTTTTTATGCCTCAAAGTCTAGGTGGTGCTGCATATATAACTGAATGTTGTCATATAGATACCTTCAGGCCTGGACTATAAACATACATGTCAAGTTTGGGATTTTTTGGAGCATGTACCAAAGAGTTAATCAGCATATCGTTTTTCATTGCGAAACGTGTTTACAATTTTTGTACAAATACCGTAAGTGGGGTATTTTTTTGTTATGCCTCAAGGACTAAGTGACACTGCATAAAATTTGATGCCCCGCCCTCATCCTATAGTATTTGGAAAAGTCAAGATTTGTCCACCTGTCGTTGGCTCAGGTCTTGACATGGCCCAGGTCAAGTCTGAAGTCAGTTGGATGAAACGTGTAAGAGAAGTGGGCAAAAGTATGCCCCCTGTAAATGTGCAAAAAATCGTCAAAAATGGGACATTCAAAAATTCGTAGTTCACTTCCTGTTTATTTTAGCATATGAGTGCAAGAGACTTTTTTGTCGGTCTGGGGCTCCCTCATACACCTAAAATTTTTCGAAGATGTTGCTTAAACATACAAGCGGGGCTGCTTTGTTAAAAATTTCTAGGGGGGCGCTATTGAGTCATTTTTATAAAAATAGCACAATACACGATAAAATATTGCTAATTTTACCAGGCCAGAATTTTGTGCCAAGTTTCATTCGTTTCTATACATGTTTAGACGCTCGAAATTGGCGTTGTTTTCTTGGCGAAGAGTGCTTAGCCACACCCACAGCGATTCACGAAAACTCACAAACTTCATGTTGTGACATCATGAAGGGGGAAACCCTCATCTGAGCCTATATGAGGTAGGTCCAGTTAACGTGGTTAGAAATAAACGTTGAAGAAAAATCGTAAGAAAAAATATCGCCAGTAGGTGGCAGTATCAGTAAGATGAAAATATAAGTTCGTAGATGACTTAAGGGCTGGACTCTCATCAATTGTGTGAAATTTTGAGAAGATAGGATCATCTGGGTCAAGTTAAAGCAGCTTTTATTGTCACGAAAAATCTTCAGACTTTGCAGCACCGTAACGGCCACGCCCTTTGGCGAAAAGTTACAATATTCAGTGTGGGCCATGAGCAACATGTTAAGGTGTTTCTGACCAATTTTCAACTGGATCCCTTCAACGAGCTCTGCACAGTAGCGAAAAACGTAAATTATGACATTTATTGTCACCACCAGGTGGCGCCATTTGTATAACTGAATTTTATGAAATAGATGTTTTCAGGCTGTGACTATTAAGTTGCATGAGAAGTTTGAGATTTTTTGGAGCTTTTACATGGGAGTTATTAAGCATTTGCTCTTTCTGGACAAATAAAATTTGAAAGGCAATATTTGATGGCCCGCCCCCGTCATATAGTATTTCGAAAAGTCAAGAGTTTTTGCCCAGTTGTTATCTCAGGTCTTGAGATGATACATGCCAACTTTGAAGTCAATCAGATGAAAACTGTTTGCAAAGGAGGGAAAAGCATGACCACAGTGAATGGTCCAAAATAGGCCAAAATTGGACATTAAAAAATTCATAGCTGACTTCCTGTACATTTTAGCTACATGGTCCCAATAGACTTTTTTTCTGCATCTCGGAGTGCTACACGTGCCTGCCAATTTTCGTTGCTCTAGCTCAAACGTGCCAGGCTCGGTTTTTATTTTTCTACACTAGGGGGGGCTATAGAGTAACGTTGTTATGAGAACATCAGAATATCAAATTTTTCGCCGGGCCTGAAGAGTGTGCAAAGTTTGATGAGTTTTCGTAAATATTTAGGTCCTCAAAAATGCGATTGTTTGCGGAGAAGAATAAAGAATAATAATAACTAGAGCTGCGAGCAGCTATAAAGGGCCCTCGCAGCCCGGGCCACGTTGGGGTACTTGCACGTTTGGGTACTTGCACGTTGGGGTACTCGCACATTGGGGTACTGGCACATTAGTAGCAAAATTTCTTTAAACATGGCATGATAAACCTTTAAATGTGGATTTTTATTTTTTTTTTGCCAGGTGTGATTTGTGTGTCAAGCTCAATGGGTTTTGGTGATTGTTAAGATCTGCAAAAATCAGCGTCCCTTTTTATTTTTAGGGAATGAGTTGACCTGATTGGTATTTTTTGCAAAAGTATATATACCCATCGTCGCTCGTACTCATTGCACGATGTTGCTTTTATTGTCCATAGAGGCTATAAAAAAAAAATAAAAAAAAATAAAAAAGTACATATGTTTGGATCGGTCTGATACCAGTGAACATCTTGAGTAGTGGAAAGTAAAAGAATATTCATAAATGACTGAGTTATAACACTTATGAGTTCACAAATTTTGTACAAAATCCTGTGGGTTTTTTTTTATGCCTCAAGGACAAGGTGGCGCTGTATTCATAACTGAATTTTGTCATAGAGATACCTTCACGCCTTGACTATAAATATACATGTCAAGTTTGGGATTTTTTTAAGCATGTACCGCGGAGTTATTAAGCATATGCTTCATTCACGATACTGCTTTTAACATCCATAGAGGCTATCAAAAATTAATAAAACTAAATAACAAAAATATGTATGTTTGGGTAAGTCTGATGCCAGTGAACTTTTTGAGTGGTGGAAAGTAAAAGAATATTCATAAATGACTTAGTTATCACACTGAGAATGAGTTTACAATTTTTGTAAAAATACCGTAAGTGGGGTAGTTTTTTTTTCTGCCTCAAGAGCTAGGTGGCGCTGCATATTGTTGAATTGAGTGGGATCGTGTGGGTCGGATGGAGCGCCATATCATGTACTTTTAGATGACGAATTATGGACTGAACTCAATTCTAAAATTAGAGATCAATTGGTGTCCATAAGATCAGGGAATTGGTGTCTATAGGGCAGATATGATCATGTTTTGGCCTTTGGGTGTAGTACCTCAAGGTAACCACCAGATGCCGCCAAACCTAAGCAACCGGAGCCGCCTGCTTAGCAAGGATAGGTCATCCCTTAGCAAGGCCCATATTAACCTTAAGTAAGCTCCACGTTTTGAACCTTATCAAGCACACCACGAGAACACCAGTCTTGTTTTGCCCCAGGTAGTGGACTGGTTTTGCCCCACGTTGTGATTTTGTTTTGCCCCACGGTTTGAACCTTATCAAGCCACAAGTTAAAGAGAGTAGGTGGCCCCACGTTGTAGTGATAGAGCCCCACGGTTAAATAAATAAACAAAGGTATCCTGAATTGAGTGATAGCACACACAAAATACAATTTTTACTCGACAATTGTTAACCTGAAATATGGATCAATGCTTACAGCACATTGAAGCCACTGTGAAACCTTGCTGTCTTTTCTTTTCTTTTAATTACACGCGATACTGTTTATTATCGCTGATGAGATTGCTGTAACTGCATTGAGTGTCATGATTGCCTGTATGAAAAGATGTTTTCTCTCAGCATTGTCATACAAGATGTGTAACAAATGAAAAAGAATCAACCTGTTGAGATTCCCTGAGAGGTTTGGGATTTAACATGTCATGTATATACATGTTATTCATGCTTGCATAGTTATGTTTAGAACATTATCATATATTGTTATTGATTTGATGTTTGTAAATATCAAATAAGAGCCAGGACCGTTAGAATTGTAATAGGGACTTTTTGGCTCCATATTGAATTGCAGCCGAGACTTTGGCAGCGTAAGATGGCGCAGTGCCCCACGTAGGATGAGCATATTGCCCCACGTAAGATGGATATATTGCCCCACGTGCATATGGGTGCATATAGCCCCACGTAGGCTGAAATGTGTTTATGTTTAAACAGGAACTGATTAAGCTTTGTGGTGTGCGTAGCTTAGTAACCAGTTTCCTGTGTGCGCTTGTGTAAAGAATGAGCTCCAATGTTATGTGCTTGTCACTCACTCAACTGTATGTGACTGTGGACATGCCCTAACACGTCCCAACATGCCCTAACTTGTCTCAGCGCATCGATATGCAAAGGGACTACAAGTGACTGAAAAGACTTGCGGAAGGACACCTTCACCAAGAGGAAGCTGTGACACGCAACCAAGGTTATAAAAGTTCGTTCCTTGTGAGGATCGAGGCTCTTTTCCGTCGACGATATCCATCGACTTGTTCCTGCGATAGACCTGTAAGGAGTGTGTTGTTAGAGAACTGTTCAGCAGAGTGATAGGGCTTAGGTTTTTCTCGGAGGACCTTTGGCTGTTAGCTGCGAGCGGGGACCTTTCTCACCAAATTGGGTAATGTACAACGCTTTATTAAATAAGATGTTTAAAAGGAAGTTATGAACGGTAAATCGCGTGTAGGGACGGAGCCATTTAATACACTCCCATATCTTCAAATTTATTTTTAGCCAAAAACGTCTTATTTTAAATTTAGGTCTTGAGCTCTTTAGAGAAGTGATCAATCTTAGAAGGCTCTATTCAAAGGTTTATATGATTATGTTTGATTTCCCTTTTCCTATTTTATTTTATATTTTATTAATTTTAATTTTGATTGTATTTGTGATTTTTGAAATTTATAATTGCGCCTTGTGTTTGGCGAATGCGCATTAAAGAATTTAAAAATTGTTTTTATATTCCTGTTATTATCGAAATAAAAAATTGAAAGACAATTTTTGATTTAATTATTTTATTTGTTTCTTTCGGTTTTGTTTTGTTCATTTTGACATTTTATGAGTCATTGGTCATTTTATAAGACCGTTGATCTTGAACTTAAGTTTCTTTATTTGATTTGATTTTTGTTTTATTATTCTTGGGACGTTTTGATAAGTCCAGGTCATTTGATAAGACCTCATTATTTTCCTTCGAGTCGGACAGCAGCAACGGACGTTTGGAAAAGAGGTAAGTGCATTTTAATAATAATTGATGAATGTTTCCATTTATATTAATGATGTCAAATACTCCTGCTTTATGTGAAACAAGTCCGTATGATCCTAACAAGGATTATTAAAAGACTAGGTCAATAACAAATGCAAACAACTAAGAGAAGTGGAGCTGCCAAGTAAGTGAGGTGTTCAGTTTGTTATTCCTGGGTTCTGTGTGGTTGCTCATTCAGGAGTAATAGGTGGATGAAAACGGATTGGCCTCATGATAAGAAGACAGTGAACCAAACCTAGGTGAGTCCACCTCGATATATCGGCTTAACTAATTCTCGTCCTCTCACTTTGACGCCTTAGAGCCGGTGAGGGAAAAGGGGAATTACTGACCCATTGATTGGAGAGTCGATCAGGACATATTTCCCGATTTAAGTCCTGCGGGTAAGCGGAAGTTGACATGTGGCGCCCAACGTGGGGCTCGATTGACTCATTTTTGTCAAAATCGGGGTCGATCGAAGCCCGAACAGGAACCCGAGTGAGCGCGACTTTGAGCTGGGGGCACCGTGCTTGGAGTTGACGGCGAACTCGCTGATAAATTGTCATGTCAGACGACCCTGAGCTAACACAAAATTAGTCTCTTTGATGAAAATGTTTCATGGAAAAGAACTGCTTTAATTGTGAAAAACTAGTGTGATTTTTGAATTGAAGTTGATTGTACTATTTTGTGTTAAAGGAACGGTGACTGGCCCCCCCAGGAGACTTACACTCAAACAGAGGCTGAGTGTGAGAGAGCCATTAAAAGTGAATGGGCTTTTACAGCGACCTGCTGCTTTGGTCGGCTGTGAAGGTACTGATAGTGTACCTGGTAGAGCGCGCTGCACCGCGCATTCCTGAGGGAGGGGCTGAGTCAAGGGGTGGTTCAAGCCCGCCCACAAAGAGGAGGAGGGCTTGAACAGTTAGAGTTGATGGTGGAGAGCTGCTCGGAGAGAAGCAGTCTCCTTTAGTAGTGTGATGATAAACTATGGTCTACGGTATTTAGGCCTTCCATATTGGGTGCGGTTGCCCATTTTAGTGGCTTGTCATTATAGATACCCATTTATAGCAAATCTACCATATTTTTTGCTTGGTTATTGCGGGGTGCCCGAAAATATTTATGGTCCCTTTTCTTTAATAGCGGACCCATTGACCGAGGCTGCCGCCGCTACAGGCATAACCCTGATCCCCCATCCCCTGCCTTTCCTCCTTGTATTTTTGCGGAAATTTTAAGTTTTCGCTTCCCGACAGGAGTGTCCATTGGCACAAGAAGAAAGTCGTCGAGAACTAAGGAGAAAAGGTAGGTGTTTCCACTAGACTAATGTTCTAGTGGAGGCAGCCTTTTTCGGTTCCCGACAGGAGTGTCCATTGGCACAAGAAGAAAGTCGTCGAGAACTAAGGAGAAAAGGTAGGTGTTTCCACTAGACTAATGTTCTAGTGGAGGCAGCCTTTTTCGGTTCCCGACAGGAGTGTCCATTGGCACAAGAAGAAAGTCGTCGAGAACTAAGGAGAAAAGGTAGGTGTTTCCACTAGACTAATGTTCTAGTGGAGGCAGCCTTTTTCGGTTCCCGACAGGAGTGTCCATTGGCACAAGAAGAAAGTCGTCGAGAACCAAGGAAAAAGGTAGGAGTTTCCACTGGACTAATGTTCTAGTGGAAGCAGCCTTTTTCGGTTCTGACAGGAGTGTCCATTGGCACAAGAAGATAGCCAGATCCCGGAAAAGGGAAGCGGAGAGGATTACAACCGATTTGGAAGGACAATACACCCCACCGTTTAAGAGAGGACATCCGCCTACGAGTTAAGGTAGGAAACCCGAACGCGGTAGTCCCGATAGAGGTAGAGGCAACGTGCACGGGTACGGAGCTGAGTAACCAGGAGCTATAGTACGTCCCTAAAACCCAAAGCGCACGGGTAGGCTTCGGAAATAGATAGCTCCACTCCTACAATAAGGAAGCAAAGCGGGCTATAAAACACGCTAGTGAAGTAATGGAAAAATTGATAGGGAAAAATGGGAGGGAAAAGTCCCCCAGCCCTACAGAGAGGGGAGCAGGATTAAAGCCTGACTTCCGTCCTCTAGAACAAGTAGATATACCAGTAGTAGTTATGCTGCTGGGTGAAGGTGTAGATCGATGGCCACCAGGAGCCAGAAGGCACCTGGAGATAAACAACCCTTCGATCCGTCCGACAGACCTCGCAGTCGAGGTGGAAAGGGCGGTGAAGGAAACAGGAATGTTCGTGAGTGAATTTCCCGAAATAATGGGCATAGCAACAGTAGTGGTGAACCACCCCCAGGAGGGATGCACCTCTGGGACGGTGGGCCTTTGGGTCCACTGGTGGTCTATGTTGTTGGATGTGTATAATGTAATGGAAGTGGTTAGTACCGGAGTCCAGTGGGACCCGACGATAAAATCCCTTGCCGGGAAAATGCACTTAAGGGTGGAATTGGCAAATCCCAAGGGGACTGAAGCTTTAAGCCTCAACCTTTGGGAACAACCGGAGTTGAGAGAGCTCCAGATGGCGAGGAAGCGGTTTGCTGAAGCCGCTAGTGAAGAGGGCTTTTATGATACGGGCTCAGGTGTCCCAGTAATGGAGGACGCAGGAGCATCGGGGAATGAAAGCTCAGGGATAACTGTGAGAATGACTCCCCTGATAAGAACGGCGGCCCTGGGCGGGCTGCCGGAGGAAACTAAAAAGGTTTCAATCGGGAATGGAGTGATATTGTGTCACTATGTGGGGAGCCCCTGGCAAATACAAGGGGATGCTATAGTGATAATTACAGATAGATCACTAAAACCACATAGTAAAGCGCTTAGGAACATTTTAAGGCAGGAAGCAGGACAAGAATATGAATCAGAAGTTAAACAGGAATTACAGAGAAATTATCAGCGGCCAATAATAGCGGCAAAAACTAGTGGCGGGAACACTCCCTATGGCATGATAATTCACGTGCCAGGGACAGAGTGGAACCCTAAAAGCGAGCAGTCACAATATGCGGACGAAATGGCAAAAGCATTGGAGAGAGGGGTCGACAAAGCGCTAGGTGAAGGAGCGGAGAGAGTAGTGATAGATGTAAACTGGATAAAAACTGGAAAAATGCAGTGGCAACAGGCTGAGTCCATAGCTGTGGCGGCCTTCACCTTAAGAGCTAAGACTCCCGTGACAACACCATCGGGAGTAGGATTTGTGGTAGCAATATCAAAAAAGCAGAGAGAGGAGCGAGTTAAATCAGTGACAGATGAGATTTTAACCCGTACTAGGCAGATGGATCGTGAACGACGCCAGCTCCAGCAATCGATAACTGGAGAACTCAGGGACTCGCCCCAGTCACCATCCCCAGTTAAAACAACTCCCGTGCCTTCCCCGGTAAGTGGAGGGATGTCAGGAGCTGCCCGGGTGGTAGAGGATGAAGAGCGAGCGGGACCGAGCAGACAAACCCCGAAGGGGAAAAACAAAGCCCCAAGGGGAACGGTGACCTTTAGCCCCGTCACGTCTACCCCTGGAACAGCGCGGGACCCCTTTCCGGGACGACCCCCCATGATGCCGGTGCCCCTGCCAGAAGATGGGAGCGAGGAGGAAGACGGTGGAGAGCAAGCTCCTGTTCCGACCGCGATTGGCGCTAATCCCGCTGATGAAGACCGAGACTCAACCTCGTCAGAAGATGACCCGGCCAACCCCGGCCAGAACCCAAAAATAGTTACAAGACCAGTGAATAGAAGAAAGAAAAATCCTCAACCTACGTTTGATGTGTACCGGTCCTCAGAAAGGATAGCTAGGGATGTTAGCCTGGGATGGATCGAGACAAAGGATGGGCGAAAAGCATACATACCCGAGGCAGGGCAAGTAAATCGCCCTTATCCACCGGCCTGGCTTAGTAAGCTAGATAGTAAAATGCCTCTAACTATGCGAATAACTTATCGCGAGGCTGTTAACATTTTACAGGCTCCGCCATATACCACATTACTTGCTCATCAAGACCTGACTAAGAATTTCAGGGATGGTTACGTGGCGGTGGCACATGATTTTATGTTAAGAAGGCTCAAGAAAGCAATAAATGATAAAGCAAAATGTGAGCTGAGAGCCGACGATGATTTAAATTCAGATTCGGATAATGATGGAGCAGCGGTTACTTTAACAATACCAGCTGCCCCGAGAACCCCCTTGAACCAACAGACCCAATATATGACACAGTTGGGATCAACTACAATAGTACCAAACCCAATAAATCAGCCACACGACATAGAGGGTGATGTGCAGCAGTTTAAGACCTTAAAAGAGTTGGTTCGCCAAAAAGGTAGGCTAGAATCAGCTAAAGAGTATTTAGTTGAGACATGGCCCATGATTAGGGACGCGCCAGGAGGAGATGGCGCGAAGAAGCTATGGCTTCAATACATCATCGCTAGCCCCGTCGGACCAAACGAAACACCACAACAGGTCTATGAAAGATGGGTGGATGGCGAAGATGAAGATGAAGATGCCCATATTAACAGAGCTAGGGAGCAACTCAAAAGGGACGTTTCACTGCTAAACGTGTGGCACAAAATTAAAGAAGTTATATCGCCAAATAGGTATATCAAAGTGCTGCGGATGATTGTTAAGGACAAAGGGAACGAAGCTGTCTTTGTGAAAATGGCTCCAAATAGCACGACGCTGAAAATTGAAGCCTCCGTTAAGAAGTGGGATCGCCTGAATAAGCATAACGCTGAGAAGAGGAGAACCGGACCAATCGCTAGTCGCACCCGAGGGAACGAACAGCAAGTCCAGCAGGGAACTCAGCGACCAGTTCAGACTGTCCCCTATGTGAGACCTCAGCAACAGAGAATGAGTGGAAATCAGAGACCGGCCACTCAGCCAGGACAGCAGACGAGGCCCCAACCAAGACAACAGCCAGCGGTGCGAAGACCAGGTCCAGCATATATGCCCAAAGAAGAATTTGACAAACTAAACCCAGAAGAAAGGAAGGCCTTCCTCGAGGCGCGCAAGGCTGCAGCCTCCGGGGGGCCTGGAAAGTAATGGAGACAGAGGCACGGGTCACCCTAGAAGGAGTTTACAGAATAGGGGATAACCTATATGCTAAGGTGGAGGGAGTGCCCTATTTAGTAGACACAGGGGCCGAGGTGTCCATGACCCGTAGAGCCTTAAAACAAATCGGACACCTACAAGTAATGGTAGCTGATGGCTCGATTGCCAAAATGCCGGTAGGAATTTGGAAGGGAATTGTGTGGGTAGTAGGACCTCACAATTTGTTGACGTTAAAAGATGCAGAAGAAATGAAAAAGTCTAAAAATAAAAGGCAGGTTGCGAAAAAGAGATGGGAAAAACTAAAACCGAAATTAGTGAGAGTAGGCCCTACAAAAATAATACTTGATCAAGAATGGTATAAGTCAGTAGATGTACCAGCCGTAAAAGCCCAACAAATCCAAGACAGTGTGTTAACACTGGAAGGGAAAAAGAAATTAGGTGAAATTTTAGACAAGGCCGCTATCGCACATTTTAAAAATGATTGCGGTGATTTAGGAGCAAAATACATGCATACTATAAGTGGGGGAGTACATCCGCCAGTAAGGCAATATCCCCTCAACCCCGGAGCAGTTGCCGAAATGGAGGTAATTGTAAAAGAATTATTAGCACTTGGTATTATTCGTGAAGAGCTAAACCCGATTACCAATAGCCCAATTCAAGCTGTTAAAAAACCTGAAGCGGTTGGAGGGGGTTGGAGGCCAGTCATTAACTTCAAAGCTTTGAACCGCCGTACGGTGGCTAACCGAGCGAGCCTCATAAACCCCCAGGCGTCTTTAAAAACATTAAGAGTAAAAAAGTATAAATCATGTATTGACCTTGCAAATGGATTCTTTTCCCTGAGAATTGCCAAAGCATCACAAGGGAAAACAGCGTTTACGCATAAAGGAAAAGCATACGTTTGGCAGCGCTTGCCGCAGGGATATAAAAATTCCCCGAACGTATTTCAATCAGCTGTCTTGCATGTTTTGGAAGGTCTCCCAGTCACAGTATACATCGATGATGTGTTCATTGCTAGTGACACGGAGGAGGAACATTTGGAAACTTTGCAGGCCGTAATCGAGCGAGTGACGGCGGCAGGATTGAAGCTAAATCTTAAAAAATGTCAGCTTGCCAGATTTCAGGTAGATTACTTGGGATTCCAAGTGTTTGAAGACTTGGGGCTGTCGCAAGCGTATCGAGAAAAAATAGAACAAATTTTGCCGCCAACGTCCGAGAACGAACTACAGAAAATATTAGGATTGTGTAATTATGTTCGAGATCATGTTCCGTTTTATCAGAAATTTGCGAGACCCCTTTATGCCCGATTGCGTAAAAATCCTAATGAAAAGAAAACAAAAGATTGGCCGTGGTCGGCTAAAGACCAAGAAAATTTAGAAGGGCTCAAAAATGCAGTAAAAAATGCTATACGCCTCGAACCGAGAAGCTTGGAAGTTAGGCTAGTTGCTGAGATTCAATGTGATGAAGATAATGCAATGGTAAGTGTTAGCAATGAAGGTGCCGGCTTGGTGACATTGTGGACTTATACTATAAATAATGTTGAGAAGAAGTTTCCCCAGGAGGAGAGAGAATTAGCGGTTCTTGCTAAATATTGGGGAACATTAAAAGACTTAGCCCAGGGACAAGGCATAAAGGTTGTTACGCAGAGTCAAGTACATCGCTACCTGCGTAAAGACACATTAGAAAGTACTAAAGCGACTAATGTGAGATGGGGAAGGTGGGAAGATATCCTGCTAGACCCCGATTTAGAGATAGGACCAGCAAAATCCATATCTAAAAAACAGGCGAAAACTGTAAATGGTGAGGAGAAGCCATATGAATGGGTTTTATACACAGATGGTTCTAAAAAGGGTGAAGACCAGAATGCCCACTGGGGCTTCATCCTGAAACACAATGGTAAAGAGGTATGCCGCCGAAAGGGTCAGACTCCTGGTAGTGCCCAAGCAGGAGAGGCTACAGCGGTGTTAGAAGGATTGTTAGAGGCCATAAGATTACACGTGAGTCGAGTAAGACTTATAACCGATAGTCACTATTGTGCTCAGGCGCTCAAAGAGGACTTATCCATTTGGGAGGAAAATGGGTTTGAAGGAGCGAGGAGTAGAGAAATTGCTCATGCTGAGTTGTGGAAGAAAATAGCCGAGTTAAGGTTGAATATGACTATCGATGTTGTTCACCAGAAAGCCCACGTCAAGGAGGGGGCTCACTGGAGAGGAAATGATGAAATAGATAAATACGTCCAAGAGAGAAGAGTGGTAATTGTAGGAGCAGAAAAATGGGACAATACTCCCAAAGGAGGAAAATTGGTCCCGAATGAGTTTGTGTGTGAGGTGACTAAGGCCGTACATGAAGCGCTAGGCCACGGAGGTGCCTTGCCCACAAAAAGAGAGCTGGAGAAACTGGAACTTTGGATCCCAGAAAAGAAAATTCGTTCAGTTATACGAAATTGCGAGTTGTGTAATAAGTATAATGCAGGACGCCGAGGACAGCGAGTGGACGGATTGACGATTAAAAGCACTGTTCCATGGGCATCAGTTTGCATGGACGTAGCAGGCCCCATGGGAGTAAGCGGCACTAAAGGTGAGAAATATCTTATTGTGCTTGTTGATTCGATGTCAGGACATTTCGGTTTAAAAGCTGTACGTAATGCGAATGCTAATAGCGTGCTGAAAACACTAGAAGAGGGTTGTATGTGGTTAGGCATACCGAGAGAATTAAGAACTGACAATGGAACTCATTTCAAAAACGCTACAATAGACAGGTGGTGTCAAAAGTGGGGAATAATAAGGACTTATTCGCCGCCTTACACCCCTCAAGCTAACGGCGTGGCTGAAAGGACCATTGGTCTAGTTAAAAGTTGGCTTGGGAAAAATGCTAATGGAAAAGAATGGAGTGAGAAATTGGTGGAGTTGGTCAAGGATCTGAATGGGAGGAGCAGAGCAGATAGATCTTCCCCTTCAGAGGAATTGAACCAGCGCCCCTTTGTCGCTCCTGAGGTAGGACGGATGCAAAGCACACAACACCCTCAAAAGGGAAAGTGTCCATTTCAGGTAGGACAGAGAGTGTGGATAAAATCTCATGGTCCTTTTGATAGTCAGGCAGTGAAAGCGAAATATGACCAATTTGACATCGTTGAAGAAATTTTAGACAGAAATACAGTGCGATTGAAAAAGAAGGGACTCCAAGGGGTAGAGCAGCTAAAACCGATACCAGTTAATTCAGCCTGAAGTTAAGGAGTAAGACAAATAATTAAAAATGGAACCAGTCCCTCCGGACTTTGTCAGGCTCGTTATGATGAAGGGAGCTGTCATAGTGCGGAGGACGGAGAAGGTGATAATGGTCGGTAAGGCATTTAATCTTTGGATGAATGCAGTGAGAGGATATATTAGTAATAGAGTGGAAGATTTTAGTTGGCAACCGGCTGACTCGACCTGTGTAATTTGCAGTGGAAACGAGGAGTCGAGGGAACAGTGGAATATAGCCAATAAGTATTGGGTAGATGGCTTTAAGCCAGACCTGAGTAAAATAGGCCCGGCTAAGGTGCTTGAAATACAGGTGTGTGGATACTGTAGAATAAAAAGCCTACCTAGGATAAAAGCGTATGCTCAGTGGGACCTAGCCCCGCAAGAGAATACAGAGGCACAGCATTGTGAATGTTTGTGGGACGGGGAGAGCATACTGTATTGCCTACATTGTAGGATGAGAATGGGAAAAGGTTCACTAGTGAGAGCAGGAGAGGCCGAGGGATGGCAGTTAACTAGAGCAGAAACCCCGATAAAGTCGCTAAGTTCCGAGTTGCTGACCTATTGGCCGATGGAAGTAAACGAGAGGACTCGCGACCCGAGGTTCCAGGCACTGCTTTACAATAACTGGCCACCGCATGGAGGTAAGTATGGCTTGGCTCCATTAATTGTTGGCTCGGAAGCGATGCCAACTTTAGTTCACGTTGAACCTGTGTTTAGTGGGGGGGAACCAAGAACCCCCTGGCCCACGCTAATCAATGTTGCTTTGGCTCGAGGGGACATTTCAATGGAAACATTGCCGGATGTCCCGCAAGAGAAAGCAGTGAATATTAGCGCTATGGAAGGTAGTCATATAGTAAAGGGGACTACATTGGATAGAATGGAATATAAAGCTAAAACAGTAGTAGTAAAAATGAGTCCAGCGATGCCGCGACGATGGGTTTTGGGGGACCCGATATATTGGTTGAAAGTAAAAGTAATGATGGCTATGAAACCCTACGAGGGAATATACTCGTTAGGGATGGCAGTGTCGATGAGTACAGAGGAGGAAGCCAAACGGTTACACCCCAACTGTACTTTTTATGGAGAATACGTTGGTACTAGGCCGACAAGAAGGCATAGTAGTGAGAGTGGAGATGAAGAAGTAAAGCCTAAGGGTAATGAGAAGTTGTTGGCATTGGCTCAGGTGGCCACAAGAGAGCTGGAAAAATGTAATGTGAGTTCATTAGAAGAGGATGAACACAAGGCACCCAGGTCGAAGGGAGACTTTGACCTCAGGGGTCGCCCGAAGAAGTATAAGGGGAAAGGATGTCCCTATCCGGGTTGTACCGGAGAAGGAAACTTGTTAGGCTACCACAAAAAGCATTGGTCTTTGCGTGGATGCCCTAAATTTTATGAGAAAAATCCATGGCGGTATAATAATTCACCTAAATGGAAAAAATTGGCAGAAATGTGTAGAAAAGCCCCCCATTCCGTTCTTCCTCAACAGGAGCAACCGGAAAAGGGAGTTGTACCGGAAACTCCAGCCGCAGGGTCGGAAGCGGAGTGGAGGGAAAAGCCAGAGATAAGTGAGAGCCCCTCCTCTAATGAGGGGGAGCCGGAAGGAAAAGGGTACGAAGGCGAGGCGAGCGAAGATAGCGAGGCTGATGAGGTGAAGGAGCACAAGGTCCTTAAGGTAGTCCTGTCACGCTTTTGGAACAGGCACCAGGACCCACAGCCCTCCACATTCGCTGATAAGTAGCAACGAAAGGAGATGGAAGACAGGATTGCTGAGCTGGGGATGCGAATAGATAGGTTGGAGGCTACTAGGGCAGTGGTAGAGAATATTTTTAGAGCATTAGTACCGTCTTTGTACCTTCTCTTCCAGGATCTAGGTCGGTTTAGACCATATTGGGTGTCTTTAGTTCAACAATCTCAGGAGGAGGCCTCCGGGCAAAAGGAATTAAGGGAAATAATTAGGGATTTAGATAAAAGAATCGAGGAAATTGAAGGCATATTACAGAAGTCCGACCAGACCCCCGTGATTCTCGAACAACAGGAGTCACCAGGACCCTCAACGGCTTTGTTGTTTGATTATCGAGAATTTCAACGGAATCAAATGCAAGAAAGTTTGGCTAAATTGAGGGCCAAAGACGATGGAAATAAGTAAGTAGAAAGTTTAAGAGGTGCGGGGGAAATTGGGCATAATATAGTGGATTTGGAAACCCCTTTTAATTAAAATTAGAAGGTATTTGGCTCAGTGGTCAATAGAGGCAATTTAAATAAGAATAAGATAACTGTATAACGAAGGCCAACCCCCAAAGTAGAGGGGGAGGAGCCAATGTGGTTTTAGAGCTTAGTAGTCCACAAAAGATAGAACCGTCAGTAGAGAGTATGAAACGTAGCTACGAGGAAGCGATGGAGGAAGATCAAAGTTTTGGCGACAGCGGGGGTAAATTAGTGATACCTGGAAAACTTGGTCCAGCCAAGAACAGGGTAAGATTTGAGAACCAAGGATGGAGTCCTCCAGGTTATGATACCCCGTTGTATGAAATACCTAGACCTGCGACTTTAAACTTGCCTCACCCTTTGACTTTAGGGGTAGGAGGAGAGCCGCATGCTTACGCCAATATAGGAACAATTACACGCCAACCAGAGTGTGGTGGCAGCGGTGGGAACAGGGTTGAGAACCCCTATGAGATTCCTACAGATGAAGACCCATTGGACACCGTTCATGAACAACCTGAAGCTGACAGAGTTTACATGAACGTTCCTGTCATCCGTCGAAGACGACGCTGGGTGTATGGAAGGGTTTGGCTGGCCACCATACTTTGCTTGATAGTAATAACATTGATTTATTGTTTGTTGGGGCTGCGAGCGCAGAGAAGGCGAAGGTTCAGCTTCGACAGCATGGCTCCAATTAATCCCATCGACTTGGTCGACATACGGTATGGCAACACTAAAATAGCCAACCAAACGTGCTGGAAAGTAGAGGTGATGCATGTTAGTGAGGAATGGAAGAGGACGGAAGGACCGAAGAGGGAAGCCTGCGGTGCCGGAACTGACAGTCCCTGTGAGGAAGGTTGGAGGAGAGAGAGAACTGCCCTCGTGAATTCCTACCTCCGCGTCACCTTCAACAAAACATATTATTATAATGAATCCATGAAGATTTTAAGAAGGAGCACGACGTACCCTGTAAAATCAAAGAGTAAGTGTAAAGTTCGAGTAGTTTACCGGATTGATAGCACAGCGAACGACTTTACGGTCAATATTACCTTGTTATGCTTGGAAAAGCTAGAGCAAAGAAACGTTAGGAAAAATTGGGTCCAAATTGGAGAGGGAGATCCTTCTTGGTACATCAACGAATATTGTGCAAGGTTGCCAGATGCGACAGGGGGGTACTGGGTGAAGACAGACCCTGACGACCCGGATTTCAGAATTTACCCCGCGGCCCCACGAAATGACACTTGTACCGAACTTCGGCCGGAATGGGAACCATGTTGGAGCTGTTTAACTTTTCGATGCAGGGGACCAGGGGCCAACGGGACCGGTGGTTACCTGCCAGGTACTCCGACTCCAGCATTGGGTAAGTACCCTGTAGTTTTTCATCAACGAAGGCTAAGAAAATTTAGAAGGCCAAGGGCGATTAAGGTTATTAAACAAGCAGTAACTTATCAATTGGGGGCTTTGGCTTTGTCGTCAGAGGAGCCACCCTCACGAATCCACCATGCTAATAGAATACGTAGAACGATTTTCGCCTCACCGAAATTTCTTGGAATGCAGGGGTTCAAAAAGCCCCCACCAAGGAAAGTTAAAAAGAGACGGCCAAGGTATAGGGTTGGATTGAATAAGACCCGGTCACATAATAGAATACGTAGGATGATATACGCCGCGACTATTTTTGGAAGGAATAGGGTTGGGAGGACCCCACCAATTACACCTCCAATAAAAGTAATAAATAAAATAAATAAAGTTAATACAGTAATGAAGAGACGGCCAGGATGCAGGGTTAGGTTAAGTAAGGCCCAGTCGTATTATAATAATAGCCATTGTGATTGGAATATGATGAGGTATTGTCCCGTGCCCTACCACATGTTTTGCTATGCGGATAGCGGTAGTAGTCTTACCCTCCCCGGAGGAGGGTTAAGAGGTGACGCGAGTACCTTGCTTACTCACCTTTTTGCAATGAGTGTTAAAAACGCACTATGTGAAATGAAGATAAAAGTGAAACACGAAGAGTGGTTGAATAACTCTTTTCCATGGATATGGAAAAGGGGTATGTATGTGTTGGAATCAACCTTTAATAAGACTGTGAAAATAACTGTACTAAATATAAGACGGGTACAAATGTGGGGTCAACGCATTCCTACGCCGGATGATTTACATAATGTTCCGAAGGGTGATTTTGATAAAATTGACCGATGCGTGGCACTAAGAATGTTTAACAGATTGCATGAGAAGGATTGGGTAAGTGGTATTTCACCGCGATGCCCCTTGGTAGAAATAGGAACGCCACCTTTGACTCGTTGGATTTATAACTGTACAGGATTGAAAACAAACTTAACGATTAAAGGGGTGTTGCAAGCTTGGAAAGAAATACATACGAGAGACGAGAGTAAGACGTGGTGGGGGCTCAATAAAGATGAAGTGGTTAAGGATGTAATACCTTGCTTAGGAGAGTCGGACAATTATTGGGTTAAATACCAATATATGGCGACAGTGTATTCTAAAGAGAACGACATTTGGCCTGACAGTGAGAGACCAGCCTTGTACGCTAATCCAAGGCCATGGGAGATGGTGTGTACGGGAGAAAGTTCCGGGAAAGATTTTAAAAACTGTACAATTGTATTAGCACGGGTACCTTGTTTCAAGGTTCAATCCCGGTTTAAGAATTTTTGTACTTCGCGTTACCGCGATGCAGAATACGCCAATATCGAGGGAGCGGTATGGATTAAAGATAATAGTAATAGATGGACTCGGAGCCAGGCGGCAGAAAGAGATTATTGCACGCGATGGGACAATGATAAGGAATTGTCTAAAATGGTAGGACTTAAAATTATCCCAAAGCCTCCTGACTCTATTATGCAGATATTAGAAGGTCACGCATTTAGGAAAAGCCTTTGTTCAGGAGACATAGTTACAGGATTTGATTGGTTGGGATTTAATAAGATTTATGGCCCGGGCACATGCCACGAACCTACTGAGAGATGGCTGCATTGTGGACACAGTGACGAGTATAATCATAAAGGGGAACATGTATGTACATGGTTTGAGAGGATAGGATTGGCAATAAGGGGTGTAGTGAAAACTGTGGCCTCAACAGCCGTTGGAGTTGTGGAAGATGTGGCGGAGACGGCGTTTACTGGGATAAGTACCGGGCTATATAATTTAGTACAAGAAGTGGGACTTTGGTTCCTGCTAGGTTTAGGAATTGTTCTATCAGCGGTGATAGCTTTTTTAATTGTTAAAAGAGGAACTTTGTCGTTATTTCCTCGCCAAATTCTCAAAAAGAAAACCTTACCAAATAAGGTAAAAGCTCAGCTTTTGGCCAAAGAGCTGCAGGAAAATTGGGGAGGGGCGACGAAGAGGAGGTTATTGAGCATTGAGGAGGGGCTGCAAAAGAGGGCGGGATCGACCAGACTATAACTGCAACGCCCCAGCCCTGTCTTCCTCAATCCTCACTGACACTTTTTGGCGGAACAGTAAAACTACACATGACCATGGCGTGCGGTACTGTTAATGGTACTAAAGGGAGACCAGGCGCCCTTCAGAATGTAAGTAGTGAAGCTGAATATTGGATGATTTTTATAATATGGCCTCTTTATTGCTGTACTGGACAATGGGATTTTTGTCAGCTAACTCGACCCATTATTTTGATAATAGCTGTTATCAAGGTATTGGTGTTGCGCTTTGTGTTTTGTACATACACACTGGGACTAGGATGCTTCATTGTGTATATGCATGGCCGAATTAGAATAGATTATAAAACTCAGAGAGGGGTAGCAGAAACTTTCCTCTTGGTTTGCTGGATTTGTTTAGATATAACCTCTATCAAGATTTTTGAGGTTTTATATGGAGCAGTTGTATTAGAAGGTGTATTGGCCATTGCAATGACTCTCTACATCATGAATATGGTGGTTCGCCTTCAAAAGAACCCTGTGGCTATGGGCAGCGGGGTTTGGGTGTGGCGAACAGCTAAACTAATATTATGGGGAATGGTTTGGGGAATAATTTCAATTCTCCTTTGGTTGCGCCTGGTCGACCAATTAGTTTTAGTAGTTTGGTTTTTTACATATGCAGCTTTTTTTACTCTCCCGCCAAAAGGTTCCGCTACTCGGAGAGCGACCACACCCTCGCTCTCTCGGCGTAGTGGCATTCCGCATTCTCTCGACAGAGTGGGTGCGGATGATCATTTAGATCAGGATCGACCTGTACATATAGGGAGACGCGATCTTGCCGGCTCTCCTCAGGTTTAAGAATTGTCGAATTGTATTTGTGTGTTTACCAGGATAACCAGGATGAGCCGCGGTGTGTCTTCTGTGGAAGCGATCTCCTTCTTTTCTCAGCCTGGGTAGTTGGAGACGTTTTCTATGGGCACTGCTGCTATCCTTTGTCCCCAGAGGGTGTGGGTGAGGAAATGTGGCTTATACCCGATGGGCTTTATATGACTTATTTATGTGATCTTTTTGATTCAGCCATGAGTAAAATTTGGAAATGGCCTAGCTTTGCTGACCTCGCGAGCTCATGTAAGTTGGAAGGTTTGGTTCAAAGTCCAATAAATGATATACGTTATCATGTTAACAAAGAATGTGTATTCATCGGGAGCACTGTCCCTTTGATGCGCATGGTATGGCGCCTGCCTGACGGTACTCGACGCTTGACTTTCAATACCCCGTCTGGCTTTTGTGTAGCCGCCACTCCTAGGAAGACGGCCAGACCTGGTGAGCGTGCCGGGTGTGGTAGAGTTCGAGTTGGGGAGGAGCGACCCTGCGCGCCTGAGACGGCCCCCTCGCCCTCCCTGGACCGGGTTGACGAGCCTGGGGAGTCCAGTGCCGCCCGACAGGAGGCTCCAGTTGGTAAGATCATGCCACTGTTGAGACCAGCCTCCCCCGCGGTTTCATCATTTGTTGATGACCCGGTGGTTGTGCATAGCGAGGATGAGGACTCGTTGGCTGCGTTGTCGCCCTCCCTAATGATAGGTAACTTCAGCCTGTGGTCTCCACTCCCTGATCCTTCGTCCGTCTCCATGCCTTCTGACTCCCCGGCGTCCCCGTTGGGCGATGACGGAGGGGTGGATGAGGTGTGGATGATGGGGTTGGATGGTGAGCTGGATATGCGGCTGATTTGCATGAGTGACACCCGTGATCTCTAGGAGGGGGTGTTGAATTGAGTGGGATCGTGTGGGTCGGATGGAGCGCCATATCATGTACTTTTAGATGACGAATTATGGACTGAACTCAATTCTAAAATTAGAGATCAATTGGTGTCCATAAGATCAGGGAATTGGTGTCTATAGGGCAGATATGATCATGTTTTGGCCTTTGGGTGTAGTACCTCAAGGTAACCACCAGATGCCGCCAAACCTAAGCAACCGGAGCCGCCTGCTTAGCAAGGATAGGTCATCCCTTAGCAAGGCCCATATTAACCTTAAGTAAGCTCCACGTTTTGAACCTTATCAAGCACACCACGAGAACACCAGTCTTGTTTTGCCCCAGGTAGTGGACTGGTTTTGCCCCACGTTGTGATTTTGTTTTGCCCCACGGTTTGAACCTTATCAAGCCACAAGTTAAAGAGAGTAGGTGGCCCCACGTTGTAGTGATAGAGCCCCACGGTTAAATAAATAAACAAAGGTATCCTGAATTGAGTGATAGCACACACAAAATACAATTTTTACTCGACAATTGTTAACCTGAAATATGGATCAATGCTTACAGCACATTGAAGCCACTGTGAAACCTTGCTGTCTTTTCTTTTCTTTTAATTACACGCGATACTGTTTATTATCGCTGATGAGATTGCTGTAACTGCATTGAGTGTCATGATTGCCTGTATGAAAAGATGTTTTCTCTCAGCATTGTCATACAAGATGTGTAACAAATGAAAAAGAATCAACCTGTTGAGATTCCCTGAGAGGTTTGGGATTTAACATGTCATGTATATACATGTTATTCATGCTTGCATAGTTATGTTTAGAACATTATCATATATTGTTATTGATTTGATGTTTGTAAATATCAAATAAGAGCCAGGACCGTTAGAATTGTAATAGGGACTTTTTGGCTCCATATTGAATTGCAGCCGAGACTTTGGCAGCGTAAGATGGCGCAGTGCCCCATGTAGGATGAGCATATTGCCCCACGTAAGATGGATATATTGCCCCACGTGCATATGGGTGCATATAGCCCCACGTAGGCTGAAATGTGTTTTTGTTTAAACAGGAACTGATTAAGCTTTGTGGTGTGCGTAGCTTAGTAACCAGTTTCCTGTGTGCGCTTGTGTAAAGAATGAGCTCCAATGTTATGTGCTTGTCACTCACTCAACTGTATGTGACTGTGGACATGCCCTAACACGTCCCAACATGCCCTAACTTGTCTCAGCGCATCGATATGCAAAGGGACTACAAGTGACTGAAAAGACTTGCGGAAGGACACCTTCACCAAGAGGAAGCTGTGACACGCAACCAAGGTTATAAAAGTTCGTTCCTTGTGAGGATCGAGGCTCTTTTCCGTCGACGATATCCATCGACTTGTTCCTGCGATAGACCTGTAAGGAGTGTGTTGTTAGAGAACTGTTCAGCAGAGTGATAGGGCTTAGGTTTTTCTCGGAGGACCTTTGGCTGTTAGCTGCGAGCGGGGACCTTTCTCACCAAATTGGGTAATGTACAACGCTTTATTAAATAAGATGTTTAAAAGGAAGTTATGAACGGTAAATCGCGTGTAGGGACGGAGCCATTTAATACACTCCCATATCTTCAAATTTATTTTTAGCCAAAAACGTCTTATTTTAAATTTAGGTCTTGAGCTCTTTAGAGAAGTGATCAATCTTAGAAGGCTCTATTCAAAGGTTTATATGATTATGTTTGATTTCCCTTTTCCTATTTTATTTTATATTTTATTAATTTTAATTTTGATTGTATTTGTGATTTTTGAAATTTATAATTGCGCCTTGTGTTTGGCGAATGCGCATTAAAGAATTTAAAAATTGTTTTTATATTCCTGTTATTATCGAAATAAAAAATTGAAAGACAATTTTTGATTTAATTATTTTATTTGTTTCTTTCGGTTTTGTTTTGTTCATTTTGACATTTTATGAGTCATTGGTCATTTTATAAGACCGTTGATCTTGAACTTAAGTTTCTTTATTTGATTTGATTTTTGTTTTATTATTCTTGGGACGTTTTGATAAGTCCAGGTCATTTGATAAGACCTCATTATTTTCCTTCGAGTCGGACAGCAGCAACGGACGTTTGGAAAAGAGGTAAGTGCATTTTAATAATAATTGATGAATGTTTCCATTTATATTAATGATGTCAAATACTCCTGCTTTATGTGAAACAAGTCCGTATGATCCTAACAAGGATTATTAAAAGACTAGGTCAATAACAAATGCAAACAACTAAGAGAAGTGGAGCTGCCAAGTAAGTGAGGTGTTCAGTTTGTTATTCCTGGGTTCTGTGTGGTTGCTCATTCAGGAGTAATAGGTGGATGAAAACGGATTGGCCTCATGATAAGAAGACAGTGAACAAACCTAGGTGAGTCCACCTCGATATATCGGCTTAACTAATTCTCGTCCTCTCACTTTGACGCCTTAGAGCCGGTGAGGGAAAAGGGGAATTACTGACCCATTGATTGGAGAGTCGATCAGGACATATTTCCCGATTTAAGTCCTGCGGGTAAGCGGAAGTTGACAATATATAACTGAATGTTGTCATAGAGATACCTTCAGGCCTTGACGATAAACATAGATGTCAAGTTTGGGATTTTTTGGAGCATGTACCGGGGAGTTATCAAGCATATCCTTTTTCATTGCGAAACGTGTTTACAATTTTTGTAAAAATACCGTAAGTGGGGTATTTTTGACTATTAAGTTGCCTGAGAAGTTTGAGATTTTTTGGAGCTTGAACATGGGAGTTATTAAGCATTTGCTCTTTCTGGACAAATGAAATTTTAAAGGCAATATTTGATGCCCCGCCCCCGTCATATAGTATTTCGAAAAGGCAAGATTTTTTGCCTAGTTGTTCTCTCAGGTCTTGAGATGATAAATGCCAAGTTTGAAGTCAATTGGAAGAAAAATGTTTGCAAAGGGGGAAAAAGCATGACCACAGTGAATGTGCCAAAATAGGCCAAAATTGGACATTAAAAAATTCATAGCTCACTTCCTGTACATTTTAGCTACATGGTCCCAATAGACTTTTTTTGTGCGTCTCGGGGTGCTACACGTGCCTACCAATTTTCGTTGCTCTAGCTCAAACATGCCGGGCTTGGTTTTTATTTTTCTACGCTAGGGGGCGCTATAGAGTCGCGTTGTTATGACGACTTCATAATATCAAATTTTTCGCCGGGCCTGAGGAGTGTGCAAAGTTTGGTGAGTTTTCGAAAATGTTTAGGTTCCCAAAATCGCGATCGTTTACGGAGAAGAAGAAGAAGAAGAAGAAGAAGAAGAAGAAGAAGAAGAAGAAGAAGAACTAGAGCTGCAAGCAGCTATAAAGGGCCCTCGCAGCCCGGGCCACGTTGGGGTACTTGCACGTTGGGGTACTCGCACATTGGGGTACTGGCATATTAGGAGCAAAATTTCTTTGAACATGCCATGCTAAACCTTCACATGTGAATTTTTTTTTGCCAGGCCACGTTGGGGTATTTGCATGTCGGGGTACTGGCATATTGGGGTACTGTTTCATAGGAAACCGTCTAAATTGTAAATGTTTTAGACATGCTTTGTGTTTGCAAAGTTTCATGGAAGGCCAAAAATGATGCACAATTTAAAATCAAAATGGATTGGCACATGGCTATAGAATACTTTTTGGAGGTATTAGGCTGATAGGTATGCCTCCCAATATTCACACATCTAGCTGAACCATATAATCGGATATACTTCATAAAGCTATCTAGACAACGCTATTGAGCCATTTATTACAAATTGCACAACAAATTATAAAATATTCATGTTCATGAGAGATCTGATCTGTGTGCAGTTTTGTGAGTTTTTCCCCGTGTTTAGACTCTCAAAAAAAAATTCTTTGCAAACAATGCATCCCTAAAGCAAAGGCATGTGACAAAATAAAAAATTTCAATAACTTTTCATCTTAAATATCTTAAGATGAAACATGCCAAAGAATGAAGACGATGTGATAAGTTTTGCAGAAAATATGACCCCTATAAAAGGCCCCAAAAAGTGGCTACAAATACCAAAGTAAATCAAAATGTCAGACTTCCTGTTTGGTTTAACATATGGTTCCAAGAGACCTTTTTTGTACATCGTGGGCTCTTATGTATGCCTCCAAATTATCAAGAAAAGAAGTTGGGTTTAGCACTTGACACCAAGAGACTTTTTTTAAACATCGTGGGCTGCTACATATGTCTACAAATTTTCGTAGAATACTTTTTGGAGGTATTAGGCTGATAGGTATGCCTCCCAATATTCACACATCTAGCTGAATCATATAAAAAACATTTTTCTTTGCAAACAATGCATCGCTACAGCAAAGGCGTGCAACAAAATAAAAAATTTCAATAACTTTTCATCTTAGATATCTTAAGATGAAACGCGCCAAAGAATATATGACGCCTATAAAAGGCCCCAAAAATGGCAACAAATACCAAAGTTAATCAAAATGGCAGACTTCCTGTTTGGTTTAGCATATGGCTTTAGAAACTTTTTTGTAAGTCTTAGGCTGATCTCCCAATATTCACACATCTAGCTGAATCATATAAAAAACATTTTTCTTTTCAAACAATGCATCGCTACAGCAAAGGCGTGCGACAAAATAAAAAAATTCAATAACTTTTCATCTTAAATATCTTAAGATGAAACGTACCAAAGAATATATGACGCCTATAAAAGGCCCCAAAAATGGCATCAAATACCAAAGTTAATCAAAATGGCAGACTTCCTGTTTGGTTTAGCATATGGCTTTAGAAACTTTTTTGTAAGTCTTAGGCTGATAGGTATCCAAATTTTTTCACATCTAGCTGAATCATACATTTCCAAAAGCTTCATAAAAATGTCGAGATGGCGCTATTGAGCCATTTATTGAAAATTGCAGAAAAACTCTCTAAAATGTTCATTTTTTATGGCAAGTTTGATGTGTGTGCAAAGTTTCATGAGTTTTCGCATGTTTAGAAAAAAAAAAAAAAAAAAAAGCAGCATTTTACTTGGCAAACAATGCACCGCTATGGCAACGGCGTGCGACAAAATAAAACACTTTCGATAACTTTGCATCTTAAACATCTTAAGATGAAGCACACCAAGTTTGAAGACAGTCGGATAAATTTTGTAGGAGGAGTTCGTTAAAGTATGACCCCTAAAAAAGGCCACAAAAAAATGGCTACAAATCCCAACGTAAAACAAAATGGCGGACTTCCTGTTTGGTTTAGCACATGGTTCCAAGAGACTTTTTTGTACATCGTGGGCTCTTATGTATGCCTCTAAATTATCATAGCGCTAGGTGAAACGTACAACCGGGAATGCTTCGTTAAAGAGGAGTTTTTTAGCTCAAAATGTGATGCCCAGCCCCTACGGGACTTCCTGTTGGGTTTAGCACATGGCACCAAGAGACTTTTTTTGTACATCGTGGGCTGTTACATTTGTCTCCAAATTTTCGTAGCTCTAGCTGCTTCGTACAACTGGGAATGCTTCATTAAGAAGGAATTTTTTCCTTTGCAAACTGTGCATGCCACGGCAACAGCGTGCGACGAAATAAAAAGCTTTCAATAACTTTTCATCTTCAACATCTTAAGATGAATCACACCAAGTTTGGAGATGATCGGATAAACTCTGTAGGAGGGGTTCGTTAAAATAAGACCCCTATGAAATGGCCCAAAAAATGGCAACACGTTCCAAAGTAAATCAAAATGGCGGACTTCCTGTTCGGTTTAGCATTTGGTTCAAAAAGAGTTTTTTGTACCTTGAGGGCTGTTACATATGTCTTCAAATTTTGGTAACTCGAGGTGAAATGTACAGCCGGGAATGCTTCATTAAGTTAGAATTTTGAAACACAAAATTTGATGCCTCGCCTCTGGCGGACTTCCAGTTAGGTTTAGCATATGGCACCAACAGGCTTTTTTGTAGATCATAGTCTGTTACATATGTGTACCAATTTTCATAGCTCTAGGTTAAACGTACCACCGGCAATGCTTCGTTAAGTAAGAATTTTGAAACTGTAAATTTGATGCCCCGCCACCGTCATATAGTATGTCAAAAACGTTTGATTTTTTTACCATGATGTTGTCCCAGGTGTTGAGATGGTACAGCCCAAGTTTGAAGTCAATCGGGTTAACCGTGTAGGAGAAGCGGGCAAAAGTATGACCCCTGTAAATGTGCAAAAATTGGCAAAAATTGGACATTTAAATACTCATACCTCACTTTCTGTCTACTTTAGGGTACACACTTCAAAGAGGTTTTTGTTCATTGGGATGTCCTACAGGTGCCACACAATTTTCATAGCCGTCGGACAATCGTAGCGGGACAGGGATCCGTTTAACCTATGTAGGTGGCGCTACAGAGCCATTTTTCTGTTATCATGTATGGCGACTTTAAAATATCAAATTTTTCGCCAGGCCCGATCTGCGTGTAAAGTTTGGTGAGTTTCCGTTCATGTTTAGTGCCTCAAAAATGTGGTTGTTTGTGGAAAAGAATAATAAAGAAAAAGAAGAAGAAGAAGAATAACTAGAGCTGCGAGCAGCTATAAAGGGCCCTCGCAACCCGGGCCACATTGGGGTATTTGCACGTCGGGGTACTGGCATGTTGGGGTACTGTCAAATAGGAAACCATCTAAATTGTAAACGTTTTTGCCATGCTTTGTGTTTTTAAAGTTTCATGGAAAGGCCAAAAACGATGCACAATTAACAAAATAAAATCAAAATGGATTGGCACATGGCTATATAGAATACTTTTTGAATATATTCGGCATGCCTGCCAATATTCACACATCTAGCTGAATCATATAATCGGAAAGACTTCATAAAAATGTCTAGAGGGCGCTATTGAGCCATTTATTACAAATTGCACAACAAATCTCTAAATAAAATATTCATGTTCCAGACAGGTCTGGTGTGTGTGCAAAGTTTTGTGAGTTTTCACCCATATTTAGACTCTCAAAAAAGCATTTTTCTTCACAAACAATGCATGCTACAGCAAAGGCGTGTGACAAAATAAAAAAATTCAATAACTTTTCATCTTAAATATCTTAAGATGAAACACGCCAAAGAATGAAGACGATCTGATAAGTTCTGTTGAAAATATGACCCCTATAAAAGGCCCCAAAAAATGGCTACAAATACCAAAGTAAATCAAAATGGCAGACTTCCTTTTTGATTCAGCATATGGCTTTAGAAACCTTTTTGTAAGTCTTAGGCTGATAGGTATCCCAATTTTTACAAATCTAGCTGAATCATAAAACACAAAACATTTGCAAAAGCTTCATAAAAATGTCTAGAGGTGACGGATAACACGGGCTGAGGGCTGAGCGGATGTCACCAAAAGTTCGAATATGGATAATGTCACTAACATGTATAATGTGAACCTGTGCCATGTATTAACAAGTGAATGCAACGATGCAATGATTGTTTGAGATAATCGCTATGTCACACAAAACTGGTATGTCACACAACACTAGTCTGAAATGTCTTTGGTGTAACTGTCAACTTCATTAGCGTTTAAACATGCCCCATAATTGGTAAATATACTTGTGAACCAGCAGCCAGCATAAAACACAACACATACACATACATCCATTTACGGTAACACAGTTGCATACACACAACACACTCATCTGCCATAGCACACATACTTATATGGAGTACGGGAGTAAAGATTTTGGCCTGTCACTATGAGGTGGCAAGAAATGTGGTTTTGACATGCCACCATGAGATTGCAAGAGACGTGGTTTTAACATACCATGTATTTTGTTTGGAGTTTGGTTTGAATTTTTATATTAATCAGTATTGGTGTGGGGCATTATGAGTAAAAAGCTTTGAAGGGATTTTATTCACAAATGGGAAGTACAGTTTATTTTAAAGTCATGAATGTTTTGTCAGCATAGAAAATTGGACCTTGTCAACAAATGTGTTTTGCAAAGCTGTTAAGGTCGCATTTTTAAGAGGAACTGAGAAGAGGAAGTAAGCACCAGACATTTAGAACTCAGCAGTTCAAACTTTGGTACGGACTGACTGGAACACACTCATCTGTGCTTAGTCATGCTATGTTCAGCATCCCGAGGTTATAAATTGGCGGGGACAAAACGAGGCGGGCGTGCAAAAAAGAGCGAGGCTCTCTCTCTGTCGAGAAGGGCATTTTCGTCTCTGCGCCCCATTTACCCCTATATGCTAAATGAGGAAGTAATTCTAACAATCAAAATAAGAGTAATTTGTGGTAGACACATTGTCTTGATTGGCTGTTAGAAGATAATAGTTCCCCTTGTTTTGATCAGTTTTATTAAATTAAACAGCCGGGGTAGTAAATGGTAAACTTCCTCAATTATTTTCTTTCAACTACTAGTTTAGCTCAAAGATAATTAGGCCCAGGTGGTTCATCACAGAATAGCTACCTGTCGTGACTACCCAGCAAAGGTATAATTCTTTTTCAAAGCTTTTGCCCTTCTTTCTGGTTTTTGATTTTTCTTTTCTTTTTATTTTTTTCTTGTTTCTTCAATTGATGATCTGGAGTAAGGAGCAACAAATTGTGAGTACATGTGATTCTGTTCTGTTTGAATTTATGATGTGAATCATTATTTTTTGTCATTAATCAACATATGTTCATTATTGCACAAATTTTGCTTTGCTATTGGTTTGAACACTGATCAAGTAATAAATCAAGAAAGACAAGAAGTAGTTTAGAGTTTTTATGTGTATGGTCACATTAATCATTGACTTCTTGAACCCTACCTTCACTTTTCTGCTTTAACCTGTTTCTCTCGCTATTTGAGTCACACTTAGAGATACCTTGTTAAATAGATAACAGTTTCATCTACATGTTGGCCGCGTTCCAAAATTCCTGTAAGGTTATTTCGGCTTAAATGAACAAATAGAACAAGCCCTTGCGATTCTAACAAGAATAGCCAAACCCTATTTAGGTCATTCTAAGTGCAATCGATCATATGAAAAGGAGCCGCTGTAAAAAGAGTGTGATTAGATTTATATCCTTAAATCATTAAAGGTTACTCGTTAAGGGTGTAGTCTAAAGGAAGTCGGGGCTGACATTCTAAAACTAGGGCGGTGAGAACCTAAACGAATCCTTTTCGACGCCAGCTTGAAGCGCCCCCGTCACCTCCGTAAATCCCGTGTTACTACGGTTGGAGCCAAAGGGGGGTCTTAACCCTTTGTAACGGAGAGTTGGCCAGGTAAGCGGGATCAGACACTTGGCGCCCGAACAGGGACATGTAATTGATTAAAGTTAATTGATTCATGTCCGTAGGAAGAACCTGGACGGGGAGTAGCTGGGGTTGACTTCCCAGGACCTCGCTACCCCAGAAAGGACATAAATTTAGTGTCAGATAAGCTTAATTAGACATATAAACAGTGGCTGTGAGGAATAGAGTTTCCTGGAACAGCACCTGCAGCATAAATATCCAAGAGGGAAATTGTGCTGTAGGCTACAACTGGAATAGGTCTAAAGGTTAGTGGAGATCAGTCTTAAAGTAACAAATAAAAATTTGTTTGGTTGTTTGAAAACCTTAGGGAATATAGATAACACCAGTTTATTTGGGCTGACTGCTCAGGTCCAAAGTACGGCAAGGCGGGCTCAGAAATACGCCAAAAAGGCTGATCAAGGGGAATGTTGAAATAGGTATGAAACCTAATTGAAATATCCCACCACTAGTAGTTACTAATAAAAGTTAGCTAAAGTAATAGCCCTTTTGTTAGTAGAGAAGAAGTGACTCTGTAACCAGAGGCATTGAGTAACCAGAGGCTATAGTAAGTCCCTGACCCTCTATGCGCAAGAGGGAGGCAACTGAAAAAATAGCTTCGACCTACAACTATTGTAAAATCGTAAGGCAGCAGAATGCAAAGGCCAAGCGAATCCAGTGAAAATTTAGTGACCTCGGGTCAAGAAGGGCCTGAGGCACCGCAACAGTCAGTTCATGGACAACCTCATATTCAAACACGGCTTTTTCTTCATGGGCAAGGTATAGGAAATTGGCATCATGAAAGAAGAGAAGCAATTAACTGTCTAAACCCGTCTATCCCCCCAGATAAACTCGGAGGGTTGATAGAAGATACTATTCAGGATAAAGGCATTTTTTATGCTGAACTCACAGGACAGGGATATTTGCTAACTGCTGTAGTTAAGCATCCAGGTGTTGGACAGACAAAAGAAAAAGGTGAAATATGGCTAAGATGGTGGGTGGAAATATTCAGCGAATATAATGTTGTGCAAATGGTCAGCACCCAACCAGAATTTGATCCGGTGGTAAAAATGCTCGCCGCAACAGCCCAGATAGAAGGGAAGTTGATAAAGCCTAGTGAAACGAGAGCTATGCCTCGCTTAAAAGAGTATCAACCACTATTGGATCAAATAACCGAAATAGCAGTATATCGAAAACAGGGAAATATACTGGAAAGTGGAAGTGAAATTGATTCAAGTGATGAGCGCTCACCCGAAGAACTTACAATGGAAGGTACAGACACAGAATATGACAACAAAGAAAGTGAGTGGCAGGCTAGAGAGGAAGTGAGACATAAAGCACTAACTCAAAAAATGAGTCCTCTTCGGCTGCAGCCTCCGCTAATTCCTTTGCCGGATGAAACCACCAAAAAAGTGAATGTGGGAAATGGTATAATGCTATGTCAATTCCATGGAAATGTGTGGGAGATTGGTGGAAGCGCTCTTATTGTTCTCACTGATGTAAAACTCAGGCCGTACAATAGTAAATTCAGGGCGAGTTTAAAATCATCAGCTGGAATAGAATATGAAAGAGAGAGAAGAGACATACGGAGCCAAGCTCCAATTGAGGAAGTATCTGATGCAAGGGAATACAGAATAACAAGTGGAGGAAGTTCTAACTTTTACATGATAGTTCATTGCCCAAGGCAAAAATGGACTCCGGAATTAGATCAAAGAGTATATATAAAAAATGTGATGAAACTTTTGGAGAGAGCTATAAATGGAGCTATTGATCAGGAAGCTACACGTGTCGTGATTGATGTGAACGGAATAAGATCAGGAAGAATGTTGTGGACAATAGCCGAGTCGGTGGCCCTAGGGGCCTTTAGGCTGCAGATCGCGACCCCTGTCACCCAGCTTCCAGATACAGAGTTTGTGGTGGCCATATCACAAGAACAGCATAACAGGAGGGAGGCCGAGGCCATGGAGAGATGGACTGCACGAGCCTTGCAGGAGGCCAGGCTGCAACTGAAGGAGAAATCACAGAGTCAGAAGCCGCGCCTGATGAAATCTCCTGAAGGAGCCGGGTCACCGGCGACGGAACATGGTATGAGCACGCATAATGTAACCTTTGGCCCCCACCCTTCCTCTGTCACAGGTTCACTAGTGAGTGTGGCCAAGGAGATGGTGTCAGATGATGAACAACCCGGCCCCAGCGGCCTTCCCACCACGCCTTGGAGGCCCTCGCTACCTGGGGATGGTAGGGAAAAACTAACGGAGATAAAAAAATCACCAGGTAGAAATAGCATGCAGGATGCTGTGACAGCCCCGGGCTTAGCGGCCTCCTCGCCGCAGGGAGTGGATGACTCATATAGGGAGTTGCCTCCTCCGACCCCTGTTACCAAAGAGGTCATGGGTAGGAAAGCGTTGAAGAAAACAAACAGAGACGCTGAGGTGATGGCTCCGCCGATTTCATCTTCATCCGGCGAAGAAGAAGAGAGTGAGGATGAAGGGGACACCGGCCCGAGGGCGCCACCTGAGGATGAGAGAGATGACCTCGGGTCCTTGGAGTCATTTGCCCCCCCCGACCAGCCCTAACCATGCTCAGCAGCCAAAAGTAATAAAAGGAGCAATCCGCAAGGGGACCAAAAAACAGCAGCCAGTCCTAAGTGTTCTGAAGGCCTCCGAAAGGATAGCCCTGGACACCCGGGTTGGTTACCTGCAGACTAAGGATGACAGGCGTGTGTATGTGCCGTCAGTAGGTCAAACAGAGTATCCTTATCCTGCTGCTTGGTTAGACAAACTCAGCGAAGAAGCATCTCTAACTGTGAAAACGAGTTATGGAGAGATAATTAATGTGTTGATGACCCCTGCATATCGTACATTAATAAATTGTACAATGTTGACTAAAAATTTCAGAGAAGGTTTTATGACCGTGTTGTATGATGTTTTGTTGAAGCTGGTAAAACAGGCGGCTTACTGCAAAGCCCAGACAGAGTTGAGAGAACAGGATGATGTCATAAATCAAGACGGGGCCGGAGTGGGGCCTGCTGGCGCTCAAGCAGGATCTGCAACTTCCTCATTGCCTGTCTCAGTCACTGTTCCTCAGCAACAGCAAAACACGGCACAGCCTGTGTTAGTAACACAGGCCCCAAATGATTTGGCGACGTTGGATGATCAGGAAAAAAACATGCGAGCATTTAAGGCCTTGAAGGCCATGGTTCGAGTTAAAGACCCAAAAGAAACAGTGAAAGAGTATTTATATGCAACTTGGCCCATGATCAAAGATGCCCCAGGAGGGGAAATAGCCAAAAAAATGTGGTTGCAATTAGTGATTTCCGAGTAATGTCCCACGAAACCGCACAAGGGGTTTATGAACGATGGGTTGATGAAGACGAAGAAGACGAAGAGACATATGTAACCCGGGCCAAGGAACAACTCAAAAGGGGAGTCACCTTGATGAATGTGTGGTACAAATTGAAGCAGATTATAACACCAAACAGGTACGTTAAAGTCCTGAGGATGCTTGTAGCTGATAAACCAAACCAAGCTATGTTTGTGAAGATGGGACCGGAAAGTTCGGTCTTGAGGATTGAAGAATCTATCAGACAATGGGACAGGTTGACAAAGCATTATAATGAGAGAAGGAAAGAGGTTGACAACCGGCGTGAGGGCGATCAGCTGCGTCAATCTACCCCGAAGGCACCCCAGCCTGTCCAGCAAAGAGAAATTTATAGCCAGCAGCCTCGAAGAGCTGCGTATGCTGGCCCGCAGCACACTGGGGCTTCATCCTCAAACAGAACGGGAGAGAGGTTTGTCGCAGTCGCGGCAAAGTTGCCGGAAGCACACAAGCAGGAGAAGTAACAGCAGTGCCAGAAGGGCTTTTGGAAGTAATAAAAAGACACATAAGTCATGTGCAGGTTATAACCGATAGCTTTTATTATGCACAAGCCCTCAAAAAAAGATCTAGCCATCTGGGAAGAAAATGGTTATGAGGGAGTGAAAGGGAAAATGGTAGCTCACAGGGAGTTATGGAAGAAAATAGCTGAAATGAGACTTTTATTAAAAATTGATGTTGTCCATCAAAAGGCACACCTTAGGGAAGGAAGCCACTGGCAAGGAAATGATGAAGTGGACCGATATGTTTAAGAAAGAAGGTTAATAGTTGTAGGAGCAGAAAACTGGAGCAGAACACCACAGGGAAAGGTGGTTCCAGACGAGTCCGTGCGGGAGGTGGCTTCGGCTGTACACCAAGCTATAGGCCATTCTGGCCCCATCCCCACAAGGAAAGAGCTGGGAAAGCTGGAACTTTGGATTCCTGACAGAAACACGGTCCGACTGAGAAAAAAAAAAAGGAATTCAAGGCGTGGAGCAGCTTAAAGCTACATCCAGCTCAAGCCAGGAAATAACCAGGGAATCAGAATGGCAGCGAACATCGCCGACATCCCGCCCTTTATCAAACTAGCTTCAGTCAAGGGTGCGGTAATTATACGCCGCTTGCCAAGAGGTATGATGGCCGGATTGGCAGATTGCATTTTGGAAAATGCAAAGTGTGGATTTTTAACCACAGCAGTGGAGGAATGCTGGGGAAATCCTCTTTTAGAGGTAAGAGAAGCACAGCCACACTGAATCAGCGATAAAATGAGTGTGCCTTAGCTCAGACGAAGATAAAACCCTGTTATTGGATGTTATGAATTCTTGCGAGTTAAATTATCATGTACGTGGTCTGTTGAATTGAGTGGATTGAGTAGAGTCAGATGAAACGCCATATCATGTAAAATGAGATAACAAATTAATGGGCTAGACTCAATTCTTAGTTAGAGACCAAAAGGTGTCTATAAGGGTTGATAATTATTCTTTGGCCTCTGGGTGTAGTTCCTCAAGGTAACCACTAGATGCCGCCAAACCTGTACAACTAAGCCGCCCACTCAGCATTGCCCGGACACACATTCCTTATAAGGCCAGATATAAATTAATGTAAATAAATGATATCCTGAATTAAGTAATAAAATACACAACACAATCTATACTCGACAATTGTTAACCTGATTTTTGGATCAATGTTTGTAGCACATTGAAACCCAACTATGAAGTTTTGTTTTTCTTTTTCTTTTTTTATAATCGATACTGTCTTTTATCGCTGATAATATTGCTGTAACTGCATTGAAAAGATCAACTGTATGTACTGTTCTCTCAACATGGCATACAAGATGTGTAACAGAATTAAGAATCAACCTGTTAGGGCCCTGAGAGAATTTGGGATTTAACATGTCATGTATATATATGTTATTCATGCTTGCTTAATTAATATATATATGATTTTATTGATTCTAACGTTTATTATTGTCGAATAGAGCTGAAGACCTTTGACATATGATTATGACTCAGCTGTAAAGAATCTATGACTCATCTTCATGGCTCGTCTGTGGAAAATTACTGAGAATGAGTCCCAACAAGTGCGCTTTGATATTTTTGGAGGCGGAAGGACATTCACCGGAAAAAGTCAGTGACGAGACCCAAGGTGATAAAAAGTCGTCACCAGCTGGGATCGACGCCTTTTTACCCTGCGATCTGGTCTGGATGGGGAGTATTGCTGAAGATGGATTTATGCCTGTTCGAGGACTTACGATTTTTTTCCCGAAGGACTTGGACTAGCCGTGAATGGAATTATCTTCAATGATTGGTAATGTACAACTTTTTTAGCAATAATGATGTGTAATAGGAAGATATGAATGACTAATCGCGTGTTAGGGTAGGGGCCATTTAATACACTCCCATATCTTCAAATTATTTTTAGCCAAAAACATCTTATTGTCAATCAGGTCTTAAGCTTTTCCGAGAAATGATCAATCTTAGAAAGCTTATTGTAAAAGGTTATATTATTCTTAATCTCCTGTCTTTATTTTATTTTATTTTATTTTATTTTATTTTTATTGATTTAAGGTTTTATCATTAAAGGTGATTGTTATGATTAATATTGGTTGTCTTATTATTGTCAATAAAATTGTTTAAAAGACAATGTTGTGATTTTTTTTACTCATATCGGTTGTCTTATTATTGTCAATAAAATTGTTTAAAAGACAATGTTCGTATTAATCATTTTATTGTCTGGTCTCTATTTTATTCAACTTTATTTTTATTTTTATATTTGGACGTTTTATAAGTCCTTATTCTTTGTTTTGATTTTATTTTTATATTTGGACGTTTTATAAGTCCTTATTCTTTGTTTTGATTTTATTTTTGTTTTGGACGTTTGATAAGTCCTTATTATTTGTTTTGATTTTATTTTTATATTTGGACGTTTTATAAGTCCTTATTCTTTGTTTTGATTTTATTTTTGTTTTGGACGTTTGATAAGTCCTTATTATTTGTTTTGATTTTATTTTTGTTTTGGACGTTTTATAAGTCCTTATTATTTGTTTTTGATTTTATTTTTATATTTGGACGTTTGATAAGTCCTTATTATTTGTTTTGATTTTATTTTTGTTTTGGACGTTTTATGAGTCCTTATTATTTGTTTTTGATTTTCTTTTTGTTTTGGACGTTTTATAAGTCCTTATTATTTGTTTTGATTTTATTTTTGTTTGGACGTTTTATGAGTCCTTATTATTTGTCTTTGATTTTATTGTATTTTTTTTTTGTGGACATTCTATAAGTCCGCATCATTATTATTTTTTCTTCCTCCAAGAAGGACAACAGAATTGGACTTTTGGAAGAAGGTAAATGTATTTGAATAACCTCTAACCAATGCTTCCATCTTTATTAATAAGTCAAATACTCCTGCTTGATAGGTAACAAATCCGTATGATCCTAACAAGGATTATTAAATTACTAGGTCAATAACAAATGCAAACAACTTAGAAAAGTGGAGCTGCCAATTTAAGTGAGGTGTTCAGATTATCCGTCCTGGGCTCTGTGTGTGTGGTTACTCACTCAGGATTGATAGGTGGATGAAAACGGATTGGCCTCATGATAAGAAGACAGTGAACAAACCTAGGTGAATCCACTTTGATATATCGGCTTATCTAATTCCCGTCTCCTCACGCTGACGCCTTAGAGCTGGTGAGGAAAAAGGGGAATTTCTAACCCTTTAATTGGAGAGTCGATCAGGACATATTTCCCGATTTAAGTCCTGCGGGTAAGCGGAAGTTGACATGTGGCGCCCATATCGTGGGGCTTCGATTGACTCATTTTTGTCAAAATCGGGATCGATCGAGGCCCAAAACAGGAACCCGAGTGAGCGAGGCTTGCGGCTCTGAGCGGAGAGCACAGAGCTTAGAGCTGATAGCGAACTCGCTGATAAATTGTCATGTCATACGACCCTGAGTTAACACAAAATAGTCTCTTTGATGAATAGTGTTTCATGGAAAAGAACTTCTTTAATTGTGGAAGTCTAGTGTTATTTTTGAGTTGAAGTTGATTGTATTATTTTGTGTTAAAGGAACGGTGACTGGCTCCCCCAGGAGACTTGCACTCTAAGAGAGGTTGAGTGTGATGAAAGCCATTCAAAGTGAATGGGTTTTAACAGCAACCTGCTGTTTTGGTCAGCTGTGAAGGTACTGATAGTGTGCTTAGTGTATTTGGCAGAGCGCGCTGCGTCGCGCTTTCCTGAGGGGAGGGCTGAGTTAAGGGGTGGTTCAGGCCTGTCCACAAAGAGAAGGAGGGCTTGAACAGAGTTAATGTTGAGAGGCTGCTCGGAGAGAGGCAGTTTCTTCAAACCTTGTGATGTTAAACTATGCTTTACGCTATATAGGCTTACCATCTTGGGCACGGTGGCCCATTTTATTTGTTTGTCATCTCAAGTATCCATTTTTAGCAAAACTACCATATTCTTTGCTTGGTTATTGTGGGGTGTCGGGAGCAATTTATAGTCCCTTTTCTTGGATAGCGGATGCATTGACAGAGGTTGGCGCTATAAATCTATCCCTGATCCCCCACCCTCTGCCTTTTCTCCTTGTGTTTTTGAGAAAACTGTAAGTTTTCGGTATCCCGACAGGAGTGTCCATTGGCACAAGAAGAAAGTCGTCGAGAACCAAGGAGAAAAGGTAGGGGTTTCCACTAGACTAATGTTCTAGTGGAAGCAGCCTTTTTCGGTTCCCCGACAGGAGTGTCCATTGGCACAAGAAGAAAGTCGTCGAGAACCAAGGAGAAAGGGTAGGTGTTTCCACTAGGCTAATGATCTAGTGGAGGCAGCCTTTTTCGGTTCCCGATAGGAGTGTCCATTGGCACTAGAAGGAAGTCGTTGAGAGCCGAGGAGAGAAGGTAGGTGTTTCCACTAGGCTAATGTTCTAGTGGAGGCAGCCTTTTTCGGTTGCAGAACAGGAGTGTCCATGGACACAAGAAGACATCCAGATCCCGGAGGAGAGAAGCGGGAAGGATTACAACCGATCTAAAGGAAATAACACACCCCACCGTTCGAGAGAGGACATCCGCCTGCGAGTAAAGGTAGGAAACCCGAAGGCGGTAGTCCCGGTAGAAGTAGAGGCAACGTACACGGGTACGGAGCTGAGTAGCCAGGAGCTAAAGTACGTCCCTGAACCCAAAGGCCACGGGAAGGCTTCGGAAATTGATAGCTCCACTCCTACAATAAGAAAGAAAACAGGCTATAAATATTGTAGGAGCAGAGAAATGGGACAATACTCCCAAAAGAGGAAAAGTGGTCCCAGATGAGTTTGTGTGGGAGGTTATTAAGGCCTACGTGAAGTGCTAGCCATGTAGGGGCCTTGCCCACAAAGAGGGAGCTGGAGAAACTGGAACTTTGGGTCCCAGAAAAGAAAATCCGTTCAGTTATATGAAATTGCGAGTTGTGTATAAGGCAGGATGCTTGGGACAACGAGTGGACGGGTTGATGATTAAAAGCAATGTTCCATGGGCATTAGTTTGCATGGACGTAGCAGGCCCCATGGGGGGTGAACGACACTAAGGGTGAAAAGTATTTTATTGCGCTTGTAAATGTGATGTCAGGACATTTGGGATTAAAAGCGAAGTATGACCAAATTGACATCAGTGATGAAGTTCTAGATAGAAATATAGTGCAATTAAAAAAGGAGGAAAAAAAAAAAAGGGGACTCCAAGGGGTAAAGCAGCTGAAACCAATGCCAGTTAATCCAGCCTGAAGTTAAGGAGTAAGACAAATAATTAAAAAATGGAAGCAGCCACTCCGGCCTTTGTCAAGCTGTTATGGTGAAAGGAGCTATCATCGTGCGGAGATAAGGGTTGGAGGGGTATTTAATTTTTGAATAAATGTAGTAAGAGGATATATTGTTAATGGAGTAGAAGGTTTTAGTTGGCAAGCAGCTATCTTGACCTGTGTAAATTGTAGTGGGATATGGAACAGATATCCGACGAAGGCTGGTTTGATGAGCTTACGCCGGATTTGAGCGAGGTAGGCACGGCTAAAATATGTGAAACATAGATATGTGGATATGGTAGAATAAAGGGTCTACCTAGGATAAAAGTGCATGCTCAGTGGGATTTAGACCTGTAAGAGACTATGGAGGCACAGTATTGTGAATGTTTGTGGGACGGAGAGAGCATATTGTATTGACAACATTGTAGGATGAGGATAGGGAAAGGTTAATTGAATAATAGCTGGGGTAGCTGAAGGGTGGCAGCTAATCAGAGCAGAAACCTCGATAAAGTCATTAAGTTTTGATTTGTTGATCTATTGGCCGATGGAGATAAATGAGAGGATGTGTAGCTTGAGATAAAGCATAAAATATATTAGTATAAAGTTAATGATGTTAATTTGATAAAATTATTTGTTTTGGGAAAAAAAAAGAGTAAATGTTAGGTTTTTGTTGGTGTTTTAATTAGGAGTCTGTTTTGTAGTGACAGAGATTTTTTTTTTTTAGATAAATGGAAAATTTATTGTTAGTTGGCTTGTGTTATTGTAATTTTTAAAAAAAGGAAAAATTGTGTTGTTAAATTTATTTTTAGAGAATGGTTAATGGTTATAATTTAACATAATATTTAAAATCAGAATTGAATTGTCTGGTTTGTTTGATTAGTTGTCTTTTGTTGGAAAATAATGTTGCATCTCCACCAGTTCTGACCCGAGATTTCAGGCACGGCTCTATAACAACTGACCGCCAGGAGGAGGAGGAATAACTGGAGATGGGAAAAGTATTGGGAACTCCAGCCGTGAGGTCAAAGGCGGAATCGAAGGAAGGGCCAGCCAAGGGAGAGAGCGCCTCCCCTGACAGGGAGGGGCCAGAAGAGAGAAAATTCAAGTTTGACTTGAGCAAAGACAGTGAGGATGATGAGGTAAGAGAACACCTGAACCTCAACATATCTTTATCACACCTTTGGAACAGACGCCAGGGTCCACGGCCTTCCACATCTTCAGAGAAACAACAACAAGAAGGAGATGGAAGACGAGATTGCTGAGCTGAAGAACCGGATAACCAGGTTAGAAACAAGTAAAGAACTAGAAGAGAATATCTTACAAGGATTAGTACCGATTTTATGTAATCTCTTTCGAGATCTTGGTCAATTTAGGCCATATTGGGTGTCTTTAATTCAACACTTCCATGAAGAAGCCTCCTTGAGAGGAGAGGTGGAAGAAAGGATTAGAAAATTGGAAAAAGGAATTGCGGAAGCAGAAGCTAAGATACAGAGGTCCAACCAAACCCCCGTGAATTTTGAACAGGAGAAGCCACCAGGACCCTCGACGGCCCTGTTGTTTGATTATCAAGAGTTTTTACGAAATCAGATGCAAGGAAGATTGGCTGAATTGAGGGCCAAACATGATGAAGATAAGTAGTCAAAAAGAAAAAAAAAATGAAAAGAAGCTAGGAAAATTGATTATCAATAAATTAAAAAACTCGCCTATATTAAAAGAAAATACATTTTTGTAAAAAGATAAGATAATTGTGTAATGAAAGCCAACCCCCAGGAGAGGGAGGAGGAGCTAAGGAGATATTAAAACTCAACAGTTTTTCAGAGGACAAGATCAAAGGAGAAAGCATGAAGCGGAGCTACAGGATGGAGGGAGAACGAGGATGGAATCCGCCTGGATACAGCAACCCGATGTATGACCTACCTCGACCTACGACTCTGAATTTGCCTCACCCTCTGACCTTAGAGGTAGGAGAAGGGCCGCATGTCTACTACAATGGAGGAACAATTACACACCAACCGAAGCGCAGAAGGACAGAGAATTATTATGAGACTCCAGTGAATGAAGATCCATCGGATACAGTTTATGAACAACCTGAAGTTCAACCTGAAGCTGACAGAGTGTACATGAACATTCGTGTCGACCGCCAGAGACCAAATTGGAGGTATGGAACAGTTTTGGTGACTATCCAACTTTGTGTCGTGATAATATTTTTGATATATTATTTGATGAGTCAAAAATCTAGCATCGCTGGCACAGCCCCGATTAATCCCCTCGACCTGGTAGAAATACGACATGGCACCACTAAAGTAATCAACCAGACGTGCTGGAAAGGGGAAATGAAGCATGTTTATGAAGAATGGAGAAGGGAGAAGGAAGCCTGCGGTGCTGTCGAGGAAAAACCCTGTGAGGTGGGATGGAGAAGGGAGAAGATAGCAGTAATAAATTCCTATCTTCGCACCTTCAACATCACAGATTATAATGAAACCCTAGAGGTTTTGAGAAGAAGTACTACATATCCTGCAAAATCAAAAAGCAAGTGTGTACATCTAGTGATTCTACGAGTTGATAACACAACAAGCGACTTTACAGTCAATATTACTTTGTTATGTCTGGAGAAGCAAGAACAAAGAAGGATCAGAAAGAACTGGGTCCAGATCGGGAAGGAGGAACCTGCTTGGTACCTCAGCGAATATTGTGCAGGATTGCCGGATGCAACAGGTGGATATTGGGTGAAGACAGACTATGGTGCCCCTGACTTCATCTACCCCGCGGCCCCACGGAATTACACTTGTTTTTTTTTTTTTTTTTTTTTTTTTTTTTTTTTTTTTTTTTTTTTTTTTTTTTTGAAGAGCTCAGAATTGTTCATTCGGTAGTCTTACCGATTCAACGTCTTGTCATCATTGCTCTTTTCTTTTTTTTTTTTTTTTTTTTTTTTTTTTTTTGTGTGTGTGTGTGTGTGTGTGTGTATGTGTGCGTGCGTTTGCGTGCGTGCGTTTGCGTGCGTGCGTGCGTTTGCGTGTGTGCGTTTGCGTGCGTTTGCGTGCGTGCGTGTGCGTGCGTGCAAATACTTATAAATTTATACTCATTCATTCACCTAAAACCTTATAAATATCCCATTACCCTTCGCCTTAACCAGGTACTTCAGAATCTTGCCAGAGTCGTGAGATTTAAATGGTCAGGAGACCAGAGAAAAGGTCAGAAAAAAAAAGAAATAAAGAGAAAAGAAAGGTAAATCAAAGTGACATCCAGCACCGACCAAACACTTCCTGCCTTCCCCATGATTACAAAATCAAAGTCTTACGCCAACCCCGGAAGCCTCTAAATTCCAGCAAATTTAGCGAGATCTCAAGAGCCCAGAGGAAAAACTAAAGAGAGGAAGGAGGGAAGGATCGATAAGGCAGAGTGAGATCAATAGAAGCCAGTACATCCAATCCATCAAAGTGAAGTCCAGCACCAACAAGACCCCTCCTGCGTGGTTACAAAACCGGAGTCTTATGCCAACCCCAGAAACCTCATACTTCTAATAAATTAAGATCTCAAGTGACCAGAGGAAAAACTAAAGAGAGGAAGGAGGGAAGGATAGATAAAGCAAAGTGAGAACCACAGACACCAGCACCAACTGATTCAAGGGGCTGTGGGAGGGAGAGGGTACTTCTGTTGAGTTTCAGTAGATGCTGGTGCGACGGATCTGGCATGCATAAGGACCACCACCAAAGAAAGAAGCCGTCAACCGCGGTCCAGCAAAGCGAGCACCCCCCCCCCCCCCCCCGGAATCCCCAGGCCGCGGCAGCACCAAGGCCACCCCCAAGCCACCCGAGCGGACACCGGTCGGCGAGCCGACCCAGACACCCGGAACACCCCCGCCCCAGCCCCGGCCCACACCCCCGAGCCCAAGGCCGCAGAACGAGGCCCAGCGGGCCCCCACAGCGCCCCACCGGTCCCCAGCCCCCATCCCCCCATGACCCCCCCGCACCCCACCCAAACCCGCCATCCACCACGACCCAGGCCCCACCACCCCCGACCCCCAAACCCCCGAACACACCCCGACCCCCAGCACCCAACCCCCCACCCACCCATACCTCCACCCCCCCCCCAAACAAGCCGCCCCCCCCCCGACGGCCGCCACCCCCCCCCCCGCGAACCCGGCCCCCCGCGAGAACCCCCCACCCCCCCCCGGAAACCGGCACCGGGCAGCAGCGCAGAGAGGGCAGATGTGCCCACCCCACCTCCAGCCGCGCGAGATTTGCACAGCGGCGGGAGGGGGGAAGCAGAGGAGGAAGCACCAGGGGAGAAGGCGGAACACCAGAACACCGAGCCCGGTGGGGAGAGGCCCCGGTCGTCACGCCAGAGTACAAGTGACACCTAACCCTGTTACTGAGTCCGCCAGCTCGCCGACTGGCGAGCTCTACCCTTACACCGTGAATGTGGCCCCACCCAGTGTATATACAAGTGTGTGCGTGTGGTGCATTAAAATTGGGAGCAGGTGAGTCGGAGCAGAGGGAAAAAATTTCCCCTATTCCGACCCACCCGTATCCCCCCCCAAAAAATGAATGAATATATGTGTGGTGCATTAAAAAAGGGAATGGAGGGACAAAGTGGTGGGGCAGGGACACAAATGGGGGGGACCACAGCGCTGCCAGGCACTGCAGTCCATCCCCTCTGATGGCTCCCCGCCCCAACTCACCCCTCCCCTTGGACGTGAGGTGCATTAAAATTGGAGGGGAGTTGAAGGGTGAAGACGGTGTTTCCACCCTTCCCCACCCCACCAAGAAATGTGTTGTGTGCCCTATGTGTATATTTACAAAGTGTATAGTGCAAGCTAGTGAAGTGAGTAAGAGGAGCGACCAGCGGGGCCTCACCCAACCCGGCGGGTGTAGGTGGCACGCCCGCCCCCCAGCACCCCCACCCCCTGCCGCCCCCCACCTCATCCACCCGGCACCACAATGGGCGGACAGCCAGCGCAGCAGGGCTACCGGACAGCCCACCGGCCACCGGAGCCCGCCCGGGGCGCCAGGAGTTATACCGGAGTGGGGCAGGCCCCAAACCCTCGCCCGGCCCCCGGAGCCCGACGCCCGGGCCGGGGAGGGAGCCCCAGGCCCAGGGAGAGGGAGGGGGAGGGGCCGCAGGGCAGACAGGGAAGGGGGGGGGGGGGGCGGGGGAAGCGGGGAGAAGACGACAAGAAGGCGAAAGGGCGGCTGCAGGGCAGGAGGCGGGGGGGGAGAGGAGGAGGGAGGGCGACAAGGGAAAAGGGACCGGGAGGCAGAGGAGGATGGGCGGGAGGAGGCGAGGAGGGAGAGGCGACGGGGGGGAGGAAGGGGGAGGGGAGAGGGAACCACGGGGCACACCGGAGGCCCACCCACCCCGAACCGCGCCGCCGGGCACGGAGCAGCGGACCGCGCCGGGACGGCACCGCCCCGGGCACCAGGGGAAGCACCCCAACACCGCACCCCACAGGGGGCCCAGGGAGCGGCCAAGACGCAACCGCCACCGAGCAGACAACGGGGGGGGGGGGCAGAACCACCCCCGCCCGACCACAGGGGACGGCGTCAAGAAAATTGACTAACAGGTGGATATTGGGTGAAGACAGACTATGGTGCCCCTGACTTCATCTACCCCGCGGCCCCACGGAATTACACTTGTATCGAATTTCGCCCGGCATGGGAACCATGTTGGAACTGTATAACTTTTCGGTGCGAGGAGCCAGGGACCGACGAGACCACTGATTACCTGCCAGGTACTCCTACTCCATCATCAGGTAGGACACCTGAATTTTTTTTTTTTTATTAAGCTATTTGGGCTGGTAAAACTTGAAAAGCTTGTGTTAATATTATAGAAAAATTAGTAATAATGTGACTATCAGGATGTAAGTTAATGTTAGAGAAGGCCCAGTCGTAGAATAGTATTCATGGTGTTTGGAATATGATGAAATATTGTTTTGAGACCTATCATATGTTTTGTTATGCAGATGAGGGTAAGAGAATTATAATTTTTGAGATAAAGCTAAGGGGTGACGTAAGTTGAATCCTGAGTCCCTGATGAAAGATATTAGATCAAAAGGAAATAGTAGTGAAACATGAAGTATGGCTAAATGATTTTTTTTATGGATATGGGAACAAGGAATAGAGATATTGAAATAATTTTTAATAAATCTATGGGAATAAATGTGTTAAAAGTGGTCTGGGCACAGATATAGGCTCAACATATTTTTATATCGATGAATTATATAATACCCCAAAGGGTGATTTTGATAAAATTGACCAATGGTAGGATTGAGAATGATCCCTGATTTTGTTATGCAGATCTTAGAGGGTCACGCATTTAGGAAGACCCTTTGTAAGGGGGATATAGTTATAGGGTTTGATTGGTTGGGATTTGATAAGAGTTATGACCCTGGCACTAGTGATGTGTTTTTTTTTTGGATGAATCCCTGAAGATGGATTATGAGTGGGTTAAATGGCGTGTCAATAAGTGTATTGTACATGGTGACGTTTGAAGCCCCATGAAGCAGGTGTATCACGTGATTGACCCAGGGAAGGATTAGCTAGGTTTGCTATGGATTCCCCACTAATTTTTTTTGGGTCCCTTATTGTGATATATATTTTTTTGTTTTTGCATTTGATTCGAGTTTTTGTGATGGAACTAGCAAGAAAGAGATTTTTTTGGTTAAGGGCACTTTGAGTAGATCTCACCGTAGAAGGTAATGCACTGTAATTGTGGTATTATTTTAACAGATTTTAATGATAAAATGAGATAAAAGGAGACAACATATAAAATTTATATTTTTGTCTGTAGTTGAAAATCCCCTTTAATCTTGGGATCACAGAAATATATGTGTCCTAATTTTATATAAACTTGTTATCTTATATCGATATATCCCTGTTTTATCAATAACATATAGAAGAGTTTTTAAGCAGATAAAAAAATTTTTTATAAAATGAATAAGCCTCCTGAATCCAAAAATTTTGGAAAATCTATTGTTTTTAAATAGAAAGGAATAAGGATTTTATGTTATCCCATTTTATATTTTTGTTTGTTGTCTAAATATATACATAGACAAAATAATATAGAATAATTTATGGTAAAACATTTTTTAAAATATATTTTTGTTTTTGAAGCATGATATATATCCCACCATTTTATTGCATGCACCAAGGATGTTATATGGGGTTGGTCTGAGAAGCAGGACCCTGGATGGAGACTCGCCAAGCCCGTTTGAAGAAGGGATGAAGAAGGTTCAGTTCAGAAGAGGAGCAGAATTCGTCCGGCTGGCCAACTGAGCTTCACGGGGTCAACCTGCTGGCTGGGAAGAGGCCCTTTTTGGTTGAGGCCTCAGGGTGCCTGGAAAGGCACCATCCGTTTGAGCCTGTGCAGGGACCAAAAGCAGCGTGTTTCGCCGCGCCTGTCGCAACACGTGATGGCTTCTGTTCGTTGCCGTGTGCTGGAGGTTAAACTAGCTGGGCTAGCTCTTTGTCTGGCAGCAGGAACAAAAGGGCCAGGGGCCCAAGAGTGCAGAGCCAAAAGAGCAGCGGAAAGAGCGGGAGCCAAAAGAGGAGCCAAAGAGCCGAGCCAAAGAGAGAGATGCAGCAGGGAGCGTGCTTTTAAATTGGGAGGGTGGCGGCCTCAACACCAGGGGGTCTCGACTGACCAAAGTGGAAAGTTACCAGCTTGGAGAGGATTTTGGTAGACTAATCAGATTGAATCTGGATCCCATGTTTGTTGAGATTCTAAGGTCAGAATTCAATCAATGCAACACGTACAATTGAATACCTCAAATGAAATGTTACCTAGCTTACACTGTTAAAACGTGCATACACATGAAAGTTTAGTGGAGAATCTGCCACTGCAATGGAACATTTTCATGACATTTCATGGAGTCAACATTTCACAAATGGCAAACAACATTTCATAATTCATTGTTCTGTTGCAAAATAAGAAAGTCAAGTTTCTAAGAAGGCTTTTACTGTTCTGACTTGTGTGTGTGTGCGCGTGTGCGCGTGTCAGTCAGAACATGTGTGGCTGTTGTGGGGGATGTTCTTGTCCTCCCCACCCCCCACGGTGGCATGTCTAGGAAACAGGAGTGGAGGTCCTTTGGAACTGAGGTTGCAAAAAGTTACAACCGGCCGATAATCGTTACACGATCGAGCAAATCTCAGGACCAGCATATGCGCGAAACTGACAAAGGGGGGTCACCAGCTGACTCCGAGTCAGCGACCCAACCGACACCCTCGACTGACGCACCAAACTCCGTTGACTGACCCAGCTGACTACGATGTTTAAAAGTATCAGACGTGCAAAAGGGGGGTCAACACCCCTCTGCACCTACCAAATCCCTAAGTGACACCCACCGAGCGACGCTAATTCGGTTGTCTTTGTTGGTTACTAGAGGATGGTGTGATATGATGACGACCCTGATATTGTGCATGACCGCCGTGGTGAGTCGGCCAGAAACGGTTGAACCCGGACTTGCAGCGAAAATTGCCTTGATTGAATAACCTGGATTGCTTGCGAATGATTGCGAGAAGTTAGCATACTGTGTTTTTCTACTTATTTACAGACGCTTGGTGCAACACTTAAGGATACGGTCCTAGCTGTAACACCGATAACATTATGCAGAACTAGACTAGACAACTATGAAATGATTTGCAACTCGAATTCAGAAGATTATGTACACTCAAGGTGTTATAATACTTATGAATGGTATGCTGCGTGAAATCAGTTCTTTCGCTAGCTATAAAAAGCTCCCCCGTACTTAAGGCCTTCAAAAGCAGGTCAGAGTATTCTTTTTAAAGCTTTAGTGAGTCTAGCTAACCTAACAAAGCCCCTTTGCCTTCCTTCCCTTAGTCTAGAGTGACTGCCGAGGATACTCTGATTTTTTTTTCTTTTCTTTCTTTTCTTTTTCTCCCCTCTTCCCCATTTTTCCTTTTACTCCAGTTATTCTTGGATAGTGCACGACTTTTTGGGGTGTTTAATTACTCTATAGGAAGATGCGATAGCTAATAACCTAGCAACGACAGTGCCGCGCTAACCCACCTAAGATTTCTTTTTTTTTTTTGACGAGCACTCCCAGGGGTGGAGACTTGCACCGACACGCAGGTGCCTGAGACAACCTCCCCATCTTTACAAGAGAGTTAGTATAGTCACGGGTTTTTGAGTTTTAGAAGGTGAAAGTCCCCTTCTTCGTTTTCTCTCTTTTCTTCAATTTGCTGTTCGTTTCCCTAGTTACTCATAGTATGATACCAGCCTTATAGCCTTAGGAAAAGTTTTCTTCCTTTCCTTTTGTTTGGAATTTCGCGTCTTTCGTCTTTCCCAGGCCCGCGCCTGTTTTGGGACCCGAGTCCCTCAGTTCGCTAACACAGTACCAAGTCAGACACACACTGTTAACTGAATACACATAGAGACACCTTGAAAACACAGACATACCCTGCATACACATAACCCTGCTGAGGTTAGGGAAAAGTTGCACCAGTGGTATGTCTTGAGTGTTGCAGCAGAGCGTGACTGGGACTCCGGCCGTCTGATCGTGGCCTGGACCCTGGCCATGCATCATCTGGACCCGTCAACCTGGACATCCTGAAGATTCCTCCCTCTTGACGAAGGGGGGATCCTGAAACAACTACGGCCTACGGCCCAGGCCACCCTCTAATTTTTTTTTTTTAGCTTGCTTCTTCTAAAGCAAACTCTCTGCAGTCGCATAAACATTCCACAGCTCAGACAGGATCTAAGCTTGGTTAGCTCCGCAGGTGGTCACACAACCACCAACAAAGTTTTTTTGAAGCCGCTGACCAGGTGACAAAGGAATTTATGCGTCTGCCGAAGGAGGTTTATTCAAGCCGACTTCCCGGAGCCCGAGAAAACGCCCTCAATGAATTAGAATATACAAACGACTGATCAAAGGAATGTTTATGACCTTTCTTATCAACCAGGGGGGACTCTCTGGCGTCGCCCCTCCAGGGGGTACTCCCTGAACGTCTAGATGGAGCAACAGCACCGTCAAGTGGTGAAACTTGGAACTATCCTTAGTGACAATTCATACAAGTAACCGCATTTTACACATTTATACCATGATAATTCTTGACAGACAACTGAACTACGAATGATTCATGTTATGTCTTTGTGTGTATGAACGTCCTATTTCATTTGTACTCCATAAGGAATGAAAGGTAATCAATATCTTTCAGTTCAGTCAGATCAGGCTCAAGAACGACCTCACAAATTAGTTTATGATGCATTAATTACAATGTGTGCTAAACGGGTTGTGTGGGAAAACTGATTTGCCAGACTGACCAAATTTAATGCCAAATTATTAATCCCTTTAATAATTTGCTTTTTTTTTAAAGTCTGCGTGAGCGAACAGAAAGGTTTGCCACTACCTACTGAAGCCCCGTTCATAGACTTTAAAAGGACTAGGGGACCCCCCTATCTCTCTCTTCCCCCGATGCCTCTTCACGATCGCACTCTCTCCCGCTTCTTCTACTGAAACATCCTCAGGCCAACTACCTGCAAGTTTCCCAGCCTGCTCCAACTCTTTGTTCCTGGCAGCAACCATTGCCACGAGAGCAGAGCTCCACGCCAAAGCACGTGCAAACTGCAACGCTGACCCCAAAGAGACTCTTTTACTCCCCCCTTTTTTTTTTTTTCCTTTTTCTTCACCATCGGTGACTGCCTGCCAGCAAGGAACTCCGCGGCCCCGGGGTACACTTGCAACGTACCGCCGGACTCAAGGTTGTGCACCTAAGCCGCACCGCATCTCACCTGCTATTCGGTGGCGCCCCGCCACTGTGCAAGCGCACCTCCAATGGCGGGCCTTCGCCCGTACGCCGGCACGCCGCGAACCGAGCTCCAACACCTGGAGTCGGACAGCTGCCCGACCAATCAAGGGACGAGCCGCGCAACTACGTCAGCCCCCGAGCGGCTCCCTTGCTCACCTGTGGAATAGCCCCTTTTTGATTTTTCTTGCCTTTTTCTTTTAATGAACATTGACTATTTTTCCCCCTTTTCCAAAGACCTCCCGTTTCTGCTCGTTTTACGCAGTATCCAACTCGTAAGTGCACATTTGATTTTCTCCAATTCGGCATACCGCTGTGTGCAACTTACATTTGAAACATATCACAGACCTAAATTATTTATATTGTATATGAATGATATCTGTTGTGTCTCGAAAATACTCAAGAGTGTCTTGTTTGCGGATGATACAACTTTCTACTGTTCTGGAGACAACTTGAAGCAGCTTCTGACTACTGTGGAGTATGAATTAAGTACAATAAAAAATTGGTTTGATATGAATAAATTATCATTAAATTTAAATAAAACCAAGTTCATAGTTTTCGGTACTAGACCAATCACTCATCAAGTTAAAATTATGGTGAATTTAATTGAAATAGAAAGGGTGTATGAAAATAAATTCCTTGGAGTAGTTATTGATGATAAATTATGTTGGAAACCACACATAGAAAATGTTAAAAGGAAAATGTCAAAAATCATAGGGATACTCTATAAAACCAAGGAGGTCCTGAACATGAATTCACTATATACATTATATAATACATTATTATTACCATATTTGACCTATTGTGTGGAAATTTGGGGAAACACATATAAAACAAATACCGACACTGTTTTTAAATTGCAAAAAAGAGCCATAAGGATTATTAATAGATCAAAATATACAGAATCAACACATCCACTATTTATTAAATTAAATACAATGAAATTTTATGACTTGGTTGAGTTTAAAATAGCACAAATAATGTATAAATTATACAATAATCTACTCTGCCACAGTACTCAAAAGTTGTTTGAAATTAGAAACTGTCCTTATGAGATAAGGGGTACAAGTGTATACAAAAAACCCAAAACAAGAACAAATATTAAGCAAAGGTGTGTCTCCGTTAAAGGAGTTAATTTGTGGAATAACTTGGGAACTGAACTGAAAAGATGTAATTCACTTGTTGAATTTAAAAGAATGTTTAAAAGTAAAGTTCAATATTATTATTTAAATCAGATATGAGTTAAGAAGATTGTAGAAATGATTTATTCATTTACTTATTTTTCTTTGATGTATTAATATGAGTGTAATGAAATTTGTATATATGTGTGTTACTATTGTGTATTTTTATTTTTCTATTTATTTTATTTTTTTATACGAGTAGCATTATATTTTCTTTTATTAAAAATGTAATTTATTATAAATAAGTGATAGGATATGAAGAATAAGGGGTAGGACTGGATAAGTTTTCAACTTCTTCCTACTCCCTTGAACATATACATGGATATTTATTGGATGTTTCTTTTATTTTATTTTTTTACTTTTAACTTTATGTGTTTATATAATTGTGCGTGTATGTATGCATATGTTCAATAAACTTCAAACTTCAAACTTCAAACTTCAGACCTGGCAAGTTAAATTTCTCTTTTTCCTGTTTCCTTATTCGTTCGAATTCTTTCCCTATTTTGATTAGCTTTGTTTGATTTCTTTTCTCCTGACGGTAGGATAGTTAGATAGGCAGTGTTTTGATTCTGTAGTGTAGCAATCGTGAATAAATGCATGTTTTATTAACTCTATTCTTCCCAAGTCATCTGTGTTTCCGAGTGGATTATTATTCTTTTGTTAGTACAACGAACCACCGAATATCGAGTGTGGCGACTTTAGATTATAAATGACTGATGAAGAAAGGATTTTGGTCGTTGTTTGCGCCTGTTAACCCAAAGCAAAGCCAACGTGGTGCCCCTAGAGGTTATCGAGGTAAATACAATTTACCTCTGTAACGTCCAGATTATTAATTCGTCTAAAAGACGACCCAATTATCGCTACAATAGTGTTGAGACTATCGGGTAACCATGTAGAGAAAAAGAGGTTCTTTATTATGCGCTCCCACGCTGCTCCTGTTGTGTTGGGGCTTCCCTGGTTAAAGTTACACAATCCCGACATCGATTGGGACAAGCCAGCACTCGAAAACTGGAGCTTGTTTTGTCATGCGCACTGCTTAAACTCGGCCGATGGGGGACTTGAGCCAATGGTTTCCTCTCCTCCCGAAACGATTTGTTTAGACGGGGTTCCAGAGGAATACCATGATTTACGAAATACGAAAAGTGTTTAGCAAGGACCGCGCTCAGTCCTTTCCGCCACATAGACCGTACGACTGCGCTATTGATCTTATTCCTGATGCCCCTCTACCAAGTTCTCTACTGTATCCGGTGTTACCGGCCGAGCAGGAATCTCTACGTGACTATATTACTAGTTCCCTGGCCGCCGCCTATTTCGCCCCTCAAAGTTGCCGGTAGGAGCAGGGTTCTTCCTTACGGATAAGAAGGATAAGTCATTACGTCCATGTATAGATGTATAGATGACATTACTGTAAAAAATAAGTACCCACTCCCGTTACTAGACTCCACATTCGCGCCACTACAGTCCACTACAGTATTTACTAAATTGGATTTGCGCAGTGCATATCACCTGGTTCGGATACGGGAGGGGGACGAATGGAAGACTGCCTTCAAGACCCCCTTGGGGAACTTTGAGTATTGTGTGATGCCTTTTGGTCTCACTAATACACCTGCTGTTTTCCAGTGTTTGATTAACGACATCCTGAGGGATATGCTAAATGTTTTTTGTTTTGTTTATTTGGACGACATTCTGATTTTCTCCCGCAACATCAATGAACATCTCCAACATGTTCGTAAGGTTCTCCAACGCCGCTTAGAGAATCGACTTTATGTTAAAGCAGAAAAATGCAAGTTCCACGCTAAGTCTATTCAGTTCTTGGGATTTATCATTGAAGGGGGTCAGCTCCGCACAGATCCGATTAAGACGCAGGCCGTAGTCGACTGTCCGATCCCAGCAACCCGTAAAAAACTGCAGAGATTTCTGGGTTTCGCCAAGTTTTATCGGCAGTTTGTAGGCAACTATAGTGAACGTGCCGCACCCCTTACCCGTCTGACTTCCAGTAAGATCCCGTTTAAGTGGGACAAGCAGCTGCGGTTGCTTTCACTGAGTTAAAGAATTTGTTTGTTCACCCGCCTGTTTTTTCATCCTAATACAAGTCTTCCTTTTGTGGTCGAGGTCGACGCATCTGATTCAGGAGTGGGGGGCCGTTCTGTCGCAGCACTCCTCGATCGACCAGAGGCTCCACCCCTGCGCTTTCTTCTCAAGAAGCCTGAGTCCTGCCGAAGCCAACTATGATGTGGGAAATAGGGAACTGTTGGCCATTGTCTTGGCTCTCCAGGAATGGAGACACTGGCTGGAGGGAACCAAGGAGCCATTCACATTATTCACCGACCATAAGAACCTGGCCTACCTCCAATCTGCCAAGAGACTGAACTCCTGACATGCACGCTGGGCCCTGTTCTTCACCAGGTTCAACTTTGTTCTCACGTACTGCATGGGTTCCAGGAACCAGAAGCCCGACACCCTTTCCAGGCTGTATGACCCCGCAGCAGACGAGACAAGGACAGAACCCATTCTTCCTGCACGATGCTTCTTGGGAGCCCTACGGTGGGAGGTGGAACAGAGAATCACACGGGCCTTCGAAGGAACTCCGGTTCCTGAGGAGTGTCCGGCTGGTAGGCTTTTTGTTCCCTTGGATTTGCGTCCTGAGGTCTTGCGGTGGGGACACAACTCCAAGATCGCTTGCCATCCTGGGATCCATCGAACTCTCACTCTCATCTCTCAGCGGTTTTGGTGGCCCCAGCTTAAGAGAGATGTCACAGACTTCGCCGGGGCCTGCTCAGCATGTGCGAGCAGTAAGTCCTCCCATCAGCCACCTGCAGGATTGCTGCGGCCCCTACCGGTGCCGTCACGACCTTGGTCACACATTTCTTTGGACTTCGTCACAGGTCTCCCGACATCACGAGGTAAATCTGTTATTCTGACTATAGTGGACCGGTTCTCCAAGCTAGCCCACTTCGTGGCATTACAGAAGTTGCCATCATCCTGGGAAACTGCTCAGCTCCTCATTAGACATGTGTTTCGCCTGCATGGTCTACCAGTGGACATTGTATCGGACACGGGTCCGCAGTTCATTTCACAGGTGTGGCGGAAGTTTTGCCGGGTCTTGGGAGCCACTGCAAGCCTCTCATCGGGATATCATCCCCAGACCAATGGACAGACCGAGAGGGCTAATCAGGACCTGGAGGCGGCCCTCCGTTGCGTCTGCCTGCAGAGTCCCGCATCCTGGTCCTCCCAGTTGCCATGGGTGGAATATGCTCACAACACTCTCGTCTCGTCTGCCACAGGTCGGTCCCCATTCATGTCTGCCTATAGTTACCAGCTTTCATTGTTTCCTTCCTAGGAGGGACAGGTCTCCCTACCCTCTGTCCAGCTTAATCTCCGGAGGGCTCATCGGGTATGGCAAGAGACACGAGCCGCATTGTCTCGCACCGCCGCCCGCAACCGACAAATCGCAGATCGTCGCCGGAGACCTGCACCGGTGTATCAACCCGGGGATCGGGTCTGGCTGTCCTCACGGGATCTGTCTTCGGCTGTCTCCGGCGCTAAAGATCCATCCGGTGTTTCACGTCTCCCTGCTCAAGCCTGAAACTCCCAGTCCTCTGAATCCGCCTCCTGCAGTACCACCACCTCCGAGACTGGTTTATGGTGACCCGGTCTACACAGTGAGAGAGATCCTGGACTCCCGGCGCCGGGGCAGGGGTGTCCAGTACCTGGTCGATTGGGAAGGCTACGTACTGAGGAGCGTCAGTGGGTCCCCCGCTCCTGGATCCTGGATCCGTCCCTCTTGCATGCCTTCCATTCGGCTTACCCGTCTAAACCAGGTGGTCCGCCAAGGGGGGGTACTGTCATGATTCTGCACTCAGTCTGTTTTTTCCCTTTCAGTGGCATGAGGGAGTGGGCGTTCCCTTCTGCGCCACACCTGTGCGGCATCATTAATCAAAGACTTTAAAAGGGATTGCTGTTTTCACTCAGGTGTCGGATTATTTCTTTTGCTCGCTGTCCAGCTCCAAGTTATTCTCTAGACCTTCTTGTTTCACAGCCACGTAGTATCGCTTTGTCCAGTTCTGTATTTGATCGCGTGTAAGTTTTTCCCACGTCGCTTTTGGTTGTACTTTGATGTTTTTTTTCCCTGTGCTTTATAGCCTGCATTCTGGTTTCTATTTCGGTTTTACTTGCATGTTGCAAGCTCTTTATGTTATACGTTTTTTCCTGGTCTTCCGTGACAGTGCTTTGTGTTGTGAATTTGTTAAATCCTTGTGTAATAAATTGGTGTTTTTACTTTTATCTCGGCCTGCATTTTTGGGATCCACCCCTCATCCGTGACACCCTGACCCTCACACCCAATATACAGGCTTTATTCCTGATCACTAAATTATACACTGTTTTTCACCTACGTACATTGCCTATTGTTTTCATTTCGTTGAATTTCTTTTTTTATTTTATTTTACGTGTGTTTGCGTGCGTGTGTGCGCGTGCGTTTGCGTGCGTGCGTGTGCGTGCGTGCGTGCAAATAAATAAATTTATACTCATTAAGTCACCTAAAACCTCATAAAAATCCCATTACCCTTCACCTTAACCAGGTACTTCAGAGTATCGCCAGAGTCGTGAGGTTCAAATGGTCAGGAGATCAGAGAAAAGGTCAGAAAAGATAAAAAGAAAAGAAAGATAAATCAAAGTGAAATCCAGCGCCGACCAAACACTTCCTGCCTTCCCCATGGTTACAAAATCAAAGTCTTACGCCAACCCCAGAAGCCTCTAAATTCCAACGAATTAACGAGATCTCAAGAGACCAGAGGAAAAACTAAAAAGAGGAAAGAGGGAAGGATCGATGAGGCAGAGTGAGATCCATAGAAACCAGTACATCCAGTCCATCAAAGTGAAATCCAGCAACAAAAACACCTCCTGCGTGGTTACAAAACCAGAGTCTTACGCCAACCCCAGAAACCTCAAATTTCCAATAAATTGAGGAGATCTCAAGTGACCAGAGGAAAAACAAAAGAGAGGAAGGAGGGAAGGATAGATAAAGCAAAGTGAGATCCACAGACACCAGCACCCACTGATTCAACGAGCAGTGGGAGGGAGAGGAGAATTCTGTTTAAATTTCAGTAGATGCTGGTGTGATGGATCAGGCATGTATAAGGATCGCCACCAAAGAAAGAAGCCGTCAACCGCGGTGCAGCAAAGCGAGCCCCGCTCCCCCCGGAATCCCCCGCGCCGCGGCAGCACCGAGGCCACCCCCACACCACCCGGGCGGACACCGGTCGGCGAGCCAACCCAGACGCCCGGAACACCCCCGCCCCGGCCCACACCCCCGAGCCCAAGGCAGCAGAATGAGGCCTGGCGGGCCCACACAGCGCCCCACCGGTCCCCAGCCCCCGATTCAAGCAGCTATTTTTTTTTTATCCTCACTCGATGGACAAATCCTCTCTTGTCTGGAAAGGTTTCAACAACTCTTGCCATCGGCTATGAATTTCTAGGCACCGTGGTGTCCACAATGAGCACGAGATCTCCGACATCGATGTTCCTTCTCACTCCTGTCCATCTCTGCCTTGCTTGCAGCTGGGGTAAGTATTCTTTCATCCATCTTTTCCAGAACAGATCGGACATATATTGGACTTGTTTCCATCTTCTGGGTGTAGTTACAGGTTGTAATGGAGCAACACGAGATTTTACTATCACAAATGCACAGTGTACGTCACAGTTCTGGTACTTTGACACCAGATAGGTAACTGTTCCATATCCATGCCCGCTTGCGTCACAAAAGTGGTGCAGCTGGGCTGCACAGGTTTCTCAAAACTGTGGTGGTTTCAGACACCTGCTAACCTCCAACTTGTCCAGCATATGGAATTCCTGTGTTAGCTCCAACGATGCCCTGGCAACTGATTCGGGTATGGTTTTGTCCCAGCCTCTCTCTCCCCTGCACAAGTCTCTCAGGATTTTTTTGGGCAGTCAAAATCACAGGGCTCAGCATTCCAAGAGGATCGTAAATTGAAGCTATGGTGGATCGCATCACCCAATGTTGTCACGCCGCCACCAGCGTGGCGGGTCATGCTTTTATTTTTGCACTCGTTTCCTGTTTATTTTGAAATCACCAACTCCCTTCTCACCTCAGATCACTTACCCTTCCTTCTGCTCAGCTCATCACCGGTCCACGCCCATGATTGTTTCCACCTGCCACCAATTACCCCGCCAATAAAAGCCATCAGCCACCACCTGCAGTTTGCCGAAGTGTCACAACCCGTGCATGGAAGCGTCCTCACAGTCCTTGATTCACAGTCCTTGTATTTGCCTTGCCTTGTCTTGCGTCCTGAGTTTGCCCCTCTTTTTCCTCCCGAGCGGAGCGCCTTTTGTTGTCCCCTTTTTGAGTGCCCTGTTTTCCTCTCCAGTTTGGAGCTCTTTATGTTCAACGTTTTTTCCCTCTTTAAGAGGCGTCTTGAGTTTCCTGTCATTAAACTGCAGCCTTGTTGGCCAACTTATCATCTGCGTCTGAGTCCTACCTCTTCACGTCGTGACAGCACACTTCGGCCAGAATGGACTCAGCAGAGAAGTTGGAGGCTGCACTGCGGAGGCAGGCCACTCGCTTGTCGCACCAGGAGGAGGTCCAGCAAGCCATGGCCACCCGGATAGGGGAACTTGCTGGACAAGTTCACGACCTGGTGAGCCACATGCAAAGCTTCATGCCATCCTCCACGAGACAGGAAACAACAGCTGAACCGCCATCTTCAACCCCAGCATTTACCGGAGTAGGCCTGAGACTGGCTTCCCCGGAACGATACTCGGGAGAACCAGGACACTGCCAGGCCTTCCTGACGGAATGCGACATTCATTTTGAACTTTCGCCACAGGCCTTTCCTACAGACCGTTCCCGCGTGGCCTTCATGATCTCCCATCTGACGGGACGAGCCAGAGACTGGGCCACCGCTGAATGGGCACGGAACTCCCCGATCTGCTCAACCGCAGCCGGGTTTTGCACAGCTCTCCGCCAAGTTTTTGATCCGGTCAGTATGGATCGAGAGAAGGCGCGAGAAATAAGTTATCTTCGACAAGGCAGGGAATCCAGCACAGTGCCAGTGAGCACACGTGCACTGAGTGGCCCCGCAACCTGTGCTGTGGTGGTCTGTGGGTCCGGATCTGCGGAAGGAGCTACTGGAACAGGGTCCTCAGCTGGCTGTAGAGCTGGGTCCACCGGCCGTGACGGCCCATCGCCAGGATCGTCATAAGCTACAGATAAATTTGTGTTACACATTTAGCTGGGGTGTTTTGGATGATTAATTTTTCCTTTTATAATAAATACACTTACGTTGCGGGTGGCACAGCGAGTGGTTAGCACGTCCGCCTCCCAGTTCTGAGGATTCGGGTTCGAATCCAGGCTCCGGCTTTCCTTGGTGGAGTTTGCATGTTCTCCCCGTGCCCGCGTGGGTCTTCTCCGGGTACTCCGGTCTCCTCCCACATTCCAAAGACATGTGTGGCAGGTTAATTGGGTGCTCCGAATTGTCCCTAAGGTGTGCGTGTGAGTATGGATGGTTGTTCATCTCTGTGTGCCCTGTGATTGGCTGGTAACCAGTCCAGGGTGTCCCCTGCCTACTACCCAGAGCCAGCTGAGATGGGCGCCAGCTCCCCCGCGACCCTTGTGAGGAATAAACGGTCAAGAAAATGGACGGACGGACGGACGGACGGACGGATGGACGCACGCACGCACGCACGCACGGACGGACGCACGCACGCACGCACGCACGCACGCACGCACGCACGCACTTAAGTTCCATCATGTCTGTGTCCCCTAACCTTAACCCAACCCCCAAAACGTTTTTACTGCGAGTGAATCTTTAAGCTGCTACAGGTATTTTAACCTGAGCCTTTATCCTCTGTAATCATTTTCATTTTCTTTCTTGTGTTCGGGTCAGCACCGACCCGTTTTAGATTTTAAATGCACATAAGTTCTACATGAATTTGTTTACAGCCTCAAAACTTTTTGACTTTGTCAGTAACTTCTATTTAAACAAAATCATATAAAAAAAATAAATTCTCCCAAATTATAAAATGTTTTAGTGAAAGTCTTTTTTTGTTGTTGGGGTCAGTTTCAACGGTCCGTGTACTTTTCGGCCATTCGTTTTTCCTTCTGAAGCAAGGACACGGAAACGGGAAACAAACCGATTTCCGTTTTTTGTTTTGATGTATATGAACAAATAACGAGTCGTCTCCCGTTTTTGTTGAAATAAAAATGAAAATGAAAAACGGGAAACAAGCCTTATCCGATGTTCTATTATGTGTTTATTTAGCACAAATCGGGAAATGAAATGTGGCCATAAACCGTTTTTCGCAAGCTGGTTTCTCCTTGACCGGAAGCCGTTCATCTTTTGCGGCACCTCACAAGCTGCTGCTGCAGTAGCAGCTTGCTGCCCCCTAGTGTCTATTTCGAGGTCCCTGTTGGCGCCTATTCTTCGGTACTTCCAAACATGGCTTTAGATGGCTATCACAACTTGATAGTGGAAATGAAAAATAAGGGCATGACGTCTAGTGAAATCGCTACACATCTGCGTAGCCAATTTGGCCCTATAAGAGGACTTTCGGAGAGAAATGTCCGAAGGTGGCTCTCAGATCATTGTCTGTCAGAGGCCTCGAAATAGACATAGGGGGCAGCAAGCTTCCACTGCAGCAGCAGCAGCTTGTGACGTGCCGCAAAAGATGAACGGCTTCCGGTCAAGGAGAAACCAGTTACGCTACGGTGACGCAAAGTCTGAAGATTTTTCGTGACAATAACTGTTTGACTGCCAGCCATTTTCGGAAAAGGTAACCCCACAGTGCCAGCTGATTTACAGAATTTTACCGATCTTTCAAGCTCCACAGAAAATGTGTTAGTACTATGGAAACACGGATACTACCAAATGAAAGATTGAAGTCTCATCTTTCATCTTTCAAGTTTGTTCTACCTTATTCAGATCTTCAGTAATCAACAATAGAAAACAGCTTCGTTTCACCCAAATCCTCTATTTTCTTCCAAAATACGGAGAAATCAAGCTTTTTGTGAAACAATGTTATTTCATGCACTCTAGTGAATTTGGCACTTTTTTTTTTTTGCATGAGTGATTCTAGAAACACCTAAACTTCTATAAAACACTACCCCAACAATAAAAAAGTGTTTTTTGATTGCAAAATAACAGTTTATTTACATTCAACAGTAGCAATCCGAACAAACACTTTGGAAAACCCTTTGCAAACTATTTACACGTGCGCAACTGTGCATGTGTGGTGTGTGTGTACGTGTTACAATTTACAATTGTGTGGATGTTTCAACGACACAATTTTTCTTTTTGTGTGCTATATTGTGGAGCAATCCTGTGCGTGCTAGGGGGATGCAGCAGGATTTGCATCACAGTTTTTGTCAGTCTGCTTCTGCATGGACTGATTTGCGTAGAGGTTGGTATCATGAACGATGTGCTGGAGAAGTTCATCCGTGATGAAGAGCTCCAGGATGTCAGCTGGCAGGTGGGAATTCAGCTCTGCTGCAGCATCCCTTGGTCCTGGTTTTGCAGCAAAGGGGAAGATGGTTGGCTGCCAGCCAACTTCATCAACTTCAAGCCAGCCAGAATCTTTGGGATCTGCAAATACACATTTCAATATCATATATTATTTTAGAGCACTGTGATGCAATGTGTGTGTGTGTGCATGTTTACCTTTTTTTTTCTTGGATGTATTGGTTGATGCACATTCTGTAAATTATAGAAGACGTTTACCATCAAATATTTTATTAGTGCTGTGGAGATATTTTTTTTTTTTCTTTTTACCTTTGTTCTGCTCACTGTGAGAAGGGTCACTTTGGGCCCTATGAGTAGGAGCTGAAAGAAACATATACAATTACAATACTATCGAAAGACTTTCCTTTTATTGTTGCGGTATATTGAAAACGTTTTTGTTTGTTTTTTTTGTTTTTTTTTACCTTTTACCTTGTCGTAGTACCAGCGGTCGGACGTTGCTGTGAGCACGAACTATAAAATATACATTCACGTTTGTATAGGTAATAGATGTTCTAGTAGCACATTTACGCACGCTGCTAGCAGATCGCCCGAAAAGTTAGGAAAGTAATCTTACTAGCAATCTCTTAGCATGTTAGCGCTTACCTTCACGTTCTTCGGAGGACGAAAGACTGTCCAAGACTGTCTTGCATCGGACCCATAGTAGTCGTCATCGTCCGATGAAACGTCATCTGTGCAGACGTGCTCGGTTGGCCACCACTTTTCTCCGGTGTTAGCATCGCTAGCCGGTGGGGCCTTAGGACGTTATTAGCATCGCTAGCCGGTGGGGCCTTAGGACGTGGTCGAAACGGCCGCATCACCGCTTCAACTATGACTTAACCCCGTCATCACTGTGCTCTTGAGCACTGGTCGATGCTTTTGAGCTTTGAAAATAAGGATCAAGCGTGAGCTGATTGCCATCTGTAGCCTTTTTGACTCCCTTAGCCAAGTTAGCCATTCTCTCCCCCTCAACACTCTAGCTCAGCCTCTCTTCTTCTACTGTTGTCTCCAACCTGATCTTGTCCAAAAGACTCATCACAGCCATCTAGTGGCCAGGAATACTCATTATAGTAACCCGATCGGCTTGATACTTGGAGCACAGCTGCCCAAGGCTTTCCTCCACCCGTTTCCATAAAAAAACATAGTAAACGTCAATAGACGTCTATGGCGGCCTATCCTAGGATTATACTGAACGTTTTTAAACGTTTTTGGCGGTCAAAGAGATAAAAGCTGCATTAACTTGACCGAGATGATCCTATCTTCTCAAAATTTCCCACATTTGATGAGAGTCCAGCCCTAAAGACATCTACGAACTTATATTTCATCTTACTGATAGCGCCACCTAGTGGCATATTTTTTTCTGACGAATTTTCTTCTATATTTTTCTCCAAACACGTAAACTGGACCTACCTCATATTTGCTCAGATGAGGGTTTCGGCCTTCATGATGTCACAACACGAAGTTTGTGAGTTTTCGCGAATTGCTGTGGCCGTGGCTAAGCGCTGTTCGCCAAGAAAACAACGCCAGTTTTGAGGGTATAAACATGCACAGAAACTCATGAAACTTGGCACACACATCTGGCCTGGTAAAATGAGCAATATTTTAATGTTGATTGTGCTATTTTTGAAAAAAAAAAAAAGACTCAATAGCGCCCCCTAGGAATTTTTAATGAAGCAGCCCCGGTTGTACGTTTAAGCAAGAACGACGAATATTTTTAGGTGTATGAGGGAGCCCAAGACCTACAAAAAAGTCTCTTGGGCCCATATGCTAAAATGAACAGGAACTGAGCTACGAATTTTTTAATGTCCCATTTTTGACGATTTTTGCACATTTACAGGGGGCATACTTTTGCCCACTTCTCCTACACGTTTCATCCGACTGAGTTAAGACTTGACCTGGACCATGTCAAGACCTGAGCCAACGACAGAGGGAAAAATCTTTTCGAAATACTATATGATAAGGGCGGGGCATCAAAACATCCCAAACTTGACATGTATGTTTATCGTCAAGACCTGAAGGTATCTCGATGACAACATTCAGTTATATATGCAGCGCCACCTAGCCCTTGAGGCATGAAGAAAAAAATACCCCACTTACGGTATTTTTACAAAAATTGTAAACACGTTTCGCAATGAAAAAGGATATGCTTGATAACTCCCCGGTACATGCTCCAAAAAATCCCAAACTTGACATGTATGTTTATCGTCAAGGCCTGAAGCTATCTCGATGACAACATTCAGTTATATATGCCACGCCACCTAGCCCTTGAGGCAGAAGAAAAAAATACCCCACTTACGGTATTTTTACAAAAATTGTAAACTCACTTCAGTGTGATAACTAAGTCATTTATGAATATTCTTTTACTTTCCACCACTCAAAATGTTCACTGGATATGGTTAATAACTCCCCTGTACATGTTTCAAAAAAATCCCAAACTTGACATGTATATTTCTAGTCAAGGCCTGAAGGTGACAAAAATAGACAAAATTGACAAAATTCAGTTTTTAATACAGCGCCACCTAGTCCTTGAGGCATAAAAAAAACCAACAGTATTTTGTACAAAATTTGTGAACTCATTTTAAGTATTATAACTAAGTCATTTATGAATATTCTTTTACTTTCCACCACTCAAGATGTTCATTGGTATCAAACCGATCCAAACATATGTACTTTTTTATTTTGTTTTATTTATTTTTGATAGCCTCTATGGACAATAAAAGCAAAATCGTGCAATGAGTATGAGCGATGATGGGTATATATACTTTTGCAAAAAATACCAATCAGGTCAACTCATTCCCAAAAAATAAAAAAAAGACGCTGATTTTTGCAGATCTTAACAATCACCAAAACCCATTAAGCTTGACACACACATCACACCTGGCAAAAAAAAATCCACATGTAAAGGTTTATCACACCATGTTCAAAGAAATTTTGCTCCTAATGTGCGAGTACCCCAACGTGCGAGTACCCCAATGTGCAAGTACCCCAACGTGCAAGTACCCCAACGTGGCCCGGGCTGCGAGGGCCCTTTATAGCTGCTCGCAGCTCTAGTTTTGGCGCGAGCAGCGGCGGCACCGGCGGCGGTGCCGCTGCGAGGCCCGATTGTTTTTGTAGGAATTCTTATTATTATTATTTAGGGCCCGAGCAGCGGCAGCGGCGGCGGTGCCGCTGAGAGGCCCTATTGTTTTTGTTGGAATTCTTATTATTATTAGGGCCCGAGCAGCGGCGGCACCGGCGGCGGTGCCGCTGAGAGGCCCTATTGTTTTTGTAGGAATTCTTATTATTATTAGGGCCCGAGCAGCGGCGGCACCGGCGGCGGTGCCGCTGCGAGGCCCTATTGTTTTTGTAGGAAGTCTTCTTATTATTATTTTTCTTCTCCGCAAACAATCGCATTTTTGAGACACTAAACGTGAACGAAAACTCACCAAACTTTACCCACACATCAGGCCTGGCGAAAAATTTTATATTTTATAGTCGCCATACATGATAACAGAAAAATGGCTCCTTAGCGCCCCCTACATAGGTTAAATGGATCCCTGTCCCGCTACGATTGTCCTACGGCTACGAAAATTGTGTGGCACCTGTAGCACATCCAGATGAACAAAAACCTCTTCGATATGTGTACCCTAAAATAGACAGGAAGTGAGGTATGAGTATTTAAATGTCCAATTTTGGCCCATTTTTGCACATTTACAGGGGTCATACTTTTGCCCGCTTCTCCTACTCAGTTAACCCGATTGACTTCAAACTTGGGATGTACCATCTCAACACCTGGGACAACACCATGGTAAAAAATCTAAAGTTTTTGACAAACTATATGACGGGGGCGAGGCATCAAATTTTGTGTTTCAAAATTCTTATTTAATGAAGCATTCCCGGCTGTACATTTCACCTAGAGTTACCAACATTTGAAGACATATGTAACAGCCCTCAAGGTACAAAAAACTCTTTTTGAACCATATGCTAAACCGAACAGGAAGTCCGCCATTTTGATTTACTTTGGAACGTGTTGCCATTTTTTGGGCCATTTCATAGGGGTCTTATTTTAACGAACTCCTCCTACAGAGTTTATCCGATCATCTCCAAACTTGGTGTGATTCATCTTAAAATGTTGAAGATGAAAAGTTTATTTCGTCGCACACTGTTGCCGTGGCATGCACAGTTTGCAAAGGAAAAAATTCCCTCTTAATGAAGCATTCCCAGTTGTACGAAGCAGCTAGAGCTACGAAAATTTGGAGACAAATTTAACAGCCCACGATGTACAAAAAAGTCTCTTGGTGCCATGTGCTAAACCCAACAGGAAGTCCCGTAGGGGCCGGTCATCACATTTTGAGGTAAAAAACTCCTCTTTAACGAAGCATTCCCGGTTGTACGTTTCACCTAGCGCTATGATAATTTAGAGACATACATAAGAGCCCACGATGTACAAAAAAGTCTCTTGGAACCATCTGCTAAACCAAACAGGAAGTCCGCCATTTTGATTTACGTTGGGATTTGTAGCCATTTTTTGTGGCCTTTTTTAGGGGTCATATTTTAACGAACTCCTCCTACAAAATTTATCCGACTGTCTTCAAACTTGGTGTGCTTCATCTTAAGATGTTTAAGATACAAAGTTATCGAAAGTTATTTATTTTGTCGCACGCCGTTTCATGGCGATGCATTGTTTGCCAAGTAAAATGCTGCTTTTTTTTTTTTGGTCTAAACATGTGCAAAAACTCATGAAACTTTACACACACATCAGGCTTGTCATAAGCATGAATATTTTAGAGATTTCTTATTAAATTTGCAATAAATGCTTCAATAGAGCCCTCTAGACATTTTTATGAAGTCTTTCCGATTATATGATTCAGCTAGATGTGTGAATATTGGCAGGCATGCCTAATATATTCAAAAAGTATTCTATATAGCCATGTGCCAATCCATTTTGATTTTATTTTGTTAATTGTGCATCATTTTTGGCCTTTCCATGAAACTTTACAAACACAAAGCATGGCAAAAACGTTTAAAATTTAGATGGTTTCCTATTTGACAGTACCCCAACATGCCAGTACCCCGACGTGCAAGTACTCCAACGTGGCCCGGGTTGCGAGGGCCCTTTATAGCTGCTCGCAGCTCTAGTTATTAGGGCCCGAGCAGCGACCGCTGCGAGGTCCCTATTGTTCCTGAAGGAATTCTTATTATTCTTCTTCTTCTTTTTCTTTGTTATTATTCTTTTCCGCAAACAACCACATTTTTGAGGCACTAAACATGAACGAAAACTCACCAAACTTTACACGCAGATCGGGCCTGGCGAAAAATTTGATATTTTAAAGTCGCCATACATGATAACAGAAAAATGGCTCTGTAGCGCCACCTACATAGGTTTAACGGATCCCTGTCCCGCTACGATTGTCCTATGGCTATGAAAATTGTGTGGCACCTGTAGCACATCCAGATGAACAAAAACCTCTTTGATATGTGTACCCTAAAATAGACAGGAAGTGAGGTATGAGTATTTGAATGTCCAATTTTGGCCCATTTTTGCACATTTACAGGGGTCATACTTTTGCCCGCTTCTCCTACACGGTTAACCCGATTGACTTCAAACTTGGGCTGTACCATCTCAACACCTGGGACAACATCATGGTAAAAAATTAAAGTTTTTGACATACTATATGACGGTGGCGGGGCATCAAATTTACAGTTTCAAAATTCTTACTTAACAAAGCATTGCCGGTGGTACGTTTAATTGAGAGCCACGAAAATTGGTACACATATGTAACAGACTATGATCTACAAAAAAGCCTGTTGGTGCCATATGCTAAACCTAACAGGAAGTCCGCCAGAGGCGAGGCATCAAATTTTGTGTTTCAAAATTCTTATTTAATGAAGCATTCCCGGCTGTACATTTCACCTAGAGTTACCAACATTTGAAGACATATGTAACAGCCCTCAAGGTACAAAAAACTCTTTTTGAACCATATGCTAAACCGAACAGGAAGTCCGCCATTTTGATTTACTTTGGAACGTGTTGCCATTTTTTGGGCCATTTCATAGGGGTCTTATTTTAACGAACTCCTCCTACAGAGTTTATCCGATCATCTCCAAACTTGGTGTGATTCATCTTAAAATGTTGAAGATGAAAAGTTATTGAAAGCTTTTTATTTCGTCGCACGCTGTTGCCGTGGCATGCACAGTTTGCAAAGGAAAAAATTCCCTCTTAATGAAGCATTCCCAGTTGTACGAAGCAGCGAGAGCTACGAAAATTTAGAGACAAATTTAACAGCCCACGATGTACAAAAAAGTCTCTTGGTGCCATGTGCTAAACCCAACAGGAAGTCCCGTAGGGGCCGGTCATCACATTTTGAGGTAAAAAACTCCTCTTTAACGAAGCATTCCCGGTTGTACGTTTCACCTAGCGCTATGATAATTTAGAGGCATACATAAGAGCCCACGATGTACAAAAAAGTCTCTTGGAACCATCTGCTAAACCAAACAGGAAGTCCGCCATTTTGATTTACGTTGGGATTTGTAGCCATTTTTTGTGGCCTTTTTTAGGGGTCATATTTTAACGAACTCCTCCTACAAAATTTATCCGACTGTCTTCAAACTTGGTGTGCTTCATCTTAAGATGTTTAAGATACAAAGTTATCGAAAGTGTTTTATTTTGTCGCACGCCGTTGCCATAGCGGTGCATTGTTTGCCAAGTAAAATGCTGCTTTTTTTTTTTTATCTAAACATGTGCAAAAACTCATGAAACTTTACACACACATCAGGCTTGTCATAAGCATGAATATTTTAGAGAGTTTTTCTGCAATTTTCAATAAATGGCTCAATAGCGCCATCTCGACATTTTTATGAAGCTTTTGGAAATGTATGATTCAGCTAGATGTGAAAAAATTTGGATACCTATCAGCCTAAGACTTACAAAAAAGTTTCTAAAGCCATATGCTAAACCAAACAGGAAGTCTGCCATTTTGATTAACTTTGGTATTTGATACCATTTTTGGGGCCTTTTATAGGCGTCATATATTCTTTGGTACGTTTCATCTTAAGATATTTAAGATGAAAAGTTATTGAAATTTTTTTATTTAGTCGCACGCCTTTGCTGTAGCGATGCATTGTTTGAAAAGAAAAATGTTTTTTATATGATTCAGCTAGATGTGTGAATATTGGGAGGCATACCTATCAGCCTAATACCTCCAAAAAGTATTCTATAGCCATGTGCCAATCCATTTTGATTTTAAATTGTGCATCATTTTTGGCCTTCCATGAAACTTTGCAAACACAAAGCATGTCTAAAACATTTACAATTTAGACGGTTTCCTATGAAACAGTACCCCAATATGCCAGTACCCCGACGTGCAAATACCCCAACGTGGCCCGGGTTGCGAGGGCCCTTTATAGCTGCTCGCAGCTCTAGTTATTATTATTATTATTATTATTATTATTCTCCGCAAACGATCACATTTTTGAGACACTAAACGTGACCGAAAACTCACCAAACTTTACACGCACATCAGGCCTGGCGAAAAATTTGATATTTTAAAGTCGCCATACATGATAACAGAAAAATGGCTCCTTAGCGCCCCCTACATAGGTTAAACGGATCCCTGTCCCGCTACGATTGTCCGACGGCTATGAAAATTGTGTGGCACCTGTAGCACATCCCAATGAACAAAAACCTCTTTGAAGTGTGTACCCTAAAATAGACAGAAAGTGAGGTATGAGTATTTAAATGTCCAATTTTTGCCAATTTTTGCACATTTACAGGGGTCATACTTTTGCCCGCTTCTCCTACACGGTTAACCCGATTGACTTCAAACTTGGGATGTACCATCTCAACACCTGGGACAACATCATTGTGAAAAATGAAAAGTTTTTGATATACTATATGACGGCGGCGGCGCATCAAATTTAGAGTTTAAAAATTCTTATTTCACGAGGCATTGCCGGTTGTACGTTTAATCTAGAGCTACGAAAATTGGTACACATATGTAACAGACTATGACCTACAAAAAACTCTTTTTGAACCATGTGCTAAACCTAACAGGAAGTCCACCATTTTGATTTATTTTGGAACGAGTTGCCATTTTTTTGGCCATTTCATTGGGGCCTTATTTTAACGAACTCCTCCTACAGTGTTTATCCGATCATCTTCAAACTTGGTGTGATTCATCTTAAGATGTTGAAGATGAAAAGTTATTGAAAGCTTTGTATTTCGTCGCACGCTGTTGTCATGGCATGCACTGTTTGCAAAGGAAAAAAAATATCCTTAAAGAAGCATTGCCAGTTGTACGAAGCAGCTAGAGCTACGAAAATTTGTAGACATATGTAACAGCCCAAGATGTACAAAAAAGTCTCTTGGTGCCCTGTGCTAAACCCAACAGGAAGTCCCCCAGGGGCCGGGCATCACATTTTGAGCTAAAAAAAACTCCTCTTTAACAAAGCATACCCGGCTGTACGTTTCACCTAGAGTTACCAAAATTTGTAGAGGTATATAACAGCCCTCGAGGTACAAAAAACTCTTTTTGAACCATATGCTAAACCTAACAGGACGTCCGCCATTTTGATTTACTTTGGAATGTGTTGCCATTTTTTTTGGCCATTTCATAGGGGTCATATTTTAACAAACTCCTCCTACAGAGTTTATCCGATCATCTTCAAACTTGGTGTGACTCATCTTAAGATGTTGAAAATGAAAAGTTATTGAAAGTTTTTTATTTCGTCACACGCTGTTATCGTGGCATGCACTTTTTGCAAAGGAAAAAAATCCTTCTTAATGAAGCATTCCCAGTTGTACGAAGCAGCTAGAGCGACGAAAAATTGTAGACATATGTAACAGCCCAGGATGTACAAAAATGTCTCTTGGTGCCATGTGCTAAACGCAACAGGAAGTCCCCCAGGGGCCGGGCATCACATTTTGAGCTAAAAAACTCCTCTTTAACGAAGCATTCCCGGTTGTACGTTTCACCTAGCGCTATGATAATTTGCAGGCATACATAAGAGCCCACGGTGTACAAAAAAAGTCTCTTGGAACCATGTGCTAAACCAAACAGGAAGTCCGCCATTTTGATTTATGATGGGATTTGTTGCCATTTTTTGTGGCCTTTTTCAGGGGTCATATTTTAACGAACCCCTCCTACAAAATTTATCCGACTGTCTTCAAACTTGGTATGTTTCATCTTAAGATGTTAAAGATGCAAAGTAATCGAAAGTTTTTTATTTTGTCACACGCTGTTGCCATAGCAATGCATTGGAATTGCACACCATATTTTGCGTTTTGATTAAACAGACAAAGCATTCCCGGTTGTACGTTTCACCTAAAGCTATGATAATTTGCAGGCAAACATAAGAGCTCAGGATGTACAAAAAAGTCTCTTGGAGCCATATGCTAAACCAATCAGGAAGTCCACCATTTTGATTTACGTTGGGATTTGTAGCCATTTTTTGTGGCCTTTTTTAGGGGTCATATTTTAACGAACTCCTCCTACAAAATTTATCCGACTGTCTTTAAACTTGGTGTGCTTCATCTTAAGATGTTTAAGATGCAAAGTTATCGAAAGTTATTTATTTTGTCGCGCGCCGTTGTCATGGCGATGCATTGTTTGCCAAGTAAAATGCTGCTTTTTTTTTTTGGTCTAAACATGTGCAAAAACTCATGAAACTCATGAAACTGTCTGATCCCGCTTACCTGGCCAACTCTCCGTTACAAAGGGTTAAGACCCCCCTTTGGCTCCAACCGTAGTAACACGGGATTTACGGAGGTGACGGGGGCGCTTCAAGCTGGCGTCGAAAAGGATTCGTTTAGGTTCTCACCGCTCTAGTTTTAGAATGTCAGCCCCGACTTCCTTTAGACTACACCCTTAACGAGTAACCTTTAATGATTTAAGGATATAAATCTAATCACACTCTTTTTACAGCGGCTCCTTTTCATATGATCGATTGCACTTAGAATGACCTAAATAGGGTTTGGCTATTCTTGTTAGAATCGCAAGGGCTTGTTCTATTTGTTCATTTAAGCCGAAATAACCTTACAGGAATTTTGGAACGCGGCCAACATGTAGATGAAACTGTTATCTATTTAACAAGGTATCTCTAAGTGTGACTCAAATAGCGAGAGAAACAGGTTAAAGCAGAAAAGTGAAGGTAGGGTTCAAGAAGTCAATGATTAATGTGACCATACACATAAAAACTCTAAACTACTTCTTGTCTTTCTTGATTTATTACTTGATCAGTGTTCAAACCAATAGCAAAGCAAAATTTGTGCAATAATGAACATATGTTGATTAATGACAAAAAATAATGATTCACATCATAAATTCAAACAGAACAGAATCACATGTACTCACAATTTGTTGCTCCTTACTCCAGATCATCAATTGAAGAAACAAGAAAAAAATAAAAAGAAAAGAAAAATCAAAAACCAGAAAGAAGGGCAAAAGCTTTGAAAAAGAATTATTCCTTTGCTGGGTAGTCACGACAGGTAGCTATTCTGTGATGAACCACCTGGGCCTAATTATCTTTGAGCTAAACTAGTAGCTCAAAGAAAATAATTGAGGAAGTTTACCATTTACTACCCCGGCTGTTTAATTTAATAAAACTGATCAAAACAAGGGGAACTATTATCTTCTAACAGCCAATCAAGACAATGTGTCTACCACAAATTACTCTTATTTTGATTGTTAGAATTACTTCCTCATTTAGCATATAGGGGTAAATGGGGCGCAGAGACGAAAATGCCGTTCTCGACAGAGAGAGAGCCTCGCTCTTTTTTGCACGCCCGCCTCGTTTTGTCCCCGCCAATTTATAACCTCGGGATGCTGAACATAGCATGACTAAGCACAGATGAGTGTGTTCCAGTCAGTCCGTACCAAAGTTTGAACTGCTGAGTTCTAAATGTCTGGTGCTTACTTCCTCTTCTCAGTTCCTCTTAAAAATGCGACCTTAACAGCTTTGCAAAACACATTTGTTGACAAGGTCCAATTTTCTATGCTGACAAAACATTCATGACTTTAAAATAAACTGTACTTCCCATTTGTGAATAAAATCCCTTCAAAGCTTTTTACTCATAATGCCCCACACCAATACTGATTAAAAAAATTCAAACCAAACTCCAAACAAAATACATGGTATGTTAAAACCACGTCTCTTGCAATCTCATGGTGGCATGTCAAAACCACATTTCTTGCCACCTCATAGTGACAGGCCAAAATCTTTACTCCCGTACGCCATATAAGTATGTGTGCTATGGCAGATGAGTGTGTTGTGTGTATGCAACTGTGTTACCGTAAATGGATGTATCTGTATGTGTTGTGTTTTATGCTGGCTGCTGGTTCACAAGTATATTTACCAATTATGGGGCATGTTTAAACGCTAATGAAGTTGACAGTTACACCAAAGACATTTCAGACTAGTGTTGTGTGACATACCAGTTTTGTGTGACATAGCGATTATCTCAAACAATCATTGCATCGTTGCATTCACTTGTTAATACATGGCACAGGTTCACATTATACATGTTAGTGACATTATCCATATTTGAACTTTTGGTGACATCCGCTCAGCCCTCAGCCCGTGTTATCCGTCACCCCCCACATGAGATATGAGATAGGGAACACACAACAGCTGAGAGACAGGTCCCGCACAGACATTAGGCATCACATTGAACCCCGGATGAACCGCTCACCGCACGCTCCTCATCAATCACCATGGGGCTGTGGTCAGCCCCTGAGATCCCCTCTCCCAGCTCGGAGAGACCGTACACACGCACCAAGAGCCCGCTGTGACCATCAATGCGGTAGCTGACAGGGCCGCCAGGCGAGGGGGGGGAGGAGGCGCAGAGATCAGAGTCAAAAAGGCGCCTCAACACCTCAGACGCCGAGGTATTCTCATCGAGCGGAAGGGGCGATGGCGCAGGGAGAAGTCCTAAGCCACTTAGTGTCTCAGGAGAAGGGGAGGATACGAGCAATTCTGTTGGAGCAGCACCCGCACCCCCAACTGGGGGATCCCCAGCAGTTGGTTCGGGTGATGCAGGGGTGACCTCACCATCGTGAGGGTCGTCCGGAACGACCTGTTCCACCGCAACCGGCGGATCCCGTTGAACAGCCCTTGGCCGGGCTGCAGGCGCCAAGGGGAGAGGTCCACCTCTCCACGGATTCCAGTCAGCGCGTGAACGCCGAGACGAGATCAGCAGGCATGTGCCATCATCAAGGTGCGTTGTAATACAACGGGTGTCGTCTCTCAGGATGCCGAGGCTCTCCTCGGGCCGACTGCAGTTTGCCGGAGGACTCAGAGACCACCATCTCGTTTTTAACATATAGCCCCTCGCAGAAGAACCAATTGGCGTGGGAAGAGAGGGGGAAACAGCAGTTTCCCATCATCACGTCCCCCACCAGCCAAGCATATTTCATGTGGATTGTTCCACACAGGATACATCGTGGAGTAGGGTTCTAAAACAAAAACCAAAATTACTACTCAAAATAAAATCATAACAGAACAATGAGCAACAGCAGGTTAAATGTAGCCTTTTTTTTTTTTCTTTTCCCCAGGCTATTTATTTAATCAACTTTCATCATCATTGTTTTCTGTACTGTTCAGTTGGTGAACCCCTCTCCTTCCAGATTGGTGGATCGTTACAGACACATCATGAGGGATTCTGGCTGGTTCAAGCGACCTCTCAGTTCTGGATGACAGTGAAGCAACAGAACGAGCCACCAGAATCGGCTCTCTGTTGACATCACTCTCTCCCTGGGGTGGAACGACATCAACAAAAAAAACAAAAAAACGCTCCTATATAAGAAGGAGCAGCTTTTTGGCGCATGTTTTGGTCAGGAGGCAGGCTGTGGCCGCTGCTGTAAGCAAAAACAAACCAAGTAAAATCCACTTCCCTGATTTACTTACAGCACGCCACAATCCTAAACCAATGGTTTCAAGACCTTGTTCCACAAAATAAATCTAATCTAAATCTAAATCTAATGTGGAATCAATTACAACTCTTGTAGTTTGAACAAATACCAATTCAATTTTTTCATACCACGTGCAGTCATGAAGGTCGCTGCCGTGTCCACATTGGAGCCAATGTTCAGCAGGGGAAAAACAAGTTCCTCTGTTATAAATTTTGTTTGGTCCAATTCAATCAAAACCTAAAACTTGATTACCCTGGCAAAGCGACTTTCTAAATGCATGTCCCTCCCCAATTTGCAATAAAGCATCAGGTCGATCAGGCATGAATTTTGGATATTCAATTTGTGTAAGCCCATAATCATTCACCCATTTAAGACAAGTTTGTTTGTCAGCTTGCATTCGTCTTTTCCATATTTTGGTATTAGGTAATTTGACCCAAAGGGCTCCTTCAGGAGTACTAAAATTTGCATAAGGATATTTATTTTTGCAAAACCCACCCCAATTTGGCACTGATCCACAATTTTCGCGGGCCAGCTGAATCAAACAGGAAGTTTTTTCGGAATTGCAATTCATCATCCAAGGCCTGGGGCCAAAATATAAATATGGTGACCACAGCGACGTACCTGGATAAGTATCTTGTTCTTTAGAATACACTGTGGCCAAATATTGACATTTAATCCAATAATTAGATGACATATTAAGGCAAGGCAGAACCCATTTTTTTTTCCATTTCCCAGCTTCGAAAGCCCCACCAGGTCCTGGCGAGATCACGAGTGCGAAATTCTTTCCAAGCCTGCAAAACACCTTTTACAGTATTATTCACAAGTAACCCTGAACAATTATGCACCCATTTTGTTCCTATCTATTTGTCCACTTCATATAATGGGCATCTGGGCGAATTGCCAACAGACCATTTTTTTATATTTAGGTCAAAATACATTCTCTCTACCACACATTTATCAATATTATCAAAATCTTTTTGTGGCACTGAAAACAAATCATCTGGTGTGGGTATCAATTGAGTCCAAAACATTTCCCTCATAGGTTTCAATTGAAACAAATTATCATGATTTGGGATCGGGTGACTATAATGCACTTTCAACAAATTCTCCCACAACCAAGGGAGCGTATCGTTAATCCAGTGTTCATAGTCAACGATCGAAACTCTTTTGACAGTTAACGTTTCATAAAACAAATTATTTGTCATGTATGTGTTCGATGAAGGACCTGTCAACTTCCGCTTACCCGCAGGACTTAAATCGGGAAATATGTCCTGATCGACTCTCCAATTAAAGGGTTAGAAATTCCCCTTTTTCCTCACCAGCTCTAAGGCGTCAGCGTGAGGAGACGGGAATTAGATAAGCCGATATATCAAAGTGGATTCACCTAGGTTTGTTCACTGTCTTCTTATCATGAGGCCAATCCGTTTTCATCCACCTATCAATCCTGAGTGAGTAACCACACACACAGAGCCCAGGACGGATAATCTGAACACCTCACTTAAATTGGCAGCTCCACTTTTCTAAGTTGTTTGCATTTGTTATTGACCTAGTAATTTAATAATCCTTGTTAGGATCATACGGATTTGTTACCTATCAAGCAGGAGTATTTGACTTATTAATACAGATGGAAGCATTGGTTAGAGGTTATTCAAATACATTTACCTTTTTCCAAAAGTCCAATTCTGTTGTCCTTCTTGGAGGAAGAAAAAATAATAATGATACGGACTTATAGAATGTCCAAAAAACAAACAAACAATAAAATCAAAGACAAATAATAAGGACTCATAAAACGTCCAAACAAAAATAAAATCAAAACAAATAATAAGGACTTATAAAACGTCCAAAACAAAAATAAAATCAAAACAAATAAGGACTTATCAAACGTCCAAATATAAAAATAAAATCAAAAACAAATAATAAGGACTTATAAAACGTCCAAAACAAAAATAAAATCAAAACAAATAATAAGGACTTATCAAACGTCCAAAACAAAAATAAAATCAAAACAAAGAATAAGGACTTATAAAACGTCCAAATATAAAAATAAAATCAAAACAAATAATAAGGACTTATCAAACGTCCAAAACAAAAATAAAATCAAAACAAAGAATAAGGACTTATAAAACGTCCAAATATAAAAATAAAAATAAAGTTGAATAAAATAGAGACCAGACAATAAAATGATTAATACGAACATTGTCTTTTAAACAATTTTATTGACAATAATAAGACAACCGATATGAGTAAAAAAAATCACAACATTGTCTTTTAAACAATTTTATTGACAATAATAAGACAACCAATATTAATCATAACAATCACCTTTAATGATAAAACCTTAAATCAATAAAAATAAAATAAAATAAAGACAGGAGATTAAGAATAATATAACCTTTTACAATAAGCTTTCTAAGATTGATCATTTCTCGGAAAAGCTTAAGACCTGATTGACAATAAGATGTTTTTGGCTAAAAATAATTTGAAGATATGGGAGTGTATTAAATGGCCCCTACCCTAACACGCGATTAGTCATTCATATCTTCCTATTACACATCATTATTGCTAAAAAAGTTGTACATTACCAATCATTGAAGATAATTCCATTCACGGCTAGTCCAAGTCCTTCGGGGAAAAAATCGTAAGTCCTCAAACAGGCATAAATCCATCTTCAGCAATACTCCCCATCCAGACCAGATCGCAGGGTAAAAAGGCGTCGATCCCAGCTGGTGACGACTTTTTATCACCTTGGGTCTCGTCACTGACTTTTTCCGGTAAATGTCCTTCCGCCTCCAAAAATATCAAAGTGCACTTGTTGGGACTCATTCTCAGGAATTTTCCACAGACGAGCCATGAAGATGAGTCATAGATTCTTTACAGCTGAGTCATAATCATATGTCAAAGGTCTTCAGCTCTATTCGACAATAATAAACGTTAGAATCAATAAAATCATATATATATTAATTAAGCAAGCATGAATAACATATATATACATGACATGTTAAATCCCAAATTCTCTCAGGGCCCTAACAGGTTGATTCTTAATTCTGTTACACATCTTGTATGCCATGTTGAGAGAACAGTACATACAGTTGATCTTTTCAATGCAGTTACAGCAATATTATCAGCGATAAAAGACAGTATCGATTATAAAAAAAAAAAAGAAAAACAAAACTTCATAGTTGGGTTTCAATGTGCTACAAACATTGATCCAAAAATCAGGTTAACAATTGTTGAGTATAGATTGTGTTGTGTATTTTATTACTTAATTCAGGATATCATTTATTTACATTAATTTATATCTGGCCTTATAAGGAATGTGTGTCCGGGCAATGCTGAGTGGGCGGCTTAGTTGTACAGGTTTGGCGGCATCTAGTGGTTACCTTGAGGAACTACACCCAGAGGCCAAAGAATAATTATCAACCCTTATAGACACCTATTGGTCTCTAACTAAGAATTGAGTCTAGCCCATTAATTTGTTATCTCATTTTACATGATATGGCGTTTCATCTGACTCTACTCAATCCACTCAATTCAACACCCCCCCCTAGAGATCAATGGTGTCCAAACTGATCAACCTCGCGAGCCCGTCGTCACCCAGCTGCAACCAGTCACCCTCATCCACCCCCCCCCATGTCATCCGACAACGGAGACACCGGGGATTCAGAATGCAAGGTGTCTGACGGAGGGTCAGCAAGAGGAGACCATAGGCCCAGTTCCCTTATCATCAGGGAGGGAGATGACCCCGTCCCACCCCCATCCTCGCCCGGCACACCCTCCAGGTCATCGGTGCTCGATGAAACCGTGGAGGAGGGTGTTCTCGACAGTGGCATAACCTTACCAACTGGAGCATCCCGTCGGGCGGCACTGGGTTCCCCAGGCTCGTCAACCCGGTCCAGGATGGGCGAACTGGGCGTTACTGGTTCGTAGGGCCACTCATCCTCAACCCGACTGGATCCGACCTGTCTCAACGGGGTGGCGGCTACACAAAAGCCAGCCAAGGTGTTGAATGTCAAGCGCCGAGTACCGTCAGGCAGGCGCCATATCATGCGCATTAAAGGGAAAGTTCTCCCAATGAGTTCACCCTCATTGTTAACATGATAATGTACCTTTTTCAGGCGACTTTGAACCAAACCTTCCAACTTACTTGAACCCGCGAGGTCAGCAAAGCCGGGCCACACCCAGGAACCACACTGAATATCAATAAAAAAATCACTGACAAAGTTTAAAAATAGCCCGTCTGGGATGAGCCACATTTCTCTTCGCTCATCCACCGTGGGCAACGAGTAACAACAATGACCGTAATACTCATCCCTCACGACCCAAGCGGAGGTGAGGAGCTCATCTCCGCAGAAGACACACTGCGGCTTATCTTGGTTATCCTGTTAAACACACATAAAAAAAAAAAATTCGACAATTCTTAGACCCGAGGGAAACCTAAAATATTGCGGCTCCCAATATATACATTCTAATCTTAGTCTAAGTTTCCATCCGCATCTACTCCATCGATGCAGAACACCTCTACTACGGGAGAGCGAGGGTGTGGTCGCTCCTCCGAGTAGCGGAACCTCTTGGTGGGAGAGTAAAAAAAATAAATAAATAAAAATACATAGATCAAAACCCAAATTACTGAAACCAAGTGGTCGACCAGACATAACCAAAGGAGAATTAAAATTATTCCCCACACTATTAATTTAGTTGTTCGCTATATCCGCCACAACAAATAAAAAAGTCATATTATTATCCGATATTCCACTTTATTACTCACATTTTGCAGATCGCCTGGTCTCCCAATGAGGCCTTTCCCCGTAGCATTCCAAGCCATGGTTAGTTGATGTTTACTGTTCCACCAAGAGGTTTCAATGAAAAGTGAGGAACTCAGGGCTAGGGCGTCTTATTTAGGATCGGGTCGATCCCACCCTTTTCTGATGCCCATCCTTACCCCTCAAGAGTTTCCCATTAGTTGGCCCCCCCCATTTTGCTGCAGCTCGTTGGCCAATAACTAAATTTTGACCTTATTTGGTAAGGCTTTGTCTTCATAATTTTTGGTGGGCAGATAATGCCAAGGTCCTTCTTTTGATAACTGCAACCTTTATAACTGCTGACAGGACAATTCCTGACTCTAGCAGGAACCATACTTTTCCTTCTGATTATATTCATCACTGTGTCCACAGTGCAGCCATCTTTCAACAAATTCGTGGCAGGTGCAAGATAGTGATGGCAAAATAAAAACCCCGTAGAACAATAAAGTCCTACTAAAAATGCTTCACACACACATCGGGGCCTCAAAATGATTAAGTGCAACTTTGCAGGCCTTCGCCCTAGTACAAATCGGTGCAAACTAGGTTGATTGTGGGTCCCATGTTGGTTTGATTTAAGAAATCCATCACCTTGGCTAAGACCGTTTCTCTTTTCTTGTTTTCTTTTCCTTTGATGATTTCATTACTTTAGTTCTCGTCTTATTTCCTATCATAGTAGTTAGTTTTGCTTCTTTTAAGTTCTAAGTAGATTTTCCCACCTAGGTTAGAGAATAAACGTGCACAAAACTCAAAACCTGTTTTTACTGTGTGTGTGTTTCATCAATTTATAGTGACCTCTAAGCTGAACAAAGAACTCACAAAATTGTAGTAAGGGCACAACCTTCATTTTAATGACTGATTCAACGAGGTTCTCATCTGTTATCCTGATAAAATTATCAAAAAGAGATGTGGTGCTCCGCAGGCAAGCTCAACTTAATTTAAACATTAAGTTTGAGTCTCCTTCAATTAATGAGCCAATTGATTATTAATTTAATAATTAACAATTATTGATTTAATAATTAATTGGACCGATTTCCCTTACAATCGCATTGCCAGACGTTCAAAACCGCAGTGACTTTTGATCTGGTTTCGGTGGACCCACCTCAGTTGGTCCCCCTGACGTCATTTATTCATCCTAATTTGATAGGCGACGTGTGACAGTTTGTCGACGATTTCATATGGTCCTGCCCACCGGGGAAGAAATTTTCGGGCGATGCCCCTGTGGGCACGCGGAGTATTAGCATTTGGTTGCTCGAACAAGTAGTACCATACTCGATCACCTATTTCGAACTCGGTTCGTGAGGCTTTCCTATCGTAGTAGGTTTTCTGACCTTCTACACTTTCCTTAAGCCGTTGTTGAGCAAATGCAAACGTGGCCCGGAGGTGGGCTTGCAAGTCCTCCGCGTACTGGGAGGTCGTGTATGCCGTGGCTAGGTTTGTTTCTCCTGGCTGGTACATCAGGTGCAGGAGGAGCGTCATTCGCCGTCCGGTCATCATTTCAAAGGGGGCCATCCCTGTGGATTCGTGAGGGGTGGCTCGAATCGCCATGAGGATCAGTGGGAGTCGGGTGCCCAGTCCCGACTCGTTGGAAACCACAAACTTTTTTAGTAAATTTACCACGGTGCGATTTGTCCGCTCCACCTGTCCTGATGACTGCGGGTGATGGCTAATGTGCAACTGGGCCTTGATTCCGAGCATTTGCCAAAGTTGTTGCATTACCTCGGCTGTGAAGTGGGTTCCCCTGTCTGAGTTAACCCGTGAGGGCAACCCAAAACGAGAGAACACGTGGTTCATCAGCAGGCATGCAGTGGTGTGTGCGGTGTCGTTTGTAGCAGGCAGGCATTCTACCCACTTGGTGAACGCGCAAACTACTGTAAGAAAGTATTTGTTCCCTCTCAGAGATCTGACCAGTGGTGCCACCCAATCAATTTGGAGATCAGACCATGGGAAGGTGACTCCTTTCTGTTGGAGTGGTGCTCGGTGACTCGGGTTTGCTGGCTGAAACTGGCAGTAAACCAGGCATCCTTTGATGTAGGTTGCTACGTCATTATGCATGCGCGGCCAGTATGCCACCTGTTGCAGTGCGGTGACAGTGGCCTTGAGTCCGCGGTGGCCTGCATAAGGCGCGTCGTGGGCGTATGTTAGCAAGACCCCCCTTTGGCTCCGTGGAACCACCAACCGCAGGGCAGGCAGAGACCCGGAGTCATAAACCAGAAGGCCCTTAACGAGACGCAGCCTTTGCAACACGGAGAACAAGCCTTTGAAGTCGCTGTCGTCAATCAACGCGTCAGGCGACACGGGGTTGGCGACAGGATCAGAAAGGTGCTGAACTATTTTGAAAAGCGCGGGGTCGCCGGCTTGTTGGGCGACCAAGTCGGAGGTTCGGACGGGCGGTACGCACGCCACGGGCACCGTAGGGGTTGGTGTGGGGGCGTCGAGAGCCTCAGCGGCGGCCGCAGCACGGTGGCGCGTGAGAACGTCGAGCTCCAGGATGGGCTGGGTGGGCAGCCAAACTGTATCAAATGTCTAAGGAGTCCTGTTGAGGGCCCCTTGTTTGGCCAATGTGTCCGTTAGGTCGTTAAAATGTTTGTCAGGTCCTGGGACTTTTGAGTGTCCCCGGACCTTCTTCCAATAGACATGCATGTCATTGGAGGACACCAAATGGTCGCATGTCACAATGAGGTCGCGGTGTTTAACGGGTTTCTTCGCTGACGTAAGGAAACCATTTCGGCGCCACACCGGTAGATGAGAGGTGAAGGCGAGGCGGGCACAGTTTGAGTCAGTGCAGATAACCAGCACCGTGACACCGTGTTCAACTGCCAATTTGAGTGTAATCAGGATGCCAGCGATTTCCGCATATTGAGAAGAGTGGGGGCCCAATTGGAATTGCAGTGGTTTGCACGGTGTGTCGTCGACCCAAGCGATGCCCACCCCAGCCTGCAGCTGGGTTTGGTGGTGGTAAGAGCAGCCATCCACATAAGCTGTAGGCATGTCTTTACAGACATGTTCCTCAAAATAGCGGTGACGCGTGAATTCCGGCATCGGTGCCACGGCGACGTCTGTCAGCGGGGTCGGGGAAGTTGACACACAGTTCTGGCAAATCGCTAGATCGGTACCCAGTGGTAACTTTGCGTTTTTCGTGTACCGGCTTCAAAAGAGCTTTGTTGGTGGTTGTGTGACCACCTGCGGAGCTAACCAAGCTTAGATCCTGTCTGAGCTGTGGAATGTTTATGCGACTGCAGAGAGTTTGCTTTAGAAGAAGCAAGCTAAAAAAAAAAAATTAGAGGGTGGCCTGGGCCATATGCCATAGTTGTTACATTATCAACCCAGTTCCGTGTCTTATTTTCGCCAGGGAGCGCCCATCAAGGTCCAAGACCTCATCGACCTTGTCTAGAGTTTCCAACGGGCAGCCCAAAGCCTCCACAACACACGGATCCACAAAACAATCATCTGCCCTGGAATCGACTAGTGCCACAACTTTAAGGGTCTTCCCGTAACCCGACACCTCCCCCTCTAGTTCTAATCTACGGCTTTCACGATCAGTATCTCACTTTCCCAGTCCTGGAGCACCCATGCTTGTACTCACACGAATCATTGGAGCTAGGACTGGTAACCCCAGTCCCTGACTGTCGGCTTCACAGCTGGGTGGTCTGGCATGGAGGACGGGATGACCTAGCTGGGCAGGAGGACACTCTGTGACCCGGCTGGCCACAGTAGAGGCAGGCACCTGAGAGAAGGCGTCGTCGTCGCTCCTAGAGAAGTAGCCGTCCACCTCCTAGTTGCATGGGTTCCTCCGTGGTGACAGACGGGCCCGAGATTGGAAGAGTCACTGGCTGAGCAAGGTGAGGTCGCACCTGACTTGAGCTAGGAGTCCATGAGGCTGATCCAGCCTGCTCTTGGGTGCGTTCACGATGGCGGTCTTTAAGACGATTGTCCAAGCGGATTGCTAACGCGATGAGATCTTCCAAAGTAGTAGTGTCATCACGGACAGCAAGTTCATCTTTAACAGCATAGTTCAACCCTCGGCGAAAAATGCAACACAATGCACTTTTATCAAATCCACTCTCAGCCACTAATATGCGGAAAGTAATACAATAATCAGCCACTGACAGATCTTTTTGAGTATAATCCAAAAGCCTACCACCGGCCTCTCTTCCCTTAACCGGATGGTCAAAAACACACCGAAACTCAGACACAAAATGGAGGAGGACCGGAGGTCTGGCCGCGCGTTGCTCACTGCCATAGCCCAAGCCGCCGCTTTGCCAGCCAAGAGACTCATAACAAAAGCTACTTTGGCATTATCGTTAGCATACGTACACGACTGCTGGTTAAAGATAAGGGAACATTGATGTAGGAACTGCCCACAATTGCCGGGCTGTCCGTCGTAGAGTGACGGATGGGGCAGAACGGGTTCTCGGAAAGCGGCGCCCGGCGAAGAAGCAGCAAGAGCTTGAAACATGCAAGTACAACCGAAATAGAAACCAGAATGCAGGCTATAAAGCGCAGGGAAAAAAAACATCAAAGTACAACCAAAAGCGACGTGGGAAAAACTTACACGCGATCAAATACAGAACTGGACAAAGCGATACTACGTGGCTGTGAAACAAGAAGGTCTAGAGAATAACTTGGAGCTGGACAGCCAGCAAGAAATAATCCGACACCTGAGTGAAGACAGCAGTCCCTTTTAAAGTCTTTGTTTAATGATGCCGCCCAGGTGTGGCGCAGAAGGGAACGCCCACTCCCTCATGCCACTGAAAGGGAAAAAAACAGACTGAGTGCAGAATCATGACACAGGGTGTCCCTGATGGACACAGCAACTTGGTATAACCATTCGGTTACCACTCCCAAAGAGCACTATGTTGCTCGAAAATATATTGTCTGTACGTACTCTCTATTATCATCGCCTGGCTTCCTAACATTGTCTGCTACCAACACATCATCCCTGTATCGCCTATGAATACGCAAGTTGCCTTCATCAAGGCAATAGGCTACAGGGAGAAGTGTGGTAACTGAGAAATAAAATGAACAGGATCCTGGCCACAGCATAGCTTCTCCCTATCTGTCGTCATGTCCCTGCAGTTTTTGCAGGTGCGCCACTGAACTCCACGTAAGGTAAGCCAGCTGATGGAGAGGGTCCTCTGCGATGAACACGGAGCATAAGGGCATCAAACCAGGTTATCTCGAAATAAAAGCTCATTTGCTAAATGCCTACATTCTTCTACACCTGCCTCCATAGCCAAGCACTTAGTCCATTGCTGGAAAAAGACAATGTAAATAAATACTGTAGTGTCGGCTAAAAATGTTAGGTGTTAGTACACCTCCTGGTGCTTATCACCATTGACTGTACTATTGTTATTATGTACTATTTTTATTATTATGATTGACCATTACTGTTCATTGAAACTGGCACGCAACTAAAAAAAACTAAACAAAACAAAATACATCCAGTGTGACTGAAAACAACCTCAGTCTGTAATTTTCTCTGCTATTGCAAGGCTGCTCCTGTCATGTTTTGGTTCTGTGGGGTTGGGATTTTGTTTTCTTTTGGTATTTTTGGGTGCGTTTGTCTGTGGTTGGTGTTTTGTCATGTGTTCCTTGATTCTTCCCTTGTCTCATTATGGCAAACCATGTCCATCTGTGTGTGTCTTCCCTTCCCAGTGTGTGACCAATCACTGCCCTCAGCCACTTGTGTTTTCCCCCAGGTGTGTCTCCTTAGCTCATTAGTGTTGGTGTATTTAGCCTGTTGTGTTTGTCCAGTCGGTGTGGGTGCATTTCTGGTGTTACGTGGGTCATTCTGGGTGTACTGGCTGTCAAGCGGCAATTCTGTCAAATGAAGGTCTGTCAAGTCAAGTTCTTTCACGTCACGTCAAGTCTAGTTTTGGTTTTCTTGCAGAGTTAAAAAATCACCCTAAGTTGCCAATTCCCATTGTCTGATCTGTCTCCTCAATTTGGGTCCACAATCTCCTACATACCGTGACAGCTACTCTTTCCTGGTTAACAATCCAAACACGTTTCGCTCTTCCACGACCTCGTCCCCTCACTCTGACTGGACCGAGTTTTGCACGTCCTGTCCTGTGTGGCTGCGATGGTCCGTAGCTGACATCTGAGTCTGTGTCAGACACTCTGGCTCCGCTAAAATCAATCTGGGCATATTACGATCCCATGATAATTTTTTTTTTTTTTCTTGGTTGCTAAATGAAAATCGGTATAACTCCGAATCATAATTACCTTGTTAATTCAGAATACAAGCTGTCTCTTGCAGCAGCTGTACAGTGTTCAATTTTAGGTTGTTAAAATTAGCTCCACCATTAGCATTATTATTAGCCTAGTTTGTTCAAATGCACAACGTGAACAATAAAATCTTTGACCATTTGCAAGATACCTCATCACTCATTCTCGCAGGTACCACCAGTGTTGCCACAGTTACCTTGAAAAAGTAACTTAGTTACTTTACTGATTACTTGGTTTTAAAAGTAACTAAATTGCGTTACTGATTACTTGATTTTAAAAGTAACTAAGTTAGATTAAAAGTTACTTTTTTAGTTACTTTCAGCAGCTGCCGATAACACCATCTCAACATAAAGATAATGCGGGAGAAACGGAGTTCCAAATACTTAATTGAAAGTGCATTTTTAACATGAAAATAAAGGTTTTTTTTTCATGAAAAACAAAATAGGCACTCTCTCTTGACTTCTTGTAACGTATATACTTTTTATAAAACAAAAATAAAAATCTATCCAGGTTGAAAATGAAAATCCCCTTAATTCCTCTATTGTTTGTTCCGCTATTCCAGTGTGTACACTTGAGTCGACTCGTGCATGCTGAAAACTAGGGGTGGGAATCTCTGAAATGAGGCCGATTCTATATGTATCTCGATACACGGGTTGCGATTCGATTGAAAAACGATTATCTTTCAGAACAGAACGGTTCGATACGGTTCGATTAAGTTTGGGAAGGATACAATTTTCGATTTGATACGATTCATTTCAATATTCAAAACTTATAGTGACATTTGTTGCTTGCAAACATTAATCTTAAAACACCACAAATTTTTACAGTATCTACAAATGTGTTAAAAAAGACCAACAACAAATATGTCTTCTATATTTTTATATTTTGAATCAATTATTTAAATATACCGCAACAAAGGGCTGGGCGATATGACTGAAAAATGTATCAGTTTAAATATTTATTAGGCAAGTTTGGCAAGGCAAGTTTATTTGTATAGCACATTTCATACACAAGGCAACTCAATGTGCTTTACACAAGGAAAGACAACACATAAGCATCAAGGAACAGTAGTTAACATTCAGAGGAAGAAAAATAAATGAAAATAGGTGACAAAATTTACTAAAAAGAACATACAATAACAATCTTAAAACATTATTCAACAAACTTTAAAACATTTAACATAAGGAAGTTTAAAATAATAATAATAAAAAACACTTAATTAAAGCTGTTTAAAAGTCCCTAATCAAAGGTATAAGAAAAAAGCAAAGTTTTTAACCTGGATTTAAAAGCATTTACACTCTGGGCTGACTTCACTTCTGTTGGTAGCCTATTCCATCTGTGTGCAGCATAATAGCTAAATGCAGCTTCACCATGTTTGCTTCGAACTCTGGGTTCCACTAGTTGGCCCAAGTCTGTAGATCTCAGACCCCTGCTGGGTTTGTACTCAATCAGAATTTCTTGGATATATTCAGGACCCAAACCATTTAGTGATTTATAGACGAGTAGCAGAACTTTAAAATCGATTCTGACTGGGAGCCAGTGTAAATCCTGAAGTACTGGAGTAATATGTTCTGATCTCTGTTTTGGTCAGAACTCGAGCTGCAGCGTTCTGAATGAGCTGCAATTGTCTCATTAGTAGTTATTGACAGTTAAAATTGGGTTTTTTTGTTTTTTTTTCTCTTCAAAATAAGGATCATGACAGGAAAACAAAAGGTTGATAATTTAATGTTAAATATAAATATTTAACCTTTAGACAGACACCAACACAATTAAACAGAATATGTGCACATTGTGAAGTATTTCAGAAACATAAATTTAAGACATGAAATAAACCTACCGTCCAGCCAAAAGAAATATGAAGCCACCTTATGGAACAATAACTCTAACAAACACATTTTAACCACTTAATATATGCAAAAATATTTCCAAAAGATAATTTCCCTTTTTAATCAACAATTTTTGTTTTTCTTTTGCCATCACATTCATTTTTGGTTAATGTATGACATCTTTTTTTGTTTTTTTAATCTGAGACACGATGATGACCACAGAATCACTACTGTTTATATTTTGTTTTTTGGGCTGTCCATTTTGAGTTTGATGACGTAATCGCGGGCACGTCTCAGTTCTCCTATCTGCTGCTCATGCTAGTTGTAGACATTGACAGGGAGCCACAAACTGAGAAATGAGATACTTGCAGTGTGCTTTTAGCATAGCTGGTGTGTTGGCTGTGGGACATACCTGTGTCGTTTGAATCCATGCATTGGATCGTCACGGGAGTTATTCTTTTTGGCTCGCGCGCAGTACCAACACTGGCCCGGGACATACAAGTGCACCGAGAGGACTCGATAGCCAGGGGAAATACCGAGATGTACGGCACCAGCTTCTGCTAACTGTCTCCAGTTGCATGTTGTCACTCGTTGTGCGCGCGCGCGCCGTGTCGTGAGCACGGCGTTGACGGTAGGCTCCCCCCCCAAAAAGGTGCGTAACGTCTTTGCATTATGTTTACAACATCCGGGGAATGAAGTGTCTCTGAGCGCTACTTTTCAGTGAAAACGTGACTTGTCTGACGTCACTCCCCCTGGCGAGAGGGCGGAGACGACCTCATCCCAAAATGCTTCACGGACCAGTTGAGGATGGAAATAAATAATTTTTTTTAACCACTTTTATGGTCCATAATGTACACTTTTTTTGTTGCGTTGTGTGCCTGTTGGTTAACTCTTTGACTGCCAGCCATTTTCGGAAAAGGTAACCCCTATACTGCCAGCTGATTTACAGAATTTTACCGATCTTTCAAGCTCCACAGAAAATGTTGTGTTAGGACTATGGAAACGCGGATACTACCAAATGAAAGATGGAAGTCTCATCTTTCATCTAAAAAAAAAGTTTGTTTCTACCTTATTCTTCAGTAATCAACAATAGAAAACACCTTCGTTTCACCCAAATCCTCTCTTTTCTTCCGTAATACACTGCGGTCAGGCCAGCCGCCACTCGAAAAGACGAAGTCAAGCCAGCCGCCCCAACGATTGTTAATACTGTGCATTACGGTAACGTGCCGACGTGCCCCTGCGTTGGCCACCTTCAAAATAAAAGCTGAGCAACACCTGGTTTATGGTTTAAAATAAAGAATCATAAAAAAACAACGGTTTGTTATTCCAGAACCAGACCAGTTCTAAGGGACACTACTCCACCCCAGGTATCCAACCAAAGTACTTTGAACAAAATCTGATGTTGGATTTCAAAATAAAACCCATTTGAAAATTGAAATCTCGACTATTGTTGCTGATTTCAAAAAATCATTAAAAATTCATGGTTTGTTATCCCAGGACCAAACCAGTTCTAGGGGACACTACACCACCCCAGGTATCCAACTAAAGTACTTTGAACAAAATCTGATGTTGCATTTCAAAATAAAACTCATTTGAAAATTGAAATCTCGACTATAATCCCTGATTTCAAAAAATCTTTAAAAATTCATGGTTTGTTATCCCAGGACCAGACCAGTTCTAAGGGACACGACACCACCCCAGGTATCCCGCCAAAGTACTTTGAACAAAATCTGATGTTGTATTTCAAAATAAAACTCATTTGAAAATTTAAATCTCGACTATTATTGCTGATTTCAAAAAATCATTAAAAATTCATGGTTTGTTATCCCAGTTCTAAGGGACACGACACCACCCCAGGTATCCCGCCAAAGTACTTTGAACAAAATCTGATGTTGCATTTCAAAATAAAACTCATTTGAAAATTTAAATCTCGACTATAATCCCGGATTTAAAAAAATCATTAAAAATTCATGGTTTGTTATCCCAGGACCAGACCAGTTCTAAGGGACACTACACCACCCCAGGTATCCCGCCAAAGTACTTTGAACAAAATCTGATGTTGCATTTCAAAATAAAACTCATTTGAAAATTGCAATCTCGACTATAATCCCTGATTTCAAAAAATCATTAAAAATTCATGGTTTGTTATCCCAGGACCAGACCAGTTCTAAGGGACACTACACCACCCCAGGTATCCAACCAAAGTACTTTGAACAAAATCTGATGTTGCATTTCAAAATAAAACTCATTTGAAAATTGAAATCTCGACTATAATCCCTGATTTCAAAAAATCTTTAAAAATTCATGGTTTGTTATCCCAGGACCAGACCAGTTCTAAGGGACACGACACCACCCCAGGTATCCCGCCAAAGTACTTTGAACAAAATCTGATGTTGCATTTCAAAATAAAACTCATTTGAAAATTTTAATCTCGACTATTATTGCTGATTTCAAAAAATCATTAAAAAATTCATGGTTTGTTATCCCAGGACCAGACCAGTTCTAAGGGACACTACACCACCCCAGGTATCCAACCAAAGTACTTTGAACAAAATCTGATGTTGCATTTCAAAATAAAACTCATTTGAAAATTGAAATCTCGACTATAATCCCTGATTTCAAAAAATCTTTAAAAATTCATGGTTTGTTATCCCAGGACCAGACCAGTTCTAAGGGACACGACACCACCCCAGGTATCCCGCCAAAGTACTTTGAACAAAATCTGATGTTGCATTTCAAAATAAAACTCATTTGAAAATTTTAATCTCGACTATTATTGCTGATTTCAAAAAATCATTAAAAATTCATGGTTTGTTATCCCAGGACCAGACCAGTTCTAAGGGACACGACACCACCCCAGGTATCCCGCCAAAGTACTTTGAACAAAATCTGATGTTGCATTTCAAAATAAAACTCATTTGAAAATTTAAATCTCGACTATAATCCCGGATTTAAAAAAATCATTAAAAATTCATGGTTTGTTATCCCAGGACCAGACCAGTTCTAAGGGACACTACACCACCCCAGGTATCCCGCCAAAGTACTTTGAACAAAATCTGATGTTGCATTTCAAAATAAAACTCATTTGAAAATTGCAATCTCGACTATAATCCCTGATTTCAAAAAATCATTAAAAATTCATGGTTTGTTATCCCAGGACCAGACCAGTTCTAAGGGACACTACACCACCCCAGGTATCCAACCAAAGTACTTTGAACAAAATCTGATGTTGCATTTCAAAATAAAACTCATTTGAAAATTGAAATCTCGACTATTATTGCTGATTTCAAAAAATCATTAAAAATTCATGGTTTGTTATCCCAGGACCAGACCAGTTCTAAGGGACACGACACCACCCCAGGTATCCCGCCAAAGTACTTTGAACAAAATCTGATGTTGGATTTCAAAATAAAACCCATTTGAAAATTGAAATCTCGACTATTGTTGCTGATTTCAAAAAATCATTAAAAATTCATGGTTTGTTATCCCAGGACCAAACCAGTTCTAGGGGACACTACACCTCCCCAGGTATCCAACTAAAGTACTTTGAACAAAATCTGATGTTGCATTTCAAAATAAAACTCATTTGAAAATTGAAATCTCGACTATAATCCCTGATTTCAAAAAATCTTTAAAAATTCATGGTTTGTTATCCCAGGACCAGACCAGTTCTAAGGGACACGACACCACCCCAGGTATCCCGCCAAAGTACTTTGAACAAAATCTGATGTTGTATTTCAAAATAAAACTCATTTGAAAATTTAAATCTCGACTATTATTGCTGATTTCAAAAAATCATTAAAAATTCATGGTTTGTTATCCCAGGACCAGACCAGTTCTAAGGGACACGACACCACCCCAGGTATCCCGCCAAAGTACTTTGAACAAAATCTGATGTTGCATTTCAAAATAAAACTCATTTGAAAATTTAAATCTCGACTATAATCCCGGATTTAAAAAAATCATTAAAAATTCATGGTTTGTTATCCCAGGACCAGACCAGTTCTAAGGGACACTACACCACCCCAGGTATCCCGCCAAAGTACTTTGAACAAAATCTGATGTTGCATTTCAAAATAAAACTCATTTGAAAATTGCAATCTCGACTATAAACCCTGATTTCAAAAAATCATTAAAAATTCATGGTTTGTTATCCCAGGACCAGACCAGTTCTAAGGGACACTACACCACCCCAGGTATCCAACCAAAGTACTTTGAACAAAATCTGATGTTGCATTTCAAAATAAAACTCATTTGAAAATTGAAATCTCGACTATAATCCCTGATTTCAAAAAATCTTTAAAAATTCATGGTTTGTTATCCCAGGACCAGACCAGTTCTAAGGGACACGACACCACCCCAGGTATCCCGCCAAAGTACTTTGAACAAAATCTGATGTTGCATTTCAAAATAAAACTCATTTGAAAATTTTAATCTCGACTATTATTGCTGATTTCAAAAAATCATTAAAAAATTCATGGTTTGTTATCCCAGGACCAGACCAGTTCTAAGGGACACTACACCACCCCAGGTATCCAACCAAAGTACTTTGAACAAAATCTGATGTTGCATTTCAAAATAAAACTCATTTGAAAATTGAAATCTCGACTATAATCCCTGATTTCAAAAAATCTTTAAAAATTCATGGTTTGTTATCCCAGGACCAGACCAGTTCTAAGGGACACGACACCACCCCAGGTATCCCGCCAAAGTACTTTGAACAAAATCTGATGTTGCATTTCAAAATAAAACTCATTTGAAAATTTTAATCTCGACTATTATTGCTGATTTCAAAAAATCATTAAAAATTCATGGTTTGTTATCCCAGGACCAGACCAGTTCTAAGGGACACGACACCACCCCAGGTATCCCGCCAAAGTACTTTGAACAAAATCTGATGTTGCATTTCAAAATAAAACTCATTTGAAAATTTAAATCTCGACTATAATCCCGGATTTAAAAAAATCATTAAAAATTCATGGTTTGTTATCCCAGGACCAGACCAGTTCTAAGGGACACTACACCACCCCAGGTATCCCGCCAAAGTACTTTGAACAAAATCTGATGTTGCATTTCAAAATAAAACTCATTTGAAAATTGCAATCTCGACTATAATCCCTGATTTCAAAAAATCATTAAAAATTCATGGTTTGTTATCCCAGGACCAGACCAGTTCTAAGGGACACTACACCACCCCAGGTATCCAACCAAAGTACTTTGAACAAAATCTGATGTTGCATTTCAAAATAAAACTCATTTGAAAATTGAAATCTCGACTATAATCCCTGATTTCAAAAAATCTTTAAAAATTCATGGTTTGTTATCCCAGGACCAGACCAGTTCTAAGGGACACGACACCACCCCAGGTATCCCGCCAAAGTACTTTGAACAAAATCTGATGTTGCATTTCAAAATAAAACTCATTTGAAAATTTTAATCTCGACTATTATTGCTGATTTCAAAAAATCATTAAAAAATTCATGGTTTGTTATCCCAGGACCAGACCAGTTCTAAGGGACACTACACCACCCCAGGTATCCAACCAAAGTACTTTGAACAAAATCTGATGTTGCATTTCAAAATAAAACTCATTTGAAAATTGCAATCTCGACTATAATCCCTGATTTCAAAAAATCATTACAAATTCATGGTTTGTTATCCCAGGACCAGACCAGTTCTAGGGGACACTACACTACCCCAGGTATCCAACCAAAGTACTTTGAACAAAATCTGATGTTGCATTTCAAAATAAAACTCATTTGAAAAGGAAATCTCGACTATTATTGTTGATTTAAAAAAATCATTAAAAATTCATGGTTTGTTATCCCAGGACCAGACCAGTTCTAAGGGACACTACACCACCCCAGGTATCCAACCAAAGTACTTTGAACAATATCTGATGTTGCATTTCAAAATAAAACTCATTTGAAAATTGAAATCTCGACTATAATCCCTGATTTCAAAAAATCTTTAAAAATTCATGGTTTGTTATCCCAGGACCAGACCAGTTCTAAGGGACACGACACCACCCCAGGTATCCCGCCAAAGTACTTTGAACAAAATCTGATGTTGTATTTCAAAATAAAACTCATTTGAAAATTTAAATCTCGACTATTATTGCTGATTTCAAAAAATCATTAAAAATTCATGGTTTGTTATCCCAGGACCAGACCAGTTCTAAGGGACACTACACCACCCCAGGTATCCAACCAAAGTACTTTGAACAAAATCTGATGTTGCATTTCAAAATAAAACTCATTTGAAAATTGCAATCTCGACTATAATCCCTGATTTAAAAAAATCATTAAAAATTCATGGTTTGTTATCCCAGGACCAGACCAGTTCTAGGGGACACTACACCACCCCAGGTATCCAACCAAAGTACTTTGAACAAAATCTGATGTTGCATTTCAAAATAAAACTAATTTGAAAAGGAAATCTCGACTATTATTGTTGATTTCAAAAAATCATTAAAAATTCATGGTTTGTTATCCCAGGACCAGACCAGTTCTAAGGGACACGACACCATCCCAGGTATCCAGCCAAAGTACTTTGAACAAAATCTGATGTTGCATTTCAAAATAAAACTCATTTGAAAAGTTACATCTCGACTATAATCCCTGATTTAAAAAAATCATTAAAAATTCATGGTTTGTTATCCCAGGACCAGACCAGTTCTAGCGGACACTACACCACCCCAGGTATCCAACCAAAGTACTTTGAACAAAATCTGATGTTGCATTTCAAAATAAAACTCATTTGAAAATTGCAATCTCGACTATAATCCCTGATTTCAAAAAATCTTTAAAAATTCATGGTTTGTTATCCCAGGACCAGACCAGTTCTAAGGGACACGACACCACCCCAGGTATCCCGCCAAAGTACTTTGAACAAAATCTGATGTTGCATTTCAAAATAAAACTCATTTGAAAATTTAAATCTCGACTATAATCCCGGATTTAAAAACATCATTAAAAATTCATGGTTTGTTATCCCAGGACCAGACCAGTTCTAAGGGACACTACACCACCCCAGGTATCCCGCCAAAGTACTTTGAACAAAATCTGATGTTGCATTTCAAAATAAAACTCATTTGAAAATTTAAATCTCGACTATTATTGCTGATTTCAAAAAATCATTAAAAATTCATGGTTTGTTATCCCAGGACCAGACCAGTTCTAAGGGACACTACACCACCCCAGGTATCCAACCAAAGTACTTTGAACAAAATCTGATGTTGCATTTCAAAATAAAACTCATTTGAAAATTGCAATCTCGACTATAATCCCTGATTTAAAAAAATCATTAAAAATTCATGGTTTGTTATCCCAGGACCAGACCAGTTCTAGGGGACACTACACCACCCCAGGTATCCAACCAAAGTACTTTGAACAAAATCTGATGTTGCATTTCAAAATAAAACTAATTTGAAAAGGAAATCTCGACTATTATTGTTGATTTCAAAAAATCATTAAAAATTCATGGTTTGTTATCCCAGGACCAGACCAGTTCTAAGGGACACGACACCATCCCAGGTATCCAGCCAAAGTACTTTGAACAAAATCTGATGTTGCATTTCAAAATAAAACTCATTTGAAAAGTTACATCTCGACTATAATCCCTGATTTAAAAAAATCATTAAAAATTCATGGTTTGTTATCCCAGGACCAGACCAGTTCTAGCGGACACTACACCACCCCAGGTATCCAACCAAAGTACTTTGAACAAAATCTGATGTTGCATTTCAAAATAAAACTCATTTGAAAATTGCAATCTCGACTATAATCCCTGATTTCAAAAAATCTTTAAAAATTCATGGTTTGTTATCCCAGGACCAGACCAGTTCTAAGGGACACGACACCACCCCAGGTATCCCGCCAAAGTACTTTGAACAAAATCTGATGTTGCATTTCAAAATAAAACTCATTTGAAAATTTAAATCTCGACTATAATCCCGGATTTAAAAACATCATTAAAAATTCATGGTTTGTTATCCCAGGACCAGACCAGTTCTAAGGGACACTACACCACCCCAGGTATCCCGCCAAAGTACTTTGAACAAAATCTGATGTTGCATTTCAAAATAAAACTCATTTGAAAATTTAAATCTCGACTATTATTGCTGATTTCAAAAAATCATTAAAAATTCATGGTTTGTTATCCCAGGACCAGACCAGTTCTAAGGGACACTACACCACCCCAGGTATCCAACCAAAGTACTTTGAACAAAATCTGATGTTGCATTTCAAAATAAAACTCATTTGAAAATTGCAATCTCGACTATAATCCCTGATTTAAAAAAATCATTAAAAATTCATGGTTTGTTATCCCAGGACCAGACCAGTTCTAGGGGACACTACACCACCCCAGGTATCCCACCAAAGTACTTTGAACAAAATCTGATGTTGCATTTCAAAATAAAACTAATTTGAAAAGGAAATCTCGACTATTATTGTTGATTTCAAAAAATCATTAAAAATTCATGGTTTGTTATCCCAGGACCAGACCAGTTCTAAGGGACACGACACCATCCCAGGTATCCAGCCAAAGTACTTTGAACAAAATCTGATGTTGCATTTCAAAATAAAACTCATTTGAAAAGTTACATCTCGACTATAATCCCTGATTTAAAAAAATCATTAAAAATTCATGGTTTGTTATCCCAGGACCAGACCAGTTCTAGCGGACACTACACCACCCCAGGTATCCAACCAAAGTACTTTGAACAAAATCTGATGTTGCATTTCAAAATAAAACTCATTTGAAAATTGCAATCTCGACTATAATCCCTGATTTCAAAAAATCTTTAAAAATTCATGGTTTGTTATCCCAGGACCAGACCAGTTCTAAGGGACACGACACCACCCCAGGTATCCCGCCAAAGTACTTTGAACAAAATCTGATGTTGCATTTCAAAATAAAACTCATTTGAAAATTTAAATATCGACTATAATCCCGGATTTAAAAACATCATTAAAAATTCATGGTTTGTTATCCCAGGACCAGACCAGTTCTAAGGGACACTACACCACCCCAGGTATCCCACCAAAGTACTTTGAACAAAATCTGATGTTGCATTTCAAAATAAAACTCATTTGAAAATTGCAATCTCGACTATAATCCCTGATTTCAAAAAATCATTAAAAATTCATGGTTTGTTATCCCAGGACCAGACCAGTTCTAAGGGACACTACACCACCCCAGGTATCCAACCAAAGTACTTTGAACAAAATCTGATGTTGCATTTCAAAATAAAACTCATTTGAAAATTGAAATCTCGACTATAATCCCTGATTTCAAAAAATCCTTAAAAATTCATGGTTTGTTATCCCAGGACCAGACCAGTTCTAAGGGACACGCTACCACCCCAGGTATCCCGCCAAAGTACTTTGAACAAAATCTGATGTTGCATTTCAAAATAAAACTCATTTGAAAATTTTAATCTCGACTATTATTGCTGATTTAAAAAAATCATTAAAAAATTCATGGTTTGTTATCCCAGGACCAGACCAGTTCTAAGGGACACTACACCACCCCAGGTATCCAACCAAAGTACTTTGAACAAAATCTGATGTTGCATTTCAAAATAAAACTCATTTGAAAATTGAAATCTCGACTATAATCCCTGATTTCAAAAAATCTTTAAAAATTCATGGTTTGTTATCCCAGGACCAGACCATTTCTAAGGGACACGACACCACCCCAGGTATCCCGCCAAAGTACTTTGAACAAAATCTGATGTTGCATTTCAAAATAAAACTCATTTGAAAAGTTACATCTCGACTATAATCCCTGATTTAAAAAAATCATTAAAAATTCATGGTTTGTTATCCCAGGACCAGACCAGTTCTAGCGGACACTACACCACCCCAGGTATCCAACCAAAGTACTTTGAACAAAATCTGATGTTGCATTTCAAAATAAAACTCATTTGAAAATTGCAATCTCGACTATAATCCCTGATTTCAAAAAATCTTTAAAAATTCATGGTTTGTTATCCCAGGACCAGACCAGTTCTAAGGGACACGACACCACCCCAGGTATCCCGCCAAAGTACTTTGAACAAAATCTGATGTTGCATTTCAAAATAAAACTCATTTGAAAATTTAAATATCGACTATAATCCCGGATTTAAAAACATCATTAAAAATTCATGGTTTGTTATCCCAGGACCAGACCAGTTCTAAGGGACACTACACCACCCCAGGTATCCCGCCAAAGTACTTTGAACAAAATCTGATGTTGCATTTCAAAATAAAACTCATTTGAAAATTGCAATCTCGACTATAATCCCTGATTTCAAAAAATCATTAAAAATTCATGGTTTGTTATCCCAGGACCAGACCAGTTCTAAGGGACACTACACCACCCCAGGTATCCAACCAAAGTACTTTGAACAAAATCTGATGTTGCATTTCAAAATAAAACTCATTTGAAAATTGAAATCTCGACTATAATCCCTGATTTCAAAAAATCCTTAAAAATTCATGGTTTGTTATCCCAGGACCAGACCAGTTCTAAGGGACACGCTACCACCCCAGGTATCCCGCCAAAGTACTTTGAACAAAATCTGATGTTGCATTTCAAAATAAAACTCATTTGAAAATTTTAATCTCGACTATTATTGCTGATTTAAAAAAATCATTAAAAAATTCATGGTTTGTTATCCCAGGACCAGACCAGTTCTAAGGGACACTACACCACCCCAGGTATCCAACCAAAGTACTTTGAACAAAATCTGATGTTGCATTTCAAAATAAAACTCATTTGAAAATTGAAATCTCGACTATAATCCCTGATTTCAAAAAATCTTTAAAAATTCATGGTTTGTTATCCCAGGACCAGACCATTTCTAAGGGACACGACACCACCCCAGGTATCCCGCCAAAGTACTTTGAACAAAATCTGATGTTGCATTTCAAAATAAAACTCATTTGAAAATTTTAATCTCGACTATTATTGCTGATTTCAAAAAATCATTAAAAAATTCATGGTTTGTTATCCCAGGACCAGACCAGTTCTAAGGGACACTACACCACCCCAGGTATCCAACCAAAGTACTTTGAACAAAATCTGATGTTGCATTTCAAAATAAAACTCATTTGAAAATTGAAATCTCGACTATAATCCCTGATTTCAAAAAATCTTTAAAAATTCATGGTTTGTTATCCCAGGACCAGACCAGTTCTAAGGGACACGACACCACCCCAGGTATCCCGCCAAAGTACTTTGAACAAAATCTGATGTTGCATTTCAAAATAAAACTCATTTGAAAATTTTAATCTCGACTATTATTGCTGATTTCAAAAAATCATTAAAAAATTCATGGTTTGTTATCCCAGGACCAGACCAGTTCTAAGGGACACTACACCACCCCAGGTATCCAACCAAAGTACTTTGAACAAAATCTGATGTTGCATTTCAAAATAAAACTCATTTGAAAATTGCAATCTCGACTATAATCCCTGATTTCAAAAAATCATTACAAATTCATGGTTTGTTATCCCAGGACCAGACCAGTTCTAGGGGACACTACACCACCCCAGGTATCCAACCAAAGTACTTTGAACAAAATCTGATGTTGCATTTCAAAATAAAACTCATTTGAATAGGAAATCTCGACTATTATTGTTGATTTAAAAAAATCATTAAAAATTCATGGTTTGTTATCCCAGGACCAGACCAGTTCTAAGGGACACTACACCACCCCAGGTATCCAACCAAAGTACTTTGAACAAAATCTGATGTTGCATTTCAAAATAAAACTCATTTGAAAATTGAAATCTCGACTATAATCCCTGATTTCAAAAAATCTTTAAAAATTCATGGTTTGTTATCCCAGGACCAGACCAGTTCTAAGGGACACGACACCACCCCAGGTATCCCGCCAAAGTACTTTGAACAAAATCTGATGTTGCATTTCAAAATAAAACTCATTTGAAAATTTTAATCTCGACTATTATTGCTGATTTCAAAAAATCATTAAAAAATTCATGGTTTGTTATCCCAGGACCAGACCAGTTCTAAGGGACACTACACCACCCCAGGTATCCAACCAAAGTACTTTGAACAAAATCTGATGTTGCATTTCAAAATAAAACTCATTTGAAAATTGCAATCTCGACTATAATCCCTGATTTCAAAAAATCATTACAAATTCATGGTTTGTTATCCCAGGACCAGACCAGTTCTAGGGGACACGACACCACCCCAGGTATCCCACCAAAGTACTTTGAACAAAATCTGATGTTGCATTTCAAAATAAAACTCATTTGAAAATTTTAATCTCGACTATTATTGCTGATTTCAAAAAATCATTAAAAAATTCATGGTTTGTTATCCCAGGACCAGACCAGTTCTAAGGGACACTACACCACCCCAGGTATCCAACCAAAGTACTTTGAACAAAATCTGATGTTGCATTTCAAAATAAAACTCATTTGAAAATTGCAATCTCGACTATAATCCCTGATTTCAAAAAATCATTACAAATTCATGGTTTGTTATCCCAGGACCAGACCAGTTCTAGGGGACACTACACCACCCCAGGTATCCAACCAAAGTACTTTGAACAAAATCTGATGTTGCATTTCAAAATAAAACTCATTTGAAAATTTAAATCTCGACTATTATTGCTGATTTCAAAAAATCATTAAAAATTCATGGTTTGTTATCCCAGGACCAGACCAGTTCTAAGGGACACTACACCACCCCAGGTATCCAACCAAAGTACTTTGAACAAAATCTGATGTTGCATTTCAAAATAAAACTCATTTGAAAATTGCAATCTCGACTATAATCCCTGATTTAAAAAAATCATTAAAAATTCATGGTTTGTTATCCCAGGACCAGACCAGTTCTAGGGGACACTACACCACCCCAGGTATCCAACCAAAGTACTTTGAACAAAATCTGATGTTGCATTTCAAAATAAAACTAATTTGAAAAGGAAATCTCGACTATTATTGTTGATTTCAAAAAATCATTAAAAATTCATGGTTTGTTATCCCAGGACCAGACCAGTTCTAAGGGACACGACACCATCCCAGGTATCCAGCCAAAGTACTTTGAACAAAATCTGATGTTGCATTTCAAAATAAAACTCATTTGAAAAGTTACATCTCGACTATAATCCCTGATTTAAAAAAATCATTAAAAATTCATGGTTTGTTATCCCAGGACCAGACCAGTTCTAGCGGACAGTACACCACCCCAGGTATCCAACCAAAGTACTTTGAACAAAATCTGATGTTGCATTTCAAAATAAAACTCATTTGAAAATTGCAATCTCGACTATAATCCCTGATTTCAAAAAATCTTTAAAAATTCATGGTTTGTTATCCCAGGACCAGACCAGTTCTAAGGGACACGACACCACCCCAGGTATCCCGCCAAAGTACTTTGAACAAAATCTGATGTTGTATTTCAAAATAAAACTCATTTGAAAATTTAAATCTCGACTATAATCCCGGATTTAAAAACATCATTAAAAATTCATGGTTTGTTATCCCAGGACCAGACCAGTTCTAAGGGACACTACACCACCCCAGGTATCCCGCCAAAGTACTTTGAACAAAATCTGATGTTGCATTTCAAAATAAAACTCATTTGAAAATTGCAATCTCGACTATAATCCCTGATTTCAAAAAATCATTAAAAATTCATGGTTTGTTATCCCAGGACCAGACCAGTTCTAAGGGACACTACACCACCCCAGGTATCCAACCAAAGTACTTTGAACAAAATCTGATGTTGCATTTCAAAATAAAACTCATTTGAAAATTGAAATCTCGACTATAATCCCTGATTTCAAAAAATCTTTAAAAATTCATGGTTTGTTATCCCAGGACCAGACCAGTTCTAAGGGACACGACACCACCCCAGGTATCCCGCCAAAGTACTTTGAACAAAATCTGATGTTGCATTTCAAAATAAAACTCATTTGAAAATTTTAATCTCGACTATTATTGCTGATTTCAAAAAATCATTAAAAAATTCATGGTTTGTTATCCCAGGACCAGACCAGTTCTAAGGGACACTACACCACCCCAGGTATCCAACCAAAGTACTTTGAACAAAATCTGATGTTGCATTTCAAAATAAAACTCATTTGAAAATTGAAATCTCGACTATAATCCCTGATTTCAAAAAATCTTTAAAAATTCATGGTTTGTTATCCCAGGACCAGACCAGTTCTAAGGGACACGACACCACCCCAGGTATCCCGCCAAAGTACTTTGAACAAAATCTGATGTTGCATTTCAAAATAAAACTCATTTGAAAATTTTAATCTCGACTATTCTTGCTGATTTCAAAAAATCATTAAAAAATTCATGGTTTGTTATCCCAGGACCAGACCAGTTCTAAGGGACACTACACCACCCCAGGTATCCAACCAAAGTACTTTGAACAAAATCTGATGTTGCATTTCAAAATAAAACTCATTTGAAAATTGAAATCTCGACTATAATCCCTGATTTCAAAAAATCTTTAAAAATTCATGGTTTGTTATCCCAGGACCAGACCAGTTCTAAGGGACACGACACCACCCCAGGTATCCCGCCAAAGTACTTTGAACAAAATCTGATGTTGCATTTCAAAATAAAACTCATTTGAAAATTTTAATCTCGACTATTATTGCTGATTTCAAAAAATCATTAAAAAATTCATGGTTTGTTATCCCAGGACCAGACCAGTTCTAAGGGACACTACACCACCCCAGGTATCCAACCAAAGTACTTTGAACAAAATCTGATGTTGCATTTCAAAATAAAACTCATTTGAAAATTGCAATCTCGACTATAATCCCTGATTTCAAAAAATCATTACAAATTCATGGTTTGTTATCCCAGGACCAGACCAGTTCTAGGGGACACTACACCACCCCAGGTATCCAACCAAAGTACTTTGAACAAAATCTGATGTTGCATTTCAAAATAAAACTCATTTGAAAATTTAAATCTCGACTATTATTGCTGATTTCAAAAAATCATTAAAAATTCATGGTTTATTATCCCAGGACCAGACCAGTTCTAAGGGACACTACACCACCCCAGGTATCCAACCAAAGTACTTTGAACAAAATCTGATGTTGCATTTCAAAATAAAACTCATTTGAAAATTGCAATCTCGACTATAATCCCTGATTTAAAAAAATCATTAAAAATTCATGGTTTGTTATCCCAGGACCAGACCAGTTCTAGGGGACACTACACCACCCCACGTATCCAACCAAAGTACTTTGAACAAAATCTGATGTTGCATTTCAAAATAAAACTAATTTGAAAAGGAAATCTCGACTATTATTGTTGATTTCAAAAAATCATTAAAAATTCATGGTTTGTTATCCCAGGACCAGACCAGTTCTAAGGGACACGACACCATCCCAGGTATCCAGCCAAAGTACTTTGAACAAAATCTGATGTTGCATTTCAAAATAAAACTCATTTGAAAAGTTACATCTCGACTATAATCCCTGATTTCAAAAAATCATTAAAAATTCATGGTTTGTTATCCCAGGACCAGACCAGTTCTAGCGGACACTACACCACCCCAGGTATCCAACCAAAGTACTTTGAACAAAATCTGATGTTGCATTTCAAAATAAAACTCATTTGAAAATTGCAATCTCGACTATAATCCCTGATTTCAAAAAATCTTTAAAAATTCATGGTTTGTTATCCCAGGACCAGACCAGTTCTAAGGGACACGACACCACCCCAGGTATCCCGCCAAAGTACTTTGAACAAAATCTGATGTTGTATTTCAAAATAAAACTCATTTGAAAATTTAAATCTCGACTATAATCCCGGATTTAAAAACATCATTAAAAATTCATGGTTTGTTATCCCAGGACCAGACCAGTTCTAAGGGACACTACACCACCCCAGGTATCCCGCCAAAGTACTTTGAACAAAATCTGATGTTGCATTTCAAAATAAAACTCATGTGAACATTGCAATCTCGACTATAATCCCTGATTTAAAAAAATCATTAAAAATTCATGGTTTGTTATCCCAGGACCAGACCAGTTCTAAGGGACACTACACCACCCCAGGTATCCAACCAAAGTACTTTGAACAAAATCTGATGTTGCATTTCAAAATAAAACTCATTTGAAAATTGAAATCTCGACTATAATCCCTGATTTCAAAAAATCTTTAAAAATTCATGGTTTGTTATCCCAGGACCAGACCAGTTCTAAGGGACACGACACCACCCCAGGTATCCCGCCAAAGTACTTTGAACAAAATCTGATGTTGCATTTCAAAATAAAACTCATTTGAAAATTTTAATCTCGACTATTATTGCTGATTTCAAAAAATCATTAAAAAATTCATGGTTTGTTATCCCAGGACCAGACCAGTTCTAAGGGACACTACACCACCCCAGGTATCCAACCAAAGTACTTTGAACAAAATCTGATGTTGCATTTCAAAATAAAACTCATTTGAAAATTGAAATCTCGACTATAATCCCTGATTTCAAAAAATCTTTAAAAATTCATGGTTTGTTATCCCAGGACCAGACCAGTTCTAAGGGACACGACACCACCCCAGGTATCCCGCCAAAGTACTTTGAACAAAATCTGATGTTGCATTTCAAAATAAAACTCATTTGAAAATTTTAATCTCGACTATTATTGCTGATTTCAAAAAATCATTAAAAAATTCATGGTTTGTTATCCCAGGACCAGACCAGTTCTAAGGGACACTACACCACCCCAGGTATCCAACCAAAGTACTTTGAACAAAATCTGATGTTGCATTTCAAAATAAAACTCATTTGAAAATTGAAATCTCGACTATAATCCCTGATTTCAAAAAATCTTTAAAAATTCATGGTTTGTTATCCCAGGACCAGACCAGTTCTAAGGGACACGACACCACCCCAGGTATCCCGCCAAAGTACTTTGAACAAAATCTGATGTTGCATTTCAAAATAAAACTCATTTGAAAATTTTAATCTCGACTATTATTGCTGATTTCAAAAAATCATTAAAAAATTAATGGTTTGTTATCCCAGGACCAGACCAGTTCTAAGGGACACTACACCACCCCAGGTATCCAACCAAAGTACTTTGAACAAAATCTGATGTTGCATTTCAAAATAAAACTCATTTGAAAATTGCAATCTCGACTATAATCCCTGATTTCAAAAAATCATTACAAATTCATGGTTTGTTATCCCAGGACCAGACCAGTTCTAGGGGACACGACACCACCCCAGGTATCCCGCCAAAGTACTTTGAACAAAATCTGATGTTGCATTTCAAAATAAAACTCATTTGAAAATTTTAATCTCGACTATTATTGCTGATTTCAAAAAATCATTAAAAAATTAATGGTTTGTTATCCCAGGACCAGACCAGTTCTAAGGGACACTACACCACCCCAGGTATCCAACCAAAGTACTTTGAACAAAATCTGATGTTGCATTTCAAAATAAAACTCATTTGAAAATTGCAATCTCGACTATAATCCCTGATTTAAAAAAATCATTAAAAATTCATGGTTTGTTATCCCAGGACCAGACCAGTTCTAGGGGACACTACACCACCCCAGGTATCCAACCAAAGTACTTTGAACAAAATCTGATGTTGCATTTCAAAATAAAACTCATTTGAATAGGAAATCTCGACTATAATCCCTGATTTAAAAAAATCATTAAAAATTCATGGTTTGTTATCCCAGAACCAGACCAGTTCTAGGGGACACTACACCACCCCAGGTATCCAACCAAAGTTCTTTGAACAAAATCTGATGTTGCATTTCAAAATAAAACTAATTTGAAAAGGAAATCTCGACTATTATTGTTGATTTCAAAAAATCATTAAAAATTCATGGTTTGTTATCCCAGGACCAGACCAGTTCTAAGGGACACGACACCATCCCAGGTATCCAGCCAAAGTACTTTGAACAAAATCTGATGTTGCATTTCAAAATAAAACTCATTTGAAAAGTTACATCTCGACTATAATCCCTGATTTAAAAAAATCATTAAAAATTCATGGTTTGTTATCCCAGGACCAGACCAGTTCTAGCGGACACTACACCACCCCAGGTATCCAACCAAAGTACTTTGAACAAAATCTGATGTTGCATTTCAAAATAAAACTCATTTGAAAATTGCAATCTCGACTATAATCGCTGATTTCATAAAATCTTTAAAAATTCATGGTTTGTTATCCCAGGACCAGACCAGTTCTAAGGGACACGACACCACCCCAGGTATCCCGCCAAAGTACTTTGAACAAAATCTGATGTTGCATTTCAAAATAAAACTCATTTGAAAATTTAAATCTCGACTATAATCCCGGATTTAAAAACATCATTAAAAATTCATGGTTTGTTATCCCAGGACCAGACCAGTTCTAAGGGACACTACACCACCCCAGGTATCCCGCCAAAGTACTTTGAACAAAATCTGATGTTGCATTTCAAAATAAAACTCATTTGAAAATTTAAATCTCGACTATTATTGCTGATTTCAAAAAATCATTAAAAATTCATGGTTTGTTATCCCAGGACCAGACCAGTTCTAAGGGACACTACACCACCCCAGGTATCCAACCAAAGTACTTTGAACAAAATCTGATGTTGCATTTCAAAATAAAACTCATTTGAAAATTGCAATCTCGACTATAATCCCTGATTTAAAAAAATCATTAAAAATTCATGGTTTGTTATCCCAGGACCAGACCAGTTCTAGGGGACACTACACCACCCCAGGTATCCAACCAAAGTACTTTGAACAAAATCTGATGTTGCATTTCAAAATAAAACTAATTTGAAAAGGAAATCTCGACTATTATTGTTGATTTCAAAAAATCATTAAAAATTCATGGTTTGTTATCCCAGGACCAGACCAGTTCTAAGGGACACGACACCATCCCAGGTATCCAGCCAAAGTACTTTGAACAAAATCTGATGTTGCATTTCAAAATAAAACTCATTTGAAAAGTTACATCTCGACTATAATCCCTGATTTCAAAAAATCTTTAAAAATTCATGGTTTGTTATCCCAGGACCAGACCAGTTCTAAGGGACACGACACCACCCCAGGTATCCCGCCAAAGTACTTTGAACAAAATCTGATGTTGCATTTCAAAATAAAACTCATTTGAAAATTTTAATCTCGACTATTATTGCTGATTTCAAAAAATCATTAAAAAATTCATGGTTTGTTATCCCAGGACCAGACCAGTTCTAAGGGACACTACACCACCCCAGGTATCCAACCAAAGTACTTTGAACAAAATCTGATGTTGTATTTCAAAATAAAACTCATTTGAAAATTGCAATCTCGACTATAATCCCTGATTTCAAAAAATCTTTAAAAATTCATGGTTTGTTATCCCAGGACCAGACCAGTTCTAAGGGACACGACACCACCCCAGGTATCCCGCCAAAGTACTTTGAACAAAATCTGATGTTGCATTTCAAAATAAAACTCATTTGAAAATTTAAATCTCGACTATAATCCCGGATTTAAAAACATCATTAAAAATTCATGGTTTGTTATCCCAGGACCAGACCAGTTCTAAGGGACACTACACCACCCCAGGTATCCCGCCAAAGTACTTTGAACAAAATCTGATGTTGCATTTCAAAATAAAACTCATTTGAAAATTGCAATCTCGACTATAATCCCTGATTTAAAAAAATCATTAAAAATTCATGGTTTGTTATCCCAGGACCAGACCAGTTCTAAGGGACACTACACCACCCCAGGTATCCAACCAAAGTACTTTGAACAAAATCTGATGTTGCATTTCAAAATAAAACTCATTTGAAAATTGAAATCTCGACTATAATCCCTGATTTCAAAAAATCTTTAAAAATTCATGGTTTGTTATCCCAGGACCAGACCAGTTCTAAGGGACACGACACCACCCCAGGTATCCCGCCAAAGTACTTTGAACAAAATCTGATGTTGCATTTCAAAATAAAACTCATTTGAAAATTTTAATCTCGACTATTATTGCTGATTTCAAAAAATCATTAAAAAATTCATGGTTTGTTATCCCAGGACCAGACCAGTTCTAAGGGACACTACACCACCCCAGGTATCCAACCAAAGTACTTTGAACAAAATCTGATGTTGCATTTCAAAATAAAACTCATTTGAAAATTGAAATCTCGACTATAATCCCTGATTTAAAAAAATCTTTAAAAATTCATGGTTTGTTATCCCAGGACCAGACCAGTTCTAAGGGACACGACACCACCCCAGGTATCCCGCCAAAGTACTTTGAACAAAATCTGATGTTGCATTTCAAAATAAAACTCATTTGAAAATTTTAATCTCGACTATTATTGCTGATTTCAAAAAATCATTAAAAAATTCATGGTTTGTTATCCCAGGACCAGACCAGTTCTAAGGGACACTACACCACCCCAGGTATCCAACCAAAGTACTTTGAACAAAATCTGATGTTGCATTTCAAAATAAAACTCATTTGAAAATTGCAATCTCGACTATAATCCCTGATTTCAAAAAATCATTACAAATTCATGGTTTGTTATCCCAGGACCAGACCAGTTCTAGGGGACACTACACCACCCCAGGTATCCAACCAAAGTACTTTGAACAAAATCTGATGTTGCATTTCAAAATAAAACTCATTTGAATAGGAAATCTCGACTATTATTGTTGATTTAAAAAAATCATTAAAAATTCATGGTTTGTTATCCCAGGACCAGACCAGTTCTAAGGGACACTACACCACCCCAGGTATCCAACCAAAGTACTTTGAACAAAATCTGATGTTGCATTTCAAAATAAAACTCATTTGAAAATTGAAATCTCGACTATAATCCCTGATTTCAAAAAATCTTTAAAAATTCATGGTTTGTTATCCCAGGACCAGACCAGTTCTAAGGGACACTACACCACCCCAGGTATCCAACCAAAGTACTTTGAACAAAATCTGATGTTGCATTTCAAAATAAAACTCATTTGAAAATTGAAATCTCGACTATAATCCCTGATTTCAAAAAATCTTTAAAAATTCATGGTTTGTTATCCCAGGACCAGACCAGTTCTAAGGGACACGACACCACCCCAGGTATCCCGCCAAAGTACTTTGAACAAAATCTGATGTTGCATTTCAAAATAAAACTCATTTGAAAATTTTAATCTCGACTATTATTGCTGATTTCAAAAAATCATTAAAAAATTCATGGTTTGTTATCCCAGGACCAGACCAGTTCTAAGGGACACTACACCACCCCAGGTATCCAACCAAAGTACTTTGAACAAAATCTGATGTTGCATTTCAAAATAAAACTCATTTGAAAATTGAAATCTCGACTATAATCCCTGATTTAAAAAAATCTTTAAAAATTCATGGTTTGTTATCCCAGGACCAGACCAGTTCTAAGGGACACGACACCACCCCAGGTATCCCGCCAAAGTACTTTGAACAAAATCTGATGTTGCATTTCAAAATAAAACTCATTTGAAAATTTTAATCTCGACTATTATTGCTGATTTCAAAAAATCATTAAAAAATTCATGGTTTGTTATCCCAGGACCAGACCAGTTCTAAGGGACACTACACCACCCCAGGTATCCAACCAAAGTACTTTGAACAAAATCTGATGTTGCATTTCAAAATAAAACTCATTTGAAAATTGCAATCTCGACTATAATCCCTGATTTCAAAAAATCATTACAAATTCATGGTTTGTTATCCCAGGACCAGACCAGTTCTAGGGGACACTACACCACCCCAGGTATCCAACCAAAGTACTTTGAACAAAATCTGATGTTGCATTTCAAAATAAAACTCATTTGAATAGGAAATCTCGACTATTATTGTTGATTTAAAAAAATCATTAAAAATTCATGGTTTGTTATCCCAGGACCAGACCAGTTCTAAGGGACACTACACCACCCCAGGTATCCAACCAAAGTACTTTGAACAAAATCTGATGTTGCATTTCAAAATAAAACTCATTTGAAAATTGAAATCTCGACTATAATCCCTGATTTCAAAAAATCTTTAAAAATTCATGGTTTGTTATCCCAGGACCAGACCAGTTCTAAGGGACACGACACCACCCCAGGTATCCCGCCAAAGTACTTTGAACAAAATCTGATGTTGCATTTCAAAATAAAACTCATTTGAAAATTTTAATCTCGACTATTATTGCTGATTTCAAAAAATCATTAAAAAATTCATGGTTTGTTATCCCAGGACCAGACCAGTTCTAAGGGACACTACACCACCCCAGGTATCCAACCAAAGTACTTTGAACAAAATCTGATGTTGCATTTCAAAATAAAACTCATTTGAAAATTGCAATCTCGACTATAATCCCTGATTTCAAAAAATCATTACAAATTCATGGTTTGTTATCCCAGGACCAGACCAGTTCTAGGGGACACTACACCACCCCAGGTATCCAACCAAAGTACTTTGAACAAAATCTGATGTTGCATTTCAAAATAAAACTCATTTGAAAATTTAAATCTCGACTATTATTGCTGATTTCAAAAAATCATTAAAAATTCATGGTTTGTTATCCCAGGACCAGACCAGTTCTAAGGGACACTACACCACCCCAGGTATCCAACCAAAGTACTTTGAACAAAATCTGATGTTGCATTTCAAAATAAAACTCATTTGAAAATTGCAATCTCGACTATAATCCCTGATTTAAAAAAATCATTAAAAATTCATGGTTTGTTATCCCAGGACCAGACCAGTTCTAGGGGACACTACACCACCCCAGGTATCCAACCAAAGTACTTTGAACAAAATCTGATGTTGCATTTCAAAATAAAACTAATTTGAAAAGGAAATCTCGACTATTATTGTTGATTTCAAAAAATCATTAAAAATTCATGGTTTGTTATCCCAGGACCAGACCAGTTCTAAGGGACACGACACCATCCCAGGTATCCAGCCAAAGTACTTTGAACAAAATCTGATGTTGCATTTCAAAATAAAACTCATTTGAAAAGTTACATCTCGACTATAATCCCTGATTTAAAAAAATCATTAAAAATTCATGGTTTGTTATCCCAGGACCAGACCAGTTCTAGCGGACACTACACCACCCCAGGTATCCAACCAAAGTACTTTGAACAAAATCTGATGTTGCATTTCAAAATAAAACTCATTTGAAAATTGCAATCTCGACTATAATCCCTGATTTCAAAAAATCTTTAAAAATTCATGGTTTGTTATCCCAGGACCAGACCAGTTCTAAGGGACACGACACCACCCCAGGTATCCCGCCAAAGTACTTTGAACAAAATCTGATGTTGCATTTCAAAATAAAACTCATTTGAAAATTTAAATCTCGACTATAATCCCGGATTTAAAAACATCATTAAAAATTCATGGTTTGTTATCCCAGGACCAGACCAGTTCTAAGGGACACTACACCACCCCAGGTATCCCGCCAAAGTACTTTGAACAAAATCTGATGTTGCATTTCAAAATAAAACTCATTTGAAAATTGCAATCTCGACTATAATCCCTGATTTAAAAAAATCATTAAAAATTCATGGTTTGTTATCCCAGGACCAGACCAGTTCTAAGGGACACTACACCACCCCAGGTATCCAACCAAAGTACTTTGAACAAAATCTGATGTTGCATTTCAAAATAAAACTCATTTGAAAATTGAAATCTCGACTATAATCCCTGATTTCAAAAAATCTTTAAAAATTCATGGTTTGTTATCCCAGGACCAGACCAGTTCTAAGGGACACGACACCACCCCAGGTATCCCGCCAAAGTACTTTGAACAAAATCTGATGTTGCATTTCAAAATAAAACTCATTTGAAAATTTTAATCTCGACTATTATTGCTGATTTCAAAAAATCATTAAAAAATTCATGGTTTGTTATCCCAGGACCAGACCAGTTCTAAGGGACACTACACCACCCCAGGTATCCAACCAAAGTACTTTGAACAAAATCTGATGTTGCATTTCAAAATAAAACTTATTTGAAAATTGAAATCTCGACTATAATCCCTGATTTAAAAAAATCTTTAAAAATTCATGGTTTGTTATCCCAGGACCAGACCAGTTCTAAGGGACACGACACCACCCCAGGTATCCCGCCAAAGTACTTTGAACAAAATCTGATGTTGCATTTCAAAATAAAACTCATTTGAAAATTTTAATCTCGACTATTATTGCTGATTTCAAAAAATCATTAAAAAATTCATGGTTTGTTATCCCAGGACCAGACCAGTTCTAAGGGACACTACACCACCCCAGGTATCCAACCAAAGTACTTTGAACAAAATCTGATGTTGCATTTCAAAATAAAACTCATTTGAATAGGAAATCTCGACTATTATTGTTGATTTAAGAAAATCATTAAAAATTCATGGTTTGTTATCCCAGGACCAGACCAGTTCTAAGGGACACTACACCACCCCAGGTATCCAACCAAAGTACTTTGAACAAAATCTGATGTTGCATTTCAAAATAAAACTCATTTGAAAATTGAAATCTCGACTATAATCCCTGATTTCAAAAAATCTTTAAAAATTCATGGTTTGTTATCCCAGGACCAGACCAGTTCTAAGGGACACGACACCACCCCAGGTATCCCGCCAAAGTACTTTGAACAAAATCTGATGTTGCATTTCAAAATAAAACTCATTTGAAAATTTTAATCTCGACTATTATTGCTGATTTCAAAAAATCATTAAAAAATTCATGGTTTGTTATCCCAGGACCAGACCAGTTCTAAGGGACACTACACCACCCCAGGTATCCAACCAAAGTACTTTGAACAAAATCTGATGTTGCATTTCAAAATAAAACTCATTTGAAAATTGCAATCTCGACTATAATCCCTGATTTCAAAAAATCATTACAAATTCATGGTTTGTTATCCCAGGACCAGACCAGTTCTAGGGGACACTACACCACCCCAGGTATCCAACCAAAGTACTTTGAACAAAATCTGATGTTGCATTTCAAAATAAAACTCATTTGAAAATTTAAATCTCGACTATTATTGCTGATTTCAAAAAATCATTAAAAATTCATGGTTTGTTATCCCAGGACCAGACCAGTTCTAAGGGACACTACACCACCCCAGGTATCCAACCAAAGTACTTTGAACAAAATCTGATGTTGCATTTCAAAATAAAACTCATTTGAAAATTGCAATCTCGACTATAATCCCTGATTTAAAAAAATCATTAAAAATTCATGGTTTGTTATCCCAGGACCAGACCAGTTCTAGGGGACACTACACCACCCCAGGTATCCAACCAAAGTACTTTGAACAAAATCTGATGTTGCATTTCAAAATAAAACTAATTTGAAAAGGAAATCTCGACTATTATTGTTGATTTCAAAAAATCATTAAAAATTCATGGTTTGTTATCCCAGGACCAGACCAGTTCTAAGGGACACGACACCATCCCAGGTATCCAGCCAAAGTACTTTGAACAAAATCTGATGTTGCATTTCAAAATAAAACTCATTTGAAAAGTTACATCTCGACTATAATCCCTGATTTAAAAAAATCATTAAAAATTCATGGTTTGTTATCCCAGGACCAGACCAGTTCTAGCGGACACTACACCACCCCAGGTATCCAACCAAAGTACTTTGAACAAAATCTGATGTTGCATTTCAAAATAAAACTCATTTGAAAATTGCAATCTCGACTATAATCCCTGATTTCAAAAAATCTTTAAAAATTCATGGTTTGTTATCCCAGGACCAGACCAGTTCTAAGGGACACGACACCACCCCAGGTATCCCGCCAAAGTACTTTGAACAAAATCTGATGTTGTATTTCAAAATAAAACTCATTTGAAAATTTAAATCTCGACTATAATCCCGGATTTAAAAACATCATTAAAAATTCATGGTTTGTTATCCCAGGACCAGACCAGTTCTAAGGGACACTACACCACCCCAGGTATCCCGCCAAAGTACTTTGAACAAAATCTGATGTTGCATTTCAAAATAAAACTCATTTGAAAATTGCAATCTCGACTATAATCCCTGATTTCAAAAAATCATTAAAAATTCATGGTTTGTTATCCCAGGACCAGACCAGTTCTAAGGGACACTACACCACCCCAGGTATCCAACCAAAGTACTTTGAACAAAATCTGATGTTGCATTTCAAAATAAAACTCATTTGAAAATTGAAATCTCGACTATAATCCCTGATTTCAAAAAATCTTTAAAAATTCATGGTTTGTTATCCCAGGACCAGACCAGTTCTAAGGGACACGACACCACCCCAGGTATCCCGCCAAAGTACTTTGAACAAAATCTGATGTTGCATTTCAAAATAAAACTCATTTGAAAATTTTAATCTCGACTATTATTGCTGATTTCAAAAAATCATTAAAAAATTCATGGTTTGTTATCCCAGGACCAGACCAGTTCTAAGGGACACTACACCACCCCAGGTATCCAACCAAAGTACTTTGAACAAAATCTGATGTTGCATTTCAAAATAAAACTCATTTGAAAATTGAAATCTCGACTATAATCCCTGATTTCAAAAAATCTTTAAAAATTCATGGTTTGTTATCCCAGGACCAGACCAGTTCTAAGGGACACGACACCACCCCAGGTATCCCGCCAAAGTACTTTGAACAAAATCTGATGTTGCATTTCAAAATAAAACTCATTTGAAAATTTTAATCTCGACTATTATTGCTGATTTCAAAAAATCATTAAAAAATTCATGGTTTGTTATCCCAGGACCAGACCAGTTCTAAGGGACACTACACCACCCCAGGTATCCAACCAAAGTACTTTGAACAAAATCTGATGTTGCATTTCAAAATAAAACTCATTTGAAAATTGAAATCTCGACTATAATCCCTGATTTCAAAAAATCTTTAAAAATTCATGGTTTGTTATCCCAGGACCAGACCAGTTCTAAGGGACACGACACCACCCCAGGTATCCCGCCAAAGTACTTTGAACAAAATCTGATGTTGCATTTCAAAATAAAACTCATTTGAAAATTTTAATCTCGACTATTATTGCTGATTTCAAAAAATCATTAAAAAATTCATGGTTTGTTATCCCAGGACCAGACCAGTTCTAAGGGACACTACACCACCCCAGGTATCCAACCAAAGTACTTTGAACAAAATCTGATGTTGCATTTCAAAATAAAACTCATTTGAAAATTGCAATCTCGACTATAATCCCTGATTTCAAAAAATCATTACAAATTCATGGTTTGTTATCCCAGGACCAGACCAGTTCTAGGGGACACTACACCACCCCAGGTATCCAACCAAAGTACTTTGAACAAAATCTGATGTTGCATTTCAAAATAAAACTCATTTGAAAATTTAAATCTCGACTATTATTGCTGATTTCAAAAAATCATTAAAAATTCATGGTTTATTATCCCAGGACCAGACCAGTTCTAAGGGACACTACACCACCCCAGGTATCCAACCAAAGTACTTTGAACAAAATCTGATGTTGCATTTCAAAATAAAACTCATTTGAAAATTGCAATCTCGACTATAATCCCTGATTTAAAAAAATCATTAAAAATTCATGGTTTGTTATCCCAGGACCAGACCAGTTCTAGGGGACACTACACCACCCCACGTATCCAACCAAAGTACTTTGAACAAAATCTGATGTTGCATTTCAAAATAAAACTAATTTGAAAAGGAAATCTCGACTATTATTGTTGATTTCAAAAAATCATTAAAAATTCATGGTTTGTTATCCCAGGACCAGACCAGTTCTAAGGGACACGACACCATCCCAGGTATCCAGCCAAAGTACTTTGAACAAAATCTGATGTTGCATTTCAAAATAAAACTCATTTGAAAAGTTACATCTCGACTATAATCCCTGATTTCAAAAAATCATTAAAAATTCATGGTTTGTTATCCCAGGACCAGACCAGTTCTAGCGGACACTACACCACCCCAGGTATCCAACCAAAGTACTTTGAACAAAATCTGATGTTGCATTTCAAAATAAAACTCATTTGAAAATTGCAATCTCGACTATAATCCCTGATTTCAAAAAATCTTTAAAAATTCATGGTTTGTTATCCCAGGACCAGACCAGTTCTAAGGGACACGACACCACCCCAGGTATCCCGCCAAAGTACTTTGAACAAAATCTGATGTTGTATTTCAAAATAAAACTCATTTGAAAATTTAAATCTCGACTATAATCCCGGATTTAAAAACATCATTAAAAATTCATGGTTTGTTATCCCAGGACCAGACCAGTTCTAAGGGACACTACACCACCCCAGGTATCCCGCCAAAGTACTTTGAACAAAATCTGATGTTGCATTTCAAAATAAAACTCATGTGAACATTGCAATCTCGACTATAATCCCTGATTTCAAAAAATCATTAAAAATTCATGGTTTGTTATCCCAGGACCAGACCAGTTCTAAGGGACACGACACCACCCCAGGTATCCCGCCAAAGTACTTTGAACAAAATCTGATGTTGCATTTCAAAATAAAACTCATTTGAAAATTTTAATCTCGACTATTATTGCTGATTTCAAAAAATCATTAAAAAATTCATGGTTTGTTATCCCAGGACCAGACCAGTTCTAAGGGACACTACACCACCCCAGGTATCCAACCAAAGTACTTTGAACAAAATCTGATGTTGCATTTCAAAATAAAACTCATTTGAAAATTGAAATCTCGACTATAATCCCTGATTTCAAAAAATCTTTAAAAATTCATGGTTTGTTATCCCAGGACCAGACCAGTTCTAAGGGACACGACACCACCCCAGGTATCCCGCCAAAGTACTTTGAACAAAATCTGATGTTGCATTTCAAAATAAAACTCATTTGAAAATTTTAATCTCGACTATTATTGCTGATTTCAAAAAATCATTAAAAAATTAATGGTTTGTTATCCCAGGACCAGACCAGTTCTAAGGGACACTACACCACCCCAGGTATCCAACCAAAGTACTTTGAACAAAATCTGATGTTGCATTTCAAAATAAAACTCATTTGAAAATTGCAATCTCGACTATAATCCCTGATTTCAAAAAATCATTACAAATTCATGGTTTGTTATCCCAGGACCAGACCAGTTCTAGGGGACACTACACCACCCCAGGTATCCAACCAAAGTACTTTGAACAAAATCTGATGTTGCATTTCAAAATAAAACTCATTTGAATAGGAAATCTCGACTATAATCCCTGATTTAAAAAAATCATTAAAAATTCATGGTTTGTTATCCCAGAACCAGACCAGTTCTAGGGGACACTACACCACCCCAGGTATCCAACCAAAGTTCTTTGAACAAAATCTGATGTTGCATTTCAAAATAAAACTAATTTGAAAAGGAAATCTCGACTATTATTGTTGATTTCAAAAAATCATTAAAAATTCATGGTTTGTTATCCCAGGACCAGACCAGTTCTAAGGGACACGACACCATCCCAGGTATCCAGCCAAAGTACTTTGAACAAAATCTGATGTTGCATTTCAAAATAAAACTCATTTGAAAAGTTACATCTCGACTATAATCCCTGATTTAAAAAAATCATTAAAAATTCATGGTTTGTTATCCCAGGACCAGACCAGTTCTAGCGGACACTACACCACCCCAGGTATCCAACCAAAGTACTTTGAACAAAATCTGATGTTGCATTTCAAAATAAAACTCATTTGAAAATTGCAATCTCGACTATAATCCCTGATTTCAAAAAATCTTTAAAAATTCATGGTTTGTTATCCCAGGACCAGACCAGTTCTAAGGGACACGACACCACCCCAGGTATCCCGCCAAAGTACTTTGAACAAAATCTGATGTTGCATTTCAAAATAAAACTCATTTGAAAATTTAAATCTCGACTATAATCCCGGATTTAAAAACATCATTAAAAATTCATGGTTTGTTATCCCAGGACCAGACCAGTTCTAAGGGACACTACACCACCCCAGGTATCCCGCCAAAGTACTTTGAACAAAATCTGATGTTGCATTTCAAAATAAAACTCATTTGAAAATTTAAATCTCGACTATTATTGCTGATTTCAAAAAATCATTAAAAATTCATGGTTTGTTATCCCAGGACCAGACCAGTTCTAAGGGACACTACACCACCCCAGGTATCCAACCAAAGTACTTTGAACAAAATCTGATGTTGCATTTCAAAATAAAACTCATTTGAAAATTGCAATCTCGACTATAATCCCTGATTTAAAAAAATCATTAAAAATTCATGGTTTGTTATCCCAGGACCAGACCAGTTCTAGGGGACACTACACCACCCCAGGTATCCAACCAAAGTACTTTGAACAAAATCTGATGTTGCATTTCAAAATAAAACTAATTTGAAAAGGAAATCTCGACTATTATTGTTGATTTCAAAAAATCATTAAAAATTCATGGTTTGTTATCCCAGGACCAGACCAGTTCTAAGGGACACGACACCATCCCAGGTATCCAGCCAAAGTACTTTGAACAAAATCTGATGTTGCATTTCAAAATAAAACTCATTTGAAAAGTTACATCTCGACTATAATCCCTGATTTAAAAAAATCATTAAAAATTCATGGTTTGTTATCCCAGGACCAGACCAGTTCTAGCGGACACTACACCACCCCAGGTATCCAACCAAAGTACTTTGAACAAAATCTGATGTTGCATTTCAAAATAAAACTCATTTGAAAATTGCAATCTCGACTATAATCCCTGATTTCAAAAAATCTTTAAAAATTCATGGTTTGTTATCCCAGGACCAGACCAGTTCTAAGGGACACGACACCACCCCAGGTATCCCGCCAAAGTACTTTGAACAAAATCTGATGTTGCATTTCAAAATAAAACTCATTTGAAAATTTAAATCTCGACTATAATCCCGGATTTAAAAACATCATTAAAAATTCATGGTTTGTTATCCCAGGACCAGACCAGTTCTAAGGGACACTACACCACCCCAGGTATCCCGCCAAAGTACTTTGAACAAAATCTGATGTTGCATTTCAAAATAAAACTCATTTGAAAATTGCAATCTCGACTATAACCCTGATTTCAAAAAATCATTAAAAATTCATGGTTTGTTATCCCAGGACCAGACCAGTTCTAAGGGACACTACACCACCCCAGGTATCCAACCAAAGTACTTTGAACAAAATCTGATGTTGCATTTCAAAATAAAACTCATTTGAAAATTGAAATCTCGACTATAATCCCTGATTTCAAAAAATCTTTAAAAATTCATGGTTTGTTATCCCAGGACCAGACCAGTTCTAAGGGACACGACACCACCCCAGGTATCCCGCCAAAGTACTTTGAACAAAATCTGATGTTGCATTTCAAAATAAAACTCATTTGAAAATTTTAATCTCGACTATTATTGCTGATTTCAAAAAATCATTAAAAAATTCATGGTTTGTTATCCCAGGACCAGACCAGTTCTAAGGGACACTACACCACCCCAGGTATCCAACCAAAGTACTTTGAACAAAATCTGATGTTGCATTTCAAAATAAAACTCATTTGAAAATTGAAATCTCGACTATAATCCCTGATTTAAAAAAATCTTTAAAAATTCATGGTTTGTTATCCCAGGACCAGACCAGTTCTAAGGGACACGACACCACCCCAGGTATCCCGCCAAAGTACTTTGAACAAAATCTGATGTTGCATTTCAAAATAAAACTCATTTGAAAATTTTAATCTCGACTATTATTGCTGATTTCAAAAAATCATTAAAAAATTCATGGTTTGTTATCCCAGGACCAGACCAGTTCTAAGGGACACTACACCACCCCAGGTATCCAACCAAAGTACTTTGAACAAAATCTGATGTTGCATTTCAAAATAAAACTCATTTGAAAATTGCAATCTCGACTATAATCCCTGATTTCAAAAAATCATTACAAATTCATGGTTTGTTATCCCAGGACCAGACCAGTTCTAGGGGACACTACACCACCCCAGGTATCCAACCAAAGTACTTTGAACAAAATCTGATGTTGCATTTCAAAATAAAACTCATTTGAATAGGAAATCTCGACTATTATTGTTGATTTAAAAAAATCATTAAAAATTCATGGTTTGTTATCCCAGGACCAGACCAGTTCTAAGGGACACTACACCACCCCAGGTATCCAACCAAAGTACTTTGAACAAAATCTGATGTTGCATTTCAAAATAAAACTCATTTGAAAATTGAAATCTCGACTATAATCCCTGATTTCAAAAAATCTTTAAAAATTCATGGTTTGTTATCCCAGGACCAGACCAGTTCTAAGGGACACAACACCACCCCAGGTATCCCGCCAAAGTACTTTGAACAAAATCTGATGTTGCATTTCAAAATAAAACTCATTTGAAAATTTTAATCTCGACTATTATTGCTGATTTCAAAAAATCATTAAAAAATTCATGGTTTGTTATCCCAGGACCAGACCAGTTCTAAGGGACACTACACCACCCCAGGTATCCAACCAAAGTACTTTGAACAAAATCTGATGTTGCATTTCAAAATAAAACTCATTTGAAAATTGCAATCTCGACTATAATCCCTGATTTCAAAAAATCATTACAAATTCATGGTTTGTTATCCCAGGACCAGACCAGTTCTAGGGGACACTACACCACCCCAGGTATCCAACCAAAGTACTTTGAACAAAATCTGATGTTGCATTTCAAAATAAAACTCATTTGAAAATTTAAATCTCGACTATTATTGCTGATTTCAAAAAATCATTAAAAATTCATGGTTTGTTATCCCAGGACCAGACCAGTTCTAAGGGACACTACACCACCCCAGGTATCCAACCAAAGTACTTTGAACAAAATCTGATGTTGCATTTCAAAATAAAACTCATTTGAAAATTGCAATCTCGACTATAATCCCTGATTTAAAAAAATCATTAAAAATTCATGGTTTGTTATCCCAGGACCAGACCAGTTCTAGGGGACACTACACCACCCCAGGTATCCAACCAAAGTACTTTGAACAAAATCTGATGTTGCATTTCAAAATAAAACTAATTTGAAAAGGAAATCTCGACTATTATTGTTGATTTCAAAAAATCATTAAAAATTCATGGTTTGTTATCCCAGGACCAGACCAGTTCTAAGGGACACGACACCATCCCAGGTATCCAGCCAAAGTACTTTGAACAAAATCTGATGTTGCATTTCAAAATAAAACTCATTTGAAAAGTTACATCTCGACTATAATCCCTGATTTAAAAAAATCATTAAAAATTCATGGTTTGTTATCCCAGGACCAGACCAGTTCTAGCGGACACTACACCACCCCAGGTATCCAACCAAAGTACTTTGAACAAAATCTGATGTTGCATTTCAAAATAAAACTCATTTGAAAATTGCAATCTCGACTATAATCCCTGATTTCAAAAAATCTTTAAAAATTCATGGTTTGTTATCCCAGGACCAGACCAGTTCTAAGGGACACGACACCACCCCAGGTATCCCGCCAAAGTACTTTGAACAAAATCTGATGTTGCATTTCAAAATAAAACTCATTTGAAAATTTAAATCTCGACTATAATCCCGGATTTAAAAACATCATTAAAAATTCATGGTTTGTTATCCCAGGACCAGACCAGTTCTAAGGGACACTACACCACCCCAGGTATCCCGCCAAAGTACTTTGAACAAAATCTGATGTTGCATTTCAAAATAAAACTCATTTGAAAATTGCAATCTCGACTATAATCCCTGATTTCAAAAAATCATTAATAATTCATGGTTTGTTATCCCAGGACCAGACCAGTTCTAAGGGACACTACACCACCCCAGGTATCCAACCAAAGTACTTTGAACAAAATCTGATGTTGCATTTCAAAATAAAACTCATTTGAAAATTGAAATCTCGACTATAATCCCTGATTTCAAAAAATCTTTAAAAATTCATGGTTTGTTATCCCAGGACCAGACCAGTTCTAAGGGACACGACACCACCCCAGGTATCCCGCCAAAGTACTTTGAACAAAATCTGATGTTGCATTTCAAAATAAAACTCATTTGAAAATTTTAATCTCGACTATTATTGCTGATTTCAAAAAATCATTAAAAAATTCATGGTTTGTTATCCCAGGACCAGACCAGTTCTAAGGGACACTACACCACCCCAGGTATCCAACCAAAGTACTTTGAACAAAATCTGATGTTGCATTTCAAAATAAAACTTATTTGAAAATTGAAATCTCGACTATAATCCCTGATTTAAAAAAATCTTTAAAAATTCATGGTTTGTTATCCCAGGACCAGACCAGTTCTAAGGGACACGACACCACCCCAGGTATCCCGCCAAAGTACTTTGAACAAAATCTGATGTTGCATTTCAAAATAAAACTCATTTGAAAATTTTAATCTCGACTATTATTGCTGATTTCAAAAAATCATTAAAAAATTCATGGTTTGTTATCCCAGGACCAGACCAGTTCTAAGGGACACTACACCACCCCAGGTATCCAACCAAAGTACTTTGAACAAAATCTGATGTTGCATTTCAAAATAAAACTCATTTGAATAGGAAATCTCGACTATTATTGTTGATTTAAAAAAATCATTAAAAATTCATGGTTTGTTATCCCAGGACCAGACCAGTTCTAAGGGACACTACACCACCCCAGGTATCCAACCAAAGTACTTTGAACAAAATCTGATGTTGCATTTCAAAATAAAACTCATTTGAAAATTGAAATCTCGACTATAATCCCTGATTTCAAAAAATCTTTAAAAATTCATGGTTTGTTATCCCAGGACCAGACCAGTTCTAAGGGACACGACACCACCCCAGGTATCCCGCCAAAGTACTTTGAACAAAATCTGATGTTGCATTTCAAAATAAAACTCATTTGAAAATTTTTATCTCGACTATTATTGCTGATTTCAAAAAATCATTAAAAAATTCATGGTTTGTTATCCCAGGACCAGACCAGTTCTAAGGGACACTACACCACCCCAGGTATCCAACCAAAGTACTTTGAACAAAATCTGATGTTGCATTTCAAAATAAAACTCATTTGAAAATTGCAATCTCGACTATAATCCCTGATTTCAAAAAATCATTACAAATTCATGGTTTGTTATCCCAGGACCAGACCAGTTCTAGGGGACACTACACCACCCCAGGTATCCAACCAAAGTATTTTGAACAAAATCTGATGTTGCATTTCAAAATAAAACTCATTTGAAAATTTAAATCTCGACTAATATTGCTGATTTCAAAAAATCATTAAAAATTCATGGTTTGTTATCCCAGGACCAGACCAGTTCTAAGGGACACTACACCACCCCAGGTATCCAACCAAAGTACTTTGAACAAAATCTGATGTTGCATTTCAAAATAAAACTCATTTGAAAATTGCAATCTCGACTATAATCCCTGATTTAAAAAAATCATTAAAAATTCATGGTTTGTTATCCCAGGACCAGACCAGTTCTAGGGGACACTACACCACCCCAGGTATCCAACCAAAGTACTTTGAACAAAATCTGATGTTGCATTTCAAAATAAAACTAATTTGAAAAGGAAATCTCGACTATTATTGTTGATTTCAAAAAATCATTAAAAATTCATGGTTTGTTATCCTAGGACCAGACCAGTTCTAAGGGACACGACACCATCCCAGGTATCCAGCCAAAGTACTTTGAACAAAATCTGATGTTGCATTTCAAAATAAAACTCATTTGAAAAGTTACATCTCGACTATAATCCCTGATTTAAAAAAATCATTAAAAATTCATGGTTTGTTATCCCAGGACCAGACCAGTTCTAGCGGACACTACACCACCCCAGGTATCCAACCAAAGTACTTTGAACAAAATCTGATGTTGCATTTCAAAATAAAACTCATTTGAAAATTGCAATCTCGACTATAATCCCTGATTTCAAAAAATCATTAAAAATTCATGGTTTGTTATCCCAGGACCAGACCAGTTCTAAGGGACACTACACCACCCCAGGTATCCAACCAAAGTACTTTGAACAAAATCTGATGTTGCATTTCAAAATAAAACTCATTTGAAAATTGAAATCTCGACTATAATCCCTGATTTCAAAAAATCTTTAAAAATTCATGGTTTGTTATCCCAGGACCAGACCAGTTCTAAGGGACACGACACCACCCCAGGTATCCCGCCAAAGTACTTTGAACAAAATCTGATGTTGCATTTCAAAATAAAACTCATTTGAAAATTTTAATCTCGACTATTATTGCTGATTTAAAAAAATCATTAAAAAATTCATGGTTTGTTATCCCAGGACCAGACCAGTTCTAAGGGACACTACACCACCACAGGTATCCAACCAAAGTACTTTGAACAAAATCTGATGTTGCATTTCAAAATAAAACTCATTTGAAAATTGCAATCTCGACTATAATCCCTGATTTCAAAAAATCTTTAAAAATTCATGGTTTGTTATCCCAGGACCAGACCAGTTCTAAGGGACACAACACCACCCCAGGTATCCCGCCAAAGTACTTTGAACAAAATCTGATGTTGCATTTCAAAATAAAACTCATTTGAAAATTTTAATCTCGACTATTATTGCTGATTTCAAAAAATCATTAAAAAATTCATGGTTTGTTATCCCAGGACCAGACCAGTTCTAAGGGACACTACACCACCCCAGGTATCCAACCAAAGTACTTTGAACAAAATCTGATGTTGCATTTCAAAATAAAACTCATTTGAAAATTGCAATCTCGACTATAATCCCTGATTTCAAAAAATCATTACAAATTCATGGTTTGTTATCCCAGGACCAGACCAGTTCTAGGGGACACTACACCACCCCAGGTATCCAACCAAAGTACTTTGAACAAAATCTGATGTTGCATTTCAAAATAAAACTCATTTGAAAATTTAAATCTCGACTATTATTGCTGATTTCAAAAAATCATTAAAAATTCATGGTTTGTTATCCCAGGACCAGACCAGTTCTAAGGGACACTACACCACCCCAGGTATCCAACCAAAGTACTTTGAACAAAATCTGATGTTGCATTTCAAAATAAAACTCATTTGAAAATTGCAATCTCGACTATAATCCCTGATTTAAAAAAATCATTAAAAATTCATGGTTTGTTATCCCAGGACCAGACCAGTTCTAGGGGACACTACACCACCCCAGGTATCCAACCAAAGTACTTTGAACAAAATCTGATGTTGCATTTCAAAATAAAACTAATTTGAAAAGGAAATCTCGACTATTATTGTTGATTTCAAAAAATCATTAAAAATTCATGGTTTGTTATCCCAGGACCAGACCAGTTCTAAGGGACACGACACCATCCCAGGTATCCAGCCAAAGTACTTTGAACAAAATCTGATGTTGCATTTCAAAATAAAACTCATTTGAAAAGTTACATCTCGACTATAATCCCTGATTTAAAAAAATCATTAAAAATTCATGGTTTGTTATCCCAGGACCAGACCAGTTCTAGCGGACACTACACCACCCCAGGTATCCAACCAAAGTACTTTGAACAAAATCTGATGTTGCATTTCAAAATAAAACTCATTTGAAAATTGCAATCTCGACTATAATCCCTGATTTCAAAAAATCTTTAAAAATTCATGGTTTGTTATCCCAGGACCAGACCAGTTCTAAGGGACACGACACCACCCCAGGTATCCCGCCAAAGTACTTTGAACAAAATCTGATGTTGCATTTCAAAATAAAACTCATTTGAAAATTTAAATCTCGACTATAATCCCGGATTTAAAAACATCATTAAAAATTCATGGTTTGTTATCCCAGGACCAGACCAGTTCTAAGGGACACTACACCACCCCAGGTATCCCGCCAAAGTACTTTGAACAAAATCTGATGTTGCATTTCAAAATAAAACTCATTTGAAAATTGCAATCTCGACTATAATCCCTGATTTCAAAAAATCATTAATAATTCATGGTTTGTTATCCCAGGACCAGACCAGTTCTAAGGGACACTACACCACCCCAGGTATCCAACCAAAGTACTTTGAACAAAATCTGATGTTGCATTTCAAAATAAAACTCATTTGAAAATTGAAATCTCGACTATAATCCCTGATTTCAAAAAATCTTTAAAAATTCATGGTTTGTTATCCCAGGACCAGACCAGTTCTAAGGGACACGACACCACCCCAGGTATCCCGCCAAAGTACTTTGAACAAAATCTGATGTTGCATTTCAAAATAAAACTCATTTGAAAATTTTAATCTCGACTATTATTGCTGATTTCAAAAAATCATTAAAAAATTCATGGTTTGTTATCCCAGGACCAGACCAGTTCTAAGGGACACTACACCACCCCAGGTATCCAACCAAAGTACTTTGAACAAAATCTGATGTTGCATTTCAAAATAAAACTTATTTGAAAATTGAAATCTCGACTATAATCCCTGATTTAAAAAAATCTTTAAAAATTCATGGTTTGTTATCCCAGGACCAGACCAGTTCTAAGGGACACGACACCACCCCAGGTATCCCGCCAAAGTACTTTGAACAAAATCTGATGTTGCATTTCAAAATAAAACTCATTTGAAAATTTTAATCTCGACTATTATTGCTGATTTCAAAAAATCATTAAAAAATTCATGGTTTGTTATCCCAGGACCAGACCAGTTCTAAGGGACACTACACCACCCCAGGTATCCAACCAAAGTACTTTGAACAAAATCTGATGTTGCATTTCAAAATAAAACTCATTTGAATAGGAAATCTCGACTATTATTGTTGATTTAAAAAAATCATTAAAAATTCATGGTTTGTTATCCCAGGACCAGACCAGTTCTAAGGGACACTACACCACCCCAGGTATCCAACCAAAGTACTTTGAACAAAATCTGATGTTGCATTTCAAAATAAAACTCATTTGAAAATTGAAATCTCGACTATAATCCCTGATTTCAAAAAATCTTTAAAAATTCATGGTTTGTTATCCCAGGACCAGACCAGTTCTAAGGGACACGACACCACCCCAGGTATCCCGCCAAAGTACTTTGAACAAAATCTGATGTTGCATTTCAAAATAAAACTCATTTGAAAATTTTAATCTCGACTATTATTGCTGATTTCAAAAAATCATTAAAAAATTCATGGTTTGTTATCCCAGGACCAGACCAGTTCTAAGGGACACTACACCACCCCAGGTATCCAACCAAAGTACTTTGAACAAAATCTGATGTTGCATTTCAAAATAAAACTCATTTGAAAATTGCAATCTCGACTATAATCCCTGATTTCAAAAAATCATTACAAATTCATGGTTTGTTATCCCAGGACCAGACCAGTTCTAGGGGACACTACACCACCCCAGGTATCCAACCAAAGTATTTTGAACAAAATCTGATGTTGCATTTCAAAATAAAACTCATTTGAAAATTTAAATCTCGACTAATATTGCTGATTTCAAAAAATCATTAAAAATTCATGGTTTGTTATCCCAGGACCAGACCAGTTCTAAGGGACACTACACCACCCCAGGTATCCAACCAAAGTACTTTGAACAAAATCTGATGTTGCATTTCAAAATAAAACTCATTTGAAAATTGCAATCTCGACTATAATCCCTGATTTAAAAAAATCATTAAAAATTCATGGTTTGTTATCCCAGGACCAGACCAGTTCTAGGGGACACTACACCACCCCAGGTATCCAACCAAAGTACTTTGAACAAAATCTGATGTTGCATTTCAAAATAAAACTAATTTGAAAAGGAAATCTCGACTATTATTGTTGATTTCAAAAAATCATTAAAAATTCATGGTTTGTTATCCTAGGACCAGACCAGTTCTAAGGGACACGACACCATCCCAGGTATCCAGCCAAAGTACTTTGAACAAAATCTGATGTTGCATTTCAAAATAAAACTCATTTGAAAAGTTACATCTCGACTATAATCCCTGATTTAAAAAAATCATTAAAAATTCATGGTTTGTTATCCCAGGACCAGACCAGTTCTAGCGGACACTACACCACCCCAGGTATCCAACCAAAGTACTTTGAACAAAATCTGATGTTGCATTTCAAAATAAAACTCATTTGAAAATTGCAATCTCGACTATAATCCCTGATTTCAAAAAATCATTAAAAATTCATGGTTTGTTATCCCAGGACCAGACCAGTTCTAAGGGACACTACACCACCCCAGGTATCCAACCAAAGTACTTTGAACAAAATCTGATGTTGCATTTCAAAATAAAACTCATTTGAAAATTGAAATCTCGACTATAATCCCTGATTTCAAAAAATCTTTAAAAATTCATGGTTTGTTATCCCAGGACCAGACCAGTTCTAAGGGACACGACACCACCCCAGGTATCCTGCCAAAGTACTTTGAACAAAATCTGATGTTGCATTTCAAAATAAAACTCATTTGAAAATTTTAATCTCGACTATTATTGCTGATTTAAAAAAATCATTAAAAAATTCATGGTTTGTTATCCCAGGACCAGACCAGTTCTAAGGGACACTACACCACCACAGGTATCCAACCAAAGTACTTTGAACAAAATCTGATGTTGCATTTCAAAATAAAACTCATTTGAAAATTGCAATCTCGACTATAATCCCTGATTTCAAAAAATCATGACAAATTCATGGTTTGTTATCCCAGGACCAGACCAGTTCTAGGGGACACTACACCACCCCAGGTATCCAACCAAAGTACTTTGAACAAAATCTGATGTTGCATTTCAAAATAAAACTCATTTGAAAATTTAAATCTCGACTATTATTGCTGATTTCAAAAAATCATTAAAAATTCATGGTTTGTTATCCCAGGACCAGACCAGTTCTATGGGACACTACACCACCCCAGGTATCCAACCAAAGTACTTTGAACAAAATCTGATGTTGCATTTCAAAATAAAACTCATTTGAAAATTGCAATCTCGACTATAATCCCTGATTTAAAAAAATCATTAAAAATTCATGGTTTGTTATCCCAGGACCAGACCAGTTCTAGGGGACACTACACCACCCCAGGTATCCAACCAAAGTACTTTGAACAAAATCTGATGTTGCATTTCAAAATAAAACTAATTTGAAAAGGAAATCTCGACTATTATTGTTGATTTCAAAAAATCATTAAAAATTCATGGTTTGTTATCCCAGGACCAGACCAGTTCTAAGGGACACGACACCATCCCAGGTATCCAGCCAAAGTACTTTGAACAAAATCTGATGTTGCATTTCAAAATAAAACTCATTTGAAAAGTTACATCTCGACTATAATCCCTGATTTAAAAAAATCATTAAAAATTCATGGTTTGTTATCCCAGGACCAGACCAGTTCTAGCGGACACTACACCACCCCAGGTATCCAACCAAAGTACTTTGAACAAAATCTGATGTTGCATTTCAAAATAAAACTCATTGGAAAATTGCAATCTCGACTATAATCCCTGATTTCAAAAAATCTTTAAAAATTCATGGTTTGTTATCCCAGGACCAGACCAGTTCTAAGGGACACGACACCACCCCAGGTATCCAACCAAAGTACTTTGAACAAAATCTGATGTTGCATTTCAAAATAAAACTCATTTGAGAATTTAAATCTCGACTATAATCCCGGATTTAAAAACATCATTAAAAATTCATGGTTTGTTATCCCAGGACCAGACCAGTTCTAAGGGACACTACACCACCCCAGGGATCCCGCCAAAGTACTTTGAACAAAATCTGATGTTGCATTTCAAAATAAAACTCATTTGAAAATTGCAATCTCGACTATAATCCCTGATTTCAAAAAATCATTAAAAATTCATGGTTTGTTATCCCAGGACCAGACCAGTTCTAAGGGACACTACACCACCCCAGGTATCCAACCAAAGTACTTTGAACAAAATCTGATGTTGCATTTCAAAATAAAACTCATTTGAAAATTGAAATCTCGACTATAATCCCTGATTTCAAAAAATCTTTAAAAATTCATGGTTTGTTATCCCAGGACCAGACCAGTTCTAAGGGACACGACACCACCCCAGGTATCCCGCCAAAGTACTTTGAACAAAATCTGATGTTGCATTTCAAAATAAAACTCATTTGAAAATTTTAATCTCGACTATTATTGCTGATTTCAAAAAATCATTAAAAAATTCATGGTTTGTTATCCCAGGACCAGACCAGTTCTAAGGGACACTACACCACCCCAGGTATCCAACCAAAGTACTTTGAACAAAATCTGATGTTGCATTTCAAAATAAAACTCATTTGAAAATTGAAATCTCGACTATAATCCCTGATTTCAAAAAATCTTTAAAAATTCATAGTTTGTTATCCCAGGACCAGACCAGTTGTAAGGGACACGACACCACCCCAGGTATCCCGCCAAAGTACTTTGAACAAAATCTGATGTTGCATTTCAAAATAAAACTCATTTGAAAATTTTAATCTCGACTATTATTGCTGATTTCAAAAAATCATTAAAAAATTCATGGTTTGTTATCCCAGGACCAGACCAGTTCTAAGGGACACTACACCACCCCAGGTATCCAACCAAAGTACTTTGAACAAAATCTGATGTTGCATTTCAAAATAAAACCCATTTGAAAATTGAAATCTCGACTATAATCCCTGATTTCAAAAAATCTTTAAAAATTCATGGTTTGTTATCCCAGGACCAGACCAGTTCTAAGGGACACGACACCACCCCAGGTATCCAGCCAAAGTACTTTGAACAAAATCTGATGTTGCATTTCAAAATAAAACTCATTTGAAAAGTTACATCTCGACTATAATCCCTGATTTAAAAAAATCATTAAAAATTCATGGTTTGTTATCCCAGGACCAGACCAGTTCTAGCGGACACTACACCACCCCAGGTATCCAACCAAAGTACTTTGAACAAAATCTGATGTTGCATTTCAAAATAAAACTCATTTGAAAATTGCAATCTCGACTATAATCCCTGATTTCAAAAAATCTTTAAAAATTCATGGTTTGTTATCCCAGGACCAGACCAGTTCTAATGGACACGACACCACCCCAGGTATCCCGCCAAAGTACTTTGAACAAAATCTGATGTTGCATTTCAAAATAAAACTCATTTGAAAATTTAAATCTCGACTATAATCCCTGATTTCAAAAAATCATTAAAAATTCATGGTTTGTTATCCCAGGACCAGACCAGTTCTAAGGGACACTACACCACCCCAGGTATCCAACCAAAGTACTTTGAACAAAATCTGATGTTGCATTTCAAAATAAAACTCATTTGAAAAGGAAATCTCGACTATTATTGTTGATTTCAAAAAAGCATAAAAAATTCATGGTTTGTTATCCCAGGACCAGACCAGTTCTAAGGGACACGACACCATCCCAGGTATCCAGCCAAAGTACTTTGAACAAAATCTGATGTTGCATTTCAAAATAAAGCTCATTTGAAAAGTTACATCTCGACTATAATCCCTGATTTCAAAAAATCATTAAAAATTCATGGTTTGTTATCCCAGGACCAGACCAGTTCTAGCGGACACTACACCACCCCAGGTATCCAACCAAAGTACTTTGAACAAAATCTGATGTTGCATTTCAAAATAAAACTCATTTGAAAATTGCAATCTCGACTATAATCCCTGATTTCAAAAAATCTTTAAAAATTCATGGTTTGTTATCCCAGGACCAGACCAGTTCTAATGGACACGACACCACCCCAGGTATCCCGCCAAAGTACTTTGAACAAAATCTGATGTTGCATTTCAAAATAAAACTCATTTGAAAATTGCAATCTCGACTATAATCCCTGATTTAAAAAAATCATTAAAAATTCATGGTTTGTTATCCCAGGACCAGACCAGTTCTAAGGGACACTACACCACCCCAGGTATCCAACCAAAGTACTTTGAACAAAATCTGATGTTGCATTTCAAAATAAAACTCATTTGAAAATTGAAATCTCGACTATAATCCCTGATTTCAAAAAATCTTTAAAAATTCATGGTTTGTTATCCCAGGACCAGACCAGTTCTAAGGGACACGACACCACCCCAGGTATCCCGCCAAAGTACTTTGAACAAAATCTGATGTTGTATTTCAAAATAAAACTCATTTGAAAATTTAAATCTCGACTATTATTGCTGATTTCAAAAAATCATTAAAAATTCATGGTTTGTTATCCCAGGACCAGACCAGTTCTAAGGGACACTACACCACCCCAGGTATCCAACCAAAGTACTTTGAACAAAATCTGATGTTGCATTTCAAAATAAAACTCATTTGAAAATGGCAATCTCGACTATAATCCCTGATTTCAAAAAATCATTAAAAATTCATGGTTTGTTATCCCAGGACCAGACCAGTTCTAGGGGACACTACACCACCCCAGGTATCCAACCAAAGTACTTTGAACAAAATCTGATGTTGCATTTCAAAATAAAACTCATTTGAAAAGGAAATCTCGACTATTATTGTTGATTTCAAAAAATCATTAAAAATTCATGGTTTGTTATCCCAGGACCAGACCAGTTCTAAGGGACACGACACCATCCCAGGTATCCAGCCAAAGTACTTTGAACAAAATCTGATGTTGCATTTCAAAATAAAACTCATTTGAAAAGTTACATCTCGACTATAATCCCTGATTTCAAAAAATCATTAAAAATTCATGGTTTGTTATCCCAGGACCAGACCAGTTCTAGGGGACACTACACCACCCCAGGTATCCAACCAAAGTACTTTGAACAAAATCTGATGTTGCATTTCAAAATAAAACTCATTTGAAAATTGCAATCTCGACTATAATCCCTGATTTCAAAAAATCATTAAAAATTCATGGTTTGTTATCCCAGGACCAGACCAGTTCTAAGGGACACTACACCACCCCAGGTATCCAACCAAAGTACTTTGAACAAAATCTGATGTTGCATTTCAAAATAAAACTCATTTGAAAAGGAAATCTCGACTATTATTGTTGATTTCAAAAAAGCATAAAAAATTCATGGTTTGTTATCCCAGGACCAGACCAGTTCTAAGGGACACGACACCATCCCAGGTATCCAGCCAAAGTACTTTGAACAAAATCTGATGTTGCATTTCAAAATAAAGCTCATTTGAAAAGTTACATCTCGACTATAATCCCTGATTTCAAAAAATCATTAAAAATTCATGGTTTGTTATCCCAGGACCAGACCAGTTCTAGGGGACACTACACCACCCCAGGTATCCAACCAAAGTACTTTGAACAAAATCTGATGTTGCATTTCAAAATAAAACTCATGTGAACATTGCAATCTCGACTATAATCCCTGATTTCAAAAAATCATTAAAAATTCATGGTTTGTTATCCCAGGACCAGACCAGTTCTAAGGGACACTACACCACCCCAGGTATCCCGCCAAAGTACTTTGAACAAAATCTGATGTTGCATTTCAAAATAAAACTCATTTGAAAATTGAAATCTCGACTATAATCCCTGATTTCAAAAAATCTTTAAAAATTCATGGTTTGTTATCCCAGGACCAGACCAGTTCTAAGGGACACGACACCACCCCAGGTATCCCGCCAAAGTACTTTGAACAAAATCTGATGTTGCATTTCAAAATAAAACTCATTTGAAAATTTTAATCTCGACTATTATTGCTGATTTTAAAAAATCATTAAAACATTCATGGTTTGTTATCCCAGGACCAGACCAGTTCTAAGGGACACTACACCACCCCAGGTATCCAACCAAAGTACTTTGAACAAAATCTGATGTTGCATTTCAAAATAAAACTCATTTGAAAATTGCAATCTCGACTATAATCCCTGATTTCAAAAAATCATTACAAATTCATGGTTTGTTATCCCAGGACCAGACCAGTTCTAGGGGACACTACACCACCCCAGGTATCCAACCAAAGTACTTTGAACAAAATCTGATGTTGCATTTCAAAATAAAACTCATTTGAATAGGAAATCTCGACTATTATTGTTGATTTAAAAAAATCATTAAAAATTCATGGTTTGTTATCCCAGGACCAGACCAGTTCTAAGGGACACTACACCACCCCAGGTATCCAACCAAAGTACTTTGAACAAAATCTGATGTTGCATTTCAAAATAAAACTCATTTGAAAATTGAAATCTCGACTATAATCCCTGATTTCAAAAAATCTTTAAAAATTCATGGTTTGTTATCCCAGGACCAGACCAGTTCTAAGGGACACGACACCACCCCAGGTATCCCGCCAAAGTACTTTGAACAAAATCTGATGTTGTATTTCAAAATAAAACTCATTTGAAAATTTAAATCTCGACTATTATTGCTGATTTCAAAAAATCATTAAAAATTCATGGTTTGTTATCCCAGGACCAGACCAGTTCTAAGGGACACTACACCACCCCAGGTATCCAACCAAAGTACTTTGAACAAAATCTGATGTTGCATTTCAAAATAAAACTCATTTGAAAATTGCAATCTCGACTATTATTGTTGATTTCAAAAAATCATTAAAAATTCATGGTTTGTTATCCCAGGACCAGACCAGTTCTAAGGGACACGACACCATCCCAGGTATCCAGCCAAAGTACTTTGAACAAAATCTGATGTTGCATTTCAAAATAAAACTCATTTGAAAAGTTACATCTCGACTATAATCCCTGATTTCAAAAAATCATTAAAAATTCATGGTTTGTTATCCCAGGACCAGACCAGTTCTAGGGGACACTACACCACCCCAGGTATCCAACCAAAGTACTTTGAACAAAATCTGATGTTGCATTTCAAAATAAAACTCATTTGAAAATTGCAATCTCGACTATAATCCCTGATTTCAAAAAATCATTAAAAATTCATGGTTTGTTATCCCAGGACCAGACCAGTTCTAAGGGACACTACACCACCCCAGGTATCCAACCAAAGTACTTTGAACAAAATCTGATGTTGCATTTCAAAATAAAACTCATTTGAAAAGGAAATCTCGACTATTATTGTTGATTTCAAAAAAGCATCAAAAATTCATGGTTTGTTATCCCAGGACCAGACCAGTTCTAAGGGACACGACACCATCCCAGGTATCCAGCCAAAGTACTTTGAACAAAATCTGATGTTGCATTTCAAAATAAAGCTCATGTGAACATTGCAATCTCGACTATAATCCCTGATTTCAAAAAATCATTAAAAATTCATGGTTTGTTATCCCAGGACCAGACCAGTTCTAAGGGACACTACACCACCCCAGGTATCCCGCCAAAGTACTTTGAACAAAATCTGATGTTGCATTTCAAAATAAAACTCATTTGAAAATTGAAATCTCGACTATAATCCCTGATTTCAAAAAATCTTTAAAAATTCATGGTTTGTTATCCCAGGACCAGACCAGTTCTAAGGGACACGACACCACCCCAGGTATCCCGCCAAAGTACTTTGAACAAAATCTGATGTTGCATTTCAAAATAAAACTCATTTGAAAATTTTAATCTCGACTATTATTGCTGATTTTAAAAAATCATTAAAACATTCATGGTTTGTTATCCCAGGACCAGACCAGTTCTAAGGGACACTACACCACCCCAGGTATCCAACCAAAGTACTTTGAACAAAATCTGATGTTGCATTTCAAAATAAAACTCATTTGAAAATTGCAATCTCGACTATAATCCCTGATTTCAAAAAATCATTACAAATTCATGGTTTGTTATCCCAGGACCAGACCAGTTCTAGGGGACACTACACCACCCCAGGTATCCAACCAAAGTACTTTGAACAAAATCTGATGTTGCATTTCAAAATAAAACTCATTTGAATAGGAAATCTCGACTATTATTGTTGATTTAAAAAAATCATTAAAAATTCATGGTTTGTTATCCCAGGACCAGACCAGTTCTAAGGGACACTACACCACCCCAGGTATCCAACCAAAGTACTTTGAACAAAATCTGATGTTGCATTTCAAAATAAAACTCATTTGAAAATTGAAATCTCGACTATAATCCCTGATTTCAAAAAATCTTTAAAAATTCATGGTTTGTTATCCCAGGACCAGACCAGTTCTAAGGGACACGACACCACCCCAGGTATCCCGCCAAAGTACTTTGAACAAAATCTGATGTTGTATTTCAAAATAAAACTCATTTGAAAATTTAAATCTCGACTATTATTGCTGATTTCAAAAAATCATTAAAAATTCATGGTTTGTTATCCCAGGACCAGACCAGTTCTAAGGGACACTACACCACCCCAGGTATCCAACCAAAGTACTTTGAACAAAATCTGATGTTGCATTTCAAAATAAAACTCATTTGAAAATTGCAATCTCGACTATAATCCCTGATTTCAAAAAATCATTAAAAATTCATGGTTTGTTATCCCAGGACCAGTCCAGTTCTAGGGGACACTACACCACCCCAGGTATCCAACCAAAGTACTTTGAACAAAATCTGATGTTGCATTTCAAAATAAAACTCATTTGAAAAGGAAATCTCGACTATTATTGTTGATTTCAAAAAATCATTAAAAATTCATGGTTTGTTATCCCAGGACCAGACCAGTTCTAAGGGACACGACACCATCCCAGGTATCCAGCCAAAGTACTTTGAACAAAATCTGATGTTGCATTTCAAAATAAAACTCATTTGAAAAGTTACATCTCGACTATAATCCCTGATTTCAAAAAATCATTAAAAATTCATGGTTTGTTATCCCAGGACCAGACCAGTTCTAGGGGACACTACACCACCCCAGGTATCCAACCAAAGTACTTTGAACAAAATCTGATGTTGCATTTCAAAATAAAACTCATTTGAAAAGGAAATCTCGACTATTATTGTTGATTTCAAAAAAGCATTAAAAATTCATGGTTTGTTATCCCAGGACCAGACCAGTTCTAAGGGACACGACACCATCCCAGGTATCCAGCCAAAGTACTTTGAACAAAATCTGATGTTGCATTTCAAAATAAAGCTCATTTGAAAAGTTACATCTCGACTATAATCCCTGATTTCAAAAAATCATTAAAAATTCATGGTTTGTTATCCCAGGACCAGACCAGTTCTAGGGGACACTACACCACCCCAGGTATCCAACCAAAGTACTTTGAACAAAATCTGATGTTGCATTTCAAAATAAAACTCATGTGAACATTGCAATCTCGACTATAATCCCTGAATTCAAAAAATCATTAAAAATTCATGGTTTGTTATCCCAGGACCAGGCCAGTTCTAGGGGACACTACACCACCCCAGGTATCCAACCAAAGTACTTTGAACAAAATCTGATGTTGCATTTCAAAATAAAACTCATTTGAAAAGGAAATCTCGACTATTATTGTTGATTTCAAAAAAGCATTAAAAATTCATGGTTTGTTATCCCAGGACCAGACCAGTTCTAAGGGACACGACACCATCCCAGGTATCCAGCCAAAGTACTTTGAACAAAATCTGATGTTGCATTTCAAAATAAAGCTCATTTGAAAAGTTACATCTCGACTATAATCCCTGATTTCAAAAAATCATTAAAAATTCATGGTTTGTTATCCCAGGACCAGACCAGTTCTAGGGGACACTACACCACCCCAGGTATCCAACCAAAGTACTTTGAACAAAATCTGATGTTGCATTTCAAAATAAAACTCATGTGAACATTGCAATCTCGACTATAATCCCTGATTTCAAAAAATCATTAAAAATTCATGGTTTGTTATCCCAGGACCAGACCAGTTCTAGGGGACACTACACCACCCCAGGTATCCAACCAAAGTACTTTGAACAAAATCTGATGTTGCATTTCAAAATAAAACTCATTTGAAAATGAAATGTCGACATTAATCCCTGATTTCAAAAAATCATTAAAAATTCATGGTTTGTTATCCCAGAACCAGACCAGTTCTAAGGGACACTATTATTTTATTACTATATCATTAGTATTATTATGGGAGTGGAATGGAGAAGAGCGGAAACACGCACACACACTCAAGCAGCGTTTTTGAGTCATCGGAGTGCCACTGTCTGATCAATATTTAAACGGATGACATCAAATGCAGTCAAATACAGTAATTTAACAATATGACATTCAATGTGAAAGCACATACAATATATATATATATATATATATATATATATATATATATATATATTGTATGTGCTTTCACATTGAATGTCATATTGTTAAATTACTGTATTTGACTGCATTTGATGTCATCCGTTTAAATATTGATCAGACAGTGGCATATATATATATATATATATATATATATATATACATATGAAATTCTTTTGTCATTTTTAATGCTGCTTTTGCTGATGTTTTAGATTTTTATTGAGGCACCAACAAAAGATGTTGGTATCATGATAACACTAATTCACATTTGGCATAAAGGGCAAAACCAGTCTCGTTTTCGGACATTTCTCAATTCTTGTGATGTCATTCCTAGGCACTGCACATGGTACCACCTTCCGCAGCCGTTACATTGGATCTAATCAGAGGAAAAATTGAAAAACAAATTATTACAAAACACTTTAATGCAACAATACGTATGGGCAAATTTTAACAAGGACAACTCGATAACATGTTGTTTTTTGTTTTTTTAATTACTCACTACAAATTGTATTTTCCAAAACCTGAACAAATCTAACTTCTATGGACTTCACAAACTAATGTGCCACTAATATACAGCAGGACTAAATGAAAAAATTATATTCAAATACATAATATGATCTTGCAAAGTAAAACTCACCCAGTGTGTTACAGGAGGACCTGTTCCAGGCGGTTTGGTCATTGAACACATGCCACAGTGTATGGAGATATCAAATACTACAACATAATGAAAGCAAATATCAGTTAATGTATATATAATTTATTTTATTTGTTTTAATTCACAGTCCTGTAGGTATGCTGTTTGAAATTGTTACTGAAATTTTAAATTCATCTGTGGAGAAAGAATACAGACATATCTTTCATATAGTCACACATTGTGGTACATTGCATGAACAACTGCATAAGTAATGTCATTCAGGATAATCCGTTGTGTTAAAGACTTAATATTAATTAAGCATGTACCTGTATTCATAAGAATTGTTTGGCCAATCAATGTATTGATGATACAACTGCAGAAAAAAATGTTTTATTATGGGTGATTAGTGATCACTCTTAAATAGCCTACCAGATTCTTTCAGTATCTTTAAAGCCAGTCTTCTTCTCTCAGACGCCATTTCCACACTCGATGTCCTGAACTTCATGCAAGGAATGTCTGGGAAAGCCTTCATCAGTTCCATTGCCATCTGAAACACAAACAGCTTTTCTTGTCTTGTGGGATTGACCTAATTGTTTAGGGTACACAATTCATAAATACAGTTTATACAAGGCAACATATAGTGTAACTGATTGTTTTTGTATGTAACTCATTATATAGCTACATAAGCCAAATACACAACCAGTGACTGTCCAACATTTAATGACAAAGTAGATATTAATTACCAAGGTAACAATAACGCCACAGCTATTGCCATCCTTCTGGGTGGGATGGGACAGACACCCTCCTTTCCATTTGTTGTCCACCCAGTCTGACTTTCCATAGCAGGTTCTCCTCATTATTAGGTATTCACTGTGTTTGATAAAGGTCACAAGAACAACAACTTTCACACTGTAAAAATAATTCAAAATAGTGTGTAAATAGTAGGGAATATTGGCCATTTTGACGAATATCAGTATCAGCCTTTTTTTAAAATCTGACGGCCGATAAAAAAATCAACCTAAAACCATTTTAATCACAAAGAACTATTTACTTAAATTTTCAGTTAACTTTATAAGAGAAGCTGCTGATGTTGCGAACTTTGTGAACCATTTTTTTCTTAAAAAGTTTGAAAATTTAAGTGTGAAGATTTCTTTTTTTTTTATTTGTAGAAAACGATAGAGAGCTATAGTATTTCCTTGTTTAAGTTTCTATTTAACTTTTTAAGACGTACTTATGACTTTGGAAGCTCTCTCTGAACATTTATTAGAAATTTAAAAAGGGATGTTTATTATCTAAGATAAGAAAAAAAGAAAAAAGATACATTTTGACAGGTCTGAAAAATTGTTCAATAAACATGCTATAAGACATGACAACAAAGTCAAGATTGCCATTTATATATTTTTTAAAAAGTGGACACCAATATCTTCTTTCACCCCTTTTTACTGAAAATTAATATCGGCTCCAAATATCGGATATCAGCCACCTTGACCACTAAATAATCGGCATCGGTATTGGCCCTAAAAAAAAGATTGGTCTATCACTAGTAAATAAATTTAATTATTTGAAGATACATTTATGGTACTGAATATGTGATGAAAGGGGTACATTACATTGAGGTACAGACTATGATAGAGAAGGTCAGCACCACAGCAACTGTTTGAAGAGATGGAAGTGCAGTATACATTGTAAATACCTGAATTTTTTGGCAGCAATGTTGGAATCCGTTGCTTCAGTGTTGCTCAATGCTGGATCCACCAGATAAACTGTTTGGTTAACAGCATTTATGTACTGAAAGGTTAGAAATTAAACATATATATGTTTATATTTTTTGGAGGAAGCACAGTTTTATTGCTACTACTAGAAGCTTTTCACAAGCATTGCCAATAATCAGTGTTGCCGGTAACGCGTTACTTAGTAACGCGTTACTCAAAAAAATTGCTTTCTAAAGTAACTAATAGTCTAACGCGTTGCTTTATTCTACAAAGTAGTCTGATTAAAGTTACTGTCCAGAGAATCAATGCGTTACTCCACATTTTCATGAAGAAGGCAAACTATCTCACTGTTGTAACAGTCACAAACAACTACTGCTAACTACGAAGATGAGGCAGAAGTCATTGATCACCACACTGAATTCAGCCATGGTCTGGTCATGAATGGTTTGCACATTCAAAACAAAAGTGATGATACTTTTACTACTAGTTTTATTAACCAACAGGCACACAACACAACAAAAAAAGTGTGCATTATGGACCATAAAAGTGGTAAAAAAAATAATTTATTTCCATCCTCAACTGGTCCGTGAAGCATTATGGGATGAGGTCGTCTCCGCCCTCTCGCCAGGGGGAGTGACGTCAGACAAGTTACGTTTTCAGTAGGGGTGGAACAAAAAAACGATTCGACCGAACCATCGTTCGTCAAGGGGAGCTAAACGACCGTATCGGTTGCGAGTGAGGCTTTATGGTTTTCATAACAATAGCAAGAGTTCTGCGCCGTGCTCTACTTGTTTTGTTTACATTTCAGTAGCATCACCATTCAAGCTACTTCCGTGTTTCCGTGCTTGCGACACGGCGCGCGCGCGCGCAACGAGTGACAACATACAAATGGAGACAGTTAGCAGAAGCCGGTGCCGTACATCTCGGTATTTCCCATGGCTATCGAGTCCTCTCGGTGCACTTGTATGTCCCGGGCCGGCGTTGGTACTGCGCGCGAGCCAAAAAGAATAACTCCCGTGACGATCCAATGCATGGATTCAAACCACACAGGTATGTCCCACAGCCAACACACCAGCTAAGCTAAAAGCACACTGCAAGTATCTTATTTCTCAGTTTGTGGCTCCCTGTCAATGTCTACAACTAGCATGAGCAGCAGATAGGAGAACTGAGACGTGCCCGCGATTACGACAGCCCAAAAAACAAAATATAAACAGTAGTGATTCTGTGGTCATCATCGTGTCTCAGATTAAAAAAACAAAAAAAGATGTCATACATTAACCAAAAATGAAAGTGATGACAAAAGAAAAAAAAATTGTTAAATACAAAAATTGTTGATTAAAAAGGGAAATGAACTTTTGGAAATATTTTTGCATATATTAAGTGGTTAAAATGTGTTTGATAGATTTATTGTTCCATAAGGTGGCTTCATATTTCTTTTGGCTGGACGGTAGGTTTATTTCATGTCTTAAATTTATGTTTCTGAAATACTTCACAATGTGCAAATATTCTGTTTAATTGTGTTGGTGTCTGTCTAAAGGTTAAATATTTATATTTAACATTAAATTATCAACCTTTTGTTTTCCTGATCCTTATTTTGAAGAGAAAAAACAAACAAACCAAAAAACAATTATAACTGTCAATAACTACTAATAAATATTTAAACTGATACATGTGTACACACTGGAATAGCGGAACAAACAAACAATAGAGGAATTTAGGGGATTTTCATTTTCAACCTGGATAGATTTTTATTTTTTGTTTTATAAAAAGTATTTACGTTACAAGAAGTCAAGAGAGACTGCCTATTTTGTTTTTCATAAAAAAAACCTTTATTTTCATGTTAAAAATGCACTTTCAATAAAGTATTTGGAACTCCGTTTCTACTGCATTATTTTTATGTTGAGATGGTGTTATCGGCAGCTGCTGAAAGTAACTAAAAAAGTAACTTTTAATCTAACTTAGTTACTTTTAAAATCAAGTAATCAGTAACGCAATTTAGTTACTTTTAAAACCAAGTAATCAGTAAAGTAACTAAGTTACTTTTTCAAGGTAACTGTGGCAACACTGCCAATAATACAACTAAAACAACTAATTTTGACAGGTATGAAAAAGACTGCTTATATTTTTCTCTGTGGAAATAAATACTGTACATAAACTGCACTTACCAGAAGCTTCCAGTGATTCCTGTTGACATTTACAAATGACATAATGCCCTTGTATTGTCACGCCGCCACCAGAGTGGCGGTTCATGCTTTTGTTTTCAAAGTCAGGTTCCCGTTTTATTTTGAAAGTATTAACTCTCCTCTCACCCCAGGTCACTTACCCTTCCTGCAGCTCACTGATTACCGGTCCACGCCCATGATCACCACCACCTGTTCCCAATCAACCCGGACATAAAAGCCACCTGCATTCTCCCCTCCGTTGCCGAAGTGTCACATCTCAGTGCATGGAAGCGTCCTCACAGCCCTTGTTCCACAGTCCTCGTTCGATGTCTAGCCTTGCTTTGTCTTGCGCCCTTAGTTTGCCCCTTGTTTTCCTCCCTAGCGGAGCGCCTTTAGTTGTCCCTGTTTTTGAGTGCCCTTGTTTTATCTCCAGTTTGGAGCTTTTTCTGTTCTGCCTTTTTTCCCTCCTTGAGAGGTGTTTTTTGTTCAATTGGATTAAAGTTGCAGCCTTGTTGGCCAACTTACACTCTGCGTCTGAGTCCTACCTTCTCGCTCCGTGTCAGTACACTTCGGCCAGCATGGACCCAGCGGAGAAGTTGGAGGCTGCACTTCGACAGACGGAGGAGGTCCAGCAGGCGATGGCCACCCGCATGGGAGAGCTCGTTGGACAGGTGCAGGAGCTAATGAGCCACCTGCGACCCTCCACGCCGGCCATCACGAATCCAGAGACAGCAGAACCACCGATCCCGACTCCAGCCTTGACCGGGGCTGGTTTGAGACTGGCTCCCCCGGAGCGATACTCGGGAGACCAGGGACAATGTCAGGCATTCCTAACCGAATGCGACTTACATTTTGAACTTTCGCCACAGGCTTTCCCCACTGACCGTTCCCGTGTGGCCTTCATGATTTCACATCTGACCGGAAGAGCCAGAGACTGGGCCACCACGGAATGGGCAAGGCACTCCCCGACTTGCTCAACCGCAGCCGGGTTTAGCAGGGCACTTCGTCTCGTGTTCGATCCAACTAACATGGATCGGGAAAAGACTCGAGAGCTTAGTAACCTCAGACAGGGCAGAGAATCGGTGAATGACTACGCAATCCGATTCCGATCTCTAGCGGCCAGGAGTGGCTGGAATGACACAGCTCTTTTTGACCACTTTTTAAAGGGGCTTTCCACAACTATGCAAGAACTCCTATTGCCCGTAGACTTACCTGGCGATCTGGACTCATTGATCTCATTGGCCATTCGCACCGATCATCGACGGCGAGATCTTTTGCAGACCAGCAGACATCAACGAGGACACGGTTCCGGATTCTTCCGGCATCCGGAAGCAAGAGGCCCTCCGCGAGGTGTCCTTCCCCAGTCACCCACCGCGGGAAGGCCCAGCGAGAGTGACGAGGAGCCGATGCAGCTGGACCGCGCCCGATTGTCTCACCACGAACGCCAGCGACGTCGTCAAGAGGGGCGATGCTACTACTGTGGAGAACAAGGCCATCTGGTGGTAGCTTGTCCCACCAAGAGAGGCTCTCCGGTGAGTACCGCGACTCACCAGCAAGGCAAAAACCGAAAACTCACGCAAGTCACGATTTCCTGCAATACCACTCCCACAGACCTACTAGCTCTCATTGACTCTGGAGCGGACGAGAGCCTCATGGATTGGGGGCTGGTGAAGAAATTGCAGGCCGGCACGGAACCACTTACTACCCACATGAGGGCCAGGGCGCTCAATGGCAAAGATCTATTCCTCATCACGCACGTCACAGAACCACTCGAGATCCACATTGGGCAGCACAGAGAACTCCTTCGCTTCCATGTCTTCCGGTCCCCATCACACACACTGGTCCTGGGTCATCCCTGGTTGCAGTTGCACAACCCCCGCATCGACTGGCGATCGGGGCGAGTCCTGGACTGGGGAGATGATTGTGACCACCATGGGGTGGAGCGGCCAGCGGCAGAGAAACCTCCCGCTGCCATCCGACAGGTGTCTCTCGTGAATGACCAGGATTACCCGGACCTGAACACCGTTCCCTCCTGCTATCATCCGCTCAGGGAGGTGTTCAGCAAGACCAAGGCCATGTCACTTCCCCCACATCGATCCTACGACTGTGCGATCGAGTTGATTCCTGGATCTACCATCCCCAAGGGGAGATTGTACTCGGTGTCGGGTCCCGAACGCAAGGCCCTAAACGAGTACATAGACACTTCCTTGAAAGCAGGACTTATCCGGCCATCGTCATCGCCAGCTGGAGCCGGATTTTTCTTTGTGGGCAAGAAGGATGGCTCATTACGCCCTTGCATTGACTACAGTCCTCTGAATGAAATCACAGTCAAGAATCGTTATCCCCTGCCTTTGATGTCTTCAGTATTCGACCAGCTCCAGCAAGCCAAGATATTCACCAAACTGGATCTCCGCAACGCTTATCACCTTGTCCGTATTCGTGCAGGGGATGAGTGGAAGACTGGCTTCAATACTCCCCGAGGCCACTACGAATACTTAGTAATGCCTTTTGGACTCACTAATGCACCAGCGGTTTTCCAGGCCATGATTAATGATGTACTCAAGGACTTCCTCGACCAGTTCGTGTATGTGTATCTGGACGACATATTGATCTACTCACCGGATTTGAAAACCCACCAGCACCATGTCACCCAGGTCCTGAAACGCTTGCTAGAAAACAAGCTCTTTGTAAAGGCTGAAAAGAGCCTTTTTCATGCGGACACCGTCTCGTTTCTGGGATTCATCGTATCTCCGGGCAGAGTCGAGATGGAGCTGGAGAAGGTCAGCGCGGTCCGGGACTGGCCCACACCGGAATCCAGAAAAAAGGTGCAACAATTCCTAGGCTTCGCCAACTTTTACCGTCGCTTCATCCGCAACTTCAGCTCCATCGCTGCTCCACTCCATGCCTTGACCTCGCCACAGCAACGCTTCACCTGGACCCCGGAAGCCAACACTGCCTTCAAGGAACTCAAGAAAAGATTCACAGAGGCCCCGATACTCAGAGTTCCTGATCCTACCCGCCAGTTCGTGGTCGAGGTGGATGCCTCCAATCTGGGTATCGGGGCCGTCCTATCCCAAAGGAGCCAGGAAGATGGGAAGGTGCACCCCTGTGCATTTTTGTCCAGAAAGCTCTCCAAGGCTGAGCGCAATTACAGCGTGGGAGACCGAGAATTGCTGGCTGTCAAGGTCGCCTTGGAAGAATGGAGGCACTGGCTGGAGGGCGCGGAACACCCCTTCATCATCTGGACAGACCACCGCAACCTGGAATACCTACGTCACGCCAAAAGACTGAACCCACGACAGGCCAGATGGTCATTGTTTTTTAACAGGTTTTCGTTTTCTCTAACTTACAGACCCGGAAGCAAGAACGTCAAAGCAGATGCTCTGTCCCGAATCCATGACCCGGAAACCACAACAGCCGAACCTGAACCCATCCTGCCTAGGGATTGCATTGTCGGAACCATGTCCTGGCAGGTTGAAGAGGATGTCAAGGAGGCTCTCCAAGACACGATCGCTCCAAAGGAGTGTCCACCACGACGGCTCTACGTCCCGGAGGGTCTACGAGCGCAGGTGATCAGTTGGGCACACACCTCTCGTCTTTCTTGCCACCCAGGTACTCGCAGGACCCTATACGTCGTCGCCCGGAGATTTTGGTGGCCTTCAATGGAGACCTCGGTACGTGATTATGTCAAGGCCTGCCCAGTCTGCGCCCGGAATAAATCATCAAATCAACCCCGGATGGGTCTCCTCCAACCACTGCCGATCCCCTCAAGGCCCTGGGCGGAGATTTCTATGGACTTTGTGACTGGACTTCCCACTTCGCATGGTAAAACCACAATACTCACTGTCGTCGACCGCTTTTCTAAGATGGCCCGCTTTATCCCATTACCTAAGCTTCCCTCAGCCAAAAGAACCGCCGAAGTCATGATCGACCAGGTGTTCAGGATCCATGGATTCCCGCGGCACATAGTGTCGGACCGCGGTCCCCAGTTTGTTTCTCGTTTTTGGAGGGAGTTCTGCAGAGCCATAGGGGCTAAGGCGAACTTGACCTCAGGCTACCACCCAGAGGCCAATGGACAGGCCGAGAGGCTCAACCAACAGCTGGAGACCGGACTACGATGCTTGGTCTCCCAAAATCCGTCCTCCTGGAGCAAGAACTTGGTCTGGGTTGAACTGGCGCATAACTCCTTACCCACCTCTGCCACAGGAATCACGCCGTTCAAATGTGTTCACGGATACGATCCACAGTACTTCGCGGACCTGGAGGAGGAAGCCTCAGTCCCCTCGGTCCTCGCCATGATCCGCCGATGTCGCCGAATCTGGTCAGCAGCTCGACTGGCACTTCAACGTCAAGGCGACAGGGTGAAAAGAGCTGCTGACCGGAGGAGGAGGGTCGCGCCACAGTACCAGCCAGGGCAGAAGGTATGGCTTTCAACAAAAAATCTTCATCTCAAAGTTCCCTGTCCAAAGTTGGCCCCGAGATTCGTGGGGCCATTCCCAGTTGCAAAGACTATAGGCCCTGCCGCCGTGCGCCTTCGCCTGCCTCGTTCCCTCCGCACCCACCCTACCTTCCACGTGAGCCAGGTCAAGCCAGTCCAGGACAGTTCCCTGGTCACGCCCGAGCCCGCGCCGCCCCCTCCGGAGATGGTGGAGGGGGGCCCGGTCTATAAAGTAAGAAAGTTGTTGGACGTCAGAAAGCGGGGCCGGGGACACCAATACCTGGTGGATTGGGAGGGTTACGGGCCAGAAGAGAGGCAGTGGGTGCCCGCCCGGTTCATCGTGGACCCCTCCCTCATCGACGATTTCTATGAAGAGCACCCTGACATTCCTGGGCCGTCGAGAGCCGGCCGTTGAGGGGGGGGTACTGTCACGCCGCCACCAGAGTGGCGGTTCATGCTTTTGTTTTCAAAGTCAGGTTCCCGTTTTATTTTGAAAGTATTAACTCTCCTCTCACCCCAGGTCACTTACCCTTCCTGCAGCTCACTGATTACCGGTCCACGCCCATGATCACCACCACCTGTTCCCAATCAACCCGGACATAAAAGCCACCTGCATTCTCCCCTCCGTTGCCGAAGTGTCACATCTCAGTGCATGGAAGCGTCCTCACAGCCCTTGTTCCACAGTCCTCGTTCGATGTCTAGCCTTGCTTTGTCTTGCGCCCTTAGTTTGCCCCTTGTTTTCCTCCCTAGCGGAGCGCCTTTAGTTGTCCCTGTTTTTGAGTGCCCTTGTTTTATCTCCAGTTTGGAGCTTTTTCTGTTCTGCCTTTTTTCCCTCCTTGAGAGGTGTTTTTTGTTCAATTGGATTAAAGTTGCAGCCTTGTTGGCCAACTTACACTCTGCGTCTGAGTCCTACCTTCTCGCTCCGTGTCATGTATTTGTGAAAGTTCACCTGTCAATAGAGATACAGTGTAAGCTTAAGTATTACAATTTATATTCCTCAAAATAATAAACATCATGGCTTTGAGTGCTATCCTCTGAACTGGTTTGGTGACCTTCCCCCTAATCACAGCAATACCTTTGGCAGACAGTGACGTGGAAGTTGTTTCCTGTCACCAGCGAGAATGAGGCCAGCTGTGTAGTGGTTCAATATATAAAGTCTTTTCTTCCTCTGAAGTTTGTTTGCAGAAAGATGAAGTAATGCCTCAATTATCTATGAAAAAAAAATATTTGTTTGGGATTATTTGTCAAATGAGAGTTTCATTATTTTATTTAATTAGTATAATAACCTTAAATTATAAATGTACCTCGCCATTAAGCCACTCATGAGGCCGTAATGAACATAGCTCACTGTGCCAGATGATAATGGTGTTGCCTTTTATTTGCGATGGCAGCATTGCAACCACAACTTCTGTTTCCTTCTTACCCCACAAATCATCAAGCTGTAACCACAAACACATACACAAAAACATCAAAATATTACAGATCAGTATTAGATGGTATATATGGCAGTCTAAATCATTTTCAGAAAAGTAAATATGTCACAGTACATAATAATAGTATAATAATAATAGTAATATAGTAATATTGTAATAACAGTATAATCAAGACTAGGGCAGTTTTATTTACACATTTAAAACAATAATAAAGTTATAGTTAAAAAAAAAAGTAAGTGAGGTCAATAATAACAAATACATTTAAAATATCAAGGCCTGTTAGTTGGGCTACGAAAATAGCAAAAAAAAAATACAAAAATTTGTACCTGGGACAAAGGGTTGAGGATTTGAAAAATGGAAGGGAAATGATTAATATTTTTCTCCCAGGTGTTTGAAGGACAAATATTGAAATCATTTAAAAAACTTCAAAATAGAATTATACCTAAGAAGGATTTTTACAAATATTTGCAATTAAGACATTACCTCCAGAGACATAGTGAATGGGGGAAAATATGTAAAGAACCGACTGAGATTGCGGAATGTTTCAAATTTATTCAAAGGGACAGTCAAAGAAGGGAGTCATTTATAAAGCTATGCAAATTTATTTCAGCACTAATTTTATGGAGGTCAAGGGAAAGTGGGAATTGGAAGCTAATGTATTAATAAAGACTAAAGATTGGGAGAAAAAGAGGGGCACAAAATAACCAGCAGTCCAACATGGAGTGAGTTTTAATGGAAAGTAGATGTGTTACTTCAATAAGCGAAGTGTGCATTAAGTTTGCGCATCAATTTGAATGGCGGAGAGTAGAGTGGTGACAATCTTTGCGTAACTTTGCACTTTAAAGCTTGCAAGTCAACTTCCCCGATCTCAGTAAACCACATGCTATGCATGTTCATAAAAAACAGCAACTTTCCAGCGGTTGAAACGTTTCTATCAGAGCCGATTTCATTGGATCCATTTCATTTTCAATCACCGTTTGGTAGTTTTGGCTACCCACAATGCACCACACCGCTACACATCATGCACGTTGAATTCGAGATGCGCACTTCGCTTATACATCTATACATCTATCGCTTAAACATATAAGAATACATCTAACTTGTGTGTTGGTGTAACTGGCAGTGTGTGGGTGATTTAATTCGCATTTTTTTTGTGATTGGCCATAGATCTTAGATTTTTTTAAGAATTAATGGTAACTTTTATTTGGGAGTTACGGCTGGATCCAGTGCTTTATATAGGCCTTTACATAAACCTACAACATGTTTTTTTTTTCCGTTATCAAAGAGAATCCGTTTGTTACGTGGATAATCGTACCTGCTCATCTGGAGTTTCTGAATGTTGATGCTGGTCATGCTGGATACGCGGGTCTTGACTGCTGCCGTTTTGAATAGTTGTGAAAGAGTCCTTGGCTTGACTCAGGACTGCAGAACCAGGTTTTTGAGCAATGTTGACATCTGTGGTGTCATTGTTGACCTTGTGAGCAAAGCACAGCCTGTTTCATATCTGCCACATTAAGCTTATAGAACATTTTGATCACACAAAATTACACACACAGTAATAACAATGCTAAATGTTATTTTGTTTTCTTTACTTTTATAGGCGAAAAGTTTGGACACACACACACACACCTTATTCAAGGTTTTTGCTTTACTCTCACGACTATTTACATAGTAGATTCTCAATGAAGGCATCAAAACTATGAATGAACACGTGGAGTTAAGTACTTAAAAAAAGATTAAGTAACTGAAAATATGTTTTATATTATCGTTTCTTCAAAATACTCACTCTTTGCTCTGATTATATTTTGCACACTCTTTGCATTCTCTCGATGAGCTTCTTGCGTAGTCACCTGAAGTGGTTTTCCAACAGTATTGAAGGAGTTCCCAGAGGTCAGAATGTCAGAGAGAGTGTGCAAAAAAATCATCGGAGCAAAGCATGACTATTTTGAAGAAAATAATATAAAAAATGTTTTCAGTTATTTCACCTATTTTGTTAAGAACATAATGCCTTCAGTGAGAATCTACAATTTTAAAATAGACTTAGACTTGACTTGTGGGTGTCTGTGTGTGTGCGTGTGTGTGCATGGTCGTGAGTGAGTTCAAAAAAGAGGGGGTCGTTCTGGTTTTTCACAGACAAATGGCAACCTCACCTAAAAATGAGGACATTTTGTAGGTCCACTTTTGTAGGTGAGGTCTTTTTGAGTATTTTTTTAAAATCATTATTATTATTATTATTATTATTATTATTATTATTATTATTATTATTATTATTATTATTATTATTATTCAATAAAAATAAAGTACTGTACCTCTGTCCTGGAAACTTCGAAAGGGAATGGCTTTCTGATAGCCTTGACATATTTCCCCCTCTTTTTTTTATTGCGCTGTTTCCACTTTTCCACATCCACTCTGAAAGTCTATAAAGGATACAAAAATTGTTTTTTGCATATTTCCATTGATGTATGTTGCAAAAAATGTGCTTTTCACATTCCAAAAATAATAATAAGAATTCCATTGGTAGAATTTCTTTGCGTTACCATCTCATCCAAGCATTTAATTTTAAAATATTGAAATAATTCAATACTTTTAAATAAATTGAATACTTTTTTTAACATTCATACAAAAATTATTTTTAAATGTATATCTCAGATAAATCTAAACAAAGTACAATGTGTTTCCTTGTGAGGAATAAACATTAAAAAAAAATGGATGGATGGATGGATGGATGGATGGATGGTATTTTACATGGATGCAATGATTTGCTCACCTTTTTTTTCAGACCTACTGGAGTCATCAAACTCCCTCAGCAGTGCTGTGTGGATAAGTTGATATTGGACAACGAAGTCATCTAGCCGGGTGAGCCTTCTAGACAGGAACCGAATATGCTTCAAATCCCACTGGCTTTTCTCCATTATGCCCTGTGTTTTATTGTCATCTGTGATATTCTGGAAATGGATATAAACGTTGTTAATATAACATTAATTCATTCAGCGCTGGCCAATTTCGGGGCTCGAGGGCCACAGTCCTGCAGGTTTTGAATGTTTCCCTTCTCCAACACAGCAGATATATGATCAGCTCATCAGCAAACTCTGCATAAGCTTGATAACAATCTTGTTGATTGGAATCAGCTTGTGTTGGAAGAGGAAAACCTCCAAAACCTCCAGGACTTCGGCCCTCGACGCCCGCCCCTGATTATAGGTAAATGTGTTTTCTTGCTCTACCTGTCTTTTCACAGTTTTCAGAAAATCATATCTTTGTGTAGCCTTGTCATACACTGTGCCAGTCCCATGACGACCAAGGTCACCTGAGGAAAAAACATTTACAGGTCCAGTGTGACAGTCTATACTATATTTGTGTGTGCGTGCATGTGTGTGCGTGTGCATGCTTGTATGTGTTCACCTACCAAGCATCATAGCAGAACACAGTGCAGCATAGGGTAGGACGTATTTGCACAAGTGAGGCACTAATCCTTCACAGTAATAAATGTTGGCCTGCCCATCTTTATCCAGTGGCGCTTTCGCAGTTAGTCGCCTGAAATGCTCTGCAAAAACATTTTTTCCTGGGACTTCCTAAATATCAAGAGAGTTTTTTTTTTTTTAAATCAATTAATTAATTTATTTGTTTTACATGTATGAAAAAACATTTTCATGGAGAATAAAAGGCATATTTATTTAAAAAAAATATCTGAATAAATTTCAATATTGATATTAATTGTTTATTAGTAGCGCATGTGAATATGAACATTCAATGCAAGTGTGTAATAATTGACAGTTAAATTGTATACTTCAGATGTGCTATATGTTACCTCTTCGTCATGTGCTTCACTGTCTAAGTTGAGATTTTTCTCAAAGGGCTTTTTGTCTTGCATCAGTAGCTGCAAGTTTTTGAAATGCTTTTCGACATGCTTTCCACAGTATGGACTTGAGAAAACCACTGTAACACTGAAAACCATGTCGTCAAGGACTTGCAGTGTTGTTGCAGTTGTAAAAACTCCAATTACATGCATAGCCAGGTGGTATTCGTGTTTGGCGCTGTAATAAAAGTAAAGTAAAATTAGAAGTTAGATTTGTTCTCAAAAGTAATAATCATCAAAGTACAGTCTGGATGACAACATTGCTGACATGAATAAAAACAGAGACTGAGAGCTGAAAGTCAAATGTTCCTACAATTTTCTGCAAATTTCTTTGGCATTCTTCATCAGGTGACTTAAGCATCGGTGTAGGATTGGTATGTCAAAGTCAGTGGATTTCCCTCTTCCAGTTACTATTGAATAATAATGTTCAATTGCGTGGTTCAAATTGGTCTTCATAAAGGAAAGACACAGTGCTTGCATTATCACCATCGAGCCATCGCAAAGTAACATAACAGGAGGCTGCATCGCTCTCTGCCCATACATTTTTGCCACATCTGTTAAAAATGCATCCAAAAAGTACTGGACAGAGGCAGTGGTGTGGTCACATGTTAAATAAGTGGCCACAGGAAAAGGTGAGGAGCCTTTTGAGGGATTCCTCACAACAAGTTCATAAATGTAAAATGGTGGCGATCCCTTTTCCTTTTTTAATATGCTGCCAGTGGCGTCCAGATACAGAATGTCCTCCTTTGTCCTCTCATGGTAGATGGCTATGCTCCTCTGAGACCACAAAAGTACTCCTTTGGGAAATAAAAATATTTTTTGCAGAAAGTCTTCTGGGTTGTTTTTTTTTCTTTCAACCATGAATTGCAAACTCATTAATTCATTACTATGGAGACGGCTTTTTTGTCTCACCTCCCATGAAATGTTTTTTAAAACACTAGGAGATGGTGCCTCATCTCTGCAGCCTGACTTGATCATTGCTTCTTGTAATTGTCCCAAGTTATGCAAATACATCGACCTGGGCAATTCTTTTTGCAATGTATGCCCCAGTGCATCCCTGTCCTTTCCTCGAACTGGTCGGGATTTTAATTCAGTCCTATTGTGGATGCACTCTGGGCCCTTGATGTCCACGATGGCTTTTAAATCTGAGTTGACTGTGACTGTCACTTGAACAGGACAGTCCTCAAAACTTAAAAATTATTCTGTCAACACTTGTCTTTGTATAAGTTAGTATTTTCAAAATCATTGATTTATGCTCAAGATAACTGTTTTATATAAATATCCTAAGAGATAAAAATAAAATTCAACCAGATGGATGGATGGATGGACAGACGGACTGAACATTGATTTCAGGCAGTGGTTAATATAAACAATACAACCAAAACATAATTTTCCAATCAATACTCAATTAAAATCGAGGCACTCAGTGGGAAGAAAAAAAAAAGAAGTACAACCCACATTCACATTAATATTAAGATGAGAAAAAATATTTAGATTAATGTCGAGATTGCAATGTTCAAATGAGTATTATTTTGAAATGCAACATCAGATTTTGTTCAAAGTACTTTGGCTGGATACCTGGGATGGTGTCGTGTCCCTTAGAACTGGTCTGGTCCTGGGATAACAAACCATGAATTTTTAATGATTTTTTGAAATCAGGGATTATAGTCGAGATTGCAATTTTCAAATGAGTTTTATTTTGAAATGCAACATCAGATTTTGTTCAAAGTACTTTGGTTGGATACCTGGGGTGGTGTAGTGTCCCCTAGAACTGGTCTGGTCCTGGGATAACAAACCATGATTTTTTAATGATTTTTTGAAATCAGGGATTATAGTCGAGATTGCAATGTTCAAATGAGTTTTATTTTGAAATGCAACATCAGATTTTGTTCAAAGTACTTTGGCGGGATACCTGGGGTGGTGTAGTGTCCCCTAGAACTGGTCTGGTCCTGGGATAACAAACCATGAATTTTTAATGATTTTTTTAAATCAGCAATAATAGTCGAGATTTAAATTTTCAAATGAGTTTTATTTTGAAATGCAACATCAGATTTTGTTCAAAGTACTTTGGCGGGATACCTGGGGTGCTGTAGTGTCCCTCAGAACTGGTCTGGTCCTGGGATAACAAACCATGAATTTTTAATGATTTTTTGAAATCAACAATAATAGTCGAGATTTAAATTTTGATATGGGTTTTATTTTGAAATGCAACATCAGATTTTGTTCAAAGTAGTTTGGATGGATACCTGGGGTGCTGTAGTGTCCATCAGAACTGGTCTGGTCCTGGGATAACAAACCATGAATTTTTAATGATTTTTTAAAATCAGCAATAATAGTCTAGATGTTATTTTTCAAATGAGTTTTATTTTGAAATGCAACATCAGATTTTGTTCAAAGTACTTTGGCTGGATACCTGGGATTGTGTCGTGTCCCTTAGAACTGGTCTGGTCCTGGGATAACAAACCATGAATTTTTAATGATTTTTTAAAATCTGGGATTATAGTTGAGATTTAAATTTTCAAATGAGTTTTATTTTGAAATGCAACATCAGATTTTGTTCAAAGTACTTTGGCGGGATACCTGGGGTGGTGTAGTGTCCCTTAGAACTGGTCTGGTCCTGGGATAACAAACCATGAATTTTTAATGATTTTTTGAAATCAGGGATTATAGTCGAGATTGCAATTTTCAAATGAGTTTTATTTTGAAATGCAACATCAGATTTTGTTCAAAGTACTTTGGTTGGATACCTGGGGTGGTGTAGTGTCCCCTAGAACTGGTCTGGTCCTGGGATAACAAACCATGAATTTTTAATGATTTTTTGAAATCAGGGATTATAGTCGAGATTGCAATGTTCAAATGAGTTTTATTTTGAAATGCAACATCAGATTTTGTTCAAAGTACTTTGGCGGGATACCTGGGGTGGTGTAGTGTCCCCTAGAACTGGTCTGGTCCTGGGATAACAAACCATGAATTTTTAATGATTTTTTGAAATCAGCAATAATAGTCGAGATTTAAATTTTCAACTGAGTTTTATTTTGAAATGCAACATCAGATTTTGTTCAAAGTACTTTGGCGGGATACCTGGGGTGCTGTAGTGTCCCTCAGAACTGGTCTGGTCCTGGGATAACAAACCATGAATTTTTAATGATTTTTTGAAATCAACAATAATAGTCGAGATTTAAATTTTCAAATGGGTTTTAATTTGAAATGCAACATCAGATTTTGTTCAAAGTAGTTTGGCTGGATACCTGGGGTGCTGTAGTGTCCATCAGAACTGGTCTGGTCCTGGGATAACAAACCATGATTTTTTAATGATTTTTTTAAATAAGCAATAATAGTCTAGATTTTATTTTTCAAATGAGTTTTATTTTTAAATGCAACATCAGATTTTGTTCAAAGTACTTTGGCTGGATACCTGGGATGGTGTAGTGTCCCTTAGAACTGGTCTGTTCCTGGGATAACAAACCATGAATTTGTAATGATTTTTTGAAATCAACAATAATAGTCGAGATTTAAATTTTCAAATGGGTTTTATTTTGAAATGCAACATCAGATTTTGTTCAAAGTAGTTTGGCTGGATACCTGGGGTGCTGTAGTGTCCATCAGAACTGGTCTGGTCCTGGGATAACAAACCATGAATTTTTAATGATTTTTTTAAATCAGCAATAATAGTCTAGATTTTATTTTTCAAATGAGTTTTATTTTGAAATGCAACATCAGATTTTGTTCAAAGTACTTTGGCTGGATACCTGGGATGGTGTCGTGTCCCTTAGAACTGGTCTGGTCCTGGGATAACAAACCATGAATTTTTAATGATTTTTTGAAATCAGGGATTATAGTCGAGATGTAACTTTTCAAATGAGTTTTATTTTGAAATGCAACATCAGATTTTGTTCAAAGTACTTTGGTTGGATACCTGGGGTGGTGTAGTGTCCCCTAGAACTGGTCTGGTCCTGGGATAACAAACCATGAATTTTTAATGATTTTTTTAAATCAGGGATTATAGTCGAGATTGCAATGTTCAAATGAGTTTTATTTTGAAATGCAACATCAGATTTTGTTCAAAGTACTTTGGCTGGATACCTGGGATGGTGTCGTGTCCCTTAGAACTGGTCTGGTCCTGGGATAACAAACCATGAATTTTTAATGATTTTTTTAAATCAGGGATTATAGTCGAGATTGCAATGTTCAAATGAGTTTTATTTTGAAATGCAACATCAGATTTTGTTGAAAGTACTTTGGCTGGATACCTGGGGTGGTGTAGTGTCCCTTAGAACTGGTCTGGTTCTGGAATAACAAACCGTTATTTTTTTATGATTCTTTATTTTAAACCCTAAACCGGGTGTTGAGCAGCTTTTATTTTGAAGGTGGCCAGCGCAGGGGCACGTCGGCATGTTACCGTAATGCACAGTATTAACAATCGTTGGGGCGGCTGGCTTGACTTCGTCTTTTCGAGTGGCGGCTGGCTTGACCGCAGTCAAAAAACGGAGAAATCAAGCTTTTTGTGAAACGATGTTATTTCATGCACTCTCGTGAATTTGGCACTTTTTTTTTTTGCATGAGTGATTCTACAAACACCTAAACTTCTTATAAAACACTACCCCAACAATAAAAAATGTTTTTTGATTGCAAAATAACAGTTTATTTACATGCAACAGTAGCAATCCGAACAAACAATTTGGAAAACTCTTTGCAAACTATTTACACGTGCGCAACAGTTTTTGTCAGTCTGCTTCTGCATGGACTGATTTGCGTAGAGGTTGGTATGATGAACGATGTGCTGGAGAAGTTCATCCGTGATGAAGAGCTCCAGGATGTCAGCTGGCAGGTGGGAATTCAGCTCTGCTGCAGCATCCCTTGGTCCTGGTTTTGCAGCAAAGGGGAAGATGGTTGGCTGCCAGCCGAATTCATCAACTTCAAGCCAGCCAGAATCTTTGGGATCTGCAAATATACATTTCAATATCATATATTATTTTAGAGCACTGTGATGCAATGTGTGTGTGTGTGTGTGTGTGTGTGTGTGCATGTTTACCTTTTTTTCTTGGATGTATTGGTTGATGCACATTCTGTAAATTATAGAAGACGTTTACCATCAAATATTTTATTAGTGCTGTGGAGAATCTTTTTTTTTTTTTTTTCTTTTTACCTTTGTTGTGCTCACTGTGAGAAGGGTCACTTTGAGTAGGAGCTGAAAGAAATATATACACAATTACAATACTATCGAAAGACTTTCCTTTTATTGTTGCGGTGTATTGAAAACGTTTTTTTTTTTTAACTTTCTTTGTCGTAGAACCAGCGGTCGGACGTTGCTGTGAGCACGATCTATAAAATATACATTCACGTTTGTATAGGTAATAGATGTTTTAGTGTATATCAGCACATTTACACACGCTGCTAGCAGATCGCCCGAAAAGTAATCTTACTAGCAATCTCTTAGCATGTTAGCGCTTACCTTCACGTTCTTTGGAAGACTGTCCAAGACTGTCTTGCATCGGACCCATAGTAGTCGTCATCGTCCGATGAAACGTCATCTGTGCAGACGTGCTCGGTTGTGCACCACTTTTCTCCGGTGTTAGCATCGCTAGCCGGTGGGGCCTTAGGACGTTATTAGCATCGCTAGCCGGTGGGGCCTTAGGACGTGGTCGAAACGGCCGCGTCACCGCTTCAACTATGACTTAACTCCGTCATCACTGTGCTCTTGAGCACTGGTCGATGCTTTTGAGCTTTGAAAATAAGGATCAAGCGTGAGCTGATTGCCATCTGTAGCCTTTTTGACTCCCTTAGCCAAGTTAGCCATTCTCTCCCCCTCAACACTCTAGCTTCGCCTCTCTTCTTCTACTGTTGTCTCCTACACGATCTTGTCCAAAAGACTCATCACAGCCATCTAGTGGCCAGGAATACTCATTATAGTAACCCGATCGGCTTGATACTTGGAGCACAGCTGCCCAAGGCTTTCCTCCACCCGTTTCCATAAAAAAACATAGTAGACGTCAATTAACGTCTATGGCGGCCAATCCGAGGATTATACTGAACGTCTTAAAACGTTTATGGCGGTCAAAGAGTTTTAATAAAACTAGTAGTAAAAGTATCATCACTTTTGTTTTGAATGTGTAAACCATTCACGACCAGACCATGGCTGAATTCAGTGTGGTGATCAATGACTTCCGCCTCATCTTCGGCAGTTGTTTGTGACTGTTACAACAGTGAGATATTTTGCCTTCTTCATGAAAATGTGGAGTAACGCATTGAATCTCTGGACAGTAACTTTAATCAGACTACTTTGTAGAATAAAGTAACGCGACTACTAGTTACTTTGGAAAGCAAATCTTTTTGAGTAACGCGTTACCGGCAACACTGGGTACCACAGTTATAGGCTACCATCTGCTGGTGTACAGCATCTACTGGTGCTTGGCTGAGTGAGGTCAGAGGCAGGGGGCATGACCGTTGAGCTCGTATGGGTTGAACCATGGTCCGTTTGGAATTGTTTGTTTAGAAACAGAAACATGTTTTTGTTGTTGTTTTTTTAACAAACAGAAATGGTCAAAACTCCGGACTTCACCTTTAAAGTCCAAGTTGCTTGAAATGTTCATTTTACAAAAAAATCACTTTTTCCATGTTTTTTTTCCCTCAGGAATTGGAATTTTGACAAAACTTAGCTATATTTTAACACTGATAACTCAATAATGGAAAAATACAAATACAATTATTTTTTTTGATGAAAGAAGAGTAATATTTCTTTTGGTATGTGCCATGTTTATATACCAATAGAACTCAATATTCTGCGGGCCTTGCAAGATCAGTCAAAATTCAGTAAAATGGCTGGTATTGAAGGGAGTTGCTCCAGTGAAAATGTCTGGGATTCATGACTCAAAGGGACAGTAACCTGAAAAATCAACTCTTTGGAGCTTTTAGCCATGGCCATTCAAGTCGTCATCTTTATTTATATAGCAGAGGAGTGCTGGAATGCAGCTCTCCAGCAGCAGCCGGCTCGGATGAGAGGGGATGCGCCAAACACACGTCAAGTCTTCCGCCAGCAAGCGCAAGCCGGGACCTAGGCAAAAGTCCGGGCAGAGGCAAGGGTCGGGACAGAGAGCGTGGTCATGACCGTCTACGAGCTGACCTATCAGATGAGGACATCATCAGGGTATGAGAACTACAAAACCAGAGGATTGCAAGTAAACAGGTATCCACCATTAGATTATTTAGCAATTTCATCTATTATTGCGTCGCGAAAAAAAAAGAAAAAAGAAATTGACCCTCAACAATCCAGTCTGATTCATTTGTCCAGAAAAACGGAGGGATGAGAAGAGGGGGAAGGGGCATTATTGGGATTCAGCTTTTCAGTACCGTGATTGCCATTGTTATTGTAATGTATGTCTGGTAATCGGTGCCAGACAGGAAAGACAATTACATGTACCTCCCAGTGTAGTACTTACAATTTAGGAGACTTGACCTCTCCTGTAGTTATTCAAATTTGCCAATATCTGTGTGAGACTGCATGCAATGTTGAATACACTCGAATGAAAAGATTTCAGAGTGAATCTATGGCTTTTTACCACATAATTTCAATTCATTGTTACACATGAATTCGAATGACCTGTACATCTAAATCTGACAATATAGCTTTGAATGTTGTAACAGTCAAAGTGTGAATTACAGCTATGTTCACTCGATTTTATTTCTACAGGCACTGATACAGAGACTAACCCTGGATGCGTGTCAATAGCTCCTACAACGATGCCTCACCCATGAACTAAGCCTAATTTTTGACCGCCTTGAGTCTCACGCTGATCCCCTGACACCTGAACCTCCTCATCCATAGGCACCCTGTTGGTGTGTCTGTGGAAACTGCAGAATTATGCCCACACTACTTTGTAACGTTCTGACTGCCTTCGGCAAAAAGTGGATCCCAAAAAACAGAGGCCCAGACAGGAAAATACAATTAAGTAGGTTCATTTACAAACCAACAGTAACGCAAAACGCTGGCCAAACTGCCAGGTGGAAAAAAAATAAAGCGCGAGCACTACACCCGGAATAATTAAATAAACAAAAAAACACTTGCAAAGAGCAAGGAAAAATAGAAGTTAACAAAAAGAACTTGCAACGCAAGCAGGCTATTATACAATAAAAAACACTCTACAATCTTACTATGTACAAAAACAGCAAGCGCCGTGGCAGATGCACGTGAAAACAATTACCTTTATCAAAGCAAAAGACAAGACTAACGCGTAACTAGGATTTGGAAACAAGGTCCTGAGAACAATTTGAGCAATGACTGCGTGCAAAAAATAATCCGACAGCCTTCTGTTGCTCCGTGAGTCCTTTTAAAGTCATCTTGATTGGAAATGCGCCTCAGGTGCGGCACCGGTGGAAACGCCCCCCACTTCACTCGCCCACTGGAAAAAAAAAAACACCAGACACAGAGACTGAGAAGAATCATGACAGTACCAAAAACGCCCCCTGGCAGACCACCTGGTTTCGAAGGGTTAGCAGCGTGGAAGGTACGCAGGAGGGACGGATCCAGGAGCGGGGGACCCACTGACGCTCCTCTGGCCCATAGCTAGGGATGGGTACAGAAGACGGTACTTTTGTGGTAAGTATCGATTGGGATCGGTACTTCCGAGCACCGATTCATGTAAAATAAAACTGTGCCATTTTTCGATACTGAAGCACGTCGTTTTAAGTTGTGATTGTGAGGGAGTATGTGAGTTGACTATTTTCCATGGTGCACTTGAACGCAACATCATATGCAAATTGCGCACCCGGCATGCTGACGTCCCCCACTCGTGGGAGCCTAGCCGGTCTGGAGCCGCGTGTTCGGTCGGCGGAAGCAACTGGCGGCGAGCGGGTGCCGCGGTCCCGGTGGCAGCTCAGCTGAGAGACCGACCGCCCAACCCACGGGTACCACCGCTTCTTCCTCGGTCCACAACGCAGCATTCGCTCAACCGGGTCCAGGCCGGGCCGCAGCCGGTGGATGGACGCCAACATTTCGGGGTTTGGGAACGAGCGAGACTTTTGTGCCTCCCGCCAAACAAATACATACAGTTTATAAAGGAGGAGTAAAGCCTCCGCACCCGGCGGAAGCTGGAAATGTCCGCTTCCCCGGAATCAGCGCATGGCTGAGAGGGAGGTGTCGGCGACCCCACCGAATAGAAGCATGACAGAAGGTAAACGGCTTCACCGTTAAGGTATATAAACATTGTAATTTGGATGTACAGTTGGCTACTACTCTTGACTATATTTACAATCGTGAAAGCTTGTGGCCAAACTGTAAGAAAACAAAAACAAGACCACAAATGTACCGGTATCGATTCCAAGGTACCGAGTATCAGAACAGTATTGATTCAAATGTGAAAGGTACCCATCCCAACCCATAGCCCTGATACTGGACACCCCTGCCCCGGGGCCGAGAGTCCAAGATTTCCTTCACGGTGTAGACTGGGTCCCCATCCACCAGTCGTGGAGCCGTGGGAGTGTTCAAAGGGCTTGAGGCCGCAGGCTTGAGTAGGGAGACATGGAACACAGAATGGAATCTTAGTGTGGAGGGCAGACGGAGTCTCACCGATACCGGGTTGACAACGGAGTCCACTTCATAAGGTCCAATGTACCCAACTTCCTGGAGCTCCCCGCCAGATGCAGATCCCGGGTGCTCAGCCAGACTCTTTCCCCCGGCATCGGGTGATGTCGACGGTCCGCAATCTGGCGGTTTCGGGCAGTGGTGCGGGATAGCGCGGCTCGTGTCTCCCGCCAAACTCGCTGGGCCCGCTTGAGGTGGAGTTGAACCATGGGGAGGTTCACCGACCCTTCTTGGGATGGGAAGAACGGCGGTTGATAGCCGTAGGCTGCTTCAAAAGGTGACCGGCTCGTAGTTGAGAAAACCAGAGTGTTATGAGCATACTCTACCCATGGCAGATAGGTAGTCCAGGAGGCAGGGCAATGAAGGCCCACACAACGGAGGGCCGCTTCCAAGTCCTGATTGAATCTTTCAGTCTAAGCCATTGATTTGGGGGTGGTGTCCGGATGACAAAGCGGTGGTGGCTCCTAACAGCTTGCTGAACGTCTGCCAGGCATGGGAGACAAACTGGGGCCCTCGGTCTGACACCATGTCAACTGGGAGACCATGGAGTCGGAAGACATGCTTGATGAGCAGCTGGGCCATCTCCCATGCAGACGGTAACTTGGCCAGTGCCACAAAGTGGGCCACTTTGGAAAATCTGTCCACAATCGTCAGAATGACGGAGTTCCCTTGGGACGATGGCAGGCCGGTGACAAAGTCAAGAGAGATATGAGACCATGGGCGTGATGGAACTGGCAGGGGGTGAAGCAATCCTGCAGGTGGACGGTGAGTGGACTTTGCCCTGGCACACGCCACACAGGCTCCCACAAATCCGTGACCTCCTGTCGCATCTCAGGCCACCAAAATCGCTGAGCAAGGAGGGATTGAGTACGGCTGATGCCAGCTGGCATGCAATCTTTGACACGTGCTCCCACCGGAGAACATCAGGACGCAGGGGCACCGGAACGAACAGCCCTCCGGGGGGGCACTTGACCGGGACTTGAACGCCTTCCAGTGCCTCCATGACACTTCTTTCAATGTCCCACTGCAAGGCCCCCATGAAGCAACGGCCCGGCAGAATTGTCTCAGCCCGGTTTTCATCAGTAACCGGGTCATGGATCCGAGACAGGGCGTCGGGCTTCCTGTTCTGTGACCCCTTGCGATAGGCGAGGGTGAAATTAAACCTGGTGAACAGCAACGTCCAGCGGGGTTGACGCGAGTTCAGTCTTTTGGCGCCAGGTTTTTTTGGTCTGTAAAGACCGTGAAAGGTTCCTTAGCTCCCTCCAACCAATGTCGCCATTCCTGCAAGGCCAGTAGTTCCCTGTTCCCACATCATCGTTGGACTCTGCAGGGCTTAGGCGCTTGGAGAAGAAGGTGCAGGGGTGGAACCTCTGGTCGACCAGAGAGCGCTGGGACAGGATGGCCCCCACTCCTGAATCCGATGCCTCCATCTTGACCACAAATGGAAAATCAGGATTAGGATGGGCAAGCACTGGAGGGGTTAACAAACATATGTTTCAATGCCTACGATTGGCTGGCAACCAGTCCAGGGTGTCCCCTGCCTACTGCCCAGAGCCAGCTGAGATAGGCGCCAGCACCCCCGCAACCGTTGTGAGGAATATGCGGTCAAGAAAATGGATGGATGGATGTTTCAATGCTAAAAACGCCACTTCTGCTTAAGTCGCCCATTTAAACAGGACTTTACTAGAAGTTAAACCGGTAAGAGGTGCTTTGACTATAGTTACGTATAAATCGCCAGTAGAAATGAGCAAAACCCAAAAAATGCTGCAATTGCTTCCGGGTGGTTGGAGTTCGCCACTCCACAACAGCTTGTGTCTTTACTGGGTCGGCCCGAAGCTGACCCCCATCAATAATAAACCCCAAAAACTGTGCAGATAAAGCATGCAATTCACACTTTTCCGGTTTCACATATAGTCGATTCTCAAACAGCCGCTCTAGAACCAGCCGGAAGTGCTAGCGATGCTCTTTCATGTCCCGGGAAAAAAAATCAATATGTCATCAAGGTAAACAAAACAAAATACGTTAATCATGTCTCGCAAAACATCATTAATAAGACACTAAAAAACTGTGGGGGCATTCGTCAATCCAAAGGGCATCACCAAACACTCAAAGTGCCCCAGGGGGGTCTTGAATGTCGTTTTCCATTCGTCCCCCTCTCGTATGTGAACCAAATGATATGCAGTGCGGATATCTAACTTAGTAAACAAAGTAGCTGACTGCAATGGGGCAAACGCTGCATCCAGCAGCGGAAGAGGATACTTATTCTTCATCGTAATGTCATTTAACCCGCGATAGTCCACACACGGCCTTAATGTCTTATCTTTCTTTTCGATAAAGAAAAACCCCGCACCCACGGGTGACTTGGAGAGCCGAATAATACCCGCGGCCAACAAACTCTAAATATATTCCCGAAGGGATTCCTGTTCCGGTTGTGAGACGTGATACAGACGCGAGCTAGGTAATGTGGCGTTCGGGACTAAATCAATAGCACAGTCATACGGTCAATGAGGTGGTAGGGACTGAGCGCGGTCCTTACTAAACACCCAGTCATAATGTCCACTCGGTACATTGTCTAAACAAATACACTCGGAATCAGTATTGATAACTGGTATCGGCCCACCATCTGTGCACTGAAGACAGTGCACGTGACAAAACGGACTCCAATTTTCCAAGGCTGGCTTTGCCCAGTCAATATCAGGGTTATGCAACTTCAACCAGGGAAGCCCCAAAACAACCGGATCAGAGCGAGAAGGCATAACGAAAAATCCCCTTTGTTCCCCATGATTTCCCAGAAAGACGTAAATCAAGCGGCCCGGTGATTTCCTTCACCTCTGCCAGGAGGCGCCCGTTAAGATCCAACACTCTCTTCGTCTTACTTAACGTTTCCACGGAACAGTTTAACGGATCGACAATACATGGATCAACAAAATGATCAGCGCCGATTCAACAAGGGCTACTATTTGGACTCTTTTCCCGTAACCTGACACTTCTCCTGGCAGCTCCATACGCTTAATGTCCATTTCCGCGTTCAGATCGGGAGGCGATTTAGGTTTAATCTGGCCGTACTCACACTGTCCATCGGTCGGGGTGTCGGTCTGGCGACTACCCAGCTGGGTGGTCGAACGCCGACGAAACGTTGGCTTCCTCAGGCAGTTGGATACCCGGTGCCCTGACTGACCGTAGTACAGGCACTCCCCCGCGAGGAACCGCCGTCGTCTCTCATCCGGGATTAGCCACCCTCCTCCTAGCTGCATGGGCTCATCCAGGCTGGTGGACAGCACCGGGGCGGCCCCGGAGTCCAAGTCCTCCATTGCGGTGGGTGCCGTCGGCCCTCCGAGTGGCTCGAGGCCGCTCTCCGGTGCGTTCACAGCGCTGTTCCCGTAGCCGATTGTCCAGGCAAATCGCCAGTGAGATGAGTTCCTCCAGACTGTTGGAGTCATCACGCACCGCAAGTTCGTCTTTTACGGAAGAGTTCAGTCCCCAGCGAAACTTACAACATAGTGCGCGATCGTCGAACCCGCTCTCAGCAGGCAGGATACGAAATGAGATAGAGCCCCCTTAGATGAGTCACTAGCATATGTAGAAGGTTGCTGTTCAAAAATAAGTGAACAATGGTGTAGAAATGGGGCACAGTCCCCGAGATGGCCATCATAACGAGACGGGTGGGGCAAAACTGGCTCACGGAAAGGGGCCCATGGCGGGGACGCCGCAGCTGCAGTCGAACCCGGGTCCCGGTGCTCGACCCGAACGTACAATGCCTGCATCTGACAAGCGAGCAGGTCCATTGCTTCTTTCAAGTTTTGCCAAAGAGGCCTCGGTTTTCCCGACCTGACTCCCTTGGCTGGCCAAAGCCTGTCTCACTATGTCTGGGTCTACAGGGTCCAAATGGTCTGATTATTATGTAACGTTCCAACTGTCGTCGGCAAAAAGTGGATCCCAAAAAACATAGGCCCAGACAGGAAAATACAATTGATGAGGTTTATTTACAAACCAACAGTAAGGAAAAAAATAACCAAAAACAGGAAAAACAGAAGTTAAAAAAAAGAACTTGCAACGCAAGCAGGCTACTGTACAATATAAAACACACTACAATCTTGCTATGTACAAAAACAGAAAGTGCCGTGGCAGATACATGTGAAAACAATTACCTTTATCAAAGCAAAAGACAAGACTAACTATAACGCTTGACTAGGATTCGGAACCAAGGTCTAGAGAACAACTTGAGCAATGACTGCGTGCAAGAAATAATCCGACAACCTTCTGTTCTCCGGGAGTCCTTTTAAAGTCATCTTGATTGGAAATGCGCCTCAGGTGCGGCACCGGTGGAAACGCCCCCCTTCACTCGCCCACTGGGGAAAAAAAACAAAACAAAAAACACCAGTTACACAGACTGAGAAGAATCATGACATACTTGAACAGGAATACTGTCAACAACAAGCACAACACTTCATCTCCCTGTTCCCACAGTTTGAGCTGTACGTCCTGCAAGAAGGTGTCCTAAGACTGGCAAGACGGATCTGGAACGACATTAGGGCAGAGGAGGACTCCAAGGAAATAGGAGAACAGGCAGCTCCGCTACACAGCTTACAGAAACTTTGTAGTTTGGCAATATGGCATGCTTGGACCGGGACGAAGAGTTGTGATCCCCAGTTGTTGTGTCTGGAAGATGAGGGATCGTTTTCCAGATGCAAATGGAAATGATGTTGGTTTTGTTCCAGCCAGGGCGTAAAATTATAGCATACTTTTTCATCCTCTGATAGAACTTTGTCCGAAAATATACCTCACGAGCTTCACTGTATCAAATTAAGCTGGATATATCTATCTATCTATCTATATAGATAGATAGATAGATAGATAGATAGATAGATAGATAACTTTTTTATTTCAGACTACCTTTTCACTGACAAAGTTGAAATTTTTTATTTCTAAATAAATATTTCTTACAAATCATATCTGATGTGATTTTCTTCAACTTTCAATCAAATTTTTAACAGTATTGTGAATGTTCATAGTTGGGCCTTATAGTTCAACGTGATATGTTCTTACAAGTAAAAATATTTTCAGGAATTTATTAGGTAAACTACATTGTACTATAATTACCGGTACTTTTTGTAATATTTTAGCAAAGTTATTGCAAAATGTTTTACCACTAAGGATTAGGGCCCGAGCAGCGACCTGTGCGAGGTCCCTATTGTTTCTGTAAAAATTATTATTATAATTATTAGGGCCCGAGCAGCTAGCGCTGCGAGGTCCCTATTGTTTTTGTAAAAATTCTTCTTATTATTATTATTATTAGGGCCCGAGCAGCGACCGCTGCGAGGTCCCTATTGTTTTTGTAAAAATTATTATTATTATTATTATTACTATTATTATTATTATTATTATTATTATTATTAGGGCCCGAGCAGCGACCGCTGCGAGGTCCCTCTTGTTTTTGTAAGAATTCTTCTTCTTCTTCTTCTTCTTCTCCGTAAACGATCGCATTTTTGAGGGCCTAAACATTTACGAAAACTCACCAAACTTTGCAGTCACTTCGGGGCCGGCGAAAAATTTGATATTATGTAGTTGTCATAACAATGCGACTCTATAGCGCCCCCTAGCGTAGAAAAATAAAACCCAATGCCGGCCCGTTTGACCTAGAGCTCCGAAAATTGCCAGGCTCGTGTAGCACCCCGAGACGCACAAAAAAGTCATTGGAAGCCATTTCTTAAAATGTACCCTGTAAAATGGACCATGTAGCTAAAATGTACAGGAAATGAGCTATGAATTTTTGAATGTCCAATTTTGGCCCATTTTGGCACATTCACTGTGGTCATGCTTTTTCCCCCTTTGCAAACATTTTTCATCCAATTGACTTCAAACTTGGCATTTATCATCTCAAGACCTGAGAGAACAACTGGGCAAAAAATCTTGCCTTTTCGAAATACTATATGACGGGGGCGGGGCATCAAATATTGCCTTTATAATTTCATTTGTCCAGAAAGACAAAATGCTGAATAACTCCCATGTACAAGCTCCAAAAAATCTCAAACTTATCATGCAACTTAATAGTCACGGCCTGAAAACATCTATATGATAAAATTCTGTCATATATATAGCGCCACCTAGTGGTGACAATAAATGTCATACTTTACGTTTTTAGCTACTGTGCCAAGCTCTTTGAAGGGATCCAGTTGAAAATTGGTCAGAAAAGCCTTAAGATGTTGATCATGCCCCACACCGAATATTGTAACTTTTCGCCAAAGGGTGCCGCAAAATCTGGTAATTTTTCGTGACAATAAAAGCTGGTTTAACTTGACCCAGATGATCCTATCTTCTCAAAATTTCACACATTTGATGAGAGTCCAGCCCTTAAGATATCTACGAACTTATATTTCATCTTTCTGATAGCGCCACCTACTGGCAATTTTTTTTCTTACGATTTTTGTTCAACGTTTTTCTCCAACCACATTAACTGCACCTACCTCATATTTGCTCAGATGAGGGTTTCGGTCTTCATGATATCACAACACGAAGTTTGTGAGTTTTCGCGAATCGCTATGGACGTGGCTAAGCGCTGTTCGCCAAGAAAACAACACCAATTTTGAGGGCCTAAACCGGCACAGAAACGCATGAAACTTGGCACACACATCTGGCCTGGTAAAATGAGCAATATTTTATTGTTGATTGTGCTATTTTTACAAAAATGACTCAATAGCGCCCCCTAGAAAATTTTAATGAAGCAGCCCCGGTTGTACGTTTAAGCAAGAACGACGAATATTTTTAGGTGTATGAGGGAGCCCAAGACCTACAAAAAAGTCTCTTGGACCCATATGCTAAAATGAACAGGAAGTGAGCTACGAATTTTTGAATGTCCCATTTTTGACAATTTTTGCACATTCACAGGGCACAGACTTTTGCCCACTTCTCCTACACGTTTCATCTGACTGAGTTAAGACTTGACCTGGACCATGTCAAGACCTGAGCCAACGACAGGGGGAAAAATCTTGACCTTTCGAAATACTATATGATGAAGGCGGGGCATCAAAATTTGTGTTTCGCACTGAAAAAGGATATGCTTAATAACTCCCCGGTACATGCTCCAAAAAATCCCAAACTTGACATGTATGTTTATCGTCAAGGCCTGAAGCTATCTCTATGTCAACATTCAGTTATATATGCAGCGCCACCTAGCCCTTGAGGCATAAAAAAAAAATACCCCACATACGGTATTTTGTACAAAAAATGTAAACTCATTCTAAGTGTGATAACTAAGTCATTTATGAATATTCTTTTAGTTTCCACCACTCAAAATGTTCACTGGCATCAGACTTATCCAAACATATATATATTTTTATTTATTTTTGATAGCCTCTGTGGACATTAAAAGCAATATCGTGAATGAAGGATATGCTTAATAACTCCACGGTACATGCTCCAAAAAAAATCCCACACTTGACATGTATGCTTATAATCAAGGCCTGAAGGTATCTCGATGACAACATTCAGTTATAAATACAGCGCCACCTAGCCCTTGAGGCTTATATAAAAAAAAAAAAACCACATACGGTATTTTGTACAAAAAAATGTAAACTCATTCTAAGTGTGATGACTAAGTCATTTCTGAATATTCTTTTAGTTTCCACCACTCAAATTGTTCACTGGCTTCACACCGATCCAAACGTATGTACGTTTCCATTTTGTTTTATTCATTTTTGATTGCCCCTTTGGACAATAAAAGTAACATTGTGCAATGAGTACAACGAGCGATGATGTATATATACACTTTTACAAAAAATACCAATCAGGGCAACTCATTGCCTAAAAATAAAAAAGGACGCAGATTTTTGCAGGTCTTAACAATCACCAAAACCCGTTGAGCTTGACACACACTGGCAAAAAAAATATTCTACATGTAAACGTTTATTATGCCATTTTCAAAGAAATTTTGCTTCCAATATGCCAGTACCCCAACGTGCCAGTACCCTAACGTGCAAGTACCCCAACGTGCAAGGACTCCAACGTGGCCCGGGCTGCGAGGGCCCTTTATAGCTGCTCGCAGTTCTAGTTATTCTTCTTCTTCTTCTTCTTCTTCTTCTTCTTCTTTATTCTCCGCAAACGATCGCGATTTTGGGTACCTAAACATTCACGAAAACTCACCGAACTTTGCACACTCCTCAGGCCCGGCGAAAAATTTGATATTATTAAGTCGTCATAACAATGCGACTCGATAGCGCCCCCTAGCGTAGAAAAATAAAAACCAAGCCCGGCACGTTTGAGCTAGAGCAACAAAAATTGGCAGGCACGTGTAGCACCCCGAGACGCACAAAAAAGTCTATTGGGACCATGTAGCTAAAATGTACAGGAAGTGAGCTATGAATTTTTTTATGTCCAATTTTGGCCTATTTTGGCACATTCACTGTGGTCATGCTTTTTCCCCCTTTGCAAACATTTTTCATCCAATTGACTTCAAACTTGGCATTTATCATCTCAAGACCTGAGAGAAAAACTGGGCAAAACATCTTGCCTTTTTAAAATACTATATGACGGGGGCGGGGCATCAAATATTGCCTTTAAAATTTCATTTGTCCAGAAAGAGCAAATGCTTAATAACTCCCATGTTCAAGCTCCAAAAAATCTCAAACTTCTCAGGCAACGTAATAGTCACGGCCTGAAAACATCTATATGATAAAATTCAGTTATACATATAGCGCCACCTAGTGGTTACAATAAATGTCATACTTTACGTTTTTAGCTACTGTGCTGAGCTTGTTGAAGGGATCCATTTGAAAATTGGTCAGAAAAGGCTTAAGATGTTGATCCTGCCCCACACCGAATATTGTAACTTTTCGCCAAAGGGCGTGGCCGCTACGGTGACACAAAGTCTGAAGATTTTTCGTGAAAATAAAAGCTGCATTAACTTGACCGAGATGATCCTATCTTCTCAAAATTTCACACATTTGATGAGAGTCCAGCCCTAAAGACATCTACTGACTTATATTTCATCTAACTGATAGCGCCACCTAGTGGCAATTTTTTTTATTACGAATTTTCTTCTACGTTTTTCTCCCAACACGTTAACTGGACCTACCTCATATTTGCTCAGATGAGGGTTTCGGCCTTCATGATGTCACAACACGAAGTTTGTGAGTTTTCGCGAATTGCTGTGGGTGTGGCTAAGCGCTGTTCGCCAAGAAAACAACGCCAGTTTTGAGGGTCTAAACATGCACAGAAACTCATGAAACTTGGCACACACATCTGGCCTGGTAAAATGAGCAATATTTTATTGTTGATTGTGCTATTTTTACAAAAATGACTCAATAGCGCCCCCTAGAAGTTTTTAACGAAGCAGCCCCGGTTGTACGTTTAAGCAAGAACGACGAATATTTTTAGGTGTATGAGGGAGCCCAAGACCTACAAAAAAGTCTCTTGGACCCATATGCTAAAATGAACAGGAAGTGAGCTACGAATTTTTGAATGTCCCATTTTTGACAATTTTTGCACATTCACAGGGGGCAGACTTTTGCCCACTTCTCCTACACGTTTCATCTGACTGAGTTAAGACTTGACCTGGACCATGTCAAGACCTGAGCCAACGACAGGGGGAAAAATCTTGACCTTTCGAAATACTATATGATGAAGGCGGGGCATCAAAATTTGTGTTTTGCACTGAAAAAGGATATGCTTAATAACTCCCCGGTACATGCTCCAAAAAATCCCAAACTTGACATGTATGTTTATCGTCAAGGCCTGAAGCTATTTCTATGACAACATTCAGTTATATATGCAGCGCCACCTAGCCCTTGAGGCATAAAAAAAAAATACCCCACATACGGTATTTTGTACAAAAAATGTAAACTCATTCTAAGTGTGATAACTAAGTCATTTATGAATATTCTTTTAGTTTCCACCACTCAAAATGTTCACTGGCATCAGACTTATCCAAACATATATATATTTTTATTTATTTTTGATAGCCTCTGTGGACATTAAAAGCAATATCGTGAATGAAGGATATGCTTAATAACTCCACGGTACATGCTCCAAAAAAAATCCCACACTTGACATGTATGCTTATAATCAAGGCCTGAAGGTATCTCGATGACAACATTCAGTTATAAATACAGCGCCACCTAGCCCTTGAGGCTTATATAAAAAAAAAAACACATACGGTATTTTGTACAAAAAAATGTAAACTCATTCTAAGTGTGATGACTAAGTCATTTCTGAATATTCTTTTAGTTTCCACCACTCAAATTGTTCACTGGCTTCACACCGATCCAAACGTATGTACGTTTCCATTTTGTTTTATTCATTTTTGATTGCCCCTTTGGACAATAAAAGTAACATTGTGCAATGAGTACAACGAGCGATGATGTATATATACACTTTTACAAAAAATACCAATCAGGGCAACTCATTGCCTAAAAATAAAAAAGGACGCTGATTTTTGCAGGTCTTAACAATCACCAAAACCCGTTGGGCTTGACACACACTGGCAAAAAAAATATTCTACATGTAAACGTTTATTATGCCATTTTCAAATAAATTTTGCTTCCAATATGCCAGTACCCCAACGTGCCAGTACCCTAACGTGCAAGTACCCCAACGTGCAAGGACTCCAACGTGGCCCGGGCTGCGAGGGCCCTTTATAGCTGCTCGCAGCTCTAGTTATTCTTCTTCTTCTTTATTCTCCGCAAACAATCGCGATTTTGGGTACCTAAATATTCACGAAAACTCACCGAACTTTGCACACTCCTCAGGTCCGGCGAAAAATTTGATATTATGAAGTCGTTATAACAACGCGACTCTATAGCGCCCCCTAGCGTAGAAAAATAAAAACCAAGCCTGGCACGTTTGAGCTAGAGCAGCAAAAATTGGCAGGCACGTGTAGCACCCCGAGATGCACAAAAAAGTCTATTGGGACCATGTAGCTAAAATGTACAGGAAATGAGCTATGAATTTTTTTATGTCCAATTTTGGCCTATTTTGGCACATTCACTGTGGTCATGCTTTTTCCCCCTCTGCAAACATTTTTCATCCAATTGACATCAAACTTGGCATTTATCATCTTAAGACCTGAGAGAACAACTGGGCAAAAAGTCTTGCCTTTTCGAAATACTATATGATGGGGGCGGGGCATCAAATATTGTCTTTAAAATTTCATTTGTCCAGAAAGAGCAAATGCTTAATAACTCCCATGTTCAAGCTCCAAAAAATCTCAAACTTCTCAGGCAACGTAATAGTCACGGCCTGAAAACATCTATATGATAAAATTCAGTTATACATATAGCGCCACCTAGTGGTAACAATAAATGTCATACTTTACGTTTTTAGCTACTGCGCTGAGCTCGTTGAAGGGATCCAGTTGAAAGTTTAGTTTAGTTTAGTTTATTCATTTTTTCCTTTCGGACACATTACAGTTTACATCAATCACATCACATCATTTGCAACATTGAAGTCCGAAAGAAGGGCTGACGGGTAGAAGCCGAAGCTTATTCGAGACCCGTCCCCATCGACCCATTACTATAACGCATCAATCATATACATTATTTAGAATAGACATTAATTTTTATCGTTATCCATCCCATACTATCCCAGACACTGCTCGCTCAGTTCATCTTGAATGTCCGTGTGTAGATTGTGGCTAGTCCCAGTCATTTGGCACTGGTGAGTCGGTTCCCAGACGCCACCAGCAAGCCCACCCCGCCAGGCGAGCAGCCAAGGCAAGCGCAATTCTTCTCTTTCACCAGTAGGGTCTTCGCTGACCTCGGATCAGCTTTCACACATGTTGTGCTTTCCAGAAGAGTAGATCGGCTTGCATTCGGCCCATTGCTTTCAAGCAATTTCAGCACTCGATTCTGGTCAGGTAGCACCACTGGATGCTAGCATGTTGTGGATCTGATGACTCCTGTGCGCTGCCCAGCCTCGCTCACCCAGCAGAGCGGCCCACGCCAGCTGCATTCCAGGAACCAGACCACCAACCCCCATTTTGCGTATTGACAGCAGATTCATTGGAGCCACAATACAGCCTTATCATGTAGCCTTGACTGTTACAACAAATGTCCAAACGGAATTCGAGCCAGACAATATTTAGATTCAAACGGGAACAGCAATACATGTTATCAATGTGTATAAACAAGAGTTAGCCTTGGCAAAGTCAGCAAATCATCATATACAACTCCAGCTTTGGGTAATTAGTGATGTTGTTGTTGTTGTTGTTGTTGTGATATTGTTAATTACTGTTGTCTCTCAAGCGCAGCCAATTCCTCAGCTCCTTTCACGATTCGTGTTTTTAGTTGACCAGAGTTATCTTTAGTTTGAATAAAAATTCGGCAGTCTTTTGTCCACGTGCTTTCGATAAGTCCATTCTTTCTCATTTGTCGAGCCTTTTTGGCGATGTCAGCATTTCGTTTGGTGAGATTTTCGTTTATGTAGACATGTTTCCCACGAAGCTTGTGACGGTCTCTCAGAAGAGCAATCTTTTTCTTTCTGTCAACAAACCTGATCAGAACTGCCGGTGGTCGTGTCCCTCCAGTTGGAAGCGAAAAGCACATCTGAATGTGCGCAGGATCAACAGTTAATCCCAAATCTCTGAGTTGAAGTGTCACTTGCTGTTCCACAGTCTCGTTCCCTGAATATTGGTCAGAATCTTCCGTTCTCGTGCTAGCCGCAGCTCTCAAAGGGCCACGGCGCGGCTTGATCTTGATACCGGTGACTATCACATCGTTGATACGAAGATTTTGTTCCAAATCATCCACTTTTTGTCCCAAGGCAACAATGCGTCGATCTTTTTCCTGTGTCTCTGTCTTCAATTGCTGTATTTCCTGAAGAAGTGGCTCAATGCTCTTCTTCATTTCAAGTAATTCGGCAACCATTCCACTGAGTTTTTTAAGAGAAGATTTTATCTCCTCAATCTCGTCGGCTCTTTTTCCGCCAGGCATTCTGCAACAATGTAGTTACAAATCCCAATGCAAAAATCAACAAGTAGTTAGATTCACGAGCGAGTGCAGGAGCAAGTACAGATGCGTCCTTCCTCAACAGTTGGTCAGAAAAGCCTTAAGATGTTGATAATGCCCCACACCGAATATTGTAACTTTTCGCCAAAGGGCGTGGCCGCTACGGTGACGAAAAATCTGAAGATTTTGACAATAAAAGCTGCATTAACTTGACCGAGATGATCCTATCTTCTCAAAATTTCACACATTTGATGTGAGTCCAGCCCTAAAGACATCTACGAACTTATATTTCATCTAACTGATAGCGCCACCTCGTGGCAATTTTTTTTCTTACGAATTTTCTTCTACGTTTTTCTCCAAACACGTTAACTGGACCTACCTCATATTTGCTCAGATGAGGGTTTCGGCCTTCATGATGTCACAACATGAAGTTTGTGAGTTTTCGCGAATTGCTGTGGGTGTGGCTAAGCGCTGTTCGCCAAGAAAACAACGCCAGTTTTGAGGGTCTAAACATGCACAGAAACTCATGAAACTTGGCACACACATCTGGCCTGGTAAAATGAGCAATATTTTATTGTTGATTGTGCTATTTTTACAAAAATGACTCAATAGCGCCCCCTAGAATTTTTTAACGAAGCAGCCCCGGTTGTACGTTTAAGCAAGAACGACGAATATTTTTAGGTGTATGAGGGAGCCCAAGACCTACAAAAAAGTCTCTTGGACCCATATGCTAAAATGAACAGGAAGTGAGCTACGAATTTTTGAATGTCCCATTTTTTACGATTTTTGTACATTCACAGGGGGCAGACTTTTGCACACTTCTCCTACACGTTTCATCTGACTGAGTTAAGACTTGACCTGGACCATGTCAAGACCTGAGCCAACGACAGGGGGAAAAATCTTGACCTTTCGAAATACTATATGATGAAGGCGGGGCATCAAAATTTGTGTTTCGCACTGAAAAAGGATATGCTTAATAACTCCCCGGTACATGCTCCAAAAAATCCCAAACTTGACATGTATGTTTATCGTCAAGGCCTGAAGTTATCTCTATGACAACATTCAGTTATATATGCAGCGCCACCTAGCCCTTGAGGCATAAAAAAAAAAATACCCCACATACGGTATTTTGTACAAAAAATGTAAACTCATTCTAAGTGTGATAACTAAGTCATTTATGAATATTCTTTTAGTTTCCACCACTCAAAATGTTCACTGGCATCAGACTTATCCAAACATATATATATATTTTTTTAGTTTTGATAGCCTCTGTGGACATTAAAAGCAATATCGTGAATGAAGGATATGCTTAATAACTCCACGGTACATGCTCCAAAAAAAATCCCACACTTGACATGTATGCTTATAATCAAGGCCTGAAGGTATCTCGATGACAACATTCAGTTATAAATACAGCGCCACCTAGCCCTTGAGGCTTATATAAAAAAAAAATACCACATACGGTATTTTGTACAAAAAAATGTAAACTCATTCTAAGTGTGATGACTAAGTAATTTCTGAATATTCTTTTAGTTTCCACCACTCAAATTGTTCACTGGCTTCACACCGATCCAAACGTATGTACGTTTCCATTTTGTTTTATTCATTTTTGATTGCCCCTTTGGACAATAAAAGTAACATTGTGCAATGAGTACAACGAGCGATGATGTATATATTCACTTTTACAAAAAATACCAATCAGGGCAACTCATTGCCTAAAAATAAAAAAGGACGCTGATTTTTGCAGGTCTTAACAATCACCAAAACCCGTTGAGCTTGACACACACTGGCAAAAAAAATATTCTACATGTAAACGTTTATTATGCCATTTTCAAAGAAATTTTGCTTCCAATATGCCAGTACCCCAACGTGCCAGTACCCTAACGTGCAAGTACCCCAACGTGCAAGGACTCCAACGTGGCCCGGGCTGCGAGGGCCCTTTATAGCTGCTCGCAGCTCTAGTTAGGGCCCGAGCAGCGACCGCTGCGAGGTCCCTATTGTTTTTGTAAAAATTATTATTATTATTATTAGGGCCCGAGCAGCGACCGCTGCGAGGTCCCTATTGTTTTTGTAAAAATTATTATTATTATTATTATTATTATTATTATTAGGGCCCGAGCAGCGACCGCTGCGAGGTCCCTCTTGTTTTTGTAAGAATTATTAGGGCCCGAGCAGCGACCGCTGCGAGGTCCCTATTGTTTTTGTAAAAATTATTATTATTATTATTATTATTATTATTATTATTATTATTATTATTATTCTTCTTCTTCTTTATTCTCCGCAAACGATCGCGATTTTGGGTACCTAAACATTCACGAAAACTCACCGAACTTTGCACACTCCTCAGGCCCGGCGAAAAATTTGATATTATTAAGTCGTCATAACAATGCGACTCGATAGCGCCCCCTAGCGTAGAAAAATAAAAACCAAGCCCGGCACGTTTGAGCTAGAGCAACAAAAATTGGCAGGCACGTGTAGCACCCCGAGACGCACAAAAAAGTCTATTGGGACCATGTAGCTAAAATGTACAGGAAGTGAGCTATGAATTTTTTAATGTCCAATTTTGGCCTATTTTGGCACATTCACTGTGGTCATGCTTTTTCCCCCTTTGCAAACATTTTTCATCCAATTGACTTCAAACTTGGCATTTATCATCTCAAGACCTGAGAGAAAAACTGGGCAAAACATCTTGCCTTTTTGAAATACTATATGACGGGGGCGGGGCATCAAATATTGCCTTTAAAATTTCATTTGTCCAGAAAGAGCAAATGCTTAATAACTCCCATGTTCAAGCTCCAAAAAATCTCAAACTTCTCAGGCAACGTAATAGTCACGGCCTGAAAACATCTATATGATAAAATTCAGTTATACATATAGCGCCACCTAGTGGTTACAATAAATGTCATACTTTACGTTTTTAGCTACTGTTCTGAGCTTGTTGAAGGGATCCATTTGAAAATTGGTCAGAAAAGCCTTAAGATGTTGATCATGCCCCACACCGAATATTGTAACTTTTCGCCAAAGGGCGTGGCCGCTACTGTGACGCAAAGTCTGAAGATTTTTCGTGAAAATAAAAGCTGCATTAACTTGACCGATATGATCCTATCTTCTCAAAATTTCACACATTTGATGAGAGTCCAGCCCTAAAGACATCTACTGACTTATATTTCATCTAACTGATAGCGCCACCTAGTGGCAATTTTTTTTCTTACGAATTTTCTTCTACGTTTTTCTCCAAACACGTTAACTGGACCTACCTCATATTTGCTCAGATGAGGGTTTCGGCCTTCATGATGTCACAACACGAAGTTTGTGAGTTTTCGCGAATTGCTGTGGGCGTGGCTAAGCGCTGTTCGCCAAGAAAACAACGCCAGTTTTGAGGGTCTAAACATGCACAGAAACTCCTGAAACTTGGCACACACATCTGGCCTGGTAAAATGAGCAATATTTAATTGTTGATTGTGCTATTTTTACAAAAATGACTCAATAGCGCCCCCTTGAAATTTTTTAACGAAGCAGCCCCGGTTGTACGTTTAAGCAAGTACGACGAATATTTTTAGGTGTATGAGGGAGCCCAAGACCTACAAAAAAGTCTCTTGTACCCATATGCTAAAATGAACAGGAAGTGAGCTACGAATTTTTGAATGTCACATTTTTTACGATTTTTTCACATTCACAGGGGGCAGACTTTTGCCCACTTCTCCTACACGTTTCATCCGACTGAGTTAAGACTTGGCCTGGACCATGTCAAGACCGGAGCCAACGACAGGGGGAAAAATTTTGACTTTTCGAAATACTATATGATGAGGGCGGGGCATCGAAATTTGTGTTTCGCAATGAAAAAGGATATGCTTGATAACTCCCCGGTACATGCTCCAAAAAATCCCAAACTTGACATGTATGTTTATCGTCAAGGCCTGAAGTTATCTCTATGACAACATTCAGTTATATATGCAGCGCCACCTAGCCCTTGAGGCATGAAAATAAATACCCCACATACGGTATTTTGTACAAAAAATGTAAACTCATTCTAAGTGTGATAACTAAGTCATTTATGAATATTCTTTTAGTTTCCACCACTCAAAATGTTCACTGGCATCAGACTTATCCAAACATATATATATTTTTATTTATTTTTGATAGCCTCTATGGACATTAAAAGCAATATCGTGAATGAAGGATATGCTTAATAACTCCACGGTACATGCTCCAAAAAAAATCCCACGCTTGACATGTATGCTTATAATCAAGGCCTGAAGGTATCTCTATGACAACATTCAGTTATAAATACAGCGCCACCGAGCCCTTGAGACTCATATAAAAAAATAAAATAAATACCCCACATACGGTATTTTGTACAAAAAATGTACACTCATTCTAAGTGTGATAACTAAGTCATTTATGAATATTCTTTTAGTTTCCACCACTCAAATTGTTCACTGGCTTCACACCGATCCAAACGTATGTACGTTTCCATTTTGTTTTATTCATTTTTGATTGCCCCTTTGGAGAATAAAAGTAACATAGTGCAATGAGTACAACGAGCGATGATGTGTATATACACTTTTACAAAAAATACCAATCAGGGCAACTCATTGCCTAAAAATAAAAAAGGACGCTGATTTTTGCAGGTCTTAACAATCACCAAAACCCGTTGAGCTTGACACACACACTGGCAAAAAAATATTCTACATGTAAACGTTTATTATGCCATTTTCAAAGAAATTTTGCTTCCAAGATGCCAGTACCCCAACGTGCAAGGACCCCAACGTGGCCCGGGCTGCGAGGGCCCTTTATAGCTGCTCGCAGCTCTAGTTATTATTCTTCTTCTTCTTCTTCTTCTTCTTCTTCTTCTTTATTCTCCGCAAACGATCGCATTTTTGAGGGCCTAAACATTTACGAAAACTCACCAAACTTTGCAGTCTCTTCGGGCCCGGCGAAAAATTTGATATTATGTAGTTGTCATAACAACGCGACTCTATAGCGCCACCTAGCGTAGAAAAATAAAAACCAATCCCGGCCCGTTTGAGCTAGAGTTACGAAAATTGGCAGGCACGTGTAGCACTCCGAGACGCACAAAAAAGTCAGTGGAAGCCATTTCCTAAAATGTACAGGAAGTGAGCTATGAATTTTTTAATGTCCAATTTTGGCCTATTTTGGCACATTCACTGTGGTCATGCTTTTCCCCCCTATGCAAACATTTTTCATCCCATTGACTTCAAACTTGGCATTTATCATCTCAAGACCGAAGAGAACAGCTGGGCAAAAAATCTTGCCTTTTCGAAATACTATATGACGGGGGCGGGGCATCAAATATTGCCTTTAAAATTTCATTTGTCCAGAAAGAGCAAATGCTGAATAACTCCCATGTACAAGCTCCAAAAAATCTCAAACTTCTCAGGCAACGTAATAGTCACGGCCTGAAAACACCTATATGAAAAAATTCAGTTATACATATAGCGCCACCTAGTGGTTACAATAAATGTCATACTTTACGTTTTTAGCTACTGTGCTGAGCTCGTTGAAGGGATCCAGTTGAAAATTGGTCAGAAAAGCCTTAAGATGTTGATGATGCCCCACACCGAATATTGTAACTTTTCGCCAAAGGGCGTGGCCGCTACGGTGACGCAAAGTCTGAAGATTTTTCGTGACAATAAAAGCTGCATGAACTTGACCGAGATGATCCTATCTTCTCAAAATTTCACACATTTGATGAGAGTCCAGCCCTAAAGACATCTACGAACTTATATTTCATCTAACTGATAGCGCCACCTAGTGGCAATTTTTTTTCTTACGAATTTTCTTGTACATTTTTCTCCAAACACGTTAACTGGACCAACCTCATATTTGCTCAGATGGGGGTTTCGGCCTTCATGATGTCACAACACGAAGTTTGTGAGTTTTCGCGAATCGCTGTGGGCGTGGCTAAGCACTGTTCGCCAAGAAAACAACGCTAGTTTTGATGGTCTAAACATGCGCAGAAACTCATGAAACTTGGCACACACATCTGGCCTGGCAAAATGAGCAATATTTTATCATGTATTGTCCTATTTTTACAAAAATGACTCAATAGCGCCCCCTAGAAATTTTTAACGAAGCAGCCCCGATTGTACGTTTAAGCAAGATCTACGAAAATTTTTAGGTGTATGAGGGAGTCCAAGACCTACAAAAAAGTCTCTTGGATCCATGTGCTAAAATGAACAGGAAGTGAGCTATGAATTTTTGAATGTCCCATTTTTGACGATTTTTGCACATTTTCAGGGGGCATACTTTTGCCCACTTCTCCTACACATTTCATCCGACTGACTTTAGACTTGACCTGGACCATGTCAAGACCTGAGCCAACTACAGGCAGAAAAATCTTGACTTTTGGAAATACTATATGATGAGAGCGGGGCATCAAATTTTGTGTTTCGCACTGAAAAAGGATATGCTTAATAACTCCCCGGTACATGCTCCAAAAAATCCCAAACTTGACATGTATGTTTATAGTCAAAGCCTGAAGGTATCTCTATGACAAAATTCAGTTATATATGCAGCGCCACCTAGCCCTTCAGGCGTGAAAAAAAAATTCCCCACATACGGTATTTTGTACAAAAAATGTCAACTCATTCTAAGTGTGATAACTCCCATGTTCAAGCTCCAAAAAATCTCAAACTTCTCAGGCAACGTAATAGTCACGGCCTGAAAGCATCTATATGATAAAATTCAGTTATACATATAGCGCCACCTAGTGGTAACAATAAATGTCATACTTTACGTTTTTAGCTACTGTGCCGAGCTCGTTGAAGGGATCCCGTTGAAAATTGGTCAGAAAAGCCTTAAGATGTTGATCATGCCCCACACCGAATATTGTAACTTTTCGCCAAAGGGCGTGGCCGCTACGGTGACGCAAAATTCCGAAAATTTTTCGTGACAATAAAAGCTGCATGAACTTGACCGAGATGATCCTATCTTCTCAAAATTTCACACATTTGATGAGAGTCCAGCCCTTAAGACATCTACGAACTTATATTTCATCTTACTGATAGCGCCACCTAGTGGCAATTTCTTTTCTTACGAATTTTCTTGTACATTTTTCTCCAAACACGTTAACTGGACCAACCTCATATTTGCTCAGATGAGGGTTTCGGCCTTCATGATGTCACAACACGAAGTTTGTGAGTTTTCGCGAATCGCTGTGGGCGTGGCTAAGCACTGTTCGCCAAGAAAACAACGCCAGTTTTGAGGGTCTAAACATGCGCAGAAACTCATGAAACTTGGCACACACATCTGGCCTGGTAAAATGAACAATATTTTATTGTTGATTGTACTATTTTTACAAAAATGACTCAATAGCGCCCCCTAGAAATTTTTAACGAAGCAGCCCCGATTCTACGTTTAAGCAAGATCTACGAAAATGTTTACGTGTATGAGGGAGCCAAAGACCTACAAAAAAGTCTCTTGGACCCATATGCTAAAATGAACAGGAAGTGAGGTACGAATTTTTGAATGTCCCATTTTTGACGATTTTTGCACATTTTCAGGGGGCATACTTTTGCCCACTTCTCCTACATGTTTTATCCGACTGACTTATGACTTGACCTGGACCATGCCAAGACCTGAGCCAACAACAGACGGAAAAATCTTGACTTTTGGAAATACTATATGATGAGCGCGGGGCATCAAAATTTGTGTTTCGCACTGAAAAAGGATATGCTTAATAACTCCCCGATACATGCTCCAAAAAATCCCAAACTTGACATGTATGTTTATCGTCAAGGCCTGAAGGTATCTCTATGACAACATTCAGTTATATATGCAGCGCCACCTCGCCCTTGAGGCAAAACAAAAAAATACCCCACATACGGTATTTTGTACAAAAAATGTAAACTCATTCTAAGTGTGATAACTAAGTCATTTATGAATATTCTTTTACTTTTCACCACTCAAAATGTTCACTGGCATTAGACTTATCCAAACATGTACTTTTTTATTTATTTTTGATAGCCTCTAATGGACATTAAAAGCAATATCGTGAATGAAGGATATGCTTAATAACTCCACGGTACATGCTCCAAAAAAATCCCACACTTGACATGTATGTTTAGAGTCAAGGCTTGAAGGTATCCCTATGACAACATTCCATTATATATACAGCGCCACCTAGCCCTAGAGGCATAAAAAAAAAAATACACCAACTTAACGGTATTTTTACAAAAAAAAAAAAAATCCACATGTCAAGGTTTATCATGCCATTTTCAAAGAAATTCTGCTTCCAATGTGCCGTACCTAAACTTGCCAGTACCCCAACGTGCCAGTACCCCAACGTGCAAGTACCCCAACGTGCAAGTACCCCAACGTGGCCCGGGCTGCGAGGACCCTTTATAGCTGCTCGCAGCTCTAGTTATTCTTCTTCTTCTTCTTCTTCTTCTTTATTCTCCGCAAACGATCGCGATTTTGGGTACCTAAACATTCACGAAAACTCACCGAACTTTGCACACTCCTCAGGCCCGGCGAAAAATTTGATATTATTAAGTCGTCATAACAATGCGACTCGATAGCGCCCCCTAGCGTAGAAAAATAAAAACCAAGCCCGACACGTTTGAGCTAGAGCAACAAAAATTGGCAGGCACGTGTAGCACCCCGAGACGCACAAAAAAGTCTATTGGGACCATGTAGCTAAAATGTACAGGAAGTGAGCTATGAATTTTTTAATGTCCAATTTTGGCCTATTTTGGCACATTCACTGTGGTCATGCTTTTTCCCCCTTTGCAAACATTTTTCATCCAATTGACTTCAAACTTGGCATTTATCATCTCAAGACCTAAGAGAACAGCTGGGCAAAACATCTTGCCTTTTCGAAATACTATACGACGGGGGCGGAGCATCAAATATTGCCTTTAAAATTTCATTTGTCCAGAAAGAGCAAATGCTTAATAACTCCCATGTTGAAGCTCCAAAAAATCTCAAACTTCTCAGGCAACGTAATAGTCACAGCCTGAAAACATCTATATGACAAAATTCAGTTATACATATAGCGCCACCTAGTGGTTACAATAAATGTCATACTTTACGTTTTTAGCTACTGTGCTGAGCTTGTTGAAGGGATCCATTTGAAAATTGGTCAGAAAAGCCTTAAGATGTTGATCATGCCCCACACCGAATATTGTAACTTTTCATCAAAGGGCGTGGCCGCTACGGTGACGCAAAATCTGAAGATTTTTCGTGAAAATAAAAGCTGCATTAACTTGACCGAGATGATCCTATCTTCTCAAAATTTCACACATTTGATGAGAGTCCAGCTCTAAAGACATCTACTAACTTACATTTCATCTAACTGATAGCGCCACCTAGTGGCAATTTTTTTTCTTACGAATTTTCTTCTACGTTTTTCTCCAAACACGTTAACTGGACCTACCTCATATTTGCTCAGAGGAGGGTTTCGGCCTTCATGATGTCACAACACGAAGTTTGTGAGTTTTCGCGAATTGCTGTAGGCGTGGCTAAGCGCTGTTCGCCAAGAAAACAACGCCCGTTTTGAGGGTCTAAACATGCACAGAAACTCCTGAAACTTGGCACACACATCTGGCCTGGTAAAATTAGCAATATTTTATTGTTGATTGTGCTATTTTTACAAAAATGACTCAATAGCGCCCCCTCGAAATTTTTAACGAAGCAGCCCCGGTTGTACGTTTAAGCAAAAACGCCGAATATTTTTAGGTGTATGAGGGAGCCCAAGACCTACAAAAACGTCTCTTGTACCCATATGCTAAAATGAACAGGAAGTGAGCTACGAATTTTTGAATGTCCCATTTTTGACGATTTTTGCGCATTCACAGGGGGCAGACTTTTGCCCACTTCTCCTACACGTTTCATCCGACTGAGTTAAGACTTGGCCTGGACCATGTCAAGACCTGAGCCAACGACAGGGGGAAAAATTTTGACTTTTCGAAATACTATATGATGAGGGCGGGGCATCAAAATTTGTGTTTCACAATGAAAAAGGATATGCTTGATAACTCCCCGGTACATGCTCCAAAAAATCCCAAACTTGACATGTATGTTTATCGTCAAGGCCTGAAGTTATCTCTATGACAACATTCAGTTATATATGCAGCGCCACCTAGCCCTTGAGGCATGAAAAAAAAATACCCCACATACGGTATTTTGTACAAAAAATGTACACTCATTCTAAGTGTGATAACTAAGTCATTTATGAATATTCTTTTAGTTTCCACCACTCAAAATGTTCACTGGCATCAGACTTATCCAAACATATATATATTTTTATTTATTTTTGATAGCCTCTATGGACATTAAAAGCAATATCGTGAATGAAGGATATGCTTAATAACTCCACGGTACATGCTCCAAAAAAAAATCCCACACTTGACATGTATGCTTATAATCAAGGCCTGAAGGTATCTCTATGACAACATTCAGTTATAAATACAGCGCCACCTAGCCCTTGAGGCTTATATAAAAAAAAATAAAATACCCCACATACGGTATTTTGTACAAAAAATGTACACTCATTCTAAGTGTGATAACTAAGTCATTTATGAATATTCTTTTAGTTTCCACCACTCAAATTGTTCACTGGCTTCACACCGATCCAAACGTATGTACGTTTCCATTTTGTTTTATTCATTTTTGATTGCCCCTTTGGACAATAAAAGTAACATTGTGCAATGAGTACAACGAGCGATGATGTGTATATACACTTTTACAAAAAAATACCAATCAGGGCAACTCATTGCCTAAAAATAAAAAAGGACGCTGATTTTTGCAGGTCTTAACAATCACCAAAACCCGTTGAGCTTGACACACACACTGGCAAAAAAATATTCTACATGTAAACGTTTATTATGCCATTTTCAAAGAAATTTTGCTTCCAATATGCCAGTACCCCAACGTGCCAGTACCCCAACGTGCAAGTACCCCAACGTGCAAGGACCCCAACGTGGCCCGGGCTGCGAGGGCCCTTTATAGCTGCTCGCAGCTCTAGTTATTAGGGCCCGAGCAGCGACCGCTGCGAGGTCCCTATTGTTTTTCGTTCGAATTATTATTATTATTATTATTATTATTATTATTATTATTATTAGGGCCCGAGCAGCGACTGCTGCGAGGTCCCTATTGTTTTTGTAAAAATTATTATTATTATTATTATTATTATTATTATTATTATTATTATTCCTCTTCTTCTTCTTTATTCTCCGCAAACGATCGCGATTTTGGGTACCTAAACATTCACGAAAACTCACCGAACTTTGCGCACTCTTCGGGCCCGGCGAAAAATGTGATATTATGAAGGCGTCATAACAACGCGACTCTATAGCGCCCCCTAGCGTAGAAAAATAATAACCAAGCCCGGCACGTTTGAGCTAGAGCAACGAAAATTGGCAGGCACGTGTAGCACCCCGAGACGCACAAAAAAGTCTATTGGGACCATGTAGCTAAAATGTACAGGAAATGAGCTATGAATTTTTTAATGTCCAATTTTGGCCTATTTTGGCACATTCACTGTGGTCATGCTTTTTCCCCCTTTGCAAACATTTTTCATCCAGTTGACTTCAAAATTGGCATTTATCATCTCAAGACCTAAGACAACAACTGGGCAAAAAACCTTGACTTTTTGAAATACTATATGACGGGGGCGGGGCATCAAATATTGCCTTGAAAATTTCATTTGTCCAGAAAGAGCAAATGCTTAATAACTCCCATGTTCAAGCTCCGAAAAATCTCAAACTTCTCAGAAAACGTAATAGTCACGGCCTGAAAACATCTATATGATAAAATTCAGTTATACATATAGCGCCACCTAGTGGTAACAATAAATGTCATACTTTACGTTTTTAGCTACAGTGCTGAGCTCGTTGAAGGGATCCAGTTGAAAATTGGTCAGAAAAGCCTTAAGATGTTGATCATGCCCCACACCGAATATTGTAACTTTTCGCCAAAGGGCGTGGCCGCTACGGTGACGCAAAGTCTGAAGATTTTTCGTGACAATAAAAGCTGCATTAACTTGACCGAGATGATCCTATCTTCTCAAAATTTCACACATTTGATGAGAGTCCAGCCCTAAAGACATCTACGAACTTATATTTAATCTTACTGATAGCGCCACCTAGTGGCATTTTTTTTTTCTTACGAATTTTCTTCTACGTTTTTGTCCAAACACGTTAACTGGACCTACCTCAGATTTGCTCAGATGAGGGTTTCGGCCTTCATGATGTCACAACACGAAGTTTGTGAGTTTTCGTGAATTGCTGTGGGCGTGGCTAAGCGCTGTTCGCCAAGAAAACAACGCCGGTTTTGAGGGTCTAAACATGCACAGAAACTCATGAAACTTGGCACACACATCTGGCCTGGTAAAATGAGCAATATTTTAATGTTGATTGTGCTATTTTTACAAAAATGACTCAATAGCGACCCCTAGAAAATTTTAACGAAGCAGCCCCGGTTGTACGTTTAAGCAAGATCTACGAAAAATTTTAGGTGTATGAGGGAGCCCAAGACCTACATAAAAGTCTCTTGGACCCATATGCTAAAATGAACAGGAAGTGAGCTACGCATTTTTGAATGTCCCATTTTTGATGATTTTTGCACATTTACAGGGGGCATACTTTTGCCCACTTCTTCTCCACGTTTCATCCGACTGAGTTAAGACTTGACCTGGACAATGTCAAGACCTGAGCCAACGACAGGGGGGAAAATCTTGACTTTTCGAAATACTATATGATGAGGGCGTGGCATCAAAATTTGTGTTTCGCAATGAAAAAGGATATGCTTGATAACTCCCCGGTACATGCTCCAAAAAATCCCAAACTTGACATGTATGTTTATCGTCAAGGCCTGAAGTTATCTCTATGACAACATTCAGTTATATATGCAGCGCCACCTAGCCCTTGAGGCATGAAAATAAAATACCCCACATACGGTATTTTGTACAAAAAATGTAAACTCATTCTAAGTGTGATAACTCAGTCATTTATGAATATTCTTTTAGTTTCCACCACTCAAAATGTTCACTGGCATCAGACTTATCCAAACATATATATATTTTTATTTATTTTTGATAGCCTCTATGGACATTAAAAGCAATATCGTGAATGAAGGATATGCTTAATAACTCCACGGTACATGCTCCAAAAAAAATCCCACACTTGACATGTATGCTTATAATCAAGGCCTGAAGGTATCTCTATGACAACATTCAGTTATAAATACAGCGCCACCTAGCCGTTGAGGCTTATATAAAAAAAAATTAAAAAAATACCCCACATACGGTATTTTGTACAAAAAATGTACACTCATTCTAAGTGTGATAACTAAGTCATTTATGAATATTCTTTTAGTTTCCACCACTCAAATTGTTCACTGGCTTCACACCGATCCAAACGTATGTACGTTTCCATTTTGTTTTATTCATTTTTGATTGCCCCTTTGGACAATAAAAGTAAACATTGTGCAATGAGTACAACGAGCGATGATGTGTATATACACTTTTACAAAAAAAATACCAATCAGGGCAACTCATTGCCTAAAAATAAATAAGGACGCTGATTTTTGCAGGTCTTAACAATCACCAAAATCCGTTGAGCTTGACAGACACTGGCAAAAAAAATATTCTCCATGTAAACGTTTATTATGCCATTTTCAAAGAAATTTTGCTTCCAATATGCCAGTACCCCAACGTGCCAGTACCCCAACGTGCAAGTACCCCAACGTGCAAGGACCCCAACGTGGCCCGGGCTGCGAGGGCCCTTTATAGCTGCTCGCAGCTCTAGTTATTATTATTATTATTATTAGGGCCCGAGCAGCGACCGCTGCGAGGTCCCTCTTGTTTTTGTAAGAATTATTATTATTCTTCTTCTTCTTCTTCTCCGTAAACGATCGCATTTTTGAGGGCCTAAACATTTACGAAAACTCACCAAACTTTGCAGTCTCTTCGGGCCCGGCGAAAAATTTGATATTATGTAGTTGTCATAACAACGCGACTCTATAGCGCCACCTAGCGTAGAAAAATAAAAACCAATCCCGGCCCGTTTGAGCTAGAGCTACGAAAATTGGCAGGCACGTGTAGCACTACGAGACGCACAAAAAAGTCAGTGGAAGCCATTTCCTAAAATGTACAGGAAGTGAGCTATGAATTTTTTAATGTCCAATTTTGGCCTATTTTGGCACATTCACTGTGGTCATGCTTTTTCCCCCTATGCAAACATTTTTCATCCCATTGACTTTAAACTTGGCATTTATCATCTCAAGACTTAAGAGAAAAACTAGGCAAAAAATCTTGCGTTTTCGAAATACTATATGACGGGGGCGGGGCATCAAATATTGCCTTTAAAATTTCATTTGTCCAGAAAGAGCAAATGCTGAATAACTCCCATGTACAAGCTCCAAAAAATCTCAAACTTCTCAGGCAACGTAATAGTCACGGCCTGAAAACACCTATATGAAAAAATTCAGTTATACATATAGCGCCACCTAGTGGTTACAATAAATGTCATACTTTACGTTTTTAGCTACTGTGCTGAGCTCGTTGAAGGGATCCAGTTGAAAATTGGTCAGAAAAGCCTTAAGATGTTGATGATGCCCCACACCGAATATTGTAACTTTTCGCCAAAGGGCGTGGCCGCTACGGTGACGCAAAGTCTGAAGATTTTTCGTGACAATAAAAGCTGCATGAACTTGACCGAGATGATCCTATCTTCTCAAAATTTCACACATTTGATGAGAGTCCAGCCCTAAATACATCTACGAACTTATATTTCATCTAACTGATAGCGCCACCTAGTGGCAATTTTTTTTCTTACGAATTTTCTTGTACATTTTTCTCCAAACACGTTAACTGGACCAACCTCATATTTGCTCAGATGGGGGTTTCGGCCTTCATGATGTCACAACACGAAGTTTGTGAGTTTTCGCGAATCGCTGTGGGCGTGGCTAAGCACTGTTCGCCAAGAAAACAACGCTAGTTTTGATAGTCTAAACATGCGCAGAAACTCATGAAACTTGGCACACACATCTGGCCTGGCAAAATGAGCAATATTTTATCATGTATTGTCCTATTTTTACAAAAATGACTCAATAGCGCCCCCTAGAAATCTTTAACGAAGCAGCCCCGATTGTACGTTTAAGCAAGATCTACGAAAATTTTTAGGTGTATGAGGGAGTCCAAGACCTACAAAAAAGTCTCTTGGACCCATGTGCTAAAATGAACAGGAAGTGAGCTATGAATTTTTGAATGTCCCATTTTTGACGATTTTTGCACATTTTCAGGGGGCATACTTTTGCCCACTTCTCCTACACATTTCATCCGACTGACTTTAGACTTGACCTGGACCATGTCAAGACCTGAGCCAACTACAGGCAGAAAAATCTTGACTTTTGGAAATACTATATGATGAGGGCGGGGCATCAAATTTTGTGTTTCGCACTGAAAAAGGATATGCTTAATAACTCCCCGGTACATGCTCCAAAAAATCCCAAACTTGACATGTATGTTTATAGTCAAAGCCTGAAGGTATCTCTATGACAAAATTCAGTTATATATGCAGCGCCACCTAGCCCTTCAGGCGTGAAAAAAAAATACCCCACATACGGTATTTTGTACAAAAAATGTCAACTCATTCTAAGTGTGATAACTCCCATGTTCAAGCTCCAAAAAATCTCAAACTTCTCAGGCAACGTAATAGTCACGGCCTGAAAGCATCTATATGATAAAATTCAGTTATACATATAGCGCCACCTAGTGGTAACAATAAATGTCATACTTTACGTTTTTAGCTACTGTGCCGAGCTCGTTGAAGGGATCCAGTTGAAAATTGGTCAGAAAAGCCTTAAGATGTTGATGATGCCCCACACCGAATATTGTAACTTTTCGCCAAAGGGCGTGGCCGCTACGGTGACGCAAAGTCTGAAGATTTTTCGTGACAATAAAAGCTGCATGAACTTGACCGAGATGATCCTATCTTCTCAAAATTTCACACATTTGATGAGAGTCCAGCCCTAAATACATCTACGAACTTATATTTCATCTAACTGATAGCGCCACCTAGTGGCAATTTTTTTTCTTACGAATTTTCTTGTACATTTTTCTCCAAACACGTTAACTGGACCAACCTCATATTTGCTCAGATGGGGGTTTCGGCCTTCATGATGTCACAACACGAAGTTTGTGAGTTTTCGCGAATCGCTGTGGGCGTGGCTAAGCACTGTTCGCCAAGAAAACAACGCTAGTTTTGATGGTCTAAACATGCGCAGAAACTCATGAAACTTGGCACACACATCTGGCCTGGCAAAATGAGCAATATTTTATCATGTATTGTCCTATTTTTACAAAAATGACTCAATAGCGCCCCCTAGAAATCTTTAACGAAGCAGCCCCGATTGTACGTTTAAGCAAGATCTACGAAAATTTTTAGGTGTATGAGGGAGTCCAAGACCTACAAAAAAGTCTCTTGGACCCATGTGCTAAAATGAACAGGAAGTGAGCTATGAATTTTTGAATGTCCCATTTTTGACGATTTTTGCACATTTTCAGGGGGCATACTTTTGCCCACTTCTCCTACACATTTCATCCGACTGACTTTAGACTTGACCTGGACCATGTCAAGACCTGAGCCAACTACAGGCAGAAAAATCTTGACTTTTGGAAATACTATATGATGAGGGCGGGGCATCAAATTTTGTGTTTCGCACTGAAAAAGGATATGCTTAATAACTCCCCGGTACATGCTCCAAAAAATCCCAAACTTGACATGTATGTTTATAGTCAAAGCCTGAAGGTATCTCTATGACAAAATTCAGTTATATATGCAGCGCCACCTAGCCCTTCAGGCGTGAAAAAAAAATACCCCACATACGGTATTTTGTACAAAAAATGTCAACTCATTCTAAGTGTGATAACTCCCATGTTCAAGCTCCAAAAAATCTCAAACTTCTCAGGCAACGTAATAGTCACGGCCTGAAAGCATCTATATGATAAAATTCAGTTATACATATAGCGCCACCTAGTGGTAACAATAAATGTCATACTTTACGTTTTTAGCTACTGTGCCGAGCTCGTTGAAGGGATCCAGTTGAAAATTGGTCAGAAAAGCCTTAAGATGTTGATCATGCCCCACACCGAATATTGTAACTTTTCGCCAAAGGGCGTGGCCGCTACGGTGACGCAAAGTCCGAAAATTTTTCGTGACAATAAAAGCTGCATGAACTTGACCGAGATGATCCTATCTTCTCAAAATTTCACACATTTGATGAGAGTCCAGCCCTTAAGACATCTACGAACTTATATTTCATCTTACTGATAGCGCCACCTAGTGGCAATTTTTTTTCTTACGAATTTTCTTGTACATTTTTCTCCAAACACGTTAACTGGACCAACCTCATATTTGCTCAGATGAGGGTTTCGGCCTTCATGATGTCACAACACGAAGTTTGTGAGTTTTCGCGAATCGCTGTGGGCGTGGCTAAGCACTGTTCGCCAAGAAAACAACGCCAGTTTTGAGGGTCTAAACATGCGCAGAAACTCATGAAACTTGGCACACACATCTGGCCTGGTAAAATGAACAATATTTTATTGTTGATTGTACTATTTTTACAAAAATGACTCAATAGCGCCCCCTAGAAATTTTTAACGAAGCAGCCCCGATTCTACGTTTAAGCAAGATCTACGAAAATTTTTACGTGTATGAGGGAGCCAAAGACCTACAAAAAAGTCTCTTGGACCCATATGCTAAAATGAACAGGAAGTGAGGTACGAATTTTTGAATGTCCCATTTTTGACGATTTTTGCACATTTTCAGGGGGCATACTTTTGCCCACTTCTCCTACATGTTTTATCCGACTGACTTATGACTTGACCTGGACCATGTCAAGACCTGAGCCAACAACAGACGGAAAAATCTTGACTTTTGGAAATACTATATGATGAGCGCGGGGCATCAAAATTTGTGTTTCGCACTGAAAAAGGATATGCTTAATAACTCCCCGATACATGCTCCAAAAAATCCCAAACTTGACATGTATGTTTATCGTCAAGGCCTGAAGGTATCTCTATGACAACATTCAGTTATATATGCAGCGCCACCTCGCCCTTGAGGCAAAACAAAAAAATACCCCACATACGGTATTTTGTACAAAAAATGTAAACTCATTCTAAGTGTGATAACTAAGTCATTTATGAATATTCTTTTACTTTCCACCACTCAAAATGTTCACTGGCATTAGACTTATCCAAACATGTACTTTTTTATTTATTTTTGATAGCCTCTAATGGACATTAAAAGCAATATCGTGAATGAAGGATATGCTTAATAACTCCACGGTACATGCTCCAAAAAAATCCCACACTTGACATGTATGTTTAGAGTCAAGGCTTGAAGGTATCCCTATGACAACATTCCATTATATATACAGCGCCACCTAGCCCTAGAGGCATAAAAAAAAATACACCAACTTAACGGTATTTTTACAAAAAAAAAAAAATCCACATGTCAAGGTTTATCATGCCATTTTCAAAGAAATTCTGCTTCCAATGTGCCGTACCTAAACTTGCCAGTACCCCAACGTGCCAGTACCCCAACGTGCAAGTACCCCAACGTGCAAGTACCCCAACGTGGCCCGGGCTGCGAGGGCCCTTTATAGCTGCTCGCAGCTCTAGTTATTATTATTATTATTATTATTTATTCTCCGCAAACGATCGCGATTTTGGGTACCTAAACATTCACGAAAACTCACCGAACTTTGCACACTCCTCAGGCCCGGCGAAAAATTTGATATTATTAAGTCGTCATAACAATGCGACTCGATAGCGCCCCCTAGCATAGAAAAATAAAAACCAAGCCCGGCACGTTTGAGCTAGAGCAACGAAAATTGGCAGGCACGTGTAGCACCCCGAGACGCACAAAAAAGTCTATTGGGACCATGTAGCTAAAATGTACAGGAAATGAGCTATGAATTTTTTAATGTCCAATTTTGGCCTATTTTGGCACATTCACTGTGGTCATGCTTTTTCCCCCTTTGCAAACATTTTTCATCCAGTTGACTTCAAAATTGGCATTTATCATCTCAAGACCTAAGACAACAACTGGGCAAAAAACCTTGACTTTTTGAAATACTATATGACGGGGGCGGGGCATCAAATATTGCCTTGAAAATTTCATTTGTCCAGAAAGAGCAAATGCTTAATAACTCCCATGTTCAAGCTCCGAAAAATCTCAAACTTCTCAGAAAACGTAATAGTCACGGCCTGAAAACATCTATATGATAAAATTCAGTTATACATATAGCGCCACCTAGTGGTAACAATAAATGTCATACTTTACGTTTTTAGCTACAGTGCTGAGCTCGTTGAAGGGATCCAGTTGAAAATTGGTCAGAAAAGCCTTAAGATGTTGATCATGCCCCACACCGAATATTGTAACTTTTCGCCAAAGGGCGTGGCCGCTACGGTGACGCAAAGTCTGAAGATTTTTCGTGACAATAAAAGCTGCATTAACTTGACCGAGATGATCCTATCTTCTCAAAATTTCACACATTTGATGAGAGTCCAGCCCTAAAGACATCTACGAACTTATATTTAATCTTACTGATAGCGCCACCTAGTGGCATTTTTTTTTTCTTACGAATTTTCTTCTACGTTTTTGTCCAAACACGTTAACTGGACCTACCTCAGATTTGCTCAGATGAGGGTTTCGGCCTTCATGATGTCACAACACGAAGTTTGTGAGTTTTCGTGAATTGCTGTGGGCGTGGCTAAGCGCTGTTCGCCAAGAAAACAACGCCGGTTTTGAGGGTCTAAACATGCACAGAAACTCATGAAACTTGGCACACACATCTGGCCTGGTAAAATGAGCAATATTTTAATGTTGATTGTGCTATTTTTACAAAAATGACTCAATAGCGACCCCTAGAAAATTTTAACGAAGCAGCCCCGGTTGTACGTTTAAGCAAGATCTACGAAAAATTTTAGGTGTATGAGGGAGCCCAAGACCTACATAAAAGTCTCTTGGACCCATATGCTAAAATGAACAGGAAGTGAGCTACGCATTTTTGAATGTCCCATTTTTGATGATTTTTGCACATTTACAGGGGGCATACTTTTGCCCACTTCTTCTCCACGTTTCATCCGACTGAGTTAAGACTTGACCTGGACAATGTCAAGACCTGAGCCAACGACAGGGGGGAAAATCTTGACTTTTCGAAATACTATATGATGAGGGCGTGGCATCAAAATTTGTGTTTCGCAATGAAAAAGGATATGCTTGATAACTCCCCGGTACATGCTCCAAAAAATCCCAAACTTGACATGTATGTTTATCGTCAAGGCCTGAAGTTATCTCTATGACAACATTCAGTTATATATGCAGCGCCACCTAGCCCTTGAGGCATGAAAATAAAATACCCCACATACGGTATTTTGTACAAAAAATGTAAACTCATTCTAAGTGTGATAACTCAGTCATTTATGAATATTCTTTTAGTTTCCACCACTCAAAATGTTCACTGGCATCAGACTTATCCAAACATATATATATTTTTATTTATTTTTGATAGCCTCTATGGACATTAAAAGCAATATCGTGAATGAAGGATATGCTTAATAACTCCACGGTACATGCTCCAAAAAAAATCCCACACTTGACATGTATGCTTATAATCAAGGCCTGAAGGTATCTCTATGACAACATTCAGTTATAAATACAGCGCCACCTAGCCGTTGAGGCTTATATAAAAAAAAATTAAAAAAATACCCCACATACGGTATTTTGTACAAAAAATGTACACTCATTCTAAGTGTGATAACTAAGTCATTTATGAATATTCTTTTAGTTTCCACCACTCAAATTGTTCACTGGCTTCACACCGATCCAAACGTATGTACGTTTCCATTTTGTTTTATTCATTTTTGATTGCCCCTTTGGACAATAAAAGTAAACATTGTGCAATGAGTACAACGAGCGATGATGTGTATATACACTTTTACAAAAAAAATACCAATCAGGGCAACTCATTGCCTAAAAATAAATAAGGACGCTGATTTTTGCAGGTCTTAACAATCACCAAAATCCGTTGAGCTTGACAGACACTGGCAAAAAAAATATTCTCCATGTAAACGTTTATTATGCCATTTTCAAAGAAATTTTGCTTCCAATATGCCAGTACCCCAACGTGCCAGTACCCCAACGTGCAAGTACCCCAACGTGCAAGGACCCCAACGTGGCCCGGGCTGCGAGGGCCCTTTATAGCTGCTCGCAGCTCTAGTTATTATTATTATTATTATTATTATTATTATTATTATTATTTATTCTCCGCAAACGATCGCGATTTTGGGTACCTAAACATTCACGAAAACTCACCGAACTTTGCACACTCCTCAGGCCCGGCGAAAAATTTGATATTATTAAGTCGTCATAACAATGCGACTCGATAGCGCCCCCTAGCATAGAAAAATAAAAACCAAGCCCGGCACGTTTGAGCTAGAGCAACAAAAATTGGCAGGCACGTGTAGCACCCCGAGACGCACAAAAAAGTCTATTGGGACCATGTAGCTAAAATGTACAGGAAGTGAGCTATGAATTTTTTTATGTCCAATTTTGGCCTATTTTGGCACATTCACTGTGGTCATGCTTTTTCCCCCTTTGCAAACATTTTTCATCCAATTGACTTCAAACTTGGCATTTATCATCTCAAGACCTAAGAGAACAACTGGGCAAAACATCTTGCCTTTTTGAAATACTATATGACGGGGGCGGGGCATCAAATATTGCCTTTAAAATTTCATTTGTCCAGAAAGAGCAAATGCTTAATAACTCCCATGTTCAAGCTCCAAAAAATCTCAAACTTCTCAGGCAACGTAATAGTCACGGCCTGAAAACATCTATATGATAAAATTCAGTTATACATATAGCGCCACCTAGTGGTTACAATAAATGTCATACTTTACGTTTTTAGCTACTGTGCTGAGCTTGTTGAAGGGATCCATTTGAAAATTGGTCAGAAAAGGCTTAAGATGTTGATCCTGCCCCACACCGAATATTGTAACTTTTCGCCAAAGGGCGTGGCCGCTACGGTGCCGCAAAATCTAAAGATTTTTCGTGAAAATAAAAGCTGCATTAACTTGACCGAGATGATCCTATCTTCTCAAAATTTCACACATTTGATGAGAGTCCAGCCCTAAAGACATCTACTGACTTATATTTCATCTAACTGATAGCGCCACCTAGTGGCAATTTTTTTTCTTACGAATTTTCTTCTACGTTTTTCTCCAAACACGTTAACTGGACCTACCTCATATTTGCTCAGATGAGGGTTTCGGCCTTCATGATGTCACAACACGAAGTTTGTGAGTTTTCGCGAATTGCTGTAGGCGTGGCTAAGCGCTGTTCGCCAAGAAAACAACGCCAGTTTTGAGGGTCTAAACATGCACAGAAACTCATGAAACCTGGCACACACATCTGGCCTGGTAAAATGAGCCATATTTTATTGTTGATTGTGCTATTTTTTACAAAATTGACTCAATAGCGCCCCCTAGAAGTTTTTAACAAAGCAGCCCCGGTTGTACGTTTAAGCAAGAACGACGAATATTTTTAGGTGTATGAGGGAGCCCAAGTCCTACAAAAAAGTCTCTTGGACCCATATGCTAAAATGAACAGGAAGTGACCTATGAATTTTTGAATGTCCCATTTTTTACGATTTTTGCACATTCACAGGGGGCAGACTTTTGCCCACTTCTCCTACACGTTTCATCCGACTGAGTTAAGACTTGGCCTGGACCATGTCAAGACCTGAGCCAACGACAGGGGGAAAAATTTTGACTTTTCGAAATACTATATGATGAGGGCGGGGCATCAAATTTTGTGTTTCGCAATGAAAAAGGATATGCTTGATAACTCCCCGGTACATGCTCCAAAAAATCCCAAACTTGACATGTATGTTTATCGTCAAGGCCTGAAGTTATCTCTGTGACAACATTCAGTTATATATGCAGCGCCACCTAGCCCTTGAGGAATAAAAAAAAAATACCCCACATACGGTATTTTGTACAAAAAATGTACACTCATTCTAAGTGTGATAACGAAGTCATTTCTGAATATTCTTTTAGTTTCCACCACTCAAAATGTTCACTGGCATCAGACTTATCCAAACATATATATATTTTTATTTATTTTTGATAGCCTCTATGGACATTAAAAGCAATATCGTGAATGAAGGATATGCTTAATAACTACACGGTACATGCTCCAAAAAAAATCCCACACTTGACATGTATGCTTATAATCAAGGCCTGAAGGTATCTCTATGACAACATTCAGTTATAAATACAGCGCCACCTAGCCCTTGAGGCTTATATAAAAAAAAATAAAAATACCCCACATACGGTATTTTGTACAAAAAATGTACACTCATTCTAAGTGTGATAACTAAGTCATTTATGAATATTCTTTTAGTTTCCACCACTCAAATTGTTCACTGGCTTGACACCGATCCAAACGTATGTACGTTTCCATTTTGTTTTATTCATTTTTGATTGCCCCTTTGGACAATAAAAGTAACATTGTGCAATGAGTACAACGAGCGATGATGTGTATATACACTTTTACAAAAAAATACCAATCAGGGCAACTCATTGCCTAAAAATAAAAAAGGACGCTGATTTTTGCAGGTCTTAACAATCACCAAAACCCGTTGAGCTTGACACACACACTGGCAAAAAAATATTCTACATGTAAACGTTTATTATGCCATTTTCAAAGAAATTTTGCTTCCAATATGCCAGTACCCCAATGTGCCAGTACCCCAACATGCAAGTACCACAACGTGCAAGGACCCCAACGTGGCCCGGGCTGCGAGGGCCCTTTATAGCTGCTCGCAGCTCTAGTTAGGGCCCGAGCAGCGACCGCTGCGAGGTCCCTATTGTTTTTGTAAAAATTATTATTATTAGGGCCCGAGCAGCTACCGCTGCGAGGTCCCTATTGTTTTTCGATCGGATTATTATTATTATTATTATTATTATTCTTCTTCTTCTTCTTCTTCTTCTCCGTAAACGATCACGATTTTGGGTACCTAAACATTCACGAAAACTCACCGAACTTTGCACACTCCTCAGGTCCGGCGAAAAATTTGATATTATGAAGTCGTCATAACAACGCGACTCTATAGCGCCCCCTAGCATAGAAAAATAAAAACCAAGCCCGGCACGTTTGAGCTAGAGCAACGAAAATTGGTAGGCACGTGTAGCACCCCGAGACGCACAAAAAAGTCTATTGGGACCATGTAGCTAAAATGTACAGGAAGTGAGCTATGAATTTTTTAATGTCCAATTTTGGCCTATTTTGGCACATTCACTGTGGTCATGCTTTTTCCCCCTATGCAAACATTTTTCATCCCATTGACTTCAAACTTGGCATTTATCATCTCAAGACCTAAGAGAACAGCTGGGCAAAAAGTCTTGCCTTTTTGAAATACTATATGACGGGGGCGGGGCATCAAATATTGCCTTTAAAATTTCATTTGTCCAGAAAGAGCAAATGCTTAATAACTCCCATGTACAAGCTCCAAAAAATCTCAAACTTCTCAGGCAACGTAATAGTCACGGCCTGAAAACATCTATATGACAAAATTCAGTTCTACATATAGCGCCACCTAGTGGTTACAATAAATGTCATACTTTACGTTTTTAGCTACTGTGCTGAGCTCGTTGAAGGGATCCAGTTGAAAATTGGTCAGAAAAGCCTTAAGATGTTGATGATGCCCCACACCGAATATTGTAACTTTTCGCCAAAGGGCGTGGCCGCTACGGTGACGCAAAGTCTGAAGATTTTTCGTGACAATAAAAGCTGCATTAACTTGACCGAGATGATCCTATCTTCTCAAAATTTCACACATTTGATGAGAGTCCAGCCCTAAAGACATCTACTAACTTACATTTCATCTTACTGATAGCGCCACCTAGTGGCAATTTTTTTTCTTACGAATTTTCTTCTACGTTTTTCTCCAAACACGTTAACTGGACCTACCTCATATTTGCTCAGATGAGGGTTTCGGCCTTCATGATGTCACAACACGAAGTTTGTGAGTTTTCGCGAATTACTGTGGGCGTGGCTAAGCGCTGTTCGCCAAGAAAACAACGCCAGTTTTGAGGGTCTAAACATGCACAGAAACTCCTGAAACTTGGCACACACATCTGGCCTGGTAAAATGAGCAATTTTTTATCGGCGATTGTGCTATTTTTAAAAAAATTACTCAATAGCGCCCCCTCGAAATTTTTAACGAAGCAGCCCCGGTTGTACGTTTAAGCAAGAACGACGAATATTTTTAGGTGTATGAGGGAGCCCAAGACCTACAAAAAAGTCTCTTGTACCCATATGCTAAAATGAACAGGAAGTGAGCTACGAATATATGAATGTCCCATTTTTGACGATTTTTGCACATTCACAGGGGGCAGACTTTTGCCCACTTCTCCTATACGTTTCATCCGACTGAGTTAAGACTTGGCCTGGACCATGTCAAGACCTGAGCCAACGACAGGGGGGAAAATTTTGACTTTTCGAAATACTATATGATGAGGGCGGGGCATCAAAATTTGTGTTTCGCAATGAAAAATGATATGCTTGATAACTCCCCGGTACATGCTCCAAAAAATCCCAAACTTGACATGTATGTTTATCGTCAAGGCCTGAAGTTATCTCTATGACAACATTCAGTTATATATGCAGCGCCACCTAGCCCTTGAGGCATGAAAAAAAAATACCACACATACGGTATTTTGTACAAAAAATGGAAACTCATTCTAAGTGTGATAACTAAGTCATTTATGAATATTCTTTTAGTTTCCACCACTCAAAATGTTCACTGGCATCAGACTTATCCAAACATATATATAGTTTTATTTATTTTTGATAGCCTCTATGGACATTAAAAGCAATATCGTGAATGAAGGATATGCTTAATAACTCCACGGTACATGCTCCAAAAAAAATCCCACACTTGACATGTATGCTTATAATCAAGGCCTGAAGGTATCTCTATGACGACATTCAGTTATAAATACAGCGCCACCTAGCCCTTGAGGCTTATATAAAAAAAAATAAAAAATACCCCACATACGGTATTTTGTACAAAAAATGTACAATCATTCTAAGTGTGATAACTAAGTCATTTATGAATATTCTTTTAGTTTCCACCACTCAAATTGTTCACTGGCTTCACACCGATCCAAACGTATGTACGTTTCCATTTTGTTTTATTCATTTTTGATTGCCCCTTTGGACAATAAAAGTAACATTGTGCAATGAGTACAACGAGCGATGATGTGTATATACACTTTTACAAAAATATCCAATCAGGGCAACTCATTGCCTAAAAATAAAAAAGGACGCTGATTTTTGCAGGTCTTAACAATCACCAAAACCCGTTGAGCTTGACACACACACTGGCAAAAAAATATTCTACATGTAAACGTTTATTATGCCATTTTCAAAGAAATTTTGCTTCCAATATGCCAGTACCCCAACGTGCCAGTACCCCAACGTGCAAGTACCCCAACGTGCAAGGACCCCAATGTGGCCCGGGCTGCGAGGGCCCTTTATAGCTGCTCGCAGCTCTAGTTATTATTATTCTTCTTCTTCTTCTTCTTCTTCTTCTTCTTCTTCTTTATTCTCCGCAAACGATCGCGATTTTGGGTACCTAAACATTCACGAAAACTCACCGAACTTTGCACACTCCTCAGGCCCGGCGAAAAATTTGATATTATTAAGTCGTCATAACAATGTGACTCGATAGCGCCCCCTAGCGTAGAAAAATAAAAACCAAGCCCGGCACGTTTGAGCTAGAGCAACAAAAATTGGCAGGCACGTGTAGCACCCCGAGACGCACAAAAAAGTCTATTGGGACCATGCAGCTAAAATGTACAGGAAGTGAGCTATGAATTTTTTTATGTCCAATTTTGGCCTATTTTGGCACATTCACTGTGGTCATGCTTTTTCCCCCTTTGCAAACATTTTTCATCCAATTGACTTCAAACTTGGCATTTATCATCTCAAGACCTGAGAGAACAACTGGGCAAAACATCTTGCCTTTTTGAAATACTATATGACGGGGGCGGGGCATCAAATATTGCCTTTAAAATTTCATTTGTCCAGAAAGAGCAAATGCTTAATAACTCCCATGTTCAAGCTCCAAAAAATCTCAAACTTCTCAGGCAACGTAATAGTCACGGACTGAAAACATCTATATGATAAAATTCAGTTATACATTTAGCGCCACCTAGTGGTGACAATAAATGTCATACTTTACGTTTTTATCTACTGCGCTGAGCTCGTTGAAGGGATCCAGTTGAAAGTTGGTCAGAAAAGCCTTAAGATGTTGATCATGCCCCACACCGAATATTGTAACTTTTCGCCAAAGGGCGTGGCCGCTACGGTGACGCAAAGTCTGAAGATTTTTCGTGACAATAAAAGCTGCATGAACTTGACCGAGATGATCCTATCTTCTCAAAATTTCACACATTTGATGAGAGTCCAGCCCTAAAGACATCTACGAACTTATATTTCATCTTACTGATAGCGCCACCTAGTGGCATATTTTTTTTCTTACGAATTTTCTTGTACATTTTTCTCCAAACACGTTAACTGGACCTACCTCATATTTGCTCAGATGAGGGTTTCGGCCTTCATGATGTCACAACACGAAGTTTGTGAGTTTTCGCGAATTGCTGTGGGCGTGGCTAAGCACTGTTCGCCAAGAAAACAACGCCAGTTTTGAGGGTCTAAACATGCTCAGAAACTCCTGAAACTTGGCACACACATCTGGCCTGGTAAAATGAGTAATATTTTATTGTTGATTGTGCTATTTTTACAAAAATGACTCAATAGCGCCCCCTCGAAATTTTTAACGAAGCAGCCCCGGTTGTACGTTTAAGCAAGAACGACGAATATTTTTAGGTGTATGAGGGATCCCAAGACCTACAAAAAAGTCTCTTGTAACCATATGCTAAAATGAACAGGAAGTGAGCTACGAATTTTTGAATGTCCCATTTTTGACGATTTTTGCACATTCACAGGGGGCAGACTTTTGCCCACTTCTCCTACACGTTTCATCCGACTGAGTTAAGACTTGACCTGGACCATGTCAAGACCTGAGCCAACGACAGGGGGAAAAATTTTTACTTTTCGAAATACTATATGATGAGGGCGGGGCATCAAAATGTGTGTTTCGCAATGAAAAAGGATATGCTTGATAACTCCCCGGTACATGCTCCAAAATATCCCAAACTTGACATGTATGTTTATCGTCAAGGCCTGAAGTTATCTCTATGACAACATTCAGTTATATATGCAGCGCCACCTAGCCCTTGAGGCATGAAAAAAAAATACCCCACTTACGGTATTTTGTACAAAAAATGTAAACTCATTGTAAGTGTGATAACTAAGTCATTTATGAATATTCTTTTAGTTTCCACCACTCAAAATGTTCACTGGCATCAGACTTATCCAAACATACATATTTTTGTTATTTAGTTTTATGTATTTTTGATAGCCTCTATGGACATTAAAAGCAATATCGTGAATGAAGGCTATGCTTAATAAATCCACGGTACATGCTCAAAAAAAAAATCCCACACTTGACATGTATGCTTATAATCAAGGCCTGAAGGTATCTCTATGACAACATTCAGTTATAAATACAGCGCCACCTAGCCCTTGAGGCTTATATAAAAAAATAAATAAAATACCCCACATACGGTATTTTGTACAAAAAATGTACACTCATTCTAAGTGTGATAACTAAGTCATTTATGAATATTCTTTTAGTTTCCACCACTCAAATTGTTCACTGGCTTCACACCGATCCAAACGTATGTACGTTTCCATTTCGTTTTATTCATTTTTGATTGCCCCTTTGGACAATAAAAGTAACATTGTGCAATGAGTACAACGAGCGATGATGTGTATATACACTTTTACAAAAAAATACCAATCAGGGCAACTCATTGCCTAATAATAAAAAAGGACGCTGATTTTTGCAGGTCTTAACAATCACCAAAACCCGTTGAGCTTGATACACACACTGGCAAAAAAATATTCTACATGTAAACGTTTATTATGACATTTTCAAAGAAATTTTGCTTCCAATATGCCAGTACCCGAATGTGCCAGTACCCCAACGTGCAAGTACCCCAACGTGCAAGGACCCCAACGTGGCCCGGGCTGCGAGGGCCCTTTATAGCTGCTCGCAGCTCTAGTTAGGGCCCGAGCAGCGACCGCTGCGAGGTCCCTCTTGTTTTTGTAAGAATTATTATTATTCTTCTTCTTCTTCTCCGTAAACGATCGCATTTTTGAGGGCCTAAACATTTACGAAAACTCACCAAACTTTGCAGTCTCTTCGGGCCCGGCGAAAAATTTGATATTATGTAGTTGTCATAACAACGCGACTCTATAGCGCCACCTAGCGTAGAAAAATAAAAACCAATCCCGGCCCGTTTGAGCTAGAGCTACGAAAATTGGCAGGCACGTGTAGCACTATGAGACGCACAAAAAAGTCAGTGGAAGCCATTTCCTAAAATGTACAGGAAGTGAGCTATGAATTTTTTAATGTCCAATTTTGGCCTATTTTGGCACATTCACTGTGGTCATACTTTTTCCCCCTATGCAAACATTTTTCATCCCATTGACTTTAAACTTGGCATTTATCATCTCAAGACTTAAGAGAAAAACTAGGCAAAAAATCTTGCGTTTTCGAAATACTATATGACGGGGGCGGGGCATCAAATATTGCCTTTAAAATTTCATTTGTCCAGAAAGAGCAAATGCTGAATAACTCCCATGTACAAGCTCCAAAAAATCTCAAACTTCTCAGGCAACGTAATAGTCACGGCCTGAAAACACCTATATGAAAAAATTCAGTTATACATATAGCGCCACCTAGTGGTTACAATAAATGTCATACTTTACGTTTTTAGCTACTGTGCTGAGCTCGTTGAAGGGATCCAGTTGAAAATTGGTCAGAAAAGCCTTAAGATGTTGATGATGCCCCACACCGAATATTGTAACTTTTCGCCAAAGGGCGTGGCCGCTACGGTGACGCAAAGTCTGAAGATTTTTCGTGACAATAAAAGCTGCATGAACTTGACCGAGATGATCCTATCTTCTCAAAATTTCACACATTTGATGAGAGTCCAGCCCTAAAGACATCTACGAACTTATATTTCATCTAACTGATAGCGCCACCTAGTGGCAATTTTTTTTCTTACGAAATTTCTTGTACATTTTTCTCCAAACACGTTAACTGGACCAACCTCATATTTGCTCAGATGGGGGTTTCGGCCTTCATGATGTCACAACACGAAGTTTGTGAGTTTTCGCGAATCGCTGTGGGCGTGGCTAAGCATTGTTCGCCAAGAAAACAACGCTAGTTTTGATGGTCTAAACATGCGCAGAAACTCATGAAACTTGGCACACACATCTGGCCTGGCAAAATGAGCAATATTTTATCATGTATTGTCCTATTTTTACAAAAATGACTCAATAGCGCCCCCTAGAAATTTTTAACGAAGCAGCCCCGATTCTACGTTTAAGCAAGATCTACGAAAATTTTTACGTGTATGAGGGAGCCAAAGACCTACAAAAAAGTCTCTTGGACCCATATGCTAAAATGAACAGGAAGTGAGGTACGAATTTTTGAATGTCCCATTTTTGACGATTTTTGCACATTTTCAGGGGGCATACTTTTGCCCACTTCTCCTACATGTTTTATCCGACTGACTTATGACTTGACCTGGACCATGCCAAGACCTGAGCCAACAACAGACGGAAAAATCTTGACTTTTGGAAATACTATATGATGAGCGCGGGGCATCAAAATTTGTGTTTCGCACTGAAAAAGGATATGCTTAATAACTCCCCGATACATGCTCCAAAAAATCCCAAACTTGACATGTATGTTTATCGTCAAGGCCTGAAGGTATCTCTATGACAACATTCAGTTATATATGCAGCGCCACCTCGCCCTTGAGGCAAAACAAAAAAATACCCCACATACGGTATTTTGTACAAAAAATGTAAACTCATTCTAAGTGTGATAACTAAGTCATTTATGAATATTCTTTTACTTTCCACCACTCAAAATGTTCACTGGCATTAGACTTATCCAAACATGTACTTTTTTATTTATTTTTGATAGCCTCTAATGGACATTAAAAGCAATATCGTGAATGAAGGATATGCTTAATAACTCCACGGTACATGCTCCAAAAAAATCCCACACTTGACATGTATGTTTAGAGTCAAGGCTTGAAGGTATCCCTATGACAACATTCCATTATATATACAGCGCCACTTAGCCCTAGAGGCATAAAAAAAAATACACCAACTTAACGGTATTTTTACAAAAAAAAAAAAAATCCACATGTCAAGGTTTATCATGCCATTTTCAAAGAAATTCTGCTTCCAATGTGCCGTACCTAAACTTGCCAGTACCCCAACGTGCCAGTACCCCAACGTGCAAGTACCCCAACGTGCAAGTACCCCAACGTGGCCCGGGCTGCGAGGGCCCTTTATAGCTGCTCGCAGCTCTAGTTATTATTATTCTTCTTCTTCTTCTTCTTCTTTATTCTCCGCAAACAATCGCGATTTTGGGTACCTAAATATTCACGAAAACTCACCGAACTTTGCACACTCCTCAGGTCTGGCGAAAAATTTGATATTATGAAGTCGTTATAACAACGCGACTCTATAGCGCCCCCTAGCATAGAAAAATAAAAACCAAGCCCGGCACGTTTGAGCTAGAGCAACGAAAATTGGTAGGCACGTGTAGCACCCCGAGACGCACAAAAAAGTCTATTGGGACCATGTAGCTAAAATGTACAGGAAGTGAGCTATGAATTTTTTAATGTCCAATTTTGGCCTATTTTGGCACATTCACTGTGGTCATGCTTTTTCCCCCTATGCAAACATTTTTCATCCCATTGACTTCAAACTTGGCATTTATCATCTCAAGACCTAAGAGAACAGCTGGGCAAAAAGTCTTGCCTTTTTGAAATACTATATGACGGGGGCGGGGCATCAAATATTGCCTTTAAAATTTCATTTGTCCAGAAAGAGCAAATGCTGAATAACTCCCATGTACAAGCTCCAAAAAATCTCAAACTTCTCAGGCAACGTAATAGTCACGGCCTGAAAACATCTATATGACAAAATTCAGTTCTACATATAGCGCCACCTAGTGGTTACAATAAATGTCATACTTTACGTTTTTAGCTACTGTGCTGAGCTCGTTGAAGGGATCCAGTTGAAAATTGGTCAGAAAAGCCTTAAGATGTTGATGATGCCCCACACCGAATATTGTAACTTTTCGCCAAAGGGCGTGGCCGCTACGGTGACGCAAAGTCTGAAGATTTTTCGTGACAATAAAAGCTGCATTAACTTGACCGAGATGATCCTATCTTCTCAAAATTTCACACATTTGATGAGAGTCCAGCTCTAAAGACATCTACTAACTTACATTTCATCTAACTGATAGCGCCACCTAGTGGCAATTTTTTTTCTTACGAATTTTCTTCTACGTTTTTCTCCAAACACGTTAACTGGACCTACCTCAAATTTGCTCAGATGAGGGTTTCGGCCTTCATGATGTCACAACACGAAGTTTGTGAGTTTTCGCGAATTGCTGTGGGCGTGGCTAAGCGCTGTTCGCCAAGAAAACAACGCCAGTTTTGAGGGTCTAAACATGCACAGAAACTCCTGAAACTTGGCACACACATCTGGCCTGGTAAAATGAGCAATATTTTATTGTTGATTGTGCTATTTTTAAAAAAATGACTCAATAGCGCCCCCTCGAAATTTTTAACGAAGCAGCCCCGGTTGTACGTTTAAGCAAGAACGACGAATATTTTTAGGTGTATGAGGGAGCCCAAGACCTACAAAAAAGTCTCTTGTACCCATATGCTAAAATGAACAGGAAGTGAGCTACGAATTTTTGAATGTCCCATTTTTGACGATTTTTGCACATTCACAGGGGGCAGACTTTTGCCCACTTCTCCTACACGTTTCATCCGACTGAGTTAAGACTTGGCCTGGACCATGTCAAGACCTGAGCCAACGACAGGGGGAAAAATTTTGACTTTTCGAAATACTATATGATGAGGGCGGGGCATCAAAATTTGTGTTTCACAATGAAAAAGGATATGCTTGATAACTCCCCGGTACATGCTCCAAAAAATCCCAAACTTGACATGTATGTTTATCGTCAAGGCCTGAAGTTATCTCTATGACAACATTCAGTTATATATGCAGCGCCACCTAGCCCTTGAGGCATGAAAAAAAAATACCCCACATACGGTATTTTGTACAAAAAATGTACACTCATTCTAAGTGTGATAACTAAGTCATTTATGAATATTCTTTTAGTTTCCACCACTCAAAATGTTCACTGGCATCAGACTTATCCAAACATATATATATTTTTATTTATTTTTGATAGCCTCTATGGACATTAAAAGCAATATCGTGAATGAAGGATATGCTTAATAACTCCACGGTACATGCTCCAAAAAAAAATCCCACACTTGACATGTATGCTTATAATCAAGGCCTGAAGGTATCTCTATGACAACATTCAGTTATAAATACAGCGCCACCTAGCCCTTGAGGCTTATATAAAAAAAAAAAAAAATACCCCACATACGGTATTTTGTACAAAAAATGTACACTCATTCTAAGTGTGATAACTAAGTCATTTATGAATATTCTTTTAGTTTCCACCACTCAAATTGTTCACTGGCTTCACACCGATCCAAACGTATGTACGTTTCCATTTTGTTTTATTCATTTTTGATTGCCCCTTTGGACAATAAAAGTAACATTGTGCAATGAGTACAACGAGCGATGATGTGTATATACACTTTTACAAAAAAATACCAATCAGGGCAACTCATTGCCTAAAAATAAAAAAGGACGCTGATTTTTGCAGGTCTTAACAATCACCAAAACCCGTTGAGCTTGACACACACACTGGCAAAAAAATATTCTACATGTAAACGTTTATTATGCCATTTTCAAAGAAATTTTGCTTCCAATATGCCAGTACCCCAACGTGCCAGTACCCCAACGTGCAAGTACCCCAACGTGCAAGGACCCCAACGTGGCCCGGGCTGCGAGGGCCCTTTATAGCTGCTCGCAGCTCTAGTTATTATTAGGGCCCGAGCAGCTACCGCTGCGAGGTCCCTATTGTTTTTCGATCGGATTATTATTATTATTAGGGCCCGAGCAGCGACCGCTGCGAGGTCCCTATTGTTTTTGTAAAAATTATTATTCTTCTTCTTCTTCTTCTTCTTCTTCTTCTTCTTCTTCTTCTTCTTTATTCTCCGCAAACGATCGCGATTTTGGGTACCTAAACATTCACGAAAACTCACCGAACTTTGCACACTCCTCAGGCCCGGCGAAAAATTTGATATTATTAAGTCGTCATAACAATGCGACTCGATAGCGCCCCCTAGCGTAGAAAAATAAAAACCAAGCCCGGCACGTTTGAGCTAGAGCAACAAAAATTGGCAGGCACGTGTAGCACCCCGAGACGCACAAAAAAGTCTATTGGGACCATGTAGCTAAAATGTACAGGAAGTGAGCTATGAATTTTTTAATGTCCAATTTTGGCCTATTTTGGCACATTCACTGTGGTCATGCTTTTTCCCCCTTTGCAAACATTTTTCATCCAATTGACTTCAAACTTGGCATTTATCATCTCAAGACCTGAGAGAACAACTGGGCAAAACATCTTGCCTTTTTGAAATACTATATGACGGGGGCGGGGCATCAAATATTGCCTTTAAAATTTCATTTGTCCAGAAAGAGCAAATGCTTAATAACTCCCATGTTCAAGCTCCAAAAAATCTCAAACTTCTCAGGCAACGTAATAGTCACGGCCTGAAAACATCTATATGATAAAATTCAGTTATACATATAGCGCCACCTAGTGGTTACAATAAATGTCATACTTTACGTTTTTAGCTACTGTGCTGAGCTTGTTGAAGGGATCCATTTGAAAATTGGTCAGAAAAGCCTTAAGATGTTGATCATGCCCCACACCGAATATTGTAACTTTTCGCCAAAGGGCGTGGCCGCTACGGTGACGCAAAGTCTGAAGATTTTTCGTGAAAATAAAAGCTGCATTAACTTGACCGAGATGATCCTATCTTCTCAAAATTTCACACATTTGATGAGAGTCCAGCCCTAAAGACATCTACTGACTTATATTTCATCTAACTGATAGCGCCACCTAGTGGCAATTTTTTTTCTTACGAATTTTCTTCTACGTTTTTCTCCAAACACGTTAACTGGACCTACCTCATATTTTCTCAGATGAGGGTTTCGGCCTTCATGATGTCACAACACGAAGTTTGTGAGTTTTCGCGAATTGCTGTGGGTGTGGCTTAGCGCTGTTCGCCAAGAAAACAACGCCAGTTTTGAGGGTCTAAACATGCACAGAAACTCATGAAACTTGGCACACACATCTGGCCTGGTAAAATGAGCAATATTTTATTGTTGATTGTGCTATTTTTACAAAAATGACTCAATAGCGCCCCCTCGAAATTTTTAACGAAGCAGCCCCGGTTGTACGTTTAAGCAAGAACGACGAATATTTTTAGGTGTATGAGGGAGCCCAAGACCTACAAAAGAAGTCTCTTGGACCCATATGCTAAAATGAACAGGAAGTTAGCTACGAATTTTTGAATGTCCCATTTTTGACTATTTTTGCACATTCACAGGGGGCAGACTTTTGCCCACTTCTCCTACACGTTTCATCTGACTGAGTTAAGACTTGACCTGGACCATGTCAAGACCTGAGCCAACGACAGGGGGAAAAATCTTGACCTTTCGAAATACTATATGATGAAGGCGGGGCATCAAAATTTGTGTTTCGCACTGAAAAAGGATATGCTTAATAACTCCCCGGTACATGCTCCAAAAAATCCCAAACTTGACATGTATGTTTATCGTCAAGGCCTGAAGTTATCTCTATGACAACATTCAGTTATATATGCAGCGCCACCTAGCCCTTGAGGCATAAAAAAAAATACCCCACATACGGTATTTTGTACATAAAATGTAAACTCATTCTAAGTGTGATAACTCAGTCATTTATGAATATTCTTTTAGTTTCCACCACTCAAAATGTTCACTGGCAACAGACTTATCCAAACATATATATATTTTTATTTATTTTTGATAGCCTCTGTGGACATTAAAAGCAATATCGTGAATGAAGGATATGCTTAATAACTCCACGGTACATGCTCCAAAAAAAAATCCCACACTTGACATGTATGCTTATAATCAAGGCCTGAAGGTATCTCTATGACAACATTCAGTTATAAATACAGCGCCACCTAGCCCTTGAGGCTTATATAAAAAAAAATAAATACCCCACATATGGTATTTTGTACAAAAAATGTACACTCATTCTAAGTGTGATAACTAAGTCATTTATGAATATTCTTTTAGTTTCCACCACTCAAATTGTTCACTGGCTTCACACCGATCCAAACGTATGTACGTTTCCATTTTGTTTTATTCATTTTTGATTGCCCCTTTGGACAATAAAAGTAACATTGTGCAATGAGTACAACGAGCGATGATGTGTATATACACTTTTACAAAAAAATACCAATCAGGGCAACTAATTGCCTAAAAATAAAAAAGGACGCTGATTTTTGCAGGTCTTAACAATCACCAAAACCCGTTGAGCTTGACACACACACTGGCAAAAAAATATTCTACATGTAAACGTTTATTATGCCATTTTCAAAGAAATTTTGCTTCCAATATGCCAGTACCCCAACGTGCCAGTACCCTAACGTGCAAGTACCCCAACGTGCAAGGACTCCAACGTGGCCCGGGCTGCGAGGGCCCTTTATAGCTGCTCGCAGCTCTAGTTAGGGCCCGAGCAGCGACCGCTGCGAGGTCCCTATTGTTTTTGTAAAAATTATTATTATTATTATTATTATTATTATTCTTCTTCTTCTTTATTCTCCGCAAACAATCGCGATTTTGGGTACCTAAATATTCACGAAAACTCACCGAACTTTGCACACTCCTCAGGTCCGGCGAAAAATTTGATATTATGAAGTCGTTATAACAACGCGACTCTATAGCGCCCCCTAGCGTAGAAAAATAAAAACCAAGCCCGGCACGTTTGAGCTAGAGCAACGAAAATTGGCAGGCACGTGTAGCACCCCGAGACGCACAAAAAAGTCTATTGGGACCATGTAGCTAAAATGTACAGGAAGTGAGCTATGAATTTTTTAATGTCCAATTTTGGCCTATTTTGGCACATTCACTGTAGTCATGCTTTTTCCCCCTTTGCAAACATTTTTCATCCAATTGACTTCAAACTTGGCATTTATCATCTCAAGACCTGAGAGAACAGCTGGGCAAAACATCTTGCCTTTTCGAAATACTATATGACGGGGGCGGGGCATCAAATATTGACTTTAAAATTTCATTTGTCCAGAAAGAGCAAATGCTGAATAACTCCCATGTACAAGCTCCAAAAAATCTCAAACTTCTCAGGCAACGTAATAGTCACGGCCTGAAAACATCTATATGACAAAATTCAGTTATACATATAGCGCCACCTAGTGGTTACAATAAATGTCATACTTTACGTTTTTAGCTACTGTGCTGAGCTCGTTGAAGGGATCCATTTGAAAATTGGTCAGAAAAGCCTTAAGATGTTGATCATGCCCCACACCGAATATTGTAACTTTTCGCCAAAGGGCGTGGCCGCTACGGTGACGCTAAGTCTGAAGATTTTTCGTGAAAATAAAAGCTGCATTAACTTGACCGAGATGATCCTATCTTCTCAAAATTTCACACATTTGATGAGAGTCCAGCCCTAAAGACATCTACTGACTTATATTTCATCTAACTGATAGCGCCACCTAGTGGCAATTTTTTTTCTTACGAATTTTCTTCTACGTTTTTCTCCAAACACGTTAACTGGACCTACCTCATATTTGCTCAGATGAGGGTTTCGGCCTTCATGATGTCACAACACGAAGTTTGTGAGTTTTCGCGAATTGCTGTGGGCGTGGCTAAGCGCTGTTCGCCAAGAAAACAACGCCAGTTTTGAGGGTCTAAACATGCACAGAAACTCATGAAACTTGGCACACACATCTGGCCTGGTAAAATGAGCAATATTTTATTGTTGATTGTGCTATTTTTACAAAAATTACTCAATAGCGCCCCCTAGAAGTTTTTAACGAAGCAGCCCCGGTTGTACGTTTAAGCAAGAACGACGAATATTTTTAGGTGTATGAGGGAGCCCAAGACCTACAAAAAAGTCTCTTGGACCCATATGCTAAAATGAACAGGAAGTGAGCTACGAATTTTTGAATGTCCCATTTTTGACGATTTTTGCACATTCACAGGGGGCAGACTTTAGCCCACTTCTCCTACACGTTTCATCCGACTGAGTTAAGACTTGGCCTGGACCATGTCAAGACCTGAGCCAACGACAGGGGGGGAAAATTTTGTCTTTTCGAAATACTATATTATGAGGGCGGGGCATCAAATTTTGTGTTTCGCAATGAAAAAGGATATGCTTGATAACTCCCCGGTACATGCTCCAAAAAATCCCAAACTTGACATGTATGTTTATCGTCAAGGCCTGAAGTTATCTCTGTGACAACATTCAGTTATATATGCAGCGCCACCTAGCCCTTGAGGAATAAAAAAAAAATACCCCACATACGGTATTTTGTACAAAAAATGTACACTCATTCTAAGTGTGATAACTCAGTCATTTATGAATATTCTTTTAGTTTCCACCACTCAAATTGTTCACTGGCTTCACACCGATCCAAACGTATGTACATTTCCATTTTGTTTTATTCATTTTTGATTGCCCCTTTGGACAATAAAAGTAACATTGTGCAATGAGTACAACGAGCGATGATGTGTATATACACTTTTACAAAAAATACCAATCAGGGCAACTCATTGCCTAAAAATAAAAAATAAGACGCTGATTTTTGCAGATCTTAACAATCACCAAAACCCATTGAGCTTGACACACTCATCACACCTGGCAAAAAAAAAAAAAAAAAAATCCACGTTTATCATGCCATTTTCAAAGAAATTCTGCTTCCAATGTGCCAGTACCCCAATGTGCAAGTTCCCCAACGTGCAAGTACCCCAACGTGGCCCGGGCTGCGAGGGCCCTTTATAGCTGCTCGCAGCTCTAGTTAGGGCCCGAGCAGCGACCGCTGCGAGGTCCCTATTGTTTTTGTAAAAATTATTATTATTATTATTATTATTATTATTATTCTTCTTCTTCTTTATTCTCCGCAAACAATCGCGATTTTGGGTACCTAAATATTCACGAAAACTCACCAAACTTTGCACACTCCTCAGGTCCGGCGAAAAATTTGATATTATGAAGTCGTTATAACAACGCGACTCTATAGCGCCCCCTAGCGTAGAAAAATAAAAACCAAGCCCGACACGTTTGAGCTAGAGCAACGAAAATTGGCAGGCACGTGTAGCACCCCGAGACGCACAAAAAAGTCTGTTGGGACCATGTAGCTAAAATGTACAGGAAGTGAGCTATGAATTTTTTAATGTCCAATTTTGGCCTATTTTGGCACATTCACTGTGGTCATGCTTTTTCCCCCTATGCAAACATTTTTCATCCCATTGACTTCAAACTTGGCATTTATCATCTCAAGACCTAAGAGAACAGCTGGGCAAAAAGTCTTGCCTTTTCGAAATACTATATGACGGGGGCGGGGCATCAAATATTGCCTTTAAAATTTCATTTGTCCAGAAAGAGCAAATGCTTAATAACTCCCATGTTCAAGCTCCAAAAAATCTCAAACTTCTCAGGCAACGTAATAGTCACAGCCTGAAAACATCTATATGACAAAATTCAGTTATACATATAGCGCCACCTAGTGGTTACAATAAATGTCATACTTTACGTTTTTAGCTACTGTGCTGAGCTTGTTGAAGGGATCCATTTGAAAATTGGTCAGAAAAGCCTTAAGATGTTGATCATGCCCCACACCGAATATTGTAACTTTTCGTCAAAGGGCGTGGCCGCTACGGTGACGCAAAATCTGAAGATTTTTCGTGAAAATAAAAGCTGCATTAACTTGACCGAGATGATCCTATCTTCTCAAAATTTCACACATTTGATGAGAGTCCAGCTCTAAAGACATCTACTAACTTACATTTCATCTAACTGATAGCGCCACCTAGTGGCAATTTTTTTTCTTACGAATTTTCTTCTACGTTTTTCTCCAAACACGTTAACTGGACCTACCTCATATTTGCTCAGAGGAGGGTTTCGGCCTTCATGATGTCACAACATGAAGTTTGTGAGTTTTCGCGAATTGCTGTAGGCGTGGCTAAGCGCTGTTCGCCAAGAAAACAACGCCAGTTTTGAGGGTCTAAACATGCACAGAAACTCCTGAAACTTGGCACACACATCTGGCCTGGTAAAATGAGCAATATTTTATTGTTGATTGTGCTATTTTTACAAAAATGACTCAATAGCGCCCCCTCGAAATTTTTAACGAAGCAGCCCCGGTTGTACGTTTAAGCAAGAACGCCGAATATTTTTAGGTGTATGAGGGAGCCCAAGACCTACAAAAAAGTCTCTTGTACCCATATGCTAAAATGAACAGGAAGTGAGCTACGAATTTTTGAATGTCCCATTTTTGACGATTTTTGCACATTCACAGGGGGCAGACTTTTGCCCACTTCTCCTACACGTTTCATCCGACTGAGTTAAGACTTGGCCTGGACCATGTCAAGACCTGAGCCAACGACAGGGGGAAAAATTTTGACTTTTCGAAATACTATATGATGAGGGCGGGGCATCAAAATTTGTGTTTCACAATGAAAAAGGATATGCTTGATAACTCCCCGGTACATGCTCCAAAAAATCCCAAACTTGACATGTATGTTTATCGTCAAGGCCTGAAGTTATCTCTATGACAACATTCAGTTATATATGCAGCGCCACCTAGCCCTTGAGGCATGAAAAAAAAATACCCCACATACGGTATTTTGTACAAAAAATGTACACTCATTCTAAGTGTGATAACTAAGTCATTTATGAATATTTTTTTAGTTTCCACCACTCAAAATGTTCACTGGCATCAGACTTATCCAAACATATATATATTTTTATTTATTTTTGATAGCCTCTATGGACATTAAAAGCAATATCGTGAATGAAGGATATGCTTAATAACTCCACGGTACATGCTCCAAAAAAAAATCCCACACTTGACATGTATGCTTATAATCAAGGCCTGAAGGTATCTCTATGACAACATTCAGTTATAAATACAGCGCCACCTAGCCCTTGAGGCTTATATAAAATAAAATAAAAATACCCCACATACGGTATTTTGTACAAAAAATGTACACTCATTCTAAGTGTGATAACTAAGTCATTTATGAATATTCTTTTAGTTTCCACCACTCAAATTGTTCACTGGCTTCACACCGATCCAAACGTATGTACGTTTCCATTTTGTTTTATTCATTTTTGATTGCCCCTTTGGACAATAAAAGTAACATTGTGCAATGAGTACAACGAGCGATGATGTGTATATACACTTTTACAAAAAAATACCAATCAGGGCAACTCATTGCCTAAAAATAAAAAAGGACGCTGATTTTTGCAGGTCTTAACAATCACCAAAACCCGTTGAGCTTGACACACACACTGGCAAAAAAATATTCTACATGTAAACGTTTATTATGCCATTTTCAAAGAAATTTTGCTTCCAATATGCCAGTACCCCAACGTGCCAGTACCCCAAAGTGCAAGTACCCCAACGTGCAAGGACCCCAACGTGGCCCGGGCTGCGAGGGCCCTTTATAGCTGCTCGCAGCTCTAGTTATTATTATTATTCTTCTTCTTCTTCTTCTTCTCCGTAAACGATCACGATTTTGGGTACCTAAACATTTACGAAAACTCACCAAACTTTGCACACTCCTCAGGCCCGGCGAAAAATTTGATATTATGAAGTCGTCATAACAACGCGACTCTATAGCGCCCCCTAGCATAGAAAAATAAAAACCAAGCCCGGCATGTTTGAGCTAGAGCAACGAAAATTGGCAGGCACGTGTAGCACGCCGAGACGCACAAAAAAGTCTATTGGGACCATGTAGCTAAAATGTACAGGAAGTGAGCTATGAATTTTTTAATGTCCAATTTTGGCCTATTTTGGCACATTCACTGTGGTCATGCTTTTTCCCCCTTTGCAAACATTTTTCATCCAATTGACTTCAAACTTGGCATTTATCATCTCAAGACCTGAGAGAACAACTGGGGAAAAAATCTTGCCTTTTCGAAATACTATATGACGGGGGCGGGGCATCAAATATTGCCTTTAAAATTTCATTTGTCCAGAAAGAGCAAATGCTTAATAACTCCCATGTTCAAGCTCCAAAAAATCTCAAACTTCTCAGGCAACTTAATAGTCACGGCCTAAAAACATCTATATGATAAAATTCAGTTATCCATGTAGCGCCACCTAGTGGTAACAATAATTGTCATACTTTACGTTTTTAGCTACTGTGCTGAGCTCGTTGAAGGGATCCAGTTGAAAATTGGTCAGAAAAGCCTTAAGATGTTGATCATGCCCCACACCGAATATTGTAACTTTTCGCCAAAGGGCGTGGCCGCTACGGTGCCGCAAAGTCTGAAGATTTCTCGTGACAACAAAAGCTGCATTAACTTGACCGAGATGATGCTATCTTCTCAAAATTGTACACAATTGATGAGAGTCCAGCCCTAAAGACATCTACAAACTTATATTTCATCTTACTGATAGCGCCACCTACTGGCAATTTTTTTTCTTACGATTTTTCTTCAATGTTTTTCTCCAACCATGTTAACTGGACCTACCTCATATTTGCTCAGATGAGGGTGTCGGCCTTCATGCTGTCACAACACGAAGTTTGTGAGTTTTCGCGAGTCGCTGTGGGCGTGGCTAAGCGCTGTTCGCCAAGAAAACAACGCCAATTTTGAGGGCCTAAACTGGCACAGAAACACACGAAACTTGGCACACACAGCTGGCCTGGCAAAATGAGCAATTTTTTATCGGCGATTGTGCTATTTTTACAAAAATGACTCAATAGCGCCCCCTAGAAATCTTTAACGAAACAGCCCCAGTTGTACGTTTAAGCAAGAACGACGAATATTTTTAGGTGTATGAGGGAGCCCAAGTCCTACAAAAAAAGTCTCTTGGACCCATATGCTAAAATGAACAGGAAGTGAGCTACGAATTTTTGAATGTCCCATTTTTGACAATTTTTGCACATTCACAGGGGGCAGACTTTTGCCCACTTCTCCTACACGTTTCATCTGACTGAGTTAAGACTTGACCTGGACCATGTCAAGACCTGAGCCAACGACAGGGGGAAAAATCTTGACCTTTCGAAATACTATATGATGAAGGCGGGGCATCAAAATTTGTGTTTCGCACTGAAAAAGGATATGCTTAATAACTCCCCGGTAAATGCTCCAAAAAATCCCAAACTTGACATGTATGTTTATCGTCAAGGCCTGAAGCTATCTCTATGACAACATTCAGTTATATATGCAGCGCCACCTAGCCCTTGAGGCATAAAAAAAAAATACCCCACATACGGTATTTTGTCCAAAAAATGTAAACTCATTCTAAGTGTGATAACTAAGTCATTTATGAATATTCTTTTAGTTTCCACCACTCAAAATGTTCACTGGCATCAGACTTATCCAAACATATATATATTTTTATTTATTTTTGATAGCCTCTGTGGACATTAAAAGCAATATCGTGAATGAAGGATATGCTTAATAACTCCACGGTACATGCTCCAAAAAAAATCCCACACTTGACATGTATGCTTATAATCAAGGCTTGAAGGTATCTCGATGACAACATTCAGTTATAAATACAGCGCCACCTAGCCCTTGAGGCTTATATAAAAAAAAAAAACCCACATACGGTATTTTGTACAAAAAAATGTAAACTCATTCTAAGTGTGATGACTAAGTCATTTATGAATATTCTTTTAGTTTCCACCACTCAAATTTTTCACTGGCTTCACACCGATCCAAACGTATGTACGTTTCCATTTTGTTTTATTCATTTTTGATTGCCCCTTTGGACAATAAAAGTAACATTGTGCAATGAGTACAACGAGCGATGATGTATATATACACTTTTACAAAAAATACCAATCAGGGCAACTCATTGCCTAAAAATAAAAAAGGACGCTGATTTTTGCAGGTCTTAACAATCACCAAAACCCGTTGAGCTTGACACACACTGGCAAAAAAAATATTCTACATGTAAAGGTTTATTATGCCATTTTCAAAGAAATTTTGCTTCCAATATGCCAGTACCCCACAACCCGATTGTCCCATTTTTGATGATTTTTGCACATTTACAGGGGGCATACTTTTGCCCACTTCTTCTCCACGTTTCATCCAACTGAGTTAAGACTTGACCTGGACCATGTCAAGACCTGAGCCAACGACAGGGGGGAAAATCTTGACTTTTCGAAATACTATATGATGAGGGCGGGGCATCAAAATTTGTGTTTCACAATGAAAAAGGATATGCTTGATAACTCCCCGGTACATGCTCCAAAAAATCCCAAACTTGACATGTATGTTTATCGTCAAGGCCTGAAGGTATCTCTATGACAATATTCAGTTATATATACAGCGCCACCTAGCCCTTGAGGCATAAAATAAAATACCCCACATACGGTATTTTGTCCAAAAAATGTAAACTCATTCTAAGTGTGATAACTAAGTCATTTATGAATATTCTTTTAGTTTCCACCACTCAAAATGTTCACTGGCATCAGACTTATCCAAACATATATATATTTTTATTTATTTTTTATCGCCTCTATGGACATTAAAAGCAATATCGTGAATGAAGGATATGCTTAATAACTCCACGGTACATGCTCCAAAAAAAATCCCACACTGGACATGTATGCTTATAATCAAGGCCTGAAGGTATCTCTATGAAAACATTCAGTTATAAATAAAGCGCCATCTAGCCCTTGAGGCATAAAAAAAAAAAACACATACGGTATTTTGTACAAAAAATGTAAACTCATTCTAAGTGTGATAACTAAGTCATTTATTAATATTCTTTTAGTTTCCACTACTCAAATTGTTCACTGGCTTCACACCGATCCAAACGTATGTATGTTTCCATTTTGTTTTATTCATTTTTGATTGCCCCTTTGGACAATAAAAGTAACATTGTGCAATGAGTATAACGAGCGATGATGTCTATATACACTTTTACAAAAAATACCAATCAGGGCAACTCATTGCCTAAAAATAAAAAAGGACGCTGATTTTTGCAGGTCTTAACAATCACCAAAACCCGTTGAGCTTGACACACACTGGCAAAAAAAATATTCTACATGTAAACGTTTATTATGCCATTTTCAAAGAAATTTTGCTTCCAATATGCCAGTACCCCAACGTGCCAGTACCCTAACGTACAAGTACCCCAACGTGCAAGGACCCCAACGTGGCCCGGGCTGCGAGGGCCCTTTATAGCTGCTCGCAGCTCTAGTTAGTATTATTCTTCTTCTTCTTCTTTATTCTCCGCAAACAATCGCGATTTTGGGTACCTAAATATTCACGAAAACTCACCGAACTTTGCACACTCCTCAGGTCTGGCGAAAAATTTGATATTATGAAGTCGTTATAACAACGCGACTCTATAGCGCCCCCTAGCATAGAAAAATAAAAACCAAGCCCGGCACGTTTGAGCTAGAGCAACGAAAATTGGTAGGCACGTGTAGCACCCCGAGACGCACAAAAAAGTCTATTGGGACCATGTAGCTAAAATGTACAGGAAGTGAGCTATGAATTTTTTAATGTCCAATTTTGGCCTATTTTGGCACATTCACTGTGGTCATGCTTTTTCCCCCTATGCAAACATTTTTCATCCCATTGACTTCAAACTTGGCATTTATCATCTCAAGACCTAAGAGAACAGCTGGGCAAAAAGTCTTGCCTTTTTGAAATACTATATGACGGGGGCGGGGCATCAAATATTGCCTTTAAAATTTCATTTGTCCAGAAAGAGCAAATGCTGAATAACTCCCATGTACAAGCTCCAAAAAATCTCAAACTTCTCAGGCAACGTAATAGTCACGGCCTGAAAACATCTATATGACAAAATTCAGTTCTACATATAGCGCCACCTAGTGGTTACAATAAATGTCATACTTTACGTTTTTAGCTACTGTGCTGAGCTCGTTGAAGGGATCCAGTTGAAAATTGGTCAGAAAAGCCTTAAGATGTTGATGATGCCCCACACCGAATATTGTAACTTTTCGCCAAAGGGCGTGGCCGCTACGGTGACGCAAAGTCTGAAGATTTTTCGTGACAATAAAAGCTGCATTAACTTGACCGAGATGATCCTATCTTCTCAAAATTTCACACATTTGATGAGAGTCCAGCTCTAAAGACATCTACTAACTTACATTTCATCTAACTGATAGCGCCACCTAGTGGCAATTTTTTTTCTTACGAATTTTCTTCTACGTTTTTCTCCAAACACGTTAACTGGACCTACCTCAAATTTGCTCAGATGAGGGTTTCGGCCTTCATGATGTCACAACACGAAGTTTGTGAGTTTTCGCGAATTGCTGTGGGCGTGGCTAAGCGCTGTTCGCCAAGAAAACAACGCCAGTTTTGAGGGTCTAAACATGCACAGAAACTCCTGAAACTTGGCACACACATCTGGCCTGGTAAAATGAGCAATATTTTATTGTTGATTGTGCTATTTTTAAAAAAATGACTCAATAGCGCCCCCTCGAAATTTTTAACGAAGCAGCCCCGGTTGTACGTTTAAGCAAGTACGACGAATATTTTTAGGTGTATGAGGGAGCCCAAGATCTACAAAAAAGTCTCTTGTACCCATATGCTAAAATGAACAGGAAGTGAGCTACGAATTTTTGAATGTCCCATTTTTGACGATTTTTGCACATTCACAGGGGGCAGACTTTTGCCCACTTCTCCTATACGTTTCATCCGACTGAGTTAAGACTTGGCCTGGACCATGTCAAGACCTGAGCCAACGACAGGGGGAAAAATCTTGACTTTTCGAAATACTATATGATGAAGGCGGGGCATCAAAATGTGTGTTTCGCAATGAAAAATGATATGCTTGATAACTCCCCGGTACATGCTCCAAAAAATCCCAAACTTGACATGTATGTTTATCGTCAAGGCCTGAAGTTATCTCTATGACAACATTCAGTTATATATGCAGCGCCACCTAGCCCTTGAGGCATGAAAAAAAAATACCACACATACGGTATTTTGTACAAAAAATTTAAACTCATTCTAAGTGTGATAACTAAGTCATTTATGAATATTCTTTTAGTTTCCACCACTCAAAATGTTCACTGGCATCAGACTTATCCAAACATATATATATTTTTATTTATTTTTGATAGCCTCTATGGACATTAAAAGCAATATCGTGAATGAAGGATATGCTTAATAACTCCACGGTACATGCTCCAAAAAAAATCCCACACTTGACATGTATGCTTATAATCAAGGCCTGAAGGTATCTCTATGACAACATTCAGTTATAAATACAGCGCCACCTAGCCCTTGAGGCTTATATAAAAAAAAATAAAAAATACCCCACATACGGTATTTTGTACAAAAAATGTACAATCATTCTAAGTGTGATAACTAAGTCATTTATGAATATTCTTTTAGTTTCCACCACTCAAATTGTTCACTGGCTTCACACCGATCCAAACGTATGTACGTTTCCATTTTGTTTTATTCATTTTTGATTGCCCCTTTGGACAATAAAAGTAACATTGTGCAATGAGTACAACGAGCGATGATGTGTATATACACTTTTACAAAAAAATACAAATCAGGGCAACTCATTGCCTAAAAATAAAAAAGGACGCTGATTTTTGCAGGTCTTAACAATCACCAAAACCCGTTGAGCTTGACACACACACTGGCAAAAAAATATTCTACATGTAAACGTTTATTATGCCATTTTCAAAGAAATTTTGCTTCCAAGATGCCAGTACCCCAACATGCAAGGACCCCAACGTGGCCCGGGCTGCGAGGGCCCTTTATAGCTGCTCGCAGCTCTAGTTAGGGCCCGAGCAGCGACCGCTGCGAGGTCCCTATTGTTTTTGTAAAAATTATTATTATTAGGGCCCGAGCAGCTACCGCTGCGAGGTCCCTATTGTTTTTCGATCGGATTATTATTATTATTATTATTATTATTATTCTTTTTCTCCGTAAACGATCACGATTTTGGGTACCTAAACATTTACGAAAACTCACCAAACTTTGCAGACTCCTCAGGCCCGGCGAAAAATTTGATATTATGAAGTCGTCATAACAACGCGACTCTATAGCGCCCCCTAGCATAGAAAAATAAAAACCAAGCCCGGCATGTTTGAGCTAGAGCAACGAAAATTGGCAGGCACGTGTAGCACCCCGAGACGCACAAAAAAGTTTATTGGGACCATGTAGCTAAAATGTACAGGAAGTGAGCTATGAATTTTTTAATGTCCAATTTTGGCCTATTTTGGCACATTCACTGTGGTAATGCTTTTTCCCCCTTTGCAAACATTTTTCATCCAATTGACTTCAAACTTGGCATTTATCATCTCAAGACCTGAGAGAACAACTGGGGAAAAAATCTTGCCTTTTCGAAATACTATATGACGGGGGCGGGGCATCAAATATTGCCTTTAAAATTTCATTTGTCCAGAAAGAGCAAATGCTTAATAACTCCCATGTTCAAGCTCCAAAAAATCTCAAACTTATCAGGCAACTTAATAGTCACGGCCTGAAAACATCTATATGATAAAATTCAGTTATCCATGTAGCGCCACCTAGTGGTGACAATAAATGTCATACTTTACGTTTTTAGCTACTGCGCTGAGCTCGTTGAAGGGATCCAGTTGAAAGTTGGTCAGAAAAGCCTTAAGATGTTGATCATGCCCCACACCGAATATTGTAACTTTTCGCCAAAGGGCGTGGCCGCTACGGTGCCGCAAAGTCTGAAGATTTCTCGTGACAACAAAAGCTGCATTAACTTGACCGAGATGATGCTATCTTCTCAAAATTGTACACAATTGATGAGAGTCCAGCTCTAAAGACATCTACTAACTTACATTTCATCTAACTGATAGCGCCACCTAGTGGCAATTTTTTTTCTTACGAATTTTCTTCTACGTTTTTCTCCAAACACGTTAACTGGACCTACCTCATATTTGCTCAGATGAGGGTTTCGGCCTTCATGATGTCACAACACGAAGTTTGTGAGTTTTCGCGAGTCGCTGTGGGCGTGGCTAAGCGCTGTTCGCCAAGAAAACAACGCCAATTTTGAGGGCCTAAACTGGCACAGAAACACACGAAACTTGGCACACACAGCTGGCCTGGCAAAATGAGCAATTTTTTATCGCCGATTGTGCTATTTTTACAAAAATGACTCAATAGCGACCCCTAGAAATCTTTAACGAAACAGCCCCAGTTGTACGTTTAAGCAAGAACGACGAATATTTTTAGGTGTATGAGGGAGCCCAAGACCTACAAAAAAGTCTCTTGTACCCATATGCTAAAATGAACAGGAAGTGAGCTACGAATTTTTGAATGTCCCATTTTTGACGATTTTTGCACATTCACAGGGCGCAGACTTTTGCCCACTTCTCCTACACGTTTCATCCGACTGAGTTAAGACTTGGCCTGGACCATGTCAAGACCTGAGCCAACGACAGGGGGAAAAATTTTGACTTTTCAAAATACTATATGATGAGGGCGGGGCATCAAAATATGCGTTTCGCAATGAAAAAGGATATGCTTGATAACTCCCCGGTACATGCTCCAAAAAATCCCAAACTTGACATGTATGTTTATCGTCAAGGCCTGAAGTTATCTCTATGACAACATTCAGTTATATATGCAGCGCCACCTAGCCCTTGAGGCATAAAAAAAAAATACCCCACATACGGTATTTTGTACAAAAAATGTAAACTCATTCTAAGTGTGATAACTAAGTCATTTATGAATATTCTTTTAGTTTCCACCACTCAAAATGTTCACTGGCATCAGACTTATCCAAACATATATATATTTTTATTTATTTGTGATAGCCTTTATGGACATTAAAAGCAACATCGTGAATGAAGGATATGCTTAATAACTCCACGGTACATGCTCCAAAAAAAATCCCACACTTGACATGTATGCTTATAATCAAGGCCTGAAGGTATCTCTATGACAACATTCAGTTATAAATACAGCGCCACCTAGCCCTTGAGGCATTTATATATATATATATATATATATATATATATATATATATATATATATATATATATATATATATATATATATATAAAAACCCACATACGGTGTTTTGTACAAAAAATGTACACTCATTCTAAGTGTGATAACTAAGTCATTTATGAATATTCTTTTAGTTTCCACCACTCAAATTGTTCACTGGCTTCACACCGATCCAAACGTATGTACGTTTCCATTTTGTTTTATTCATTTTTGATTGCCCCTTTGGACAATAAAAGTAACATTGTGCAATGAGTACAACGAGCGATGATGTGTATATACACTTTTACAAAAAATACCAATCAGGGCAACTCATTGCCTAAAAATAAAAAAGGACGCTGATTTTTGCAGGTCTTAACAACCACCAAAACCCGTTGAGCTTGACACACACTGGCAAAAAAAAATATTCTACATGTAAACGTTTATTATGCCATTTTCAAAGAAATTTTTCTTCCAATATGCCAGTAGCCCAACGTGCAAGGACCCCAACGTGGCCCGGGCTGCGAGGGCCCTTTATAGCTGCTCGCAGCTCTAGTTATTATTATTAGGGCCCGAGCAGCGACCGCTGCGAGGTCCCTATTGTTCCTGAAGGAATTCTTATTCTTCTTCTTCTTCTTCTTCTTTTTCTTTGTTATTATTCTTTTCCGCAAACAACCACATTTTTGAGGCACTAAACATGAACGAAAACTCACCAAACTTTACACGCAGATCGGGCCTGGCGAAAAATTTTATATTTTAAAGTCGCCATACATGATAACAGAAAAATGGCTCTGTAGCGCCACCTACATAGGTTTAACGGATCCCTGTCCCGCTACGATTGTCCTATGGCTACGAAAATTGTGTGGCACCTGTAGCACATCCAGATGAACAAAAACCTCTTTGATATGTGTACCCTAAAATAGACAGGAAGTGAGGTATGAGTATTTGAATGTCCAATTTTGGCCCATTTTTGCACATTTACAGGGGTCATACTTTTGCCCGCTTCTCCTACACGGTTAACCCGATTGACTTCAAACTTGGGCTGTACCATCTCAACACCTGGGACAACATCATGGTAAAAAATCTAAAGTTTTTGACATACTATATGACGGTGGCGGGGCATCAAATTTACAGTTTCAAAATTCTTACTTAACAAAGCATTGCCGGTGGTACGTTTAATTGAGAGCCACGAAAATTGGTACACATATGTAACAGACTATGATCTACAAAAAAGCCTGTTGGTGCCATATGCTAAACCTAACAGGAAGTCCGCCAGAGGCGAGGCATCAAATTTTGTGTTTCAAAATTCTTATTTAATGAAGCATTCCCGGCTGTACATTTCACCTAGAGTTACCAACATTTGAAGACATATGTAACAGCCCTCAAGGTACAAAAAACTCTTTTTGAACCATATGCTAAACCGAACAGGAAGTCCGCCATTTTGATTTACTTTGGAACGTGTTGCCATTTTTTGGGCCATTTCATAGGGGTCTTATTTTAACGAACTCCTCCTACAGAGTTTATCCGATCATCTCCAAACTTGGTGTGATTCATCTTAAGATGTTGAAGATGAAAAGTTATTGAAAGCTTTTTATTTCGTCGCACGCTGTTGCCGTGGCATGCACAGTTTGCAAAGGAAAAAATTCCCTCTTAATGAAGCATTCCCAGTTGTACGAAGCAGCGAGAGCTACGAAAATTTAGAGACAAATTTAACAGCCCACGATGTACAAAAAAGTCTCTTGGTGCCATGTGCTAAACCCAACAGGAAGTCCCGTAGGGGCCGGTCATCACATTTTGAGGTAAAAAACTCCTCTTTAACGAAGCATTCCCGGTTGTACGTTTCACCTAGCGCTATGATAATTTAGAGGCATACATAAGAGCCCACGATGTACAAAAAAGTCTCTTGGAACCATCTGCTAAACCAAACAGGAAGTCCGCCATTTTGATTTACGTTGGGATTTGTAGCCATTTTTTGTGGCCTTTTTTAGGGGTCATATTTTAACGAACTCCTCCTACAAAATTTATCCGACTGTCTTCAAACTTGGTGTGCTTCATCTTAAGATGTTTAAGATACAAAGTTATCGAAAGTGTTTTATTTTGTCGCACGCCGTTGCCATAGCGGTGCATTGTTTGCCAAGTAAAATGCTGTTTTTTTTTTTTTATCTAAACATGTGCAAAAACTCATGAAACTTTACACACACATCAGGCTTGTCATAAGCATAAATATTTTAGAGTTTTTCTGCAATTTTCAATAAATGGCTCAATAGCGCCATCTCGACATTTTTATGAAGCTTTTGGAAATGTATGATTCAGCTAGATGTGAAAAAATTTGGATACCTATCAGCCTAAGACTTACAAAAAAAGTTTCTAAAGCCATATGCTAAACCAAACAGGAAGTCTGCCATTTTGATTAACTTTGGTATTTGTTGCCATTTTTGGGGCCTTTTATAGGCGTCATATATTCTTTGGCGCGTTTCATCTTAAGATATTTAAGATGAAAAGTTATTGAAATTTTTTATTTTGTTGCACGCCTTTGCTGTAGCGATGCATCGTTTGCAAAGAAAAATGTTTTTTATATGATTCAGCTAGATGTGTGAATATTGGGAGGCATACCTATCAGCCTAATACCTCCAAAAAGTATTCTATAGCCATGTGCCAATCCATTTTGATTTTAAATTGTGCATCATTTTTGGCCTTCCATTAAACTTTGCATGTCTAAAACATTTACAATTTAGACGGTTTCCTATGAAACAGTACCCCAATATGCCAGTCCCCCGACATGCAAATACCCCAACGTGGCCCGGGTTGCGAGGGCCCTTTATAGCTGCTCGCAGCTCTAGTTAGGGCCCGAGCAGCGACCGCTGCGAGGTCCCTATTGTTTTTCAAGGAATTCTTATTATTCTTCTTCTTTTTATTTGTTATTATTCTTTTCCGCAAACAATCACATTTTTGAGACACTAAACGTGAACGAAAACTCACCAAACTTTACACACACGTCAGGCCTGGCGAAAAATTTGATATTTTAAAGTCGCCATAGGTGATAACAGAAAAATGGCTCCATAGCGCCACCTACATAGGTTAAACAGATCCCTGGCCCGCTACGATTGTCCGACGGCTATGAAAATTGTGTGGCACCTGTAGCACATCCAGATGAACAAAAACCTCTTTGATGTGTGTACCCTAAAATAGACAGGAAGTGAGATATGAGTATTTAAATGTCCAATTTTGGCCAATTTTTGCACATTTACAGGGGTCATACTTTTGCCTGCTTCTCCTACACGGGTAATCCAATTGACTTCAAACTTGGGATGTACCATCTCAAGACCTGGGACAACACCATGGTAAAAAATCTAAAGTTTTCGACATACTATATGACGGCGGTGGGGCATCAAATTTAGAGTTTCAAAACTCTTACTAAACGTAGTATTGCCGGTTGTATGTTTAACCTAGAGCTACGAAAATTGGTACACATATGTAACAGACTATGACCTACAAAAAAGTCTGTTGGTGCCATATGCTAAACCCAACAGGAAGTCCGCCAGAGGCGGGGCATCAAATTTTGAGTTTCAAAATTCTTACTTAATGAAGCATTCCCGGCTGTACGTTTCACCTAGAGTTACCAAAATTTAAAGACATATGTAACAGCCCTCAAGGTACAAAAAACTCTTTTTGAACCATATGCTAAACCTAACAGAAAGTCCACCATTTTGATTTACTTTGGAACGTGTTCCCATTTTTTCGGCCATTTCATAGGGGTCCTATTTTAACGAACTCCTCTTACAGAGTTTATCCGATCATCTTCAAACTTGGTGTGATTCATCTTAAGATGTTGAAGATGAAAAGTTATTGAAAGCTTTTTATTTCGCTGCACGCTGTTGTCGTGGCATGCACTTGTTTGCAAAGGAAAAAAATTCTTCTTAATGAAGAATTCTCAGTTGTACGAAGCAGCTAGAGCTACGAAAATTTGGAGACATATGTAACAGCCCACGATGTACAAAAAAGTCTCTTGCTGCTTTGTGCTAAACCCAACAGGAAGTCCCGCAAGGGCCGGGCATCACTTTTTGAGCTAAAAAACTCCTCTTTAACGAAGCATTCCCGGTTGTACCTTTCACCTAGCGCAATGATAATTTGGAGGCATACATAAGAGCCCACGATGTACAAAAAAGTCTTTTAGAACAATATGCTAAGCCAAACAGGAAGTCCGGCATTTTGATTTACTTTGCTATTTGTAGCCATTTTTTGGGGGCCTTTTATAGGCCTCATATTTTCTACAAAACTTATCAGATTGTCTTCATTCTTTGGCATGTTTCATCTGAAGTATTGCCGGTTATACGTTTAATCTAGAGCTACGAAAATTGGTACACATATGTAACAGACTATGATCTACAAAAAAGCCTGTTGGTGCCATATGCTAAACCTAACAGGAAGTCCGCCAGAGGCAGGGCATCAAATTTTGCATTTCAAAATTTTTACTTAATGAAGCATTTCCGGCTGTACGTTTCACCTAGAGTGACCAAAATTTGAAGACATATGTAACAGCCCTCGAGGTACAAAAAACTCTTTTTGAACCATATGCTAAACCTAACAGGAAGTCTGCCATTTTGATTTACTTTGGAACATGTTGCCATTTTTTTGGCCATTTCATAGGGGTCTTATTTTAACGAACTCCTCCTACAGAGTTTATCCGATCATCTTCAAACTTGGTGTGATTCATCTTAAGATGTTGACGATGAAAAGTTATTGAAAGCTTTTTATTTCGTCGCACGCTGTTGTCGTGGCATGCACTTTTTGCAAAGGAAAAAAATCCTTCTTAATGAAGCATTCCCAGTTGTACGAAGCAGCTAGAGCGACGAAAAATTGTAGACATATGTAACAGCCCAGGATGTACAAAAAAGTCTCTTGGTGCCATGTGCTAAACCCAACAGGAAGTCCCCCAGGGGCCGGGCATCACATTTTGAGCTAAAAAACTCCTCTTTAACGAAGCATTCCCGGTTGTACGTTTCACCTAGCGCTATGATAATTTGCAGGCATACATAAGAGCCCATGATGTACAAAAAAGTCTCTTGGAACCATGTGCTAAACCAAACAGGAAGTCTGCCATTTTGATTTATGATGGGATTTGTTGCCATTTTTTGTGGCCTTTTTCAGGGGTCATATTTTAACGAACCCCTCCTACAAAATTTATCCGACTGTCTTCAAACTTGGTGTGTTTCATCTTAAGATGTTTAAGATGCAAATTAATCGAAAGTTTTTTATTTTGTAACACGCTGTTGCCATAGCAATGCATTGTTTGTCAAGTGCTGCTTTTTTTTTTATACACATGAAAACTCATGAAACTTTGCAAACACATCAGACTTGTCATGAACATGAATTTTCAGAGATTTATTGTGCAATTTGCAATAAATAGCGCCCTCTAGACATTTTTATGAAGCATTTCCGATTGTATGATTATGCTAGACCTACAAAAAAGTATTATGTAGCCATTTGCCAAACCAAAGAGGAAGTCGCTATTTTGATTTTATTTTGGGAATTATACATCATTTTTGGCCTTTTTCATTAAACTTTGCACAGACAAGGCATGGAAAAAACTAACATTTTAAATGGTCCTTGTTCCATGTAACAGTACCCCAACGTACCAGTACCCTGATGTGCAAGTAACCCAACGTTGTGCTCAATAGCGCCCTCTATGCATTTTTATTGAGCATTTCCAATTGTATGATTCAAGCGATACACAACTAAAGATGACTTGACCTAGATTTGTGAAAACTGGGAGGCATACCTATTAGCTTAAGACCTACAAAAAGTATTCTGTAGCCGTATGCTAAACCTAAAAGGAAGTCCGCCATTTTGAATTTATTTTGGGAATTGCGCACCATATTTTGCGTTTTGATTAAACTTTGCACACACAAGGCTTGTCAAAAACATTTTAGATGGTCCTTGTCCTATTTGACAGTACCCCAACGTGCCAGTACCCCGACGTGCAAGTACCCCAACGTGGCCCGGGTTGCGAGGGCCCTTTATAGCTGCTCGCAGCTCTAGTTCTTCTTCTTCTTTATTCTCCGCAAACGATCGCGATTTTGGGTACCTAAACATTCACGAAAACTCACCGAACTTTGCACACTCCTCAGGCCCGGCGAAAAATTTGATATTATTAAGTCGTCATAACAATGCGACTCGATAGCGCCCCCTAGTTTAGAAAAATAAAAACCAAGCCCGGCACGTTTGAGCTAGAGCAACAAAAATTGGCAGGCACGTGTAGCACCCCGAGACGCACAAAAAAGTCTATTGGGACCATGTAGCTAAAATGTACAGGAAGTGAGCTATGAATTTTTTTATGTCCAATTTTGGCCTATTTTGGCACATTCACTGTGGTCATGCTTTTTCCCCCTTTGCAAACATTTTTCATCCAATTGACTTCAAACTTGGCATTTATCATCTCAAGACCTGAGAGAAAAACTGGGCAAAACATCTTGCCTTTTTGAAATACTATATGACGGGGGCGGGGCATCAAATATTGCCTTTAAAATTTCATTTGTCCAGAAAGAGCAAATGCTTAATAACTCCCATGTTCAAGCTCCAAAAAATCTCAAACTTCTCAGGCAACGTAATAGTCACGGCCTGAAAACATCTATATGATAAAATTCAGTTATACATATAGCGCCACCTAGTGGTTACAATAAATGTCATACTTTACGTTTTTAGCTACTGTGCTGAGCTTGTTGAAGGGATCCATTTGAAAATTGGACAGAAAAGGCTTAAGATGTTGATCATGCCCCACACCGAATATTGTAACTTTTCGCCAAAGGGCGTGGCCGCTATGGTGACGCAAAGTCTGAAGATTTTTCGTGAAAATAAAAGCTGCATTAACTTGACCGAGATGATCCTATCTTCTCAAAATTTCACACATTTGATGAGAGTCCAGCCCTAAAGACATCTACTGACTTATATTTCATCTAACTGATAGCGCCACCTAGTGGCAATTTTTTTTATTACGAATTTTCTTCTACGTTTTTCTCCAAACACGTTAACTGGACCTACCTCATATTTGCTCAGATGAGGGTTTCGGCCTTCATGATGTCACAACACGAAGTTTGTGAGTTTTCGCGAATTGCTGTGGGTGTGGCTAAGCGCTGTTCGCCAAGAAAACAACGCCAGTTTTGAGGGTCTAAACATGCACAGAAACTCATGAAACCTGGCACACACATCTGGCCTGGTAAAATGAGCAATATTTTATTGTTGATTGTGCTATTTTTACAAAAATGACTCAATAGCGCCCCCTAGAAATTTTTAACGAAGCAGCCCCGGTTGTACGTTTAAGCAAGAACGACGAATATTGTTAGGTGTATGAGGGAGCCCAAGACCTACAAAAAAGTCTCTTGGACCCATATGCTAAAATGAACAGGAAGTGAGTTACGAATTTTTGAATGTCCCATTTTTGACAATTTTTGCACATTCACAGGGCGCAGACTTTTGCCCACTTCTCCTACACGTTTCATCTGACTGAGTTAAGACTTGACCTGGACCATGTCAAGACCTGAGCCAACGACAGGGGGAAAAATCTTGACCTTTAGAAATACTATATGATGAAGGCGGGGCATCAAAATTTGTGTTTCGCACTGAAAAAGGATATGCTTAATAACTCCCCGGTACATGCTCCAAAAAATCCCAAACTTGACATGTATGTTTATCGTCAAGGCCTGAAGCTATCTCTATGACAACATTCAGTTATATATGCAGCGCCACCTAGCCATTGAGGCATAAAAAAAAAAATACCCCACATACGGTATTTTGTACAAAAAATGTAAACTCATTCTAAGTGTGATAACTAAGTCATTTATGAATATTCTTTTAGTTTCCACCACTCAAAATGTTCACTGGCATCAGACTTATCCAAACATATATATATTTTTATTTATTTTTGATAGCCTCTGTGGACATTAAAAGCAATATCGTGAATGAAGGATATGCTTAATAACTCCACGGTACATGCTCCAAAAAAAATCCCACACTTTACATGTATGCTTATAATCAAGGCCTGAAGGTATCTCGATGACAACATTCAGTTATAAATACAGCGCCACCTAGCCCTTGAGGCTTATATAAAAAAAAAAACACATACGGTATTTTGTACAAAAAAATGTAAACTCATTCTAAGTGTGATGACTAAGTCATTTCTGAATATTCTTTTAGTTTCCACCACTCAAATTGTTCACTGGCTTCACACCGATCCAAACGTATGTACGTTTCCATTTTGTTTTATTCATTTTTGATTGCCCCTTTAGATAATAAAAGTAACATTGTTCAATGAGTACAACGAGCGATGATGTGTATATACACTTTTACAAAAAAATACCAATCAGGGCAACTCATTGCCTAAAAATAAAAAAGGACGCTGATTTTTGCATGTCTTAACAATCACCAAAACCCGTTGAGCTTGACACACACTGGCAAAAAAAATATTCTACATGTAAACGTTTATTATGCCATTTTCAAAGAAATTTTGCTTCCAATATGCCAGTACCCCAACGTGCCAGTACCCTAACGTGCAAGTACCCCAACGTGCAAGGACTCCAACGTGGCCCGGGCTGCGAGGGCCCTTTATAGCTGCTCGCAGCTCTAGTTAGGGCCCGAGCAGCGACCGCTGCGAGGTCTCTATTGTTTTTGTAAAAATTATTATTATTATTATTAGGGCCCGAGCAGCGACCGCTGCGAGGTCCCTATTGTTTTTGTAAAAATTATTATTATTATTATTAGGGCCCGAGCAGCGACCGCTGCGAGGTCCCTATTGTTTTTGTAAAAATTATTATTATTATTATTATTATTATTCTTCTTCTTCTTCTTCTTCTTCTTCTTTATTCTCCGCAAACAATCGCGATTTTGGGTACCTAAACATTCACGAAAACTCACCAAACTTTGCACACTCCTCAGGCCCGGCGAAAAATTTGATATTATTAAGTCGTCATAACAACGCGACTCTATAGCGCCCCCTAGCATAGAAAAATAAAAACCAAGCCCGGCACGTTTGAGCTAGAGCAACAAAAATTGGCAGGCACGTGTAGCACCCCGAGACGCACAAAAAAGTCTATTGGGACCATGTAGCTAAAATGTACAGGAAGTGAGCTATGAATTTTTTTATGTCCAATTTTGGCCAATTTTGGCACATTCACTGTGGTCATGCTTTTTCCCCCTTTGCAAACATTTTTCATCCAATTGACTTCAAACTTGGCATTTATCATCTCAAGACCTGAGAGAACAACTGGGCAAAACATCTTGCCTTTTTGAAATACTATATGACGGGGGCGGGGCATCAAATATTGCCTTTAAAATTTCATTTGTCCAGAAAGAGCAAATGCTTAATAACTCCCATGTTCAAGCTCCAAAAAATCTCAAACTTCTCAGGCAACGTAATAGTCACGGCCTGAAAACATCTATATGATAAAATTCAGTTATACATATAGCGCCACCTAGTGGTTACAATAAATGTCATACTTTACGTTTTTAGCTACTGTGCTGAGCTTGTTGAAGGGATCCATTTGAAAATTGGTCAGAAAAGCCTTAAGATGTTGATCATGCCCCACACCGAATATTGTAACTTTTCGCAAAAGGGCGTGGCCGCTACGGTGACGCAAAGTCTGAAGATTTTTCGTGAAAATAAAAGCTGCATTAACTTGACCGAGATGATCCTATCTTCTCAAAATTTCACACATTTGATGAGAGTCCAGCCCTAAAGACATCTACTGACTTATATTTCATCTAACTGATAGCGCCACCTAGTGGCAATTTTTTTTCTTACGAATTTTCTTCTACGTTTTTCTCCAAACACGTTAACTGGACCTACCTCATATTTGCTCAGATGAGGGTTTCGGCCTTCATGATGTCACAACACGAAGTTTGTGAGTTTTCGCGAATTGCTGTGGGTGTGGCTAAGCGCTGTTCGCCAAGAAAATAACGCCAGTTTTGAGGGTCTAAATATGCACAGAAACTCATGAAACTTGGCACACACATCTGGCCTGGTAAAATGAGCAATATTTTATTGTTGATTGTGCTATTTTTACAAAAATGACTCAATAGCGCCCCCTAGAAGTTTTTAACGAAGCAGCCCCGGTTGTACGTTTAAGCAAGAACGACGAATATTTTTAGGTGTATGAGGGAGCCCAAGACCTACAAAAAAGTCTCTTGTACCCATATGCTAAAATGAACAGGAAGTGAGCTACGAATTTTTGAATGTCCCATTTTTGACGATTTTTGCACATTCACAGGGGGCAGACTTTTGCCCACTTCTCCTACACATTTCATCCGACTGAGTTAAGACTTGGCCTGGACCATGTCAAATCCTGAGCCAACGACAGGGGGAAAATTTTTGACTTTTCGAAATACTATATGATGAGGGCGGGGCATCAAAATTTGTGTTAAGCAATGTAAAAGGATATGCTTGATAACTCCCCGGGACATGCTCCAAAAAATCCCAAACTTGACATGTATGTTTATCGTCAAGGCCTGAAGCTATCTCTATGACAACATTCAGTTATATATGCAGCGCTACCTAGCCCTTGAGGCATGAAAAAAAATACCCCACATACGGTATTTTGTACAAAAAATGTAAACTCATTCTAAGTGTGATAACGAAGTCATTTATGAATATTCTTTTAGTTTCCACCACTCAAAATGTTCACTGGCATCAGACTTATCCAAACATATATATATTTTTATTTATTTTTGATAGCCTCTATGGACATTAAAAGCAATATCGTGAATGAAGGATATGCTTAATAACTCCACGGTACATGCTCCAAAAAAAATCCCACACTTGACATGTATGCTTATAATCAAGGCCTGAAGGTATCTCTATGACAACATTCAGTTATAAATACAGCGCCACCTAGCCCTTGAGGCTTATATATAAAAAAATAAAAATACCCCACATACGGTATTTTGTACAAAAAATGTACACTCATTCTAAGTGTGATAACTAAGTCATTTATGAATATTCTTTTAGTTTCCACCACTCAAATTGTTCACTGGCTTCACACCGATCCAAACGTATGTACGTTTCCATTTTGTTTTATTCATTTTTGATTGCCCCTTTGGACAATAAAAGTAACATTGTGCAATGAGTACAACGAGCGATGATGTGTATATACACTTTTACAAAAAATACCAATCAGGGCAACTCATTGCCTAAAAATAAAAAAGGACGCTGATTTTTGCAGGTCTTAACAATGACTAAAACCCGTTGAGCTTGACACACACACTGGCAAAAAAATATTCTACATGTAAACGTTTATTATGCCATTTTCAAAGAAATTTTGCTTCCAATATGCCAGTACCCCAACGTGCCAGTACCCCAACGTGCAAGTACCCCAACGTGGCCCGGGCTGCGAGGGCCCTTTATAGCTGCTCGCAGCTCTAGTTATTATTATTCTTCTTTATTCTCCGCAAACGATCGCGATTTTGGGTACCTAAACATTCACGAAAACTCACCGAACTTTGCGCACTCTTCGGGCCCGGCGAAAAATTTGATATTATGAAGTCGTCATAACAACGCGACTCTATAGCGCCCCCTAGCGTAGAAAATTAAAAACCAAGCCCGGCACGTTTGAGCTAGAGCAACAAAAATTGGCAGGCACGTGTAGCACCCCGAGACGCACAAAAAAGTCTATTGGGACCATGTAGCTAAAATGTACAGGAAATGAGCTATGAATTTTTTAATGTCCAATTTTGGCCTATTTTGGCACATTCACTGTGGTCATGCTTTTTCCCCCTTTGCAAACATTTTTCATCCAGTTGACTTCAAAATTGGCATTTATCATCTCAAGACCTGAGACAACAACTGGGCAAAAAACCTTGACTTTTTGAAATACTATATGACGGGGGCGGGGCATCAAATATTGCCTTGAAAATTTCATTTGTCCAGAAAGAGCAAATGCTTAATAACTCCCATGTTCAAGCTCCGAAAAATCTCAAACTTCTCAGACAACGTAATAGTCACGGCCTGAAAACATCTATATGATAAAATTCAGTTATACATATAGCGCCACCTAGTGGTAACAATAAATGTCATACTTTACGTTTTTAGCTACTGTGCTGAGCTCGTTGAAGGGATCCAGTTGAAAATTGGTCAGAAAAGCCTTAAGATGTTGATCATGCCCCACACCGAATATTGTAACTTTTCGCCAAAGGGCGTGGCCGCTACGGTGACGCAAAGTCTGAAGATTTTTCGTGACAATAAAAGCTGCATTAACTTGACCGAGATGATCCTATCTTCTCAAAATTTCACACATTTGATGAGAGTCCAGCCCTAAAGACATCTACGAACTTATATTTCATCTTACTGATAGCGCCACCTAGTGGCATTTTTTTTTTTCTTACGAATTTTCTTCTACGTTTTTGTCCAAACACGTTAACTGGACCTACCTCAGATTTGCTCAGATGAGGGTTTTGGCCTTCATGATGTCACAACACGAAGTTTGTGAGTTTTCGTGAATTGCTGTGGGCGTGGCTAAGCGCTGTTCGCCAAGAAAACAACGCCGGTTTTGAGGGTCTAACATGCACAGAAACTCATGAAACTTGGCACACACATCTGGCCTGGTAAAATGAGCAATATTTTAATGTTGATTGTGCTATTTTTACAAAAATGACTCAATAGCGCCCCCTAGAAAATTTTAATGAAGCAGCCCCGGTTGTACGTTTAAGCAAGATCTCCGAAAAATTTTAGGTGTATGAGGGAGCCCAAGACCTACATAAAAGTCTCTTGGACCCATATGCTAAAATGAACAGGAAGTGAGCTACGAATTTTTGAATGTCCCATTTTTGATGATTTTTGCACATTTACAGGGGGCATACTTTTGCCCACTTCTTCTCCACGTTTCATCCGACTGAGTTAAGACTTGACCTGGACAATGTCAAGACCTGAGCCAACGACAGGGGGGAAAATCTTGACTTTTCGAAATACTATATGATGAGGGCGTGGCATCAAAATTTGTGTTTCGCAATGAAAAAGGATATGCTTGATAACTCCCCGGTACATGCTCCAAAAAATCCCAAACTTGACATGTATGTTTATCGTCAAGGCCTGAAGTTATCTCTATGACAACATTCAGTTATATATGCAGCGCCACCTAGCCCTTGAGGCATAAAAAAAAAAATACCCCACATACGGTATTTTGTACAAAAAATGTAAACTCATTCTAAGTGTGATAACGAAGTCATTTATGAATATTCTTTTAGTTTCAACCACTCAAAATGTTCACTGGCATCAGACTTATCCAAACATATATATATTTTTATTTATTTTTGATAGCCTCTGTGGACATTAAAAGCAATATCGTGAATGAAGGATATGCTTAATAACTCCACGGTACATGCTCCAAAAAAAATCCCACACTTGACATGTATGCTTATAATCAAGGCCTGAAGGTATCTCTATGACAATATTCAGTTATAAATACAGCGCCACCTAGCCCTTGAGGCTTATATAAAAAAAAATAAAAAATACCCCACATACGGTATTTTGTACAGAAAATGTACACTCATTCTAAGTGTGATAACTAAGTCATTTATGAATATTCTTTTAGTTTCCACCACTCAAATTGTTCACTGGCTTCACACCGATCCAAACGTATGTACGTTTCCATTTTGTTTTATTCATTTTTGATTGCCCCTTTGGACAATAAAAGTAAACATTGTGCAATGAGTACAACGAGCGATGATGTGTATATACACTTTTACAAAAAAATACCAATCAGGGCAACTCATTGCCTAAAAATAAATAAGGACGCTGATTTTTGCAGGTCTTAACAATCACCAAAATCCGTTGAGCTTGACAGACACTGGCAAAAAAAAATATTCTACATGTAAACGTTTATTATGCCATTTTCAAAGAAATTTTGCTTCCAATATGCCAGTACCCCAACGTGCCAGTACCCCAACGTGCAAGTACCCCAACGTGCAAGGACCCCAACGTGGCCCGGGCTGCGAGGGCCCTTTATAGCTGCTTGCAGCTCTAGTTAGGGCCCGAGCAGCGACCGCTGCGAGGTCCCTATTGTTCCTGAAGGAATTCTTATTATTATTATTCTTCTTCTTTTTCTTTGTTATTATTCTTTTCCGCAAACAACCACATTTTTGAGGCACTAAACATGAACGAAAACTCACCAAACTTTACACGCAGATCGGGCCTGGCGAAAAATTTGATATTTTAAAGTCGCCATACATGATAACAGAAAAATGGCTCTGTAGCGCCACCTACATAGGTTTAACGGATCCCTGTCCCGCTACGATTGTCCTATGGCTACGAAAATTGTGTGGCACCTGTAGCACATCCAGATGAACAAAAACCTCTTTGATATGTGTACCCTAAAATAGACAGGAAGTGAGGTATGAGTATTTGAATGTCCAATTTTGGCCCATTTTTGCACATTTACAGGGGTCATACTTTTGCCCGCTTCTCCTACACGGTTAACCCGATTGACTTCAAACTTGGGCTGTACCATCTCAACACCTGGGACAACATCATGGTAAAAAATCTAAAGTTTTTGACATACTATATGACGGTGGCGGGGCATCAAATTTACAGTTTCAAAATTCTTACTTAACAAAGCATTGCCGGTGGTACGTTTAATTGAGAGCCACGAAAATTGGTACACATATGTAACAGACTATGATCTACAAAAAAGCCTGTTGGTGCCATATGCTAAACCTAACAGGAAGTCCGCCAGAGGCGAGGCATCAAATTTTGTGTTTCAAAATTCTTATTTAATGAAGCATTCCCGGCTGTACATTTCACCTAGAGTTACCAACATTTGAAGACATACGTAACAGCCCTCAAGGTACAAAAAACTCTTTTTGTACCATATGCTAAACCGAACAGGAAGTCTGCCATTTTGATTTACTTTGGAACGTGTTGCCATTTTTTGGGCCATTTCATAGGGGTCTTATTTTAACGAACTCCTCCTACAGAGTTTATCCGATCATCTCCAAACTTGGTGTGATTCATCTTAAAATGTTGAAGATGAAAAGTTATTGAAAGCTTTTTATTTCGTCGCACGCTGTTGCCGTGGCATGCACAGTTTGCAAAGGAAAAAAATTCCCTCTTAATGAAGCATTCCCAGTTGTACGAAGCAGCTAGAGCTACGAAAATTTGGAGACAAATTTAACAGCCCACGATGTACAAAAAAGTCTCTTGGTGCCATGTGCTAAACCCAACAGGAAGTCCCGTAGGGGCCGGTCATCACATTTTGAGGTAAAAAACTCCTCTTTAACGAAGCATTCCCGGTTGTACGTTTCACCTAGCGCTATGATAATTTGGAGGCATACATAAGAGCCCACGATGTACAAAAAAGTCTCATGGAACCATCTGCTAAACCAAACAGGAAGTCCGCCATTTTGATTTACGTCGGCATTTGTAGCCATTTTTTGTGGCCCTTCCTAGGGGTCATATTTTCACGAACTCCTCGTACAAAATTCATCCGACCGTCTTCAAACTTGGTGTGTTTCATCTTAAGATGTTTAAGATGCAAAGTTATCGAAAGTTTTTTATTTTGTCACATGCTGTTGCCATAGCGATGCATTGTTTGCCAAGTAAAGTGCTGCTTATTTTTTTGGTCTATACATGTGTGAAAACTCATGAAACTTTGCACACACATCAGACTTGTCATGAACATGAATTTTTAGAGGTTTCTTGTGTAATTTGCAATAAATCGCGCCCTCTATACATTTTTATGGAGCATTTCCGATTGGATGATTCAAGCGCGAAATAACTAAAGATGACTTGACTTGACCGAGATTTGTGAAAACTCAGAGGCATACCTATTAGTCTAAGACCTACAAAAAGTATTCTGTAGCCGTATGCTAAACCTAAAAGGAAGTCCGCCATTTTGAATTTATTTTGGGAATTGCACACCATATTTTGCGTTTTGATTAAACTTTGCACACACAAGGCTTGTCAAAAACATTTTAGATGGTCCTTGTCCTATTTGACAGTACCCCAACATGCCAGTACCCCGACGTGCAAATACCCCAACGTGGCCCGGGTTGCGAGGGCCCTTTATAGCTGCTCGCAGCTCTAGTTATTCTTCTTCTTCTTCTTCTTCTTTATTCTCCGCAAACGATCGCGATTTTGGGTACCTAAACATTCACGAAAACTCACCGAACTTTGCACACTCCTCAGGCCCGGCGAAAAATTTTATATTATTAAGTCGTCATAACAATGCGACTCGATAGCGCCCCCTAGCGTAGAAAAATAAAAACCAAGCCCGGCACGTTTGAGCTAGAGCAACAAAAATTGGCAGGCACGTGTAGCACCCCGAGACGCACAAAAAAGTCTATTGGGACCATGTAGCTAAAATGTACAGGAAGTGAGCTATGAATTTTTTTATGTCCAATTTTGGCCTATTTTGGCACATTCACTGTGGTCATGCTTTTTCCCCCTTTGCAAACATTTTTCATCCAATTGACTTCAAACTTGGCATTTATCATCTCAAGACCTGAGAGAACAACTGGGCAAAACATCTTGCCTTTTTGAAATACTATATGACGGGGGCGGGGCATCAAATATTGCCTTTAAAATTTCATTTGTCCAGAAAGAGCAAATGCTTAATAACTCCCATGTTCAAGCTCCAAAAAATCTCAAACTTCTCAGGCAACGTAATAGTCACGGCCTGAAAACATCTATATGATAAAATTCAGTTATACATATAGCGCCACCTAGTGGTTACAATAAATGTCATACTTTACGTTTTTAGCTACTGTGCTGAGCTTGTTGAAGGGATCCATTTGAAAATTGGTCAAAAAAGCCTTAAGATGTTGATCATGCCCCACACCGAATATTGTAACTTTTCGCCAAAGGGCGTGGCCGCTACTGTGACGCAAAGTCTGAAGATTTTTCGTGAAAATAAAAGCTGCATTAACTTGACTGAGATGATCCTATGTTCTCAAAATTTCACACATTTGATGAGAGTCCAGCCCTAAAGACATCTACTGACTTATATTTCATCTAACTGATAGCGCCACCTAGTGGCAATTTTTTTTCTTACGAATTTTCTTCTACGTTTTTCTCCAAACACGTTAACTGGACCTACCTCATATTTGCTCAGATGAGGGTTTCGGCCTTCATGATGTCACAACACGAAGTTTGTGAGTTTTCGCGAATTGCTGTGGGTGTGGCTAAGCGCTGTTCGCCAAGAAAACAACGCCAGTTTTGAGGGTCTAAACATGCACAGAAACTCATGAAACTTCGCACACACATCTGGCCTGGTAAAATGAGCAATATTTTATTGTTGATTGTGCTATTTTTACAAAAATGACTCAATAGCGCCCCCTAGAAGTTTTTAACGAAGCAGCCCCTGTTGTACGTTTAAGCAAGAACGACGAATATTTTTAGGTGTATGAGGGAGCCAAAGACCTACAAAAAAGTCTCTTGGACCCATATGCTAAAATGAACAGGAAGTGAGCTAAGAATTTTTGAATGTCCCATTTTTGACGATTTTTGCACATTCACAGGGGGCAGACTTTTGCCCACTACTCCTACACGTTTCATCTGACTGAGTTAAGACTTGACCTGGACCATGTCAAGACCTGAGCCAACGACAGGGGGAAAAATCTTGACCTTTCGAAATACTATATGATGAAGGCGGGGCATCAAAATTTGTGTTTCGCACTGAAAAAGGATATGCTTAATAACTCCCCGGTACATGCTCCAAAAAATCCCAAACTTGACATGTATGTTTATCGTCAAGGCCTGAAGCTATCTCTATGACAACATTCAGTTATATATGCAGCGCCACCTAGCCCTTGAGGCATAAAAAAAAAATACCCCACATACGGTATTTTGTACAAAAAATGTAAACTCATTCTAAGTGTGATAACTCAGTCATTTATGAATATTCTTTTAGTTTCCACCACTCAAAATGTTCACTGGCATCAGACTTATCCAAACATATATATATTTTTATTTATTTTTGATAGCCTCTGTGGACATTAAAAGCAATATCGTGAATGAAGGATATGCTTAATAACTCCACGGTACATGCTCCAAAAAAAATCCCACACTTGACATGTATGCTTATAATCAAGGCCTGAAGGTATCTCGATGACAACATTCAGTTATAAATACAGCGCCACCTAGCCCTTGAGGCTTATATAAAAAAAAAAAACCACATACGGTATTTTGTACAAAAAAATGTAAACTCATTCTAAGTGTGATGACTGTCATTTATGAATATTCTTTTAGTTTCCACCACTCAAATTGTTCACTGGCTTCACACCGATCCAAACGTATGTACGTTTCCATTTTGTTTTATTCATTTTTGATTGCCCATTTGGACAATAAAAGTAACATTGTGCAATGAGTACAACGAGCGATGATGTGTATATACACTTTTACAAAAAAATACCAATCAGGGCAACTCATTGCCTAAAAATAAAAAAGGACGCTGATTTTTGCAGGTCTTAACAATCACCAAAACCCGTTGAGCTTGATACACACACTGGCAAAAAAATATTCTACATGTAAACGTTTATTATGCCATTTTCAAAGAAATTTTGCTTCCAATATGCCAGTACCCCAATGTGCCAGTACCCCAACGTGCAAGTACCCCAACGTGCAAGGACCCCAACGTGGCCCGGGCTGCGAGGGCCCTTTATAGCTGCTCGCAGCTCTAGTTATTATTATTATTATTATTATTATTATTATTATTAGGGCCCGAGCAGCGACCGCTGCGAGGTCCCTATTGTTTTTGTAAAAATTATTATTATTATTCTTCTTCTTCTTCTTTATTCTCCGCAAACAATCGCGATTTTGGGTACCTAAATATTCACGAAAACTCACCGAACTTTGCACACTCCTCAGGTCCGGCGAAAAATTTGATATTATGAAGTCGTTATAACAACGCGACTCTATAGCGCCCCCTAGCATAGAAAAATAAAAACCAAGCCCGGCACGTTTGAGCTAGAGCAACGAAAATTGGCAGGCACGTGTAGCACTCCGAGACGCACAAAAAAGTCTATTGGGACCATGTAGCTAAAATGTACAGGAAGTGAGCTATGAATTTTTTAATGTCCAACTTTGGCCTATTTTGGCACATTCTCTGTGGTCATGCTTTTTCCCCCTATGCAAACATTTTTCATCCCAGTGACTTCAAACTTGGCATTTATCATCTCAAGACCTAAGAGAACAGTTGGACAAAAAGTCTTGCCTTTTCGAAATACTATATGACGGGGGCGGGGCATCAAATATTGCCTTTAAAATTTCATTTTTCCAGAAAGAGCAAATGCTGAATAACTCCCATGTACAAGCTCCAAAAAATCTCAAACTTCTCAGGCAACGTAATAGTCACGGCCTGAAAACATCTATATGACAAAATTCAGTCATACATATAGCGCCACCTAGTGGTTACAATAAATGTCATACTTTACGTTTTTAGCTACTGTGCTGAGCTCGTTGAAGGGATCCAGTTGAAAATTGGTCAGAAAAGCCTTAAGATGTTGATGATGCCCCACACCGAATATTGTAACCTTTCGCCAAAGGGCGTGGCCGCTACGGTGACGCAAAATCTGAAGATTTTTCGTGACAATAAAAGCTGCATTAACTTGACCGAGATGATCCTATCTTCTCAAAATTTCACACATTTGATGAGAGTCCAGCTCTAAAGACATCTACTAACTTACATTTCATCTAACTGATAGCGCCACCTAGTGGCAATTTTTTTTCTTACGAATTTTCTTCTAGGTTTTTCTCCAAACACGTTAACTGGACCTACCTCATATTTGCTCAGAGGAGGGTTTCGGCCTTCATGATGTCACAACACGAAGTTTGTGAGTTTTCGCGAATTGCTGTAGGCGTGGCTAAGCGCTGTTCGCCAAGAAAACAACGCCAGTTTTGAGGGTCTAAACATGCACAGAAACTCCTGAAACTTGGCACACACATCTGGCCTGGTAAAATGAGCAATATTTTATTGTTGATTGTGCTATTTCTACAAAAATGACTCAATAGCGCCCCCTCGAAATTTTTAACTAAGCAGCCCCGGTTGTACGTTTAAGCAAGAACGCCGAATATTTTTAGGTGTATGAGGGAGCCCAAGACCTACAAAAAAGTCTCTTGTACCCATATGCTAAAATGAACAGGAAGTGAGCTACGAATTTTTGAATGTCCCATTTTTGACGATTTTTGCACATTCACAGGGGGCAGACTTTTGCCCACTTCTCCTACACGTTTCATCCGACTGAGTTAAGACTTGGCCTGGACCATGTCAACACCTGAGCCAACGACAGGGGGAAAAATTTTGACTTTTCGAAATACTATATGATGAGGGCGGGGCATCAAAATTTGTGTTTCGCAATGAAAAAGGATATGCTTGATAACTCCCCGGTACATGCTCCAAAAAATCCCAAACTTGACATGTATGTTTATCGTCAAGGCCTGAAGTTATCTCTATGACAACATTCAGTTATATATGCAGCGCCACCTAGCCCTTGAGGCATGAAAAAAAAATACCCCACATACGGTATTTTGTACAAAAAATGTAAACTCATTCTAAGTGTGATAACGAAGTCATTTCTGAATATTCTTTTAGTTTCCACCACTCAAAATGTTCACTGGCATCAGACTTATCCAAACATATATATATTTTTATTTATTTTTGATAGCCTCTATGGACATTAAAAGCAATATCGTGAATGAAGGATATGCTTAATAACTCCACGGTACATGCTCCCAAAAAAATCCCACACTTGACATGTATGCTTATAATCAAGGCCTGAAGGTATCTCTATGACAACATTCAGTTATAAATACAGCGTCACCTAGCCCTTGAGGCTTATATAAAAAAATTAAAAAAAAAACACATACGGTATTTTGTACAAAAAATGTACACTCATTCTAAGTGTGATAACTAAGTCATTTATGAATATTCTTTTAGTTTCCACCACTCAAATTGTTCACTGGCTTCACACCGATCCAAACGTATGTACGTTTCCATTTTGTTTTATTCATTTTTGATTCCCCCTTTGGACAATAAAAGTAACATTGTGCAATGAGTACAACGAGCGATGATGTGTATATACACTTTTACAAAAAAATACCAATCAGGGCAACTCATTGTCTAAAAATAAAAAAGGACGCTGATTTTTGCAGGTCTTAACAATCACCAAAACCCGTTGAGCTTGACACACACACTGGCAAAAAAATATTCTACATGTAAACGTTTATTATGCCATTTTCAAAGAAATTTTGCTTCCAATATGCCAGTACCCCAATGTGCCAGTACCCCAACGTGCAAGTACCCCAACGTGCAAGGACCCCAACGTGGCCCGGGCTGCGAGGGCCCTTTATAGCTGCTCGCAGCTCTAGTTAGGCCCCGAGCAGCGACCGCTGCGAGGTCCCTATTGTTTTTGTAAAAATTATTATTATTATTATTATTATTATTATTATTATTATTATTATTATTATTATTATTAGGGCCCGAGCAGCGACCGCTGCGAGGTCCCTATTGTTTTTGCAAAAATTATTATTATTATTATTATTATTATTATTATTATTATTATTATTATTATTCTTTATTCTCCGCAAACAATCGCGATTTTGGGTACCTAAACATTCACGAAAACTCACCGAACTTTGCACACTCCTCAGGCCCGGCGAAAAATTTGATATTATTAAGTCGTCATAACAATGCGACTCGATAGCGCCCCCTAGCGTAGAAAAATAAAAACCAAGCCCGGCACGTTTGAGCTAGAGTAACAAAAATTGGCAGGCACGTGTAGCACCCCGAGACGCACAAAAAAGTCTATTGGGACCATGTAGCTAAAATGTACAGGAAGTGAGCTATGAATTTTTTAATGTCCAATTTTGGCCTATTTTGGCACATTCACTGTGGTCATGCTTTTTCCCCCTTTGCAAACGTTTTTCATCCAATTGACTTCAAACTTGGCATTTACCATCTCAAGACCTGAGAGAACAACTGGGCAAAACATCTTGCCTTTTCGAAATACTATATGACAGGGGCGGGGCATCAAATATTGCCTTTAAAATTTCATTTGTCCAAAAAGAGCAAATACTTAATAACTCCCATGTTCAAGCTCCAAAAAATCTCAAACTTCTCATACAACTTAATAGTCACGGCCTGAAAACATCTATATGATAAAATTCAGTTATACATATAGCGCCACCTAGTGGTTACAATAAATGTAATACTTTACGTTTTCAGCTACTGCGCTGAGCTTGTTGAAGGGATCCATTTGAAAATTGGTCAGAAAAGCCTTAAGATGTTGATCATGCCCCACACCGAATATTGTAACTTTTCGCCAAAGGGCGTGGCCGCTACGGTGACGCAAAGTCTGAAGATTTTTCGTGAAAATAAAAGCTGCATTAACTTGACCGAGATGATCCTATCTTCTCAACATTTCACACATTTCATGAGAGTCCAGCCCTAAAGACATCTACTGACTTATATTTCATCTAACTGATAGCGCCACCTAGTGGCAATTTTTTTTCTTACGAATTTTCTTCTACGTTTTTCTCCAAACACGTTAACTGGACCTACCTCATATTTGCTCAGATGAGGGTTTCGGCCTTCATGATGTCACAACACGAAGTTTGTGAGTTTTCGCGAATTGCTGTGGGTGTGGCTAAGCGCTGTTCGCCAAGAAAATAACGCCAGTTTTGAGGGTCTAAACATGCACAGAAACTCATGAAACTTGGCACACACATCTGGCCTGGTAAAATTAGCAATATTTTATTGTTGATTGTGCTATTTTTACAAAAATGACTCAATAGCGCCCCCTAGGAATTTTTAATGAAGCAGCCCCGGTTGTACGTTTAAGCAAGAACGACGAATATTTTTAGGTGTATGAGGGAGCCCAAGACCTACAAAAAAGTCTCTTGGACCCATATGCTAAAATGAACAGGAAGTGAGCTACGAATTTTTGAATGTCCCATTTTTGACGATTTTTGCACATTCACAGGGGGCAGACTTTTGCCCACTTCTCCTACACGTTTCATCTGACTGAGTTAAGACTTGACCTGGACCATGTCAAGACCTGAGCCAACGACAGGGGGAAAAATCTTGACTTTTCGAAATACTATATGATGAAGGCGGGGCATCAAAATTTGTGTTTCGCAATGAAAAAGGATATGCTTAATAACTCCCCGGTACATGCTCCAAAAAATCCCAAACTTGACATGTATGTTTATCGTCAAGGCCTGAAGCTATCTCTATGACAACATTCAGTTATATACGCAGCGTCACCTAGCCCTTGAGGCATAAAAAAAAAATACCCCACATACGGTATTTTGTACAAAAAATGTAAACTCATTCTGAGTGTGATAACTAAGTCATTTATGAATATTCTTTTAGTTTCCACCACTCAAAATGTTCACTGGCATCAGACTTATCCAAACATATATATTTTTTTATTTATTTTTGATAGCCTCTGTGGACATTAAAAGCAATATCGTGAATGAAGGATATGCTTAATAACTCCACGGTACATGCTCCAAAAAAAATCCCACACTTGACATGTATGTTTATAATCAAGGCCTGAAGGTATCTCGATGACAACATTCAGTTATAAATACAGCGCCACCTAGCCCTTGAGGCTTATATAAAAAAAAAAAAACCACATACGGTATTTTGTACAAAAAAATTTAAACTCATTCTAAGTGTGATGACTAAGTCATTTCTGAATATTCTTTTAGTTTCCACCACTCAAATTGTTCACTGGCTTCACACCGATCCAAACGTATGTACGTTTCCATTTTGTTTTATTCATTTTTGATTGCCCCTTTGGACAATAAAAGTAACATTGTGCAATGAGTACAACGAGCGATGATGTATATATACACTTTTACAAAAAATATCAATCAGGGCAACTCATTGCCTAAAAATAAAAAAGGACGCTGATTTTTGCAGGTCTTAACAATCACCAAAACCCGTTGAGCTTGACACACACTGGCAAAAAAAAATATTCTACATGTAAACGTTTATTATGCCATTTTCAAAGAAATTTTGCTTCCAATATGCCAGTACCCCAACGTGCCAGTACCCCAACGTGCCAGTACCCTAACGTGCAAGTACCCCAACGTGCAAGGACTCCAACGTGGCCCGGGCTGCGAGGGCCCTTTATAGCTGCTCGCAGCTCTAGTTATTATTATTCTTCTTCTTCTTCTTCTTCTTTATTCTCCGCAAACGATCGCGATTTTGGGTACCTAAACATTCACGAAAACTCACCAAACTTTGCACACTCCTCAGGCCCGGCGAAAAATTTGATATTATGAAGTCGTTTTAACAACGCGACTCTATAGCGCCCCCTAGCATAGAAAAATAAAAACCAATCCCGGCACGTTTGAGCTAGAGCAACGAAAATTGGCAGGCACGTGTAGCACCCCGAGACGCACAAAAAAGTCTATTGGGACCATGTAGCTAAAATGTACAGGAAGTGAGCTATGAATTTTTTTATGTCCAATTTTGGCCTATTTTGGCACATTCACTGTGGTCATGCTTTTTCCCCCTTTGCAAACATTTTTCATCCAATTGACTTCAAACTTGGCATTTATCATCTCAAGACCTGAGAGAACAACTGGGCAAAACATCTTGCCCTTTCGAAATACTATATGACGGGGGAGGGGCATCAAATATTGCCTTTAAAATTTCATTTGTCCAGAAAGAGCAAATGCTTAATAACTCCCATGTTCAAGCTCCAAAAAATCTCAAACTTCTCAGGCAACGTAATAGTCACGGCCTGAAAACATTTATATGATAAAATTCAGTTATACAAATAGCGCCACCTAGTGGTAACAATAAATGTCATACTTTACGTTTTTAGCTACTGTGCCGAGCTTGTTGCAGGGATCCAGTTGAAAATTGGTCAGAAAAGCCTTAAGATGTTGATCATGCCCCACACCAAATAGTGTAACTTTTCGCCAAAGGGCGTGGCCGCTACGGTAACACAAAGTCTGAAGAATTTTCGTGACAACAAAAGCTGCATGAACTTGGCCCAGATGATCCAATCTTCTCAAAATTTCACACATTTGATGAGAGTCCAGCCCTAAAGACATCTACAAACTTATATTTCATCTTACTGATAGCGCCACCTAGTGGCAATTTTTTTTTTAACGAATTTTCTTCTACGTTTTTCTCCAAACACGTTAACTGGACCTACCTCATATTTGCTCAGATGAGGGTTTCGGCCTTCATGGTGTCACAACACGAAGTTTGTGAGTTTTCGCGAATCGCTGTGGGCGTGGCTAAGCACTGTTCGCCAAGAAAACAACGCCAGTTTTGAGGGTCTAAACATGCGCAGAAACTCATGAAACTTGGAACACACATCTGGCCTGGTAAAATGAACAATATTTTATTGTTGATTGTGCTATTTTTACAAAAATGACTCAATAGCGCCCCCTAGAAATTTTTAACGAAGCAGCCCCGATTGTACGTTTAAGCAAGATCTACGAAAATTTTTACGTGTATGAGGGAGCCAAAGACCTACAAAAAAGTCTCTCGGACCCATATGCTAAAATGAACAGGAGGTGAGCTACGAATTTTTGAATGTCCCATTTTTTACGATTTTAGCACATTTACAGGGGGCATACTTTTGCCCACTTCTCCTACACGTTTCATCCGACTGACTTCAGACTTGACCTGGGCTATGTCAAGACCTGAGCCAACAACAGACGGAAAAATCTTGACTTTTGCAAATACTATATGATGAGGGCGGGGCATAAAAATGTGTGTTTCGCACTGAAAAAGGATATGCTTAATAACTCCCCGATACATGCTCCAAAAAATCCCAAACTTGACATGTATGTTTATCGTCAAGGCCTGAAGGTATCTCTATGACAACATTCAGTTATATATGCAGCGCCACCTAGCCCTTGAGGCATGAAAAAAAAATACCCCACTTACGGTATTTTGTACAAAAAATGTAAACTCATTCTCAGTGTGATAACTAAGTCATTTAGGAATATTCTTTTACTTTCCACCACTCAAAATATTCACTGGCATCAGACCTAACCAAACATACATATTTTTGTTATTTAGTTTTATGTATTTTTGATAGCCTCTATGGACATTAAAAGCAGTATCGTGAATGAAGGCTATGCTTAATAACTCCCAGGTACATGCTCCAAAAAATCCCATACTTGAAATGTATATTTATAGTCAAGGCCTGAAGGTATCTCTATGACAAAATTCAGTTATAAATACAGCGCCACCTAGTCCTTGAGGCATAAAAAAAAAAAAATGCCTCACTTACGGTATTTTTGCAAAAATTGTAAACTCATTGTAAGTGTGATAACTAAGTCATTTATGAATATTCTTTTACTTTCCACCACTCAATATGTTCACTGGCATCAGACCGATCCAAACATACGTATTTTTTATTTAGTTTTATTTATTTTTTTGATCGCCTCTATGGACAATAAAAGCAACATTGTGCAATGAGTACGAGCGATGATGCGTGTATATATACTTTTACGAAAAATACCAATCAGGGCAACTCATTGCCTAAAAATAAAAAAAAGACGCTGATTTTTGCAGATCTTAAATATCACCAAAACCCATTGAGCTTGACACACTCATCACACCTGGCAAAAATAAAAATAAAAATCCACATGTTTATCATGCCATTTTCAAAGAAATTCTGCTTCCAATGTGCCAGTACCCCAACGTGCAAGTACCCCAACGTGGCCTGGGCTGCAAGGGCCCTTTATAGCTGCTCGCAGCTCTAGTTATTATTATTATTATTATTATTATTATTAGGGCCCGAGCAGCGACCGCTGCGAGGTCCCTATTGTTTTTGTAAAAATTATTATTATTATTAGGGCCCGAGCAGCGACCGCTGCGAGGTCCCTATTGTTTTTGTAAAAATTATTATTATTATTATTATTCTTCTTCTTCTTCTTCTTCTTCTTCTTTATTCTCCGCAAACGATCGCGATTTTGGGTACCTAAACATTCACGAAAACTCACCGAACTTTGCGCACTCTTCGGGCCCGGCGAAAAATTTGATATTATGAAGGCGTCATAACAACGCGACTCTATAGCGCCCCCTAGCGTAGAAAAATAATAACCAAGCCCGGCACGTTTGAGCTAGAGCAACGAAAATTGGCAGGCACGTGTAGCACCCCGAGACGCACAAAAAAGTCTATTGGGACCATGTAGCTAAAATGTACAGGAAATGAGCTATGAATTTTTTAATGTCCAATTTTGGCCTATTTTGGCACGTTCACTGTGGTCATGCTTTTTCCCCCTTTGCAAACATTTTTCATCCAGTTGACTTCAAAATTGGCATTTATCATCTCAAGACCTGAGACAACAACTGGGCAAAAAACCTTGACTTTTTGAAATACTATATGACGGGGGCGGGGCATCAAATATTGCCTTGAAAATTTCATTTGTCCAGAAAGAGCAAATGCTTAATAACTCCCATGTTCAAGCTCCGAAAAATCTCAAACTTCTCAGACAACGTAATAGTCACGGCCTGAAAACATCTATATGATAAAATTCTGTTATACATATAGCGCTACCTAGTGGTAACAATAAATGTCATACTTTACGTTTTTAGCTACTGTGCTGAGCTCGTTGAAGGGATCCAGTTGAAAATTGGTCAGAAAAGCCTTAAGATGTTGATCATGCCCCACACCGAATATTGTAACTTTTCGCCAAAGGGTGTGGCCGCTACGGTGACGCAAAGTCTGAAGATTTTTCGTGACAATAAAAGCTGCATTAACTTAACCGAGATGATCCTATCTTCTCAAAATTTCACACATTTGATGAGAGTCCAGCCCTAAAGACATCTACGAACTTATATTTCATCTTACTGGTAGCGCCACCTAGTGGCATTTTTTTTTTTCTTACGAATTTTCTTCTACGTTTTTGTCCAAACACGTTAACTGGACCTACCTCAGATTTGCTCAGATGAGGGTTTCGGCCTTCATGATGTCACAACACGAAGTTTGTGAGTTTTCGTGAATTGCTGTGGGCGTGGCTAAGCGCTGTTCGCCAAGAAAACAACGCCGGTTTTGAGGGTCTAAACATGCACAGAAACTCATGAAACTTGGCACACACATCTGGCCTGGTAAAATTAGCAATATTTTAATGTTGATTGTGCTATTTTTACAAAAATGACTCAATAGCGCCCCCTAGAAAATTTTAACGAAGCAGCCCCGGTTGTACGTTTAAGCAAGAACGACAAATATTTTTAGGTGTATGAGGGAGCCCAAGACCTACAAAAAAGTCTCTTGGAACCATATGCTAAAATGAACAGGAAGTGAGCTACGAAATTTTGAATGTCCCATTTTTGATGATTTTTGCACATTTACAGGGGGCATACTTTTGCCCACTTCTTCTCCACGTTTCATCCGACTGAGTTAAGACTTGACCTGGACAATGTCAAGACCTGAGCCAACGACAGCGGGGAAAATCTTGACTTTTCGAAATACTATATGATGAGGGCGTGGCATCAAAATTTGTGTTTCGCAATGAAAAAGGATATGCTTGATAACTCCCCGGTACATGCTCCAAAAAATCCCAAACTTGACATGTATGTTTATCGTCAAGGCCTGAAGTTATCTCTATGACAACATTCAGTTATATATGCAGCGCCACCTAGCCCTTGAGGCATAAAAAAAAAAAATACCCCACATACGGTATTTTGTACAAAAAATGTCAACTCATTCTAAGTGTGATAACTCAGTCATTTATTAATATTCTTTTAGTTTCCACCACTCAAAATGTTCACTGGCATCAGACTTATCCAAACATATATATATTTTTATTTATTTTTGATAGCCTCTGTGGACATTAAAAGCAATATCGTGAATGAAGGATATGCTTAATAACTCCACGATACATGCTCCAAAAAAAATCCCACAATTGACATGTATGCTTATAATCAAGGCCTGAAGGTATCTCTATGACAACATTCAGTTATAAATACAGCGCCATCTAGCCCTTGAGGCATATTATATAAATAAAAAAAAAAAACACATACGGTATTTTGTACAAAAAATGTAAACTCATTCTAAGTGTGATAACTAAGTCATTTATGAATATTCTTTTAGTTTCCACCACTCAAATTGTTCACTGGCTTCACACCGATCCAAACGTATGTACGTTTCCATTTTGTTTTATTCATTTTTGATTGCCCCTTTGGACAATAAAAGTAACATTGTGCAATGAGTACAACGAGCGATGATGTCTATATACACTTTTACAAAAAATACCAATCAGGGCAACTCATTGCCTAAAAATAAAAAAGGACGCTTATTTTTGCAGGTCTTAACAATCACCAAAACCCGTTGAGCTTGACACAGACTGGCAACAAAAAAATTCTACATGTAAACGTTTATTATGCCATTTTCAAATAAATTTTGCTTCCAATATGCCAGTACCCCAACGTGCCAGTACCCTAACGTGCAAGTACCCCAACGTGCAAGGACCCCAACGTGGCCCGGGCTGCGAGGGCCCTTTATAGCTGCTCGCAGCTCTAGTTAGGGCCCGAGCAGCGACCGCTGCGAGGTCCCTATTGTTTTTGTAAAAATTATTATTAGGGCCCGAGCAGCGACCGCTGCGAGGTCCCTCTTGTTTTTGTAAGAATTATTCTTCTTCTCCGTAAACGATCGCATTTTTGAGGGCCTAAACATTTACGAAAACTCACCAAACTTTGCAGTCTCTTCGGGCCCGGCGAAATATTTGATATTATGTCGTTGCCATGACAATGCGACTCTATAGCGCCCCCTAGCGTAGAAAAATAAAAACCAATCCCGGCCCGTTTGACCTAGAGCTACGAAAATTGCCAGGCACGTGTAGCACCCCGAGACGCACAAAAAAGTCACTAGAAGCCATTTCCTAAAATGTACAGGAAGTGAGCTATGAATTTTTGAATGTCCAATTTTGGCCCATTTTGGCACATTCACTGTGGTCATACTTTTTCCCCCTTTGCAAATATTTTTCAGCCAGTTGACTTCAAACTTGCCATGTATCATCTCAAGACCCAAGACAACAACTGGGCAAAATATCTTGACTTTTTGGAATACTATATGACGGGGGCGGGGCATCAAATATTGATTTTAAAATTTAATTTGTCCAGAAAGACAAAATGCTGAATAACTCCCATGAACAAGCTAAAAAAAATCTCAAACTTCTCACGCAACTTAATAGTCACGGCCTGAAAACATCTATATGATACAATTCTGTTATATATATAGCGCCACCTAGTGGTGACAATAAATGTCATACTTTACGTTTTTAGCTACTATGCCAAGCTCTTTGAAGGGATCCAGCTGAAAATTGGTCAGACAAGCCTTAAGATGTTGATCATGCCCCACACCGAATATTGTAACTTTTCGCCAAAGGGCGTGGCCGCTACGGTGCCGCAAAGTCTGGTAATTTTTCGTGGCAATAAAAGCTGCTTTTACTTGACCCAGGTCATCCTATCTTCTCAAAATTTCACACATTTGATGAGAGTCCAGCCCCTAAGACATCTACGAACTTATATTTCATCTTACTGATAGCGCCACCTTCTGGCAATTTTTTTTCTTGCGATTTTTCTTCAATGTTTTTCTCCAACCATATTAACTGCACCTACCTCATATTTACTCAGATGAGGGTTTCGGTCTTCATGATGTCACAACACGAAGTTTGTGAGTTTTCGCGAATCGCTGTGGGCGTGGCTAAGCGCTGTTCGCCAAGAAAACAACACCAATCTTGAGGGCCTAAACCGGCATAGAAACGCATGAAATTTGGCACACACATCTGGCCTGGCAAAATGAGCGATATTTTATCCTGGATTGTGCTATTTTTACAAAAATGACTCAATAGCGCCCCCTAGAAAATTTAATGAAGCAGCCCCGGTTGTACGTTTAAGCAAGATCTACGAAAATTTTTAGGTGTATGAGGGAGCCCAAGACCTACAAAAAAGTCTCTTGGACCCATATGCTAAAATGAACAGGAAGTGAGCTACGAATTTTTGAATGTCCCATTTTTGACAATTTTTGCACATTCACAGGGGGCAGACGTTTGCCCACTTCTCCTACACGTTTCATCCGACTGACTTCAGACTTGACCTGGGCTATGTCAAGACCTGAGCCAACGACAGGGAGAAAAATCTTGACTTTTCTAAATACTATATGATGAGGGCGGGGCATCAAAATTTGTGTTTCGCAATGAAAAATGATATGCTTAATAACTCTCCGGTAAATGCTCCAAAAAATCCCAAACTTGACATGTATCTTTATAGTCAAGGCCTGAAGCTATCTCTATGACAACATTCAGTTATATATGCAGCGCCACCTAGCCCTTGAGGCATGAAAAAAAAATACCCCACTTACGGTATTTTTACAAAAATTGTAAACTCATTCTCAGTGTGATCATGAAGTAATTTATTAATATTCTTGTACTTTCCACCACTCAAAATGTTCACTGGCATCAGACCTAACCAAACATACATATTTTTGTCATTTAGTTTTATGTATTTTTGATAGCCTCTATGGACATTAAAAGCAATATTGTGAATGAAGGCTATGCTTAATAACTCCCAGGTACATGCTCCAAAAAATCCCATACTTGAAATGTATATTTATAGTCAAGGCCTGAAGGTATCTCTATGACAAAATTCAGTTATGAATACAGCGCCACCTAGTCCTTGAGGCATAAAAAAAAAAATGCCTCACTTACGGTATTTTTGCAAAAATTGTAAACTCATTGTAAATATGATAACTAAGTCATTTATGAATATTCTTTTACTTTCCACCACTCAATGTGTTCACTGGCATCAGACCGATCCAAACATATGTACTTTTTTTATTTAGTTTCATTTTCTTTAATCGCCTCTATGGACAATAAAAGCAACATTGTGCAATGAGTACGAGCGATGATGTGTGTATACATACTTTTACGAAAAATACCAATCAGGGCAACTCATTGCCTAAAAATAAAAAAAGACGCTGATTTTTGCAGATCTTAACAATCACCAAAACCCATTGAGCTTGACACACTCATCACACCTGGCAAAAAATAAATAAATCCACGTTTATCATGCCATTTTCAAAGAAATTCTGCTTCCAATGTGCCAGTACCCCAATGTGCAAGTACCCCAACGTGCAAGTACCCCAACGTGGCCCGGGCTGCGAGGGCCCTTTATAGCTGCTCGCAGCTCTAGTTAGGGCCCGAGCAGCGACCGCTGCGAGGTCCCTATTGTTTTTGTAAAAATTATTATTATTATTATTATTATTATTATTCTTCTTCTTCTTTATTCTCCGCAAACGATCGCGATTTTGGGTACCTAAACATTCACGAAAACTCACCAAACTTTGCACACTCCTCAGGCCCGGCGAAAAATTTGATATTATGAAGTCGTCATAACAATGCGACTCGATAGCGCCCCCTAGCGTAGAAAAATAAAAACCAAGCCCGGCACGTTTGAGCTAGAGCAACAAAAATTGGCAGGCACGTGTAGCACCGCGAGACGCACAAAAAAGTCTATTGGGACCATGTAGCCAAAATGTACAGGAAGTGAGCTATGAATTTTTTTATGTCCAATTTTGGCCTATTTTGGCACATTCACTGTGGTCATGCTTTTTCCCCCTTTGCAAAATTTTTTCATCCAATTGACTTCAAACTTGGCATTTATCATCTCAAGACCTGAGAGAAAAACTGGGCAAAACATCTTGCCTTTTTGAAATACTATATGACGGGGGCGGGGCATCAAATATTGCCTTTAAAATTTCATTTGTCCAGAAAGAGCAAATGCTGAATAACTCCCATGTACAAGCTCCAAAAAATCTCAAACTTCTCAGGCAACGTAATAGTCACGGCCTGAAAACATCTATATGATAAAATTCAGTTATACATATAGCGCCACCTAGTGGTTACAATAAATGTCATACTTTACGTTTTTAGCTACTGTGCTGAGCTCGTTGAAGGGATCCATTTGAAAATTGGTCAGAAAAGCCTTAAGATGTTGATCATGCCCCACACCGAATATTGTAACTTTTCGCCAAAGGGCGTGGCCGCTACGGTGACGCAAAGTCTGAAGATTTTTCGTGAAAATAAAAGCTGCATTAACTTGACCGAGATGATCCTATCTTCTCAAAATTTCACACATTTGATGAGAGTCCAGCCCTAAAGACATCTACTGACTTATATTTCATCTAACTGATAGCGCCACCTAGTGGCAATTTTTTTTATTACGAATTTTCTTCTACGTTTTTCTCCAAACACGTTAACTGGACCTACCTCTTATTTGCTCAGATGAGGGTTTCGGCCTTCATGATGTCACAACACGAAGTTTGTGAGTTTTCGCGAATTGCTGTGGGCGTGGCTAAGCGCTGTTCGCCAAGAAAACAACGCCAGTTTTGAGGGTCTAAACATGCACAGAAACTCATGAAACTTGGCACACACATCTGGCCTGGTAAAATGAGCAATATTTTATTGTTGATTGTGCTATTTTTACAAAAATTACTCAATAGCGCCCCCTAGAAGTTTTTAACGAAGCAGCCCCGGTTGTACGTTTAAGCAAGAACGACGAATATTTTTAGGTGTATGAGGGAGCCCAAGACCTACAAAAAAGTCTCTTGGACCCATATGCTAAAATGAACAGGAAGTGAGCTACGAATTTTTGAATGTCCCATTTTTGACGATTTTTGCACATTCACAGGGGGCAGACTTTAGCCCACTTCTCCTACACGTTTCATCCGACTGAGTTAAGACTTGGCCTGGACCATGTCAAGACCTGAGCCAACGACAGGGGGGAAAAATTTTGTCTTTTCGAAATACTATATTATGAGGGCGGGGCATCAAATTTTGTGTTTCGCAATGAAAAAGGATATGCTTGATAACTCCCCGGTACATGCTCCAAAAAATCCCAAACTTGACATGTATGTTTATCGTCAAGGCCTGAAGTTATCTCTGTGACAACATTCAGTTATATATGCAGCGCCACCTAGCCCTTGAGGAATAAAAAAAAAATACCCCACATACGGTATTTTGTACAAAAAATGTACACTCATTCTAAGTGTGATAACTCAGTCATTTATGAATATTCTTTTAGTTTCCACCACTCAAATTGTTCACTGGCTTCACACCGATCCAAACGTATGTACATTTCCATTTTGTTTTATTCATTTTTGATTGCCCCTTTGGACAATAAAAGTAACATTGTGCAATGAGTACAACGAGCGATGATGTGTATATACACTTTTACAAAAAATACCAATCAGGGCAACTCATTGCCTAAAAATAAAAAATAAGACGCTGATTTTTGCAGATCTTAACAATCACCAAAACCCATTGAGCTTGACACACTCATCACACCTGGCAAAAAAAAAAAAAAAAAAATCCACGTTTATCATGCCATTTTCAAAGAAATTCTGCTTCCAATGTGCCAGTACCCCAATGTGCAAGTTCCCCAACGTGCAAGTACCCCAACGTGGCCCGGGCTGCGAGGGCCCTTTATAGCTGCTCGCAGCTCTAGTTATTATTATTCTTCTTCTTCTTCTTTATTCTCCGCAAACAATCGCGATTTTGGGTACCTAAATATTCACGAAAACTCACCGAACTTTGCACACTCCTCAGGTCCGGCGAAAAATTTGATATTATGAAGTCGTTATAACAACGCGACTCTATAGCGCCCCCTAGCATAGAAAAATAAAAACCAAGCCCGGCACGTTTGAGCTAGAGCAACGAAAATTGGCAGGCACGTGTAGCACCCCGAGACGCACAAAAAAGTCTATTGGGACCATGTAGCTAAAATGTACAGGAAGTGAGCTATGAATTTTTTAATGTCCAATTTTGTTCTATTTTGGCACATTCACTGTGGTCATGCTTTTTCCCCCTATGCAAACATTTTTCATCCCATTGACTTCAAACTTGGTATTTATCATCTCAAGACATAAGAGAACAGCTGGGCAAAAAGTCTTGCCTTTTCGAAATACTATATGACGGGGGCGGGGCATCAAATATTGCCTTTAAAATTTCATTTGTCCAGAAAGAGCAAATGCTGAATAACTCCCATGTACAAGCTCCAAAAAATCTCAAACTTCTCAGGCAACGTAATAGTCACGGCCTGAAAACATCTATATGACAAAATTCAGTTATACATATAGCGCCACCTAGTGGTTACAATAAATGTCATACTTTACGTTTTTAGCTACTGTGCTGAGCTCGTTGAAGGGATCCAGTTGAAAATTGGTCAGAAAAGCCTTAAGATGTTGATGATGCCCCACACCGAATATTGTAACTTTTCGCCAAAGGGCGTGGCCGCTACGGTGACGCAAAGTCTGAAGATTTTTCGTGACAATAAAAGCTGCATTAACTTGACCGAGATGATCCTATCTTCTCAAAATTTCACACATTTGATGAGAGTCCAGCTCTAAAGACATCTACTAACTTACATTTCATCTAACTGATAGCGCCACCTCGTGGCAATTTTTTTTCTTACGAATTTTCTTCTACGTTTTTCTCCAAACACGTTAACTGGACCTACCTCATATTTGCTCAGATGAGGGTTTCGGCCTTCATGATGTCACAACACGAAGTTTGTGAGTTTTCGCGAATTGCTGTGGGCGTGGCTAAGTGCTGTTCGCCAAGAAAACAACGCCAGTTTTGAGGGTCTAAACATGCACAGAAACTCCTGAAACTTGGCACACACATCTGGCCTGGTAAAATGAGCAATATTTTATTGTTGATTGTGCTATTTTTACAAAAATGACTCAATAGCGCCCCCTCGAAATTTTTAACGAAGCAGCCCCGGTTGTTCGTTTAAGCAAGAACGACGAATATTTTCAGGTGTATGAGGGAGCCCAAGACCTACAAAAAAGTCTCTTGTACCCATATGCTAAAATGAACAGAAAGTGAGCTACGAATTTTTGAATGTCCCATTTTTGACGATTTTTGCACATTCACAGGGGGCAGACTTTTGCCCACCTCTCCTACACGTTTCATCCGACTGAGTTAAGACTTGGCCTGGACCATGTCAAGACCTGAGCCAACGACAGGGGGAAAAATTTTGACTTTTCGAAATACTATATGATGAGGGCGGGGCATCAAAATTTGTGTTTCGCAATGAAAAAGGATATGCTTGATAACTCCCCGGTACATGCTCCAAAAAATCCCAAACTTGACATGTATGTTTATCGTCAAGGCCTGAAGTTATCTCTATGACAACATTCAGTTATATATGCAGCGCCACCTAGCCCTTGAGGCATGAAAAAAAAATACCCCAGATACGGTATTTTGTACAAAAAATGTACACTCATTCTAAGTGTGATAACGAAGTCATTTATGAATATTCTTTTAGTTTCCACCACTCAAAATGTTCACTGTCATCAGACTTATCCAAACATATATATATTTTTATTTATTTTTGATAGCCTCTATGGACATTAAAAGCAATATCGTGAATGAAGGATATGCTTAATAACTCCACGGTACATGCTCCAAAAAAAATCCCACACTTGACATGTATGCTTATAATCAAGGCCTGAAGGTATCTCTATGACAACATTCAGTTATAAATACAGCGCCACCTAGCCGTTGAGGCTTATATAAAAAAAATTAAAAAAATACCCCACATACGGTATTTTGTACAAAAAATGTACACTCATTCTAAGTGTGATAACTAAGTCATTTATGAATATTCTTTTAGTTTCCACCACTCAAATTGTTCACTGGCTTCACACCGATCCAAACGTATGTACGTTTCCATTTTGTTTTATTCATTTTTGATTGCCCCTTTGGACAATAAAAGTAAACATTGTGCAATGAGTACAACGAGCGATGATGTGTATATACACTTTTACAAAAAAAATACCAATCAGGGCAACTCATTGCCTAAAAATAAATAAGGACGCTGATTTTTGCAGGTCTTAACAATCACCAAAATCCGTTGAGCTTGACAGACACTGGCAAAAAAAATATTCTACATGTAAACGTTTATTATGCCATTTTCAAAGAAATTTTGCTTCCAATATGCCAGTACCCCAACGTGCCAGTACCCCAACGTGCAAGTACCCCAACGTGCAAGGACCCCAACGTGGCCCGGGCTGCGAGGGCCCTTTATAGCTGCTCGCAGCTCTAGTTATTATTCTTCTTCTTCTTCTTCTTCTTTATTCTCCGCAAACAATCGCGATTTTGGGTACCTAAATATTCACGAAAACTCACCGAACTTTGCACACTCCTCAGGTCCGGCGAAAAATTTGATATTATGAAGTCGTTATAACAACGCGACTCTATAGCGCCCCCTAGCATAGAAAAATAAAAACCAAGCCCGGCACGTTTGAGCTAGAGCAACGAAAATTGGTAGGCACGTGTAGCACCCCGAGACGCACAAAAAAGTCTATTGGGACCATGTAGCTAAAATGTACAGGAAGTGAGCTATGAATTTTTTAATGTCCAATTTTGGCCTATTTTGGCACATTCACTGTGGTCATGCTTTTTCCCCCTATGCAAACATTTTTCATCCCATTGACTTCAAACTTGGCATTTATCATCTCAAGACCTAAGAGAACAGCTGGGCAAAAAGTCTTGCCTTTTCGAAATACTATATGACGGGGGCGGGGCATCAAATATTGCCTTTAAAATTTCATTTGTCCAGAAAGAGCAAATGCTGAATAACTCCCATGTACAAGCTCCAAAAAATCTCAAACTTCTCAGGCAACGTAATAGTCACGGCCTGAAAACATCTATATGACAAAATTCAGTTCTACATATAGCGCCACCTAGTGGTTACAATAAATGTCATACTTTACGTTTTTAGCTACTGTGCTGAGCTCGTTGAAGGGATCCAGTTGAAAATTGGTCAGAAAAGCCTTAAGATGTTGATGATGCCCCACACCGAATATTGTAACTTCGCCAAAGGGCGTGGCCGCTACGGTGACGCAAAGTCTGAAGATTTTTCGTGACAATAAAAGCTGCATTAACTTGACCGAGATGATCCTATCTTCTCAAAATTTCACACATTTGATGAGAGTCCAGCTCTAAAGACATCTACTAACTTACATTTCATCTAACTGATAGCGCCACCTAGTGGCAATTTTTTTTCTTACGAATTTTCTTCTACGTTTTTCTCCAAACACGTTAACTGGACCTACCTCATATTTGCTCAGATGAGGGTTTCGGCCTTCATGATGTCACAACACGAAGTTTGTGAGTTTTCGCGAATTGCTGTGGGCGTGGCTAAGCGCTGTTCGCCAAGAAAACAACGCCAGTTTTGAGGGTCTAAACATGCACAGAAACTCCTGAAACTTGGCACACACATCTGGCCTGGTAAAATGAGCAATATTTTATTGTTGATTGTGCTATTTTTAAAAAAATGACTCAATAGCGCCCCCTCGAAATTTTTAACGAAGCAGCCCCGGTTGTACGTTTAAGCAAGAACGACAAATATTTTTAGGTGTATGAGGGAGCCCAAGACCTACAAAAAAGTCTCTTGTACCCATATGCTAAAATGAACAGGAAGTGAGCTACGAATTTTTGAATGTCCCATTTTTGACGATTTTTGCACATTCACAGGGGGCAGACTTTTGCCCACTTCTCCTATACGTTTCATCCGACTGAGTTAAGACTTGGCCTGGACCATGTCAAGACCTCAGCCAACGACAGGGGGAAAAATCTTGACTTTTCGAAATACTATATGATGAAGGCGGGGCATCAAATTTTGTGTTTCGCACTGAAAAAGGATATGCTTAATAACTCCCCAGTACATGCTCCAAAAAATCCCAAACTTGACATGTATGTTTATCGTCAAGGCCTGAAGCTATCTCTATGACAACATTCAGTTATATATGCAGCGTCACCTAGCCCTTGAGGCATTAAAAAAAAATACCCCACATACGGTATTTTGTACAAAAAATGTAAACTCATTCTAAGTGTGATAACTAAGTCATTTATGAATATTCTTTTAGTTTCCACCACTCAAAATGTTCACTGGCATCAGACTTATCCAAACATATATATATTTTTATTTATTTTTGATAGCCTCTATGGACATTAAAAGCAATATCGTGAATGAAGGATATGCTTAATAACTCCACGGTACATGCTCCAAAAAAAATCCCACACTTGACATGTATGCTTATAATCAAGGCCTGAAGGTATCTCTATGACAATATTCAGTTATAAATACAGCGCCACCTAGTCCTTGAGGCTTATATAAAAAAAAAAAAAAATACCCCACATACGGTATTTTGTACAAAAAATGTACACTCATTCTAAGTGTGATAACTAAGTCATTTATGAATATTCTTTTAGTTTCCACCACTCAAATTGTTCACTGGCTTCACACCGATCCAAACGTATGTACGTTTCCATTTTGTTTTATTCATTTTTGATTGCCCCTTTGGACAATAAAAGTAACATTGTGCAATGAGTACAACGAGCGATGATGTGTATATACACTTTTACAAAAAATACCAATCAGGGCAACTCATTGCCTAAAAATAAAAAAGGACGCTGATTTTTGCAGGTCTTAACAATCACCAAAACCCGTTGAGCTTGACACACACACTGCCAAAAAAAAAAATTCTACATGTAAACGTTTATTATGCCATTTTCAAAGAAATTTTGCTTCCAATATGCCAGTACCCCAACGTGCCAGTACCCCAACGTGCAAGTACCCCAACGTGCAAGGACCCCAACGTGGCCCGGGCTGCGAGGGCCCTTTATAGCTGCTCGCAGCTCTAGTTAGGGCCCGAGCAGCGACCGCTGCGAGGTCCCTATTGTTTTTGTAAAAATTATTATTATTATTATTATTATTATTATTAGGGCCCGAGCAGCGACCGCTGCGAGGTCCCTATTGTTTTTGTAAAAATTATTATTATTATTATTATTATTATTCTTTATTCTCCGCAAACAATCGCAATTTTGGGTACCTAAATATTCACGAAAACTCACCGAACTTTGCACACTCCTCAGGTCCGGCGAAAAATTTGATATTATGAAGTCGTTATAACAACGCGACTCTATAGCGCCCCCTAGCATAGAAAAATAAAAACCAAGCCCGGCACGTTTGAGCTAGAGCAACGAAAATTGGCAGGCACGTGTAGCACCCCGAGACGCACAAAAAAGTCTATTTGGACCATGTAGCTAAAATGTACAGGAAGTGAGCTATGAATTTTTTAATGTCCAACTTTGGCCTATTTTGGCACATTCACTGTGGTCATGCTTTTTCCCCCTATGCAAACATTTTTCATCCAATTGACTTCAAACTTGGTATTTATCATCTCAAGACCTAAGAGAACAGCTGGGCAAAAAGTCTTGCCTTTTCGAAATACTATATGACGGGGGCGGGGCATCAAATATTGCCTTTAAAATTTCATTTGTCCAGAAAGAGCAAATGCTGAATAACTCCCATGTACAAGCTCCAAAAAATCTCAAACTTCTCAGGCAACGTAATAGTCACGGCCTAAAAACATCTATATGACAAAATTCTGTTATACATATAGCGCCACCTAGTGGTTACAATAAATGTCATACTTTACGTTTTTAGCTACTGTGCTGAGCTCATTGAAGGGATCCAGTTGAAAATTGGTCAGAAAAGCCTTAAGATGTTGATGATGCCCCACACCGAATATTGTAACTTTTCGCCAAAGGGCGTGGCCGCTACGGTGACGCAAATTCTGAAGATTTTTCGTGACAATAAAAGCTGCATTAACTTGACCGAGATGATCCTATCTTCTCAAAATTTCACACATTTGATGAGAGTCCAGCTCTAAAGACATCTACTAACTTACATTTCATCTAACTGATAGCGCCACCTAGTGGCAATTTTTTTTCTTACGAATTTTCTTCTACGTTTTTCTCCAAACACGTTAACTGGACCTACCTCATATTTGCTCAGATGAGGGTTTCGGCCTTCATGATGTCACAACACGAAGTTTGTGAGTTTTCGCGAATTGCTGTGGGCGTGGCTAAGCGCTGTTCGCCAAGAAAACAACGCCAGTTTTGAGGGTCTAAACATGCACAGAAACTCCTGAAACTTGGCACACACATCTGGCCTGGTAAAATGAGCAATATTTTATTGTTGATTGTGCTATTTTTACAAAAATGACTCAATAGCGCCCCCTCGAAATTTTTAACGAAGCAGCCCCGGTTGTACGTTTAAGCAAGAACGACGAATATTTTCAGGTGTATGAGGGAGCCCAAGACCTACAAAAAAGTCTCTAGTACCCATATGCTAAAATGAACAGGAAGTGAGCTACGAATTTTTTAATGTCCCATTTTTGACGATTTTTGCACATTCACAGGGGGCAGACTTTTGCCCACCTCTCCTACACGTTTCATCCGACTGAGTTAAGACTTGGCCTGGACCATGTCAAGACCCGAGCCAACGACAGGGGGAAAATTTTTGACTTTTCGAAATACTATATGATGAGGGCGGGGCATCAAAATTTGTGTTTCGCAATGAAAAAGGATATGCTTGATAACTCCCCGGTACATGCTCCAAAAAATCCCAAACTTGACATGTATGTTTATCGTCAAGGCCTGAAGTTATCGCTATGACAACATTCAGTTATATATGCAGCGCCACCTAGCCCTTGAGGCATGAAAAAAAAATACCCCACATACGGTATTTTGTACAAAAAATGTAAACTCATTCTAAGTGTGATAACAAAGTCATTTATGAATATTCTTTTAGTTTCCACCACTCAAAATGTTCACTGGCATCAGACTTATCCAATCATATATATATTTTTATTTATTTTTGATAGCCTCTATGGACATTAAAAGCAATATCGTGAATGAAGGATATGCTTAATAACTCCACGGTACATGCTACAAAAAAAATCCTACACTTGACATGTATGCTTATAATCAAGGCCTGAAGGTATCTCTATGACAACATTCAGTTATAAATACAGCGCCACCTAGCCGTTGAGGCTTATATAAAAAAAATAAAAAAAATACCCCACATACGGTATTTTGTACAAAAAATGTACACTCATTCTAAGTGTGATAACTAAGTCATTTATGAATATTCTTTTAGTTTCCACCACTCAAATTGTTCACTGGCTTCACACCGATCCAAACGTATGTACGTTTCCATTTTGTTTTATTCATTTTTGATTGCCCCTTTGGACAATAAAAGTAAACATTGTGCAATGAGTACAACGAGCGATGATGTGTATATACACTTTTACAAAAAAATACCAATCAGGGCAACTCATTGCCTAAAAATAAATAAGGACGCTGATTTTTGCAGGTCTTAACAATCACCAAAATCCGTTGAGCTTGACAGACACTGGCAAAAAAAATATTCTACATGTAAACGTTTATTATGCCATTTTCAAAGAAATTTTGCTTCCAATATGCCAGTACCCCAACGTGCCAGTACCCCAATGTGCAAGTACCCCAACGTGCAAGGACCCCAACGTGGCCCGGGCTGCGAGGGCCCTTTATAGCTGCTCGCAGCTCTAGTTATTATTATTAGGGCCCGAGCAGCGACCGCTGCGAGGTCCCTATTGTTTTTCGTTCGAATTATTAGGGCCCGAGCAGCGACCGCTGCGAGGTCCCTATTGTTCCTGAAGGAATTCTTATTATTATTCTTCTTCTTCTTTTTCTTTGTTATTATTCTTTTCCGCAAACAACCACATTTTTGAGGCACTAAACATGAACGAAAACTCACCAAACTTTACACGGAGATCGGGCCTGGCGAAAAATTTGATATTTTAAAGTCGCCATACATGATACATGAAAAATGGCTCTGTAGCGCCACCTACATAGGTTTAACGGATCCCTGTCCCGCTACGATTGTCCTATGGCTACGAAAATTGTGTGGCACCTGTAGCACATCCAGATGAACAAAAACCTCTTTGATATGTGTACCCTAAAATAGACAGGAAGTGAGGTATGAGTATTTGAATGTCCAATTTTGGCCCATTTTTGCACATTTACAGGGGTCATACTTTTGCCCGCTTCTCCTACACGGTTAACCCGATTGACTTCAAACTTGGGCTGTACCATCTCAACACCTGGGACAACATCATGGTAAAAAATCTAAAGTTTTTGACATACTATATGACGGTGGCGGGGCATCAAATTTACAGTTTCAAAATTCTTACTTAACAAAGCATTGCCGTGGTACGTTTAATTGAGAGCCACGAAAATTGGTACACATATGTAACAGACTATGATCTACAAAAAACTCTTTTTGAACCATATGCTAAACCTAACAGGAAGTCCGCCAGAGGCGAGGCATCAAATTTTGTGTTTCAAAATTCTTATTTAATGAAGCATTCCCGGCTGTACATTTCACCTAGAGTTACCAACATTTGAAGACATATGTAACAGCCCTCAAGGTACAAAAAACTCTTTTTGAACCATATGCTAAACCGAACAGGAAGTCCGCCATTTTGATTTACTTTGGAACGTGTTGCCATTTTTTGGGCCATTTCATAGGGGTCTTATTTTAACGAACTCCTCCTACAGAGTTTATCCGATCATCTCCAAACTTGGTGTGATTCATCTTAAAATGTTGAAGATGAAAAGTTATTGAAAGCTTTTTATTTCGTCGCACGCTATTGCCGTGGCATGCACAGTTTGCAAAGGAAAAAATTCCCTCTTAATGAAGCATTCACAGTTATACGAAGCAGCTCGAGCTACGAAAATTTGGAGACAAATTTAACAGCCCACAATGTACAAAAAAGTCTATTGGTGCCATGTGCTAAACCCAACAGGAAGTCCCGTAAGGGCCGGTCATCACATTTTGAGGTAAAAAACTCCTCTTTAACGAAGCATTCCCGGTTGTACGTTTCACCTAGCGCTATGATAATTTAGAGGCATACATAAGAGCCCACGATGTACAAAATAGTCTCTTGGAACCATCTTCCAAAACAAACAGGAAGTCCGCCATTTTGATTTACGTTGGGATTTGTAGCCATTTTTTGTGGCCTTTTTTAGGGGTCATATTTTAACGAATTCCTCCTACAAAATTTATCCGACTGTCTTCAAACTTGGTGTGCTTCATCTTAAGATGTTTAAGATACAAAGTTATCGAAAGTTATTTATTTTGTCCCACACCGTTTCATGGCGATGCATTGTTTGCCAAGTAAAATGCTGCTTTTTTTTTTGGTCTAAACATGTGCAAAAACTCATGAAACTTTACACACACATCAGGCTTGTCATAAGCATGAATATTTTAGAGATTTCTTATTAAATTTGCAATAAATGCTTCAATAGCGCCCTCTAGACATTTTTATGAAGTCTTTCCGATTATATGATTCAGCTAGATGTGTGAATATTGGCAGGCATGCCTAATATATTCAAAAAGTATTCTATATAGCCATGTGCCAATCCATTTTGATTTTATTTTGTTAATTGTGCATCATTTTTGGCCTTTCCATGAAACTTTACAAACACAAAGCATGGCAAAAACGTTTAAAATTTAGATGGTTTCCTATTTGACAGTACCCCAGCATGCCAGTACCCCGACGTGCAAATACCCCAACGTGGCCCGGGTTGCGAGGGCCCTTTATAGCTGCTCGCAGCTCTAGTTCTTCTTCTTCTTCTTCTTCTTCTTCTTCTCCGTAAACGATCGCATTTTTGAGTACCTAAACATTCACGAAAACTCACCAAACTTTGCACACTCCTCAGGCCCGGCGAAAAATTTGATATTATGAAGTCGTCATAACAACGCGACTCTATAGCGCCCCCTAGCGTAGAAAAATAAAAACCAAGCCTGGCACGTTTGAGCTAGAGCAACGAAAATTGGCAGGCACGTGTAGCACCCCGAGACGCACAAAAAAGTCTATTGGGACCATGTAGCTAAAATGTACAGGAAATGAGCTATGAATTTTTTTATGTCCAATTTTGGCCTATTTTGGCACATTCACTGTGGTCATGCTTTTTCCCCCTTTGCAAACATTTTTCATCCAATTGACTTCAAACTTGGCATTTATCATCTCAAGACCTGAGAGAACAACTGGGCAAAAAGTCTTGCCTTTTCGAAATACTATATGATGGGGGCGGGGCATCAAATATTGTCTTTAAAATTTCATTTGTCCAGAAAGAGCAAATGCTTAATAACTCCCATGTTCAAGCTCCAAAAAATCTCAAACTTCTCAGGCAACGTAATAGTCACGGCCTGAAAACATCTATATGATAAAATTCAGTTATACATATAGCGCCACCTAGTGGTGACAATAAATGTCATACTTTACGTTTTTAGCTACTGCGCTGAGCTCGTTGAAGGGATCCAATTGAAAGTTGGTCAGAAAAGCCTTAAGATGTTGATCATGCCCAACACCGAATATTGTAACTTTTCGCCAAAGGGCGTGGCCGCTACGGTGCCGCAAAGTCTGAAGATTTTTCGTGACAATAAAAGCTGCATGAACTTGACCGAGATGATCCTATCTTCTCAAAATTTCACACATTTGATGAGAGTCCAGCCCTAAAGACATCTACGAACTTATATTTCATCTTACTGATAGCGCCACCTAGTGGCAATTTTTTTTCTTACGAATTTTCTTGTACATTTTTTCTCCAAACACGTTAACTGGACCAACCTCATATTTGCTCAGATGAGGGTTTCGGCCTTCATGATGTCACAACACGAAGTTTGTGAGTTTTCGCGAATCGCTGTGGGCGTGGCTAAGCACTGTTCGCCAAGAAAACAACGCCAGTTTTGAGGGTCTAAACATGCACAGAAACTCCTGAAACTTGGCACACACATCTGGCCTGGTAAAATGAGCAATATTTTATTGTTGATTGTGCTATTTTTACAAAAATGACTCAATAGCGCCCCCTCGAAATTTTTAACGAAGCAGCCCCGGTTGTACGTTTAAGCAAGAACGACGAATATTTTTAGGTGTATGAGGGAGCCCAAGACCTACAAAAAAGTCTCTTGTACCCATATGCTAAAATGAACAGGAAGTGAGCTACGAATTTTTGAATGTCCCATTTTTGACGATTTTTGCACATTCACAGGGGGCAGACTTTTGCCCACCTCTCCTACACGTTTCATCCGACTGAGTTAAGACTTGGCCTGGACCATGTCAAGACCTAAGCCAACGACAGGGGGAAAAATTTTGACTTTTCGAAATACTATATGATGAGGGCGGGGCATCAAAATTTGTGTTTCGCACTGAAAAAGGATATGCTTAATAACTCCCCGATACATGCTCCAAAAAATCCCAAACTTGACATGTATGTTTATCGTCAAGGCCTGAAGTTATCTCTATGACAACATTCAGTTATATATGCAGCGCCACCTAGCCCTTGAGGCATAAAAAAAAATACCCCACATACGGTATTTTGTACAAAAAATGTACACTCATTCTAAGTGTGATAACTAAGTCATTTATGAATATTCTTTTAGTTTCCACCACTCAAATTGTTCACTGGCTTCACACCGATCCAAACGTATGTACGTTTCCATTTTGTTTTATTAATTTTTTTTGCCCCTTTAGACAATAAAAGTAACATTGTGCAATGAGTACAACGAGCGATGATGTGTATATACACTTTTACAAAAAAATACCAATCAGGGCAACTCATTGCCTAAAAATAAAAAAGGACGCTGATTTTTGCAGGTCTAAACAATCACCAAAACCCGTTGAGCTTGACACACACACTGGAAAAAAAATATTCTACATGTAAACGTTTATTATGCCATTTTCACAGAAATTTTGCTTCCAATATGCCAGTACCCCAACGTGCAAGGACCCCAACGTGGCCCGGGCTGCGAGGGCCCTTTATAGCTGCTTGCAGCTCTAGTTAGGGCCCGAGCAGCGACCGCTGCGAGGTCCCTATTGTTTTTGTAAAAATTATTATTATTATTATTAGGGCCCGAGCAGCGACCGCTGCGAGGTCCCTATTGTTTTTCGTTCGAATTATTATTATTATTATTATTATTATTATTATTATTATTATTATTATTATTCTTGTTCTCCGTAAACGATCGCATTTTTGAGGACCTAAACATTCACGAAAACTCACCAAACTTTGCACACTCCTCAGGCCCGGCGAAAAATTTTATATTATGAAGTCGTCATAACAACGCGACTCTATAGCGCCCTCTAGCGTAGAAATATAAAAACCAAGCCTGGCACGTTTGAGCTAGAGCAACGACAATTGGCAGGCACGTGTAGCACCCCGAGACGCACAAAAAAGTCTATTGGGACCATGTAGCTAAAATGTACAGGAAATGAGCTATGAATTTTTTTATGTCCAATTTTGGCCTATTTTGGCACATTCACTGTGGTCATGCTTTTTCCCCCTCTGCAAACATTTTTCATCCAATTCACATCAAACTTGGCATTTATCATCTCAAGACCTGAGAGAACAACTGGGCAAAAAGTCTTGCCTTTTAGAAATACTATATAATGGGGGCGGGGCATCAAATATTGTCTTTAAAATTTCATTTGTCCAGAAAGAGCAAATGCTTAATAACTCCCATGTTCAAGCTCCAAAAAATCTCAAACTTCTCAGGCAACGTAAGAGTCACGGCCTGAAAACATCTATATGATAAAATTCAGTTATACATATACACCACCTAGTGGTAACAATAAATGTCATACTTTACGTTTTTAGCTACTGCGCTGAGCTCGTTGAAGGGATCCAGTTGAAAGTTGGTCAGAAAATCCTTAAGATGTTGATCATGCCCCACACCGAATATTGTAACTTTTCGCCAAAGGGCGTGGCCGCTACGGTGCCGCAAAGTCTGAAGATTTTTCGTGACAATAAAAGCTGCATGAACTTGACCGAGATGATCCTATCTTCTCAAAATTTCACACATTTGATGAGAGTCCAGCCCTAAAGACATCTACGTACTTATATTTCATCTTACTGATAGCGCCACCTAGTGGCAATTTTTTTTCTTACGAATTTTCTTGTACATTTTTCTCCAAACACGTTAACTGGACCAACCTCATATTTGCTCAGATGAGGGTTTCGGCCTTCATGATGTCACAACACGAAGTTTGTGAGTTTTCGCGAATCACTGTGGGCGTGGCTAAGCACTGTTCGCCAAGAAAACAACGCCAGTTTTGATGGTCTAAACATGCGCAGAAACTCATGAAACTTGGCACACACATCTGGCCTGGCAAAATGAGCAATATTTTATCATGTATTGTCCTATTTTTACAAAAATGACTCAATAGCGCCCCCTAGAAATTTTTAACGAAGCAGCCCCGATTGTACGTTTAAGCAAGATCTACGAAAATTTTTAGGTGTATGAGGGAGCCAAAGACCTACAAAAAAGTCTCTTGGACCCATATGCTAAAATGAACAGGAAGTGAGCTACGAATTTTTGAATGTCCCATTTTTGACGATTTTTGCACATTTTCAGGGGGCATACTTTTGCCCACTTCTCCTACACGTTTTATCCGACTGACTTATGACTTGACCTGGACCATGCCAAGACCTGAGCCAACAACAGACGGAAAAATCTTGACTTTCGGAAATACTATATGATGAGGGCGGGGCATCAAAATTTGTGTTTCGCACTGAAAAAGGATATGCTTAATAACTCCCCGATACATGCTCCAAAAAATCCCAAACTTGACATGTATGTTTATTGTCAAGGCCTGAAGGTATCTCTATGACAACATTCAGTTATATATGCAGCGCCACCTAGCCCTTGAGGCATGAAAAAAAAATACCCCACTTACGGTATTTTGTACAAAAAATGTAAACTCATTCTATGTGTGATAACTAAGTCATTTAGGAATATTCTTTTACTTTCCACCACTCAAAATATTCACTGGCATCAGATCTAACCAAACACACATATTTTTGTTATTTAGTTTTATGTATTTTTGATAGCCTCTATGGACATTAAAAGCAATATCGTGAATGAAGGCTATGCTGAATAACTCCCAGGTACATACTCCAAAAAATCCCATACTTGAAATGTATATTTATAGTCAAGGCCTGAAGGTATCTCTATGACAAAATTCAGTTATAAATACAGCGCCACCTAGTCCTTGAGGCATAAAAAAAAAAAATGCCTCACTTATGGTATTTTTGCAAAAATTGTAAACTCATTGTAAGTGTGATAACTAAGTCATTTATGAATATTCTTTTACTTTCCACCACTCAATATGTTCACTGGTATCAGACCGATCCAAACATACATATTTTTTATTTAGTTTTTTTTTTTTTTTTTTTGATCGCCTCTATGGACAATAAAAGCAACATTGTGCAATGAGTACGAGCGATGATGTGTGTATATATACTTTTACGAAAAATACCAATCAGGGCAACTCATTGCCTAAAAATAAAAAAAAAGACGCTGATTTTTGCAGATCTTAACAATCACCAAAACCCATTGAGCTTGACACACTCATCACACCTGGCAAAAAAAAATAAAATCTACATGTTTATCATGCCATTTTCAAAGAAATTCTGCTTCCAATGTGCCAGTACCCCAATGTGCAAGTTCCCCAACGTGCAAGTACCCCAACGTGGCCCGGGCTGCGAGGGCCCTTTATAGCTGCTCGCAGCTCTAGTTAGGGCCCGAGCAGCGACCGCTGCGAGGTCCCTATTGTTTTTGTAAAAATTATTATTATTATTAGGGCCCGAGCAGCGACCGCTGCGAGGTCCCTCTTGTTTTTGTAAGAATTATTATTATTAGGGCCCGAGCAGCTACCGCTGCGAGGTCCCTATTGTTTTTCGATCGGATTATTATTATTAGGGCCCGAGCAGCGACCGCTGCGAGGTCCCTATTGTTTTTCGTTCGAATTATTATTATTAGGGCCCGAGCAGCGACCGCTGCGAGGTCCCTCTTGTTTTTGTAAGAATTATTATTAGGGCCCGAGAAGCGACCGCTGCGAGGTCCCTCTTGTTTTTGTAAGAATTATTAGGGCCCGAGCAGCGACCGCTGCGAGGTCCCTATTGTTTTTGTAAAAATTATTATTATTATTATTATTATTATTATTAGGGCCCGAGCAGCGGCGGCGGCGGTGCCGCTGCGAGGCCCTATTGTTTTTGTAGGAATTCTTCTTATTATTATTCTTTTTCTTCTCCGCAAACAATCGCATTTTTGAGACACTAAACGTGAACGAAAACTCACCAAACTTTACACGCACATCAGGCCTGGCGAAAAATTTGATATTTTAAAGTCGCCATACATGATAACAGAAAAATGGCTCCTTAGCGCCCCCTACATAGGTTAAACGGATCCCTGTCCCGCTACGATTGTCCGACGGCTATGAAAATTGTGTGGCACCTGTAGCACATCCCAATGAACAAAAACCTCTTTGAAGTGTGTACCCTAAAATAGACAGAAAGTGAGGTATGAGTATTTAAATGTCCAATTTTTGCCAATTTTTGCACATTTACAGGGGTCATACTTTTGCCCGCTTCTCCTACACGGTTAACCCGATTGACTTCAAACTTGGGATGTACCATCTCAACACCTGGGACAACATCATTGTGAAAAATGAAAAGTTTTTGATATACTATATGACGGTGGCGGCGCATCAAATTTAGAGTTTAAAAATTCTTACTTCACGAAGCATTGCCGGTTGTACGTTTAATCTAGAGCTACGAAAATTGGTACACATATGTCACAGGCTATGACCTACAAAAAACTCTTTTTGAACCATATGCTAAACCTAACATGAAGTCCACCATTTTGATTTATTTTGGAACGTGTTGCCATTTTTTTGGCCATTTCATTGGGGTCTTATTTTAACGAACTCCTCCTACAGTGTTTATCCGATCATCTTCAAACTTGGTGTGATTCATCTTAAGATGTTGAAGATGAAAAGTTATTGAAAGCTTTGTATTTCGTCGCACACTGTTGTCATGGCATGCACTGTTTTTAAAGGAAAAAAAATATCCTTAAAGAAGCATTCCCATTTGTACGAAGCAGCTAGAGCTACGAAAATTTGTAGACATATGTAACAGCCCAAGATGTACAAAAAAGTCTCTTGGTGCCCTGTGCTAAACCCAACAGGAAGTCCCCCAGGGGCCGGGCATCACATTTTGAGCTAAAAAACTCCTCTTTAACAAAGCATACCCGGCTGTACGTTTCACATAGAGTTACCAAAATTTGTAGAGGTATATAACAGCCCTCGAGGTACAAAAAACTCTTTTTGAACCATATGCTAAACCTAACAGGACGTCCGCCATTTTGATTTACTTTGGAATGTGTTGCCATTTTTTTGGGCCATTTCATAGGGGTCATATTTTAACAAACTCCTCCTACAGAGTTTATCCAATCATCTTCAAACTTGGTGTGATTCATCTTAAGATGTTGAAAATGAAAAGTTATTGAAAGTTTTTTATTTCGTCACACGCTGTTATCGTGGCATGCACTTTTTGCAAAGGAAAAAAAATCTTATTAATGAAGCATTCCCAGTTGTACGAAGCAGCTAGAGCGACGAAAAATTGTAGACATATGTAACAGTCCAGGATGTACAAAAAAAGTCTCTTGGTGCCATGTGCTTAACCTAACAGGAAGTCCCCCAGGGGCCGGGCATCACATTTTGAGCTAAAAAACTCCTCTTTAACGAAGCATTCCCGGTTGTACGTTTCACCTAGCGCTATGATAATTTGCAGGCATACATAAGAGCCCACGATGTACAAAAAAGTCTCTTGGAACCATGTGCTAAACCAAACAGGAAGTCTGCCATTTTGATTTATGATGGGATTTGTTGCCATTTTTTGTGGCCTTTTTCAGGGGTCATATTTTAACGAACCCCTCCTACAAAATTTATCCGACTGTCTTCAAACTTGGTGTGTTTCATCTTAAGATGTTTAAGATGCAAAGTAATCGAAAGTTTTTTATTTTGTAACACGCTGTTGCCATAGCAATGCATTGTTTGTCAAGTGCTGCTTTTTTTTTTTTATACACATGAAAACTCATGAAACTTTGCAAACACATCAGACTCGTCATGAACATGAATTTTCAGAGATTTATTGTGCAATTTGCAATAAATAGCGCCCTCTAGACATTTTTATGAAGCCTTTCCGATTGTATGATTATGCTAGACCTACAAAAAAGTATTATGTAGCCATTTGCCAAACCAAAGAGGAAGTCCGCTATTTTGATTTTATTTTGGGAATTATACATCATTTTTGGCCTTTCTCATTAAACTTTGCACAGACAAGCCATGGAAAAAACTAACATTTTAAATGGTCCTTGTTCCATGTAACAGTACCCCAACGTGCCAGTACCCTGACGTGCAAGTAACCCAACGTTGTGCTCAATAGCGCCCTCTATGCAATTTTATGGAGCATTTCCAATTGTATGATTCAAGCGATACACAACTAAAGATGACTTGACCTAGATTTATGAAAACTGGGAGGCATACCTATTAGCTTAAGACCTACAAAAGGTATTCTGTAGCCGTATGCTAAACCTAAAAGGAAGTCCACCATTTTGAATTTATTTTGGGAATTGCACACCATATTTTGCGTTTTGATTAAACTTTGCACACACAAGGCTTGTCAAAAACATTTTAGATGGTCTTGTCCTATTTGACAGTACCCCAACGTGCCAGTACCCCGACGTGCAAGTACCCCAACGTGGCCCGGGTTGCGAGGGCCCTTTATAGCTGCTCGCAGCTCTAGTTATTATTATTATTAGTATTATTATTATTATTATTCTCCGTAAACGATCGCATTTTTGAGTACCTAAACATTCACGAAAACTCACCAAACTTTGCACACTCCTCAGGCCCGGCGAAAAATTTTATATTATGAAGTCGTCATAACAACGCGACTCTATAGCGCCCCCTAGCGTAGAAAAATAAAAACCAAGCCTGGCACGTTTGAGCTAGAGCAACGAAAATTGGCAGGCACGTGTAGCACCCCGAGACGCACAAAAAAGTCTATTGGGACCATGTAGCTAAAATGTACAGGAAATGAGCTATGAATTTTTTTATGTCCAATTTTGGCCTATTTTGGCACATTCACTGTGGTCATGCTTTTTCCCCCTCTGCAAACATTTTTCATCCAATTCACATCAAACTTGGCATTTATCATCTCAAGACCTGAGAGAACAACTGGGCAAAAAGTCTTGCCTTTTCGAAATACTATATGATGGGGGCGGGGCATCAAATATTGTCTTTAAAATTTCATTTGTCCAGAAAGAGCAAATGCTTAATAACTCCCATGTTCAAGCTCCAAAAAATCTCAAACTTCTCAGGCAACGTAATAGTCACGGACTGAAAACATCTATATGATAAAATTCAGTTATACATTTAGCGCCACCTAGTGGTGACAATAAATGTCATACTTTACGTTTTTATCTACTGCGCTGAGCTCGTTGAAGGGATCCAGTTGAAAATTGGTCAGAAAAGCCTTAAGATGTTGATCATGCCCCACACCGAATATTGTAACTTTTCACCAAAGGGCGTGGCCGCTACGGTGACGCAAAGTCGGAAGATTTTTCGTGACAATAAAAGCTGCATGAACTTGACCGAGATGATCCTATCTTCTCAAAATTTCACACATTTGATGAGAGTCCAGCCCTAAAGACATCTACGAACTTATATTTCATCTTACTGATAGCGCCACCTAGTGGCATATTTTTTTTCTTACGAATTTTCTTGTACATTTTTCTCCAAACACGTTAACTGGACCTACCTCATATTTGCTCAGGTGAGGGTTTCGGCCTTCATGATGTCACAACACGAAGTTTGTGAGTTTTCGCGAATTGCTGTGGGCGTGGCTAAGCACTGTTCGCCAAGAAAACAACGCCAGTTTTGAGGGTCTAAACATGCTCAGAAACTCCTGAAACTTGGCACACACATCTGGCCTGGTAAAATGAGTAATATTTTATTGTTGATTGTGCTATTTTTACAAAAATGACTCAATAGCGCCCCCTCGAAATTTTTAACGAAGCAGCCCCAGTTGTACGTTTAAGCAAGAACGACGAATATTTTTAGGTGTATGAGGGAGCCCAAGACCTACAAAAAAGTCTCTTGTACCCATATGCTAAAATGAACAGGAAGTGAGCTACGAATTTTTGAATGTCCCATTTTTGACGATTTTTGCACATTCACAGGGGGCAGACTTTTGCCCACTTCTCCTACACGTTTCATCCGACTGAGTTAAGACTTGGCCTGGACCATGTCAAGACCTGAGCCAACGACAGGGGGAAAATTTTTGACTTTTCAAAATACTATATGATGAGGGCGGGGCATCAAAATTTGTGTTTCGCAATGAAAAAGGATATGCTTGATAACTCCCCGGTACATGCTCCAAAAAATCCCAAACTTGACATGTATGTTTATCGTCAAGGCCTGAAGTTATCTCTATGACAACATTCAGTTATATATGCAGCGCCACCTAGCCCTTGAGGCATAAAAAAAAAATACCCCACATACGGTATTTTGTACAAAAAATGTAAACTCATTCTAAGTGTGATAACTAAGTCATTTATGAATATTCTTTTAGTTTCCACCACTCAAAATGTTCACTGGCATCAGACTTATCCAAACATATATATATTTTTATTTATTTTTGATAGCCTTTATGGACATTAAAAGCAATATCGTGAATGAAGGATATGCTTAATAACTCCACGGTACATGCTCCAAAAAAAATCCCACACTTGACATGTATGCTTATAATCAAGGCCTGAAGGTATCTCTATGACAACATTCAGTTATAAATACAGCGCCACCTAGCCCTTGAGGCATTTATATATATATATATATATATATATATAAAAAAACTCACATACGGTGTTTTGTACAAAAAATGTACACTCATTCTAAGTGTGATAACTAAGTCATTTATGAATATTCTTTTAGTTTCCACCACTCAAATTGTTCACTGGCTTCACACCGATCCAAACGTATGTACGTTTCCATTTTGTTTTATTCATTTTTGATTGCCCCTTTGGACAATAAAAGTAACATTGTGCAATGAGTACAACGAGCGATGATGTGTATATACACTTTTACAAAAAATACCAATCAGGGCAACTCATTGCCTAAAAATAAAAAAGGACGCTGATTTTTGCAGGTCTACATTCAGTTATATATGCAGCGCCACCTAGCCCTTGAGGCATAAAAAAAAAAATACCCCACATACGGTATTTTGTACAACAAATGTAAACTCATTCTAAGTGTGATAACTAAGTCATTTATGAATATTCTTTTAGTTTCCACCACTCAAAATGTTCACTGGCATCAGACTTATCCAAACATATATATATTTTTATTTATTTTTGATAGCCTTTATGGACATTAAAAGCAATATCGTGAATGAAGGATATGCTTAATAACTCCACGGTACATGCTCCAAAAAAAATCCCACACTTGACATGTATGCTTATAATCAAGGCCTGAAGGTATCTCTATGACAACATTCAGTTATAAATACAGCGCCACCTAGCCCTTGAGGCATTTATATATATATATATATATATATATATATATATATATATATATATATATATATATATAAAAAAACTCACATACGGTGTTTTGTACAAAAAATGTACACTCATTCTAAGTGTGATAACTAAGTCATTTATGAATATTCTTTTAGTTTCCACCACTCAAATTGTTCACTGGCTTCACACCGATCCAAACGTATGTACGTTTCCATTTTGTTTTATTCATTTTTGATTGCCCCTTTGGACAATAAAAGTAACATTGTGCAATGAGTACAACGAGCGATGATGTGTATATACACTTTTACAAAAAATACCAATCAGGGCAACTCATTGCCTAAAAATAAAAAAGGACGCTGATTTTTGCAGGTCTTAACAACCACCAAAACCCGTTGAGCTTGACACACACTGGCAAAAAAAAATATTCTACATGTAAACGTTTATTATGCCATTTTCAAAGAAATTTTGCTTCCAATATGCCAGTACCCCAACGTGCAAGGACCCCAACGTGGCCCGGGCTGCGAGGGCCCTTTATAGCTGCTCGCAGCTCTAGTTCTTCTTCTTCTTCTTCTTCTTCTTCTTCTTCTTTATTCTCCGAAAACGATCGCATTTTTGAGGGCCTAAACATTTATGAAAACTCACCAAACTTTGCAGTCTCTTCGGGCCCGGCGAAAAATTTGATATTATGTAGTTGTCATAACAACGCGACTCTATAGCGCCACCTAGCGTAGAAAAATAAAAACCAATCCCGGCCCGTTTGAGCTAGAGCTACGAAAATTGGCAGGCACGTGTAGCACTCCGAGACGCACAAAAAAGTCAGTGGAAGCCATTTCCTAAAATGTACAGGAAGTGAGCTATGAATTTTTTAATGTCCAATTTTGGCCTATTTTGGCACATTCACTGTGGTCATGCTTTTCCCCCCTATGCAAACATTTTTCATCCCATTGACTTCAAACTTGGCATTTATCATCTCAAGACCTAAGAGAACAGCTGGGCAAAAAATCTTGCCTTTTCGAAATACTATATGACGGGGGCGGGGCATCAAATATTGCCTTTAAAATTTCATTTGTCCAGAAAGAGCAAATGCTGAATAACTCCCATGTACAAGCTCCAAAAAATCTCAAACTTCTCAGGCAACGTAATAGTCACGGCCTGAAAACACCTATATGAAAAAATTCAGTTATACATATAGCGCCACCTAGTGGTTACAATAAATGTCATACTTTACGTTTTTAGCTACTGTGCCGAGCTCGTTGAAGGGATCCAGTTGGCCTCCCCGATACATGCTCCAAAAAATCCCAAACTTGACATGTATGTTTATCGTCAAGGCCTGAAGGTATCTCTATGACAACATTCAGTTATATATGCAGCGCCACCTCGCCCTTGAGGCAAAACAAAAAAATACCCCACATACGGTATTTTGTACAAAAAATGTAAACTCATTCTAAGTGTGATAACTAAGTCATTTATGAATATTCTTTTACTTTTCACCACTCAAAATGTTCACTGGCATTAGACTTATCCAAACATGTACTTTTTTATTTATTTTTGATAGCCTCTAATGGACATTAAAAGCAATATCGTGAATGAAGGATATGCTTAATAACTCCACGGTACATGCTCCAAAAAAATCCCACACTTGACATGTATGTTTAGAGTCAAGGCTTGAAGGTATCCCTATGACAACATTCCATTATATATACAGCGCCACCTAGCCCTAGAGGCATAAAAAAAAAATACACCAACTTAACGGTATTTTTACAAAAAAAAAAAAAATCCACATGTCAAGGTTTATCATGCCATTTTCAAAGAAATTCTGCTTCCAATGTGCCGTACCTAAACTTGCCAGTACCCCAACGTGCCAGTACCCCAACGTGCAAGTACCCCAACGTGCAAGTACCCCAACGTGGCCCGGGCTGCGAGGGCCCTTTATAGCTGCTCGCAGCTCTAGTTATTATTATTATTATTCTTCTTCTTCTTCTTCTTCTTCTTCTTCTTCTTCTTTATTCTCCGCAAACGATCGCGATTTTGGGTACCTAAACATTCACGAAAACTCACCGAACTTTGCACACTCCTCAGGCCCGGCGAAAAATTTGATATTATTAAGTCGTCATAACAATGCGACTCGATAGCGCCCCCTAGCGTAGAAAAATAAAAACCAAGCCCGGCACGTTTGAGCTAGTGCAACAAAAATTGGCAGGCACGTGTAGCACCCCGAGACGCACAAAAAAGTCTATTGGGACCATGTAGCTAAAATGTACAGGAAGTGAGCTATGAATTTTTTAATGTCCAATTTTGGCCGATTTTGGCACATTCACTGTGGTCATGCTTTTTCCCCCTTTGCAAACATTTTTCATCCAATTGACTTCAAACTTGGCATTTATCATCTCAAGACCTGAGAGAACAACTGGGCAAAACATCTTGCCTTTTTGAAATACTATATGACGGGGGCGGGGCATCAAATATTGCCTTTAAAATTTCATTTGTCCAGAAAGAGCAAATGCTTAATAACTCCCATGTTCAAGCTCCAAAAAATCTCAAACTTCTCAGGCAACGTAATAGTCACGGCCTGAAAACATCTCGATGACAACATTCAGTTATAAATACAGCGCCACCTAGCCCTTGATGCTTATATAATAAAAAAAAATACCCCACATACGGTATTTTGTACAAAAAATGTACACTCATTCTAAGTGTGATAACTAAGTCATTTATGAATATTCTTTTAGTTTCCACCACTCAAATTGTTCACTGGCTTCACACCGATCCAAACGTATGTACGTTTCCATTTTGTTTTATTCATTTTTGATTGCCCCTTTGGACAATAAAAGTAACATTGTGCAATGAGTACAACGAGCGATGATGTGTATATACACTTTTACAAAAAATACCAATCAGGGCAACTCATTGCCTAAAAATAAAAAAGGACGCTGATTTTTGCAGGTCTTAACAATCACCAAAACCCGTTGAGCTTGACACACACACTGGCAAAAAAATATTCTACATGTAAAGGTTTATTATGCCATTTTCAAAGAAATTTTGCTTCCAATATGCCAGTACCCCAACGTGCCAGTACCCCAACGTGCAAGGACCCCAACGTGGCCCGGGCTGCGAGGGCCCTTTATAGCTGCTCGCAGCTCTAGTTATTCTTCTTCTTCTTCTTCTTCTTCTTCTTCTTTATTCTCCGCAAACAATCGCGATTTTGGGTACCTAAATATTCACGAAAACTCACCGAACTTTGCACGCTCCTCAGGCCTGGCGAAAAATTTGATATTATGAAGTCGTCATAACAATGCGACTCTATAGCGCCCCCTAGCATAGAAAAATAAAAACCAAGCCCGGCACGTTTGAGCTAGAGCAACGAAAATTGGCAGGCACGTGTAGCACCCCGAGACGCACAAAAAAAGTCTATTGGGACCATGTAGCTAAAATGTACAGGAAGTGAGCTATGAATTTTTTAATGTCCAACTTTGGCCTATTTTGGCACATTCACTGTGGTCATGCTTTTTCCCCCTATGCAAACATTTTTCATCCCATTGACTTCAAACTTGGCATTTATCATCTCAAGACCTAAGAGAACAGTTGGGCAAAAAGTCTTGCCTTTTCGAAATACTATATGACGGGGGCGGGGCATCAAATATTGCCTTTAAAATTTCGTTTTTCAAGAAAGAGCAAATGCTGAATAACTCCCATGTACAAGCTCCAAAAAATCTCAAACTTCTCAGGCAGCGTAATAGTCACGGCCTGAAAACATCTATATGACAAAATTCAGTTATACATATAGCGCCACCTAGTGGTTACAATAAATGTCATACTTTACGTTTTTAGCTACTGTGCTGAGCTCGTTGAAGGGATCCAGTTGAAAATTGGTCAGAAAAGCCTTAAGATGTTGATGATGCCCCACACCGAATATTGTAACTTTTCGCCAAAGGGCGTGGCCGCTACGGTGACGCAAAGTCTGAAGATTTTTCGTGACAATAAAAGCTGCATTAACTTGACCGAGATGATCCTATCTTCTCAAAATTTCACACATTTGATGAGAGTCCAGCTCTAAAGACATCTACTAACTTACATTTCATCTAACTGATAGCACCACCTAGTGGCAATTTTTTTTCTTACGAATTTTCTTCTACGTTTTTCTCCAAACACGTTAACTGGACCTACCTCATATTTGCTCAGAGGAGGGTTTCGGCCTTCATGATGTCACAACACGAAGTTTGTGAGTTTTCGCGAATTGCTGTAGGCGTGGCTAAGCGCTGTTCGCCAAGAAAACAACGCCAGTTTTGAGGGTCTAAACATGCACAGAAACTCCTGAAACTTGGCACACACATCTGGCCTGGTAAAATGAGCAATATTTTATTGTTGATTGTGCTATTTTTACAAAAATGACTCAATAGCGCCCCCTCGAAATTTTTAACGAAGCAGCCCCGGTTGTACGTTTAAGCAAGAACGCCGAATATTTTTAGGTGTATGAGGGAGCCCAAGACCTACAAAAAAGTCTCTTGTACCCATGTGCTAAAATGAACAGGAAGTGAGCTTCGAATTTTTGAATGTCCCATTTTTGACGATTTTTGCACATTCACAGGGGGCAGACTTTTGCCCACTTCTCCTACACGTTTCATCCGACTGAGTTAAGACTTGGCCTGGACCATGTCAAGACCTGAGCCAACGACAGGGGGAAAATTTTGGACTTTTCGAAATACTATATGATGAGGGCGGGGCATCAAAATTTGTGTTTCACAATGAAAAAGGATATGCTTGATAACTCCCCGGTACATGCTCCAAAAAATCCCAAACTTGACATGTATGTTTATCGTCAAGGCCTGAAGTTATCTCTATGACAACATTCAGTTATATATGCAGCGCCACCTAGCCCTTGAGGCATGAAAAAAAAAATACCCCACATACGGTATTTTGTACAAAAAATGTAAACTCATTCTAAGTGTGATAACGAAGTCATTTATGAATATTCTTTTAGTTTCCACCACTCAAAATGTTCACTGGCATCAGACTTATCCAAACATATATATATTTTTATTTATTTTTGATAGCCTCTATGGACATTAAAAGCAATATCGTGAATGAAGGATATGCTTAATAACTCCACGGTACATGCTCCAAAAAAAATCCCACACTTGACATGTATGCTTATAATCAAGGCCTGAAGGTATCTCTATGACAACATTCAGTTATAAATACAGCGCCACCTAGCCCTTGAGGCTTATATAAAAAAATTAAAAAAAATACCCCACATACGGTATTTTGTACGAAAAATGTACACTCATTCTAAGTGTGATAACTAAGTCATTTATGAATATTCTTTTAGTTTCCACCACTCAAATTGTTCACTGGCTTCACACCGATCCAAACGTATGTACGTTTCCATTTTGTTTTATTCATTTTTGATCCCCCTTTGGACAATAAAAGTAACATTGTGCAATGAGTACAACGAGCGATGATGTGTATATACACTTTTACAAAAAAATACCAATCAGGGCAACTCATTGCCTAAAAATAAAAAAGGACGCTGATTTTTGCAGGTCTTAACAATCACCAAAACCCGTTGAGCTTGATACACACACTGGCAAAAAAATATTCTACATGTAAACGTTTATTATGCCATTTTCAAAGAAATTTTGCTTCCAATATGCCAGTAACCCAATGTGCCAGTACCCCAACGTGCAAGTACCCCAACGTGCAAGGACCCCAACGTGGCCCGGGCTGCGAGGGCCCTTTATAGCTGCTCGCAGCTCTAGGTATTATTAGGGCCCGAGCAGCGGCGGCGGCGGTGCCGCTGCGAGGCCCTATTGTTTTTGTAGGAATTCTTCTTATTATTCTTCTTTTTCTTCTCCGCAAACAATCGCATTTTTGAGACACTAAACGTGAACGAAAACTCACCAAACTTTACACGCACATCAGGCCTGGCGAAAAATTTGATATTTTAAAGTCGCCATACATGATAACAGAAAAATGGCTCCTTAGCGCCCCCTACATAGGTTAAACGGATCCCTGTCCCGCTACGATTGTCCGACGGCTATGAAAATTGTGTGGCACCTGTAGCACATCCCAATGAACAAAAACCTCTTTGAAGTGTGTACCCTAAAATAGACAGAAAGTGAGGTATGAGTATTTAAATGTCCAATTTTTGCCAATTTTTGCACATTTACAGGGGTCATACTTTTGCCCGCTTCTCCTACACGGTTAACCCGATTGACTTCAAACTTGGGATGTACCATCTCAACACCTGGGACAACATCATTGTGAAAAATGAAAAGTTTTTGATATACTATATGACGGTGGCGGCGCATCAAATTTAGAGTTTAAAAATTCTTACTTCACGAAGCATTGCCGGTTGTACGTTTAATCTAGAGCTACGAAAATTGGTACACATATGTCACAGGCTATGACCTACAAAAAACTCTTTTTGAACCATATGCTAAACCTAACATGAAGTCCACCATTTTGATTTATTTTGGAACGTGTTGCCATTTTTTTGGCCATTTCATTGGGGTCTTATTTTAACGAACTCCTCCTACAGTGTTTATCCGATCATCTTCAAACTTGGTGTGATTCATCTTAAGATGTTGAAGATGAAAAGTTATTGAAAGCTTTGTATTTCGTCGCACACTGTTGTCATGGCATGCACTGTTTTTAAAGGAAAAAAAATATCCTTAAAGAAGCATTCCCATTTGTACGAAGCAGCTAGAGCTACGAAAATTTGTAGACATATGTAACAGCCCAAGATGTACAAAAAAGTCTCTTGGTGCCCTGTGCTAAACCCAACAGGAAGTCCCCCAGGGGCCGGGCATCACATTTTGAGCTAAAAAACTCCTCTTTAACAAAGCATACCCGGCTGTACGTTTCACATAGAGTTACCAAAATTTGTAGAGGTATATAACAGCCCTCGAGGTACAAAAAACTCTTTTTGAACCATATGCTAAACCTAACAGGACGTCCGCCATTTTGATTTACTTTGGAATGTGTTGCCATTTTTTTGGGCCATTTCATAGGGGTCATATTTTAACAAACTCCTCCTACAGAGTTTATCCAATCATCTTCAAACTTGGTGTGATTCATCTTAAGATGTTGAAAATGAAAAGTTATTGAAAGTTTTTTATTTCGTCACACGCTGTTATCGTGGCATGCACTTTTTGCAAAGGAAAAAAAATCTTATTAATGAAGCATTCCCAGTTGTACGAAGCAGCTAGAGCGACGAAAAATTGTAGACATATGTAACAGTCCAGGATGTACAAAAAAAGTCTCTTGGTGCCATGTGCTTAACCTAACAGGAAGTCCCCCAGGGGCCGGGCATCACATTTTGAGCTAAAAAACTCCTCTTTAACGAAGCATTCCCGGTTGTACGTTTCACCTAGCGCTATGATAATTTGCAGGCATACATAAGAGCCCACGATGTACAAAAAGTCTCTTGGAACCATGTGCTAAACCAAACAGGAAGTCTGCCATTTTGATTTATGATGGGATTTGTTGCCATTTTTTGTGGCCTTTTTCAGGGGTCATATTTTAACGAACCCCTCCTACAAAATTTATCCGACTGTCTTCAAACTTGGTGTGTTTCATCTTAAGATGTTTAAGATGCAAAGTAATCGAAAGTTTTTTATTTTGTAACACGCTGTTGCCATAGCAATGCATTGTTTGTCAAGTGCTGCTTTTTTTTTTTTATACACATGAAAACTCATGAAACTTTGCAAACACATCAGACTCGTCATGAACATGAATTTTCAGAGATTTATTGTGCAATTTGCAATAAATAGCGCCCTCTAGACATTTTTATGAAGCCTTTCCGATTGTATGATTATGCTAGACCTACAAAAAAGTATTATGTAGCCATTTGCCAAACCAAAGAGGAAGTCCGCTATTTTGATTTTATTTTGGGAATTATACATCATTTTTGGCCTTTCTCATTAAACTTTGCACAGACAAGCCATGGAAAAAACTAACATTTTAAATGGTCCTTGTTCCATGTAACAGTACCCCAACGTGCCAGTACCCTGACGTGCAAGTAACCCAACGTTGTGCTCAATAGCGCCCTCTATGCAATTTTATGGAGCATTTCCAATTGTATGATTCAAGCGATACACAACTAAAGATGACTTGACCTAGATTTATGAAAACTGGGAGGCATACCTATTAGCTTAAGACCTACAAAAGGTATTCTGTAGCCGTATGCTAAACCTAAAAGGAAGTCCACCATTTTGAATTTATTTTGGGAATTGCACACCATATTTTGCGTTTTGATTAAACTTTGCACACACAAGGCTTGTCAAAAACATTTTAGATGGTCTTGTCCTATTTGACAGTACCCCAACGTGCCAGTACCCCGACGTGCAAGTACCCCAACGTGGCCCGGGTTGCGAGGGCCCTTTATAGCTGCTCGCAGCTCTAGTTATTCTTCTTCTTCTTCTTCTTTATTCTCCGCAAACGATCCCGATTTTGGGTACCTAAACATTCACGAAAACTCACCGAACTTTGCACACTCCTCAGGCCCGGCGAAAAATTTGATATTATGAAGTCGTCATAACAACGCGACTCTATAGCGCCCCCTAGCGTAGAAAAATAAAAACCAAGCCCGGCACGTTTGAGCTAGAGCAACGAAAATTGGCAGGCACGTGTAGCACCCCGAGACGCACAAAAAAGTCTATTGGGACCATGTAGCTAAAATGTACAGGAAGTGAGCTATGAATTTTTTAATGTCCAATTTTGGCCTATTTTGGCACATTCATTGTGGTCATACTTTTTCCCCCTTTGCAAATATTTTTCAGCCAATTAACTTCAAACTTGGCATTTATCATCTCAAGACGTGAGAGAACAACTGGGCAAAACATTTTGCCTTTTTGAAATACTATATGACGGGGGCGGGGCATCAAATATTGCCTTTAAAATTTCATTTGTCCAGAAAGAGCAAATGCTTAATAACTCCCATGTTCAAGCTCCAAAAAATCTGAAACTTCTCAGGCAATGTAATAGTCACGGCCTGAAAACATCTATATGATAAAATTCAGTTATACATATAGCGCCACCTAGTGGTAACAATAAATGTCATACTTTACGTTTTTAGCTACTGCGCTGAGGTTGTTGAAGGGATCCAGTTGAAAATTGGTCAGAAAAGCCTTAAGATGTTGATCATGTCCCACACCGAATATTGTAACTTTTCGCCAAAGGGCGTGGCCGCTACGGTGCCGCAAAGTCTAAAGATTTTTCGTGACAATAAAAGCTGCATTAACTTAACCGAGATGATCCTATCTTCTCAAAATTTCACACATTTGATGAGAGTCCAGCCCTAAAGACATCTATGAACTTATATTTCATCTTACTGATAGCGCCACCTAGTGGCAATTTTTTTTCTTACGAATTTTCTTCTACGTTTTTCTCCAAACACGTTAACTGGACCTACCTCATATTTGCTCAGATGAGGGATTCGGCCTTCATGATGTCACAACACGAAGTTTGTGAGTTTTCGCGAATCGCTGTGGGCGTGGCTAAGCGCTGTTCGCCAAGAAAACAACGCCAGTTTTGAGGGTCTAAACATGCACAGAAACTCATGAAACTTGGCACACACATCTGGCCTGGTAAAATGAGCAATATTTTATTGTTGATTGTGCTATTTTTACAAAAATGACTCAATAGCGCCCCCTAGAAGTTTTTAACGAAGCAGCCCCGGTTGTACGTTGAAGCAAGATCTACGAAAATTTTTAGGTGTATGAGGGAGCCCAAGACCTACAAAAAAAGTCTCTTGGACCCATGTGCTAAAATGAACAGGAAGTGAGCTACGAATTTTTGAATGTCCCATTTTTGACGATTTTTGCACATTCACAGGGGGCAGACTTTTGCCCACTTCTCCTACAGGTTTCATCTGACTGAGTTAAGACTTGACCTGGACCATGTCAAGACCTGAACCAATGACAGGGGGAAAAATCTTGACTTTTCGAAATACTATATGATGAAGGCGGGGCATCAAAATTTGTGTTTCGCACTGAAAAAGGATATGCTTAATAACTGTTTATCGTCAAGGCCTGAAGCTATCTCTATGACAACATTCAGTTACATATGCAGCGTCACCTAGCCCTTGAGGCATAAAAAAAAAATACCCCACATACGGTATTTTGTACAAAAAATGTAAACTCATTCTAAGTGTGATAACTAAGTCATTTATGAATATTCTTTTAGTTTCCACCACTCAAAATGTTCACTGGCATCAGACTTATCCAAACATATATATATTTTTATTTATTTTTGATAGCCTCTGTGGACATTAAAAGCAATATCGTGAATGAAGGATATGCATAATAACTCCACGGTACATGCTCCAAAAAAAATCCCACACTTGACATGTATGCTTATAATCAAGGCCTAAAGGTATCTCTATGACAACATTCAGTTATAAATACAGCGCCACCTAGCCCTTGAGGCATAATATATATAAAAAAAAAACACACATACGGTATTTTGTACAAAAAATTTAAACTCATTCTAAGTGTGATAACTAAGTCATTTATGAATATTCTTTTAGTTTCCACCACTCAAATTGTTAACTGGCTTCACACCGATCCAAACGTATGTACGTTTCCATTTTGTTTTATTCATTTTTGATTGCCCCTTTGGACAATAAAAGTAACATTGTGCAATGAGTACAACGAGCGATGATGTATATATACACTTTTACAAAAAATACCAATCAGGGCAACTCGTTGCCTAAAAATAAATAAAGACGCTGATTTTTGCAGGTCTTAACAATCACCAAAACCCATTGAGCTTGACACACACTGGCAAAAAAAAATTCTACATGTAAACGTTTATTATGCCATTTTCAAAGAAATTTTGCTTCCAATATGCCAGTACCCCAACGTGCCAGTACCCGAACGTGCAAGTACCCCAACGTGCAAGGACCCCAACGTGGCCCGGGCTGCGAGGGCCCTTTATAGCTGCTCGCAGCTCTAGTTATTCTTCTTCTTCTTCTTCTTTATTCTCCGCAAACGATCCCGATTTTGGGTACCTAAACATTCACGAAAACTCACCGAACTTTGCACACTCCTCAGGCCCGGCGAAAAATTTGATATTATGAAGTCGTCATAACAACGCGACTCTATAGCGCCCCCTAGCGTAGAAAAATAAAAACCAAGCCCGGCACGTTTGAGCTAGAGCAACGAAAATTGGCAGGCACGTGTAGCACCCCGAGACGCACAAAAAAGTCTATTGGGACCATGTAGCTAAAATGTACAGGAAGTGAGCTATGAATTTTTTAATGTCCAATTTTGGCCTATTTTGGCACATTCATTGTGGTCATACTTTTTCCCCCTTTGCAAATATTTTTCAGCCAATTAACTTCAAACTTGGCATTTATCATCTCAAGACGTGAGAGAACAACTGGGCAAAACATTTTGCCTTTTTGAAATACTATATGACGGGGGCGGGGCATCAAATATTGCCTTTAAAATTTCATTTGTCCAGAAAGAGCAAATGCTTAATAACTCCCATGTTCAAGCTCCAAAAAATCTGAAACTTCTCAGGCAATGTAATAGTCACGGCCTGAAAACATCTATATGATAAAATTCAGTTATACATATAGCGCCACCTAGTGGTAACAATAAATGTCATACTTTACGTTTTTAGCTACTGCGCTGAGGTTGTTGAAGGGATCCAGTTGAAAATTGGTCAGAAAAGCCTTAAGATGTTGATCATGTCCCACACCGAATATTGTAACTTTTCGCCAAAGGGCGTGGCCGCTACGGTGCCGCAAAGTCTAAAGATTTTTCGTGACAATAAAAGCTGCATTAACTTAACCGAGATGATCCTATCTTCTCAAAATTTCACACATTTGATGAGAGTCCAGCCCTAAAGACATCTATGAACTTATATTTCATCTTACTGATAGCGCCACCTAGTGGCAATTTTTTTTCTTACGAATTTTCTTCTACGTTTTTCTCCAAACACGTTAACTGGACCTACCTCATATTTGCTCAGATGAGGGATTCGGCCTTCATGATGTCACAACACGAAGTTTGTGAGTTTTCGCGAATCGCTGTGGGCGTGGCTAAGCGCTGTTCGCCAAGAAAACAACGCCAGTTTTGAGGGTCTAAACATGCACAGAAACTCATGAAACTTGGCACACACATCTGGCCTGGTAAAATGAGCAATATTTTATTGTTGATTGTGCTATTTTTACAAAAATGACTCAATAGCGCCCCCTAGAAGTTTTTAACGAAGCAGCCCCGGTTGTACGTTGAAGCAAGATCTACGAAAATTTTTAGGTGTATGAGGGAGCCCAAGACCTACAAAAAAAGTCTCTTGGACCCATGTGCTAAAATGAACAGGAAGTGAGCTACGAATTTTTGAATGTCCCATTTTTGACGATTTTTGCACATTCACAGGGGGCAGACTTTTGCCCACTTCTCCTACAGGTTTCATCTGACTGAGTTAAGACTTGACCTGGACCATGTCAAGACCTGAACCAATGACAGGGGGAAAAATCTTGACTTTTCGAAATACTATATGATGAAGGCGGGGCATCAAAATTTGTGTTTCGCACTGAAAAAGGATATGCTTAATAACTGTTTATCGTCAAGGCCTGAAGCTATCTCTATGACAACATTCAGTTACATATGCAGCGTCACCTAGCCCTTGAGGCATAAAAAAAAAATACCCCACATACGGTATTTTGTACAAAAAATGTAAACTCATTCTAAGTGTGATAACTAAGTCATTTATGAATATTCTTTTAGTTTCCACCACTCAAAATGTTCACTGGCATCAGACTTATCCAAACATATATATATTTTTATTTATTTTTGATAGCCTCTGTGGACATTAAAAGCAATATTGTGAATGAAGGATATGCATAATAACTCCACGGTACATGCTCCAAAAAAAATCCCACACTTGACATGTATGCTTATAATCAAGGCCTAAAGGTATCTCTATGACAACATTCAGTTATAAATACAGCGCCACCTAGCCCTTGAGGCATAATATATATAAAAAAAAAACACACATACGGTATTTTGTACAAAAAATTTAAACTCATTCTAAGTGTGATAACTAAGTCATTTATGAATATTCTTTTAGTTTCCACCACTCAAATTGTTAACTGGCTTCACACCGATCCAAACGTATGTACGTTTCCATTTTGTTTTATTCATTTTTGATTGCCCCTTTGGACAATAAAAGTAACATTGTGCAATGAGTACAACGAGCGATGATGTATATATACACTTTTACAAAAAATACCAATCAGGGCAACTCGTTGCCTAAAAATAAATAAAGACGCTGATTTTTGCAGGTCTTAACAATCACCAAAACCCATTGAGCTTGACACACACTGGCAAAAAAAAATTCTACATGTAAACGTTTATTATGCCATTTTCAAAGAAATTTTGCTTCCAATATGCCAGTACCCCAACGTGCCAGTACCCGAACGTGCAAGTACCCCAACGTGCAAGGACCCCAACGTGGCCCGGGCTGCGAGGGCCCTTTATAGCTGCTCGCAGCTCTAGTTCTTCTTCTTCTTCTTCTTCTTCTTTATTCTCCGCAAACAATCGCGATTTTGGGTACCTAAATATTCACGAAAACTCACCGAACTTTGCACACTCCTCAGGTCCGGCGAAAAATTTGATATTATGAAGTCGTTATAACAACGCGACTCTATAGCGCCCCCTAGCATAGAAAAATAAAAAACAAGACCGGCACGTTTGAGCTAGAGCAACGAAAATTGGCAGGCACGTGTACCACCCCGAGACGCACAAAAAAGTCTATTGGGACCATGTAGCTAAAATGTACAGGAAGTGAGCTATGAATTTTTTAATGTCCAATTTTGGCCTATTTTGGCACATTCACTGTGGTCATGCTTTTTCCCCCTATGCAAACATTTTTCATCCCATTGACTTCAAACTTGGTATTTATCATCTCAAGACCAAAGAGAACAGCTGGGCAAAAAGTCTTGCCTTTTCGAAATACTTTATGACGGGGGCGGGGCATCAAATATTGCCTTTAAAATTTCATTTGTCCAGAAAGAGCAAATGCTTAATAACTCCCATGTACAAGCTCCAAAAAATCTCAAACTTCTCAGGCAACGTAATAGTCACGGCCTGAAAACATCTATATGATAAAATTCAGTTATACATATAGCGCCACCTAGTGGTTACAATAAATGTCATACTTTACGTTTTTAGCTACTGTGCTGAGCTTGTTGAAGGGATCCATTTGAAAATTGGTCAGAAAAGCCTTAAGATGTTGATCATGCCCCACACCGAATATTGTAACTTTTCGCCAAAGGGCGTGGCCGCTACGTTGACGCAAAATCTGAAGATTTTTCGTGACAATAAAAGCTGCATTAACTTGAACGAGATGATCCTATCTTCTCAAAATTTCACACATTTGATGAGAGTCCAGCCCTAAAGACATCTACTGACTTATATTTCATCTAACTGATAGCGCCACCTAGTGGCAATTTTTTTTATTACGAATTTTCTTCTACATTTTTCTCCAAACACGTTAACTGGACCTACCTCATATTTGCTCAGATGAGGGTTTCGGCCTTCATGATGTCACAACACGAAGTTTGTGAGTTTTCGCGAATTGCTGTGGGTGTGGCTAAGCGCTGTTCGCCAAGAAAACAACGCCAGTTTTGAGGGTCTAAACATGCACAGAAACTCATGAAACTTGGCACACACATCTGGCCTGGTAAAATGAGCAATATTTTATTGTTGATTGTGCTATTTTTACAAAAATGACTCAATAGCGCCCCCTAGAAGTTTTTAACGAAGCAGCCCCGGTTGTACGTTTAAGCAAGAACGACGAATATTTTTAGGTGTATGAGGGAGCCCAAGACCTACAAAAAAGTCTCTTGGACCCATGTGCTAAAATGAACAGGAAGTGAGCTACGAATTTTTGAATGTCCCATTTTTGACGATTTTTGCACATTCACAGGGGGCAGACTTTTGCCCACTTCTCCTACACGTTTCATCTGACTGAGTTAAGACTTGACCTGGACCATGTCAAGACCTGAGCCAACGACAGGGGGAAAAATCTTGACTTTTCGAAATACTATATGATGAAGGCGGGGCATCAAAATTTGTGTTTCGCACTGAAAAAGGATATGCTTAATAACTCCCCGGTACATGCTCCAAAAAATCCCAAACTTGACATGTATGTTTATCGTCAAGGCCTGAAGCTATCTCTATGACAACATTCAGTTACATATGCAGCGTCACCTAGCCCTTGAGGCATAAAAAAAAAATACCCCACATACGGTATTTTGTACAAAAAATGTAAACTCATTCTAAGTGTGATAACTAAGTCATTTATGAATATTCTTTTAGTTTCCACCACTCAAAATGTTCACTGGCATCAGACTTAACCAAACATATAAATATTTTTATTTATTTTTGATAGCCTCTGTGGACATTAAAAGCAATATCGTGAATGAAGGATATGCATAATAACTCCACGGTACATGCTCCAAAAAAAATCCCACACTTGACATGTATGCTTATAATCAAGGCCTAAAGGTATCTCTATGACAACATTCAGTTATAAATACAGTGCCACCTAGCCCTTGAGGCATAATATATATTAAAAAAAAACACACATACGGTATTTTGTACAAAAAATTTAAACTCATTCTAAGTGTGATAACTAAGTCATTTATGAATATTCTTTTAGTTTCCACCACTCAAATTGTTAACTGGCTTCACACCGATCCAAACGTATGTACGTTTCCATTTTGTTTTATTCATTTTTGATTGCCCCTTTGGACAATATAAGTAACATTGTGCAATGAGTACAACGAGCGATGATGTATATATACACTTTTACAAAAAATACCAATCAGGGCAACTCGTTGCCTAAAAATAAATAAAGACGCTGATTTTTGCAGGTCTTAACAATCACCAAAACCCGTTGAGCTTGACACACACTGGCAAAAAAAATATTCTACATGTAAACGTTTATTATGCCATTTTCAAAGAAAATTTGCTTCCAATATGCCAGTACCCCAACGTGCCAGTACCCTAACGTGCAAGTACCCCAACGTGCAAGGACCCCAACGTGGCCCGGGCTGCGAGGGCCCTTTATAGCTGCTCGCAGCTCTAGTTAGGGCCCGAGCAGCGACCGCTGCGAGGTCCCTATTGTTTTTCGTTCGAATTATTATTAGGGCCCGAGCAGCGACCGCTGCGAGGTCCCTATTGTTTTTGTAAAAATTATTATTAGGGCCCGAGCAGCGACCGCTGCGAGGTCCCTATTGTTTTTGTAAAAATTCTTCTTCTTCTTCTTCTTCTTCTTCTTCTTCTTCTTCTTCTTCTTCTTCTTCTTTATTCTCCGCAAACGATCGCGATTTTGGGTACCTAAACATTCACGAAAACTCACCGAACTTTGTACACTCCTCCGGCCCGGCGAAAAATTTGATATTATTAAGTCGTCATAACAATGCGACTCGATAGCGCCCCCTAGCGTAGAAAAATAAAAACCAAGCCCGGCACGTTTGAGCTAGAGCCACAAAAATTGTCAGGCACGTGTAGCACCCCGAGACGCACAAAAAAGTCTATTGGGACCATGTAGCTAAAATGTACAGGAAGTGAGCTATGAATTTTTTAATGTCCAATTTTGGCCTATTTTGGCACATTCACTGTGGTCATGCTTTTTCCCCCTTTGCAAACATTTTTCATCCAATTGACTTCAAACTTGGCATTTATCATCTCAAGACCTGAGAGAACAACTGGGCAAAACATCTTGCCTTTTTGAAATACTATATGACGGGGGCGGGGCATCAAATATTGCCTTTAAAATTTCATTTGTCCAGAAAGAGCAAATGCTTAATAACTCCCATGTTCAAGCTCCAAAAAATCTCAAACTTCTCAGGCAACGTAATAGTCACGGCCTGAAAACATCTATATGATAAAATTCAGTTATACATATAGCGCCACCTAGTGGTTACAATAAATGTCATACTTTACGTTTTTAGCTACTGTGCTGAGCTTGTTGAAGGGATCCATTTGAAAGTTGGTCAGAAAAGCCTAAAGATGTTGATCATGCCCCACACCGAATATTGTAACTTTTCGCCAAAGGGCGTGGCCGCTACGGTGACGCAAAATCTGAAGATTTTTCGTGAAAATAAAAGCTGCATTAACTTGACCGAGATGATCCTATCTTCTCAAAATTTCACACATTTGATGAGAGTCCAGCCCAAAAGACATCTACGAACTTATATTTCATCTTACTGATAGCGCCACCTAGTGGCAATTTTTTTTCTTACGAATTTTCTTGTACATTTTTTCTCCAAACACGTTAACTGGACCAACCTCATATTTGCTCAGATGAGGGTTTCGGCCTTCATGATGTCACAACACGAAGTTTGTGAGTTTTCGCGAATCGCTGTGGGCGTGGCTAAGCACTGTTCGCCAAGAAAACAACGCCAGTTTTGAGGGTCTAAACATGCGCAGAAACTCATGAAACTTGGCACACACATCTGGCCTGGTAAAATGAACAATATTTTATTGTTGATTGTGCTATTTTTACAAAAATGACTCAATAGCGCCCCCTAGAAATTTTTAACGAAGCAGCCCCGATTGTACGTTTAAGCAAGATCTACGAAAATTTTTACGTGTATGAGGGAGCCAAAGACCTACAAAAAAGTCTCTTGGACCCATATGCTAAAATGAACAGGAAGTGAGCTACGAATTTTTGAATGTCCCATTTTTTACGATTTTTGCACATTTTCAGAGGGCATACTTTTGCCCACTTCTCCTACACGTTTTATCCGACTGACTTATGACTTGACCTGGACCATGCCAAGACCTGAGCCAACAACAGACGGAAAAATCTTGACTTTTGGAAATACTATATGATGAGGGCGGGGCATCAAAATTTGTGTTTCGCACTGAAAAAGGATATGCTTAATAACTCCCCGATACATGCTCCAAAAAATCCCACACTTGACATGTATGCTTATAATCAAGGCCTGAAGGTATCTCTATGACAACATTCAGTTATAAATACAGCGCCACCTAGCCGTTGAGGCTTATATAAAAAAAATTAAAAAAATACCCCACATACGGTATTTTGTACAAAAAATGTACACTCATTCTAAGTGTGATAACTAAGTCATTTATGAATATTCTTTTAGTTTCCACCACTCAAATTGTTCACTGGCTTCACACCGATCCAAACGTATGTACGTTTCCATTTTGTTTTATTCATTTTTGATTGCCCCTTTGGACAATAAAAGTAAACATTGTGCAATGAGTACAACGAGCGATGATGTGTATATACACTTTTACAAAAAAATACCAATCAGGGCAACTCATTGCCTAAAAATAAATAAGGACGCTGATTTTTGCAGGTCTTAACAATCACCAAAATCCGTTGAGCTTGACAGACACTGGAAAAAAAAATATTCTACATGTAAACGTTTATTATGCCATTTTCAAAGAAATTTTGCTTCCAATATGCCAGTACCCCAACGTGCCAGTACCCCAACGTGCAAGTACCCCAACGTGCAAGGACCCCAACGTGGCCCGGGCTGCGAGGGCCCTTTATAGCTGCTCGCAGCTCTAGTTATTAGGGCCCGAGCAGCGACCGCTAGAAGTTTTTAACGAAGCAGCCCCGGTTGTACGTTTAAGCAAGAACGACGAATATTTTTAGGTGTATGAGGGAGCCCAAGACCTACAAAAAAAGTCTCTTGGACCCATATGCTAAAATGAACAGGAAGTGAGCTACGAATTTTTGAATGTCCCATTTTTGACAATTTTTGCACATTCACAGGGCGCAGACTTTTGCCCACTTCTCCTACACGTTTCATCTGACTGAGTTAAGACTTGACCTGGACCATGTCAAGACCTGAGCCAACGACAGGGGGAAAAATCTTGACCTTTCGAAATACTATATGATGAAGGCGGGGCATCAAAATTTGTGTTTCGCACTGAAAAAGGATATGCTTAATAACTCCCCGGTACATGCTCCAAAAAATCCCAAACTTGACATGTATGTTTATCGTCAAGGCCTGAAGCTATCTCTATGACAACATTCAGTTATATATGCAGCGCCACCTAGCCCTTGAGGCATAAAAAAAAAATACCCCACATACGGTATTTTGTACAAAAAATGTAAACTCATTCTAAGTGTGATAACTAAGTCATTTATGAATATTCTTTTCGTTTCCACCACTCAAAATGTTCACTGGCATCAGACTTATCCAAACATATATATATTTTTATTTATTTTTGATAGCCTCTGTGGACATTAAAAGCAATATCGTGAATGAAGGATATGCTTAATAACTCCACGGTACATGCTCCAAAAAAAATCCCACACTTGACATGTATGCTTATAATCAAGGCCTGAAGGTATCTCGATGACAACATTCAGTTATAAATACAGCGCCACCTAGCCCTTGAGGCTTATATAACAAAAAAAAACCCACATACGGTATTTTGTACAAAAAAATGTAAACTCATTCTAAGTGTGATGACTAAGTCATTTCTGAATATTCTTTTAGTTTCCACCACTCAAATTGTTCACTGGCTTCACACCGATCCAAACGTATGTACGTTTCCATTTTGTTTTATTCATTTTTGATTGCCCCTTTGGACAATAAAAGTAACATTGTGCAATGAGTACAACGAGCGATGATGTATATATACACTTTTACAAAAAATACCAATCAGGGCAACTCATTGCCTAAAAATAAAAAAGGACGCTGATTTTTGCAGGTCTTAACAATCACCAAAACCCGTTGAGCTTGACACACACTGGCAAAAAAAATATTCTACATGTAAACGTTTATTATGCCATTTTCAAAGAAATTTTGCTTCCAATATGCCAGTACCCCAACGTGCCAGTACCCTAACGTGCAAGTATCCCAACGTGCAAGGACTCCAACGTGGCCCGGGCTGCGAGGGCCCTTTATAGCTGCTCGCAGCTCTAGTTATTAGGGCCCGAGCAGCGACCGCTGCGAGGTCCCTATTGTTTTTCGTTCGAATTATTATTATTATTATTAGGGCCCGAGCAGCGACCGCTGCGAGGTCCCTATTGTTTTTGTAAAAATTATTATTAGGGCCCGAGCAGCGACCGCTGCGAGGTCCCTATTGTTTTTCGTTCGAATTATTATTATTATTATTATTATTATTATTCTCCGTAAACGATCGCATTTTTGAGTACCTAAACATTCACGAAAACTCACCAAACTTTGCACACTCCTCAGGCCCGGCGAAAAATTTTATATTATGAAGTCGTCATAACAACGCGACTCTATAGCGCCCCCTAGCGTAGAAAAATAAAAACCAAGCCTGGCACGTTTGAGCTAGAGCAACGAAAATTGGCAGGCACGTGTAGCACCCCGAGACGCACAAAAAAGTCTATTGGGACCATGTAGCTAAAATGTACAGGAAATGAGCTATGAATTTTTTTATGTCCAATTTTGGCCTATTTTGGCACATTCACTGTGGTCATGCTTTTTCCCCCTCTGCAAACATTTTTCATCCAATTCACATCAAACTTGGCATTTATCATCTCAAGACCTGAGAGAACAACTGGGCAAAAAGTCTTGCCTTTTCGAAATACTATATGATGGGGGCGGGGCATCAAATATTGTCTTTAAAATTTCATTTGTCCAGAAAGAGCAAATGCTTAATAACTCCCATGTTCAAGCTCCAAAAAATCTCAAACTTCTCAGGCAACGTAATAGTCACGGCCTGAAAACATCTATATGATAAAATTCAGTTATACTTATAGCGCCACCTAGTGGTGATAATAAATGTCATACTTTACGTTTTTAGCTACTGCGCTGAGCTCGTTGAAGGGATCCAGTTGAAAGTTGGTCAGAAAAGCCTTAAGATGTTGATCATGCCCCACACCGAATATTGTAACTTTTCGCCAAAGGGCGTGGCCGCTACGGTGCCGCAAAGTCTGAAGATTTTTCGTGACAATAAAAGCTGCATGAACTTGACCGAGATGATCCTATCTTCTCAAAATTTCACACATTTGATGAGAGTCCAGCCCTAAAGACATCTACGAACTTATATTTCATCTTACTGATAGCGCCACCTAGTGGCAATTTTTTTTCTTACGAATTTTCTTGTACATTTTTTCTCCAAACACGTTAACTGGACCAACCTCATATTTGCTCAGATGAGGGTTTCGGCCTTCATGATGTCACAACACGAAGTTTGTGAGTTTTCGCGAATCGCTGTGGGCGTGGCTAAGCACTGTTCGCCAAGAAAACAACGCCAGTTTTGAGGGTCTAAACATGCGCAGAAACTCATGAAACTTGGCACACACATCTGGCCTGGTAAAATGAACACTATTTTATTGTTGATTGTGCTATTTTTACAAAAATGACTCAATAGCGCCCGCTAGAAATTTTTAACGAAGCAGCCCCGATTGTACGTTAAAGCAAGATCTACGAAAATTTTTACGTGTATGAGGGAGCCAAAGACCTACAAAAAAGTCTCTTGGACCCATATGCTAAAATGAACAGGAAGTGAGCTACAAATTTTTGAATGTCCCATTTTTGACGATTTTTGCACATTTTCAGGGGGCATACTTTTGCCCACTTCTCCTACACGTTTTATCCGACTGACTTATGACTTGACCTGGACCATGCCAAGACCTGAGCCAACAACAGACGTAAAAATCTTGACTTTTGTTAATACTATATGATGAGGGCGGGGCATCAAAATTTGTGTTTCGCACTGAAAAAGTATATGCTTAATAACTCCCCGATACATGCTCCAAAAAATCCCAAACTTGACATGTATGTTTATCGTCAAGGCCTGAAGGTATCTCTATGACAACATTCAGTTATATATGCAGCGCCACTTAGTCCTTGAGGCATGAAAAAAAAATACCCCACTTACGGTATTTTGTACAAAAAATGTAAACTCATTCTCAGTGTGATAACTAAGTCATTTAGGAATATTCTTTTACTTTCCACCACTCAAAATATTCACTGGCATCAGACCTAACCAAACATACATATTTTTGTTATTTAGTTTTATGTATTTTTGATAGCCTCTATGGACATTAAAAGCAATATCGTGAATGAAGGCTATGCTTAATAACTCCCAGGTACATGCTCCAAAAAATCCCATACTTGAAATGTATATTTATAGTCAAGGCCTAAAGGTATCTCTATGACAAAATTCAGTTATAAATACAGCGCCACCTAGTCCTTGAGGCATAAAAAAAAAAAATGCCTCACTTACGGTATTTTTGCAAAAATTGTAAACTCATTGTAAGTGTGATAACTAAGTCATTGATGAATATTCTTTTACTTTCCACCACTCAATATGTTCACTGGCATCAGACCGATCCAAACATACGTATTTTTTATTTAGTTTTATTTTTTTTTTGATCGCCTCTATGGACAATAAAAGCAACATTGTGCAATGAGTACGAGCGATGATGCGTGTATATATACTTTTACGAAAAATACCAATCAGGGCAACTCATTGCCTAAAAATAGAAAAAAGACGCTGATTTTTGCAGATCTTAACAATCACCAAAACCCATTGAGCTTGACACACTCATCACACCTGGCAAAAAAAAAATAAAAAATCCACATGTTTATCATGCCATTTTCAAAGAAATTCTGCTTCCAATGTACCAGTACCCCAACGTGCAAGTACCCCAACGTGGCCCGGGCTGCAAGGGCCCTTTATAGCTGCTCGCAGCTCTAGTTATTAGGGCCCGAGCAGCTACCGCTGCGAGGTCCCTATTGTTTTTCGATCGGATTATTATTATTATTATTATTATTATTATTATTATTATTATTCTTCTCCGTAAACGATCACGATTTTGGGTACCTAAACATTTACGAAAACTCACCAAAACTTTGCACACTCCTCAGGCCCGGCGAAAAATTTGATATTATGAAGTCGTCATAACAACGCGACTCTATAGCGCCACCTAGCATAGAAAAATAAAAACCAAGCCCGGCATGTTTGAGCTAGAGCAACGAAAATTGGCAGGCACGTGTAGCACCCCGAGACGCACAAAAAAGTCTATTGGGACCATGTAGCTAAAATGTACAGGAAGTGAGCTATGAATTTTTTAATGTCCAATTTTGGCCTATTTTGGCACATTCACTGTGGTCATGCTTTTTCCCCCTTTGCAAACATTTTTCATCCAATTGACTTCAAACTTGGCATTTATCATCTCAAGACCTGAGAGAACAACTGGGGAAAAAATCTTGCCTTTTCGAAATACTATATGACGGGGGCGGGGCATCAAATATTGCCTTTAAAATTTCATTTGTCCAGAAAGAGCAAATGCTTAATAACTCCCATGTTCAAGCTCCAAAAAATCTCAAACTTATCAGGCAACCTAATAGTCACGGCCTGAAAACATCTATATGATAAAATTCAGTTATCCATGTAGCGCCACCTAGTGGTAACAATAATTGTCATACTTTACGTTTTTAGCTACTGTGCTGAGCTCGTTGAAGGGATCCAGTTGAAAATTGGTCAGAAAAGCCTTGAGATGTTGATCATGCCCCACACCGAATATTGTAACTTTTCGCCAAAGGGCGTGGCCGCTACGGTGCCGCAAAGTCTGAAGATTTCTCGTGACAACAAAAGCTGCATTAACTTGACCGAGATGATGCTATCTTCTCAAAATTTTACACAATTGATGAGAGTCCAGCCCTAAAGACATCTACAAACTTATATTTCATCTTACTGATAGCGCCACCTACTGGCAATTTTTTTTCTTACGATTTTTCTTCAATGTTTTTCTCCAACCATGTTAACTGGACCTACCTCATATTTGCTCAGATGAGGGTTTCGGCCTTCATGATGTCACAACACGAAGTTTGTGAGTTTTCGCGAGTCGCTGTGGGCGTGGCTAAGCGCTGTTCGCCAAGAAAACAACGCCAATTTTGAGGGCCTAAACTGGCACAGAAACACACGAAACTTGGCACACACAGCTGGCCTGGCAAAATGAGCAATTTTTTATCGCCGATTGTGCTATTTTTACAAAAATGACTCAATAGCGCCCCCTAGAAATCTTTAACGAAACAGCCCCAGTTGTACGTTTAAGCAAGAACGACGAATATTTTTAGGTGTATGAGGGAGGCCAAGACCTACAAAAAAGTCTCTTGTACCCATATGCTAAAATGAACAGGAAGTGAGCTACGAATTTTTGAATGTCCCATTTTTGACGATTTTTGCACATTCACAGGGGGCAGACTTTTGCCCACTTCTCCTACACGTTTCATCCGACTGAGTTAAGACTTGGCCTGGACCATGTCAAGACCTGAGCCAACGACAGGGGGAAAAATTTTGACTTTTCAAAATACTATATGATGAGGGCGGGGCATCAAAATTTGTGTTTCGCAATGAAAAAGGATATGCTTGATAACTCCCCGGTACATGCTCCAAAAAATCCCAAACTTGACATGTATGTTTATAGTCAAGGCCTGAAGTTATCTCTATGACAACATTCAGTTATATATGCAGCGCCACCTAGCCCTTGAGGCATAAAAAAAAAATACCCCACATACGGTATTTTGTACAAAAAATGTAAACTCATTCTAAGTGTGATAACTAAGTCATTTATGAATATTCTTTTAGTTTCCACCACTCAAAATGTTCACTGGCATCAGACTTATCCAAACATATATATATTTTTATTTATTTTTGATAGCCTCTGTGGACATTAAAAGCAATATCGTGAATGAAGGATATGCTTAATAACTCCACGGTACATGCTCCAAAAAAAATCCCACACTTGACATGTATGCTTATAATCAAGGCCTGAAGGTATCTCGATGACAACATTCAGTTATAAATACAGCGCCACCTAGCCCTTGAGGCTTATATAACAAAAAAAAACCCACATACGGTATTTTGTACAAAAAAATGTAAACTCATTCTAAGTGTGATGACTAAGTCATTTCTGAATATTCTTTTAGTTTCCACCACTCAAATTGTTCACTGGCTTCACACCGATCCAAACGTATGTACGTTTCCATTTTGTTTTATTCATTTTTGATTGCCCCTTTGGACAATAAAAGTAACATTGTGCAATGAGTACAACGAGCGATGATGTGTATATACACTTTTACAAAAAATACCAATCAGGGCAACTCATTGCCTAAAAATAAAAAAGGACGCTGATTTTTGCAGGTCTTAACAACCACCAAAACCCGTTGAGCTTGACACACACTGGCAAAAAAAAATATTCTACATGTAAACGTTTATTATGCCATTTTCAAAGAAATTTTGCTTCCAATATGCCAGTAGCCCAACGTGCAAGGACCCCAACGTGGCCCGGGCTGCGAGGGCCCTTTATAGCTGCTCGCAGCTCTAGTTATTATTAGGGCCCGAGCAGCGACCGCTGCGAGGTCCCTATTGTTTTTGTAAAAATTATTATTATTAGGGCCTGAGCAGCGACCGCTGCGAGGTCCCTATTGTTTTTGTAAAAATTATTATTATTATTATTATTAGGGCCCGAGCAGCGACCGCTGCGAGGTCCCTATTGTTTTTGTAAAAATTATTATTATTAGGGCCCGAGCAGCGACCGCTGCGAGGTCCCTATTGTTTTTGTAAAAATTATTATTATTAGGGCCCGAGCAGCGACCGCTGCGAGGTCCCTATTGTTTTTGTAAAAATTATTATTATTATTATTATTATTATTATTATTATTATTATTATTATTATTATTATTATTATTCTTTATTCTCCGCAAACGATCGCGATTTTGGGTACCTAAACATTCACGAAAACTCACCGAACTTTGCACACTCCTCAGGCCCGGCGAAAAATTTGATATTATTAAGTCGTCATAACAATGCGACTCGATAGCGCCCCCTAGCGTAGAAAAATAAAAACCAAGCCCGGCACGTTTGAGCTAGTGCAACAAAAATTGGCAGGCACGTGTAGCACCCCGAGACGCACAAAAAAGTCTATTGGGACCATGTAGCTAAAATGTACAGGAAGTGAGCTATGAATTTTTTAATGTCCAATTTTGGCCGATTTTGGCACATTCACTGTGGTCATGCTTTTTCCCCCTTTGCAAACATTTTTCATCCAATTGACTTCAAACTTGGCATTTATCATCTCAAGACCTGAGAGAACAACTGGGCAAAACATGTTGCCTTTTTGAAATACTATATGACGGGGGCGGGGCATCAAATATTGCCTTTAAAATTTCATTTGTCCAGAAAGAGCAAATGCTTAATAACTCCCATGTTCAAGCTCCAAAAAATCTCAAACTTCTCAGGCAACGTAATAGTCACGGCCTGAAAACATCTATATGATAAAATTCAGTTATACATATAGCGCCACCTAGTGGTTACAATAAATGTCATACTTTACGTTTTTAGCTACTGTGCTGAGCTTGTTGAAGGGATCCATTTGAAAATTGGTCAGAAAAGCCTTAAGATGTTGATCATGCCCCACACCGAATATTGTAACTTTTCGCCAAAGGGCGTGGCCGCTACGGTGACGCAAAGTCTGAAGATTTTTCGTGAAAATAAAAGCTGCATTAACTTGACCGAGATGATCCTATCTTCTCAAAATTTCACACATTTGATGAGAGTCCAGCCCTAAAGACATCTACTGACTTATATTTCATCTAACTGATAGCGCCACCTAGTGGCAATTTTTTTTCTTACGAATTTTCTTCTACGTTTTTCTCCAAACACGTTAACTGGACCTACCTCATATTTGCTCAGATGAGGGTTTCGGCCTTCATGATGTCACAACACGAAGTTTGTGAGTTTTCGCGAATTGCTGTGGGTGTGGCTAAGCGCTGTTCGCCAAGAAAACAACGCCAGTTTTGAGGGTCTAAACATGCACAGAAACTCATGAAATTTGGCACACACATCTGGCCTGGTAAAATGAGCAATATTTTATTGTTGATTGTGCTATTTTTACAAAAATGACTCAATAGCGCCCCCGAGAAGTTTTTAACGAAGCAGCCCCGGTTGTACGTTTAAGCAAGAACGACGAATATTTTTAGGTGTATGAGGGAGCCCAAGACCTACAAAAAAGTCTCTTGGACCCATATGCTAAAATGAACAGAAAGTTAGCTACGAATTTTTGAATGTCCCATTTTTGACAATTTTTGCACATTCACAGGGGGCAGACTTTTGCCCACTTCTCCTACACGTTTCATCTGACTGAGTTAAGACTTGACCTGGACCATGTCAAGACCTGAGCCAACGACAGGGGGAAAAATTTTGACCTTTCAAAATACTATATGATGAAGGCGGGGCATCAAAATTTGTGTTTCGCACTGAAAAAGGATATGCTTAATAACTCCCCGGTACATGCTCCAAAAAATCCCAAACTTGACATGTATGTTAATCGTCAAGGCCTGAAGCTATCTCTATGACAACATTCAGTTATATATGCAGCGCCACCTAGCCCTTGAGGCATAAAAAAAAAAATACCCCACATACGGTATTTTGTACAAAAAATGTAAACTCATTCTAAGTGTGATAACTAAGTCATTTATTAATATTCTTTTAGTTTCCACCACTCAAAATGTTCACTGGCATCAGACTTATCCAAACATATATATATTTTTATTTATTTTTGATAGCCTCTGTGGACATTAAAAGCAATATCGTGAATGAAGGATATGCTTAATAACTCCACGGTACATGCTCCAAAAAAAATCCCATACTTGACATGTATGCTTATAATCAAGGCCTGAAGGTATCTCGATGACAACATTCAGTTATAAATACAGCGCCACCTAGCCCTTGAGGCTTATATATTAAAAAAAAAAATACCCCACATACGGTATTTTGTACAAAAAATGTACACTCATTCTAAGTGTGATAACTAAGTCATTTATGAATATTCTTTTAGTTTCCACCACTCAAATTGTTCACTGGCTTCACACCGATTCAAACGTATGTACGTTTCCATTTTGTTTTATTCATTTTTGATTGCCCCTTTGGACAATAAAAGTAACATTGTGCAATGAGTACAACGAGCGATGATGTGTATATACACTTTTACAAAAAATACCAATCAGGGCAACTCATTGCCTAAAAATAAAAAAGGACGCTGATTTTTGCAGGTCTTAACAATCACCAAAACCCGTTGAGCTTGACACACACACTGGCAAAAAAATATTCTACATATAAAGGTTTATTATGCCATTTTCAAAGAAATTTTGCTTCCAATATGCCAGTACCCCAACGTGCCAGTACCCCAACGTGCAAGGACCCCAACGTGGCCCGGGCTGCGAGGGCCCTTTATAGCTGCTCGCAGCTCTAGTTATTATTCTTCTTCTTCTTCTTCTTCTTCTTCTTCTTTATTCTCCGCAAACGATCGCGATTTTGGGTACCTAAACATTCACGAAAACTCACCGAACTTTGCACACTACTCAGGCCCGGCGAAAAATTTGATATTATTAAGTCGTCATAACAATGCGACTCGATAGCGCCCCCTAGCGTAGAAAAATAAAAACCAAGCCCGGCACGTTTGAGCTAGAGCAACAAAAATTGGCAGGCACGTGTAGCACCCCGAGACGCACAAAAAGTCTATTGGGACCATGTAGCTAAAATGTACAGGAAGTGAGCTATGAATTTTTTAATGTCCAATTTTGGCCTATTTTGGCACATTCACTGTGGTCATGCTTTTTCCCCCTATGCAAACATTTTTCATCCCATTGACTTCAAACTTGGCATTTATCATCTCAAGACCTAAGAGAACAGCTGGGCAAAAAGTCTTGCCTTTTCGAAATACTATATGACGGGGGCGGGGCATCAAATATTGCCTTTAAAATTTCATTTGTCCAGAAAGAGCAAATGCTGAATAACTCCCATGTACAAGCTCCAAAAAATCTCAAACTTCTCAGGCAACGTAATAGTCACGGCCTGAAAACATCTATATGACAAAATTCAGTTCTACATATAGCGCCACCTAGTGGTTACAATAAATGTCATACTTTACGTTTTTAGCTACTGTGCTGAGCTCGTTGAAGGGATCCAGTTGAAAATTGGTCAGAAAAGCCTTAACATGTTGATGATGCCCCACACCGAATATTGTAACTTTTTGCCTAAGGGCGTGGCCGCTACGGTGACGCAAAATCTGAAGATTTTTCGTGACAATAAAAGCTGCATTAACCTGACCGAGATGATCCTATCTTCTCAAAATTTCACACATTTGATGAGAGTCCAGCTCTAAAGACATCTACTAACTTACATTTCATCTAACTGATAGCGCCACCTAGTGGCAATTTTTTTTCTTACGAATTTTCTTCTACGTTTTTCTCCAAACACGTTAACTGGACCTACCTCATATTTGCTCAGATGAGGGTTTCGGCCTTCATGATTTCACAACACGAAGTTTGTGAGTTTTCGCGAATTGCTGTGGCTAAGCGCTGTTCGCCAAGAAAACAACGCCAGTTTTGAGGGTCTAAACATGCACAGAAACTCCTGAAACTTGGCACACACATCTGGCCTGGTAAAATGAGCAATATTTTATTGTTGATTGTGCTATTTTTAAAAAAATGACTCAATAGCGCCCCCTCGAAATTTTTAACGAAGCAGCCCCGGTTGTACGTTTAAGCAAGAACGACGAATATTTTTAGGTGTATGAGGGAGCTCAAGACCTACAAAAAAGTCTCTTGTACCCATATGCTAAAATGAACAGGAAGTGAGCTACGAATTTTTTAATGTCCCATTTTTGACGATTTTTGCACATTCACAGGGGGCAGACTTTTGCCCACTTCTCCTACACGTTTCATCCGACTGAGTTAAGACTTGGCCTGGACCATGTCAAGACCTGAGCCAACGACAGGGGGAAAAATTTTGACTTTTCGAAATACTATATGATGAGGGCGGGGCATCAAAATGTGTGTTTCGCACTGAAAAAGGATATGCTTGATAACTCCCCGGTACATGCTCCAAAAAATCCCAAACTTGACATGTATGTTTATCGTCAAGGCCTGAAGTTATCTCTATGACAACATTCAGTTATATATGCAGCGCCACCTAGCCCTTGAGGCATAAAAAAAAAATACCCCACATACGGTATTTTGTACAAAAAATGTAAACTCATTCTAAGTGTGATAACTAAGTCATTTATGAATATTCTTTTAGTTCCCACCACTCAAAATGTTCACTGGCATCAGACTTATTCAAACATATATAAATTTTTATTTATTTTTGATAGCCTCTGTGGACATTAAAAGCAATATCGTGAATGAAGGATATGCTTAATAACTCCACGGTACATGCTCCAAAAAAAATCCCACACTTGACATGTATGCTTATAATCAAGGCCTGAAGGTATCTCTATGACAACATTCAGTTATAAATACAGCGGCACCTAGCCCTTGAGGCTTATATAAAAAAAAAAAAACACACATACGGTATTTTGTACAAAAAAATGTAAACTCATTCTAAGTGTGATGACTAAGTCATTTCTGAATATTCTTTTAGTTTCCACCACTCAAATTGTTCACTGGCTTCACACCGATCCAAACGTATGTACGTTTCCATTTTGTTTTATTCATTTTTGATTGCCCCTTTGGACAATAAAAGTAACATTGTGCAATGAGTACAACGAGCGATGATGTCTATATACTCTTTTACAAAAAATACCAATCAGGGCAACTCATTGCCTAAAAATAAATAAGGACGCTGATTTTTGCAGGTCTTAACAATCACCAAAACCCGTTGAGCTTGACACACACTGGCAAAAAAAAATTCTACATGTAAACGTTTATTATGCCATTTTCAAAGAAATTTTGCTTCCAATATGCCAGTACCCCAACGTGCCAGTACCCTAACGTGCAAGTACCCCAACGTGCAAGGACCCTAACGTGGCCCGGGCTGCGAGGGCCCTTTATAGCTGCTCGCAGCTCTAGTTATTAGGGCCCGAGCAGCTACCGCTGCGAGGTCCCTATTGTTTTTCGATCGGATTATTATTATTATTATTATTATTATTATTATTATTATTATTATTATTATTCTCCGTAAACGATCGCATTTTTGAGGACCTAAACATTCACGAAAACTCACCAAACTTTGCACACTCCTCAGGTCCGGCGAAAAATTTGATATTATGAAGTCGTTATAACAACGCGACTCTATAGCGCCCCCTAGCGTAGAAAAATAAAAACCAAGCCCGGCACGTTTGAGCGAGAGCAACGAAAATTGGCAGGCACGTGTAGCACCCCGAGACGCACAAAAAAGTCTATCGGGACCATATAGCTAAAATGTACAGGAAATGACCTATGAATTTTTTTATGTCCAATTTTGGCCTATTTTGGCACATTCACTGTGGTCATACTTTTTCCCCCTATGCAAACATTTTTCATCCCATTGACTTTAAACTTGGCATTTATCATCTCAAGACCTAAGAGAACAACTAGGCAAAAAATCTTGCCTTTTCGAAATACTATATGACGGGGGCGGGGCATCAAATATTGCCTTTAAAATCTCATTTGTCCAGAAAGAGCAAATGCTGAATAACTCCCATGTACAAGCTCCAAAAAATCTCAAACTTCTCAGGCAACGTAATAGTCACGGCCTGAAAACATCTATATGACAAAATTCAGTTATACATATAGCGCCACCTAGTGGCAATTTTTTTTTTTAACGAATTTTCTTCTACGTTTTTCTCCAAACACGTTAACTGGACCTACCTCATATTTGCTCAGATGAGGGTTTCGGCCTTCATGGTGTCACAACACGAAGGTTGTGAGTTTTCGCGAATTGCTGTGGGTGTGGCTAAGCGCTGTTCGCCAAGAAAACAACGCCAGTTTTGAGGGTCTAAACATGCACAGAAACTCATGAAACTTGGCACACATATCTGGCCTGGTAAAATGAGCAATATTTTATTGTTGATTGTGCTATTTTTACAAAAATGACTCAATAGCGCCCCCTAGAATTTTTTAACGAAGCAGCCCCGGTTGTACGTTTAAGCAAAAACGACGAATATTTTTAGGTGTATGAGGGAGCCCAAGACCTACAAAAAAGTCTCTTGTACCCATATGCTAAAATGAACAGGAAGTGAGCTACGAATTTTTGAATGTCCCATTTTTGACGATTTTTGCAGATTCACAGGGGGCAGAGTTTTGCCCACTTCTCCTACATGTTTCATCCGACTGAGTTAAGACTTGGCCTGGACCATGTCAAGACCTGAGCCAACGACAGGGGAAAAAATTTTGACTTTTCGAAATACTATATGATGAGGGCGGGGCATCAAAATTTGTGTTTCGCAATGAAAAAGGATATGCTTGATAACTCCCCGGTACATGCTCCAAAAAATCCCAAACTTGACATGTATGTTTATCGTCAAGGCCTGAAGTTATCTCTATGACAACATTCAGTTATAAATACAGCGCCACCTAGCCCTTGAGGCATAAAAAAAAAAATACCCCACATACGGTATTTTGTACAAAAAATGTAAACTCATTCTAAGTGTGATAACTAAGTCATTTATGAATATTCTTTTAGTTTCCACCACTCAAAATGTTCACTGGCATCAGACTTATCCAAACATATATATATTTTTATTTATTTTTGATAGCCTCTGTGGACATTAAAAGCAATATCGTGAATGAAGGATATGCTTAATAACTCCACGGTACATGCTCCAAAAAAAATCCCACACTTGACATGTATGCTTATAATCAAGGCCTGAAGGTATCTCTATGACAACATTCAGTTATAAATACAGCGCCACCTAGCCCTTGAGGCTTATATAAAAAAAAATAAAATACCCCACATACGGTATTTTGTACAAAAAATGTACACTCATTCTAAGTGTGATAACTAAGTCATTTATGAATATTCTTTTAGTTTCCACCACTCAAATTGTTCACTGGCTTCACACCGATCCAAACGTATGTACGTTTCCATTTTGTTTTATTCATTTTTGATTGCCCCTTTGGACAATAAAAGTAACATTGTGCAATGAGTACAACGAGCGATGATGTGTATATACACTTTTACAAAAAAATACCAATCAGGGCAACTCATTGCCTAAAAATAAAAAAGGACGCTGATTTTTGCAGGTCTTAACGATCACCAAAACCCATTGAGCTTGACACACACACTGGCAAAAAAATATTCTACATGTAAACGTTTATTATGCCATTTTCAAAGAAATTTTGCTTCCAATATGCCAGTACCCCAATGTGCCAGTACCCCAACGTGCAAGTACCCCAACGTGCAAGGATCCCAACGTGGCCCGGGCTGCGAGGGCCCTTTATAGCTGCTCGCAGCTCTAGTTATTCTTCTTCTTCTTCTTCTTCTTCTTCTTTATTCTCCGCAAACAATCGCGATTTGGGGTACCTAAATATTCACGAAAACTCACCGAACTTTGCACACTCCTCAGGTCCGGCGAAAAATGTGATATTATGAAGTCGTTATAACAACGCGACTCTATAGCGCCCCCTAGCATAGAAAAATAAAAACCAAGCCCGGCACGTTTGAGCTAGAGCAACGTAAATTGGCAGGCACGTGTAGCACCCCGAGATGCACAAAAAAGTCTATTGGGACCATGTAGCTAAAATGTACAGGAAGTGAGCTATGAATTTTTTAATGTCCAATTTTGGCCTATTTTGGCACATTCACTGTGGTCATGCTTTTTCCCCCTATGCAAACATTTTTCATCCCATTGACTTCAAACTTGGTATTTATCATCTCAAGACCTAAGAGAACAGCTGGGCAAAAAGTCTTGCCTTTTCGAAATACTATATGACGGGGGCGGGGCATCAAATATTGCCTTTAAAATTTCATTTGTCCAGAAAGAGCAAATGCTGAATAACTCCCATGTACAAGCTCCAAAAAAATCTCAAACTTCTCAGGCAACGTAATAGTCACGGCCTGAAAACATCTATATGACAAAATTCAGTTATACATATAGCGCCACCTAGTGGTTACAATAAATGTCATACTTTACGTTTTTAGCTACTGTGCTGAGCTCGTTGAAGGGATCCAGTTGAAAATTGGTCAGAAAAGCCTTAAGATGTTGATGATGCCCCACACCGAATATTGTAACTTTTCGCCAAAGGGCGTGGCCGCTACGGTGACGCAAAGTCTGAAGATTTTTCGTGACAATAAAAGCTGCATTAACTTGACCGAGATGATCCTATCTTCTCAAAATTTCACACATTTGATGAGAGTCCAGCTCTAAAGACATCTACTAACTTACATTTCATCTAACTGATAGCGCCACCTAGTGGCAATTTTTTTTCTTACGAATTTTCTTCTACGTTTTTCTCCAAACACGTTAACTGGACCTCCCTCATATTTGCTCAGATGAGGGTTTCGGCCTTCATGATGTCACAACACGAAGTTTGTGAGTTTTCGCGAATTGCTGTGGGCGTGGCTAAGCGCTGTTCGCCAAGAAAACAACGCCAGTTTTGAGGGTCTAAACATGCACAGAAACTCCTGAAACTTGGCACACACATCTGGCCTGGTAAAATGAGCAATATTTTATTGTTGATTGTGCTATTTTTACAAAAATGACTCAATAGCGCCCCCTCGAAATTTTTAACGAAGCAGCCCCGGTTGTACGTTTAAGCAAGAACGACGAATATTTTCAGGTGTATGAGGGAGCCAAAGACCTACAAAAAAAGTCTCTTGTACCCATATGCTAAAATGAACAGGAAGTGAGCTACGAATTTTTGAATGTCCCATTTTTGACGATTTTTGCACATTCACAGGGGGCAGACTTTTGCCCACTTCTCCTACACGTTTCATCTGACTGAGTTAAGACTTGACCTGGACCATGTCAAGACCTGAGCCAACGACAGGGGGAAAAATCTTGACCTTTCGAAATACTATATGATGAAGGCGGGGCATCAAAATTTGTGTTTCGCACTGAAAAAGGATATGCTTAATAACTCCCCGGTACATGCTCCAAAAAATCCCAAACTTGACATGTATGTTTATCGTCAAGGCCTGAAGTTATCTCTATGACAACATTCAGTTATATATGCAGCGCCACCTAGCCCTTGAGGCATGAAAAAAAAATACCCCACATACGGTATTTTGTACAAAAAATGTAAACTCATTCTAAGTGTGATAACGAAGTCATTTATGAATATTCTTTTAGTTTCCACCACTCAAAATGTTCACTGGCATCAGACTTATCCAAACATATATATATTTTTATTTATTTTTGATAGCCTCTATGGACATTAAAAGCAATATCGTGAATGAAGGATATGCTTAATAACTCCACGGTACATGCTCCAAAAAAAATCCCACACTTGACATGTATGCTTATAATCAAGGCCTGAAGGTATCTCTATGACAACATTCAGTTATAAATACAGCGCCACCTAGCCGTTGAGGCTTATATAAAAAAAATAAAAATAATACCCCACATACGGTATTTTGTACAAAAAATGTACACTCATTCTAAGTGTGATAACTAAGTCATTTATGAATATTCTTTTAGTTTCCACCACTCAAATTGTTCACTAGCTTCACACCGATCCAAACGTATGTACGTTTCCATTTTGTTTTATTCATTTTTGATTGCCCCTTTGGACAATAAAAGTAACATTGTGCAATGAGTACAACGAGCGATGATGTGTGTATATACACTTTTACAAAAAAATACCAATCAGGGCAACTCATTGCCTAAAAATAAATAAGGACGCTGATTTTTGCAGGTCTTAACAATCACCAAAATCCGTTGAGCTTGACAGACACTGGCAAAAAAAATATTCTTCATGTAAACGTTTATTATGCCATTTTCAAAGAAATTTTGCTTCCAATATGCCAGTACCCCAATGTGCCAGTACCCCAACGTGCAAGTACCCCAACGTGCAAGGACCCCAACGTGGCCCGGGCTGCGAGGGCCCTTTATAGCTGCTCGCAGCTCTAGTTATTCTTCTTCTTCTTCTTCTTCTTCTTCTTCTTCTTCTTCTTCTTTATTCTCCGCAAACGATCGCGATTTGGGGTACCTAAACATTCACGAAAACTCACCGAACTTTGCACACTCCTCAGGCCCGGCGAAAAATTTGATATTATTAAGTCGTCATAACAATGCGACTCGATAGCGCCCCCTAGCGTAGAAAAATAAAAACCAAGCCCGGCACGTTTGAGCTAGAGCAACAAAAATTGGCAGGCACGTGTAGCACCCCGAGACGCACAAAAAAGTCTATTGGGACCATGTAGCTAAAATGTACAGGAAGTGAGCTATGAATTTTTTTATGTCCAATTTTGGCCTATTTTGGCACATTCACTGTGATCATGCTTTTTCCCCCTTTGCAAACATTTTTCATCCAATTGACTTCAAACTTGGCATTTATCATCTCAAGACCTGAGAGAAAAACTGGGCAAAACATCTTGCCTTTTTGAAATACTATATGACGGGGGCGGGGCATCAAATATTGCCTTTAAAATTTCATTTGTCCAGAAAGAGCAAATGCTTAATAACTCCCATGTTCAAGCTCCAAAAAATCTCAAACTTCTCAGGCAACGTAATAGTCACGGCCTGAAAACATCTATATGATAAAATTCAGTTATACATATAGCGCCACCTAGTGGTTACAATAAATGTCATACTTTACGTTTTTAGCTACTGTGCTGAGCTTTTTGAAGGGATCCATTTGAAAATTGGTCAGAAAAGCCTTAAGATGTTGATCATGCCCCACACCGAATATTGTAACTTTTCGCCAAAGGGCGTGGCCGCTACGGTGACGCAAAGTCTGAAGATTTTTCGTGAAAATAAAAGCTGCATTAACTTGACCGAGATGATCCTATCTTCTCAAAATTTCACACATTTGATGAGAGTCCAGCCCTAAAGACATCTACTGACTTATATTTCATCTAACTGATAGCACCACCTAGTGGCAATTTTTTTTCTTACGAATTTTCTTCTACATTTTTCTCCAAACACGTTAACTGGACCTACCTCATATTTGCTCAGATGAGGGTTTCGGCCTTCATGATGTCACAACACGAAGTTTGTGAGTTTTCGCGAATTGCTGTGGGTGTGGCTAAGCGCTGTTCGCCAAGAAAACAACGCCAGTTTTGAGGGTCTAAACATGCACAGAAACTCATGAAACTTGGCACACACATCTGGCCTGGTAAAATGAGCAATATTCTATTGTTGATTGTGCTATTTTTACAAAAATGACTCAATAGCGCCCCCTATAAGTTTTTAACGAAGCAGCCCCGGTTGTACGTTTAAGCAAGAACGACGAATATTTTTAGGTGTATGAGGGAGCCCAAGACCTACAAAAAAGTCTCTTGGACCCATATGCTAAAATGAACAGGAAGTGAGCTACGAATTTTTGAATGTCCCATTTTTGACAATTTTTGCACATTCACAGGGCGCAGACTTTTGCCCACTTCTCCTACACGTTTCATCTGACTGAGTTAAGACTTGACCTGGACCATGTCAAGACCTGAGCCAACGACAGGGGGAAAAATCTTGACCTTTCGAAATACTATATGATGAAGGCGGGGCATCAAAATTTGTGTTTCGCACTGAAAAAGGATATGCTTAATAACTCCCCGGTACATGCTCCAAAAAATCCCAAACTTGAAATGTATGTTTATCGTCAAGGCCTGAAGCTATCTCTATGACAACATTCAGTTATATATGCAGCGCCACCTAGCCCTTGAGGCATAAAAAAAAAATACCCCACATACGGTATTTTGTACAAAAAATGTAAACTCATTCTAAGTGTGATAACTAAGTCATTTATGAATATTCTTTTAGTTTCCACCACTCAAAATGTTCACTGGCATCAGACTTATCCAAACATATATATATTTTTATTTATTTTTGATAGCCTCTGTGGACATTAAAAGCAATATCGTGAATGAAGGATATGCTTAATAACTCCACGGTACATGCTCCAAAAAAAATCCCACACTTGACATGTATGCTTATAATCAAGGCCTGAAGGTATCTCGATGACAACATTCAGTTATAAATACAGCGCCACCTAGCCCTTGAGGCTTATATAAAAAAAAAAAAAACCCACATACGGTATTTTGTACAAAAAAATGTAAACTCATTCTAAGTGTGATGACTAAGTCATTTCTGAATATTCTTTTAGTTTCCACCACTCAAATTGTTCACTGGCTTCACATCGATCCAAACGTATGTACGTTTCCATTTGGTTTTATTCATTTTTGATTGCCCCTTTGTTTTGTTTTTTTTGTTTTTTTTTGTTTTTTTCATTGCTCTTTTTTTTTTTTTTTTGTGTGTGTATGTGTGCGTGCGTTTGCGTGCGTTTGCGTGCGTGCGTGCGTGCGTGCGTTTGCGTGCGTTTGTGTGCGTGCGCGTGCGTGCGTGTGCGTGCGTGCAAATACGTATAAATTTATACTCATTCATTCACCTAAAACCTTATAAATATCCCATTACCCTTCGCCTTAACCAGGTACTTCAGAATCTTGCCAGAGTCGTGAGGTTTAAATGGTCAGGAGACCAGAGAAAAGGTCAGAAAAAAAAGAAATAAAGAGAAAAGAAAGGTAAATCAAAGTGAAATCCAGCACCGACCAAACACTTCCTGCCTTCCCCATGATTACAAAATCAAAGTCTTAAAAGTAACATTGTGCAATGAGTACAACGAGCGATGATGTATATATACACTTTTACAAAAAATACCAATCAGGGCAACTCATTGCCTAAAAATAAAAAAGGACGCTGATTTTTGCAGGTCTTAACAATCACCAAAACCCGTTGAGCTTGACACACACTGGCAAAAAAAATATTCTACATGTAAACGTTTATTATGCCATTTTCAAAGAAATTTTGCTTCCAATATGCCAGTACCCCAAAGTGCCAGTACCCTAACGTGCAAGTACCCCAACGTGCAAGGACTCCAACGTGGCCCGGGCTGCGAGGGCCCTTTATAGCTGCTCGCAGCTCTAGTTAGGGCCCGAGCAGCGACCGCTGCGAGGTCCCTATTGTTTTTGTAAAAATTATTATTATTATTATTATTATTATTATTATTATTATTATTATTATTATTATTATTATTATTATTATTATTCTTTATTCTCCGCAAACGATCGCGATTTTGGGTACCTAAACATTCACGAAAACTCACCGAACTTTGCACACTCCTCAGGCCCGGCGAAAAATTTGATATTATTAAGTTGTCATAACAATGCGACTCGATAGCGCCCCCTAGCGTAGAAAAATAAAAACCAAGCCCGGCACGTTTGAGCTAGAGCAACAAAAATTGGCAGGCACGTGTAGCACCCCGAGACGCACAAAAAAGTCTATTGGGACCATGTAGCTAAAATGTACAGGAAGTGAGCTATGAATTTTTTTATGTCCAATTTTGGCCTATTTTGGCACATTCACTGTGGTCATGCTTTTTCCCCCTTTGCAAACATTTTTCATCCAATTGACTTCAAACTTGGCATTTATCATCTCAAGACCTGAGAGAAAAACTGGGCAAAACATCTTGCCTTTTTGAAACACTATATGACGGGGGCGGGGCATCAAATATTGCCTTTAAAATTTCATTTGTCCAGAAAGAGCAAATGCTTAATAACTCCCATGTTCAAGCTCCAAAAAATCTCAAACTTCTCAGGCAACGTAATAGTCATGGCCTGAAAACATCTATATGATAAAATTCAGTTATGCATATAGCGCCACCTAGTGGTTACAATAAATGTCATACTTTACGTTTTTAGCTACTGTGCTGAGCTTGTTGAAGGGATCCATTTGAAAATTGGTCAGAAAAGCCTTAAGATGTTGATCATGCCCCACACCGAATATTGTAACTTTTCGCCAAAGGGCGTGGCCGCTACGGTGACGCAAAGTCTGAAGATTTTTCGTGAAAATAAAAGCTGCATTAACTTGACCGAGATGATCCTATCTTCTCAAAATTTCACACATTTGATGAGAGTCCAGCCCTAAAGACATCTACTGACTTATATTTCATCTAACTGATAGCGCCACCTAGTGGCAATTTTTTTTATTACGAATTTTCTTCTACGTTTTTCTCCAAACACGTTAACTGGACCTACCTCATATTTGCTCAGATGAGGGTTTCGGCCTTCATGATGTCACAACACGAAGTTTGTGAGTTTTCGCGAATTGCTGTGGGTGTGGCTAAGCGCTGTTCGCCAAGAAAACAACGCCAGTTTTGAGGGTCTAAACATGCACAGAAACTCATGAAACTTGGCACACACATCTGGCCTGGTAAAATGAGCAATATTTTATTGTTGATTGTGCTATTTTTACAAAAATGACTCAATAGCGCCCCCTAGAAGTTTTTAACGAAGCAGCCCCGGTTGTACGTTTAAGCAAGAACGACGAATATTTTTAGGTGTATGAGGGAGCCCAAGACCTACAAAAAAGTCTCTTGGACCCATATGCTAAAATGAACAGGAAGTGAGCTACGAATTTTTGAATGTCCCATTTTTGACAATTTTTGCACATTCACAGGGGGCAGACTTTTGCCCACTTCTCCTACATGTTTCATCTGACTGAGTTAAGACTTGACCTGGACCATGTCAAGACCTGAGCCAACGACAGGGGGAAAAATCTTGACCTTTCGAAATACTATATGATGAAGGCGGGGCATCAAAATTTGTGTTTCGCACTGAAAAAGGATATGCTTAATAACTCCCCGGTACATGCTCCAAAAAATCCCAAACTTGACATGTATGTTTATCGTCAAGGCCTGAAGCTATCTCTATGACAACATTCAGTTATATATGCAGCGCCACCTAGCCCTTGAGGCATAAAAAAAAAATACCCCACATACGGTATTTTGTACAAAAAATGTAAACTCATTCTAAGTGTGATAACTAAGTCATTTATGAATATTCTTTTAGTTTCCACCACTCAAAATGTTCACTGGCATCAGACTTATCCAAACATATATATATTTTTATTTATTTTTGATAGCCTCTGTGGACATTAAAAGCAATATCGTGAATGAAGGATATGCTTAATAACTCCACGGTACATGCTCCAAAAAAAATCCCACACTTGACATGTATGCTTATAATCAAGGCCTGAAGGTATCTCGATGACAACATTCAGTTATAAATACAGCGCCACCTAGCCCTTGAGGCTTATATTAAAAAAAAAAACCCACATACGGTATTTTGTACAAAAAAATGTAAACTCATTCTAAGTGTGATGACTAAATCATTTCTGAATATTCTTTTAGTTTCCACCACTCAAATTGTTCACTGGCTTCACACCGATCCAAACGTATGTGCGTTTCCATTTTGTTTTATTCATTTTTGATTGCCCCTTTGGACAATAAAAGTAACATTGTGCAATGAGTACAACGAGCGATGATGTATATATACACTTTAACAAAAAATACCAATCAGGGCAACTCATTGCCTAAAAATAAAAAAGGACGCAGATTTTTGCAGGTCTTAACAATCCCCAAAACCCGTTGAGCTTGACACACACTGGCAAAAAAAAAATATTCTACATGTAAACGTTTATTATGCCATTTTCAAAGAAATTTTGCTTCCAATATGCCAGTACCCCAACGTGCCAGTACCCTAACGTGCAAGTACCCCAACGTGCAAGGACTCCAACGTGGCCCGGGCTGCGAGGGCCCTTTATAGCTGCTCGCAGCTCTAGTTATTCTTCTTCTTCTTCTTCTTCTTCTTCTTCTTCTTCTTCTTCTTCTTTATTCTCCGCAAACGATCGCGATTTTGGGTACCTAAACATTCACGAAAACTCACCGAACTTTGCACACTCCTCAGGCCCGGCGAAAAATTTGATATTATTAAGTCGTCATAACAATGCGACTCGATAGCGCCCCCTAGCGTAGAAAAATAAAAACCAAGCCCGGCACGTTTGAGCTAGAGCAACAAAAATTGGCAGGCACGTGTAGCACCCCGAGACGCAAAAAAAAGTCTATTGGGACCATGTAGCTAAAATGTACAGGAAGTGAGCTATGAATTTTTTTATGTCCAATTTTGGCCTATTTTGGCACATTCACTGTGGTCATGCTTTTTCCCCCTTTGCAAACATTTTTCATCCAATTGACTTCAAACTTGGCATTTATCATCTCAAGACCTGAGAGAACAACTGGGCAAAACATCTTGCCTTTTTGAAATACTATATGACAGGGGCGGGGCATCAAATATTGCCTTTAAAATTTCATTTGTCCAGAAAGAGCAAATGCTTAATAACTCCCATGTTCAAGCTCCAAAAAATCTCAAACTTCTCAGGCAACGTAATAGTCACGGCCTGAAAACATCTATATGATAAAATTCAGTTATACATATAGCGCCACCTAGTGGTTACAATAAATGTCATACTTTACGTTTTTAGCTACTGTGCTGAGCTTGTTGAAGGGATCCATTTGAAAATTGGTCAGAAAAGCCTTAAGATGTTGATTATGCCCCACACCGAATATTGTAACTTTTCGCCAAAGGGCGTGGCCGCTACGGTGACGCAAAGTCTGAAGATTTTTCGTGAAAATAAAAGCTGCATTAACTTGACCGAGATGATCCTATCTTCTCAAAATTTCACACATTTGATGAGAGTCCAGCCCTAAAGACATCTATGAACTTATATTTCATCTAACTGATCGCGCCACCTAGTGGCAATTTTTTTTCTTACGAATTTTCTTCTACGTTTTTCTCCAAACACGTTAACTGGACCTATCTCATATTTGCTCAGATGAGGGTTTCGGCCTTCATGATGTCACAACACGAAGTTTGTGAGTTTTCGCGAATTGCTGTGGGTGTGGCTAAGCACTGTTCGCCAAGAAAACAAAGCCAGTTTTGAGGGTCTAAACATGCACAGAAACTCATGAAACTTGGCACACACATCTGGCCTGGTAAAATGAGCAATATTTTATTGTTGATTGTGCTATTTTTACAAAAATGACTCAATAGCGCCCCCTAGAAGTTTTTAACGAAGCAGCCCCGGTTGTACGTTTAAGCAAGAACGACGAATATTTTTAGGTGTATGAGGGAGCCCAAGACCTACAAAAAAGTCTAATGGACCCATATGCTAAAATGAACAGGAAGTGAGCTACGAATTTTTGAATGTCCCATTTTTGACAATTTTTTCACATTCACAGGGGGCAGACTTTTGCCCACTTCTCCTACACGTTTCATCTGACTGAGTTAAGACTTGACCTGGACCATGTCAAGACCTGAGCCAACGACAGGGGGAAAAATCTTGACCTTTCGAAATACTATATGATGAAGGCGGGGCATCAAAATTTGTGTTTCGCACTGAAAAAGGATATGCTTAATAACTCCCCGGTACATGCTCCAAAAAATCCCAAACTTGACATGTATGTTTAGCGTCAAGGCCTGAAGCTATCTCTATGACAACATTCAGTTATATATGCAGCGCCACCTAGCCCTTGAGGCATAAAAAAAAAATACCCCACATACGGTATTTTGTACAAAAAATGTAAACTCATTCTAAGTGTGATAACTAAGTCATTTATGAATATTCTTTTAGTTTCCACCACTCAAAATGTTCACTGGCAACAGACTTATCCAAACATATATTTTTTTTTATTTTTTTTTGATGGCCTCTGTGGACATTAAAAGCAATATTGTGAATGAAGGATATGCTTAATAACTCCACGGTACATGCTCCAAAAAAAATCCCACACTTGACATGTATGCTTATAATCAAGGCCTGAAGGTATCTCGATGACAACATTCAGTTATAAATACAGCGCCACCTAGCCCTTGAGGCTTATATAAAAAAAAACCCCACATACGGTATTTTGTACAAAAAAATTTAAACTCATTCTAAGTGTGATGACTAAGTCATTTCTGAATATTCTTTTAGTTTCCACCACTCAAATTGTTCACTGGCTTCACACCGATCCAAACGTATGTACGTTTCCATTTTGTTTTATTCATTTTTGATTGCCCCTTTGGACAATAAAAGTAACATTGTGCAATGAGTACAACGAGCGATGATGTATATATACACTTTTACAAAAAATACCAATCAGGGCAACTCATTGCCTAAAAATAATTAAGGACGCTGATTTTTGCAGGTCTTAACAATCACCAAAACCCGTTGAGCTTGACACACACTGGCAAAAAAAAATTCTACATGTAAACGTTTATTATGCCATTTTCAAAGAAATTTTGCTTCCAATATGCCAGTACCCCAACGTGCCAGTACCCTAACGTGCAAGTACCCCAACGTGCAAGGACCATAACGTGGCCCGGGCTGCGAGGGCCCTTTATAGCTGCTCGCAGCTCTAGTTATTATTAGGGCCCGAGCAGCGACCGCTGCGAGGTCCCTATTGTTTTTGTAAAAATTATTATTATTATTATTATTATTATTATTATTATTAGGGCCCGAGCAGCGACCGCTGCGAGGTCCCTATTGTTTTTGTAAAAATTATTATTATTATTATTATTATTATTATTATTATTATTATTAGGGCCCGAGCAGCGACCGCTGCGAGGTCCCTATTGTTTTTGTAAAAATTATTATTATTATTATTATTATTATTCTTTATTCTCCGCAAACAATCGCAATTTTGGGTACCTAAATATTCACGAAAACTCACCGAACTTTGCACACTCCTCAGGTCCGGCGAAAAATTTGATATTATGAAGTCGTTATAACAACGCGACTCTATAGCGCCCCCTAGCATAGAAAAATAAAAACCAAGCCCGGCACGTTTGAGCTAGAGCAACGAAAATTGGCAGGCACGTGTAGCACCCCGAGACGCACAAAAAAGTCTATTGGGACCATGTAGCTAAAATGTACAGGAAGTGAGCTATGAATTTTTTAATGTCCAACTTTGGCCTATTTTGGCACATTCACTGTGGTCATGCTTTTTCCCCCTATGCAAACATTTTTCATCCCATTGACTTCAAACTTGGTATTTATCATCTCAAGACCTAAGAGAACAGCTGGGCAAAAAGTCTTGCCTTTTCGAAATACTATATAACGGGGGCGGGGCATCAAATATTGCCTTTAAAATTTCATTTGTCCAGAAAGAGCAAATGCTGAATAACTCCCATGTACAAGCTCCAAAAAATCTCAAACTTCTCAGGCAACGTAATAGTCACGGCCTAAAAACATCTATATGAGAAAATTCAGTTATACATATAGCGCCACCTAGTGGTTACAATAAATGTCATACTTTACGTTTTTAGCTACTGTGCTGAGCTCATTGAAGGGATCCAGTTGAAAATTGGTCAGAAAAGCCTTAAGATGTTGATCATGCCCCACACCAAATATTGTAACTTTTCGCCAAAGGGCGTGGCCGCTACGGTGACGCAAAGTCTGAAGATTTTTCGTGAAAATAAAAGCTGCATTAACTTGACCGAGATGATCCTATCTTCTCAAAATTTCACACATTTGATGAGAGTCCAGCCCTAAAGACATCTACTGACTTATATTTCATCTAACTGATAGCGCCACCTAGTGGCAATTTTTTTTCTTACGAATTTTCTTCTACGTTTTTTTCCAAACACGTTAACTGGACCTACCTCATATTTGCTCAGATGAGGGTTTCGGCCTTCATGATGTCACAACACAAAGTTTGTGAGTTTTCACGAATCGCTGTGGGCGTGGCTAAGCGCTGTTTGCCAAGAAAACAACGCCAGTTTTGAGGGTCTAAACATGCACAGAAACTCCTGAAACTTGGCACACACATCTGGCCTGGTAAAATGAGCAATATTTTATTGTTGATTGTGCTATTTTTACAAAAATGACTCAATAGCGCCCCCTCGAAATTTTTAACGAAGCAGCCCCGGTTGTACGTTTAAGCAAGAACGACGAATATTTTTAGGTGTATGAGGGAGCCCAAGACCTACAAAAAAGTCTCTTGGACCCATATGCTAAAATGAACAGGAAGTGAGCTACGAATTTTTGAATGTCCCATTTTTGACAATTTTTGCACATTCACAGGGGGCAGAATTTTGCCCACTTCTCCTACACGTTTCATCTGACTGAGTTAAGACTTGACCTGGACCATGTCAAGTCCTGAGCCAACGACAGGGGGAAAAATCTTGACCTTTCGAAATACTATATGATGAAGGCGGGGCATCAAAATTTGTGTTTCGCACTGAAAAAGGATATGCTTAATAACTCCCCGGTACATGCTCCAAAAAATCCCAAACTTGACATGTATGTTTATCGTCAAGGCCTGAAGCTATCTCTATGACAACATTCAGTTATATATGCAGCGCCACCTAGCCCTTGAGGCATAAAAAAAAAATACCCCACATACGGTATTTTGTGTCCAATATGCCAGTACCCCAACGTGCCAGTACCCCAACGTGCAAGGACCCCAACGTGGCCCGGGCTGCGAGGGCCCTTTATAGCTGCTCGCAGCTCTAGTTATTATTATTATTATTCTTCTTTATTCTCCGCAAACGATCGCGATTTTGGGTACCTAAAAATTCACGAAAACTCACCGAACTTTGCACACTCCTCAGGCCCGGCGACAAATTTGATATTATTAAGTCTTCATAACAATGCGACTCGATAGCGCCCCCTAGCGTAGAAAAATAAAAACCAAGCCCGGCACGTTTGAGCTAGAGCAACAAAAATTGGCAGGCACGTGTAGCACCCCGAGACGCACAAAAACGTCTATTGGGACCATGTAGCTAAAATGTACAGGAAGTGAGCTATGAATTTTTTTATGTCCAATTTTGGCCTATTTTGGCACATTCACTGTGGTCATGCTTTTTCCCCCTTTGCAAACATTTTTCATCCAATTGACTTCAAACTTGGCATTTATCATCTCAAGACCTGAGAGAACAAATGGGCAAAACATCTTGCCTTTTTGAAATACTATATGACGGGGGCGGGGCATCAAATATTGCCTTTAAAATTTCATTTGTCCAGAAAGAGCAAATGCTTAATAACTCCCATGTTCAAGCTCCAAAAAATCTCAAACTTCTCAGGCAACGTAATAGTCACGGCCTGAAAACATCTATATGATAAAATTCAGTTATACATATAGCGCCACCTAGTGGTTACAATAAATGTCATACTTTACGTTTTTAGCTACTGTGCTGAGCTTGTTGAAGGGATCCATTTGAAAATTGGTCAGAAAAGGCTTAAGATGTTGATCATGCCCCACACCGAATATTGTAACTTTTCGCCAAAGGGCGTGGCCGCTACGGTGACGCAAAGTCTGAAGATTTTTCGTGAAAATAAAAGCTGCATTAACTTGACCGAGATGATCCTATCTTCTCAAAATTTCACACATTTGATGAGAGTCCAGCCCTAAAGACATCTACTGACTTATATTTCATCTAACTGATAGCGCCACCTAGTGGCAATTTTTTTTATTACGAATTTTCTTCTACGTTTTTCTCCAAACACGTTAACTGGACCTACCACATATTTGCTCAGATGAGGGTTTCGGCCTTCATGATGTCACAACACGAAGTTTGTGAGTTTTCGCGAATTGCTGTGGGTGTGGCTAAGCGCTGTTCGCCAAGAAAACAACGCCAGTTTTGAGGGTCTAAACATGCACAGAAACTCATGAAACTTGGCACACACATCTGGCCTGGTAAAATGAGCAATATTTTATTGTTGATTGTGCTATTTTTACAAAAATGACTCAATAGCGCCCCCTAGAAGTTTTTAACGAAGCAGCCCCGGTTGTACGTTTAAGCAAGAACGACGAATATTTTTAGGTGTATGAGGGAGCCCAAGACCTACAAAAAGGTCTCTTGGACCCATATGCTAAAATGAACAGGAAGTGAGCTACGAATTTTTGAATGTCCCATTTTTGACGATTTTTGCACATTCACAGGGGGCAGACTTTTGCCCACTTCTCCTACACGTTTCATCTGACTGAGTTAAGACTTGACCTGGACCATGTCAAGACCTGAGCCAACGACAGGGGGAAAAATCTTGACTTTTCGAAATACTATATGATGAAGGCGGGACATCAAAATTTGTGTTTCGCACTGAAAAAGGATATGCTTAATAACTCCCCGGTACATGCTCCAAAAAATCCCAAACTTGACATGTATGTTTATCGTCAAGGCCTGAAGCTATCTCTATGACAACATTCAGTTATATATGCAGCGCCACCTAGCCATTGAGGCATGAAAAAAAAATACCCCACATACGGTATTTTGTACAAAAAATGTAAACTCATTCTAAGTGTGATAACGAAGTCATTTATGAATATTCTTTTAGTTTCCACCACTCAAAATGTTCACTGGCATCAGACTTATCCAAACATATATATATTTTTATTTATTTTTGATAGCCTCTATGGACATTAAAAGCAATATCGTGAATGAAGGATATGCTTAATAACTCCACGGTACATGCTCCAAAAAAAATCCCACACTTGACATGTATGCTTATAATCAAGGCCTGAAGGTATCTCTATGACAACATTCAGTTATAAATACAGCGCCACCTAGCCCTTGAGGCTTATATAAAAAAATAAATAAATACCCCACATACGGTATTTTGTACAAAAAATGTACACTCATTCTAAGTGTGATAACTAAGTCATTTATGAATATTCTTTTAGTTTCCACCACTCAAATTGTTCACTGGCTTCACACCGATCCAAACGTATGTACGTTTCCATTTTGTTTTATTCATTTTTGATTGCCCCTTTGGACAATAAAAGTAACATTGTGCAATGAGTACAACGAGCGATGATGTGTATATACACTTTTACAAAAAAATACCAATCAGTGCAACTCATTGCCTAAAAATAAAAAAGGACGCTGATTTTTGCAGGTCTTAACAATCACCAAAACCCGTTGAGCTTGACACACACACTGGCAAAAAAATATTCTACATGTAAACGTTTATTATGCCATTTTCAAAGAAATTTTGCTTCCAATATGCCAGTACCCCAATGTGCCAGTACCCCAACGTGCAAGGACCCCAACGTGACCCGGGCTGCGAGGGCCCTTTATAGCTGCTCGCAGCTCTAGTTCTTCTTCTTCTTCTTCTTCTTCTTCTTCTTTATTCTCCGCTAACGATCGCGATTTTGGGTACCTAAACATTCACGAAAACTCACCGAACTTTGCACACTCCTCAGGCCCGGCGAAAAATTTGATATTATTAAGTCGTCATAACAATGCAACTCGATAGCGCCCCCTAGCGTAGAAAAATAAAAACCAAGCCCGGCACGTTTGAGCTAGAGCAACAAAAATTGGCAGGCACGTGTAGCACCCCGAGACGCACAAAAACGTCTATTGGGACCATGTAGCTAAAATGTACAGGAAGTGAGCTATGAATTTTTTAATGTCCAATTTTGGCCTATTTTGGCACATTCACTGTGGTCATGCTTTTTCCCCCTTTGCAAACATTTTTCATCCAATTGACTTCAAACTTGGCATTTATCATCTCAAGACCTGAGAGAACAACTGGGCAAAACATCTTGCCTTTTTGAAATACTATATGACGGGGGCGGGGCAACAAATATTGCCTTTAAAATTTCATTTGTCCAGAAAGAGCAAATGCTTAATAACTCCCATGTTCAAGCTCCAAAAAATCTCAAACTTCTCAGGCAACGTAATAGTCACGGCCTGAAAACATCTATATGATAAAATTCAGTTATACATATAGCGCCACCTAGTGGTTACAATAAATGTCATACTTTACGTTTTTAGCCAATGTGCTGAGCTTTTTGAAGGGATCCATTTGAAAATTGGTCAGAAAAGCCTTAAGATGTTGATCATGCCCCACACCGAATATTGTAACTTTTCGCCAAAGGGCGTGGCCGCTACGGTGACGCAAAGTCTGAAGATTTTTCGTGAAAATAAAAGCTGCATTAACTTGACCGAGATGATCCTATCTTCTCAAAATTTCACACATTTGATGAGAGTCCAGCCCTAAAGACATCTACTGACTTATATTTCATCTAACTGATAGCGCCACCTAGTGGCAATTTTTTTTCTTACGAATTTTCTTCTACGTTTTTCTCCAAACACGTTAACTGGACCTACCTCATATTTGCTCAGATGAGGGTTTCGGCCTTCATGATGTCACAACACGAAGTTTGTGAGTTTTCGCGAATTGCTGTGGGTGTGGCAAAGCGCTGTTCGCCAAGAAAACAACGCCAGTTTTGAGGGTCTAAACATGCACAGAAACTCATTAAACTTGGCACACACATCTGGCCTGGTAAAATGAGCAATATTTTATTGTTGATTGTGCTATTTTTACAAAAATTACTCAATAGCGCCCCCTAGAAGTTTTTAACGAAGCAGCCCCGGTTGTACGTTTAAGCAAGAACGACGAATATTTTTAGGTGTATGAGGGAGCCCAAGACCTACAAAAAAGTCTCTTGGACCCATATGCTAAAATGAACAGGAAGTGAGCTACGAATTTTTGAATGTCCCATTTTTGACGATTTTTGCAGATTCACAGGGGGCAGAGTTTTGCCCACTTCTCCTACATGTTTCATCCGACTGAGTTAAGACTTGACCTGGACCATGTCAAGACCTGAGCCAACGACAGGGGGAAAAATCTTGACTTTTCGAAATACTATATGATGAAGGCGGGGCATCAAATTTTGTGTTTCGCACTGAAAAAGGATATGCTTCATAACTCCCCGGTACATGCTCCAAAAAATCCCAAACTTGACATGTATGTTTATCGTCAAGGCCTGAAGCTATCTCAATGACAACATTCAGTTATATGTGCAGCGTCACCTAGCCCTTGAGGCATAAAAAAAAAAATACCCCACATACGGTATTTTGTACAAAAAATGTAAACTCATTCTAAGTGTGATAACTAAGTCATTTATGAATATTCTTTTAGTTTCCACCACTCAAAATGTTCACTGGCATCAGACTTATCCAAACATATATATATTTTTATTTATTTTTGATAGCTTCTGTGGACATTAAAAGCAATATCGTGAATGAAGGATATGCTTAATAACTCCACGGTACATGCTCCAAAAAAAATCCCACACTTTACATGTATGCTTATAATCAAGGCTTGAAGGTATCTCTATGACAACATTCAGTTATAAATACAGCGCCACCTAGCCCTTGAGGCTTATATTAAAAAAAAGACAAATACCCCACATACGGTATTTTGTACAAAAAATGTACACTCATTCTAAGTGTGATAACTAAGTCATTTATGAATATTCTTTTAGTTTCCACCACTCAAATTGTTCACTGGCTTCACACCGATCCAAACGTATGTACGTTTACATTTTGTTTTATTCATTTTTGATTGCCCCTTTGGACAATAAAAGTAACATTGTGCAATGAGTACAATGAGCGATGATGTGTATATACACTTTTACAAAAAATACCAATCAGGGCAACTCATTGCCTAAAAATAAAAAAGGACGCTGATTTTTGCAGGTCTTAAGAATCACCAAAACCCTTTGAGCTTGACACACACACTGGCAAAAAAATATTCTACATGTAAACGTTTATTATGCCATTTTCAAAGAAATTTTGCTTCCAATATGCCAGTACCCCAACGTGCCAGTACCCCAACGTGCAAGTACCCCAACGTGCAAGGACCCCAACGTGGCCCGGGCTGCGAGGGCCCTTTATAGCTGCTCGCAGCTCTAGTTAGGGCCCGAGCAGCGACCGCTGCGAGGTCCCTATTGTTTTTGTAAAAATTATTATTATTATTATTATTATTATTATTAGGGCCCGAGCAGCGACCGCTGCGAGGTCCCTATTGTTTTTGTAAAAATTATTATTATTATTATTATTATTATTATTATTATTATTATTATTATTATTCTTCTTCTTCTTCTTCTTCTTTATTCTCCGCAAACGATCGCGATTTTGGGTACCTAAGCATTCACGAAAACTCACCGAACTTTGCACACTCCTCAGGCCCGGCGAAAAATTTGATATTATTAAGTCGTCATAACAATGCGACTCGATAGCGCCCCCTAGCGTAGAAAAATAAAAACCAAGCCCGGCACGTTTGAGCTAGAGCAACAAAAATTGGCAGGCACGTGTAGCACCCCGAGACGCACAAAAAAGTCTATTGGGACCATGTAGCTAAAATGTACAGGAAATGAGCTATGAATTTTTTAATGTCCAATTTTGGCCTATTTTGGCACATTCACTGTGGTCATGCTTTTTCCCCCTTTGCAAACATTTTTCATCCAATTGACTTCAAACTTGGCATTTATCATCTCAACACCTGAGAGAACAACTGGGCAAAACATCTTGCCTTTTTGAAATACTATATGACGGGGGCGGGGCATCAAATATTGCCTTTAAAATTTCATTTGTCGAGAAAGAGCAAATGCTTAATAACTCCCATGTTCAAGCTCCAAAAAATCTCAAACTTCTCAGGCAACGTAATAGTCACGGCCTGAAAACATCTATATGATAAAATTCAGTTATACATATAGCGCCACCTAGTGGTTACAATAAATGTCATACTTTACGTTTTTAGCTACTGTGCTGAGCTTGTTGAAAGGATCCATTTGAAAATTGGTCAGAAAAGCCTTAAGATGTTGATCATGCCCCACACCGAATATTGTAACTTTTCGCCAAAGGGCGTGGCCGCTACGGTGACGCAAAGTCTGAAGATTTTTCGTGAAAATAAAAGCTGCATTAACTTGACCGAGATGATCCTATCTTCTCAAAATTTCACACATTTGATGAGAGTCCAGCCCTAAAGACATCTACTGACCTATATTTCATCTAACTGATAGCGCCACCTAGTGGCAATTTTTTTTCTTACGAATTTTCTTCTACGTTTTTCTCCAAACACGTTAACTGGACCTACCTCATATTTGCTCAGATGAGGGTTTCGGCCTTCATGATGTCACAACACGAAGTTTGTGAGTTTTCGCGAATTGCTGTGGGTGTGGCTAAGCGCTGTTCGCCAAGAAAACAACGCCAGTTTTGAGGGTCTAAACATGCACAGAAACTCATGAAACTTGGCACACACATCTGGCCTGGTAAAATGAGCCATATTTTATTGTTGATTGTGCTACTTTTTACAAAAATGACTCAATAGCGCCCCCTAGAAGTTTTTAACAAAGCAGCCCCGGTTGTACGTTTAAGCAAGAACGACAAATATTTTTAGGTGTATGAGGGAGCCCAAGTCCTACAAAAAAGTCTCTTGGACCCATATGCTAAAATGAACAGGAAGTGAGCTATGAATTTTTGAATGTCCCATTTTTTACGATTTTTGCACATTCACAGGGGGCAGACATTTGCCCACTTCTCCTACACGTTTCATCCGACTGAGTTAAGACTTGGCCTGGACCATGTCAAGACCTGAGCCAACGACAGGGGGAAAAATTTTGACTTTTCGAAATACTATATGATGAGGGCGGGGCATCAAATTTTGTGTTTCGCAATGAAAAAGGATATGCTTGATAACTCCCCGGTACATGCTCCAAAAAATCCCAAACTTGACATGTATGTTTATCGTCAAGGCCTGAAGTTATCTCTGTGACAACATTCAGTTATATATGCAGCGCCACCTAGCCCTTGAGGAATAAAAAAAAAATACCCCACATACGGTATTTTGTACAAAAAATGTACACTCATTCTAAGTGTGATAACAAAGTCATTTCTGAATATTCTTTTAGTTTCCACCACTCAAAATGTTCACTGGCATCAGACTTATCCAAACATATATATATATTTATTTATTTTTGATAGCCTCTATGTACATTAAAAGCAATATCGTGAATGAAGGATATGCTTAATAACTCCACGGTACATGCTCCAAAAAAAATCCCACACTTGACATGTATGCTTATAATCAAGGCCTGAAGGTATCTCTATGACAACATTCAGTTATAAATACAGCGCCACCTAGCCCTAGAGGCTTATATAAAAAAAAAATAAAAATACCCCACATACGGTATTTTGTACAAAAAATGTACACTCATTCTAAGTGTGATAACTAAGTCATTTATGAATATTCTTTTAGTTTCCACCACTCAAATTGTTCACTGGCTTGACACCGATCCAAACGTATGTACGTTTCCATTTTGTTTTATTCATTTTTGATTGCCCCTTTGGACAATAAAAGTAACATTGTGCAATGAGTACAACGAGCGATGATGTGTATATACACTTTTACAAAAAAAATACCAATCAGGGCAACTCATTGCCTAAAAATAAAAAAGGACGCAGATTTTTGCAGGTCTTAACAATCACCAAAACCCGTTGAGCTTGACACACACACTGGCAAAAAAATATTCTACATGTAAACGTTTATTATGCCATTTTCAAAGAAATTTTGCTTCCAATATGCCAGTACCCCAATGTGCCAGTACCCCAACATGCAAGTACCACAACGTGCAAGGACCCCAACGTGGCCCGGGCTGCGAGGGCCCTTTATAGCTGCTCGCAGCTCTAGTTATTATTATTATTCTTCTTCTTTATTCTCCGCAAACAATCGCGATTTTGGGTACCTAAATATTCACGAAAACTCACCAAACTTTGCACACTCCTCAGGTCCGGCGAAAAATGTGATATTATGAAGTCGTTATAACAACGCGGCTCTATAGCGCCCCCTAGCGTAGAAAAATAAAAACCAAGCCCGACACGTTTGAGCTAGAGCAACGAAAATTGGCAGGCACGTGTAGCATCCCGAGACGCACAAAAACGTCTATTGGGACCATGTAGCTAAAATGTACAGGAAGTGAGCTATGAATTTTTTAATGTCCAATTTTGGCCTATTTTGGCACATTCACTGTGGTCATGCTTTTTCCCCCTTTGCAAACATTTTTCATCCAATTGACTTCAAACTTGGCATTTATCATCTCAAGACCTAAGAGAACAGCTGGGCAAAACATCTTGCCTTTTCGAAATACTATACGACGGGGGCGGAGCATCAAATATTGCCTTTAAAATTTCATTTGTCCAGAAAGAGCAAATGCTTAATAACTCCCATGTTCAAGCTCCAAAAAATCTCAAACTTCTCAGGCAACGTAATAGTCACAGCCTGAAAACATCTATATGACAAAATTCAGTTATACATATAGCGCCACCTAGTGGTTACAATAAATGTCATACTTTACGTTTTTAGCTACTGTGCTGAGCTTGTTGAAGGGATCCATTTGAAAATTGGTCAGAAAAGCCTTAAGATGTTGATCATGCCCCACACCGAATATTGTAACTTTTCATCAAAGGGCGTGGCCGCTACGGTGACGCAAAATCTGAAGATTTTTCGTGAAAATAAAAGCTGCATTAACTTGACCGAGATGATCCTATCTTCTCAAAATTTCACACATTTGATGAGAGTCCAGCTCTAAAGACATCTACTAACTTACATTTCATCTAACTGATAGCGCCACCTAGTGGCAATTTTTTTTCTTACGAATTTTCTTCTACGTTTTTCTCCAAACACGTTAACTGGACCTACCTCATATTTGCTCAGAGGAGGGTTTCGGCCTTCATGATGTCACAACACGAAGTTTGTGAGTTTTCGCGAATTGCTGTAGGCGTGGCTAAGCGCTGTTCGCCAAGAAAACAACGCCAGTTTTGAGGGTCTAAACATGCACAGAAACTCCTGAAACTTGGCACACATATCTGGCCTGGTAAAATGAGCAATATTTTATTGTTGATTGTGCTATTTTTACAAAAATGACTCAATAGCGCCCCCTCGAAATTTTTAACGAAGCAGCCCCGGTTGTACGTTTAAGCAAAAACGCCGAATATTTTTAGGTGTATGAGGGAGCCCAAGACCTACAAAAACGTCTCTTGTACCCATATGCTAAAATGAACAGGAAGTGAGCTACGAATTTTTGAATGTCCCATTTTTGACGATTTTTGCACATTCACAGGGGGCAGACTTTTGCCCACTTCTCCTACACGTTTCATCCGACTGAGTTAAGACTTGGCCTGGACCATGTCAAGACCTGAGCCAACGACAGGGGGAAAAATTTTGACTTTTCGAAATACTATATGATGAGGGCGGGGCATCAAAATTTGTGTTTCACAATGAAAAAGGATATGCTTGATAACTCCCCGGTACATGCTCCAAAAAATCCCAAACTTGACATGTATGTTTATCGTCAAGGCCTGAAGTTATCTCTATGACAACATTCAGTTATATATGCAGCGCCACCTAGCCCTTGAGGCATGAAAAAAAAATACCCCACATACGGTATTTTGTACAAAAAATGTACACTCATTCTAAGTGTGATAACTAAGTCATTTATGAATATTTTTTTAGTTTCCACCACTCAAAATGTTCACTGGCATCAGACTTATCCAAACATATATATATTTTTATTTATTTTTGATAGCCTCTATGGACATTAAAAGCAATATCGTGAATGAAGGATATGCTTAATAACTCCACGGTACATGCTCCACAAAAAAAATCCCACACTTGACATGTATGCTTATAATCAAGGCCTGAAGGTATCTCTATGACAACATTCAGTTATAAATACAGCGCCACCTAGCCCTTGAGGCTTATATAAAAAATTAAAAAAATACCCCACATACGGTATTTTGTACAAAAAATGTACACTCATTCTAAGTGTGATAACTAAGTCATTTATGAATATTCTTTTAGTTTCCACCACTCAAATTGTTCACTGGCTTCACACCGATCCAAACGTATGTACGTTTCCATTTTGTTTTATTCATTTTTGATTGCCCCTTTGGACAATAAAAGTAACATTGTGCAATGAGTACAACGAGCGATGATGTGTATATACACTTTTAAAAAAAAATACCAATCAGGGCAACTCATTGCCTAAAAATAAAAAAGGACGCTGATTTTTGCAGGTCTTAACAATCACCAAAACCCGTTGAGCTTGACACACACACTGGCAAAAAAATATTCTACATGTAAACGTTTATTATGCCATTTTCAAAGAAATTTTGCTTCCAATATGCCAGTACCCCAACGTGCCAGTACCCCAACGTGCAAGTACCCCAACGTGCAAGGACCCCAACGTGGCCCGGGCTGCGAGGGCCCTTTATAGCTGCTCGCAGCTCTAGTTATTATTATTCTTTATTCTCCGCAAACGATCGCGATTTTGGGTACCTAAACATTCACGAAAACTCACCGAACTTTGCACACTCCTCAGGCCCGGCGAAAAATTTGATATTATTAAGTCGTCATAACAATGCGACTCGATAGCGCCCCCTAGCGTAGAAAAATAAAAACCAAGCCCGGCACGTTTGAGCTAGAGCAACAAAAATTGGCAGGCACGTGTAGCACCCCGAGACGCACAAAAAAGTCTATTGGGACCATGTAGCTAAAATGTACAGGAAGTGAGCTATGAATTTTTTAATGTCCAATTTTGGCCTATTTTGGCACATTCACTGTGGTCATGCTTTTTCCCCCTTTGCAAACATTTTTCATCCAATTGACTTCAAACTTGGCATTTATCATCTCAAGACCTGAGAGAACAACTGGGCAAAACATCTTGCCTTTTTGAAATACTATATGACGGGGGCGGGGCATCAAATATTGCCTTTAAAATTTCATTTGTCCAGAAAGAGCAAATGCTTAATAACTCCCATGTTCAAGCTCCAAAAAATCTCAAACTTCTCAGGCAACGTAATAGTCACGGCCTGAAAACATCTATATGATAAAATTCAGTTATACATATAGCGCCACCTAGTGGTTACAATAAATGTCATACTTTACGTTTTTAGCTACTGTGCTGAGCTTGTTGAAGGGATCCATTTGAAAATTGGTCAGAAAAGCCTTAAGTTGTTGATCATGCCCCACACCGAATATTGTAACTTTTCGCCAAAGGGCGTGGCCGCTACGGTGACGCAAAGTCTGAAGATTTTTTGTGAAAATAAAAGCTGCATTAACTTGACCGAGATGATCCTATCTTCTCAAAATTTCACACATTTGATGAGAGTCCAGCCCTAAAGACATCTACTGACTTATATTTCATCTAACTGATAGCGCCACCTAGTGGCAATTTTTTTTCTTACGAATTTTCTTCTACGTTTTTCTCCAAACACGTTAACTGGACCTACCTCATATTTGCTCAGATGAGGGTTTCGGCCTTCATGATGTCACAACACGAAGTTTGTGAGTTTTCGCGAATTGCTGTGGGTGTGGCTAAGCGCTGTTCGCCAAGAAAACAACGCCAGTTTTGAGGGTCTAAACATGCACAGAAACTCATGAAACTTGGCACACACATCTGGCCTGGTAAAATGAGCAATATTTTATTGTTGATTGTGCTATTTTTACAAAAATGACTCAATAGCGCCCCCGAGAAGTTTTTAACAAAGCAGCCCCGGTTGTACGTTTAAGCAAGAACGACGAATATTTTTAGGTGTATGAGGGAGCCCAAGACCTACAAAAAAAGTCTCTTGGACCCATATGCTAAAATGAACAGGAAGTTAGCTACGAATTTTTGAATGTCCCATTTTTGACTATTTTTGCACATTCACAGGGGGCAGACTTTTGCCCACTTCTCCTACACGTTTCATCTGACTGAGTTAAGACTTGACCTGGACCATGTCAAGACCTGAGCCAACGACAGGGGGAAAAATCTTGACCTTTCGAAATACTATATGATGAAGGCGGGGCATCAAAATTTGTGTTTCGCACTGAAAAAGGATATGCTTAATAACTCCCCGGTACATGCTCCAAAAAATCCCAAACTTGACATGTATGTTTATCGTCAAGGCCTGAAGCTATCTCTATGACACCATTCAGTTATATATGCAGCGCCACCTAGCCCTTGAGGCATAAAAAAAAAAATACCCCACATACGGTATTTTGTACAAAAAATGTAAACTCATTCTAAGTGTGATAACTAAGTCATTTATGAATATTCTTTTAGTTTCCACCACTCAAAATGTTCACTGGCTTCACACCGATCCAAACGTATGTACGTTTCCATTTTGTTTTATTCATTTTTGATTGCCCCTTTGGACAATAAAAGTAACATTGTGCAATGAGTACAACGAGCGATGATGTGTATATACACTTTTACAAAAAATACCAATCAGGGCAACTCATGCCTAAAAATAAAAAAGGACGCTGATTTTTGCAGGTCTTAACAATCACCAAAACCCGTTGAGCTTGACACACACACTGGCAAAAAAATATTCTACATGTAAACGTTTATTATGCCATTTTCAAAGAAATTTTGCTTCCAATATGCCAGTACCCCAATGTGCGAGTACCCCAACGTGCAAGTACCCCAACGTGCAAATACCCCAATGTGGCCCGGGCTGCGAGGGCACTTTATAGCTGCTCGCAGCTCTAGTTCTTATTATTATTATTCTCCGCAAACAATCGCATTTTTGAGACGCTAAACGTGAACGAAAACTCACCAAACTTTACACGCACATCAGGCCTGGCAAAAAAATTTGATATTTTAAAGTCGCCATACATGATAACAGAAAAATGGCTCCATAGCGCCACCTACATAGGTTAAACGGATCCCTGTCCCGCTACGATTGTCCTATGGCGACGAAAATTGTGTGGCACCCGTAGCACATCCAGATGAACAAAAACCTCTTTGAAATGTGTACCCTAAAATAGACAGGAAGTGAGGTATGAGTATTTAAATGTCCAATTTTTGCCATTTTTTGCACATTTACAGGGGTCATACTTTTGCCCGCTTCTCCTACACGGTTAACCCGTTTGACTTCAAACTTGGGATGTACCATCTCAACACCTGGGACAACATCATGGTAAAAAATCAAAAGTTTTTGATATACTATATGACGGCGGCGGCGCATCAAATTTAGAGTTTAATAATTCTTACTGAACGAAGCATTGCCGGTTGTACGTTTAATCTAGAGCTACGAAAATTGGTACACATATGTAACAGACTATGACCTACAAAAAACTCTTTTTGAACCATGTGCTAAACCTAACAGGAAGTTCACCATTTTGATTTACTTTGGAATGTGTTGCCATTTTTTTTGGCCATTTCATAGGGGTCTTATTTTAACGAACTCCTCCTACAGTGTTTATCCGATCATCTTCAAACTTGATGTGATTCATCTAAAGATGTTGAAGATGAAAAGTTATTGAAAGCTTTTTATTTCGTCGCACGCTGTTGTCGTGGCATGCACTGTTTGCAAAGGGAAAATAAATCTTCTTAAAGAAGCATTCCCAGTTGTACGAAGCAGCTAGAGCTACGAAAATTTGTAGACATATGTAACAGCCCAAGATGTACAAAAATGTCTCTTGGTGACCTGTGCTAAACCCAACAGGAAGTCCCCCAGGGGCCGGGCATCACATTTTGAGCTAAAAAAAAAACCCTCTTTAACAAAGCATGCAGCTGTACGTTTCACCTAGACTTACCAAAATTTGAAGAGGTATGTAACAGCCCTGGAGGTACAAAAAACTCTTTTTGAACCATATGCTAAACCTAACAGGACGTCCGCCATTTTGATTTACTTTGGAATGTGTTGCCATTTTTTTTAGGCCATTTCATAGGGGTCTTATTTTAATGAATTCCTCCTACAGAGTTTCTCTGATCATCTTCAAACTTGGTGTGATTCATCTTAAGATATTGAAGATGAAAAGTTATTGAAAGTTTTTTATTTCGTCGCACGCTGTTGTCGTGGCATGCACTTTTTGCAAAGGAAAAAAATCCTTCTTAATGAAGCATTCCCAGTTGTACGAAGCAGCAAGAGCGATGAAAAATTGTAGACATATGTAACAGCCCAGGATGCACAAAAACGTCTCTTGGTGACATGTGCTAAACCCAACAGGAAGTCCCGCAGGGGCCGGGCATCACATTTTGAGCAAAAAAAACTCCTGTTTAACGAAGCATTCCCGGTTGTACGTTTCACCTAGCGCAATGATAATTTGGAGGCATACATAAGAGCCCACGATGTACAAAAAAGTCCCATGGAACCATCTGCTAAACCAAACAGGAAGTCCGCCATTTTGATTTACGCCGGCATTTGTAGCCATTTTTTGTGGCCTTTTTAGGGGTCATATTTTCACGAACTCCTCGTACAAAATTCATCCGACCGTCTTCAAACTTGGTGTGTTTCATCTTAAGATGTTTAAGATGCAAAGTTATCGAAAGTTTTTTATTTTGTCACATGCTGTTGCCATAGCGATGCATTGTTTGCCAAGTAAAGTGCTGCTTATTTTTTTGGTCTATAAATGTGTGAAAACTCATGAAACTTTGCACACACATCAGACTTGTCATGAACATGAATTTTTAGAGATTTCTTGTGCAATTTGCAATAAATCGCGCCCTCTATACATTTTTATGGAGCATTTCCGATTGGATGATTCAAGCACAAAATAACTAAAGATGACTTGACTTGACCGAGATTTGTGAAAACTCAGAGGCATACCTATTAGTCTAAGACCTACAAAAAGTATTCTGTAGCCTTATGCTAAACCTAAAAGGAAGTCCGCCATTTTGAATTTATTTTGGGAATTGCACACCATATTTTGCGTTTTGATTAAACTTTGCACACACAAGGCTTGTCAAAAACATTTTAGATGGTCCTTGTCCTATTTGACAGTACCCCAACGTGCCAGTACCCCGACGTGCAAGTACCCCAACGTGGCCCGGGTTGCGAGGGCCCTTTATAGCTGCTCGCAGCTCTTGTTGTTATTATTATTCTTTATACTCCGCAAACGATCACGATTTTGGGTACCTAAACATTCACGAAAACTCACCGAACTTTGCACACTCTTCGGGCCCGGCGAAAAATTTGATAATATAAAGTCGTCAAAATAATGTAACTCTATAGCGCCCCCTAGCATAGAAAAATAAAAACCAAGCCCGGCATGTTTGAGCTAGAGCAACAAAAATTGGCAGGCACTTGTAGCACCCTGGGACGAACAAAAAGTCAATTGGGACCATGTAGCTAAAATGTACAGGAAGTGAGCTATGATTTTTTTAATGTCCAATTTTGGCCTATGCCCATATGCTAAAAATGAACAGGAAGTGAGCTCCGAATTTTTGAATGTCCCATTTTTGATGATTTTTGCACATTTACAGGGGGCATACTTTTGCCCATTTCTCCTACACGTTTCATCCGACTGAGTTAAGACTTGACCTGGACCATGTCAAGACCTGAGCCAACGACAGGGGGAAAAATCTTGACTTTTCGAAATACTATATGATGAGGGCGGGGCATCAAAATTCGTGTTTCGCACTGAAAAAGGATATGCTTAATAACTCCCCGGTACATGCTCCAAAAAATCCCAAACTTGACATATATGTTTATAGTCAAGGCCTGAAGCTATCTCTATGACAAAATTCAGTTATATAAGTAGCGCCACCTAGCCCTTGAGGCATGAAAAAAAAAATACCTCACTTAATGGTATTTTTACAAAAAATGTAAACTCATTCTAAGTGTTATAACTAAGTCATTTATGAATATTCTTTTACTTTCCACCACTCAAAATGTTCACTGGCATCAGACCTAACCAAACATGCATATTTTTGTTATTTAGTTTTATTGATTTTTGATAGCCTCTATGGACAATAAAAGCAATATCGTGAATGAAGGATATGCTTAATAACTCCCAGGTACATGCTCCAAAAAATCCCATACTTGAAATGTATATTTATAGTCAAGGCCTGAAGGTATCTCTATGACAAAATTCAGTAATAAATACAGCACCACCTAGTCCTTGAGGCAAAAGAAAATGCATCACTTACGGTATTTTTACAAAAATTGTAAACTTATTGTAAGTGTGATAACTAAGTCATTTATGAATATTCTTTTACTTTCCACCACTCAATATGTTCACTGGCATCAGACCGATCCAAACATATGTACTTTTTTAATTTAGTTTCATTTTATTTTTTTTTGATCGCCTCTATGGACAATAAAAGCAACGTTGTGCAATGAGTACGAGAGATGATGTGTATATGTACTTTTGCAAAAAATACCAATCAGGGCAACTCATTGCCTAAAAATAAAAAAAGACGCCGATTTTTGCACATCTTAACAATCACCAAAACCCATTGAGCTTGACACACTCATCACACCTGGAAAAAAAAAAAAATCCACGTAATGGTTTATCATGCCATTTTCAAAGAAATTCTGCTTCCAATGTGCCAGTACCCCAACGTGCAAGTACCCCAACGTGGCCCAGGCTGCGAGGGCCCTTCTCGCTGCTCGCAGCTCTAGTTATTTTTCTTCTTCTTCTTCTTTATTCTCCGCAAACAATCGCATTTTTGAGGACCTAAATATTTACGAAAACTCACCAAACTTTGCACACTCTTCAGGCCCGGCGAAAAATGTGATATTCTGATGTTGTCATAACATTGTTATTCTATAGCGCCCCCTAGAGTAGAAAAATATAAACCAATGACCAAGAGCTACGAAAATTGGCAGGCACGTGTAGCACCCCGGGACGCACAAAAAGTCAATCGGGACTATATAGCTAAAATGTACAGTAAGTGAGCTATGAATTTTTTAATGTCCAATTTTGGCCCATTTTGGCACATTCACTGTGGTCATATTTTTCCCCCTTTGCAAACAGTTTTCATCCAATTGACTTCAAACTTGGCATGACCTGAGACAACAACTGGGCAAAAAATCCTGACTTTTTGAGATACTATATGACAGGGGCGGGGCATCAAAAATTGCCTTTAAAATTTCATTTGTCCAGAAAGAGCAAATGCTTAATTACACCCATGTTCAAGCTCCCAAAAATCTCAAACTTCTCATGCAACTTAATAGTCAGGGCCTGAAAACATCTATACGATAAAATTCGGTTATACATATAGCGCCACCTAGTGTTAACAATAAATATAATACTTTACATTTTGACCTACTGTGCCAAGTTCGTTGAAGGGATCCAGTTGAAAATTAGTCAGAAAAGCCTTAAGACGTTGGTCATGCCCCACAACGAATATTGTAACTTTTCACCACAGCGCGTGGCCGTTACGGTGCCGCAAAGTCTGAGGATTTTTCGTGACAATAAAGGCTGTTTCAACTTGATACAGATCATATTATCTTCTCAAAATTGCACACATTTGATGAGAGTCCAGCCCTTAAGACATCTACGAACTTCTATTTCATCTTACTGATAGCGCCACCTAGTGACATTTTTTTTTTTATTACGAATTTTCTTCGTTTTTCTCCAACCATGTTAACTGGACCTACCTCATATTTGCTCAGATGAGGGTTTTGGCCTTCATGATGTCACAACACGAAGTTTGTGAGTTTTCGTGAATCGCTGTGGGTTGTTTTCCAAGAAAACAACACCAATTTTGAGGGCCTAAACTGGGACAGAAACACATGAAACTTGGCACACACATCTGGCCTGGTAAAATGAGCAATATTTTATCATGGAATGTGCTATTTTTACAAAAATGACTCAATAGCGCCCCCCTAGAAATGTTTAACGAAGCAGCCCCGGTTGTACGTTTAAGCAAGATCAACGAATATTTTTTAGGTGTATGGGGGAGCCCAAGACCCACAAAAAAGTCTCTTGGAGCCATAAGCTAAAATAAACAGGAACTGAGCTACGAATTTTTGAATGTCCCATTTTTGACGATTTTTGCACATTTACAGGGGGCATACTTTTGCCCACTTCTCCTACACGTTTCATCCAACTGACTTCAGATTTGACCTGGACCATGCCAAGACCTGAACCAACAACAGGGGGGTAAATCTTGACTTTTTGAAATACTATATGATGAGGGCGGCGCATCAAATTTCCTCACTCACTCACAGAAGCTTACGTGTGTGAATGAGTGAGTGAAGAAAAAAAAAAAATCTGTGCGTGCTTTCAAATTGCCGCGGGAGTGATGTCACGCAGCTGACACGTTCGCCCGGCCCCGTTTGCGACACGCCAGCCCCCGCTCTGCGATTGGCTGGAGGGTTGTAAATACTGTCTTCCCACAGAAACGTCCCGCTGTTTACAAAACAAACACAAAATGGCAAAATACAGGCTGGGGAGGTGGGGGTTTAGGACGAAATTACCACAAAAGATGAACAAAAACATTGATGTGTAGACTGAGAGAAAGTTAAAGTGTGTACATCCTGTATTTAAAAAGTGCATTTTCCTGAGTGAATCCGGCAGAAAGCCCCTTTAATGCACCACACGCACGCACTTGTATTTACATTGGGTGGGTCCACATTCACGGTGTAAGGGCAGAGCTCTCCAGTCCGTGAGCTGGCGGACTTAGTAACAGGGCTAGGTGTCACTAGTACGCTGGCACGACGACCGGGGCCTCTTCCCACCGGGCTCGGTGTTCTGGTGTACCGCCCCTCCCCCGGTGCTTCCTGCTCTGCTTCCCCCTCCCGCCGCTGTGCCGTCCTTCCACATGGGTGGAGGTGGGGAGGGAACGGTTTCTGATGGGGGAGTGTCGGGGCCATCCGACTGCCCCACCGTGCACCTGCTTGTGTTTTTTGCGCCAGGAAACAGGAAGCATTTTTCACAGCCCTTCTGCTCTGAGGAACTGTCGGCACCACTGAACAGTCTATGCCGGTTAGCTATGGATGGATGGTGGTGGAGCTGAGGACGTGAACGTCGCCGCTGGGCGCGGTGGCGTACGCGGGTCGTGGAGTGGATGGAGATTCGGCGCTTGGAGGAGAGGCAGTTTGGATGGGACTGGAAAATTGGACCATTCTTTTTAGTGTGTATGGTGCTCATCGCGAACGCAGCAGCTGCTTGTTTATGAGCTAGCTTATAAGCAAACTTAGCTTGTAGCAAACGTGTGACGTCATGCATGCTGAGATCACGTCTCTGATCAACTGCTGAAATGAGGCTGATTCTGTGCTCTTTCATCTAAAGACTGCTTTAAACATCAAAGCGTATGTAGGGATGGAAGAATGTTCATTTGTTGTGATTGTGTTGTATTGGTGTTGTTTTATGTTTTTTTTTTTTTTTGTCTTTCTGTAAAGCGACCGGTGGGGCGCTGTGGGGGCCCGCCGGCCTCGTTCTGCGGCGTTGGGCTCGAGGGTGTTCCGGGCGTCTGGGTTGGCTCGCCGACCGGTATCCGTCCGGGTGGCGTGGGGATGGCCTTGGTGGTGCCGCGGCTCGGGGGATTCCGGGGGGGTGGTGCTCACTTTGCCGGGCCGCGGTTGACAGCTCCTTTCTTTGGTGGCGGTCCTTATGCATGCCAGATCCATCGCACCAGCATCTACTGAAATTCAAACAGAATTCACCACTCCCTCCCACTGCTCGTTGAATCAGTGGGTGCTGGTGTCTGTGGATCTCACTTTGCTTTATCTATCCTTCCCTCCTTCCTCTCTTTAGTTTTTCCTCTGGTCACTTGAGATCTCCTTAATTTGTTGGAATTTAGAGGTTTCTGGGGTTTGCGTAAGACTGGTTTTGTAACCACGCAGGAGGTGTTTGATTGGTGCTGGATTTCACTTTGATGGATTGGATGTACTGGTTTCTGTGGATCTCACTCTGCCTCATCTATCCTTCCCTCCTTCCTCTCTTTAGTTTTTACTCTGGTCTCTTGAGATCTCTTTAATTTGTTGGAATTCAGAGGCTTCTGGGGTTGGCGTAAGACTTTGATTTTGCAGCCATGGGGAAGGCAAGAAGTGTTTGGTTGGTGCTGGATTTCACTTTAATTTATCTTTCCTTTCATTTTATCTTTTCTGACCTTTTCTCTGGTCTCCTGACCGTTTGAACCTCACGACTCTGGCGAGACTCTGAAGTATCTGGTTAAGGTGAAGGGTAATGGGATTTTTATTAGGTTTTAGGTGAATTAAGGAGTATAAATTTACACGTATTTGCACGCACGTGCACGGACACACATTCGCGCACGCACGCATACACGTAAAAAACAAAAAAACAGCATGGTAGTGACATCATCTTTTGGTGCTTTTCTATTGGCTGCTGCTAAATGACATCACTTCTGCGTGACATACTTTCAAACGTCATTATTCCGGTTTATATAAAAATAAATCTACTAAAAATCACATGTAAAATCATTCCCAAAGGCTCATGCATTAAATTAATTACCAAAGACTAAAACAAAGGACGTTTGATATAATTATAGTTAGTTTTAATTAGTTTTGTAAACATAAAATGTAGTTGCAGTTAGTTTTCGTTTTTAAAAAAGATTTTCGTTTTTATTTTATTTCGGTAACAATATTGTTTTTTGAATTTTAGTTTTTCATTAGTTTTAATTAACTAAAATAACCTTTAATGGCACCTGTTTTTCAATACCCTCCCTTCTTACTTTGACCATCTCCAAACATTTTTGTTTTGTTTATTTTATTAGAACTGAGTCAAATAACATTTTTCATGTCGGGGGCCACTAAAAAATGAACGGCGGGCCGCAAATGAACCCCCCCCCCCCGCTGTAGTTGCTGGTTTAGAACACTAGTAGCGCATGCAATGCTTAGTAGAAAAATACATAAACTAAATAACTGGACTCGTAGATAACTCACCTCGCCCTCGGCGGACTTTCTGCTCCTTCAGCTCCTGTAATGTTGGGCCCGGATCACCCGACAAGAGGCCAAGCCCCCGTGGATCGTCATGTGCTGGAGGCTGGCTTCCCTTCCATCCCTCTTGGAGCCAAAAGCCTTGATTGCAGTATATTGCTCTGTAGATCTAGGATGTACTTGTAATCTTTCTAGTTCTTGATGGTGTACAGTCGCCACAACTTGGATCTTTTGTTATAAAATCTTCCTTCCATATCTTGGAGGGGAAAATGATTAGAATATTGCCTGTTGGAGCCAATATTTGTTGAATATAACTTTGCCTTTTTTGAAATGGGAATTATGCCACGTAGTAGACAGGTGTGTTTAAACCAGCACCCTTTTCGTGTTGAACGAGCCCAGTTGATTGAACCAGGTGCGCTGATTCAAGTGTGTGGAAACTGTCAACCACGCCTACAGGCTGTTTTGTTTGATTTAGTGGCTGCAGTTCCATCCATCCATCCATCCATCCATTTTCTTGACCGCTTATTCCTCACAAGGGTCGCGGGGGCTGCTGGCGCCTATCTCAGCTGGCTCTGGGCAGTAGGCGGGGGACACCCTGGACTGGTTGCCAACCAATCGCAGGGCACACAGAGACGAACAACCATCCACACTCACACGCACACCTAGGGACAATTTGGAGCGCCCAATTAACCTGCCATGCATGTCTTTGGAATGTGGGAGGAGACCGGAGTACCCGGAGAAGACCCACGCGGGCACGGGGAGAACATGCAAACTCCACCCAGGAAGGTCCGAGCCTGGACTCGAACCGGAGACCTCAGAACTGGGAAGCGGAAGTGCTAACCACTCGACTACCGTGCCGCCCTGGCTGCAGTTCATTATGTTATTTTGGATTTGATGAACTTGTGCATGCTTAACACACAATTACATATCACATATACATGCACATCTGAACGCAGCAAAAGGACACCTCGGGAAATACAGTGGCCGGATATGGAGGACCAAAAGTGCCAACATTAAATAAATAAATACACCATTAATTAATTAAATAAAAGTGTCATTAATTAATTAAATGTGTCATTAATTAATTAATTTCCCTGTGATTATTTATTTATTTATTTATTTATTTATTCATTTATTTATTTCTCTATTTAATTATTTCATGGTCGCTGTTTTGCGGTGTTTCGTGAATTTATTTTATCTGTCAAGCTCGCCCATCAAAGTTAGTGGGCGGGTCCTAACACCTGATTGGTCAATCTGCTCATCAAGTCAAGGCAAAGCCATTTCAGAATAGTCAATTGATGCAGTGTTCGTGGCTAGTAAACACAATTGATAGGCTGGGTGGCGCTTTTCACCTAAATAGATGCGTTTCCATTCGACATTAGATTTACGCTTTCATTAGGTGCTTTTTGAGACGTGCTGAAATGGTAGTTCTTCGCAAAATTTTAACGGAAACACTTTTTTTCCGCATTTCCTACTAGTCATGTGACTCCGCCCGGTCACGGAGAAAAGGAAGTACAGGATCAGTGGCTCAGCGAGAAGCCACAACGGTGCAAAATGCTCGATTGAACAACTGCTGCAAGTCCAACAACAAACATCACCAAAGCGATCAAAACATTGAAAAAAAAACAAACAAACACACACACAAAACAACATTTGCATTTATGTATGTAAAACATTACTAACAACAGTAGCAAATTTAAATTCAGCTCAACTTTATTTTGAGAGCACTTTAAAAAAATTGCTGCAATGAAAACTGCTGTCGCCAACATGGAATACAAATCAAACATATGAAAACAATTAAAACATTAAAATTAACAACATACAAACAGTAAACTATCACATTCCAAACGTGTGGACCTAAAAGCCAGCAGATGTCGCTGTTTGACTTGCTGCCCGCGCCACTGTTGTTTCCAGGCATCATAAACAAGACTTCTTAAATCTCCCTGCATCTATCTATAATATTTTTTTCTAATAGAATTTGAGATATATTTAAAATCCCTTAAATGTATCAAGTCTGAAACACGCAAACAATTTATTCTCGTGACGTTCCATGATGCGACCGCCTACATGAACTGCGAGATCTCGCGAGAGTTGAGGCGGGACATTACGAGAACTACGCCTCAGAAGCAAATTACTCTTCAATGGAAAAGCAAAGCAAAATTGTACTTTATCGAAATAAAAGAAATATCGCTTTTATTTTTATGTTGGTTTTGCACAACAACAAGCCTCGATCACTCTATATCAGAAAAAAATCCATCACCGTAGCCGCCATGTTGACAACCACTTCCGGCCGAAGCAGTCGCTTAGACAAAATTTGAGTGAATCAGGCCTCAGCCCCGCCCACTAACTTTGATGGGCAAGCTTGACAGATAAAATAAATTCATGAAACACCGCAAAACAGCGACTATGAAATAATTAAATAGAGAAATAAATAAATGAATAAATCAATATATATATATATATATATATATATATATATATATATATATATATATATATATATATATATATATACAAAAATAAATAATTAAATAATCACGGAAATTCATTAATTAATGACACATTTAATTAATTAATGACACTTTTATTTAATTATTTAATGGTGTATTTATTTATTTAATGTTGGCACTTTTGGTCCTCCATAGCCGGAGACCTTTGTCCTGAAATAAATAAGTCAAACAAATCTTTTGTCTGGTGGGAGTGCATAAATGTCCTCTTAAAACATAATGTGGATCTTTTTGGCCATAATTAATTGTTGGAAAGGAAATTGAAGCTACAACATTGTTGCTGGATATGCTAATGCAACTATAAAAAGCATGTATAAATGGTCAGCAGGTATACACTGAAAAGAAACTTACTGAAATGAGCCATCAGCGTTTTTGCGTGGTCCACAGTTAAGGTGGTAGTTGTAATCCAGGCCTGCCAACTGGGTCCGAGCAAAGTACACCTTTGGGTGGGGAGAAGCAGAACCGCTTTGATGCATACATAAGTATGTGGTTGTGGAAGGACTCCAGGTCTGCTGTTGATCTATGAACAAAAAGACAAGCCAAAAAAGTACACGTGTGAAATAGGAATACAGTATACTAAAGTTAGATGAAATTTGTTTTGGTTCTTACGAATCCTGCTATGTGTACCTGAAAGAGAGTATGAGAGTACTTGGGTATGGTTTTCAACTAGCGTGCGTCATAAACAATTTCTTGAAGACGTTTGTGTGATGCAAAACCCTTTGGAATCCATTCTTTAACCCTTGCCGCTTGCTCCTCACAAGGGTCGCGGAGGGGTGCTGGAGCCTATCTCAGCTGGGTATGGGCAGTAGGCGGGGTACACCCTGAACTGGTTGCCAGCCAATCACAGAAGAATAAAAATTAGAAAGCAATTAAAAAATGAAAAGCTATGTCGCGTATGACAACTCTTATTCATGCATACTTTGTAGTTCATCATTATTTCTTAATTCCTGTATTCAGCAGTATTACATATTTTCAAATGTTTTTTCCTGAGTTAATAAAACCCTGTTGTGTAAACATTTCCTTTATTATTTTGATCAAAAACACTGAATATCAATTCTCAGACTGTTCAGTAAATATTTATTCATACACATACATTTTCTGACTTTATAAAAAACTTGTTCGAAAAATAGTTCTTACTTTTGTAATCAAAAGCACTGATTTGAATCTCAATTAGGCTGTTTTGGCAATAGTTTTCAAATAAAAATTACAGCAACTTTTGATCAATCCATATCTATTTCACCATTTATTTTAAGTGTAAAATTGAGGAAAAAAAACACTACCGAATCGATGTAAGCCCCACTTATTTCAGATCAAACCACGCCCACTTTCGGTTTATGCCACGCCCGGATACAGATACAGATAATTTAGATGGTTGAACAGATACAGATAGTGGTGTACTTGCTCATCCCGAATACCTACAAAGCTTAAGACCTACATAAAGTCTTTTGTAGCCATATGCTCAAACTAACAGGAAGTCCGCCATTTTGATTTCATTTTGGGAATTGCGTACCGTTTTTGGCCTTTTGATGAAACTTTGCACACACAAGGCTTGGCAAAAACATTTACATTTTAGACGGTTAAAGGATTCAAGGAATTTCCTCATAATTCAAGGTTACAAATATCCAAATATACTAACACACATTTCACCATCGTATGGCACAAAATACAATCATGTGACCGATGTATTTTTATTTTTTATATGGTCTAATAAATCTGAGTGCCCCCCATAACATATATGCATCGTCTGAGATTTTCGCGACCATTTCCACTTGTGACAATGACGTCACCACGCACGTTGCACAACAACAACAACAACACTTTTCAAAAACTAATCTTTTTTTTTTTTTCTGGGGCCCACATGCCACTGATGAGTCCCTTTTTTTTTCTTTTTTTTTTTAAACCAAAAAAAGTATCGAGAAGGGAATCGAATAAGAAATGAACTGTTAAGCAGAATCGAAAATGGAATTGGAATAATTACAATCCTATCAATTCCCAACCCCAATTAAGATTTTTCTTCTGCCAAACATCTGAATCAGCATTTGCCAGTTGTGAATGTTAAAACTAAAAGGAGAGGTAAGAGGACAGTTGTTTTCCTGTAAACTACTATGTGTAGTGATTTCAGATAATCTAATCAAATGCTATCTTTTGATCTGTGAATTGTTCACACACAATCGTATAGTGGCTTCATTGGGCACACCCTCTCGACACGCGCAAAATCACAACACATATACAGTGTCAGCTTTCACAGTAATTACAAAGTTGCGGAGAGTTCCCACACGCACAGCAGCATTTAACAAATCAATTCAGTAATGCTTAGCTTGTAAAGTTCTATCTATTTATGTGTGCACGTGCACACCGATGTTTCTCTGAGCTTATCCAATAGGGCATTTATAAAGTGACGCGCTTGGCCTCACTGTTGGAAATGTGTAATTGGAAGGATAGCTACAGGCTGACCCACAAATACACTTTATTGATCCACAGAATCTCCAATAAGTGCCTCCAGCTAAGCACACACACATCAGCAAGGGGTTATATTGACTCTATTCACATTTGTTATCAGAGCTTGTTTATCGAGTGATCAATAATCTCTGAATTTCTCATTTCTTTAAATGGCCAAATATTAAGAACATTTTTAATTTATGATATGTAAAATTAGTAGGCAGTGGAACATTGGGTGATATTTTTTTTCTTGAAAACCTTAGGAAGATTGAGGCAATAGTTGATGGAAAGTTATACAAGAGGTAAAAAGTGTGTGAAGGGGTAGTCGGTGAAAATGAGAGTTAAGCTGTTGATGGTGCACAATTACCAGGAAGCCATTAGCCTACCAGGATTATTTGCATGTTAAGTGGTGTCGATCTGCATCGATTCCCAGCTAAATAAAACTCAGTTCTTCAATAGAGCCTGTGCTTTGCAAAGCCCTCCTAGCTGCTACAACCTTTTTATTGGATTCAGATTAACATGTGCAGTATAACTTTCTGAACCACTTATCTTTAATTAAAATCACTTCCTCTACCGGATTCTCTGAATGAGATTTTACCCATCTGATCCTCAACCGCCTAGGCCAAATGGATTGGATTTCTCTGAGCCAATATCAAAATAACTTGGTGAGCGCACATTAATGTGTGCAGGAATAGGACATTATTGTAAATACAACTGTAAATTGGACTCTTATTGATTGAAGTTGTTGAACCCAGTTCATTGAAATGGACCAGAATAAACAGGACATACAATACATGCTAAGAGTATAAGGACAGTACATACAGTATTTAGGGCATTGATTAATAGGACATTGCACCTCCTTTTGCAATGTTAACTTTCTTTGGTGACTTTTTTTTTTTTTAGTGACTTTTCAGTCTTTCACATCTACTTTGGGAGATTTTTGCCTCTCTTCCTTGCAAAACTGCAGCCAATTGAGAGGTTGGATGGCCGTTGAGCATAAACTGCCCGCTTCAGGTCCCGCCACAGCATTTTCAAAGAATTTAAGTCAGAATTTTGACTGGCCACATCCAGAACATGAATCTTGTTGTTCTTCAGCCATTCCTTGGTTGTATTGCTGGAATGCTTTAGATTATTATCATGTTGGATGATCCATCTTCTGCCAAGCTTTAACTTCACAAAAGACGGCTTCAGGTTATGTTCCAGGATTTCACAATATTCCTCTGAATTCATGATTCCCTGGACTATGTGGATTTGTCCAGGTTCTGAGGATGAAAAGCCAGCCCAGAACTTAACATTCTCATGCTAAGAAAAAAAAAAAGTTAATCTGTGGCCTTTTTATAGTGCATTGCTTATGCTTCCTGATTGAGGTGTTAACAATTAACCATTGAGGTGTTTGGCCAGACGGCACATTTGTTAGCCAATGGGAATTAGGTCATGTATTGTGATTTTGAATGGCAGTGTGTTGCAATGGCAAACATGTGACCTTAAGTTAGATCGTTGTGTCTTATGCAGGTGAATCGTGTTCAGTGCATTTAAAAAGTGCCATTTTGAATTGGAGAATATGTGTAAAGTAGAAAATGTGTTTAGAGTTTTGGAGATATGAGAATCGGTCCTGCTCTCTGTGTGCCAGTTTAAATAATATGCGAGTCATTTTTGTGTGTTAGCAATTGAAAAAAACTGTTATGATCTTATTCTTTACTGCATGACTGGTTTCTGTTCCATGTACAGCACTTTGTATACAGCAATGCTTGTTTTTAAAGTGCTTTATAAATAAAGTGTAACGTACCGGGGTTACCGGTGGAATAAAGGATCCCAAAAACGCAGGCCAAGAAAGGAAAATACAATTTGTATTTATTACAAAAAGTTCCAAACTTACAAACGAACACTTGCAGACCAGCAGAGAATACAAAATAACAAAAAGCACTTGCCATGGCAAGGAGAACACGGAGATACAAAAAACGCTTGCAAAAGGCAAGGAAAACGTGAAAGAGCAAAATACACTTGCAAAAGGCAAGGACGCGAAAGAACAAAAAACACTTGCAAAAGGCAACGACGTGAAAGAACAAAAAACATTTGCAAAAGGCAAGGACCATAAATATGCGAGGAACAACACTTAGCGAAAAACTACAAAAATAGAAACATTACAGCAATACTTAAACGCCAATGGAAAACACGAGACTAGGAGGTTTGCAAAAAGGAGTACAGAGAACACATTGAACACTGGCAGTGAGCAAGGAATAATCCGACGTAGAGCAGCAGGTGTCCATGCCTTTTAAAGGCCTCTGATTAGAATGAGCCACAGGTGTGGCACGATAGGAAACGCCCCCTACTCACTAGCCACTGGAAAAAAAACAGAAAGACAACAGAACTGAGAGACAAACCATGACATAAAGTTGAGTTGAGAGTTGTGTTCATATAATCAAAATCAGTCAAGATAGACAATCACAACCCCAGAAAATAGGCAAATAAAAATACTGTACTCCCAGTACAGGTTAAAGTTACTGTAAAAAAAATAAATAAATCGCTGAGTGAAGTGGTAGGCATTCCTGGTGCCAGAGAGCCGCAGTTCTGTGTGTTTTAGAAGTCTCCCTCCTCCAACATAGGTGAGAATCGATATCAGGCTTCTCCAGAGCTTGCTGATGAGTTGATCATTTAAATCAAATTTGAATAGGCCCAGGGTTGCCTATCCCTGGCCTTGTTGGATCTGATCAGCAAATTTCATCAACATCGTAGGCAATATTGTCGTTTGTTTGTTTGTTTGTTTGTTTGTTTGTTTGTTTGTTTGTTTGTTTGTTTAAAACCCATTGTCTTGTTGGAAGGCCTCCATCAGCATCAATCCATGGTTGATGACATGATCAAATAGTATTGCACAAATTCTATTTGACAATATGGTCCGCTTCTTCTTTGAGGACGTTCTCTTATTTCAGGTTTTTCTCAACATCTACCTCCTGCTCGTCCTCCATGAATTCCCCCTATCACACTCTCTTTTCTTCCTCTGACTTCTTCCATTTTGGTTGAAAGCAGGTGAACTTACCTGCTGCATTTTTGTGGTGTTCAAACTTGAACGGTTTGTCTACAATAAAACAGTCGTGTTGAAACAGCTAATGTGCGTGTATTTAATCATCTGGTTCATGCGTGTGGTGATTTGTCAATCAGTGCTTTGGAATTGCATACTTCTGTGTCTAATGTATAAAAATGTGCTCAGTGTTTCGCAAATCACCGTATGTATAGACCCCTTCAAAGTTTGTAAACAAAGTGACGAAATTTAAAGAGCGGGGCTTAGCTGGAGGCAAAAACACCTCAGCGGCGTGTGGTTCTAACACCGGGCAGCATATTTTCACAGAAAGTTCACGTCGGAAAGGACGCGGAAAACGGCCATTTGAGTTAATATGTGAGGAAACTGACTCCCTACAACCGTGAATGTTACTTTAAAAAGTTAACTCTGACTGATGGGACGATATTTACTGCGCACTCACGCACTGGATAGATGATTTAACGGGACTACCCATGGTGCAATGGCCGGACATTTAAATCTACCTTATAGAAAAACTGAGCGTTTATACTAAAGATAAACTCAAGGCCTATAAATCATTACATGTCTACAACTAACTACGTCTTGAATGGACATGTTCAAAATTTAGAATAAAACAATTTGAGCGAGGACTTTTGTGTCATGCGGTTGCAAGTGCTGCCAAAGTCAACGACTATGGCGTTAGATTTGTGCCACAATTCCGTGCGTAACAAAATGTGTTTCGTACGTACAAAATGTGTTTCGTACGTACCAAAAATGTGTTTCGTACGTACAAAATGTGTTTCGTACGTACCAAAAATGTGTTTCGTACGTACCAAAAATGTGTTTCGTGCGTAACAAAATGTGTTTCGTACGTACAAAATGTGTTTCGTACGTACCAAAAATGTGTTTCGTACGTACAAAATGTGTTTCGTACGTACCAAAAATGTGTTTCGTACGTACAAAATGTGTTTCGTGCGTACAAAACAGTCCTCGCGCACGCTTGCTTCGTCTCTCCTCAACACGTACGAAACTTTGATTTACGCTTGCGATGCAAGGGTCGAGGCGTGATATTTGTGCCACAATTCTTAACCAATCAGGAGTCGGACAGGAAAGCAAATCCTGATTGGCTGTTTAATATCCAATCAGGCAGAACTTTGACAACGTGTCGTCACGCCGCGTTGCATCATGGGCGCTTCTTCGATTTATTTATTTATTTATTTATTTATTTATTTATTTATTTATTTATTTATTTTAAACAAGCACTCGGTCCTTTCCTGTTTGAATTTTTGTCTGTATTTCTGCTGATTTTTATTTACTTAATAGAAGTTTTGTTATGTTACGGGATGAATCAGCTCCTAACTGCTTTCCTGCTTAGCGGAAGAAGGAGGGAAAACAAGTTTTAGCGCTCATGGTGATGTTGGATGACGGCATAAAATAGAAGAAGAAAAAAAGAGAAGAGGCTAACCTGCTACTTACGTTTTCATTATGGTAAGTTACAAAATACTGTACTGTATTTAAGTCAGTAAATCCTATAGTTTTGTCCTCTTTTGATCGTGTTACTATCATTACAATCTTAAACAATGCATGCCATCATGAGTGGCGTTGTATAAGAAGTAGAAAAGAAAATGTTAGACCATCCATTTTTCTTTAGTAATTAGTGCCTGGTACCACCAAAGGTATATCGTGAATAACAGAAAACATTGAATACATAAGAGCACTGTGTTTGGCAGTCCAATGCCATAGTTATTGACGTAAGAATTGAATTCATTTTGGTTACAAGACCAACAAGATACACCACCATGACTACCACACACCATGACTAGCAGCTGTTGAAATAAACATGTTTGCCCAAAATAATTGTTTTACTAATGTGAGAAACATGGTTGATCTTGTCATTTTTCCATAACAACAGATAGACAATTAAAAATCTGAGCGCTAACCTTGGGTTTTGTTTTTATTACCAGACAACAAAGATGACAAAGGACCCAGAATGCACCTGATGACACCACAACAGAAGTGTCAAAAACACCACGAGAAGCAGAAGATGAAGAAGTGGAGTGGAAAAAATATTGATATCGCGCTATTGGCCCATGCAATATGCATATAACAGACATGCAATAAGTTTCATATGGAATTTTTTGCTTTTATCTGAATTTGACCAGTCAGCCACTTGCTAAAATGTGCACCACCATCCACTAGTTGAACATTATTGAAGTCATTACAATTAAATAACTCTGAATACATTTTACTGCATGAGAAATATAATTTGTTCATTAGATAATAAAATCATCATCAGTCATTTCCTTAGATCCATATTAAATATTGCAATATCTATTGCTATATTCAGCAAAATCGCGTATTGCATGATTTTCCAATTTTGTGCAGCCCTAATTCCTGACGTTTTGAGCCAGCTGATGAGACCAATTTGACTTAGTCATTAAAATGTCTGTAGGAAGAGTCAGAACGTGAAGCTTGAGCTTGACAGCAGAGAAATCAAGAGCTCCTGAAGAATGACAACATTAACATTGGACTATCATAATTTGAAGTTCGAATAGTTGTAATGGCCTGTTTTGCAGCATACCAAATCAAACATTTTTAAAATATTTTTTCTCCTGTAAGTTGTCGACACTTTTACTGAACTTATTTAAATGTGTCTTGCAAACAGTATCATTGACAATTAGAAAAATAAAAAGTGTCACACACACTGTATTCGGAACAACCTGTAAACAATAACCAAAATACTATTGCAGGTACAGTGCCAATGCAGTACATGACACATTTATGGTTTCAAGATTAAAGTGTGGAAGTGCACACACTGCACATTTGCCCATCATTGACCAAGAAGACCTCAGAGTACTGTACTCACGATGATGTATTGAGAATGCAAGACCCAAGAGGTTCCACAGATGAAAATATATTACATATTGTATTTGTAATTGACACTTAATGATGCATTATCGATCAACAAACAGCAAACTGTACATTTTGTTTTTAAATCAAATGAATCGTCCTCAGTTACAGTGCATCTTTGCAGTTTTTATTTCAAGTTTTACACACAGTAGGCATGGTAGACTGCTATTGTGGAGCCATCCATCGCCGTCCCATCCATCTCAGCTGTACTCTCTATCCTTAGACATCGTATTGATGACTGTGACCCGGATATAGAAACGATGCCCAATCTGGATTGGTTTACCTGGTAAATTGGAAACAAACAAAAGCTCAAGGTTATTAATTGTAAAACGTGAAACAATCATATCCATCCATCTTCATGTAGTTATGGGAAAACAATGTGACCATCCATGTTTCTACAGTTTCTTGTTCATGTTAAATGTCTAGTACAACTAAGGGTAACCACTTCATAACCTCTGCAGCTATAATGTGATGCTCTTTTGAGGGAGAACAGTCAGAAGACCTTTGCAATAATCAAGTCTATTGGAAATAAAAGCATGAGTCAGGTTCTTCTGGTATGGAGCATGCAACCCTTCTGTCGAAGTCTTTTAGGTGGTAAAAGGCTGCTTTAGTGATTTGTTTGAGATGGCATTTATGTGCACAAGTATACAGGTAATGACAACAAAATTAACTCGTGAATTGAATTCAAGAGCTGATATCTCGTGATTTTCCACGATTTTCTAATCAATATCACTAACGTACTTAAAAATCAGTAACTATGGCATTGTGTTAACAGTGCTTTTGGACATTCCATGTTTTTTTCTGTCTGTTAGTTACACGATATACATTTGGTGGCACTAGGCACTAAAAATGCATAAGAAAATAAAGAAAGGGGGTGGCGATTTTTTTTTCTTCATCATAACTATGCACATCCATTGCCAATGTCGTGTATGTAACTATTACATACAATTTTGATTGTCTTGGAAGCCTGTGTGTGATAGTGGCCAAGTTAAAAGATGCTACTTTTATGCTACTTACCGTTATGAAAATGTTGAAAGTAGTCTTCGATTCGGAAGTTAGCGTCCCCCCCAACGGTCATCCAACGGTCCCATGAGGGCTAAAACTTGTCTTCCGCTAAGCAGGAAAGCAGTTGGGAGCTGCTTCACCCCGTAATATAACAAAACTTTTGTTAAGTAAATAAAAGTCAGCAGAAATGCAGATAAAATACAAACAGGAAAGCACCGAGTGCTAGTAAACAAAACAAAACAAAAAAATCGAAGAAGCGCCCATGATGCAACGCGGCGTGACGACACGTGTCAAAGTTCTGCCTGATTGGATATTAAACAGCCAATCAGGATTTGCTCTCCTGTCCGACTCCTGATTGTTTAAGAATTGTGGCACAAATATTACGCCTCGACCCTTGCATCGCAAGCGTAAATCAAAGTTTCGTACGTGTTGAGGAGAGACGTAGCAAGCGTGCGCGAGGACTGTTTTGTACGCACGAAACACATTTTGTACATACGAAACACATTTTTGGTACGTACGAAACACATTTTGTACGTACGAAACACATTTTTGGTACGTACGAAACACATTTTGTACGTACGAAACACATTTTGTTACGCACGGAATTGTGGCACAAATCTCACGCCATAAACGACAGGGGCAGAAGACGAGGATATACGAGGCATGTACCTCTCCTACAAAAATTTGACAAGATTTTATCGGAACCATTGTGGGGGCTTTCGCCTCGACAAATTGAAACATACAGCTAACGTTTGGTTAGCTAGCGGTTATGGAATCAGAATCCTGCCGATACTCGAAACCTCATAACCTCGGTTTGAAACCTCGTAACTTCGGTTTGAATCTCCGAAAACATTTTTGTATGACTGAAGAAAATTTTTGAATCTCCAAAAAATTGTTTTGAATCTCCAAAAATATTTTTTGAATGACTAAAAAATCACAGAAAAAGCTTTAAAGTTACGAAAAAAATGCTAAGAAAAGACAGACATTTTTTTTTAAAAGTATGACTTTACAGTGTTTCACCCACAAATTTTCAGAGGTTCAAAACGGTCACCAGCCACGTTTCAAAAATGGCATTTTGGCATTGTTCTCCCTAGGCATTTATTTGTTTCCCGTTTTTGAAACCTGTAAACTCTGAACGTTCTCAAAACGTTGAAAAAATATTTCCAAACCTGAAAAGTGGGTTTGAATCTCCAAAAAGCATATAAAATCATCCAAAAAGACAACCTTTTTTTCCCCTAATTTAATTTGACAGTGTTTCACCCACAAACTTTCAGAGGTTCAAAATGGTCACCAGCCAAGTTTCAAAAATGGCATTTTCGCATTGTTCTCCCTGGGCATTGGTTGAAAGACTGAAAATGTTTTCAATGTTGTTTTTAATCTGTAATTCAGTCAATTGCACAACAGCGACACTCACAGGACCATGGAAGAACACTGCCAATACTCTTGGAGGGGAGGGGGGTTTAGAACACTGCCAAAACTTAAGTGAACTTAAGTCCATCCAATTGGCCACAAAGTGTTAGACCCACCTTGCTCAGTAAACAGAAAAGACGATTGGACTGAAGTACACTTCCGCTTCCTACTCCCAACCACATGACCACCGCCTGGCTTCAAGTTTCAAGTACGAAGTTACGAGGATTCGCGGAGTTTTGGCAGTGTTCTAACGCCCCCCACCCCCCACAATCCACCAGGCAGTTCTTCCATGGTCCTGCGAGCGTCGCTGTTTTGTAATTCAATGGGACTTTGAATTGCAGTTTCAAAACAACATTAAAAACATTTTCAGTCTTTCAACCAATGCCCAGGGAAAACAATGCCAAAATGCCTTTTTTAAAACTTGGCTTGTGGCCGTTTTGAACCTCTGAAACTTTGTGGGTGAAACACTGTAAAATTAAATTAGGGAAAAAAAAGGTTGTCTTTTTGAATGATTTAATATGCTTTTTGGAGATTCAAACCCACTTTTCAGGTTTGGAAATATTTTTTCAACATTTTGAGAACGTTCAGAGTTTACAGGTTTCAAAAACGGGAAACAAATAAATGCCTAGGGAGAACAATGCCAAAAAGTCATTTTTGAAACTTGGCTGGTGACTGTTTTGAACCTCTGAAAATTTGTGGGTGAAACACTGTAAAGTCATACTTTAAAAAATGTCTGTCTTTTCTTAGCATTTTTTTTTATTTTTTATTTTAAAGCTTTTTCGGTGATTTTTTAGTCATTCAAAAAATATTTTTGGAGATTCAAAACAATTTTTTGGAGATTCAAAACATTTTTTCAGTCATACAAAAATGTTTTTGGAGATTCAAACCGAAGTTACGAGGTTTCAAACCGAAGTTACGAGGTTTCGAGTATTGGCAGGATTCTGATTCCATAAGCGGTTAGCATTCGCGCATGTAGCATGTAAACACGGACTTTTTGTAAATACGTGCATGTAAAAATAATCCCATGAATAATGACTAATTTAAGTAATTTCAATCACAACTAAGTCAACCCCTATCATTGTCTAGGCTGAATCTGATTAATCTCGCCTGATATGAAGTGTGCGCTGCAAACACGAGCATTGTTGATGATAGCCTCAGTCCAGTCCTTTCGCCTAATCACGTTTAAACACAGCCGTCTGCGATTACTTGACTGGCAGAGGCTGGGATGCGATAGCATTTCAAGTTTTTGATGGTGATTTTACGGTTCTGGCAACCAAAAACACAACAAGATGACATTTTCGACAGACAACTAGCGTTGTTTACTTCTAGCTGCACTTCCGTTGCCTGCAGCGGCAAGTTGTTTTTGCCTCCGGTAAACACTGTGACGTCATCGTGACGTAGGCCACCAAGGGATCCATTGTTCTGCAAAAAGCACTTTGTGCTTGCAGTGGTGAAAATCTGGTCCATCGTTTTGCTCCTTCAGTGTAATGGGTTGATAATTATGTAATTCATTTGTTTTTAGTGTTTATGCAATCATAAAAAACTGTAAGACACATTATTTTACTCTTGCATTGGCTGAATGTTGTGGGCCTGGTGACTGCCAGGGCTTTCTTTCCCTCCTTTCTCCGCGGCTTGGAGAAGGAGTTTGGTGTCAATGACCTTTTTGGATGCTGTTTTACTGGTTCTGCGCTGGTTGGTCGGGACGAGAGCCGGGGCGGACTATTACTTTGAAGTTGCTGCCATGGAGATAGCTGCCTCGATCAACCGGACTGGTTTTGGATGATGACCCACTTCTCTACTGCGATTGGCTGGCAACCGGGCCAGGGTGTACCCAGCCTACTGCCCAGAATCAGCTGAGATAGGCTCCAGCACTCCCCACGACCCTTGTGAGGAATAAGCGGTCAAGAAAATGGATGGATGGATGGACCCACTTCCCTAACGACGTCTTTCTTGCAGTGCTTCAACTTCCTCAATGCACTAGTTTAGTTACTAATGTTTAGTATCAGAAACTATGTAAATTGTTTCCCAATCGGCATCCATTGCAGCCTGGTCATCCAGGAAGGGGGTTTACCACATCTGCGGCCCCTTCTCAAGGTTTCTTTTCTTTTCTTTTTTTCTTGTTTGTTTTTTGTTTTTTGTTTTTTTAAGTTTTTTCTTGCCCTTTTGTGGTTTTATCAGGGGATGTTGTTGCTTGTCAACTGTGGGCAAGTGAAGCCCTTTGAGACTTTTGTGTGATTAAGGGCTATATAAATAAACTTGACTTGACTTGTTTGTTTGTTTGTTTTTAGTATTCCACTCTCTTCCATGTATAAAAGTTTACTCTGTTTAGAGCGGGGATGTCCAAACTACGGCCCGGGGCCCATTTGCGGCCCGCCGTCCATTTTTCAGTGGCCCCCGACATATGCTAAAAATGGCATTTGACTCAGTTCAAATAAAATAAACAAAATGTTTGTAGATGGTCAAAGTAAAAAGGGAGGGTATCAAAAAACAGGTTCCCTTAAAAGTTATTTTAGTTCACTAAAACTAATGAAAAAACTAAAACTAAAATTAAAAAATCAATATTGTTACCGAAATAAAATAAACTACATTTTATGTTTACAAAACTAACTAATGTCTAAGTCTATGAAATAAATGCCTTGAACCAAAGCTTATCAGAATTAAGTTGGGATCATGTTACAATGGAAAAAGATGTAAATGAAGCATATAATAGTTTTGTTGACACGACGCATTTATACGATCAACACTGCCCTGTAATAACGCATACATACATACAGACAAATAAATCTAGTCAATGGATGACAAAAGGATTATTGAATGCATGCCGAAAGAAAAACACTTTATATAAAATGTTTCTGAGGAAAAAGACATTAGATTCTGAAATAAAATACAAAAACTATAAAAAATAAATTGACAAGTATAATTAAAACCTGTAAGAAAGAATATTACAGGGAACTAATCGAGAAGAATAAAAACAATATGAAAAGCCTGTGGAGTGTAATAAATATGGCAATGAACAAGGTTTCTAAAAATATTTATCTTCCTGATTATATGATCAAAGATGAAGAAAAAATAACAAATGTAGAAGCTTTGGCAAATGCATTCAACGAATTCTTTGTCAACTTTGGCCCACAGTTGGCATCTAAGATTGATGCTCCACATATAAATGAAGCCATGGTAACTTCAAATAATATAGTGCAATCATTGTTTCTTGATGCAACTAACGAAAATGAAATTCTACAAATAGTACACGGGTTTAAACAAAAAAAATCCACAGATTGGAATGACCTGGACATGACTATAATTAAACAAGTAATCCAAAACATAGCAATGCCATTAACTTATATTTGTAACATAACTTTTTTAACTGGAGAATTTCCTAATCACATGAAAATTGCTAAGATCATTCCAATTTATAAAACTGGAGATAGTCACCAGTTTGCAAATTATCGGCCTATATCAATACACCCTCAACTATCAAAAATATTGGAAAAATTCTTTGTTACATGCCTAAATGGCTTTATACACAAATATAATCTACTTAATGAAAGTCAGTATGGCTTCAGGAAAAATCGTTCTACAACTTTGGCATTGATTGATCTTATAGAAGAAATTACAGATAAAATAGAAAACAAAATGTATTCTGCTGGTATATTTATTGACTTGAGAAAAGCCTTTGACACAATTGATCACAACATACTACTTCAAAAATTGCACACAAAAAAAACGGGATTAGAGGAATTTCATATAATTGGTTGAAGTCTTATTTAACTGAAAGACAACAGTACGTGCAAATAGGGGAGTGCTGTTCAAGAAAGAGGAGCATAATTTGTGGAGTCCCCCAGGGGTCGGTGCTAGGACCTATATTATTTTTGTTATATATAAATGATCTTTGCGATGCATCATCAAGATTAAAATATATACTATTTGCTGACGATACTACAATACTAGCGTCAAGCAAAAACCTTCAACAGCTTGCAACAGAGATAACGACAGAACTTAATAAACTCAAAGAATGGTTTGATAAAAATAAACTTTCATTAAATATACTTAAAACAAAAGTCATGTTCTTTGGTAAATTTAAATAGGACACCCATATTCAAATTAAATTTGAGAATGTTGAAATTGAGAGTGTAAGGAATACAAGTTTCTCGGTGTGATATTAAGTTACAATATTAGCTGGAAACCTCAAATAAATAGCATCTGTTCCAAATTAGCAAAAAATATTGCCATAATGAGTAAATGCAGGTATTTACTTGATAAAAAAATCACTCCACATACTTTATTGTTCACTTGTTCTTCCATACTTAAGCTACTGCATCGAGGTCTGGGGAAACGCTTAAAAAAAAAATTTGGAATTTTTATTCAGACTGCAGAAGAAAGCTGTTAGGATTGTGCACAATGTCGGATTCAGGGCTCATACAAACGCACTGTTCCTGGAATCTAAATTATTACAGCTTGAAGATCTAGTAAAACTTAGATCTTTATTAATATTATATAAAGCAAATAGCAGTCAACTTCCTAAAAAAAATACAACAATTGTTTTCTTATAGAGAGGGTAATTATACTTTTAGGAGAGCACATCATTTCAAGGTACAGTGTGTTCGTACGACCCTGAAGAGCCATTGTATAAGTCGAAGAGGGGTTAATTTATGGAATGGTCTAGGAAATAACCTAAGGAGTGCTACTAATATCTACCAATTTAAAAAATTATACATGATAGTTATTTTTAATAAATATGCTAAAGAATTATATTAGATACAAGTTGTCTCAAGATGGAGAGAAGATGTTTGGAATAAAATGTTGGGTGGCACTGCATCTGGAATATGGTGTGGTGTGACTGTAATATAGGTACTAATAATTGTAATTAGGGCCCGAGCAGCTACCGCTGCGAGGTCCCTATTGTTTTTCGATCGGATTATTATTATTATTATTATTATTATTATTATTATTATTATTATTATTATTATTATTATTAGGGCCCGAGCAGCGACCGCTGCGAGGTCCCTATTGTTTTTGTAAAAATTATTAGGGCCCGAGCAGCGACCGCTGCGAGGTCCCTATTGTTTTTGTAAAATTTATTATTATTATTATTATTATTATTATTATTATTATTATTAGGGCCCGAGCAGCTACCGCTGCGAGGTCCCTATTGTTTTTCGATCGGATTATTATTATTATTATTATTATTATTATTATTATTATTATTATTATTATTATTATTATTCTTTATTCTCCGCAAACAATCTCATTTTTGAGGACCTAAATATTTACGAAAACTCACCAAACTTTGCACACTCTTCAGGCCCGGCGAAAAATTTGATATTCTGCCGTTGTAATAACTATGCAACTCTGTAGCGCCCCCTAGCGTAAAAAAATAAAAACCAAGCCTGGCACGTTTGACCTAGAGCTACGAAAATTGGCAGGCACGTGAAGCACCCCGAGACGCACAAAAAAGTCTATTGGGACCATGTAGCTAAAATGTACAGAAAGTGAGCTATGAATTTTTTTATGTCCAATTTTGGCCGATTTTGGCACATTCACTGTGGTCATGCTTTTTCCCCCTTTGCAAACATTCTTTATCCAATTGACTTCAAACTTGGCATTTATCATCTCAAGACCTGAGACCTGAGAACAACTGGGCAAAAAGTCTTGCCTTTTTGAAATACTATATGACGGGGGCGGGGCATCAAATATTGCCTTTAAAATTTCATTTGTCCAAAAAGAGCAAATGCTTAATAACTCCCATGTTCAAGCTCCAAAAAATCTCAAACTTCTCATACAACTTAATAGTCACGGCCTGAAAACATCTATATGATAAAATTCGGTTTTACATATAGCGCCACCTAGTGGTAACAATAAATGTCATACTTTACGTTTTTAGCTACTGTGCTGAGCTCGTTGAAGGGATCCAGTTGAAAATTGGTCAGAAAAGCCTTAAGATGTTGATCATGCCCCACACCGAATATTGTAACATTTCGCCAAAGGGCGTGGCCGCTACGGTGACGCAAAGTCTGAAGATTTTTCGTGAAAATAAAAGCTGCATTAACTTGACCGAGATGATCCTATCTTCTCAAAATTTCACACATTTGATGAGAGTCCAGCCCTAAAGACATCTACTGACTTATATTTCATCTAACTGATAGCGCCACCTAGTGGCAATTTTTTTTCTTACGAATTTTCTTCTACGTTTTTCTCCAAACACGTTAACTGGACCTACCTCATACCGCATAATTTTGCCCACTTCTCCTACACGTTTCATCCGACTGACTTCAGACTTGACCTGGGCCATGTCAAGACCTGAGCCAGCGACAGTGGGGAAAATCTTGACTTTTCGAAATACTATATGATGAGGGCGTGGTATCAAAATTTGTGTTTCGCAATGAAAAAGGATATGCTTGATAACTCCCCGGTACATGCTCCAAAAAATCCCAAACTTGACATGTATGTTTATCGTCAAGGCCTGAAGTTATCTCTATGACAACATTCAGTTATATATGCAGCGCCACCTAGCCCTTGAGGCATAAAAAAAAAAATACCCCACATACGGTATTTTGTACAAAAAATGTAAACTCATTCTAAGTGTGATAACTCAGTCATTTATGAATATTCTTTTAGTTTCCACCACTCAAAATGTCCACTGGCATCAGACTTATCCAAACGTATATATATTTTTATTTATTTTTGATAGCCTCTGTGGACATTAAAAGCAATATCGTGAATGAAGGATATGCTTAATAACTCCACGGTACATGCTCCAAAAAAAATGCCACACTTGACATGTATGCTTATAATCAAGGCCTGAACGTTATATCTATGACAACATTCAGTTATAAATACAGCGCCATCTAGCCCTTGAGGCATATTATATAAAAAAAAAAAAAAAACACATACGGTATTTTGTACAAAAAATGTAAACTCATTCTAAGTGTGATAACTAAGTCATTTATGAATATTCTTTTAGTTTCCACCACTCAAATTGTTCACTGGCTTCACACCGATCCAAACGTATGTACGTTTCCATTTTGTTTTATTCATTTTTGATTGCCCCTTTGGACAATAAAAGTAACATTGTGCAATGAGTACAACGAGCGATGATGTCTATATACACTTTTACAAAAAATACCAATCAGGGCAACTCATTGCCTAAAAATAAAAAAGGACGCTGATTTTTGCAGGTCTTAACAATCACCAAAACCCGTTGAGCTTGACACAGACTGGCAAAAAAAAAATTCTACATGTAAAGTTTATTATGCCATTTTCAAAGAAATTTTGCTTCCAATATGCCAGTACCCCAACGTGCCAGTACCCTAACGTGCAAGTACCCCAACGTGCAAGGACCCCAACGCGGCCCGGGCTGCGAGGGGCCTTTATAGCTGCTCGCAGCTCTAGTTATTCTTCTTATTAGCTCTAATTATTAGGGCCCGAGCAGCGACCGCTGCGAGGTCCCTATTGTTTTTGTAAAAATTATTATTATTATTATTATTAGGGCCCGAGCAGCGACCGCTGCGAGGTCCCTATTGTTTTTGTAAAAATTATTATTATTAGGGCCCGAGCAGCGACCGCTGCGAGGTCCCTATTGTTTTTGTAAAAATTATTATTATTATTATTATTATTATTATTATTAGGGCCCGAGCAGCGACCGCTGCGAGGTCCCTATTGTTTTTGTAAAAATTATTATTATTATTATTATTATTATTATTATTATTATTATTATTATTATTATTAGGGCCCGAGCAGCGACCGCTGCGAGGTCCCTATTGTTTTTGTAAAAATTATTATTATTATTATTATTATTATTCTTCTTCTTCTTCTTTATTCTCCGCAAACGATCGCGATTTTGGGTACCTAAACATTCACGAAAACTCACCGAACTTTGCACACTCCTCAGGCCCGGCGAAAAATTTGATATTATTAAGTCGTCATAACAATGCGACTCGATAGCGCCCCCTAGCGTAGAAAAATAAAAACCAAGCCCGGCACGTTTGAGCTAGAGCAACAAAAATTGGCAGGCACGTGTAGCACCCCGAGACGCACAAAAAAGTCTATTGGGACCATGTAGCTAAAATGTACAGGAAGTGAGCTATGAATTTTTTTATGTCCAATTTTGGCCTATTTTGGCACATTCACTGTGGTCATGCTTTTTCCCCCTTTGCAAACATTTTTCATCCAATTGACTTCAAACTTGGCATTTATCATCTCAAGACCTGATAGAACAACTGGGCAAAACATCTTGCCTTTTTGAAATACTATATGACGGGGGCGGGGCATCAAATATTGCCTTTAAAATTTCATTTGTCCAGAAAGAGCAAATGCTTAATAACTCCCATGTTCAAGCTCCAAAAAATCTCAAACTTCTCAGGCAACGTAATAGTCACGGCCTGAAAACATCTATATGATAAAATTCAGTTATACATATAGCGCCACCTAGTGGTTACAATAAATGTCATACTTTACGTTTTTAGCTACTGTGCTGAGCTTGTTGAAGGGATCCATTTGAAAATTGGTCAGAAAAGGCTTAAGATGTTGATCATGCCCCACACCGAATATTGTAACTTTTCACCAAAGGGCGTGGCCGCTACGGTGACGCAAAGTCTGAAGATTTTTCGCGAAAATAAAAGCTGCATTAACTTGACCGAGATGATCCTATCTTCTCAAAATTTCACACATTTGATGAGAGTCCAGCCCTAAAGACATCTACGGACTTATATTTCATCTAACTGATAGCGCCACCTAGTGGCAATTTTTTTTATTACGAATTTTCTTCTACGTTTTTCTCCAAACACGTTAACTGGACCTACCTCATATTTGCTCAGATGAGGGTTTCGGCCTTCATGATGTCACAACACGAAGTTTGTGAGTTTTCGCGAATTGCTGTGGGTGTGGCTAAGCGCTGTTCGCCAAGAAAACAACGCCAGTTTTGAGGGTCTAAACATGCACAGAAACTCATGAAACTTGGCACACACATCTGGCCTGGTAAAATGAGCAATATTTTATTGTTGATTGTGCTATTTTTACAAAAATGACTCAATAGCGCCCCCTAGAAGTTTTTAACGAAGCAGCCCCGGTTGTACGTTTAAGCAAGAACGACGAATATTTTTAGGTGTATGAGGGAGCCCAAGACCTACAAAAAAGTCTCTTGGACCCATATGCTAAAATGAACAGGAAGTGAGCTACGAATTTTTGAATGTCCCATTTTTGACAATTTTTGCACATTCACAGGGCGCAGACTTTTGCCCACTTCTCCTACACGTTTCATCTGACTGAGTTAAGACTTGACCTGGACCATGTCAAGACCTGAGCCAACGACAGGGGGAAAAATCTTGACCTTTCGAAATACTATATGATGAAGGCGGGGCATCAAAATTTGTGTTTCGCACTGAAAAAGGATATGCTTAATAACTCCCCGGTACATGCTCCAAAAAATCCCAAACTTGACATGTATGTTAATCGTCAAGGCCTGAAGCTATCTCTATGAGAAACATTCAGTTATATATGCAGCGCCACCTAGCCCTTGAGGCATAAAAAAAAATACCCCACATACGGTATTTTGTACAAAAAATGTAAACTCATTCTAAGTGTGATAACTAAGTCATTTATGAATATTCTTTTAGTTTCCACCACTCAAAATGTTCACTGGCATCAGACTTATCCAAACATATATATATTTTTATTTATTTTTGATAGCCTCTGTGGACATTAAATGCAATATCGTGAATGAAGGATATGCTTAATAACTCCACGGTACATGCTCCAAAAAAAATCCCACACTTGACATGTATGCTTATAATCAAGGCCTGAAGGTATCTCGATGACAACATTCAGTTATAAATACAGCGCCACCTAGCCCTTGAGGCTTATATAAAAAAAAAAAAACACATACGGTATTTTGTACAAAAAAATGTAAACTCATTCTAAGTGTGATGACTAAGTCATTTCTGAATATTCTTTTAGTTTCCACCACTCAAATTGTTCACTGGCTTCACACCGATCCAAACGTATGTACGTTTCCATTTTGTTTTATTCATTTTTGATTGCCCCTTTGGACAATAAAAGTTAACATTGTGCAATGAGTACAACGAGCGATGATGTATATATACACTTTTACAAAAAATACCAATCAGGGCAACTCATTGCCTAAAAATAAAAAAGGACGCTGATTTTTGCAGGTCTTAACAATCACCAAAACCCGTTGAGCTTGACACACACTGGCAAAAAAAATATTCTACATGTAAACGTTTATTATGCCATTTTCAAAGAAATTTTGCTTCCAATATGCCAGTACCCCAACGTGCCAGTACCCTAACGTGCAAGTACCCCAACGTGCAAGGACTCCAACGTGGCCCGGGCTGCGAGGGCCCTTTATAGCTGCTCGCAGCTCTAGTTATTATTATTATTATTATTCTTTATTCTCCGCAAACGATCGCGATTTTGGGTACCTAAACATTCACGAAAACTCACCGAACTTTGCACACTCCTCAGGCCCGGCGAAAAATTTGATATTATTAAGTCGTCATAACAATGCGACTCGATAGCGCCCCCTAGCGTAGAAAAATAAAAACCAAGCCCGGCACGTTTGAGCTAGAGCAACAATAATTGGCAGGCACGTGTAGCACCCCGAGACGCACAAAAAAGTCTATTGGGACCATGTAGCTAAAATGTACAGGAAGTGAGCTATGAATTTTTTAATGTCCAATTTTGGCCTATTTTGGCACATTCACTGTGGTCATGCTTTTTCCCCCTTTGCAAACATTTTTCATCCAATTGACTTCAAACTTGGCATTTATCATCTCAAGACCTGAGAGAACAACTGGGCAAAACATCTTGCCTTTTTGAAATACTATATGACGGGGGCGGGGCATCAAATATTGCCTTTAAAATTTCATTTGTCCAGAAAGAGCAAATGCTTAATAACTCCCATGTTTAAGCTCCAAAAAATCTCAAACTTCTCAGGCAACGTAATAGTCACGGCCTGAGAACATCTATATGATAAAATTCAGTTATACATATAGCGCCACCTAGTGGTTACAATAAATGTCATACTTTACGTTTTTAGCTACTGTGCTGAGCTTGTTGAAGGGATCCATTTGAAAATTGGTCAGAAAAGCCTTAAGATGTTGATCATGCCCCACACCGAATATTGTAACTTTTCGCCAAAGGGCGTGGCCGCTACGGTGACGCAAAGTCTGAAGATTTTTCGTGAAAATAAAAGCTGCATTAACTTGACCGAGATGATCCTATCTTCTCAAAATTTCACACATTTGATGAGAGTCCAGCCCTAAAGACATCTACTGACTTATATTTCATCTAACTGATAGCGCCACCTAGTGGCAATTTTTTTTATTACGAATTTTCTTCTACGTTTTTCTCCAAACACGTTAACTGGACCTACCTCATATTTGCTCAGATGAGGGTTTCGGCCTTCATGATGTCACAACACGAAGTTTGTGAGTTTTCGCGAATTGCTGTGGGCGTGGCTAAGCGCTGTTCGCCAAGAAAACAACGCCAGTTTTGAGGGTCTAAACATGCACAGAAACTCATGAAACTTGGCACACACATCTGGCCTGGTAAAATGAGCAATATTTTATTGTTGATTGTGCTATTTTTACAAAAATGACTCAATAGCGCCCCCTAGAAGTTTTTAACGAAGCAGCCCCGGTTGTACGTTTAAGCAAGAACGACGAATATTTTTAGGTGTATGAGGGAGCCCAAGACCTACAAAAAAGTCTCTTGTACCCATATGCTAAAATGAACAGGAAGTGAGCTACGAATTTTTGAATGTCCCATTTTTGACAATTTTTGCACATTCACAGGGGGCAGACTTTTGCCCACTTCTCCTACACGTTTCATCTGACTGAGTTAAGACTTGACCTGGACCATGTCAAGACCTGAGCCAACGACAGGGGGAAAAATCTTGACCTTTCGAAATACTATATGATGAAGGCGGGGCATCAAAATTTGTGTTTCGCACTGAAAAAGGATATGCTTAATAACTCCCCGGTACATGCTCCAAAAAATCCCAAACTTGACATGTATGTTTATCGTCAAGGCCTGAAGCTATCTCTATGACAACATTCAGTTATATATGCAGCGCCACCTAGCCCTTGAGGCATAAAAAAAAAATACCCCACATACGGTATTTTGTACAAAAAATGTAAACTCATTCTAAGTGTGATAACTAAGTAATTTATGAATATTCTTTTAGTTTCCACCACTCAAAATGTTCACTGGCATCAGACTTATCCAAACATATATATATTTTTATTTATTTTTGATAGCCTCTGTGGACATTAAAAGCAATATCGTGAATGAAGGATATGCTTAATAACTCCACGGTACATGCTCCCAAAAAAATCCCACACTTGACATGTATGCTTATAATCAAGGCCTGAAGGTATCTCGATGACAACATTCAGTTATAAATACAGCGCCACCTAGCCCTTGAGGCTTATATAAAAAAAAAAACCCACATACGGTATTTTGTACAAAAAAATGCAAACTCATTCTAAGTGTGATGACTAAGTCATTTCTGAATATTCTTTTAGTTTCCACCACTCAAATTGTTCACTGGCTTCACACCGATCCAAACGTATGTACGTTTCCATTTTGTTTTATTCATTTTTGATTGCCCCTTTGGACAATAAAAGTAACATTGTGCAATGAGTACAACGAGCGATGATGTATATATACACTTTTACAAAAAATACAAATCAGGGCAACTCATTGCCTAAAAATAAAAAAGGACGCTGATTTTTGCAGGTCATAACAATCACCAAAACCCGTTGAGCTTGACACACACTGGCAAAAAAAATATTCTACATGTAAATGTTTATTATGCCATTTTCAAAGAAATTTTGCTTCCAATATGCCAGTACCCCAACGTGCCAGTACCCTAACGTGCAAGTACCCCAACGTGCAAGGACTCCAACGTGGCCCGGGCTGCGAGGGCCCTTTATAGCTGCTCGCAGCTCTAGTTATTATTCTTCTTCTTCTTCTTTATTCTCCGCAAACAATCGCGATTTTGGGTACCTAAATATTCACGAAAACTCACCGAACTTTGCACACTCCTCAGGTCCGGCGAAAAATTTGATATTATGAAGTCGTTATAACAACGCGACTCTATAGCGCCCCCTAGCATAGCAAAATAAAAACCAAGCCCGGCACGTTTGAGCTAGAGCAACGAAAATTGGCAGGCACGTGTAGCACCCCGAGACGCACAAAAAAGTCTATTGGGACCATGTAGCTAAAATGTACAGGAAGTGAGCTATGAATTTTTTAATGTCCAATTTTGGCCTATTTTGGCACTTTCACTGTGGTCATGCTTTTTCCCCCTATGCAAACATTTTTCATCCCATTGACTTCAAACTTGGTATTTATCATCTCAAGACCTAAGAGAACAGCTGGGCAAAAAGTCTTGCCTTTTCGAAATACTATATGACGGGGGCGGGGCATCAAATATTGCCTTTAAAATTTCATTTGTCCAGAAAGAGCAAATGCTTAATAACTCCCATGTTCAAGCTCCAAAAAATCTCAAACTTCTCAGGCAACGTAATAGTCACGGCCTGAAAACATCTATATGACAAAATTCAGTTATACATATAGCGCCACCTAGTGGTTACAATAAATGTCATACTTTACGTTTTTAGCTACTGTGCTGAGCTCGTTGAAGGGATCCAGTTGAAAATTGGTCAGAAAAGCCTTAAGATGTTGATGATGCCCCACACCGAATATTGTAACTTTTCGCCAAAGGGCGTGGCCGCTACGGTGACGCAAAGTCTGAAGATTTTTCGTGACAATAAAAGCTGCATTAACTTGACCGAGATGATCCTATCTTCTCAAAATTTCACACATTTGATGAGAGTCCAGCTCTAAAGACATCTACTAACTTACATTTCATCTAACTGATAGCGCCACCTAGTGGCAATTTTTTTTCTTACGAATTTTCTTCTACGTTTTTCTCCAAACACGTTAACTGGACCTACCTCATATTTGCTCAGATGAGGGTTTCGGCCTTCATGATGTCACAACACGAAGTTTGTGAGTTTTCGCGAATTGCTGTGGGCGTGGCTAAGCGCTGTTCGCCAAGAAAACAACGCCAGTTTTGAGGGTCTAAACATGCACAGAAACTCCTGAAACTTGGCACAAACATCTGGCCTGGTAAAATGAGCAATATTTTATTGTTGATTGTACTATTTTTACAAAAATGACTCAATAGCGCCCCCTCGAAATTTTTAACGAAGCAGCCCCGGTTGTACGTTTAAGCAAGAACGACGAATATTTTCAGGTGTATGAGGGAGCCCAAGACCTACAAAAAAGTCTCTTGTACCCATATGCTAAAATGAACAGGAAGTGAGCTACGAATTTTTGAATGTCCCATTTTTGACGATTTTTGCACATTCACAGGGGGCAGACTTTTGCCCACCTCTCCTCCACGTTTCATCCGACTGAGTTAAGACTTGGCCTGGACCATGTCAAGACCTGAGCCAACGACAGGGGGAAAAATTTTGACTTTTCGAAATACTATATGATGAGGGCGGGGCATCAAAATTTGTGTTTCGCAATGAAAAAGGATATGCTTAATAACTCCCCGGTACATGCTCCAAAAAAAATCCCACACTTGACATGTATGCTTATAATCAAGGCCTGAAGGTATCTCTATGACAACATTCAGTTATAAATACAGCGCCACCTAGCCGTTGAGGCTTATATAAAAAAAAATAAAAAAAATACCCCACATACGGTATTTTGTACAAAAAATGTACACTCATTCTAAGTGTGATAACTAAGTCATTTATGAATATTCTTTTAGTTTCCACCACTCAAATTGTTCACTGGCTTCACACCGATCCAAACGTATGTACGTTTCCATTTTGTTTTATTCATTTTTGATTGCCCCTTTGGACAATAAAAGTAAACATTGTGCAATGAGTACAACGAGAGATGATGTGTATATACACTTTTACAAAAAAATACCAATCAGGGCAACTCATTAGGGCCCGAGCAGCGACCGCTGCGAGGTCCCTATTGTTTTTCGTTCGAATTATTATTATTATTATTAGGGCCCGAGCAGCTACCGCTGCGAGGTCCCTATTGTTTTTCGATCGGATTATTATTATTATTATTATTATTATTATTATTATTATTATTATTCTTCTCCGTAAACGATCACGATTTTGGGTACCTAAACATTTACGAAAACTCACCAAAACTTTGCACACTCCTCAGGCCCGGCGAAAAATTTGATATTATGAAGTCGTCATAACAACGCGACTCTATAGCGCCCCCTAGCATAGAAAAATAAAAACCAAGCCCGGCATGTTTGAGCTAGAGCAACGAAAATTGGCAGGCACGTGTAGCACCCCGAGACGCACAAAAAAGTCTATTGGGACCATGTAGCTAAAATGTACAGGAAGTGAGCTATGAATTTTTTAATGTCCAATTTTGGCCTATTTTGGCACATTCACTGTGGTCATGCTTTTTCCCCCTTTGCAAACATTTTTCATCCAATTGACTTCAAACTTGGCATTTATCATCTCAAGACCTGAGAGAACAACTGGGGAAAAAATCTTGCCTTTTCGAAATACTATATGACGGGGGCGGGGCATCAAATATTGCCTTTAAAATTTCATTTGTCCAGAAAGAGCAAATGCTTAATAACTCCCATGTTCAAGCTCCAAAAAATCTCAAACTTATCAGGCAACCTAATAGTCACGGCCTGAAAACATCTATATGATAAAATTCAGTTATCCATGTAGCGCCACCTAGTGGTAACAATAATTGTCATACTTTACGTTTTTAGCTACTGTGCTGAGCTCGTTGAAGGGATCCAGTTGAAAATTGGTCAGAAAAGCCTTGAGATGTTGATCATGCCCCACACCGAATATTGTAACTTTTCGCCAAAGGGCGTGGCCGCTACGGTGCCGCAAAGTCTGAAGATTTCTCGTGACAACAAAAGCTGCATTAACTTGACCGAGATGATGCTATCTTCTCAAAATTTTACACAATTGATGAGAGTCCAGCCCTAAAGACATCTACAAACTTATATTTCATCTTACTGATAGCGCCACCTACTGGCAATTTTTTTTCTTACGATTTTTCTTCAATGTTTTTCTCCAACCATGTTAACTGGACCTACCTCATATTTGCTCAGATGAGGGTTTCGGCCTTCATGATGTCACAACACGAAGTTTGTGAGTTTTCGCGAGTCGCTGTGGGCGTGGCTAAGCGCTGTTCGCCAAGAAAACAACGCCAATTTTGAGGGCCTAAACTGGCACAGAAACACACGAAACTTGGCACACACAGCTGGCCTGGCAAAATGAGCAATTTTTTATCGCCGATTGTGCTATTTTTACAAAAATGACTCAATAGCGCCCCCTAGAAATCTTTAACGAAACAGCCCCAGTTGTACGTTTAAGCAAGAACGACGAATATTTTTAGGTGTATGAGGGAGCCCAAGACCTACAAAAAAGTCTCTTGTACCCATATGCTAAAATGAACAGGAAGTGAGCTACGAATTTTTGAATGTCCCATTTTTGACGATTTTTGCACATTCACAGGGGGCAGACTTTTGCCCACTTCTCCTACACGTTTCATCCGACTGAGTTAAGACTTGGCCTGGACCATGTCAAGACCTGAGCCAACGACAGGGGGAAAAATTTTGACTTTTCAAAATACTATATGATGAGGGCGGGGCATCAAAATTTGTGTTTCGCAATGAAAAAGGATATGCTTGATAACTCCCCGGTACATGCTCCAAAAAATCCCAAACTTGACATGTATGTTTATAGTCAAGGCCTGAAGTTATCTCTATGACAACATTCAGTTATATATGCAGCGCCACCTAGCCCTTGAGGCATAAAAAAAAAATACCCCACATACGGTATTTTGTACAAAAAATGTAAACTCATTCTAAGTGTGATAACTAAGTCATTTATGAATATTCTTTTAGTTTCCACCACTCAAAATGTTCACTGGCATCAGACTTATCCAAACATATATATATTTTTATTTATTTTTGATAGCCTCTGTGGACATTAAAAGCAATATCGTGAATGAAGGATATGCTTAATAACTCCACGGTACATGCTCCAAAAAAAATCCCACACTTGACATGTATGCTTATAATCAAGGCCTGAAGGTATCTCGATGACAACATTCAGTTATAAATACAGCGCCACCTAGCCCTTGAGGCTTATATAACAAAAAAAAACCCACATACGGTATTTTGTACAAAAAAATGTAAACTCATTCTAAGTGTGATGACTAAGTCATTTCTGAATATTCTTTTAGTTTCCACCACTCAAATTGTTCACTGGCTTCACACCGATCCAAACGTATGTACGTTTTCATTTTGTTTTATTCATTTTTGATTGCCCCTTTGGACAATAAAAGTAACATTGTGCAATGAGTACAACGAGCGATGATGTGTATATACACTTTTACAAAAAATACCAATCAGGGCAACTCATTGCCTAAAAATAAAAAAGGACGCTGATTTTTGCAGGTCTTAACAACCACCAAAACCCGTTGAGCTTGACACACACTGGCAAAAAAAAATATTCTACATGTAAACGTTTATTATGCCATTTTCAAAGAAATTTTGCTTCCAATATGCCAGTAGCCCAACGTGCAAGGACCCCAACGTGGCCCGGGCTGCGAGGGCCCTTTATAGCTGCTCGCAGCTCTAGTTATTATTAGGGCCCGAGCAGCGACCGCTGCGAGGTCCCTATTGTTTTTGTAAAAATTATTATTATTAGGGCCTGAGCAGCGACCGCTGCGAGGTCCCTATTGTTTTTGTAAAAATTATTATTATTATTATTATTAGGGCCCGAGCAGCGACCGCTGCGAGGTCCCTATTGTTTTTGTAAAAATTATTATTATCAGGGCCCGAGCAGCGACCGCTGCGAGGTCCCTATTGTTTTTGTAAAAATTATTATTATTAGGGCCCGAGCAGCGACCGCTGCGAGGTCCCTATTGTTTTTGTAAAAATTATTATTATTATTATTATTATTATTATTATTATTATTATTATTATTATTATTATTATTATTTATTCTCCGCAAACGATCGCGATTTTGGGTACCTAAACATTCACGAAAACTCACCGAACTTTGCACACTCCTCAGGCCCGGCGAAAAATTTGATATTATTAAGTCGTCATAACAATGCGACTCGATAGCGCCCCCTAGCGTAGAAAAATAAAAACCAAGCCCGGCACGTTTGAGCTAGTGCAACAAAAATTGGCAGGCACGTGTAGCACCCCGAGACGCACAAAAAAGTCTATTGGGACCATGTAGCTAAAATGTACAGGAAGTGAGCTATGAATTTTTTAATGTCCAATTTTGGCCGATTTTGGCACATTCACTGTGGTCATGCTTTTTCCCCCTTTGCAAACATTTTTCATCCAATTGACTTCAAACTTGGCATTTATCATCTCAAGACCTGAGAGAACAACTGGGCAAAACATGTTGCCTTTTTGAAATACTATATGACGGGGGCGGGGCATCAAATATTGCCTTTAAAATTTCATTTGTCCAGAAAGAGCAAATGCTTAATAACTCCCATGTTCAAGCTCCAAAAAATCTCAAACTTCTCAGGCAACGTAATAGTCACGGCCTGAAAACATCTATATGATAAAATTCAGTTATACATATAGCGCCACCTAGTGGTTACAATAAATGTCATACTTTACGTTTTTAGCTACTGTGCTGAGCTTGTTGAAGGGATCCATTTGAAAATTGGTCAGAAAAGCCTTAAGATGTTGATCATGCCCCACACCGAATATTGTAACTTTTCGCCAAAGGGCGTGGCCGCTACGGTGACGCAAAGTCTGAAGATTTTTCGTGAAAATAAAAGCTGCATTAACTTGACCGAGATGATCCTATCTTCTCAAAATTTCACACATTTGATGAGAGTCCAGCCCTAAAGACATCTACTGACTTATATTTCATCTAACTGATAGCGCCACCTAGTGGCAATTTTTTTTCTTACGAATTTTCTTCTACGTTTTTCTCCAAACACGTTAACTGGACCTACCTCATATTTGCTCAGATGAGGGTTTCGGCCTTCATGATGTCACAACACGAAGTTTGTGAGTTTTCGCGAATTGCTGTGGGTGTGGCTAAGCGCTGTTCGCCAAGAAAACAACGCCAGTTTTGAGGGTCTAAACATGCACAGAAACTCATGAAATTTGGCACACACATCTGGCCTGGTAAAATGAGCAATATTTTATTGTTGATTGTGCTATTTTTACAAAAATGACTCAATAGCGCCCCCGAGAAGTTTTTAACGAAGCAGCCCCGGTTGTACGTTTAAGCAAGAACGACGAATATTTTTAGGTGTATGAGGGAGCCCAAGACCTACAAAAAAGTCTCTTGGACCCATATGCTAAAATGAACAGGAAGTTAGCTACGAATTTTTGAATGTCCCATTTTTGACAATTTTTGCACATTCACAGGGGGCAGACTTTTGCCCACTTCTCCTACACGTTTCATCTGACTGAGTTAAGACTTGACCTGGACCATGTCAAGACCTGAGCCAACGACAGGGGGAAAAATTTTGACCTTTCAAAATACTATATGATGAAGGCGGGGCATCAAAATTTGTGTTTCGCACTGAAAAAGGATATGCTTAATAACTCCCCGGTACATGCTCCAAAAAATCCCAAACTTGACATGTATGTTAATCGTCAAGGCCTGAAGCTATCTCTATGACAACATTCAGTTATATATGCAGCGCCACCTAGCCCTTGAGGCATAAAAAAAAAAATACCCCACATACGGTATTTTGTACAAAAAATGTAAACTCATTCTAAGTGTGATAACTAAGTCATTTATTAATATTCTTTTAGTTTCCACCACTCAAAATGTTCACTGGCATCAGACTTATCCAAACATATATATATTTTTATTTATTTTTGATAGCCTCTGTGGACATTAAAAGCAATATCGTGAATGAAGGATATGCTTAATAACTCCACGGTACATGCTCCAAAAAAAATCCCATACTTGACATGTATGCTTATAATCAAGGCCTGAAGGTATCTCGATGACAACATTCAGTTATAAATACAGCGCCACCTAGCCCTTGAGGCTTATATATTAAAAAAAAAAATACCCCACATACGGTATTTTGTACAAAAAATGTACACTCATTCTAAGTGTGATAACTAAGTCATTTATGAATATTCTTTTAGTTTCCACCACTCAAATTGTTCACTGGCTTCACACCGATTCAAACGTATGTACGTTTCCATTTTGTTTTATTCATTTTTGATTGCCCCTTTGGACAATAAAAGTAACATTGTGCAATGAGTACAACGAGCGATGATGTGTATATACACTTTTACAAAAAATACCAATCAGGGCAACTCATTGCCTAAAAATAAAAAAGGACGCTGATTTTTGCAGGTCTTAACAATCACCAAAACCCGTTGAGCTTGACACACACACTGGCAAAAAAATATTCTACATATAAAGGTTTATTATGCCATTTTCAAAGAAATTTTGCTTCCAATATGCCAGTACCCCAACGTGCCAGTACCCCAACGTGCAAGGACCCCAACGTGGCCCGGGCTGCGAGTGCCCTTTATAGCTGCTCGCAGCTCTAGTTATTCTTCTTCTTCTTCTTCTTCTTCTTCTTCTTCTTCTCCGTAAACGATCGCATTTTTGAGGACCTAAACATTCACGAAAACTCACCAAACTTTGCACACTCCTCAGGCCCGGCGAAAAATTTTATATTATGAAGTCGTCATAACAACGCGACTCTATAGCGCCCCCTAGCGTAGAAAAATAAAAACCAAGCCTGGCACGTTTGAGCTAGAGCAACGAAAATTGGCAGGCACGTGTAGCACCCCGAGACGCACAAAAAAGTCTATTGGGACCATGTAGCTAAAATGTACAGGAAATGAGCTATGAATTTTTTTATGTCCAATTTTGGCCTATTTTGGCACATTCACTGTGGTCATGCTTTTTCCCCCTCTGCAAACATTTTTCATCCAATTCATATCAAACTTGGGATTTATCATCTCAAGACCTGAGAGAACAACTGGGCAAAAAGTCTTGCCTTTTAGAAATACTATATTATGGGGGCGGGGCATCAAATATTGTCTTGAAAATTTCATTTGTCCAGAAAGAGCAAATGCTTAATAACTCCCATGTTCAAGCTCCAAAAAATCTCAAACTTCTCAGGCAACGTAATAGTCACGGCCTGAAAACATCTATATGATAAAATTCAGTTATACATATAGCACCACCTAGTGGTAACAATAAATGTCATACTTTACGTTTTTAGCTACTGCGCTGAGCTCGTTGAAGGGATCCAGTTGAAAGTTGGTCAGAAAATCCTTAAGATGTTGATCATGCCCCACATCGAATATTGTAACTTTTCGCCAAAGGGCGTGGCCGCTACGGTGCCGCAAAGTCTGAAGATTTTTCGTGACAATAAAAGCTGCATGAACTTGACCGAGATGATCCCATCTTCTCAAAATTTCACACATTTGATGAGAGTCCAGCCCTAAAGACATCTACGAACTTATATTTCATCTTACTGATAGCGCCACCTAGTGGCAATTTTTTTTCTTACGAATTTTCTTGTACATTTTTCTCCAAACACGTTAACTGGACCAACCTCATATTTGCTCAGATGAGGGTTTCGGCCTTCATGATGTCACAACACGAAGTTTGTGAGTTTTCGCGAATCACTGTGGGCGTGGCTAAGCACTGTTCGCCAAGAAAACAACGCCAGTTTTGATGGTCTAAACATGCGCAGAAACTCATGAAACTTGGCACACACATCTGGCCTGGCAAAATGAGCAATATTTTATCATGTATTGTCCTATTTTTACAAAAATGACTCAATAGCGCCCCCTAGAAATTTTTAACGAAGCAGCCCCGATTGTACGTTTAAGCAAGATCTACGAAAATTTTTAGGTGTATGAGGGAGCCAAAGACCTACAAAAAAGTCTCTTGGACCCATATGCTAAAATGAACAGGAAGTGAGCTACGAATTTTTGAATGTCCCATTTTTGACGATTTTTGCACATTTTCAGGGGGCATACTTTTGCCCACTTCTCCTACACGTTTTATCCGACTGACTTATGACTTGACCTGGACCATGCCAAGACCTGAGCCAACAACAGACGGAAAATTCTTGACTTTTGGAAATACTATATGATGAGGGCGGGGCATCAAAATTTGTGTTTCGCACTGAAAAAGGATATGGTTAATAACTCCCCGATACATGCTCCAAAAAATCCCAAAGTTGACATGTATGTTTATTGTCAAGGCCTGAAGGTATCTCTATGACAACATTCAGTTATATATGCAGCGCCACCTAGCCCTTGAGGCATGAAAAAAAAAATACCCCACTTACGGGATTTTGTACAAAAAATGTAAACTCATTCTAAGTGTGATAACTAAGTCATTTAGGAATATTCTTTTACTTTCCACCACTCAAAATATTCACTGGCATCAGACCTAACCAAACATACATATTTTTGTTATTTAGTTTTATGTATTTTTGATAGCCTCTATGGACATTAAAAGCAATATCGTGAATGAAGGCTATGCTTAATAACTCCCAGGTACATGCTCCAAAAAATCCCATACTTGAAATGTATATTTATAGTCAAGGCCTGAAGGTATCTCTATGACAAAATTCAGTTATAAATACAGCGCCACCTAGTCCTTGAGGCATAAAAAAAAAAAATGCCTCACTTACGGTATTTTTGCAAAAATTGTAAACTCATTGTAAGTGTGATAATTAAGTCATTTATGAATATTCTTTTACTTTCCACCACTCAATATGTTCACTGGTATCAGACCGATCCAAACATACGTATTTTTTATTTAGTTTTATTTATTTTTTGATCGCCTCTATGGACAATAAAAGCAACATTGTGCAATGAGTACGAGCGATGATGTGTGTATATATACTTTTACGAAAAATACCAATCAGGGCAACTCATTGCCTAAAAATAAAAAATAAGACGCTGATTTTTGCAGATCTTAACAATCACCAAAACCCATTGAGCTTGACACACTCATCACACCTGGCAAAAAAAATAAAAAATCCACATGTTTATCATGCCATTTTCAAAGAAATTCGGCTTCCAATGTGCCAGTACCCCAATGTGCAATTTCCCCAACGTGCAAGTACCCCAACGTGGCCCGGGCTGCGAGGGCCCTTTATAGCTGCTCGCAGCTCTAGTTAGGGCCCGAGCAGCGACCGCTGCGAGGTCCCTATTGTTTTTGTAAAAATTATTATTAGGGCCCGAGCAGCGACCGCTGCGAGGTCCCTATTGTTTTTCGTTCGAATTATTATTATTATTATTATTATTATTATTATTCTTTTTCTCCGTAAACGATCGCATTTTTGAGTACCTAAACATTCACGAAAACTCACCAAACTTTGCACACTCCTCAGGCCCGGCGAAAAATTTGATATTATGAAGTCGTCATAACAACGCGACTCTATAGCGCCCCCTAGCGTAGAAAAATAAAAACCAAGCCTGGCACGTTTGAGCTAGAGCAACGAAAATTGGCAGGCACGTGTAGCACCCCGAGACGCACAAAAAAGTCTATTGGGACCATGTAGCTAAAATGTACAGGAAATGAGCTATGAATTTTTTTATGTCCAATTTTGGCCTATTTTGGCACATTCACTGTGGTCATGCTTTTTCCCCCTCTGCAAACATTTTTCATCCAATTCACATCAAACTTGGCATTTATCATCTCAAGACCTGAGAGAACAACTGGGCAAAAAGTCTTGCCTTTTCCAAATACTATATGATGGGGGCGGGGCATCAAATATTGTCTTTAAAATTTCATTTGTCCAGAAAGAGCAAATGCTTAATAACTCCCATGTTCAAGCTCCAAAAAATCTCAAACTTCTCAGGCAACGTAATAGTCACGGCCTGAAAACATCTATATGATAAAATTCAGTTATACATATAGCGCCACCTAGTGGTGACAATAAATGTCATACTTTACGTTATTAGCTACTGCGCTGAGCTCGTTGAAGGGATCCAGTTGAAAGTTGGTCAGAAAAGCCTTAAGATGTTGATCATGCCCAACACCGAATATTGTAACTTTTCGCCAAAGGGCGTGGCCGCTACGGTGCCGCAAAGTCTGAAGATTTTTCGTGACAATAAAACCTGCATGAACTTGACCGAGATGATCCTATCTTCTCAAAATGTCACACATTTGATGAGAGTCCAGCCCTAAAGACATCTACGAACTTATATTTCATCTTACTGATAGCGCCACCTAGTGGCAATTTTTTTTCTTACGAATTTTCTTGTACATATTTTCTCCAAACACGTTAACTGGACCAACCTCATATTTGCTCAGATGAGGGTTTCGGCCTTCATGATGTCACAACACGAAGTTTGTGAGTTTTCGCGAATCGCTGTGGGCGTGGCTAAGCACTGTTCGCCAAGAAAACAACGCCAGTTTTGAGGGTCTAAACATGCGCAGAAACTCATGAAACTTGGCACACACATCTGGCCTGGTAAAATGAACAATATTTTATTGTTGATTGTGCTATTTTTACAAAAATGACTCAATAGCGCCGCCTAGAAATTTTTAACGAAGCAGCCCCGATTGTACGTTTAAGCAAGATCTACGAAAATTTTTACGTGTATGAGGGAGCCAAAGACCTACAAAAAAGTCTCTTGGACCCATATGCTAAAATGAACAGGAAGTGAGCTACGAATTTTTGAATGTCCCATTTTTTACGATTTTTGCACATTTTCAGAGGGCATACTTTTGCCCACTTCTACTACACGTTTTATCCGACTGACTTATGACTTGACCTGGACCATGCCAAGACCTGAGCCAACAACAGACGGACAAATCTTGACTTTTGGAAATACTATATGATGAGGGCGGGGCATCAAAATTTGTGTTTCGCACTGAAAAAGGATATGCTTAATAACTCCCCGATACATGCTCCAAAAAATCCCAAACTTGACATGTATGTTTATCGTCAAGGCCTGAAGGTATCTCTATGACAACATTCAGTTATATATGCAGCGCCACCTAGCCCTTGAGGCATGAAAAAAAAATACCCCACTTACGGTATTTTGTACAAAAAATGTAAACTCATTCTAAGTGTGATAACTAAGTCATTTAGGAATATTCTTTTACCTTCCACCACTCAAAATATTCACTGGCATCAGACCTAACCAAACATACATATTTTTGTTATTTAGTTTTATGTATTTTTGATAGCCTCTATAGACATTAAAAGCAATATCGTGAATGAAGGCTATGCTTAATAACTCCCAGGTACATGCTCCAAAAAATCCCATATTTGAAATGTATATTTAGAGTCAAGGCCTGAAGGTATCTCTATGACAAAATTCAGTTATAAATACAGCGCCACCTAGTCCTTGAGGCATAAAAAAAATGCCTCACTTACGGTATTTTTGCAAAAATTGTAAACTCATTGTAAGTGTGATAACTAAGTCATTTATGAATATTCTTTTCCTTTCCACCACTCAATATGTTCACTGGTATCAGACCGATCCAAACATACGTATTTTTTATTTAGTTTTATTTTTTTTTTTTATCGCCTCTATGACATTGTGCAATGAGTACGAGCGATGATGTGTGTATATATACTTTTACGAAAAATACCAATCAGAGCAACTCATTGCCTAAAAATAAAAAAAAGACGCTGATTTTTGCAGATCTTAACAATCACCAAAACCCATTGAGCTTGACACACTCATCACACCTGGCAAAAAAAAAAAAAAAAGTCCACATGTTTATCATGCCATTTTCAAAGAAATTCTGCTTCCAATGTGCCAGTACCCCAATGTGCAAGTTCCCCAACGTGCAAGTACCCCAACGTGGCCCGGGCTGCGAGGGCCCTTTATAGCTGCTCGCAGCTCTAGTTATTATTATTATTATTATTATTATTATTATTAGGGCCCGAGCAGCGACCGCTGCGAGGTCCCTCTTGTTTTTGTAAGAATTATTATTATTATTCTTCTTCTTCTTCTCCGTAAACGATCGCATTTTTGAGGGCCTAAACATTTACGAAAACTCACCAAACTTTGCAGTCTCTTCGGGCCCGGCGAAAAATTTGATATTATGTAGTTGTCATAACAACGCGACTCTATAGCGCCACCTAGCGTAGAAAAATAAAAACCAATCCCGGTCCGTTTGAGCTAGAGCTACGAAAAATGGCAGGCACGTGTAGCACTACGAGACGCACAAAAAAGTCAGTGGAAGCCATTTCCTAAAATGTACAGGAAGTGAGCTATGAATTTTTTAATGTCCAATTTTGGCCTATTTTGGCACATTCACTGTGGTCATGCTTTTTCCCCCTATGCAAACATTTTTCATCCCATTGACTTTAAACTTGGCATTTATCATCTCAAGACTTAAGAGAAAAACTAGGCAAAAAATCTTGCGTTTTCGAAATACTATATGACGGGGGCGGGGCATCAAATATTGCCTTTAAAATTTCATTTGTCCAGAAAGAGCAAATGCTGAATAACTCCCATGTACAAGCTCCAAAAAATCTCAAACTTCTCAGGCAACGTAATAGTCACGGCCTGAAAACACCTATATGAAAAAATTCAGTTATACATATAGCGCCACCTAGTGGTTACAATAAATGTCATACTTTACGTTTTTAGCTACTGTGCTGAGCTCGTTGAAGGGATCCAGTTGAAAATTGGTCAGAAAAGCCTTAAGATGTTGATGATGCCCCACACCGAATATTGTAACTTTTCGCCAAAGGGCGTGGCCGCTACGGTGACGCAAAGTCTGAAGATTTTTCGTGACAATAAAAGCTGCATGAACTTGACCGAGATGATCCTATCTTCTCAAAATTTCACACATTTGATGAGAGTCCAGCCCTAAAGACATCTACGAACTTATATTTCATCTAACTGATAGCGCCACCTAGTGGCAATTTTTTTTCTTACGAATTTTCTTGTACATTTTTCTCCAAACACGTTAACTGGACCAACCTCATATTTGCTCAGATGGGGGTTTCGGCCTTCATGATGTCACAACACGAAGTTTGTGAGTTTTCGCGAATCGCTGTGGGCGTGGCTAAGCACTGTTCACCAAGAAAACAACGCTAGTTTTGATGGTCTAAACATGCGCAGAAACTCATGAAACTTGGCACACACATCTGGCCTGGCAAAATGAGCAATATTTTATCATGTATTGTCCTATTTTTACAAAAATGACTCAATAGCGCCCCCTAGAAATTTTTAACGAAGCAGCCCCGATTGTACGTTTAAGCAAGATCTACGAAAATTTTTAGGTGTATGAGGGAGTCCATGACCTACAAAAAAGTCTCTTGGACCCATGTGCTAAAATGAACAGGAAGTGAGCTATGAATTTTTGAATGTCCCATTTTTGACGATTTTTGCACATTTTCAGGGGGCATACTTTTGCCCACTTCTCCTACACATTTCATCCGACTGACTTTAGACTTGACCTGGACCATGTCAAGACCTGAGCCAACTACAGGCAGAAAAATCTTGACTTTTGGAAATACTATATGATGAGGGCGGGGCATCAAATTTTGTGTTTCGCACTGAAAAAGGATATGCTTAATAACTCCCCGGTACATGCTCCAAAAAATCCCAAACTTGACATGTATGTTTATAGTCAAAGCCTGAAGGTATCTCTATGACAAAATTCAGTTATATATGCAGCGCCACCTAGCCCTTCAGGCGTGAAAAAAAAATACCCCACATACGGTATTTTGTACAAAAAATGTCAACTCATTCTAAGTGTGATAACTCCCATGTTCAAGCTCCAAAAAATCTCAAACTTCTCAGGCAACGTAATAGTCACGGCCTGAAAGCATCTATATGATAAAATTCAGTTATACATATAGCGCCACCTAGTGGTAACAATAAATGTCATACTTTACGTTTTTAGCTACTGTGCCGAGCTCGTTGAAGGGATCCAGTTGAAAATTGGTCAGAAAAGCCTTAAGATGTTGATCATGCCCCACACCGAATATTGTAACTTTTCGCCAAAGGGCGTGGCCGCTACGGTGACGCAAAGTCCGAAAATTTTTCGTGACAATAAAAGCTGCATGAACTTGACCGAGATGATCCTATCTTCTCAAAATTTCACACATTTGATGAGAGTCCAGCCCTAAAGACATCTACGAACTTATATTTCATCTTACTGATAGCGCCACCTAGTGGCAATTTTTTTTCTTACGAATTTTCTTGTACATTTTTCTCCAAACACGTTAACTGGACCAACCTCATATTTGCTCAGATGAGGGTTTCGGCCTTCATGATGTCACAACACGAAGTTTGTGAGTTTTCGCGAATCGCTGTGGGCGTGGCTAAGCACTGTTCGCCAAGAAAACAACGCTAGTTTTGAGGGTCTAAACATGCGCAGAAACTCATGAAACTTGGCACACACATCTGGCCTGGTAAAATGAACAATATTTTATTGTTGATTGTACTATTTTTACAAAAATGACTCAATAGCGCCCCCTAGAAATTTTTAACGAAGCAGCCCCGATTCTACGTTTAAGCAAGATCTACGAAAATTTTTACGTGTATGACGGAGCCAAAGACCTACAAAAAAGTCTCTTGGACCCATATGCTAAAATGAACAGGAAGTGAGGTACGAATTTTTGAATGTCCCATTTTTGACGATTTTTGCACATTTTCAGGGGGCATACTTTTGCCCACTTCTCCTACATGTTTTATCCGACTGACTTATGACTTGACCTGGACCATGCCAAGACCTGAGCCAACAACAGACGGAAAAATCTTGACTTTTGGAAATACTATATGATGAGCGCGGGGCATCAAAATTTGTGTTTCGCACTGAAAAAGGATATGCTTAATAACTCCCCGATACATGCTCCAAAAAATCCCAAACTTGACATGTATGTTTATCGTCAAGGCCTGAAGGTATCTCTATGACAACATTCAGTTATATATGCAGCGCCACCTCGCCCTTGAGGCAAAACAAAAAAATACCCCACATACGGTATTTTGTACAAAAAATGTAAACTCATTCTAAGTGTGATAACTAAGTCATTTATGAATATTCTTTTACTTTCCACCACTCAAAATGTTCACTGGCATTAGACTTATCCAAACATGTACTTTTTTATTTATTTTTGATAGCCTCTAATGGACATTAAAAGCAATATCGTGAATGAAGGATATGCTTAATAACTCCACGGTACATGCTCCAAAAAAATCCCACACTTGACATGTATGTTTAGAGTCAAGGCTTGAAGGTATCCCTATGACAACATTCCATTATATATACAGCGCCACCTAGCCCTAGAGGCATAAAAAAAAATACACCAACTTAACGGTATTTTTACAAAAAAAAAAAAAATCCACATGTCAAGGTTTATCATGCCATTTTCAAAGAAATTCTGCTTCCAATGTGCCTTACCTAAACTTGCCAGTACCCCAACGTGCCAGTACCCCAACGTGCAAGTACCCCAACGTGCAAGTACCCCAACGTGGCCCGGGCTGCGAGGGCCCTTTATAGCTGCTCGCAGCTCTAGTTATTATTATTATTCTTTATTCTCCGCAAACAATCGCGATTTTGGGTACCTAAATATTCACGAAAACTCACCAAACTTTGCACACTCCTCAGGTCCGGCGAAAAATTTGATATTATGAAGTCGTTATAACAACGCGACTCTATAGCGCCCCCTAGCGTAGAAAAATGAAAACCAAGCCCGACACGTTTGAGCTAGAGTAACGAAAATTGGCAGGCACGTGTAGCACCCCGAGACGCACAAAAAAGTCTATTGGGACCATGTAGCTAAAATGTACAGGAAGTGAGCTATGAATTTTTTAATGTCCAATTTTGGCCTATTTTGGCACATTCACTGTGGTCATGCTTTTTCCCCCTTTGCAAACATTTTTCATCCAATTGACTTCAAACTTGGCATTTATCATCTCAAGACCTAAGAGAACAGCTGGGCAAAACATCTTGCCTTTTCGAAATACTATACGACGGGTGGCGGAGCATCAAATATTGCCTTTAAAATTTCATTTGTCCAGAAAGAGCAAATGCTTAATAACTCCCATGTTCAAGCTCCAAAAAATCTCAAACTTCTCAGGCAACGTAATAGTCACAGCCTGAAAACATCTGTATGACAAAATTCAGTTATACATATAGCGCCACCTAGTGGTTACAATAAATGTCATACTTTACATTTTTAGCTACTGTGCTGAGCTTGTTGAAGGGATCCATTTGAAAATTGGTCAGAAAAGCCTTAAGATGTTGATCATGCCCCACACCGAATATTGTAACTTTTCGTCAAAGGGCGTGGCCGCTACGGTGACGCAAAATCTGAAGATTTTTCGTGAAAATAAAAGCTGCATTAACTTGACCGAGATGATCCTATCTTCTCAAAATTTCACACATTTGATGAGAGTCCAGCTCTAAAGACATCTACTAACTTACATTTCATCTAACTGATAGCGCCACCTAGTGGCAATTTTTTTTCTTACGAATTTTCTTCTACGTTTTTCTCCAAACACGTTAACTGGACCTACCTCATATTTGCTCAGAGGAGGGTTTCGGCCTTCATGATGTCACAACACGAAGTTTGTGAGTTTTCGCGAATTGCTGTAGGCGTGGCTAAGCGCTGTTCGCCAAGAAAACAACGCCAGTTTTGAGGGTCTAAACATGCACAGAAACTCCTGAAACTTGGCACACACATCTGGCCTGGTAAAATGAGCAATATTTTATTGTTGATTGTGCTATTTTTACACAAATGACTCAATAGCGCCCCCTTGAGATTTTTAACGAAGCAGCCCCGGTTGTACGTTTAAGCAAGAACGCCGAATATTTTTAAGTGTATGAGGGAGCCCAAGACCTACAAAAAAGTCTCTTGTACCCATATGCTAAAATGAACAGGAAGTGAGCTACGAATTTTTGAATGTCCCATTTTTGACAATTTTTGCACATTCACAGGGGGCAGACTTTTGCCCACTTCTCCTACACGTTTCATCCGACTGAGTTAAGACTTGGCCTGGACCATGTCAAGACCTGAGCCAACGACAGGGGGAAAAATTTTGACTTTTCGAAATACTATATGATGAGGGCGGGGCATCAAAATTTGTGTTTCACAATGAAAAAGGATATGCTTGATAACTCCCCGGTACATGCTCCAAAAAATCCCAAACTTGACATGTATGTTTATCGTCAAGGCCTGAAGTTATCTCTATGACAACATTCAGTTATATATGCAGCGCCACCTAGCCCTTGAGGCATGAAAAAAAAATACCCCACATACGGTATTTTGTACAAAAAATGTACAATCATTCTAAGTGTGATAACTAAGTCATTTATGAATATTTTTTTTAGTTTCCACCACTCAAAATGTTCACTGGCATCAGACTTATCCAAACATATATATATTTTTATTTATTTTTGATAGCCTCTATGGACATTAAAAGCAATATCGTGAATGAAGGATATGCTTAATAACTCCACGGTACATGCTCCAAAAAAAAATCCCACACTTGACATGTATGCTTATAATCAAGGCCTGAAGGTATCTCTATGACAACATTCAGTTATAAATACAGCGCCACCTAGCCCTTGAGGCTTATATAAAAAATAAAATAAAATACCCCACATACGGTATTTTGTACAAAAAATGTACACTCATTCTAAGTGTGATAACTAAGTCATTTATGAATATTCTTTTAGTTTCCACCACTCAAATTGTTCACTGGCTTCACACCGATCCAAACGTATGTACGTTTCCATTTTGTTTTATTCATTTTTGATTGCCCCTTTGGACAATAAAAGTAACATTGTGCAATGAGTACAACGAGCGATGATGTGTATATACACTTTTACAAAAAAATACCAATCAGGGCAACTCATTGCCTAAAAATAAAAAAGGACGCTGATTTTTGCAGGTCTTAACAATCACCAAAACCCGTTGAGCTTGACACACACACTGGCAAAAAAATATTCTACATGTAAACGTTTATTATGCCATTTTCAAAGAAATTTTGCTTCCAATATGCCAGTACCCCAACGTGCCAGTACCCCAACGTGCAAGTACTCCAACGTGCAAGGACCCCAACGTGGCCCGGGCTGCGAGGGCCCTTTATAGCTGCTCGCAGCTCTAGTTATTAGGGCCCGAGCAGCGACCGCTGCGAGGTCCCTATTGTTTTTGTAAAAATTATTATTATTATTATTATTATTATTATTATTCTTTATTCTCCGCAAACAATCGCGATTTTGGGTACCTAAATATTCACGAAAACTCACCAAACTTTGCACACTCCTCAGGTCCGGCGAAAAATTTGATATTATGAAGTCGTTATAACAACGCGACTCTATAGCGCCCCCTAGCGTAGAAAAATAATAACCAAGCCCGGCACGTTTGAGCTAGAGCAACGAAAATTGGCAGGCACGTTTAACACCCCGAGACGCACAAAAAAGTCTATTGCGACCATGTAGCTAAAATGTACAGGAAGTGAGCTATGAATTTTTTTATGTCCAATTTTGGCCTATTTTGGCACATTCACTGTGGTCATGCTTTTTCCCCCTTTGCAAACATTTTTCATCCAATTGACTTCAAACTTGGCATTTATCATCTCAAGACCTAAGAGAACAGCTGGGCAAAACATCTTGCCTTTTCGAAATACTATACGACGGGGGCGGAGCATCAAATATTGCCTTTAAAATTTCATTTGTCCAGAAAGAGCAAATGCTTAATAACTCCCATGTTCAAGCTCCAAAAAATCTCAAACTTCTCAGGCAACGTAATAATCACAGCCTGAAAACATCTATATGACAAAATTCAGTTATACATATAGCGCCACCTCGTGGTTACAATAAATGTCATACTTTACGTTTTTAGCTACTGTGCTGAGCTTGTTGAAGGGATCCATTTGAAAATTGGTCAGAAAAGCCTTAAGATGTTGATCATGCCCCACACCGAATATTGTAACTTTTCATCAAAGGGCGTGGCCGCTACGGTGACGCAAAATCTGAAGATTTTTCGTGAAAATAAAAGCTGCATTAACTTGACCGAGATGATCCTATCTTCTCAAAATTTCACACATTTGATGAGAGTCCAGCTCTAAAGACATCTACTAACTTACATTTCATCTAACTGATAGCGACACCTAGTGGCAATTTTTTTTCTTACGAATTTTCTTCTACGTTTTTCTCCAAACACGTTAACTGGACCTACCTCATATTTGCTCAGAGGAGGGTTTCGGCCTTCATGATGTCACAACACGAAGTTTGTGAGTTTTCGCGAATTGCTGTAGGCGTGGCTAAGCGCTGTTCGCCAAGAAAACAACGCCAGTTTTGAGGGTCTAAACATGCACAGAAACTCCTGAAACTTGGCACACACATCTGGCCTGGTAAAATGAGCAATATTTTATTGTTGATTGTGCTATTTTTACAAAAATGACTCAATAGCGCCCCCTCGAAATTTTTAACGAAGCAGCCCCGGTTGTACGTTTAAGCAAAAACGCCGAATATTTTTAGGTGTATGAGGGAGCCCAAGACCTACAAAAACGTCTCTTGTACCCATATGCTAAAATGAACAGGAAGTGAGCTACGAATTTTTGAATGTCCCATTTTTGACGATTTTTGCAGATTCACAGGGGGCAGACTTTTGCCCACTTCTCCTACACGTTTCATCCGACTGAGTTAAGACTTGGCCTGGACCATGTCAAGACCTGAGCCAACGACAGGGGGAAAAATTTTGACTTTTCGAAATACTATATGATGAGGGCGGGGCATCAAAATTTGTGTTTCACAATGAAAAAGGATATGCTTGATAACTCCCCGGTACATGCTCCAAAAAATCCCAAACTTGACATGTATGTTTATCGTCAAGGCCTGAAGTTATCTCTATGACAACATTCAGTTATATATGCAGCGCCACCTAGCCCTTGAGGCATGAAAAAAAAATACCCCACATACGGTATTTTGTACAAAAAATGTACACTCATTCTAAGTGTGATAACTAAGTCATTTATGAATATTTTTTTAGTTTCCACCACTCAAAATGTTCACTGGCATCAGACTTATCCAAACATATATATATTTTTATTTATTTTTGATAGCCTCTATGGACATTAAAAGCAATATCGTGAATGAAGGATATGCTTAATAACTCCACGGTACATGCTCCAAAAAAAAATCCCACACTTGACATGTATGCTTATAATCAAGGCCTGAAGGCATCTCTATGACAACATTCAGTTATAAATACAGCGCCACCTAGCCCTTGAGGCTTATATAAAAAATAAAAAAAATACCCCACATACGGTATTTTGTACAAAAAATGTACACTCATTCTAAGTGTGATAACTAAGTCATTTATGAATATTCTTTTAGTTTCCACCACTCAAATTGTTCACTGGCTTCACACCGATCCAAACGTATGTACGTTTCCATTTTGTTTTATTCATTTTTGATTGCCCCTTTGGACAATAAAAGTAACATTGTGCAATGAGTACAACGAGCGATGATGTGTATATACCCTTTTACAAAAAAATACCAATCAGGGCAACTCATTGCCTAAAAATAAAAAAGGACGCTGATTTTTGCAGGTCTTAACAATCACCAAAACCCGTTGAGCTTGACACACACACTGGCAAAAAAATATTCTACATGTAAACGTTTATTATGCCATTTTCAAAGAAATTTTGCTTCCAATATGCCAGTACCCCAACGTGCCCAGTACCCCAACGTGCAAGTACCCCAACGTGCAAGGACCCCAACGTGGCCCGGGCTGCGAGGGCCCTTTATAGCTGCTCGCAGCTCTAGTTATTAGGGCCCGAGCAGCGACCGCTGCGAGGTCCCTATTGTTTTTGTAAAAATTATTATTATTATTATTATTATTATTATTATTATTATTATTATTATTATTATTATTATTATTATTCTTCTTTATTCTCCGCAAACGATCGCGATTTTGGGTACCTAAACATTCACGAAAACTCACCGAACTTTGCACACTCCTCAGGCCCGGCGAAAAATTTGATATTATTAAGTCGTCATAACAATGCGACTCGATAGCGCCCCCTAGCGTAGAAAAATATAAACCAAGCCCGGCACGTTTGAGCTAGAGCAACAAAAATTGGCAGGCACGTGTAGCACCCCGAGACGCAAAAAAAAGTCTATTGGGACCATGTAGCTAAAATGTACAGGAAGTGAGCTATGAATTTTTTTATGTCCAATTTTGGCCTATTTTGGCACATTCACTGTGGTCATGCTTTTTCCCCCTTTGCAAACATTTTTCATCCAATTGACTTCAAACTTGGCATTTATCATCTCAAGACCTGAGAGAACAACTGGGCAAAACATCTTGTCTTTTTGAAATACTATATGACGGGGGCGGGGCATCAAATATTGCCTTTAAAATTTCATTTGTCCAGAAAGAGCAAATGCTTAATAACTCCCATGTTCAAGCTCCAAAAAATCTCAAACTTCTCAGGCAACGTAATAGTCACGGCCTGAAAACATCTATATGATCAAATTCAGTTATACATATAGCGCCACCTAGTGGTTACAATAAATGTCATACTTTACGTTTTTAGCTACTGTGCTGAGCTTGTTGAAGGGATCCATTTGAAAATTGGTCAGAAAAGCCTTAAGATGTTGATTATGCCCCACACCGAATATTGTAACTTTTCGCCAAAGGGCGTGGCCGCTACGGTGACGCAAAGTCTGAAGATTTTTCGTGAAAATAAAAGCTGCATTAACTTGACCGAGATGATCCTATCTTCTCAAAATTTCACACATTTGATGAGAGTCCAGCCCTAAAGACATCTATGAACTTATATTTCATCTAACTGATCGCGCCACCTAGTGGCAATTTTTTTTCTTACGAATTTTCTTCTACGTTTTTCTCCAAACACGTTAACTGGACCTACCTCATATTTGCTCAGATGAGGGTTTCGGCCTTCATGATGTCACAACACGAAGTTTGTGAGTTTTCGCGAATTGCTGTGGGTGTGGCTAAGCGCTGTTCGCCAAGAAAACAACGCCAGTTTTGAGGGTCTAAACATGCACAGAAACTCATGAAACTTGGCACACACATCTGGCCTGGTAAAATGAGCAATATTTTATTGTTGATTGTGCTATTTTTACAAAAATGACTCAATAGCGCCCCCTAGAAGTTTTTAACGAAGCAGCCCCGGTTGTACGTTTAAGCAAGAACGACGAATATTTTTAGGTGCATGAGGGAGCCCAAGACCTACAAAAAAGTCTCTTGGACCCATATGCTAAAATGAACAGGAAGTGAGCTACGAATTTTTGAATGTCCCATTTTTGACAATTTTTGCACATTTTCAGGGGGCATACTTTTGCCCACTTCTCCTACATGTTTTATCCGACTGACTTATGACTTGACCTGGACCATGCCAAGACCTGAGCCAACAACAGACGGAAAAATCTTGACTTTTGGAAATACTATATGATGAGCGCGGGGCATCAAAATTTGTGTTTTGCACTGAAAAAGGATATGCTTAATAACTCCCCGATACATGCTCCAAAAAATCCCAAACTTGACATGTATGTTTATCGTCAAGGCCTGAAGGTATCTCTATGACAACATTCAGTTATATATGCAGCGCCACCTCGCCCTTGAGGCAAAACAAAAAAATACCCCACATACGGTATTTTGTACAAAAAATGTAAACTCATTCTAAGTGTGATAACTAAGTCATTTATGAATATTCTTTTACTTTCCACCACTCAAAATGTTCACTGGCATTAGACTTATCCAAACATGTACTTTTTTATTTATTTTTGATAGCCTCTAATGGACATTAAAAGCAATATCGTGAATGAAGGATATGCTTAATAACTCCACGGTACATGCTCCAAAAAAATCCCACACTTGACATGTATGTTTAGAGTCAAGGCTTGAAGGTATCCCTATGACAACATTCCATTATATATACAGCGCCACCTAGCCCTAGAGGCATAAAAAAAAATACACCAACTTAACGGTATTTTTACAAAAAAAAAAAAAATCCACATGTCAAGGTTTATCATGCCATTTTCAAAGAAATTCTGCTTCCAATGTGCCGTACCTAAACTTGCCAGTACCCCAACGTGCCAGTACCCCAACGTGCAAGTACCCCAACGTGCAAGTACCCCAACGTGGTCTGGGCTGCGAGGGCCCTTTATAGCTGCTCGCAGCTCTAGTTATTATTCTTCTTCTTCTTCTTCTTTATTCTCCGCAAACGATCGCGATTTTGGGTACCTAAACATTCACGAAAACTCACCGAACTTTGCACACTCCTCAGGCCCGGCGAAAAATTTGATATTATTAAGTCGTCATAACAATGCGACTCGATAGCGCCCCCTAGCGTAGAAAAATAAAAACCAAGCCCGGCACGTTTGAGCAAGAGCAACAAAAATTGGCAGGCACGTGTAGCACCCCGAGACGCACAAAAAAGTCTATTGGGACCATGGAGCTAAAATGTACAGGAAGTGAGCTATGAATTTTTTTATGTCCAATTTTGGCCTATTTTGGCACATTCACTGTGGTCATGCTTTTTCCCCCTTTGCAAACATTTTTCATCCAATTGACTTCAAACTTGGCATTTATCATCTCAAGACCTGAGAGAACAACTGGGCAAAACATCTTGCCTTTTTTAAATACTATATGACGGGGGCGGGGCATCAAATATTGCCTTTAAAATTTCATTTGTCCAGAAAGAGCAAATGCTTAATAACTCCCATGTTCAAGCTCCAAAAAATCTCAAACTTCTCAGGCAACGTAATAGTCACGGCCTGAAAACATCTATATGATAAAATTCAGTTATACATATAGCGCCACCTAGTGGTTACAATAAATGTCATACTTTACGTTTTTAGCTACTGTGCTGAGCTTGTTGAAGGGATCCATTTGAAAATTGGTCAGAAAAGCCTTAAGATGTTGATCATGCCCCACACCGAATATTGTAACTTTTTGCCAAAGGGCGTGGCCGCTACGGTGACGCAAAGTCTGAAGATTTTTCGTGAAAATAAAAGCTGCATTAACTTGACCGAGATGATCCTATCTTCTCAAAATTTCACACATTTGATGAGAGTCCAGCCCTAAAGACATCTACTGACTTATATTTCATCTAACTGATAGCGCCACCTAGTGGCAATTTTTTTTCTTACGAATTTTCTTCTACGTTTTTCTCCAAACACGTTAACTGGACCTACCTCATATTTACTCAGATGAGGGTTTCGGCCTTCATGATGTCACAACACGAAGTTTGTGAGTTTTCGCGAATTGCTGTGGGTGTGGCTAAGCGCTGTTCGCCACGAAAACAACGCCAGTTTTGAGGGTCTAAACATGCACAGAAACTCATGCAACTTGGCACACACATCTGGCCTGGTAAAATGAGCAATATTTTATCGTTGATTGTGCTATTTTTACAAAAATGACTCAATAGCGCCCCCTAGAAGTTTTTAACGAAGCAGCCCCGGTTGTACGTTTAAGCAAGAACGACGAATATTTTTAGGTGTATGAGGGAGCCCAAGACCTACAAAAAAGTCTCTTGGACCCATGTGCTAAAATGAACAGGAAGTGAGCTACGAATTTTTGAATGTCCCATTTTTGACGATTTTTGCACATTCACAGGGGGCAGACTTTTGCCCACTTCTCCTACACGTTTCATCCGACTGAGTTAAGACTTGGCCTGGACCATGTCAAGACCTGAGCCAACGACAGGGGGAAAAATTTTGACTTTTCGAAATACTATATGATGAGGGCGGGGCATCAAAATTTGTGTTTCACAATGAAAAAGGATATGCTTGATAACTCCCCGGTACATGCTCCAAAAAATCCCAAACTTGACATGTATGTTTATCGTCAAGGCCTGAAGTTATCTCTATGACAACATTCAGTTATAAATACAGCGCCACCTAGCCCTTGAGGCTTATATATAAAAAAAAAAAAAAAATACCCCACATACGGTATTTTGTACAAAAAATGTACACTTATTCTAAGTGTGATAACTAAGTCATTTATGAATATTCTTTTAGTTTCCACCACTCAAATTGTTCACTAGCTTCACACCGGTCCAAACGTATGTACGTTTCCATTTTGTTTTATTCATTTTTGATTGCCCCTTTGGACAATAAAAGTAACATTGTGCAATGAGTACAACGAGCGATGATGTGTATATACACTTTTACAAAAAAATACCAATCAGGGCAACTCATTGCCTAAAAATAAAAAAGGACGCTGATTTTTGCAGGTCTTAACAATCACCAAAACCCGTTGAGCTTGATACACACACTGGCAAAAAAATATTCTACATGTAAACGTTTATTATGCCATTTTCAAAGAAATTTTGCTTCCAATATGCCAGTACCCCAATGTGCCAGTACCCCAACGTGCAAGTACCCCAACGTGCAAGGACCCCAACGTGGCCCGGGCTGCGAGGGCCCTTTATAGCTGCTCGCAGCTCTAGTTTTGTTTTGTTTTTTAAACGACCATGCATAGTAAGGCGCTTTTTTTTTTTTTTTTTTTTTTTTTTTTTTTATAAACGGCCATGTATAGTAAGGCTTTTTTTTTTTTTTTTTAAACGAAGGCTTTTTTTTTTTTTTTTTTTTTTAAACGACCATGTATAGTAAGGCTTTTTTTTTTGTTTTGTTTTTTTAAACGACCATGTATAGTAAGGCTTTTTTTTTTTTTTTTTTTAAACGACCATGCATAGTAAGGCGCTTTTTTTTTTTTTTTTTTTTTTTTTTTTATAAAAACGACCATGTATAGTAAGGCTTTTTTTTTTTTTTTTAAGACGTTTTTTTTTTTAACGACCATATATAGTAAAGCTTTTTTTTAAAATTTGTATTATTTTTCTTAAATGGCCATGTATAGTAAGGCTTTTTTTTTTTTTTTTTAAATGACCATGTATAGTAAGGCTTTTTTTTTTTTTTTTTTTTTTTTTTTTTTTTAAACGACCATGTATAGTAAGGCTTTTTTTTTTTTTTTTTTTTTAAACGACCATGTATAGTAAGGCTTTTTTTTTTTTTACATTTTTTTATTTATTTATTTTTTTTTAAAGGACCATGTATAGTAAGGCTTTTTTTTTTTTTTTTTTAAACGGCCATGTATAGTAAGATTTATTTTTTTTTTTTTTTAAACGGCCATGTATAGCAAGGCTTATTTTTTTTTTTTTTAAATGACCAAGTATATAGTAAGGTGTTTCTTTGAACACCATGTATATGGTATGGTATGGTAAGGCGTGTTTTTTTTTTTTAAAGAAAAACAAAACAAAACTAGAGCTGCGAGCAGCTATAAAGGGCCCTCGCAGCCCGGGCCACGTTGGGGTCCTTGCACGTTGGGGTACTTGCACGTTGGGGTACTGGCACGTTGGGGTACTGGCATATTGGAAGCAAAATTTCTTTGAAAATGGCATAATAAACGTTTACATGTAGAATATTTTTTTGCCAGTGTGTGTGTCAAGCTCAACGGGTTTTGGTGATTGTTAAGACCTGCAAAAATCAGCGTCCTTTTTTATTTTTAGGCAATGAGTTGCCCTGATTGGTATTTTTTTGTAAAAGTGTATATACACATCATCGCTCGTTGTACTCATTGCACAATGTTACTTTTATTGTCCAAAGGGGCAATCAAAAATGAATAAAACAAAATGGAAACGTACATACGTTTGGATCGGTGTGAAGCCAGTGAACAATTTGAGTGGTGGAAACTAAAAGAATATTCATAAATGACTTAGTTATCACACTTAGAATGAGTGTACATTTTTTGTACAAAATACCGTATGTGGGGTATTTTTTTTTCATGCCTCAAGGGCTAGGTGGCGCTGCATATATAACTGAATGTTGTCATAGAGATAACTTCAGGCCTTGATTATAAGCATACATGTCAAGTGTGGGATTTTTTTTGGAGCATGTACCGTGGAGTTATTAAGCATATCCTTCATTCACGATATTGCTTTTAATGTCCATAGAGGCTATCAAAAATAAATAAAAATATATATATGTTTGGATAAGTCTGATGCCAGTGAACATTTTGAGTGGTGGAAACTAAAAAAATATTCATAAATGACTTAGTTATCACACTTAGAATGAGTGTACATTTTTTGTACAAAATACCGTATGTGGGGTATTTTTTTTTCATGCCTCAAGGGCTAGGTGGCGCTGCATATATAACTGAATGTTGTCATAGAGATAACTTCAGGCCTTGACGATAAACATACATGTCAAGTTTGGGATTTTTTGGAGCATGTACCGGGGAGTTATCAAGCATATCCTTTTTCATTGTGAAACACAAATTTTGATGCCCCGCCCTCATCATATAGTATTTCGAAAAGTCAAAATTTTTCCCCCTGTCGTTGGCTCAGGTCTTGACATGGTCCAGGCCAAGTCTTAACTCAGTCGGATGAAACGTGTAGGAGAAGTGGGCAAAAGTCTGCCCCCTGTGAATGTGCAAAAATCGTCAAAAATGGGACATTCAAAAATTCGTAGCTCACTTCCTGTTCATTTTAGCATATGGGTACAAGAGACTTTTTTGTAGGTCTTGGGCTCCCTCATACACCTAAAAATATTCGGCGTTCTTGCTTAAACGTACAACCGGGGCTGCTTCGTTAAAAATTTCGAGGGGGCGCTATTGAGTCATTTTTGTAAAAATAGCACAATCAACAATAAAATATTGCTCATTTTACCAGGCCAGATGTGTGTGCCAAGTTTCAGGAGTTTCTGTGCATGTTTAGACCCTCAAAACGGCGTTGTTTTCTTGGCGAACAGCGCTTAGCCACGCCTACAGCAATTCGCGAAAACTCACAAACTTCGTGTAGTGACATCATGAAGGCCGAAACCCTCATCTGAGCAAATATGAGGTAGGTCCAGTTAACGTGTTTGGAGAAAAACATTGAAGAAAATTCGTAAGAAAAAAAATTGCCACTAGGTGGCGCTATCAGTTAGATGAAATGTAAGTTAGTAGATGTCTTTAGAGCTGGACTCTCATCAAATGTGTGAAATTTTGAGAAGATAGGATCATCTCGGTCAAGTTAATGCAGCTTTTATTGTCACGAAAAATCTTCAGACTTTGCGTCACCGTAGCGGCCACGCCCTTTGGCGAAAAGTTACAATATTCGGTGTGGGGCATGATCAACATCTTAAGGCTTTTCTGACCAATTTTCAAATGGATCCCTTCAACAAGCTCAGCACAGTAGCTAAAAACGTAAAGTATGACATTTATTGTAACCACTAGGTGGCGCTATATGTATAACTGAATTTTATCATATAGATGTTTTCAGGCCGTGACTATTACGTTGCCTGAGAAGTTTGAGATTTTTTGGAGCTTGAACATGGGAGTTATTAAGCATTTGCTCTTTCTGGACAAATGAAATTTTAAAGGCAATATTTGATGCTCCGCCCCCGTCGTATAGTATTTCGAAAAGGCAAGATGTTTTGCCCAGCTGTTCTCTTAGGTCTTGAGATGATAAATGCCAAGTTTGAAGTCAATTGGATGAAAAATGTTTGCAAAGGGGGAAAAAGCATGACCACAGTGAATGTGCCAAAATAGGCCAAAATTGGACATTAAAAAATTCATAGCTCACTTCCTGTACATTTTAGCTACATGGTCCCAATAGACTTTTTTGTGCGACTCGGGGTGCTACACGTGCCTGCCAATTTTCGTTGCTCTAGCTCAAACGTGTCGGGCTTGGTTTTTATTTTTCTACGCTAGGGGGCGCTATAGAGTCGCGTTGTTATAACGACTTCATAATATCAAATTTTTCGCCGGACCTGAGGAGTGTGCAAAGTTTGGTGAGTTTTCGTGAATATTTAGGTACCCAAAATCGCGATTGTTTGCGGAGAATAAAGAAGAAGAAGAATAACTAGAGCTGCGAGCAGCTATAAAGGGCCCTCGCAGCCCGGGCCACGTTGGGGTACTTGCACGTTGGGGAACTTGCACATTGGGGTACTGGCACATTGGAAGCAGAATTTCTTTGAAAATGGCATGATAAACGTGGATTTTTTTTTTTTTTTTTTTTGCCAGGTGTGATGAGTGTGTCAAGCTCAATGGGTTTTGGTGATTGTTAAGATCTGCAAAAATCAGCGTCTTATTTTTTATTTTTAGGCAATGAGTTGCCCTGATTGGTATTTTTTGTAAAAGTGTATATACACATCATCGCTCGTTGTACTCATTGCACAATGTTACTTTTATTGTCCAAAGGGGCAATCAAAAATGAATAAAACAAAATGGAAATGTACATACGTTTGGATCGGTGTGAAGCCAGTGAACAATTTGAGTGGTGGAAACTAAAAGAATATTCATAAATGACTGAGTTATCACACTTAGAATGAGTGTACATTTTTTGTACAAAATACCGTATGTGGGGTATTTTTTTTTTATTCCTCAAGGGCTAGGTGGCGCTGCATATATAACTGAATGTTGTCACAGAGATAACTTCAGGCCTTGACGATAAACATACATGTCAAGTTTGGGATTTTTTGGAGCATGTACCGGGGAGTTATCAAGCATATCCTTTTTCATTGCGAAACACAAAATTTGATGCCCCGCCCTCATAATATAGTATTTCGAAAAGACAAAATTTTTCCCCCTGTCGTTGGCTCAGGTCTTGACATGGTCCAGGCCAAGTCTTAACTCAGTCGGATGAAACGTGTAGGAGAAGTGGGCTAAAGTCTGCCCCCTGTGAATGTGCAAAAATCGTCAAAAATGGGACATTCAAAAATTCGTAGCTCACTTCCTGTTCATTTTAGCATATGGGTCCAAGAGACTTTTTTGTAGGTCTTGGGCTCCCTCATACACCTAAAAATATTCGTCGTTCTTGCTTAAACGTACAACCGGGGCTGCTTCGTTAAAAACTTCTAGGGGGCGCTATTGAGTAATTTTTGTAAAAATAGCACAATCAACAATAAAATATTGCTCATTTTACCAGGCCAGATGTGTGTGCCAAGTTTCATGAGTTTCTGTGCATGTTTAGACCCTCAAAACTGGCGTTGTTTTCTTGGCGAACAGCGCTTAGCCACGCCCACAGCAATTCGCGAAAACTCACAAACTTCGTGTTGTGACATCATGAAGGCCGAAACCCTCATCTGAGCAAATATGAGGTAGGTCCAGTTAACGTGTTTGGAGAAAAACGTAGAAGAAAATTCGTAAGAAAAAAAATTGCCACTAGGTGGCGCTATCAGTTAGATGAAATATAAGTCAGTAGATGTCTTTAGGGATGGACTCTCATCAAATGTGTGAAATTTTGAGAAGATAGGATCATCTCGGTCAAGTTAATGCAGCTTTTATTTTCACGAAAAATCTTCAGACTTAGCGTCACCGTAGCGGCCACGCCCTTTGGCGAAAAGTTACAATATTCGGTGTGGGGCATGATCAACATCTTAAGGCTTTTCTGACCAATTTTCAAATGGATCCCTTCAACGAGCTCAGCACAGTAGCTAAAAACGTAAAGTATGACATTTATTGTAACCACTAGGTGGCGCTATATGTATAACTGAATTTTGTCATATAGATGTTTTCAGGCCGTGACTATTACGTTGCCTGAGAAGTTTGAGATTTTTTGGAGCTTGTACATGGGAGTTATTCAGCATTTGCTCTTTCTGGACAAATGAAATTTTAAAGTCAATATTTGATGCCCCGCCCCCGTCATATAGTATTTCGAAAAGGCAAGATGTTTTGCCCAGCTGTTCTCTCAGGTCTTGAGATGATAAATGCCAAGTTTGAAGTCAATTGGATGAAAAATGTTTGCAAAGGGGGAAAAAGCATGACTACAGTGAATGTGCCAAAATAGGCCAAAATTGGACATTAAAAAATTCATAGCTCACTTCCTGTACATTTTAGCTACATGGTCCCAATAGACTTTTTTGTGCGTCTCGGGGTGCTACACGTGCCTGCCAATTTTCGTTGCTCTAGCTCAAACGTGCCGGGCTTGGTTTTTATTTTTCTACGCTAGGGGGCGCTATAGAGTCGCGTTGTTATAACGACTTCATAATATCAAATTTTTCGCCGGACCTGAGGAGTGTGCAAAGTTCGGTGAGTTTTCGTGAATATTTAGGTACCCAAAATCGCGATTGTTTGCGGAGAATAAAGAAGAAGAAGAAGAATAATAATAATAATAATAATAATAATAATAATAATAATAATAATAATAATAATAATTTTTACAAAAACAATAGGGACCTCGCAGCGGTCGCTGCTCGGGCCCTAATAATAACTAGAGCTGCGAGCAGCTATAAAGGGCCCTCGCAACCCGGGCCACGTTGGGGTACTTGCACGTCGGGGTACTGGCACGTTGGGGTACTGTCAAATAGGACAAGGACCATCTAAAATGTTTTTGACAAGCCTTGTATGTGCAAAGTTTAATCAAAACGCAAAATATGGTGTGCAATTCCCAAAATAAATTCAAAATGGCGGACTTCCTTTTAGGTTTAGCATACGGCTACAGAATACTTTTTGTAGGTCTTAAGCTAATAGGTATGCCTCCCAGTTTTCACAAATCTAGGTCAAGTCATCTTTAGTTGTGTATCGCTTGAATCATACAATTGGAAATGCTCCATAAAAATGCATAGAGGGCGCTATTGAGCACAACGTTGGGTTACTTGCACGTCAGGGTACTGGCACGTTGGGGTACTGTTACATGGAACAAGGACCATTTAAAATGTTAGTTTTTTCCATGCCTTGTCTGTGCAAAGTTTAATGAAAGAGGCCAAAAATGATGTATAATTCCCAAAATAAAATCAAAATAGCGGACTTCCTCTTTGGTTTGGCAAATGGCTACATAATACTTTTTTGTAGGTATTAGGCTGATAGGGGTCTGTCCTAATTTTCACAAATCTAGCAGAATCATACAATCGGAAATACTTCATAAAAATGTCTAGAGGGCGCTATTTATTGCAAATTGCACAATAAATCTCTAAAAATTCATGTTCATGACAAGTCTGATGTGTTTGCAAAGTTTCATAAGTTTTCACACATGTATAGATAAAAAAACAAAGCAGCACTTCACTTGGCAAACTGCATCGCTATAGCAGCAGCGTGCGACAAAATAAAAAACTTTTGATAACTTTGCATCTTAAACATCTTAAGATGAAACACACCAAGTTTGAAGACGGTCGGATGAACTTTGTACGAGGAGTTCGTTAAAATATGACAACTGAAAAAGGCCACAAAAAATGGCAACAAATCCCATCGTAAATCAAAATGGCAGACTTCCTGTTTGGTTTATCACATGGTTCCAAGAGACTTTTTTGTACATCGTGGGCTCTTATGTATGCCTGCAAATTATCATCGCGCTAGGTGAAACGTACAACCGGGAATGCTTCGTTAAAGAGGAGTTTTCTAGCTCAAAATGTGATGCCCGGCCCCTGGGGGACTTCCTGTTGGGTTTAGCACATGGCACCAAGAGACTTTTTTGTACACTGTGGGCTGTTACATATGTCTACAATTTTTTGTAGCTCTAGCTACTTCGTACAACTGGGAATGCTTCATTAAGAGGGATTTTTTTCCTTTGCAAAAAGTGCATGCCACGACAACAGCGTGCGACGAAATAAAGAGCTTTCAATAACTTTTCATCCTCAACATCTTAAGATGAGTCACACCAAGTTTGAAGATGATCGGATAAACTCTGTAGGAGGAGTTCGTTAAAATATGACCCCTATGAAATGGCCCAAAAAATGGCAACACATTCCAAAGTAAATAAAAATGGCGGACATCCTGTTAGGTTTAGCATATGGTTCAAAAAGAGTTTTTTGTACCTCGAGGGCTGTTATATACCTCTACAAATTTTGGTAACTCTAGGTGAAACGTACAGCCGGGTATGCTTTGTTAAAGAGGAGTTTTTTATCTTAAAATGTGATGCCCGGCCCCTGGGGGACTTCCTGTTGGGTTTAGCACAGGGCACCAAGAGACTTTTTTGTACATCTTGGGCTGTTACATATGTCTACAAATTTTCGTAGCTCTAGCTGCTTCGTACAACTGGCAATGCTTCTTTAAGGATATTTTTTTTCCTTTGCAAACAGTGCATGCCATGACAACAGCGTGCGACGAAATACAAAGCTTTCAATAACTTTTCATCTTCAACATCTTAAGATGAATCACACCAAGTTTGAAGATGATCGGATAAACACTGTAGGAGGAGTTCGTTAAAATAAGACCCCAATGAAATGGCCAAAAAAATGGCAACACGTTCCAAAATAAATCAAAATGGCGGACTTCCTGTGAGGTTTAGCATATGGTTCAAAAAGAGTTTTTTGTAGGTCATAGCCTGTTACATATGTGTACAAATTTTCGTAGCTCTAGATTAAACGTACAACCGGCAATGCTTCATGAAGTAAGAATTTTTAAACTCTAAATTTGATGCGTCGCCGACGTCATATAGTATATCAAAAACTTTAGATTTTTTACAATGATGTTGTCCCAGGTGTTGAGATGGTCCATCCCAAGTTTGAAGTTAATCGGGTTAACCGTGTAGGAGAAGCGGGCAAAAGTATGACCCCTGTAAATGTGCAAAACTGGGCCAAAATTGGACAGTCAGATGATCATACCTCACTTTCTGTCTATTTTAGGGTACACACATCAAAGAGGTTTTTGTTCATCTGGATGTGCTACGGGTGCCACACAATTTTCGTCGCCATAGGACAATCGTAGCGGGACAGGGATCCGTTTAACCTATGTAGGTGGCGCTATGGAGCCATTTTTCTGTTATCATGTATGGCGACTTTAAAATATCAAATTTTTCGCCAGGCCTGATGTGCGTGTAAAGTTTGGTGAGTTTTCGTTCACGTTTAGCGTCTCAAAAATGCGATTGTTTGCGGAGAAGAATAATAATAAGAATAATAATAATAAGAATAATAATAAGAAGAATTCCTACAAAAACAATAGGGCCTCGCAGCGGCACCGCCGCCGCCGCTGCTCGGGCCCTAACTAGAGCTGCGAGCAGCTATAAAGGGCCCTCGCAGCCCGGGCCACGTTGGGGTCCTTGCACGTTGGGGTACTTGCACGTTGGGGTACTGGCACGTTGGGGTACTGGCATATTGTAAGCAAAATTTCTTTGAAAATGGCATAATAAACGTTTACATGTAGAATATTTTTTTTGCCAGTGTCTGTCAAGCTCAACGGATTTTGGTGATTGTTAAGACCTGCAAAAATCAGCGTCCTTATTTATTTTTAGGCAATGAGTTGCCCTGATTGGTATTTTTTTTGTAAAAGTGTATATACACATCATCGCTCGTTGTACTCATTGCACAATGTTACTTTTATTGTCCAAAGGGGCAATCAAAAATGAATAAAACAAAATGGAAACGTACATACGTTTGGATCGGTGTGAAGCCAGTGAACAATTTGAGTGGTGGAAACTAAAAGAATATTCATAAATGACTTAGTTATCACACTTAGAATGAGTGTACATTTTTTGTACAAAATACCGTATGTGGGGTATTTTTAAAAACATTTTTTATATAAGCCTCAACGGCTAGGTGGCGCTGTATTTATAACTGAATGTTGTCATAGAGATACCTTCAGGCCTTGATTATAAGCATACATGTCAAGTGTGGGATTTTTTTTGGAGCATGTACCGTGGAGTTATTAAGCATATCCTTCATTCACGATATTGCTTTTAACTCATTCACTGCCAGTCATTATAGAAAATTTTTACATTTCCAATACTCACGTGATATTACATTCAATAATTATATATAAACCGAATCTACCAAATAACAGAATAGACTCCCTACTTTTTGTCCCGTCCCGTTCTTTTATAATTGACAGCAGAAAAATGTAGGTTTGCCAAAATACAGCCATTTCTCCCATGGACTCTGAAACTGTGTTTATTTCCTATAAAATGGGGCTATGATGTCATCTACCGGTGGTTGGGCATCAGTAAAGTTGTTTCCAAGTTTGATATTTACAGTGGAGCATGCTCAGATTCGCCCCCATTTAGCACCGCTCTAAAAAATACAATTGACAAGTATACTTGTCAAAGGCAGTGAATGAGTTGTCCATAGAGGCTATCAAAAATAAATAAAAATATATATATGTTTGGATAAGTCTGATGCCAGTGAACATTTTGAGTGGTGGAAACTAAAAAAATATTCATAAATGACTTAGTTATCACACTTAGAATGAGTGTACATTTTTTTGTACAAAATACCGTATGTGGGGTATTTTTTTTTCATGCCTCAAGGGCTAGGTGGCGCTGCATATATAACTGAATGTTGTCATAGAGATAACTTCAGGCCTTGACGATAAACATATATGTCAAGTTTGGGATTTTTTGGAGCATGTACCGGGGAGTTATCAAGCATATCCTTTTTCATTGTGAAACACAAATTTTGATGCCCCGCCCTCATCATATAGTATTTCGAAAAGTCAAAATTTTTCCCCCTGTCGTTGGCTCAGGTCTTGACATGGTCCAGGCCAAGTCTTAACTCAGTGGGATGAAACGTGTAGGAGAAGTGGGCAAAAGTCTGCCCCCTGTGAATGTGCAAAAATAGTCAAAAATGGGACATTCAAAAATTCGTAGCTCACTTCCTGTTCATTTTAGCATATGGGTACAAGAGACGTTTTTGTAGGTCTTGGGCTCCCTCATACACCTAAAAATATTCGGCGTTTTTGCTTAAACGTACAACCGGGGCTGCTTCGTTAAAAATTTCGAGGGGGCGCTATTGAGTCATTTTTGTAAAAATAGCACAATCAACAATAAAATATTGCTCATTTTACCAGGCCAGATGTGTGTGCCAAGTTTCAGGAGTTTCTGTGCATGTTTAGACCCTCAAAACTGGCGTTGTTTTCTTGGCGAACAGCGCTTAGCCACACCCACAGCAATTCGCGAAAACTCACAAACTTCGTGTTGTGACATCATGAAGGCCGAAACCCTCCTCTGAGCAAATATGAGGTAGGTCCAGTTAACGTGTTTGGAGAAAAACGTAGAAGAAAATTCGTAAGAAAAAAAATTGCCACGAGGTGGCGCTATCAGTTAGATGAAATATAAGTTCGTAGATGTCTTTAGGGCTGGACTCACATCAAATGTGTGAAATTTTGAGAAGATAGGATCATCTCGGTCAAGTTAATGCAGCTTTTATTTTCACGAAAAATCTTCAGATTTTGCGTCACCGTAGCGGCCACGCCCTTTGATGAAAAGTTACAATATTCGGTGTGGGGCATGATCAACATCTTAAGGCTTTTCTGACCAATTTTCAAATGGATCCCTTCAACAAGCTCAGCACAGTAGCTAAAAACGTAAAGTATGACATTTATTGTAACCACTAGGTGGCGCTATATGTATAACTGAATTTTGTCATATAGATGTTTTCAGGCTGTGACTATTACGTTGCCTGAGAAGTTTGAGATTTTTTGGAGCTTCAACATGGGAGTTATTAAGCATTTGCTCTTTCTGGACAAATGAAATTTTAAAGGCAATATTTGATGCTCCGCCCCCGTCGTATAGTATTTCGAAAAGGCAAGATGTTTTGCCCAGCTGTTCTCTTAGGTCTTGAGATGATAAATGCCAAGTTTGAAGTCAATTGGATGAAAAATGTTTGCAAAGGGGGAAAAAGCATGACCACAGTGAATGTGCCAAAATAGGCCAAAATTGGACATTAAAAAATTCATAGCTCACTTCCTGTACATTTTAGCTACATGGTCCCAATAGACTTTTTTGTGCGTCTCGGGGTGCTACACGTGCCTGCCAATTTTCGTTGCTCTAGCTCAAACGTGTCGGGCTTGGTTTTTATTTTTCTACGCTAGGGGGCGCTATAGAGCCGCGTTGTTATAACGACTTCATAATATCAAATTTTTCGCCGGACCTGAGGAGTGTGCAAAGTTTGGTGAGTTTTCGTGAATATTTAGGTACCCAAAATCGCGATTGTTTGCGGAGAATAAAGAATAATAATAATAATAATAATAATAATAATAATAATAATAACTAGAGCTGCGAGCAGCTATAAAGGGCCCTCGCAGCCCGGGCCACGTTGGGGTCCTTGCACGTTGTGGTACTTGCATGTTGGGGTACTGGCACATTGGGGTACTGGCATATTGGAAGCAAAATTTCTTTGAAAATGGCATAATAAACGTTTACATGTAGAATATTTTTTTGCCAGTGTGTGTGTCAAGCTCAACGGGTTTTGGTGATTGTTAAGACCTGCAAAAATCAGCGTCCTTTTTTATTTTTAGGCAATGAGTTGCCCTGATTGGTATTTTTTTGTAAAAGTGTATATACACATCATCGCTCGTTGTACTCATTGCACAATGTTACTTTTATTGTCCAAAGGGGCAATCAAAAATGAATAAAACAAAATGGAAACGTACATACGTTTGGATCGGTGTCAAGCCAGTGAACAATTTGAGTGGTGGAAACTAAAAGAATATTCATAAATGACTTAGTTATCACACTTAGAATGAGTGTACATTTTTTGTACAAAATACCGTATGTGGGGTATTTTTATTTTTTTTTATATAAGCCTCAAGGGCTAGGTGGCGCTGTATTTATAACTGAATGTTGTCATAGAGATACCTTCAGGCCTTGATTATAAGCATACATGTCAATTGTGGGATTTTTTTTGGAGCATGTACCGTGGAGTTATTAAGCATATCCTTCATTCACGATATTGCTTTTAATGTCCATAGAGGCTATCAAAAATAAATAAAAATATATATATGTTTGGATAAGTCTGATGCCAGTGAACATTTTGAGTGGTGGAAACTAAAAGAATATTCAGAAATGACTTCGTTATCACACTTAGAATGAGTGTACATTTTTTGTACAAAATACCGTATGTGGGGTATTTTTTTTTTATTCCTCAAGGGCTAGGTGGCGCTGCATATATAACTGAATGTTGTCACAGAGATAACTTCAGGCCTTGACGATAAACATACATGTCAAGTTTGGGATTTTTTGGAGCATGTACCGGGGAGTTATCAAGCATATCCTTTTTCATTGCGAAACACAAAATTTGATGCCCCGCCCTCATCATATAGTATTTCGAAAAGTCAAAATTTTTCCCCCTGTCGTTGGCTCAGGTCTTGACATGGTCCAGGCCAAGTCTTAACTCAGTCGGATGAAATGTGTAGGAGAAGTGGGCAAAAGTCTGCCCCCTGTGAATGTGCAAAAATCGTAAAAAATGGGACATTCAAAAATTCATAGCTCACTTCCTGTTCATTTTAGCATATGGGTCCAAGAGACTTTTTTGTAGGACTTGGGCTCCCTCATACACCTAAAAATATTCGTCGTTCTTGCTTAAACGTACAACCGGGGCTGCTTTGTTAAAAACTTCTAGGGGGCGCTATTGAGTCATTTTTGTAAAAAATAGCACAATCAACAATAAAATATGGCTCATTTTACCAGGCCAGATGTGTGTGCCAAGTTTCATGAGTTTCTGTGCATGTTTAGACCCTCAAAACTGGCGTTGTTTTCTTGGCGAACAGCGCTTAGCCACACCCACAGCAATTCGCGAAAACTCACAAACTTCGTGTTGTGACATCATGAAGGCCGAAACCCTCATCTGAGCAAATATGAGGTAGGTCCAGTTAACGTGTTTGGAGAAAAACGTAGAAGAAAATTCGTAAGAAAAAAAATTGCCACTAGGTGGCGCTATCAGTTAGATGAAATATAAGTCAGTAGATGTCTTTAGGGCTGGACTCTCATCAAATGTGTGAAATTTTGAGAAGATAGGATCATCTCGGTCAAGTTAATGCAGCTTTTATTTTCACGAAAAATCTTCAGACTTTGCGTCACCGTAGCGGCCACGCCCTTTGGCGAAAAGTTACAATATTCGGTGTGGGGCATGATCAACATCTTAAGGCTTTTCTGACCAATTTTCAAATGGATCCCTTCAACAAGCTCAGCACAGTAGCTAAAAACGTAAAGTATGACATTTATTGTAACCACTAGGTGGCGCTATATGTATAACTGAATTTTATCATATAGATGTTTTCAGGCCGTGACTATTACGTTGCCTGAGAAGTTTGAGATTTTTTGGAGCTTGAACATGGGAGTCATTAAGCATTTGCTCTTTCTCGACAAATGAAATTTTAAAGGCAATATTTGATGCCCCGCCCCCGTCATATAGTATTTCAAAAAGGCAAGATGTTTTGCCCAGTTGTTCTCTCAGGTCTTGAGATGATAAATGCCAAGTTTGAAGTCAATTGGATGAAAAATGTTTGCAAAGGGGGAAAAAGCATGACCACAGTGAATGTGCCAAAATAGGCCAAAATTGGACATAAAAAAATTCATAGCTCACTTCCTGTACATTTTAGCTACATGGTCCCAAGAGACTTTTTTGTGTGTCTCGGGGTACTACACGTGCCTGCTAATTTTTGTTGCTCTAGCTCAAACGTGCCGGGCTTGATTTTTATTTTTCTACGCTAGGGGGCGCTATCGAGTCGCATTGTTATAACGACTTCATAATATCAAATTTTTCGCCGGACCTGAGGAGTGTGCAAAGTTCGGTGAGTTTTCGTGAATATTTAGGTACCCAAAATCGCGATTGTTTGCGGAGAATAAAGAAGAAGAAGAATAATAACTAGAGCTGCGAGCAGCTATAAAGGGCCCTCGCAGCCCAGGCCACGTTGGGGTCCTTGCACGTTGGGGTACTTGCACGTTAGGGTACTGGCACGTTGGGGTACTGGCATATTGGAAGCAAAATTTCTTTGAAAATGGCAGAATAAACGTTTACATGTAGAATATTTTTTTTGCCAGTGTGTGTCAAGCTCAACGGGTTTTGGTGATTGTTAAGACCTGCAAAAATCAGCGTCCTTTTTTATTTTTAGGCAATGAGTTGCCCTGATTGGTATTTTTTGTAAAAGTGTATATATACATCATCGCTCGTTGTACTCATTGCACAATGTTACTTTTATTGTCCAAAGGGGCAATCAAAAATGAATAAAACAAAATGGAAACGTACATACGTTTGGATCGGTGTGAAGCCAGTGAACAATTTGAGTGGTGGAAACTAAAAGAATATTCATAAATGACTTAGTCATCACACTTAGAATGAGTTTACATTTTTTTGTACAAAATACCGTATGTGGGGTTTTTTTTTTATATAAGCCTCAAGGGCGAGGTGGCGCTGTATTTATAACTGAATGTTGTCATCGAGATACCTTCAGGCCTTGATTATAAGCATACATGTCAAGTGTGGGATTTTTTTTGGAGCATGTACCGTGGAGTTATTAAGCATATCCTTCATTCACGATATTGCTTTTAATGTCCACAGAGGCTATCAAAAATAAATAAAAATATATATATGTTTGGATAAGTCTGATGCCAGTGAACATTTTGAGTGGTGGAAACTAAAAGAATATTCATAAATGACTTCGTTATCACACTTAGAATGAGTTTACATTTTTTGTACAAAATACCGTATGTGGGGTATTTTTTTTTTATGCCTCAAGGGCTAGGTGGCGCTGCATATATAACTGAATGTTGTCATAGAGATAGCTTCAGGCCTTGACGATAAACATACATGTCAAGTTTGGGATTTTTTGGAGCATGTACCAGGGAGTTATTAAGCATATCCTTTTTCAGTGCGAAACACAAATTTTGATGCCCCGCCTTCATCATATAGTATTTCGAAAGGTCAAGATTTTTCCCCCTGTCGTTGGCTCAGGTCTTGACATGGTCCAGGTCAAGTCTTAACTCAGTCAGATGAAACGTGTAGGAGAAGTGGGCAAAAGTCTGCCCCCTGTGAATGTGCAAAAATTGTCAAAAATGGGACATTCAAAAATTCGTAGCTCACTTCCTGTTCATTTTAGCATATGGGTCCAAGAGACTTTTTTGTAGGACTTGGGCTCCCTCATACATCTAAAAATATTCGTCGTTCTTGCTTAAACGTACAACCGGGGCTGCTTCGTTAAAAACTTCTAGGGGGCGCTATTGAGTCATTTTTGTAAAAATAGCACAATCAACAATAAAATATGGCTCATTTTACCAGGCCAGATGTGTGTGCCAAGTTTCATGAGTTTCTGTGCATGTTTAGACCCTCAAAACTGGCGTTGTTTTCTTGGCGAACAGCGCTTAGCCACACCCACAGCAATTCGCGAAAACTCACAAACTTCGTGTTGTGACATCATGAAGGCCGAAACCCTCATCTGAGCAAATATGAGGTAGGTCCAGTTAACGTGTTTGGAGAAAAACGTAGAAGAAAATTCGTAAGAAAAAAAATTGCCACTAGGTGGCGCGATCAGTTAGATGAAATATAAGTCAGTAGATGTCTTTAGGGCTGGACTCTCATCAAATGTGTGAAATTTTGAGAAGATAGGATCATCTCGGTCAAGTTAATGCAGCTTTTATTTTCACGAAAAATCTTCAGACTTTGCGTCACAGTAGCGGCCACGCCCTTTGGCGAAAAGTTACAATATTCGGTGTGGGGCATGATCAACATCTTAAGGCTTTTCTGACCAATTTTCAAATGGATCCCTTCAACAAGCTCAGCACAGTAGCTAAAAACGTAAAGTATGACATTTATTGTAACCACTAGGTGGCGCTATATGTATAACTGAATTTTATCATATAGATGTTTTCAGGCCGTGACTATTACGTTGCCTGAGAAGTTTGAGATTTTTTGGAGCTTGAACATGGGAGTTATTAAGCATTTGCTCTTTCTGGACAAATGAAATTTTAAAGGCAATATTTGATGCCCCGCCCCCGTCATATAGTATTTCAAAAAGGCAAGATGTTTTGCCCAGTTGTTCTCTCAGGTCTTGAGATGATAAATGCCAAGTTTGAAGTCAATTGGATGAAAAATGTTTGCAAAGGGGGAAAAAGCATGACCACAGTGAATGTGCCAAAATAGGCCAAAATTGGACATTAAAAAATTCATAGCTCACTTCCTGTACATTTTAGCTACATGGTCCCAATAGACTTTTTTGTGCGTCTCGGGGTGCTACACGTGCCTGCCAATTTTTGTTGCTCTCGCTCAAACGTGCCGGGCTTGGTTTTTATTTTTCTACGCTAGGGGGCGCTATCGAGTCGCATTTTTATGACAACTTAATAATATCAAATTTTTCGCCGGGCCTGAGGAGTGTGCAAAGTTCGGTGAGTTTTCGTGAATGTTTAGGTACCCAAAATCGCGATTGTTTGCGGAGAATAAAGAAGAAGAAGAATAATAATAATAATAATAATAATAATAATTTTTACAAAAACAATAGGGACCTCGCAGCGGTCGCTGCTCGGGCCCTAATAACTAGAGCTGCGAGCAGCTATAAAGGGCCCTCGCAGCCCGGGCCACGTTGGGATCCTTGCACGTTGGGGTACTTGCACGTTGGGGTACTGGCACATTGGGGTACTGGCATATTGGAAGCAAAATTTCTTTGAAAATGGCATAATAAACGTTTACATGTAGAATATTTTTTTGCCAGTGTGTGTGTCAAGCTCAATGGGTTTTGGTGATCGTTAAGACCTGCAAAAATCAGCGTCCTTTTTTATTTTTAGGCAATGAGTTGCCCTGATTGGTATTTTTTTGTAAAAGTGTATATACACATCATCGCTCGTTGTACTCATTGCACAATGTTACTTTTATTGTCCAAAGGGGCAATCAAAAATGAATAAAACAAAATGGAAACGTACATACGTTTGGATCGGTGTGAAGCCAGTGAACAATTTGAGTGGTGGAAACTAAAAGAATATTCATAAATGACTTAGTTATCACACTTAGAATGAGTGTACATTTTTTGTACAAAATACCGTATGTGGGGTATTTTATTTTTTTTTATATAAGCCTCAAGGGCTAGGTGGCGCTGTATTTATAACTGAATGTTGTCATAGAGATACCTTCAGGCCTTGATTATAAGCATACATGTCAAGTGTGGGATTTTTTTTGGAGCATGTACCGTGGAGTTATTAAGCATATCCTTCATTCACGATATTGCTTTTAATGTCCACAGAGGCTATCAAAAATAAATAAAAATATATATATGTTTGGATAAGTCTGATGCCAGTGAACATTTTGAGTGGTGGAAACTAAAAGAATATTCATAAATGACTTAGTTATCACACTTAGAATGAGTTTACATTTTTTGTACAAAATACCGTATGTGGGGTATTTTTTTTTTTATGCCTCAAGGGCTAGGTGGCGCTGTATTTATAACTGAATGTTGTCATAGAGATAACTTCAGGCCTTGACGATAAACATACATGTCAAGTTTGGGATTTTTTGGAGCATGTACCGGGGAGTTATCAAGCATATCCTTTTTCATTGCGAAACACAAATTTTGATGCCCCGCCCTCATCATATAGTATTTCGAAAAGTCAAAATTTTTTCCCCTGTCGTTGGCTCAGGTCTTGACATGGTCCAGGCCAAGTCTTAACTCAGTCGGATGAAACATGTAGGAGAAGTGGGCAAAACTCTGCCCCCTGTGAATCTGCAAAAATCGTCAAAAATGGGACATTCAAAAATTCGTAGCTCACTTCCTGTTCATTTTAGCATATGGGTACAAGAGACTTTTTTGTAGGTCTTGGGCTCCCTCATACACCTAAAAATATTCGTCGTTTTTGCTTAAACGTACAACCGGGGCTGCTTCGTTAAAAAATTCTAGGGGGCGCTATTGAGTCATTTTTGTAAAAATAGCACAATCAACAATAAAATATTGCTCATTTTACCAGGCCAGATATGTGTGCCAAGTTTCATGAGTTTCTGTGCATGTTTAGACCCTCAAAACTGGCGTTGTTTTCTTGGCGAACAGCGCTTAGCCACACCCACAGCAATTCGCGAAAACTCACAACCTTCGTGTTGTGACACCATGAAGGCCGAAACCCTCATCTGAGCAAATATGAGGTAGGTCCAGTTAACGTGTTTGGAGAAAAACGTAGAAGAAAATTCGTTAAAAAAAAAAATTGCCACTAGGTGGCGCTATATGTATAACTGAATTTTGTCATATAGATGTTTTCAGGCCGTGACTATTACGTTGCCTGAGAAGTTTGAGATTTTTTGGAGCTTGTACATGGGAGTTATTCAGCATTTGCTCTTTCTGGACAAATGAGATTTTAAAGGCAATATTTGATGCCCCGCCCCCGTCATATAGTATTTCGAAAAGGCAAGATTTTTTGCCTAGTTGTTCTCTTAGGTCTTGAGATGATAAATGCCAAGTTTAAAGTCAATGGGATGAAAAATGTTTGCATAGGGGGAAAAAGTATGACCACAGTGAATGTGCCAAAATAGGCCAAAATTGGACATAAAAAAATTCATAGGTCATTTCCTGTACATTTTAGCTATATGGTCCCGATAGACTTTTTTGTGCGTCTCGGGGTGCTACACGTGCCTGCCAATTTTCGTTGCTCTCGCTCAAACGTGCCGGGCTTGGTTTTTATTTTTCTACGCTAGGGGGCGCTATAGAGTCGCGTTGTTATAACGACTTCATAATATCAAATTTTTCGCCGGACCTGAGGAGTGTGCAAAGTTTGGTGAGTTTTCGTGAATGTTTAGGTCCTCAAAAATGCGATCGTTTACGGAGAATAATAATAATAATAATAATAATAATAATAATAATAATAATAATAATAATCCGATCGAAAAACAATAGGGACCTCGCAGCGGTAGCTGCTCGGGCCCTAATAACTAGAGCTGCGAGCAGCTATAAAGGGCCCTCGCAGCCCGGGCCACGTTGGAGTCCTTGCACGTTGGGGTACTTGCACGTTAGGGTACTGGCACGTTGGGGTACTGGCATATTGGAAGCAAAATTTCTTTGAAAATGGCATAATAAACGTTTACATGTAGAATATTTTTTTTGCCAGTGTGTGTCAAGCTCAACGGGTTTTGGTGATTGTTAAGACCTGCAAAAATCAGCGTCCTTTTTTATTTTTAGGCAATGAGTTGCCCTGATTGGTATTTTTTGTAAAAGTGTATATATACATCATCGCTCGTTGTACTCATTGCACAATGTTACTTTTATTGTCCAAAGGGGCAATCAAAAATGAATAAAACAAAATGAAACGTACATACGTTTGGATCGGTGTGAAGCCAGTGAACAATTTGAGTGGTGGAAACTAAAAGAATATTCATAAATGACTTAGTCATCACACTTAGAATGAGTTTACATTTTTTTGTACAAAATACCGTATGTGGGTTTTTTTTTTTATATAAGCCTCAAGGGCTAGGTGGCGCTGTATTTATAACTGAATGTTGTCATCGAGATACCTTCAGGCCTTGATTATAAGCATACATGTCAAGTGTGGGATTTTTTTTGGAGCATGTACCGTGGAGTTATTAAGCATATCCTTCATTCACGATATTGCGTTTAATGTCCATAGAGGCTATCAAAAATAAATAAAAATATATATATGTTTGGATAAGTCTGATGCCAGTGAACATTTTGAGTGGTGGAAACTAAAAAAATATTCATAAATGACTTAGTTATCACACTTAGAATGAGTGTACATTTTTTGTACAAAATACCGTATGTGGGGTATTTTATTTTCATGCCTCAAGGGCTAGGTGGCGCTGCATATATAACTGAATGTTGTCATAGAGATAACTTCAGGCCTTGACGATAAACATACATGTCAAGTTTGGGATTTTTTGGAGCATGTACCGGGGAGTTATCAAGCATATCCTTTTTCATTGTGAAACACAAATTTTGATGCCCAGCCCTCATCATATAGTATTTCGAAAAGTCAAAAATTTTCCCCCTGTCTTTGGCTCAGGTCTTGACATGGTCCAGGCCAAGTCTTAACTCAGTCGGATGAAACGTGTAGGAGAAGTGGGCAAAAGTCTGCCCCCTGTGAATGTGCAAAAATCGTCAAAAATGGGACATTCAAAAATTCGTAGCTCACTTCCTGTTCATTTTAGCATATGGGTCCAAGAGACTTTTTTGTAGGTCTTGGGCTCCCTCATACACCTAAAAATATTCGTCATTCTTGCTTAAACGTACAACCGGGGCTGCTTCGTTAAAAACCTCTAGGGGGCGCTATTGAGTCATTTTTGTAAAAATAGCACAATCAACAATAAAATATTGCTCATTTTACCAGGCCAGATGTGTGTGCCAAGTTTCATGAGTTTCTGTGAATGTTTAGACCCTCAAAACTGGCGTTATTTTCTTGGCGAACAGCGCTTAGCCACACCCACAGCAATTCGCGAAAACTCACAAACTTCGTGTTGTGACATCATGAAGGCCGAAACCCTCATCTGAGCAAATATGAGGTAGGTCCAGTTAACGTGTTTGGAGAAAAACGTAGAAGAAAATTCGTAAGAAAAAAAATTGCCACTAGGTGGCGCTATCAGTTAGATGAAATATAAGTCAGTAGATGTCTTTAGGGCTGGACTCTCATCAAATGTGTGAAATTTTGAGAAGATAGGATCATCTCGGTCAAGTTAATGCAGCTTTTATTTTCACGAAAAATCTTCAGACTTTGCGTCCCCGTAGCGGCCACGCCCTTTGGCGAAAAGTTACAATATTCGGTGTGGGGCATGATCAACATCTTAAGGCTTTTCTGACCAATTTTCAAATGGATCCCTTCAACAAGCTCAGCACAGTAGCTAAAAACGTAAAGTATGACATTTATTGTAACCGCTAGGTGGCGCTATATGTATAACTGAATTTTATCATATAGATGTTTTCAGGCCGTGACTATTACGTTGCCTGAGAAGTTTGAGATTTTTTGGAGCTTGAACATGGGAGTTATTAAGCATTTGCTCTTTCTGGACAAATGAAATTTTAAAGGCAATATTTGATGCCCCGCCCCCGTCATATAGTATTTCAAAAAGGCAAGATGTTTTGCCCAGTTGTTCTCTCAGGTCTTGAGATGATAAATGCCAAGTTTGAAGTCAATTGGATGAAAAATGTTTGCAAAGGGGGAAAAAGCATGACCACAGTGAATGTGCCAAAATAGGCCAAAATTGGACATTAAAAAATTCATAGCTCACTTCCTGTACATTTTAGCTACATGGTCCCAATAGACTTTTTTGTGCGTCTCGGGGTGCTACACGTGCCTGCCAATTTTTGTTGCTCTAGCTCAAACGTGCCGGGCTTGGTTTTTATTTTTCTACGCTAGGGGGCGCTATCGAGTCGCATTGTTATGACGACTTAATAATATCAAGTTTTTCGCCGGGCCTGAGGAGTGTGCAAAGTTCGGTGAGTTTTCGTGAATGTTTAGGTACCCAAAATCGCGATCGTTTGCGGAGAATAAAGAAGAAGAAGAAGAAGAAGAAGAAGAAGAAGAAGAATAACTAGAGCTGCGAGCAGCTCCATGGTCCCAATAGACTTTTTTGTGCGTCTCGGGGTGCTACACGTGCCTGCCAATTTTTGTTGCTCTAGCTCAAACGTGCCGGGCTTGGTTTTTATTTTTCTACGCTAGGGGGCGCTATCGAGTCGCATTGTTATGACGACTTAATAATATCAAATTTTTCGCCGGGCCTGAGGAGTGTGCAAAGTTCGGTGAGTTTTCGTGAATGTTTAGGTACCCAAAATCGCGATCGTTTGCGGAGAATAAAGAAGAAGAATAATAATAATAATAATAATAATAATAATAATAATAATAATAATAATTTTTACAAAAACAATAGGGACCTCGCAGTGGTCGCTGCTCGGGCCCTAATAATAATAATAATAATAATAATAATAATTTTTACAAAAACAATAGGGACCTCGCAGCGGTCGCTGCTCGGGCCCTAATAATAATAATTTTTACAAAAACAATAGGGACCTCGCAGCGGTCGCTGCTCGGGCCCTAATAATAATTTTTACAAAAACAATAGGGACCTCGCAGCGGTCGCTGCTCGGGCCCTAAAAACAACCATATAGTAAGGTGTTTTTTTGTTTTTTTTTAACAACCATGTATAGTAAGGTGGGTTTTTTTTTTAAGACAATGTATAGTACAGCATTAAAAAAAAATTATGATCATGTTTTGTAAGGCTTTTTTTTTTTTTAAACGACCATGTATAGTAAGGCATTTTTTTTTTTTAAACGGCCATGTATAGTAAGGCTTTTTTTTTTTTTTTATTTATTTATTTTAAAAGGACCATGTATAGTAAGGCTTTTTTTTTTTTTAACGGCCATGTATAGTAAGATTTTATTTTATTTTTTTAAACGGCCATGTATAGTAAGGCTTTTTTTTTTTTTTTTTTTTTAATTTATTTTAAAAGGACCATGTATAGTAAGGCTTTTTTTTTTTTTAACACTTTTTTTATTATTATTATTTTTTTTAAATGACCATGTATAGTAAGGCTTTTTTTTTTTTTTTTTAAATGACCATGTATAGTAAGGCTTTTTTTTTTGTTTTGTTTTTTTAAACGACCATGTATAGTAAGGCTTTTTAGGGCCCGAGCAGCGACCGCTGCGAGGTCCCTATTGTTTTTGTAAAAATTATTAGGGCCCGAGCAGCGACCGCTGCGAGGTCCCTATTGTTTTTGTAAAAATTATTATTATTATTATTATTATTATTATTATTATTATTAGGGCCCGAGCAGCGACCGCTGCGAGGTCCCTATTGTTTTTCGTTCGAATTATTATTATTATTAGGGCCCGAGCAGCGACCGCTGCGAGGTCCCTATTGTTTTTGTAAAAATTATTATTATTATTATTATTATTATTATTATTATTATTATTATTAGGGCCCGAGCAGCTACCGCTGCGAGGTCCCTATTGTTTTTCGATCGGATTATTAGGGCCCGAGCAGCGACCGCTGCGAGGTCCCTATTGTTCCTGAAGGAATTCTTATTATTAGGGCCCGAGCAGCGGCGGCGGCGGTGCCGCTGCGAGGCCCTATTGTTTTTGTAGGAATTCTTCTTATTATTATTCTTATTATTATTCTTCTCCGCAAACAATCGCATTTTTGAGACACTAAACGTGACCGAAAACTCACCAAACTTTACACGCACATCAGGCCTGGCGAAAAATTTGATATTTTAAAGTCGCCATACATGATAACAGAAAAATGGCTCCTTAGCGCCCCCTACATAGGTTAAACGGATCCCTGTCCTGCTACGATTGTCCGACGGCTATGAAAATTGTGTGGCACCTGTAGCACATCCCAATGAACAAAAACCTCTTTGAAGTGTGTACCCTAAAATAGACAGAAAGTGAGGTATGAGTATTTAAATGTCCAATTTTGGCCCAGTTTTGCATATTTACAGGGGTCATACTTTTGCCCGCTTCTCCTACACGGTTAACCCGATTGACTTCAAACTTGGGATGTACCATCTCAACACCTGGGACAACATCATTGTGAAAAATGAAAAGTTTTTGATATACTATATGACAGCGGCGGCGCATCAAATTTAGAGTTTAAAAATTCTTACTTCACGAGGCATTGCCGGTTGTACGTTTAATCTAGAGCTACGAAAATTGGTACACATATGTAACAGACTATGACCTACAAAAAACTATTTTTGAACCATATGCTAAACCTAACAGGAAGTCCACCATTTTGATTTATTTTGGAACGTGTTGCCATTTTTTTGGCCATTTCATTGGGGTCTTATTTTAACGAACTCCTCCTACAGTGTTTATCCGATCATCTTCAAACTTGGTGTGATTCATCTTAAGATGTTGAAGATGAAAAGTTATTGAAAGCTTTGTATTTCGTCGCACGCTGTTGTCATGGCATGCACTGTTTGCAAAGGAAAAAAAGTATCCTTAAAGAAGCATTGCCAGTTGTACGAAGCAGCTAGAGCTACGAAAATTTGTAGACATATGTAACAGCCCAAGATGTACAAAAAAGTCTCTTGGTGCCCTGTGCTAAACCCAACAGGAAGTCCCCCAGGGGCCGGGCATCACATTTTGAGCTAAAAAAAACTCCTCTTTAACAAAGCATACCCGGCTGTACGTTTCACCTAGAGTTACCAAAATTTGTAGAGGTATATAACAGCCCTCGAGGTACAAAAAACTCTTTTTGAACCTTATGCTAAACCTAACAGGACGTCCGCCATTTTGATTTACTTTGGAATGTGTTGCCATTTTTTTTTGGCCATTTCATAGGAGTCATATTTTAACAAACTGCTCCTACAGAGTTTATCCGATCATCTTCAAACTTGGTGTGATTCATCTTAAGATGTTGAAAATGAAAAGTTATTGAAAGTTTTTTATTTCGTCACACGCTGTTATCGTGGCATGCACTTTTTGCAAAGGAAAAAAATCCTTCTTAATGAAGCATTCCCAGTTGTACGAAGCAGCTAGAGCGACGAAAAATTGTAGACATATGTAACAGCCCAGGATGTACAAAAATGTCTCTTGGTGCCATGTGCTAAACGCAACAGGAAGTCCCCCAGGGGCCGGGCATCACATTTTGAGCTAAAAAATTCCTCTTTAACAAAGCATTCCCGGTTGTACGTTTCACCTAGCGCTATGATAATTTGCAGGCATACATAAGAGCCCACGATGTACAAAAAAGTCTCTTGGAACCATGTGCTAAACCAAACAGGAAGTCTGCCATTTTGATTTATGATGGGATTTGTTGCCATTTTTTGTGGCCTTTTTCAGGGGTCATATTTTAACGAACCCCTCCTACAAAATTTATCCGACTGTCTTCAAACTTGGTGTGTTTCATCTTAAGATGTTTAAGATGCAAAGTAATCGAAAGTTTTTTATTTTGTAACACGCTGTTGCCATAGCAATGCATTGTTTGTCAAGTGCTGCTTTTTTTTTTTATACACATGAAAACTCATGAAACTTTGCAAACACATCAGACTCGTCATGAACATGAATTTTCAGAGATTTATTGTGCAATTTGCAATAAATAGCGCCCTCTAGACATTTTTATGAAGCCTTTCCGATTGTATGATTATGCTAGACCTACAAAAAAGTATTATGTAGCCATTTGCCAAACCAAAGAGGAAGTCCGCTATTTTGATTTTATTTTGGGAATTATACATCATTTTTGGCCTTTTTCATTAAACTTTGCACAGACAAGGCATGGAAAAAACTAACATTTTAAATGGTCCTTGTTCCATGTAACAGTTGTCAAGTGCTGCTTTTTTTTTTTTTTTTTATACACATGAAAACTCATGAAACTTTGCAAACACATCAGACTTGTCATGAACATGAATTTTTAGAGATTTATTGTGCAATTTGCAATAAATAGCGCCCTCTAGACATTTTTATGAAGCATTTCCGATTGTATGATTATGCTAGACCTACAAAAAAGTATTATGTAGCCATTTGCCAAACCAAAGAGGAAGTCCGCTATTTTGATTTTATTTTGGGAATTATACATCATTTTTGGCCTTTCTCATTAAACTTTGCACAGACAAGCCATGGAAAAAAATAACATTTTAAATGGTCCTTGTTCCATGTAACAGTACCCCAACGTGCCAGTACCCTGACGTGCAAGTAACCCAACGTTGTGCTCAATAGCGCCCTCTATGCATTTTTATGGAGCATTTCCAATTGTATGATTCAAGCGATACACAACTAAAGATGACTTGACCAAGATTTATGAAAACTGGGAGGCATACCTATTAGCTTAAGACCTACAAAAGGTATTCTGTAGCCGTATGCTAAACCTAAAAGGAAGTCCACCATTTTGAATTTATTTTGGGAATTGCACACCATATTTTGCGTTTTGATTATACTTTGCACACACAAGGCTTGTCAAAAACATTTTAGATGGTCTTGTCCTATTTGACAGTACCCCAACGTGCCAGTACCCAGACGTGCAAGTACCCCAACGTGGCCCGGGTTGCGAGGGCCCTTTATAGCTGCTCGCAGCTCTAGTTATTCTTCTTCTTCTTCTTTGTTATTATTCTTTTCCGCAAACAACCACATTTTTGAGGCACTAAACATGAACGAAAACTCACCAAACTTTACACGCAGATCGGGTCTGGCGAAAAATTTGATATTTTAAAGTCGCCATACATGATAACAGAAAAATGGCTCTGTAGCGCCACCTACATAGGTTTAACGGATCCCTGTCCCGCTACGATTTCCTATGGCTACGAAAATTGTGTGGCACCTGTAGCACATCCAGATGAACAAAAACCTATTTGATATGTGTACCCTAAAATAGACAGGAAGTGAGGTATGAGTATTTGAATGTCCAATTTTGGCCCATTTTTGCACATTTACAGGGGTCATACTTTTGCCCGCTTCTCCTACACGGTTAACCCGATTGACTTCAAACTTGGGCTGTACCATCTCAACACCTGGGACAACATCATGGTAAAAAATCTAAAGTTTTTGACATACTATATGACGGTGGCGGGGCATCAAATTTACAGTTTCAAAATTCTTACTTAACGAAGCATTGCCGGTGGTACGTTTAATCTAGAGCTACGAAAATTGGTACACATATGTAACAGACTATGATCTACAAAAAAGCCTGTTGGTGCCATATGCTAAACCTAACAGGAAGTCCGCCAGAGGCGAGGCATCAAATTTTGTGTTTCAAAATTCTAACTTAATGAAGCATTCCCGGCTGTACATTTCACCTAGAGTTACCAATATTTGAAGACATATGTAACAGCCCTCAAGGTACAAAAAACTCTTTTTGAACCATATGCTAAACCGAACAGGAAGTCCGCCATTTTGATTTACTTTGGAACGTGTTGCCATTTTTTGGGCCATTTCATAGGGGTCTTATTTTAACGAACTCCTCCTACAGAGTTTATCCGATCATCTCCAAACTTGGTGTGATTCATCTTAAGATGTTGAAGATGAAAAGTTATTGAAAGCTTTTTATTTTGTCGCACGCTGTTGCCGTGGCATGCACAGTTTGCAAAGGAAAAAATTACTTCTTAATGAAGCATTCCCAGTTGTACGAAGCAGCTAGAGCTACGAAAATTTGGAGACAAATGTAACAGCCCACGATGTACAAAAAAGTCTCTTGGTGCCATGTGCTAAACCCAACAGGAAGTCCCGTAGGGGCCGGGCATCACATTTTGAGCTAAAAAACTCCTCTTTAACGAAGCATTCCCGGTTGTACGTTTCACCTAGCGCTATGATAATTTAGAGGCATACATAAGAGCCCACGATGTACAAAAAAGTCTCTTGGAACCATGTGCTAAACCAAACAGGAAGTCCGCCATTTTGATTTATGATGGGATTTGTAGACTTTTTTTGTGGCCTTTTTTAGGGGTCATATTTTAACTCCTCCTACAAAATTCATCCGACCGTGTTCAAACTTGGTGTGTTTCATCTTAAGATGTTTAAGATGCAAATTTATCGAAAGTTTTTTATTTTGTCGCACGCTGCTGCTATAGCGATGCATTGGTTGCCAAGTAAAGTGCTGCTTTGTTTTTTTTTATCTATACATGTGTGAAAACTCGTGAAACTTTGCACACACATCAGACTTGTCATTAACATGAATTTTTAGAGATTTCTTGTGCAATTTGCAATAAATCGCACCCTCTATACATTTTTTATGGAGCATTTCCGATTGGATGATTCAAGCGCAAAATAACTAAAGATGACTTGACTTGACCTAGATTTGTGAAAACTCAGAGGCATACCTATTATATTATTATTATTTTTTGTACCTTACAAGATTATCTCTTGTGCCACATTAAACCACTTTGCAGGCCTGAGCCAAACCACGGTCCATACATTTGATACCACTGCTTTATTTCAATGGTCAAGTACTTCATAACCACACCTACTTATGCTTGTCCTTGCATATATAGTAGACAACAAAGAGCTCTTTCAACAAAAGACATTTCCATCTACAAAGTCATACAAGGTAAGCACTCTATAAATTCTGCAATCACTACACTTCTATTCCTAAATTATCACTTCAAATACCAACAATGGTTAATACAGCTACAAATTTCTTGTATGTTTATGAAGTATGATACTGTATTTATTTCTACTCCTTTGCTTTTCTACAGAACATGAACAAATCAACAAGCAAATTCTCTTTTGATAAAGACCCTCTAATCATCTCCATACGCAAAGATTGCCAACTTTTTTCCGTAAGTATACAATACATAAACTAAACAGGACAACTTTCTCAATCATATACAGTATGCCATACATATATGTATTAAGTTCTCATTTATTAACAGGTTTGTTAAAGGCACCTTTAGTGTGTTTTTCTGTTTGTAATGTTTCTCCACGAGCACGTCTAGCCATTGATATCATGTAGAACACATATGCTAACCTTTTAGAGACAATTGAAGCTTACTTGCACAGTAGCCACTATCTTAACCACTTAATTCACATGTCTACTTGACAACTTATTACATGTAGTGAAATGGTACTTTGTGCATCTTATGCTTTTTTCTGAACACTGCTTTTCAACTCTTTCCTTAAAACCAATACATGCGGCACTGTTATACTGTATAAATATATATGTCCGTGTGTATATATAACCATTTATGTACCTGTCGTATCCTTACTTTTATTCATCATTTCATCACACAATCCTAAAACATTGCTTTTTGACCCAGAGGATTCAACTATACCATTTTTGCGTGTCTTATTACTTACTAGCTATATTATTTCTTAACGGGCAAAAACTATCAATATAAGATCACCGTCAAATATTACGTCTGTAATATCCATATACAGTGCATTACATAATATGCATTTGTATTAAGACACTACCATGCTAAAAATATGCACACGACTGTTCTGTAAACTATACCTAAGACAACCAAACTTCACAGATCTAACATGATTCTTCATTCTTTTTTGTTCTACAGATGTATCAAATGCTGCCACACAGACAGAAGAAGCCACTGAGGACATGCACGAAGACGATGATCACAATATAACAGGACAGGTTAACCCCCCTGAAGTTTTAGCCCGCAGATCAAAGCGTCCTAGGACTAATTCATCCATGGAGGTTACATTATCCTAAGACAGACTATGTGCTAACCCAAACTCTTTGACCCCAAGGGATTCATCTGTCCCAGAAAACTTTTACACTAAAGAGTTTATCTGTCCTAGGGCGCTGTTAACCCCAGGTTAAAGTGTTATTTAATCTGTCCTGTTACAACAGCTATACATAAACAGCTGCATTCCTCTCCTGTTCCATCTCTCGCACTTCTTTCATCTCTTTTTCTCCTCTACTTATACCTATGCTTGCTCATGTGCTTTTTTCCCCTTTAGATGATGTCATTGGTTATTAGGGCCCGAGCAGCGACCGCTGCGAGGTCCCTATTGTTTTTGTAAAAATTATTATTATTATTATTATTAGGGCCCGAGCAGCGACCGCTGCGAGGTCCCTATTGTTTTTGTAAAAATTATTATTATTATTATTATTATTATTATTATTATTAGGGCCCGAGCAGCGACCGCTGCGAGGTCCCTATTGTTTTTGTAAAATTTTTTATTATTATTATTATTATTATTATTATTATTATTATTCTTTATTCTCCGCAAACAATCGCGATTTTGGGTACCTAAATATTCACGAAAACTCACCGAACTTTGCACACTCCTCAGGTCCGGCGAAAAATTTGATATTATGAAGTCGTTATAACAACGCGACTCTATAGCGCCCCCTAGCAGAGAAAAATAAAAACCAAGCCCGGCACGTTTGAGCTAGAGCAACGTAAATTGGCAGGCACGTGTAGCACCCCGAGACGCACAAAAAAGTCTATTGGGACCATGTAGCTAAAATGTACAGGAAGTGAGCTATGAATTTTTTAATGTCCAATTTTGGCCTATTTTGGCACATTCACTGTGGTCATGCTTTTTCCCCCTATGCAAACATTTTTCATCCCATTGACTTCAAACTTGGTATTTATCATCTCAAGACCTAAGAGAACAGCTGGGCAAAAAGTCTTGCCTTTTCGAAATACTATATGACGGGGGCGGGGCATCAAATATTGCCTTTAAAATTTCATTTGTCCAGAAAGAGCAAATGCTGAATAACTCCCATGTACAAGCTCCAAAAAATCTCAAACTTCTCAGGCAACGTAATAGTCACGGCCTGAAAACATCTATATGACAAAATTCAGTTATACATATAGCGCCACCTAGTGGTTACAATAAATGTCATACTTTACGTTTTTAGCTACTGTGCTGAGCTCGTTGAAGGGATCCAGTTGAAAATTGGTCAGAAAAGCCTTAAGATGTTGATGATGCCCCACACCGAATATTGTAACTTTTCGCCAAAGGGCGTGGCCGCTACGGTGACGCAAAGTCTGAAGATTTTTCGTGACAATAAAAGCTGCATTAACTTGACCGAGATGATCCTATCTTCTCAAAATTTCACACATTTGATGAGAGTCCAGCTCTAAAGACATCTACTAACTTACATTTCATCTAACTGATAGCGCCACCTAGTGGCAATTTTTTTTCTTACGAATTTTCTTCTACGTTTTTCTCCAAACACGTTAACTGGACCTACCTCATATTTGCTCAGATGAGGGTTTCGGCCTTCATGATGTCACAACACGAAGTTTGTGAGTTTTTGCGAATTGCTGTGGGCGTGGCTAAGCGCTGTTCGCCAAGAAAACAACGCCAGTTTTGAGGGTCTAAACATGCACAGAAACTCCTGAAACTTGGCACACACATCTGGCCTGGTAAAATGAGCAATATTTTATTGTTGATTGTGCTATTTTTACAAAAATGACTCAATAGCGCCCCCTCGAAATTTTTAACGAAGCAGCCCCGGTTGTACGTTTAAGCAAGAACGACGAATATTTTCAGGTGTATGAGGGAGCCCAAGACCTACAAAAAAGTCTCTTGTACCCATATGCTAAAATGAACAGGAAGTGAGCTACGAATTTTTGAATGTCCCATTTTTGACGATTTTTGCACATTCACAGGGGGCAGACTTTTGCCCACCTCTCCTACACGTTTCATCCGACTGAGTTAAGACTTGGCCTGGACCATGTCAAGACCTGAGCCAACGACAGGGGGAAAAATTTTGACTTTTCGAAATACTATATGATGAGGGCGGGGCATCAAAATTTGTGTTTCGCAATGAAAAAGGATATGCTTGATAACTCCCCGGTACATGCTCCAAAAAATCCCAAACTTGACATGTATGTTTATCGTCAAGGCCTGAAGTTATCTCTATGACAACATTCAGTTATATATGCAGCGCCACCTAGCCTTTGAGGCATGAAAAAAAAATACCTCACATACGGTATTTTGTACAAAAAATGTAAACTCATTATAAGTGTGATAACGAAGTCATTTATGAATATTCTTTTAGTTTCCACCACTCAAAATGTTCACTGGCATCAGACTTATCCAAACATATATATATTTTTATTTATTTTTGATAGCCTCTATGGACATTAAAAGCAATATCGTGAATGAAGGATATGCTTAATAACTCCACGGTACATGCTCCAAAAAAAATCCTACACTTGACATGTATGCTTATAATCAAGGCCTGAAGGTATCTCTATGACAACATTCAGTTATAAATACAGCGCCACCTAGCCGTTGAGGCTTATATAAAAAAAAATAAAAAAATACCCCACATACGGTATTTTGTACAAAAAATGTACACTCATTCTAAGTGTGATAACTAAGTAATTTATGAATATTCTTTTAGTTTCCACCACTCAAATTGTTCACTGGCTTCACACCGATCCAAACGTATGTACGTTTCCATTTTGTTTTATTCATTTTTGATTGCCCCTTTGGACAATAAAAGTAAACATTGTGCAATGAGTACAACGAGCGATGATGTGTATATACACTTTTACAAAAAAATACCAATCAGGGCAACTCATTGCCTAAAAATAAATAAGGACGCTGATTTTTGCAGGTCTTAACAATCACCAAAATCCGTTGAGCTTGACAGACACTGGCAAAAAAAATATTCTACATGTAAACGTTTATTATGCCATTTTCAAATAAATTTTGCTTCCAATATGCCAGTACCCCAACGTGCCAGTACCCCAACGTGCAAGTACCCCAACGTGCAAGGACCCCAACGTGGCCCGGGCTGCGAGGGCCCTTTATAGCTGCTCGCAGCTCTAGTTAGGGCCCGAGCAGCGACCGCTGCGAGGTCCCTCTTGTTTTTGTAAGAATTATTATTATTATTCTTCTTCTTCTTCTCCGTAAACGATCGCATTTTTGAGGGCCTAAACATTTACGAAAACTCACCAAACTTTGCAGTCTCTTCGGGCCCGGCGAAAAATTTGATATTATGTAGTTGTCATAACAACGCGACTCTATAGCGCCACCTAGCGTAGAAAAATAAAAACCAATCCCGGTCCGTTTGAGCTAGAGCTACGAAAAATGGCAGGCACGTGTAGCACTACGAGACGCACAAAAAAGTCAGTGGAAGCCATTTCCTAAAATGTACAGGAAGTGAGCTATGAATTTTTTAATGTCCAATTTTGGCCTATTTTGGCACATTCACTGTGGTCATGCTTTTTCCCCCTATGCAAACATTTTTCATCCCATTGACTTTAAACTTGGCATTTATCATCTCAAGACTTAAGAGAAAAACTAGGCAAAAAATCTTGCGTTTTCGAAATACTATATGACGGGGGCGGGGCATCAAATATTGCCTTTAAAATTTCATTTGTCCAGAAAGAGCAAATGCTGAATAACTCCCATGTACAAGCTCCAAAAAATCTCAAACTTCTCAGGCAACGTAATAGTCACGGCCTGAAAACACCTATATGAAAAAATTCAGTTATACATATAGCGCCACCTAGTGGTTACAATAAATGTCATACTTTACGTTTTTAGCTACTGTGCTGAGCTCGTTGAAGGGATCCAGTTGAAAATTGGTCAGAAAAGCCTTAAGATGTTGATGATGCCCCACACCGAATATTGTAACTTTTCGCCAAAGGGCGTGGCCGCTACGGTGACGCAAAGTCTGAAGATTTTTCGTGACAATAAAAGCTGCATGAACTTGACCGAGATGATCCTATCTTCTCAAAATTTCACACATTTGATGAGAGTCCAGCCCTAAAGACATCTACGAACTTATATTTCATCTAACTGATAGCGCCACCTAGTGGCAATTTTTTTTCTTACGAATTTTCTTGTACATTTTTCTCCAAACACGTTAACTGGACCAACCTCATATTTGCTCAGATGGGGGTTTCGGCCTTCATGATGTCACAACACGAAGTTTGTGAGTTTTCGCGAATCGCTGTGGGCGTGGCTAAGCACTGTTCACCAAGAAAACAACGCTAGTTTTGATGGTCTAAACATGCGCAGAAACTCATGAAACTTGGCACACACATCTGGCCTGGCAAAATGAGCAATATTTTATCATGTATTGTCCTATTTTTACAAAAATGACTCAATAGCGCCCCCTAGAAATTTTTAACGAAGCAGCCCCGATTGTACGTTTAAGCAAGATCTACGAAAATTTTTAGGTGTATGAGGGAGTCCATGACCTACAAAAAAGTCTCTTGGACCCATGTGCTAAAATGAACAGGAAGTGAGCTATGAATTTTTGAATGTCCCATTTTTGACGATTTTTGCACATTTTCAGGGGGCATACTTTTGCCCACTTCTCCTACACATTTCATCCGACTGACTTTAGACTTGACCTGGACCATGTCAAGACCTGAGCCAACTACAGGCAGAAAAATCTTGACTTTTGGAAATACTATATGATGAGGGCGGGGCATCAAATTTTGTGTTTCGCACTGAAAAAGGATATGCTTAATAACTCCCCGGTACATGCTCCAAAAAATCCCAAACTTGACATGTATGTTTATAGTCAAAGCCTGAAGGTATCTCTATGACAAAATTCAGTTATATATGCAGCGCCACCTAGCCCTTCAGGCGTGAAAAAAAAATACCCCACATACGGTATTTTGTACAAAAAATGTCAACTCATTCTAAGTGTGATAACTCCCATGTTCAAGCTCCAAAAAATCTCAAACTTCTCAGGCAACGTAATAGTCACGGCCTGAAAGCATCTATATGATAAAATTCAGTTATACATATAGCGCCACCTAGTGGTAACAATAAATGTCATACTTTACGTTTTTAGCTACTGTGCCGAGCTCGTTGAAGGGATCCAGTTGAAAATTGGTCAGAAAAGCCTTAAGATGTTGATCATGCCCCACACCGAATATTGTAACTTTTCGCCAAAGGGCGTGGCCGCTACGGTGACGCAAAGTCCGAAAATTTTTCGTGACAATAAAAGCTGCATGAACTTGACCGAGATGATCCTATCTTCTCAAAATTTCACACATTTGATGAGAGTCCAGCCCTAAAGACATCTACGAACTTATATTTCATCTTACTGATAGCGCCACCTAGTGGCAATTTTTTTTCTTACGAATTTTCTTGTACATTTTTCTCCAAACACGTTAACTGGACCAACCTCATATTTGCTCAGATGAGGGTTTCGGCCTTCATGATGTCACAACACGAAGTTTGTGAGTTTTCGCGAATCGCTGTGGGCGTGGCTAAGCACTGTTCGCCAAGAAAACAACGCTAGTTTTGAGGGTCTAAACATGCGCAGAAACTCATGAAACTTGGCACACACATCTGGCCTGGTAAAATGAACAATATTTTATTGTTGATTGTACTATTTTTACAAAAATGACTCAATAGCGCCCCCTAGAAATTTTTAACGAAGCAGCCCCGATTCTACGTTTAAGCAAGATCTACGAAAATTTTTACGTGTATGACGGAGCCAAAGACCTACAAAAAAGTCTCTTGGACCCATATGCTAAAATGAACAGGAAGTGAGGTACGAATTTTTGAATGTCCCATTTTTGACGATTTTTGCACATTTTCAGGGGGCATACTTTTGCCCACTTCTCCTACATGTTTTATCCGACTGACTTATGACTTGACCTGGACCATGCCAAGACCTGAGCCAACAACAGACGGAAAAATCTTGACTTTTGGAAATACTATATGATGAGCGCGGGGCATCAAAATTTGTGTTTCGCACTGAAAAAGGATATGCTTAATAACTCCCCGATACATGCTCCAAAAAATCCCAAACTTGACATGTATGTTTATCGTCAAGGCCTGAAGGTATCTCTATGACAACATTCAGTTATATATGCAGCGCCACCTCGCCCTTGAGGCAAAACAAAAAAATACCCCACATACGGTATTTTGTACAAAAAATGTAAACTCATTCTAAGTGTGATAACTAAGTCATTTATGAATATTCTTTTACTTTCCACCACTCAAAATGTTCACTGGCATTAGACTTATCCAAACATGTACTTTTTTATTTATTTTTGATAGCCTCTAATGGACATTAAAAGCAATATCGTGAATGAAGGATATGCTTAATAACTCCACGGTACATGCTCCAAAAAAATCCCACACTTGACATGTATGTTTAGAGTCAAGGCTTGAAGGTATCCCTATGACAACATTCCATTATATATACAGCGCCACCTAGCCCTAGAGGCATAAAAAAAAATACACCAACTTAACGGTATTTTTACAAAAAAAAAAAAAATCCACATGTCAAGGTTTATCATGCCATTTTCAAAGAAATTCTGCTTCCAATGTGCCTTACCTAAACTTGCCAGTACCCCAACGTGCCAGTACCCCAACGTGCAAGTACCCCAACGTGCAAGTACCCCAACGTGGCCCGGGCTGCGAGGGCCCTTTATAGCTGCTCGCAGCTCTAGTTATTATTATTCTTCTTCTTCTTCTTCTTCTTCTTCTCCGTAAACGATCTCGATTTTGGGTACCTAAACATTTACGAAAACTCACCAAACTTTGCACACTCCTCAGGCCCGGCGAAAAATTTGATATTATGAAGTCGTCATAACAACGCGACCCTGTAGCGCCCCCTAGCATAGAAAAATAAAAACCAAGCCCGGCATGTTTGAGCTAGAGCAACGAAAATTGGCAGGCACGTGTAGCACCCCGAGACGCACAAAAAAGTCTATTGGGACCATGTAGCTAAAATGTACAGGAAGTGAGCTATGAATTTTTTAATGTCCAATTTTGGCCTATTTTGGCACATTCACTGTGGTCATGCTTTTTCCCCCTTTGCAAACATTTTTCATCCAATTGACTTCAAACTTGGCATTTATCATCTCAAGACCTGAGAGAAAAACTGGGCAAAACATCTTGCCTTTTTGAAATACTATATGACGGGGGCGGGGCATCAAATATTGCCTTTAAAATTTCATTTGTCCAGAAAGAGCAAATGCTTAATAACTCCCATGTTCAAGCTCCAAAAAATCTCAAACTTCTCAGGCAACGTAATAGTCACGGCCTGAAAACATCTATATGATAAAATTCAGTTATACATATAGCGCCACCTAGTGGTTACAATAAATGTCATACTTTACGTTTTTAGCTACTGTGCTGAGCTTGTTGAAGGGATCCATTTGAAAATTGGTCAGAAAAGGCTTAAGATGTTGATCATGCCCCACACCGAATATTGTAACTTTTCGCCAAAGGGCGTGGCCGCTACGGTGACGCAAAGTCTGAAGATTTTTCGTGAAAATAAAAGCTGCATTAACTTGACCGAGATGATCCTATCTTCTCAAAATTTCACACATTTGATGAGAGTCCAGCCCTAAAGACATCTACTGACTTATATTTCATCTAACTGATAGCGCCACCTAGTGGCAATTTTTTTTCTTACGAATTTTCTTCTACGTTTTTCTCCAAACACGTTAACTGGACCTACCTCATATTTGCTCAGATGAGGGTTTCGGCCTTCATGATGTCACAACACGAAGTTTGTGAGTTTTCGCGAATTGCTGTGGGTGTGGCTAAGCGCTGTTCGCCAAGAAAACAACGCCAGTTTTGAGGGTCTAAACATGCACAGAAACTCATGAAACTTGGCACACACATCTGGCCTGGTAAAATGAGCAATATTTTATTGTTGATTGTGCTATTATTACAAAAATGACTCAATAGCGCCCCCTAGAAGTTTTTAACGAAGCAGCCCCGGTTGTACGTTTAAGCAAGAACGACGAATATTTTTAGGTGTATGAGGGAGCCCAAGACCTACAAAAAAGTCTCTTGGACCCATATGCTAAAATGAACAGGAAGTGAGCTACGAATTTTTGAATGTCCCATTTTTGACAATTTTTGCACATTCACAGGGCGCAGACTTTTGCCCACTTCTCCTACACGTTTCATCTGACTGAGTTAAGACTTGACCTGGACCATGTCAAGACCTGAGCCAACGACAGGGGGAAAAATCTTGACCTTTCGAAATACTATATGATGAAGGCGGGGCATCAAAATTTGTGTTTCGCACTGAAAAAGGATATGCTTAATAACTCCCCGGTACATGCTCCAAAAAATCCCAAACTTGACATGTATGTTTATCGTCAAGGCCTGAAGCTATCTCTATGACAACATTCAGTTATATATGCAGCGCCACCTAGCCCTTGAGGCATAAAAAAAAAATACCCCACATACGGTATTTTGTACAAAAAATGTAAACTCATTCTAAGTGTGATAACTAAGTCATTTATGAATATTCTTTTAGTTTCCACCACTCAAAATGTTCACTGGCATCAGACTTATCCAAACATATATATATTTTTTTTAATTTTTGATAGCCTCTGTGGACATTAAAAGCAATATCGTGAATGAAGGATATGCTTAATAACTCCACGGTACATGCTCCAAAAAAAATCCCACACTTGACATGTATGCTTATAATCAAGGCCTGAAGGTATCTCGATGACAACATTCAGTTATAAATACAGCGCCACCTAGCCCTTGAGGCATGAAAAAAAAATACCCCACTTACGGTATTTTGTACAAAAAATGTAAACTCATTCTCAGTGTGATAACTAAGTCATTTAGGAATATTCTTTTACTTTCCACCACTCAAAATATTCACTGGCATCAGACCTAACCAAACATACATATTTTTGTTATTTAGTTTTATGTATTTTTGATAGCCTCTATGGACATTAAAAGCAATATCGTGAATGAAGGCTATGCTTAATAACTCCCAGGTACATGCTCCAAAAAATCCCATACTTGAAATGTATATTTATAGTCAAGGCCTGAAGGTATCTCTGACAAAATTCAGTTATAAATACAGCGCCACCTAGTCCTTGAGGCATAAAAAAAAAATGCCTCACTTACGGTATTTTTGCAAAAATTGTAAACTCATTGTAAGTGTGATAACTAAGTCATTTATGAATATTCTTTTACTTTCCACCACTCAATATGTTCACTGGCATCAGACCGATCCAAACATACGTATTTTTTATTTATTTTTATTTATTTTTTGATCGCCTCTATGGACAATAAAAGCAACATTGTGCAATGAGTACGAGCGATGATGTGTGTATATCTACTTTTACGAAAAATACCAATCAGGGCAACTCATTGCCTAAAAATAAAAAAAAGACGCTGATTTTTGCAGATCTTAACAATCACCAAAACCCATTGAGCTTGACATAATCATCACACCTGGGAAAAAAAAAAAAATCCACATGTTTATCATGCCATTTTCAAAGAAATTCTGCTTCCAATGTGCCAGTACCCCAATGTGCAAGTTCCCCAACGTGCAAGTACCCCAACGTGGCCCGGGCTGCGAGGGCCCTTTATAGCTGCTCGCAGCTCTAGTTATTATTATTCTTCTTCTTCTTCTTCTTCTCCGTAAACGATCTCATTTTTGAGGGCCTAAACATTTACGAAAACTCACCAAACTTTGCAGTCTCTTCGTGCCCGGTGAAAAATTTGATATTATGTAGTTGTCATAACAACGCAACTCTATAGCGCCACCTAGCGTAGAAAAATAAAAACCAATCCCGGCCCGTTTGAGCTAGAGCTACGAAAATTGGCAGGCACGTGTAGCACCCCGAGACGCACAAAAAAGTCAGTGGAAGCCATTTCCTAAAATGTACAGGAAGTGAGCTATGAATTTTTGAATGTCCAATTTTGGCCCATTTTGGCACATTCACTGTGGTCATACTTTTTCCCCCTTTGCAAATATTTTTCAGCCAGTTGACTTCAAACTTGCCATGTATCATCTCAAGACCTGAGACAACAACTGGGCAAAATATCTTGACTTTTTGAAATACTATATGATGGGGGCGGGGCATCAAATATTGCCTTTAAAATTTCATTTGTCCAGAAAGACAAAATGCTGAATAACTCCCATGTACAAGCTCCAAAAAATCTCAAACTTCTCATGCAACTTAATAGTCACGGCCTGAAGACATCTATATGATAAAATTCTGTTATATATATAGCACCACCTAGTGGTGACAATAAATGTCATACTTTACGTTTTTAGCTACTGTGCCAAGCTCTTTGAAGGGATCCAGTTGAAAATTGGTCAGACAAGCCTTAAGATGTTGATCATGCCCTACACTGAATATTGTAACTTTTCGCCAAAGGGCGTGGCCGCTACGGTGCCGCAAAGTCTGGTAATTTTTCGTGGCAATAAAAGCTGCTTTAACTTGACCCAGATGATCCTATCTTCTCAAAATTTCACACATTTGATGAGAGTCCAGCCCTTAAGACATCTACGTACTTATATTTCATCTTACTGATAGCGCCACCTACTGGCAATTTTTTTTCTTACGATTTTTCTTCAATGTTTTTCTCCAACCCCATTAACTGCGCCTCCCTCATATTTGCTCAGATGAGGGTTTCGGTCTTCATGATGTCACAATACGAAGTTTGTGAGTTTTCGCGAATCGCTGTGGGCGTGGCTAAGCGCTGTTCGCCAAGAAAACAACACCAATTTTGAGGGCCTAAACTGGCACAAAAACTCCTGAAACTTGGCACACACATCTGGCCTGGTAAAATGAGCAATATTTTATTGTTGATTGTGCTATTTTTACAAAAATGACTCAATAGCGCCCCCTCGAAATTTTTAACGAAGCAGCCCCGGTTGTACGTTTAAGCAAGAACGACTAATATTTTTAGGTGTATGAGGGAGCCCAAGACCTATAAAAAAGTCTCTTGTACCCATATGCTAAAATGAACAGGAAGTGAGCTACGAATTTTTGAATGTCCCATTTTTGACGATTTTTGCACATTCACAGGGGGCAGACTTTTGCCCACTTCTCCTACACGTTTCATCCGACTGAGTTAAGACTTGGCCTGGACCATGTCAAGACCTGAGCCAACGACAGGGGGAAAAATTTTGACTTTTCAAAATACTATATGATGAGGGCGGGGCATCAAAATTTGTGTTTCGCAATGTAAAAGGATATGCTTGATAACTCCCCGGGACATGCTCCAAAAAATCCCAAACTTGACATGTATGTTTATCGTCAAGGCCTGAAGGTATCTCTATGACAACATTCAGTTATATATGCAGCGCCACCTAGCCCTTGAGGCATGAAAAAAAAATACCCCACTTACGGTATTTTGTACAAAAAATGTAAACTCATTCTAAGTGTGATAACTAAGTCATTTAGGAATATTCTTTTACCTTCCACCACTCAAAATATTCACTGGCATCAGACCTAACCAAACATACATATTTTTGTTATTTAGTTTTAGGTATTTTTGATAGCCTCTATGGACATTAAAAGCAATATCGTGAATGAAGGCTATGCTTAATAACTCCCAGGTACATGCTCCAAAAAATCCCATATTTGAAATGTATATTTAGAGTCAAGGCCTGAAGGTATCTCTATGACAAAATTCAGTTATAAATACAGCGCCACCTAGTCCTTGAGGCATAAAAAAAAATGCCTCACTTACGGTATTTTTCTAAAAATTGTAAACTCATTTTAAGTGTGATAACTAAGTCATTTATTAATATTCTTTTACTTTCCACCACTCAATATGTTCACTGGTATCAGACCGATCCAAACATACGTATTTTTTATTTAGTTTTATTTTTATTTTTTATCGCCTCTATGGACAATAAAAGCAACATTGTGCAATGAGTATGAGCGATGATGTGTGTATATAAACTTTTACGAAAAATACCAATCAGAGCAACTCATTGCCTAAAAATAAAAAAAAGACGCTGATTTTTGCAGATCTTAACAATCACCAAAACCCATTGAGCTTGACATAATCATCACACCTGGGAAAAAAAAAAAAATCCACATGTTTATCATGCCATTTTCAAAGAAATTCTGCTTCCAATGTGCCAGTACCCCAATGTGCAAGTTCCCCAACGTGCAAGTACCCCAACGTGGCCCGGGCTGCGAGGGCCCTTTATAGCTGCTCGCAGCTCTAGTTATTATTATTCTTCTTCTTCTTCTTCTTCTCCGTAAACGATCTCATTTTTGAGGGCCTAAACATTTACGAAAACTCACCAAACTTTGCAGTCTCTTCGTGCCCGGTGAAAAATTTGATATTATGTAGTTGTCATAACAACGCAACTCTATAGCGCCACCTAGCGTAGAAAAATAAAAACCAATCCCGGCCCGTTTGAGCTAGAGCTACGAAAATTGGCAGGCACGTGTAGCACCCCGAGACGCACAAAAAAGTCAGTGGAAGCCATTTCCTAAAATGTACAGGAAGTGAGCTATGAATTTTTGAATGTCCAATTTTGGCCCATTTTGGCACATTCACTGTGGTCATACTTTTTCCCCCTTTGCAAATATTTTTCAGCCAGTTGACTTCAAACTTGCCATGTATCATCTCAAGACCTGAGACAACAACTGGGCAAAATATCTTGACTTTTTGAAATACTATATGATGGGGGCGGGGCATCAAATATTGCCTTTAAAATTTCATTTGTCCAGAAAGACAAAATGCTGAATAACTCCCATGTACAAGCTCCAAAAAATCTCAAACTTCTCATGCAACTTAATAGTCACGGCCTGAAGACATCTATATGATAAAATTCTGTTATATATATAGCACCACCTAGTGGTGACAATAAATGTCATACTTTACGTTTTTAGCTACTGTGCCAAGCTCTTTGAAGGGATCCAGTTGAAAATTGGTCAGACAAGCCTTAAGATGTTGATCATGCCCTACACCGAATATTGTAACTTTTCGCCAAAGGGCGTGGCCGCTACGGTGCCGCAAAGTCTGGTAATTTTTCGTGGCAATAAAAGCTGCTTTAACTTGACCCAGATGATCCTATCTTCTCAAAATTTCACACATTTGATGAGAGTCCAGCCCTTAAGACATCTACGTACTTATATTTCATCTTACTGATAGCGCCACCTACTGGCAATTTTTTTTCTTACGATTTTTCTTCAATGTTTTTCTCCAACCCCATTAACTGCGCCTCCCTCATATTTGCTCAGATGAGGGTTTCGGTCTTCATGATGTCACAATACGAAGTTTGTGAGTTTTCGCGAATCGCTGTGGGCGTGGCTAAGCGCTGTTCGCCAAGAAAACAACACCAATTTTGAGGGCCTAAACTGGCACAAAAACTCCTGAAACTTGGCACACACATCTGGCCTGGTAAAATGAGCAATATTTTATTGTTGATTGTGCTATTTTTACAAAAATGACTCAATAGCGCCCCCTCGAAATTTTTAACGAAGCAGCCCCGGTTGTACGTTTAAGCAAGAACGACTAATATTTTTAGGTGTATGAGGGAGCCCAAGACCTATAAAAAAGTCTCTTGTACCCATATGCTAAAATGAACAGGAAGTGAGCTACGAATTTTTGAATGTCCCATTTTTGACGATTTTTGCACATTCACAGGGGGCAGACTTTTGCCCACTTCTCCTACACGTTTCATCCGACTGAGTTAAGACTTGGCCTGGACCATGTCAAGACCTGAGCCAACGACAGGGGGAAAAATTTTGACTTTTCAAAATACTATATGATGAGGGCGGGGCATCAAAATTTGTGTTTCGCAATGTAAAAGGATATGCTTGATAACTCCCCGGGACATGCTCCAAAAAATCCCAAACTTGACATGTATGTTTATCGTCAAGGCCTGAAGGTATCTCTATGACAACATTCAGTTATATATGCAGCGCCACCTAGCCCTTGAGGCATGAAAAAAAAATACCCCACTTACGGTATTTTGTACAAAAAATGTAAACTCATTCTAAGTGTGATAACTAAGTCATTTAGGAATATTCTTTTACCTTCCACCACTCAAAATATTCACTGGCATCAGACCTAACCAAACATACATATTTTTGTTATTTAGTTTTAGGTATTTTTGATAGCCTCTATGGACATTAAAAGCAATATCGTGAATGAAGGCTATGCTTAATAACTCCCAGGTACATGCTCCAAAAAATCCCATATTTGAAATGTATATTTAGAGTCAAGGCCTGAAGGTATCTCTATGACAAAATTCAGTTATAAATACAGCGCCACCTAGTCCTTGAGGCATAAAAAAAAATGCCTCACTTACGGTATTTTTCTAAAAATTGTAAACTCATTTTAAGTGTGATAACTAAGTCATTTATTAATATTCTTTTACTTTCCACCACTCAATATGTTCACTGGTATCAGACCGATCCAAACATACGTATTTTTTATTTAGTTTTATTTTTATTTTTTATCGCCTCTATGGACAATAAAAGCAACATTGTGCAATGAGTATGAGCGATGATGTGTGTATATAAACTTTTACGAAAAATACCAATCAGAGCAACTCATTGCCTAAAAATAAAAAAAAGACGCTGATTTTTGCAGATCTTAACAATCACCAAAACCCATTGAGCTTGACACACTCATCACACCTGGCAAAAAAAAAAAAAAAAGTCCACATGTTTATCATGCCATTTTCAAAGAAATTCTGCTTCCAATGTGCCAGTACCCCAATGTGCAAGTTCCCCAACGTGCAAGTACCCCAACGTGGCCCGGGCTGCGAGGGCCCTTTATAGCTGCTCGCAGCTCTAGTTATTCTTCTTCTTCTTCTTCTTCTTCTTCTTTATTCTCCGCAAACGATCACGATTTTGGGTACCTAAACATTCACGAAAACTCACCAAACTTTGCACACTCCTCAGGCCCGGCGAAAAATTTGATATTATGAAGTCGTCATAACAACGCGACTCTATAGCGCCCCCTAGCATAGAAAAAATAAAAACCAAGCCCGGCACGTTTGAGCTAGAGCAACAAAAATTGGCAGGCACGTGTAGCACCCCGAGACGCACAAAAAAGTCTATTGGGACCATGTAGCTAGAATGTACAGGAAATGAGCTATGAATTTTTTTATGTCCAATTTTGGCCTATTTTGGCACATTCACTGTGGTCATGCTTTTTCCCCCTTTGCAAACATTTTTCATCCAATTGACTTCAAACTTGGCATTTATCATCTCAAGACCTGAGAGAACAACTGGGCAAAAAGTCTTGCCTTTTCGAAATACTATATGATGGGGGCGGGGCATCAAATATTGCCTTTAAAATTTCATTTGTCCAGAAAGAGCAAATGCTTAATAACTCCCATGTTCAAGCTCCAAAAAATCTCAAACTTCTCAGGCAATGTAATAGTCACGGCCTGAAAACATCTATATGATAAAATTCAGTTATACATATAGCGCCACCTAGTGGTTACAATAAATGTCATACTTTACGTTTTTAGCTACTGTGCTGAGCTTGTTGAAGGGATCCATTTGAAAATTGGTCAGAAAAGCCTTAACATGTTGATCATGCCCCACACCGAATATTGTAACTTTTCGCCAAAGGGTGTGACCGCTACGGTGACGCAAAGTCTGAAGATTTTTCGTGACAATAAAAGCTGCATTAACTTGACCGAGATGATCCTATCTTCTCAAAATTTCACACATTTGATGAGAGTCCAGCTCTAAAGACATCTACTAACTTACATTTCATCTAACTGATAGCGCCACCTAGTGGCAATTTTTTTTCTTACGAATTTTCTTCTACGTTTTTCTCCAAACACGTTAACTGGACCTACCTCATATTTGCTCAGATGAGGGTTTCGGCCTTCATGATGTCACAACACGAAGTTTGTGAGTTTTCGCGAATTGCTGTGGGCGTGGCTAAGCGCTGTTCGCCAAGAAAACAACGCCAGTTTTGAGGGTCTAAACATGCACAGAAACTCCTGAAACTTGGCACACACATCTGGCCTGGTAAAATGAGCAATATTTTATTGTTGATTGTGCTATTTTTACAAAAATGACTCAATAGCGCCCCCTCGAAATTTTTAACGAAGCAGCCCCGGTTGTACGTTTAAGCAAGAACGACGAATATTTTTAGGTGTATGAGGGAGCCCAAGACCTACAAAAAAAGTCTCTTGTACCCATATGCTAAAATGAACAGGAAGTGAGCTACGAATTTTTGAATGTCCCATTTTTGACGATTTTTGCACATTCACAGGGGGCAGACTTTTGCCCACTTCTCCTACACGTTTCATCCGACTGAGCACGCACACATACACACACAAAAAAAAAAAAAAAAAAAGAGCAATGATGACAAGACGTTGAATCGGTAAGACTACCGAATGAACAATTCTGAGCTCTTTAAAAAAAAATAAAAATAAAAATAAAAATAAAAAAATAAATAAATAAAAAAAAAAGAAATACAGCGCCACCTAGCCCTTGAGGCTTATATAATAAAAAAAACCCACATACGGTATTTTGTACAAAAAAATGTAAACTCATTCTAAGTGTGATGACTAAGTCATTTATGAATATTCTTTTAGTTTCCACCACTCAAATTGTTCACTGGCTTCACACCGATCCAAACGTATGTACGTTTCCATTTTGTTTTATTCATTTTTGATTGCCCCTTTGGACAATAAAAGTAACATCGTGCAATGAGTACGAGCAATGATGGGTATATATACTTTTGCAAAAAATACCAATCAGGTCAACTCATTCCCTAAAAATAAAAAAGGACGCTGATTTTTGCAGATCTTAACAATCACCAAAACCCATTGAGCTTGACTCACACATCACACCTAGCAAAAAAAATCCACATGTAAAGGTTTATCATGCCACTTTAAAAGAAATTTTGCTCCTAATGTGCCAGTACCCCAATGTGCGAGTACCCCAAAGTGCAAGTACCCCAACGTGCAAATACCCCAATGTGGCCCGGGCTGCGAGGGCCCTTTATAGCTGCTCGCAGCTCTAGTTTCCATTTGTATTTGCTTTACACAGTATTCTGTACTGCATTCTTTCTCATTTTCATTTGATATAATTGATGTTTTCTTTTCTGTTGAGTATTAATGATGAGTGGGAAAAGTTTGGGCTCTTGTATTATTATATCATGATGGGGTAGGCGACTATAAGCTTTTGCTTCAGCCTACTCCTTTTGGGCATTAACAGTATACTGTCTGTTTGATCTGTCTTGGTGTTTTTTTGTGCTCAAATAAACTAAACTAAACTAAAACTAACTATAATTATAGCAAACATGTCCTTCGTTTTAGTCTTTGGTAATTATTTTAATGCACGAGCCTTTGAGGATGATTTTTTTTGTCATGAACTTTTTATTGAATTCTTTAACACAGAAAATAAACAGAAATCAAAACGTTTGAATCACACTCCATATGTGCAAAACATCTGTCTTCGTAATGCAGATCTGAATCACATACCAAACGAAGCACATATACATACTTATACTCAATAAGTTGTCGCCATAAAACTATTAAAAGAAAAAACAAACAAACAAAAAAACAAAAAAAACAAAAAAATAGGTTAGAGCCTTTTTACTAGCAACCAACAAAATGCTAACCAATTGTTTGTCTTTTTTCAACCAGTCCTGAGGGATATGTCCAAACCACAAAAATTTAATCTCAGAGAATATTACACGTTTAAATATATTCTGTAATGCCTTGTGAATTTCCTCCCAATAGACTTTAATAAAAGAGCAGTTCCAGAACACGTGGTAGTGGTTTGCATTGCGACTGCCACAATTTCTCCAACAAGTCGGGGGATTATTATCATAGTGGGATTTTTGCTCAGGTGTGATAAAATATCTTATCAACCCTTTCCAACCAAACTCTTTCCAGTTTAACGAGCTGGTGCATTTCCATTGATACCTCCATATCATTGTCCATTCCTCCTCTGTAATGTTAAGCTCCCCCTCTGTTTCCCACTTATTTTTAATATAAGATGTAGAATATGGTTTAAGATTAGAAAGAGCCTTATATATGCCTGAAATAATTTTACCTTCAATTTTTGAATCATAAGCTTTTCTAAACATGCCTATCAAATCCACTTGTACACCTCTCGCCTCCTTCAGTTTTGTTTCAACATAATGTCTCATCTGTAGGTACCGGTAGAAATCTTGTTTTTCAAGACCATAGTTTTGCCGGAGTGCCTCAAAACCAAGCAGCTGACCACCATTCATTATCTTACATAGAGCCGTTATCCCTCTTGTTGTCCAATTTTTAAATCCAATGTCAGATTTGTTGGGCATAAAATCTGAATCATATGCACACCATTTCAGAGTCACAATTTCTTTACCTAGATCATATCGTTTTAAGGTCCTCTTCCAAACTTTGAGGGTTAATTTAACCCATGGATTGTCTATAGCATCTATATAATTTTGAATTTGTCTGTCAGCAAGGATGGCTTGTATGGGGATCGGAACCACACCCTCTTCCATTCTCTTCCACTGTGCATCATATGTAGGGTCACACCAGTACACCATTGCTTTCATTTGAGATGCACAATAATATTCCCTGAGTGATGGTAGTCCCCATCCCCCCTTCTCCTTAGACAGCTGCAAGGTTTTGAGACGAACTCGAGGTCTCTTATTCTGCCATATATACTTCAGTAACATTTTGTCCCATTCATTGAACTGATTTTGACTCAATTCTGTTGGCAGGGTCTGGAACAAGTATAGGAATCTCGGAAGTATGTTCATCTTGATTGATTCAATTCTTGAACTGAAAGTAAAGAAGGGGATTAAGTTCCTACATCTTCCTTGAGCCTATTTTGAAGAGGTAGATAATTGACCACGGACAGTTGTCGAATTGAGTGGAGTCGAGTGGGTCAGATGGAGCACCATATCATGTACTTTTAGATGACAAATTATGGACTGAACTCAATTCTAAAATTAGAGATCAAGTGGTGTCCATAAGATCAAGGAATTGGTGTCTATAGGGCAGATATGATCATGTTTTGGCCTCTGGGTGTAGTACCCCAAGGTAACCACCAGATGCCGCCAAACCTAAGCAACCGGAGCCGCCTGCTTAGCAAGTATAGGTCATCCCTAGCGAGGCCCAGGTTGGCCTTAAGCCCCACGTTAGCTTTAAGTAAGCCCCACGTTTTGATAAGATCCTCATCCTAGCCCCACATTTTGAACCTTATCAAGCCACAAGTTGAAGAGAGTAAGTGGCCCCACGTTGTAGTGATAAAGCCCCACGGTTAAATAAATAAACAAAGGTATCCTGAATTGAGTAATAGCACACACAATATACAATTTTTACTCGACAATTGTTAACCTGAAATATGGATCAATGCTTACAGCACATTGAAGCCACTGTGAAACTGTGCTGTCTTTTCTTTCCTTTTAATTACATGCGATACTGTTTATTATCGCTGATAAGATTGCTGTAACTGCATTGAGTGTCATGATTGCCTGTATGAAAAGATGTTTTCTCTCAGCATTGCCATACAAGAGGTGTAACAAATGAAAAAGAATCAACCTGTTGAGATTCCCTGAGAGGTTTGGGATTTAACATGCTATGTATTTACATATTATTCATGCTTGCATAGTTTGGTTAAGAATATTATCACATAGTGTCATTGATTTGATGATTGTAAATATTAAATAAGAGCCAGGACCGTTAGAATTGTAATAGGGACTTTTTTGGCTCCATATTGAATTGCAGCCGAGACTTTGGCAGCGTAAGATGGCATATGGCCACGCAAGATGGCGTCTTGCCCCACGTATAGCATGTTGCCCCCAGTAAGATGGCATATGGCAACGTAAGATGGCGTAGTGCCCCGCGTAGGATGAGTATATTGCCCCATGTGTAAATGAGTGCATATAGCCCCACGTAGGCTGAAATGTATTTTTGTTTAAACAGGAACTGACTAAGCTCTGTGGTGTGCGTAGCTTAGTAACCAGTTTCCTGTGTGCGCTTGTGTAAAGAATGAGCTCCAATGTTATGTGCTTGTCTCTCACTCAACTGTATGTGACTGTGGATATGCCCTAACACGTCCCAACATGCCCTAACTCGTCTCAGCGCATTGATATGCAAAGGGACTACAAGTGACTGGAACAACTGGCGGAAGACCACCGTTACCAAGGAGATGCTGTGACGCAACCAAGGTTATAAAAGATTGCCCCTGGCAACGATCGGGGCTCCGAGCTTTCAGCTCTTTGTCGTGAAGCGATCAACCCGTGAGGAGTGTGTTGTTAGAGAAAGCGTACAGCAGAGTGATAGGACTTAGGTTTTTTACGGAGGACCTTTGGCTGTTAGCTGCGAACGGGACTTTTCTCTCCAAATTGGGTAATGTACAATGCTTTATTGAATAAGATGTTTAAGAGGAAGTTATGAACGGTTAATCGCGTGTAGGGACGGAGCCATTTTAACACACTTCCATATCTTCAAATTATTTTTAGCCAAAAACGTCTTATTTTAAAATTAGGTCTTGAGCTCTTTGAAGAAGTGATCAATCTTAGAAGGCTTTATTTAAAGGTTTAAATAATTATGTTTGATTTCCCTTTTTCTATTTCATTTTATATTTTATTAATTTTAATTTTTATTGTATTCTTGATTTTTGAAATTTATAATTGCGCCTTGTGTTTGGCGAACGCGCATTAAAGAATTTAGAAATTGTTTTTATATTCCTGTTATTATTGTAATAAAATATTGAAAGACAATTTTTGCTTTAAGTATTTTATTTGTTTCTTTCGGTTTTGTTTTATTATTTTTGGGACTTTTTACTAAGTCCAGGTCATTTTATAAGACCTCGTTATTTTCCTTCGAGACGGACAACAGCAACGGACGTTTGGAAAAGAGGTAATTGTATTTTAATAACATTTGATGAATGTTTTCCATTTGTATTAATAGAGTCAAATACTCCTGCTTTATGTGAAACAAGTCCGTATGATCCTAACAAGGATTATTAAATGACTAGGTCAATAACAAATGCAAACAACTAAGAGAAGTGGAGCTGCCAAGTAAGTGAGGTGTTCAGTTTATTATTCCTGGGTTCGTGTGGTTGCTCATTCAGGAGTAGTAGGTGGATGAAAACGGATTGGCCTCATGATAAGAAGACAGTGAACAAACCTAGGTGAGTCCACCTCGATATATCGGCTTAACTAATTCTCGTCCCCTCACATTGACGCCTTAGAGCCGGTGAGGGAAAAGGGGAATTACTGACCCATTGATTGGAGAGTCGATCAGGACATATTTCCCGATTTAAGTCCTGCGGGTAAGCGGAAGTTGACATGTGGCGCCCAACGTGGGGCGACGATTGACTCATTTTTGTCAAAATCGGGGTCGATCGAAGCCCAAACAGGAACCCGAGTGAGCGCAACTCTGAGCCGGGGGCACCGTGCTTGGAGTTGACGGCGAACTCGCTGATAAATTGTCATGTCAGACGACCCTGAGCTAACACAAAATTAGTCTCTTTGATGAAAATGTTTCATGGAAAAGAACTGCTTTAATTGTGAAAAACTAGTGTGATTTTTGAATTGAAGTTGATTGTACTATTTTGTGTTAAAGGAGCGGTGACTGGCCCCCCCAGGAGACTTACACTCAAACAGAGGCTGAGTGTGAGAGAGCCATTAAAAGTGAATGGGCTCTTACAGCGACCTGCTGCTTGGTCGGCTGTGAAGGTACTGATAGTGTACCTGGTAGAGCGCGCTGCACCGCGCATTCCTGAGGGAGGGGCTGAGTCAAGGGGTGGTTCAAGCCTGCCCACAAAGAGGAGGAGGGCTTGAACAGTTAGAGTTGAGGGTGGAGAGCTGCTCGGAGAGAAGCAGTCTCCTTTAGTAGTTTGATGATAAACTACGGTCTACGGTATTTAGGCCTTCCATATTGGGTGCGGTTGCCCATTTTAGTGGCTTGTTATTGTAGATATCCATTTATAGCAAATCTACCATATTCTTTGCTTGGTTATTGCGGGGTGCCCGAAAATATTAATGGTCCCTTTTCTTTGATAGCGGACCCATTGACCGAGGCTGCCGCCGCTAGAGGCATAACCCTGATCCCCCATCCCCTGCCTTTCCTCCTTGTATTTTTGCGGAAATTTTAAGTTTTTCGGTTCCCGACAGAAGTGTCCATTGGCACAAGAAGAAAGTCGTCGAGAACCAAGGAGAAAGGTAGGTGTTTCCACTAGACTAATGTTCTAGTGGAAGCAGCCTTTTTCGGTTTTGACAGAAGTGTCCATTGGCACAAGAAGAAAGTCGTCGAGAACCAAGGAGAAAGGTAGGAGTTTCCACTAGGCTAATGTTCTAGTGGAAGCAGCCTTTTTCGGTTTTGACAGGAGTGTCCATTGGCACAAGAAGAAAGTCGTCGAGAACCAAGGAGAAAGGTAGGTGTTTCCACTAGACTAATGTTCTAGTGGAAGCAGCCTTTTTCGGTTTTGGCAGGAGTGTCCATTGGCACAAGAAGACAGTCACAGCCCGGAAAAAGGAAGCGGAGTGGATTACAACCGTTTTGGAAGGACAATACACCCCACCGTTTGAGAGAGGACATCCGCCGACGAGTAAAGGTAGGAAACCCGAACGCGGTAGTCCCGATAGAAGTAGAGGCAACGTACACGGGTACGGAGCTGAGTAACCGGGAGCTATAGTACGTCCCTGTAACCCAAAGCGCACGGGTAGGCTTCGGAAATAGATAGCTCAACTCCTACAATAAGAAGCAAAGCGGGCTATAAAACACGCTAGTGAAGTAATGGAAAAATTAATAGGGAAAAATGGGAGGGAAAAGTCCCCCGGCCCTACGGAGAGGGGAGCAGGATTAAAGCCTGAATTCCGGCCTCTAGAACAAGTAGATATACCAGTAGTAGTTATGCTGCTGGGTGAAGGTGTAGATCGATGGCCACCAGGAGCCAGAAGGCACCTGGAGATAAACAACCCTTCGATCCGTCCGACAGACCTCGCAGTCGAGGTGGAAAGGGCGGTGAAGGAAACGGGAATGTTTGTGAGTGAATTTCCCGAAATAATGGGCATAGCAACAGTAGTGGTGAACCACCCCCAGGAGGGATGCACCTCTGGGACGGTGGGCCTTTGGGTCCACTGGTGGTCTATGTTGTTGGATGTGTATAATGTGATGGAAGTGGTTAGTACCGGAGTCCAGTGGGACCCGACGATAAAATCCCTTGCCGAGAAAATGCACTTAAAGGTGGAATTGGCAAATCCCAAGGAGACTGAAGCTTTAAGCCTCAACCTTTGGGAACAACCGGAGTTGAAAGAGCTCCAAATGGCAGGGAAGCGGTTTGCTGAAGCCGCTAGTGAAGAGGGCTTTTATGATACGGGCTCATGTGTCCCAGTAGAGGAGGACGCAGGAGCATCGGAGAATGAAAGCTCAGGAATAACTGTGAGAATGACTCCCCTGATAAGAACGGCGGCCCTTGGTGGGCTGCCGGAGGAAACTAAAAAGGTTTCAATCGGGAATGGAGTGGTATTGTGTCACTATGTGGGGAGCCCCTGGCAAATACAAGGGGATGCTATAGTGATAATTACAGATAGATCATTAAAACCACATAGTAAAGCGCTTAGGAACATTTTAAGGCAGGAAGCAGGACAGGAATATGAATTAGAAGTTAAACAGGAATTACAGAAAAATTATCAGCGGCCAATAATAGCGGCAAAAACTAGTGGCGGGAACACTCCCTATGGCATGATAATTCACGTGCCAGGGACAGAGTGGAACCCTAAAAGCGAGCAGTCACAATATGCGGACGAAATGGCAAAAGCATTGGAGAGAGGGGTTGACAAAGCGCTAGGTGAAGGAGCGGAGAGAGTAGTAATAGATGTAAACTGGATTAAAACTGGGAAAATGCAGTGGCAACAGGCCGAGTCCATAGCTGTGGCGGCCTTCACCTTAAGAGCTAAAACACCCGTGACAACACCATCGGGAGTAGAATTTGTGGTAGCAATATCAAAAAAGCAGAGAGAGGAGCGAGTTAAATCAGTGACAGATGAAATTTTAACCCGTACTAGGCAGATAGATCGTGAACGGCGCCAGCTCCAGCAATCGATAACCGGAGAACTCAGGGACTCGCCCCAGTCACCATCCCCAGTTAAAACAACTCCCGTGCCTTCCCCGGTAAGTGGAGGGATGTCAGGAGCTGCCCGGGTGGTAGAGGATGAAGAGCGAGCGGGACCGAGCAGACAGGCCCCGAAGGGGAAAAGCAAAGCCCCAAGGGGAACAGTAACCTTTAGCCCCGTCACGTCTACCCCTGGAACAGCACGGGACCCCTTTCCGGGACGACCCCCCATGATGCCGGTGCCCCTGCCAGAAGATGGGAGCGAAGAGGAAGACGGTGGAAAGCAAGCTCCTGTTCCGACCGCGATTGGCGCTAATCCCGCTGATGAAGACCGGGACTCAACCTCGTCAGAAGACGATGACCCGGCCAACCCCGGCCAGAACCCAAAAATAGTTACAAGACCAGTGAATAGAAGAAAGAAAAATCCTCAACCTACGTTAGATGTGTACCGGTCCTCAGAAAGGATAGCTAGGGATGTTAGCCTGGGATGGATCGAGACAAAGGATGGGCGAAAAGCGTACATACCCGAGGCAGGGCAAGTAAATCGCCCTTATCCACCTGCCTGGCTCAATAAGCTAGATAGTAAAACGCCTTTAACTGTGCGAATAACTTATCGCGAGGCTGTTAACATTTTACAGGCCCCGCCATACACCACATTACTTGCTCACCAAGACCTGACTAAGAATTTCAGGGAAGGTTACGTGGCGGTGGCACATGATTTTATGTTAAGACGGCTCAAAAAAGCAATAAATGATAAAGCAAAATGTGAGCTGAGAGCCGACGATGATTTAAATTCAGATTCGGATAATGATGGAGCAGCGGTTACTTTAACAGTACCGGCTGCCCCGAGAGCCTCCTTTAACCAACAGACCCAATATATGACACAGTTGGGATCAACTACAATAGTACCAAACCCAATAAATCAGCCACACGACATAGAGGGTGATGTGCAACAATTTAAGACCTTAAAGGAGTTGGTTCGCCAAAAAAGTAGGCTAGAAACAGCTAAAGAGTATTTAGTTGAGACATGGCCTATGATTAGGGACGCCCCAGGAGGAGATGGCGCGAAGAAGCTATGGCTTCAGTACATCATCGCTAGCCCCGTCGGACCAAACGAAACACCACAACAGGTCTACGAAAGGTGGGTGGATGGCGAAGATGAAGATGAAGATGCCCATATTAATAGGGCTATAGAGCAACTCAAAAGGGACGTTTCACTGCTAAACGTGTGGCACAAAATTAAAGAAGTTATATCGCCAAATAGGTATATCAAAGTGCTGCGGATGATTGTTAAGGACAAAGGGAACGAAGCTGTCTTTGTGAAAATGGCTCCGAATAGTACAACGTTGAAAATTGAAGCCTCCGTTAAGAAGTGGGATCGCTTGAACAAACATAATGCTGAGAAGAGGAAAACCGGACCAATCGCTAGTCGCACCCGAGGGAACGAACAGCAAGTCCAGCAGGGAACTCAGCGACCAGTTCAGACTGTCCCTTATGTGAGACCTCAGCAACAGAGAATGAGTGGAAATCAGAGACCGGCCACTCAGCCAGGACAGCAGACGAGGCCCCAACCAAGACAACAGCCAGCGGTGCGAAGACCAGGTCCGGCATACATGCCCAAAGAAGAATTCGACAAACTAAACCCAGAAGAAAGGAAGGCCTTCCTCGAGGCGCGCAAGGCTGCAGCCTCCGGGGGGCCTGGCAAATAATGGAGACAGAGGCACGGGTCACCCTAGAAGGAGTTTACAGAATAGGGGATAACCTTTATGCTAAGGTGGAGGGAGTACCCTATTTAGTAGACACAGGGGCTGAGGTGTCCATGACCCGTAGAGCCTTAAAACAAATCGGACACCTACAAGTAATGGTAGCTGATGGCTCGATTGCCAAAATGCCGGTAGGAATTTGGAAGGGAATTGTGTGGGTAGTAGGACCTCACAATTTGTTGACGTTAAAAGATGCAGAAGAAATGAAAAAGTCTAAAAATAAAAGGCAGGTTGCGGAAAAGAGATGGGAAAAACTAAAACCGAAATTAGTGAGAGTAGGCCCTACAAAAGTAATACTTGATCAAGAATGGTATAAGTCAGTAGATGTACCAGCCGTAAAAGCCCAACAAATCCAAGACAGTGTGTTAACACTGGAAGGGAAAAAGAAATTAGGTGAAATTTTAGACAAAGCCGCTGTCGCACATTTTAAAAATGATTGCGGTGATTTAGGAGCAAAATATATGCATACTATATGTGGGGGGGTACATCCGCCCGTAAGGCAATATCCCCTTAACCCCGGAGCAGTTGCCGAAATGGAGGTAATTGTAAAAGAATTATTAGCACTTGGCATTATTCGTGAAGAACTAAACCCGATTACCAATAGCCCAATTCAAGCTGTTAAGAAGCCTGAAGCGGTAGGAGGGGGTTGGAGGCCAGTCATTAACTTTAAGGCTTTGAACCGCCGTACGGTGGCCAACCGAGCGAGCCTCATAAACCCCCAGGCGTCATTAAAAACACTAAGAGTAAAAAAGTATAAATCATGTATTGACCTTGCAAATGGATTTTTTTCCCTGAGAATTGCCAAAGCATCACAAGGGAAAACAGCGTTTACGCATAAAGGAAAAGCATACGTTTGGCAGCGTTTGCCGCAGGGATATAAAAATTCCCCGAACGTATTTCAATCAGCTGTCTTGCATATTTTGGAAGGTCTCCCAGTCACAGTATACATTGATGATGTGTTCATTGCTAGTGACACGGAGGAGGAACATTTGGAAACTTTGCAGGCCGTAATCGAGCGAGTGACGGCGGCAGGATTGAAGCTAAATCTTAAAAAATGTCAGCTTGCCAGGTTTCAGGTGGATTACTTGGGATTCCAAGTGTCTGAAGACTTGGGGCTGTCGCAAGCGTATCGAGAGAAAATAGAACAAATTTTGCCGCCAACGTCCGAGAACGAACTGCAGAAAATATTAGGATTGTGTAATTATGTTCGAGATCATGTTCCGTTTTATCAGAAATTTGCGAGACCCCTTTATGCCCGATTGCGCAAAAATCCTAATGAAAAGAAAACAAAAGATTGGCCTTGGTCGGCTAAAGACCAAGAAAATTTAGAAGGGCTCAAAAACGCAGTAGAAAATGCTATACGCCTTGAGCCGAGAAGTTTGGAAGTTAGGTTAGTAGCCGAAATTCAATGTGATGAGGATAATGCAATGGTAAGCGTTAGTAATGAAGGTGCTGGCTTGGTGACACTGTGGACTTATACAATAAATAATGTTGAGAAAAAGTTTCCCCAAGAGGAGAGAGAATTAGCGGTTCTCGCTAAATATTGGGGAACATTAAAAGACTTAGCCCAGGGACAGGGCATAAAAGTTGTTACGCAGAGTCAAGTACATCGCTACCTGCGTAAAGACACATTAGAAAGTACTAAAGCGACTAATGTGAGATGGGGAAGGTGGGAAGATATCCTGCTAGACCCCGATTTAGAGATAGGACCAGCAAAATCCATATCTAAAAAACAGGCGAAAACTGTAAATAGTGAGGAGAAGCCATATGAATGGGTTTTATACACAGACGGTTCTAAAAAGGGTGAAGACCAGAATGCCCACTGGGGCTTCATCCTGAAACACAATGGTAAAGAGGTATGCCGCCGAAAAGGTCAGACTCCTGGTAGTGCCCAAGCAGGAGAGGCTACAGCGGTGTTAGAAGGATTGTTAGAGGCCATAAGATTACACGTGAGTCGAGTAAGACTTATAACCGATAGTCACTATTGTGCTCAGGCGCTCCAAGAGGACTTATCCATTTGGGAAGAAAATGGGTTTGAAGGAGCGAAGGGCAAAGAAATTGCTCATGCTGAGTTGTGGAAGAAAATAGCCGAGTTAAGGTTGAATATGACTATCGATGTTGTTCACCAGAGAGCCCACGTCAAGGAGGGGGCTCACTGGAGAGGTAATGATGAAATAGATAAATACGTCCAAGAGAGAAGAGTGGTAATTGTAGGAGCAGAAAAATGGGGCAATACTCCCAAAGGAGGAAAATTGGTCCCGAATGAGTTTGTGTGTGAGGTGACTAAGGCCGTACATGAAGCGCTAGGCCACGGAGGTGCCTTGCCCACAAAAAGAGAGTTGGAGAAACTGGAACTTTGGATCCCAGAAAAGAAAATTCGTTCAGTTATACGAAATTGCGAGTTGTGTAATAAGTATAATGCAGGACGCCGAGGACAGCGAGTGGACGGATTGACGATTAAAAGCACTGTTCCATGGGCATCAGTTTGCATGGACGTAGCAGGCCCCATGGGAGTAAGCGGCACTAAAGGTGAGAAATATCTTATTGTGCTTGTTGATTCGATGTCAGGACATTTTGGTTTAAAAGCTGTACGTAATGCGAATGCTAATAGCGTGCTAAAAACACTAGAAGAGGGTTGTATGTGGTTAGGCATACCGAGAGAATTAAGAACTGACAATGGAACTCATTTCAAAAACGCTACAATAGACAGGTGGTGTCAAAAGTGGGGAATAATAAGAACTTATTCGCCGCCTTACACCCCTCAAGCTAACGGCGTGGCTGAAAGGACCATTGGTCTAGTTAAAAGTTGGCTTGGGAAAAATGCTAATGGAAAAGAATGGAGTGAGAAATTGGTGGAGTTGGTCAAGGATTTGAATGGGAGGAGCAGAGCAGATAGACCTTCCCCTTCGCAGGAATTGAACCAGCGCCCCTTTGTCGCACTTGAGGTAGGACGGATGCAAGGCACACAACACCCTCAAAAGGGAAAGTGCCCATTTCAGGTAGGACAGAGAGTGTGGATAAAATCTCATAGTCCTTTTGATAGTCAGGCAGTGAAAGCGAAATATGACCAATTTGACATCGTTGAAGAAGTTTTAGACAGAAATACAGTGCGATTGAAGAAGAAGGGAGTCCAAGGGGTAGAGCAGCTAAAACCGATACCGGTTAATTCAGCCTGAAGTTAAGGAGTAAGACAAATAATTAAAAATGGAACCAGTCCCGCCGGACTTTGTCAGGCTCGTTATGATGAAGGGAGCTGTCATCGTGCGGAGGACGGAGAAGGTGATAATGGTCGGTAAGGCATTTAATCTTTGGACGAATGCAGTGAGAGGATATATTAGTAATAGAGTGGAAGATTTTAGTTGGCAACCGGCTGTCTCGACCTGTGTAATTTGCAGTGGAAACGAGGAGTCGAGGAGACAGTGGAATATAGCCAGTAAGTATTGGGTAGATGGCTTTAAGCCAGACCTGAGTAAAATAGGCCCGGCTAAAGTGCTTGAAATACAGGTGTGTGGATACTGTAGAGTAAAAAGCCTACCTAGGATAAAGGCGTATGCTCAGTGGGACTTAGCCCCGCAAGAGAATACCGAGGCACAGCATTGTGAATGTTTGTGGGACGGGGAGAGCATACTGTATTGCCTACATTGTAGGATGAGAATGGGAAAAGGTTCACTAGTGAGAGCAGGAGAGGCCGAGGGATGGCAGTTAACTGGAGCAGAAACTTCGATAAAGTCGCTAAGTTCCGATTTGCTGACCTATTGGCCGATGGAAGTGAACGAGAGGACTCGCGACCCGGGGTTCCAGGCACTGCTTTACAACAACTGGCCACCGCATGGAGGTAAGTATGGCTTGGCTCCATTAATTGTTGGCTCGGAAGCGGTGCCAACTTTAGTTCACGTTGAACCTGTGTTAAGTGGGGGGGAACCAAGATCCCCCTGGCCCACGCTAATCAATGTTGCTTTGGCTCGAGGGGACATTTCAATGGAGACATTGCCGGATGTCCCGCAGGAAAAAGCAGTGAATATTAGCGCTGTGGATGGTAGTCATGTAGTAAAGGAGACTACATTGAATAGAATGGAATATAAAGCTAAAACAGTAATAGTAAAAGTGAGTCCAGCGATGCCGCGACGATGGGTTTTGGGGGACCCGATATATTGGTTGAAAATAAAAGTAATGATGGCTATGAAACCCTACGAGGGAATATACTCGTTAGGGATGGCAGTGTCAATGAGTACGGAGGAGGAAGCCAAACGGTTACACCCCGACTGTACTTTTAATGGAGAATACTTTGGTACTAGGCCGACAAGAAGGCATAGTAGTGAGAGTGGAGATGAAGAAGTAAAGCCTAAGGGTAATGAGAAGTTGTTGGCATTGGCTCAGGTGGCCACAAGAGAGCTGGAATATTGTTATGTGAGTTCATTAGAAGAGGATGAACACAAGGCACCCAGGTCGAAGGGAGACTTTGACCTCAGGGGTCGCCCGAAGAAGTATAAGGGGAAAGGGTGTCCCTATCCGGGTTGTACCGGAGAAGGAAACGTGTTAGACGACCACAAAAAGCATTGGTCTTTGCGTGGATGCCCTAAATTTTGTGAGAAAAATCCATGGCGGTATAATAATGCGCCTAAATGGAAAAAATTGGCAGAAATGTGTATAAAAGCCCCCCAGTCCGTTTTTCCTCAACAGGAGCAACCGGAAAAGGGAGTTGTACCGGAAACTCCAGCCGCAGGGTCGGGAACGGAGTGGAGGGAAAAGCCAGAGGTAAGTGAGAGCCCCTCCTCTAACGAGGAGGAGCCAGAAGGTAAAGGGTACGAAGGCGAAGCGAGCGAAGATAGCGAGGTTGATGAGGTGAAGGAGCACAAGGTCCTTAAGGGGGTCCTGTCACGCTTTTGGAACAGGCACCAGGACCCACAGCCCTCTTCATCCGCTGAGAAGTAGCAACAAGAAGGAGATGGAAGGTGAGATTGCTGAGCTAAAGACTAGAGTGACCAGATTAGAGACACATAGACAATTATTAGAACATTTTTTAGGAGCATTTGTACCGGCTTTGAACAATTTTTTAGTAGATATTGGGCAATTTAGGCCACATTGGTTGTCTTTAATTGAGCGTTCTCAGGAAAGAATCGCTGAGCAAAATGAAATGAGGGAGATAATTAAGAAATTGGAAAAAAGAATCGAGGAAGCTGAGGCCAAAATACAGAGGTCCAACCAGACCCCCGCGAACCTTGAGCAGGAGGAGTCACCAGGACCCTCAACGGCCCTATTGTTTGATTACCAAGTATTTCGACAAAATCATATGCAGGAAAGAATGGCTGAATTGAGGGCCAAGTATGATGAAGATAAGTAGTTAGAAAAATTAAGAGGTGCGGGGTAAATTGGGCATAATATAGTGAATTTAGAAACCCCTTTTGTTTAAAATTAAAATGTATTTGGCTCAGTGGAATGTAGAAACAACTTAAAAAAAGAATAAGATAACTGTATAACAAAGGCCAACCCCCAAGGTAGAGGGGGAGGAGCTAATGTGGTTTTAGAGCTTAGTAGTCCATAAAAGATAGAACCGTCAGTAGAGAGTATGAAACGTAGCTACGAGGAAGCGATGGAGGAAGATCAAAGTTTTGGCGACAGCGGGGGTAAATTAGTGATACCTGGACGACTTTGTTCAGCCAGGAACAGGGTAAGGTTTGTGGACCTAGGACTGGGTCCTCCTAGTTATGATACCCCGTTGTATGAAATACCTAGACCTGCGACTTTAAACTTGCCTCACCCTTTGACTCTAGAGGTAAGAGGAGAGCCGCATGTTTACGCCAATATAGGAACAATTACACGCCAGCCAGAGCGTGGTGGCAACGGTAGGGACAGGGTTGAGAACCCCTATGAGATTCCTACATATGGGGGTAGCCCCACGGTGTTTGAAGACCCATTGGACACCGTTCATGAACAACCTGAAGATGACAGAGTTTACATGAACGTTCCTGTCATCCGTCGAAGACGACGCTGGGCGTACGGTAGGGTTTGGCTGGCCACCATACTTTGCTTGATAGTAATAACATTGATTTATTGTTTGTTGGGGCTGCGAGCGCAAAGAAGGCGAAGGTTCAGCTTCGACAGCATGGCTCCGATTAATCCCATCGACTTGGTCGACGTACGGTATGGCAGCACTAAAATAGCCAACCAAACGTGCTGGAAAGTGGAGGTAATGCATGTCAGTGAAGAATGGAAGAGAAGTAAAGGACCGCAGAGGGAAGCCTGCGGTGCCGGAGCGGATTCTCCTTGTGAGAGGCAATGGAGGGAGGAGAGAACCACCCTAGTGAATTCCTACCTTCGCAGCAAAACCAGTCAAACATATAATGAATCGGTGAAGATTTTGAAAAGGAGCACCACGTACCCTGTAAATTCAAAGAGTAAGTGTAAAGTTCGAGTAGTTTACCGGATTAATAGCACAGCGAACGACTCTATAGTCAATATTACTTTGTTATGCTTGAAGAAGCTAGAGCAAAGATTTGTTAGAAATAACTGGGTCCAGATTGGAGAAGGAGATCCTTCTTGGTACGTTAATGAATATTGTGCAAGGTTGCCAGATGCGACAGGAGGATACTGGTTAGAGACAGACCCTGACGACCCGGATTTCGGAATTCCAGCGGCCCCACGAAATGACACTTGTACCGAGCTTCGGCCGGAATGGGAACCATGTTGGAGCTGTTTAACTTTTAGATGCAGTGGACCAGAAACCAACGGGACCATTGAAGGACCAGGGGCCAACGGGACCGGTGATTACCTGCCAGGTACTCCGACTCCAGCATCGGGTAAGTACCCTTTAGTTTTTCATCAACGAAGGCTTAAAAAATTTAGAAAGCCGAGGGCGATTGAAGTTTTTGCCCCACGTTTTAAACGTATGATTTTCGCCTCACCGAAATTTCTTGGAATGCAGGGGTTCAAAAAGCCCCCACCGAGGAAAGTTAAAAAGAAACGGCCGAGGCACAGAGTTAGGTTAAATAAGACCCGGTCACGTAATAGATTACGTAGGATGGTATACGCCGCGACTATTTTTGGAAGAAATACGTCTAGGAGGACCCCACCAGTTACACCTCCAATAAAAGGAATAAATAAAATAAATAAAGTTAGTAAAGTAATAAAGAAACGGCCAGGATGCAGGGTTAGGTTAAGTAAAGCCCAGTTGTATTATAATGATAGCCATTGTGATTGGAATATGATGAGGTATTGTCCCGTGCCCTACCACATGTTTTGCTTTGCGGATAGCGGTAGTAGTCTTACCCTCCCCGGAGGAGGGTTAAGAGGTGACGCGAGTACCTTGCTTACTCACCTTTTTGCGATGAGTGTTAAAAACGCACTATGTGAAAAGAAGATAAAAGTGAAACACGAAGAGTGGTTGAATAACTCTTTTCCATGGATATGGAAAAGGGATACGTATGTGTTGGAATCAACCTTTAATAAGACTGTGAAAATAACTGTACTGAATATAAGGCGGGTACAAATGTGGGCTCAACGCATTCCTACGCCGGATGATTTACATAATGTTCCGAAGGGTGATTTTGATAAAATTGATCAATGTGTAGCACTAAGAATGTTTAACAGATTGGAAGGGAAGGAATGGATAAGTGGTATTTCGCCGCGATGCCCCTTGGTGGAAATGGGAACGCCACCTTTTACACATTGGATTTATAACTGTACAGGGTTAAAAATGAACTTAACGATTAAAGGGGTGCTGCAAGCTTGGAAAGAAATACATACGAGAGACGAGAGTAAGACGTGGTGGGGACTCAATAAAGATGAAATGGAAAAAGATGTATTACCTTGCTTAGGAGAGTCAGAAAATTATTGGGTTAAATATCAATATATGGCGACAGTATATTCTAAAGAGAATGACATTTGGCCTGACAGTGAAAGACCAGCCTTATACGCTAGTCCACGGCCGTGGGAGATGGTGTGTAAGGGTGGAGATTCCGGGAAGGATTTTAAAAATTGTACGATTGTGTTAGCACGTAAACCTTGTTATAAAGTTTCCCGGTTTAAGAATTTTTGTACCCCACGTTACCACGATGAAGATTATGCCAATATCGAGGGAACGGTATGGATTAAGGATAGTAGTAATAGATGGATTCGTAGCCAAGCGGTAGGAAAAGATTACTGCGCGCGATGGGACAATGATAAAGAATTGTCTAAAATGGTAGGACTTAAAATTATCCCCAAGCCTCCTGACTCCATTATGCAAATTTTAGAGGGACATGCATTTAGGAAAAGCCTTTGTTCAGGAGACATAGTTACAGGATTTGATTGGCTGGGATTCAATAAAATTTTTGGCCCAGGCACATGCCACGAACCTGCTGAAAAATGGCTGCATTGTGGACACAGTGACGAATACAATCATAAAGGGGAACATGTATGTACTTGGTATGAGAGAATTGGATTGGCAATAAAGGGTGTAGTTAAAACTGTGGCCACAACAGCCGTTGAAGTTGTGGAAGATGTGGCAGAGACGGCTTTTCAGGGTATAAAAACCGGGCTGTCAAATTTAGCACAAGATGTGGGACTTTGGTTCCTGCTAGGTTTAGGAATTGTTTTAGCGGCAGTGATAGCTTTTGTATTTGTTAAAAGAGGATCTTTGTCGCTATGTCCTCGTCGAGAACACAAAGAGAAAGCCTCACCTAATATGGTAAAAGCTCGGCTATTGGCCAATGAGCTACAGGAAAATTGGGGAGGGGCGTCGAAGAGGAGGTTATTGAGTATTGAGGAAGGGCTGCAAAAGAGGGCGGGATCGACCAGACTATAACTGCAACGCCCCAGCCCTGTCTTCCTCAATCCTCACTGACACTTTTTGGCGGAACAGTAAAACTACACATGACCATGGCATGCGGTGCGGTTAATGGTACTAAAGGGAGACCAGGCGCCCTTCAAAATGTAAGTAATGAAGCTGAATATTGGATGATTTTTGTAATGTGGCTTCTTTATTGCTGTACTGGACAATGGGACATTTGGCAGTTAACTCGACCCTTTATTTTGGTGATAGCTGTTACCAAGGTACTGGTGTTACGCTTTGTGTTTTGTACATACACACTGGGATTGGGATGCTTCATTGTGTACATGCATGGCCGAATGAGAATAAATTATAAAACTCCAAGAGGGGTAGCTGAAACTTTCCTCTTGGTGTGTTGGGTTTGTTTAGATGTAACCTCTATCATGATTTTTGAGGTTTTATATGGAGCAGTTATATTAGAAGGCATATTTGCCATGGCATTGGCATTGTATATTATGAATATGGTGATTCGCCTTCAACGAAATCCTGTGGCTACGGGCAGCAGGGTTTGGATGTGGCGAACAGCTAAACTAACTTTATGGGGTATAGTTTGGGGAATAATTTCAATTCTCCTTTGGCTGCGCCTGGTCGACCAATTGGTTTTAGTAGTTTGGTTCTTTACATATGCAGCTTTTTTTACTCTCCCGCCAAAAGGTTCCGCTACTCGGAGAGCGACCACACCCTCGCTCTCTCGGCGTAGTGGCATTCCGCATTCTCTCGACAGAGTGGGTGCGGATGATCATTTAGATCAGGATCGACCTGTACATATAGGGAGCCGCAATCTTGCCGGCTCGCCTCAGGTTTAAGAATTGTCGAATTGTATTTGTGTGTTTACCAGGATAACCAGGATGAGCCGCGGTGTGTCTTTTGTGGAAACGATCTCCTTCTCTTCTCAGCCTGGGTAGTTGGAGACGTGTTCTATGGGCACTGCTGCTGTCCTTTGTCCCCAGAGGGTGTGGGTGAGGAAATGTGGCTTATACCCGATGGGCTTTATATGACTTATTTATGTGATCTTTTCGATTCAGCCATGAGTAAAATTTGGAAATGGCCTGGCTTTGCTGACCTCGCGGGCTCATGTAAGTTGGAAGGTTTGGTTCAAAGTCCAATAAAAGATATACGTTACCATGTTAACAAGGAGAGTGTATTCATCGGGAGCACTGTCCCTTTGATGCGCATGGTATGGCGCCTGCCTGACGGTGCTCGACGCTTGACTTTCAATACCCCGTCTGGCTTTTGTGTAGCCGCCACTCCTAGGAAGACGGCCAGACCTGGTGAGAGTGCCAGGTATGGTGGTGTTCGAGTTGGAGAGGAGCGACCCTGCGCGCCTGAGACGGCCCCCTCGCCCCCCCTGGACCGGGTTGACGAGCCTGGGGAATCCAGTGCCGCCCGACAGGAGGCTCCAGTTGGTAAGATCATGCCACTGTTGAGACCAGTCTCCCCCGCGGTTTCGTCATTTGTTGATGACCCGGAGGTTGAGCATAGCGAGGATGAGGGCTCGTTGGCTGCGTTGTCGCCCTCCCTACTGATAAATGGCTTCAGCCTGTGGTCTCCACTCCCTGATCCTTCGCCCGTCTCCATGCCTTTTGACTCCCCGGCGTCTCCGTTGGGTGATGACGGTGGGGTGGATGAGGTGTGGATGATGGGGTTGGATGGTGAGTTGGATATGCGGCTGATTTGCTTGAGGGACACCTGTGATCTCTAGGAGGGGGTGTCGAATTGAGTGGAGTCGAGTGGGTCAGATGGAGCACCATATCATGTACTTTTAGATGACAAATTATGGACTGAACTCAATTCTAAAATTAGAGATCAAGTGGTGTCCATAAGATCAAGGAATTGGTGTCTATAGGGCAGATATGATCATGTTTTGGCCTCTGGGTGTAGTACCCCAAGGTAACCACCAGATGCCGCCAAACCTAAGCAACCGGAGCCGCCTGCTTAGCAAGTATAGGTCATCCCTAGCGAGGCCCAGGTTGGCCTTAAGCCCCACGTTAGCTTTAAGTAAGCCCCACGTTTTGATAAGATCCTCATCCTAGCCCCACATTTTGAACCTTATCAAGCCACAAGTTGAAGAGAGTAAGTGGCCCCACGTTGTAGTGATAAAGCCCCACGGTTAAATAAATAAACAAAGGTATCCTGAATTGAGTAATAGCACACACAATATACAATTTTTACTCGACAATTGTTAACCTGAAATATGGATCAATGCTTACAGCACATTGAAGCCACTGTGAAACTGTGCTGTCTTTTCTTTCCTTTTAATTACATGCGATACTGTTTATTATCGCTGATAAGATTGCTGTAACTGCATTGAGTGTCATGATTGCCTGTATGAAAAGATGTTTTCTCTCAGCATTGCCATACAAGAGGTGTAACAAATGAAAAAGAATCAACCTGTTGAGATTCCCTGAGAGGTTTGGGATTTAACATGCTATGTATTTACATATTATTCATGCTTGCATAGTTTGGTTAAGAATATTATCACATAGTGTCATTGATTTGATGATTGTAAATATTAAATAAGAGCCAGGACCGTTAGAATTGTAATAGGGACTTTTTTGGCTCCATATTGAATTGCAGCCGAGACTTTGGCAGCGTAAGATGGCATATGGCCACGCAAGATGGCGTCTTGCCCCACGTATAGCATGTTGCCCCCAGTAAGATGGCATATGGCAACGTAAGATGGCGTAGTGCCCCGCGTAGGATGAGTATATTGCCCCATGTGTAAATGAGTGCATATAGCCCCACGTAGGCTGAAATGTATTTTTGTTTAAACAGGAACTGACTAAGCTCTGTGGTGTGCGTAGCTTAGTAACCAGTTTCCTGTGTGCGCTTGTGTAAAGAATGAGCTCCAATGTTATGTGCTTGTCTCTCACTCAACTGTATGTGACTGTGGATATGCCCTAACACGTCCCAACATGCCCTAACTCGTCTCAGCGCATTGATATGCAAAGGGACTACAAGTGACTGGAACAACTGGCGGAAGACCACCGTTACCAAGGAGATGCTGTGACGCAACCAAGGTTATAAAAGATTGCCCCTGGCAACGATCGGGGCTCCGAGCTTTCAGCTCTTTGTCGTGAAGCGATCAACCCGTGAGGAGTGTGTTGTTAGAGAAAGCGTACAGCAGAGTGATAGGACTTAGGTTTTTTACGGAGGACCTTTGGCTGTTAGCTGCGAACGGGACTTTTCTCTCCAAATTGGGTAATGTACAATGCTTTATTGAATAAGATGTTTAAGAGGAAGTTATGAACGGTTAATCGCGTGTAGGGACGGAGCCATTTTAACACACTTCCATATCTTCAAATTATTTTTAGCCAAAAACGTCTTATTTTAAAATTAGGTCTTGAGCTCTTTGAAGAAGTGATCAATCTTAGAAGGCTTTATTTAAAGGTTTAAATAATTATGTTTGATTTCCCTTTTTCTATTTCATTTTATATTTTATTAATTTTAATTTTTATTGTATTCTTGATTTTTGAAATTTATAATTGCGCCTTGTGTTTGGCGAACGCGCATTAAAGAATTTAGAAATTGTTTTTATATTCCTGTTATTATTGTAATAAAATATTGAAAGACAATTTTTGCTTTAAGTATTTTATTTGTTTCTTTCGGTTTTGTTTTATTATTTTTGGGACTTTTTACTAAGTCCAGGTCATTTTATAAGACCTCGTTATTTTCCTTCGAGACGGACAACAGCAACGGACGTTTGGAAAAGAGGTAATTGTATTTTAATAACATTTGATGAATGTTTTCCATTTGTATTAATAGAGTCAAATACTCCTGCTTTATGTGAAACAAGTCCGTATGATCCTAACAAGGATTATTAAATGACTAGGTCAATAACAAATGCAAACAACTAAGAGAAGTGGAGCTGCCAAGTAAGTGAGGTGTTCAGTTTATTATTCCTGGGTTCGTGTGGTTGCTCATTCAGGAGTAGTAGGTGGATGAAAACGGATTGGCCTCATGATAAGAAGACAGTGAACAAACCTAGGTGAGTCCACCTCGATATATCGGCTTAACTAATTCTCGTCCCCTCACATTGACGCCTTAGAGCCGGTGAGGGAAAAGGGGAATTACTGACCCATTGATTGGAGAGTCGATCAGGACATATTTCCCGATTTAAGTCCTGCGGGTAAGCGGAAGTTGACACAGTCTATTCAGTTCTTTTGGCAAAATAATTCCCAAGTATTTCAGAGATTTTGTTTGCCATGCAAGAGGATAGTTATCCTTAATATTTGTGTGTGTGTGTGTGTGTGTGTGTGGGGGGGGGGGGGGGGGGTGTCATAATTATATGTAAGCAGTTGAGTTTTCTGCACATTAATTTTATATCCAGACAGTAAGCCAAATTGCTCAAATGATTGCATAATCTTGGGTAGTGATTGAGTTGGATATCCCAAATAAACCAAAATATCATCAGCATAACACGCCAATTTATGTTCTATCCCATTGATGACAATCCCTTGAATGTCTCTGTTCTGTCTAATGTGTTGGGCTAATGGCTCTAGGTAAAGTGCAAAAAGTAATGGTGACCATGCACACCCCTGCCTTGAGCCCCTCTCTAAAATAAAACTGTGAGAAAGATAACCATTGACTTTGACCCTCGCTATTGGGTTGGTATACAGCGCCTGTATAATTTTCATCGTATCATTATGAAAACCAAATTTATGAAGAACCTTGTAAAGAAAGCCCCAATTCACTGAATCAAATGCCTTTTCAGCATCCACACTAATTACCATTGCTTCAGTATTATTTTTTTGTATATAATCCACAACATGTAGCATCCTACGTATATTGTCCAGTGTTTGTCGACGATGTATAAAAACCTGTCTGGTCGTTATGTATTAGCATAGGTAGAAACTTCTCTAATCGTCTCGCCATTATTGAAGTAAATAATCTGTAATCAATATTAAGAACCGATATTGGTCTATATCAGGGGTGTCAAACTCATATTAGCTCAGGGGCCACATGGAGAAAAATATATTCGCAAGTGGGCCGGATCGGTAAAATTGTACATAATTTTTAAAACATTGCCGTCAATTACATGCAGAGTTTTGCTATTTGTGGGCCAGCCCTAAATTGTGGGGCGCATCTGTACAAATATTGTCCCAAATTTTTTTTGCATAAACCTGTATATTGTTCACTGATTGTGTGCCGGGTGCCGTTAATGAAGTTATAAGGACGTTAATCCTTATCTAATGTGTAGTTGAATGTGTGTCTTATTCAGCATGTTAGTGTTTGATTCATGTTTTTATTTTTTAAACAAACTAACTTTAAATTGTGCTTAAAATAACGACATTCAGAGCAATTCCATGTTTAAGTTGCATTGCTCAACTGAGACTTACTTGTGTAATTATGAATTTATAAGCTTTGATTGTGGCCGGCTGATTAATTGTGCCGACATTACTTATTTTTTTATTTATTTTTTAACTTTACAAAACCATCTCGCGGGCCGGATTAAACCCCATTGCGGGCCTGATCCGGCCCCCGGGCCTTATGTTTGACACCCCTGGTCTATATGATGCACATTCCCTCTTATCTCTTCCCTCTTTTGGTATAGCCGAGATTACTGCCTCTCTCCAACTAGGTGGTGTTTGTGCTTTTTTCAAAGTCCAGTTCATTGTACGAAGCAAAATAGGAGTTAGCACATCACTAAATTCTCTATACCAGTCTGCTCCGTAGCCATCCAAACCTGGGGACTTGCCCAATTTCAGTATATTGATTGCCATTTTCAGCTCGCCTTCTGTTATGTCATCCGTCATCACTTTGTTCTGTTCTTCAGTCAAGGTAGGCAACCTTAGAGAGTCCAGAAATGTATCAATTTGTATTTCACTACCACCTGGAACTCTAGCGTACAAAGTTTTGTAGAATGCTTCAAAGGCATCTTGTATTTCGCTCAATTTATATTTAATCTGTTTCTTCCTTGGGTCCCTTATTTGATGAATAGTATTTTCTGCTGTTTTTTTCCTTAACTTCCATGCTAATATTTTCATAGATTTAGACCCACCGTCGTAATATCGTTGTTTTAAGAACATCATTTTTTTCTGTATGTCCTGTGTAGCCAAATTGTCAAGTTCGTTTCTGATCACTTTAATTTCCTGTAGAACATTCTGTATAGGGTTTACCTTGTGTTGTGTTTCTAATTCCTTCAATTTATTTTGCAATTCTTGGAGTGTTTTATTCCTCTCTTTTTTTTTTTGTAAGAAGATATTGCTATGATTTCCCCCCTCAAAACAGCCTTCAAAGCATCCCACAAAATAGGGGGGTTAACCTCTCCATTATCATTAAGATCCATATAATGGTTTATTTCTTCCCTAATTTTCCTCTTAAATAAAGGATCATTAAGTAGACTAGCATTAAATTTCCATGAGTTGCTCTTGGGCTGAAGGTTCAAATCAACAGATAAATATACAGGTGCATGATCACTTAAGTCCATTGTACCAATATCACTCGTAATTATCTTGTCTTTGTCTTTTCCAAATGTGAGGAAGTAATCAATTCTCGTATATAAGCAATGAGGGGCGGAGAAATGCGTGTAGTCCCTCCTATTAGGAAAAAAACTCCCTCCAAATATCAATGAGACCCGCCTCCAGAAAAAGCTTATTCACCTTCTTGTACAATACCTTTGTGTCATAACTTTTACTGGAGGAGGAATCTAACCTTGGTTGTAAGTGTATATTCAGATCCCCCCCACAGATCAGCAGACCTTCCGTTTTCGTCACCATAATATTTGTAATTTTCAGAAAAAAATCAAAATTACTACCAGGTGGTGCATAGACATTTAGGAGAGTAATCGGACTGCCATTTATCATACCTCTTACCAACACAAATCTTCCTTCCTTATCTGCCATTTCGTATACTTTATCAAAGTTCAGCTTATTTGATATGAGGATTGCTACTCCTCTTCTGTGGCCTGATTTATAAGAGGAGAAAAACAGCTGATTAAATCCCATTCTTTTTAGCTTCAAATGTTCATCATCTTTTAAGTGGGTTTCCTGCAAATATACCACTTGGGCCTGTTCTCTTTTCATTTTAGTCAAAACTTTACTTCTTTTTACTGGGTTCAATAGCCCATTGACGTTGAATGAAACAAATTTCACTTCCCCACTGGTCATTTTTTGTGCATTAAAAGTATGACAATAAATTTGGCAATGAAAAATAATATTTCAACTCCCTGAACAAACCAGAACTGTATAACATGATTAAACACAAAAACAAAATATGGTGATCCCAAGGTAGGGGTCTTTAACAAATGACCCTGCACACAACTAGACTGAATTTCGAGCTGTGGGAGAAGGCACATCCTATCTACTAATTGAGGGCCTTCTCGGCAGCCTGTAGGAGAATTAGAGAAAAAAAAAATACGTATTGTAAGTCTCCCATAAATATATTCAGACTTATCGGGGGATAAAAGGACAGCTCAAGTCAGGCACAGTTTTTTTTTTTTTTTTTTTTTTTCTCCCCCCTACGTTCTCTGCTTACCGACATTTCCAACATGTTCGCCAATAATTGAGTCATAGTTCTTCCTGACGGCTCTGTGGTTGTCTCCTGAAGCCTTGCAATCTCTCCTTGATGCTCCGCTGTCGCTCTTCCACCGCTCCTCGTTGAGTCGCTCCTCTCGTAACTTCCCAGGCTGTACGGGACAGCAGCTCCGTCAAGCTCTCCTTTGGTTTGACCACGTTGACGGGCAGCCCTCTCTCCTTCATGTCCCTCGTCGCCTCCTCCGCAGACTGATACAGCCGGGTCCCATCCTCGTAGAATACACGCAGCCTCGCCGGGAACGGTGTCTGGAAGCGGATCTTCTTCTGCTTCAATACTCGCTTCGCGTCAATGTAATCCTTGCGCTTTTCCAGGAACGCCGATGGATAATCATGATCAAAATAGATTGGCCTTCCGTTCCAACACATCCTTCCCTTTCCCCAAGCTTTACGTATTACGTCCTCTTTGGTCTTGTACCGAAGGAATTTGATGACTATGGATCGTGGCTTGTCACCGGACGTATCCGAGGGTCGCGGAACCAGTGCGCGGTGCGCCCTTTCAATATCCAGCGATGTTGTTAGGGGGATCTCCAAAGTATCACGAAGTATTCTCTCCACAAAATCTGTCATTGACGACCCCTCGGCACCCTCGGGGACATTATAGATGCGGAGGTTTTCTCTTCTGGACCTCCCCTCTTGGTCGAGTAGCTTGTTCTCATGCTGGCTAATCACTTTTAGCAACTTGCCAAGCGTAGATTCCACCACCTGAACGCGATCGTCCATGACTTCAACGCAACTTTCCACTTCCGTAATTCTTTGGCTGACATTAGCCAGATCGCTTTTAATGTCATTTAATTGTTGTTTCACATCTTTACGAAAGTCGCGTATCTCGTCCAAGATTTTAGCGAGGCCCATGTCATCCGTCGCTCTAGTGCTAACATTAGCTTTAGCTTCCAGTGCCGGAGTGCATGCTTCGGTTTCAGGCTCTTCTGCAGTGCCTTTCTTGCTTGCTTCCTTTCTCCCCATACTCGCCCCACTTTCTTAAGTAAGTTTAATCGAGTTTCTTTCTTCCTTGACTGGTTATGGGGCGAAATCAGTTGTTTCTCAGGGGAGCTATCGCTCTAGGCAGCCATACTTGCCGATGACGTCACCGGAATCCTGAGGATGATTTTAAATGTGTTTTTTGTAGTAGATTTATTTTGATATAAATCGGAATAATGACGTTTGAAAGTATGTCACACCGAAGTGATGTCATCTAGTAGCAGCCAATAGAAAAGCACCTTCAGATGATGTTGCTCCCATGCTGTTTTTTTTTTTAAATATTGCGCACAAGTAATACACATTTCTTTTGAAAAAACTAATACTAATACGGAAACTAACAAACTAAAATAAAACTAAGCATTTTTTAAAGCACTAAACTAATAAACAAAATAACAGAACCACCCTCAAAACTAATAAAAACTAATTAAAATGAAAAATTCCAAAACTATAGTAACCCTACTGCCATATTACAAATAAATTGGTTTATATACTCTAGCATTTTTCTAAATATGTAAAAGCACAAATAAATTATTTGTACAATTTTTAGGACTCAACACAATTTCTCTTCATAACATTATGTGGCCCTTGTGTCCTTCTGATTTTCTGTATGTGGCCCTCAAATAAAAAAGTTTGGACACCCCTGGTTTAGAGTAATGGCAAAACATTGTCTTTTTAGAGTAAAATTTGCTCTACAAAATTTAATGTGCACTAAATGCGCTTGCCCTTACTGCTTCACTTTTGGAATTAAGTCACATGAAAGGCCTTTTTTTTGTCTGTTTGAGACGCTCTTTACAATATCTTCCAAAATGGAATATCTCTGACAGAATTCAAATGTGACTGTCTGGGTGCGTTGTGCGCCACACTCTGGTGAAGAGCCACATGCAGCTTCTGAGCCGTAAGCCGGTTACCCCTATAGTCCCTATTTGACTGACAAATAGAATGTTTAAGGTAATGCTTATTGTTGAAATATACCAGGACACATCAGCTTTATTCATTTTGTCATAAAGTGCAAAAAAAAAAAAAGAAGATGTGAAATTGAATACTAACTGAATGAAACAGTGTCTAATTTGCAACTGCAGTTTCTCTTTGTGTCACATCTTATGATTTCATACATCATTCTTATTTTTCTTCTGCTGGTAGAGCTGGTTGTGTTTTTCATTTTCAAGTTCCTTTCCAGTCCTCTGTCCCTTGTCTTTTCCCCGATTGACTATTATTTTCATCGTCTCTTTTTTTCCTACTCTGTTGTTGCTTTCGATTTTCATCCCACCCTCTTTCTTTCATTCTTTCCCCTCATCTCTCCATTTATCAGTATTTTAGCTTGAAACAGATAACATCATTGCTTTACTGCTGCACAAAGCTGACAGTCTGCCTGTCCTCGCCGTGGGCTTTAAACACACTAAATCAGTGCCTGAAAGAAATGGATATTTTGCCGCTGAGATAAGCCCATTTCCCAGCAAGCATTCATTGAAATGATATAATAACTGACATGGTTGGAAGGGTGGTGGTGGTAGAAGAAGTGTGTGAGGGAACAGTGATAAATTTGGATTTTGCAAGTTTCCTTTTGTAACGTGAAGATGCCTCTTTTTCTCTGAGAAGAAATGGTTGAGGGATCTAAACGTTGACACGAGAGGTGGTAAATTGAATGCCATGAGCCGTCTGAGCCTCTCTGTCTCTAAAAAGAAATCCAATTAAGGTGTATTGGAGGATTGTGAATGAGGCAGTGACTGGGCTCCCAGTGGCTGATAAGACTGGTGCTATAACTGAAGCCAGATCACTCGCTGCTAAACGTGTAATCCCCTCCAGCTGAACAATATGGGCGCAAGTCTGATTCAATGCAGCAGCAGCCAATTCCCCACATTAAATCAACACAGGGAGGCCAGAGTTGTTAACACACTGCCTAAGGCTTAAGTCACACTAAGAAATCAGAAAGCGTGGCTGCTGACAATGGTTACTATCTCCTTTCAACACACTGCGCACACACCCATACGCACGCACCCCCACACACGCACACACACTCTGTATAAAAGGTCCCTGGGGAGGTGATTTCTGTCCTTTCAATGTTAAGTACCAGTGCTCTCTAAGTAATTTCATGACTAATGCCACAGTTCAACACAGGAAGTATTCCTCTGTGTACATGTCGCTGTTTTTGCGTTTTTATTTATTTTTTGTTCTGTATGTGAATGTTTTGTGAAGGGGTGGTGGCATTATTCTTTAGATAACCAAAAAAAAGGTTAGCTTAGTAGTATGTTCCATCCATCCATTTTCTTTACCGCTTACTCCTCGCAAGGGTGCTGGAGCCTATCCCAGCTGGCTATGGGCGGTAGGCGGGGTACACCCTGAACTGGTTGCCAGGAAATCGCAGTGAACTAAATAGAAAAGTAATTTAAAACTAGAGCTGCGAGAAGCTATAAAGGGCCCTCGCAGCCGGGGCCACTTTGGGGTACTTGCACATGGGGTATTGGCACGTTGGGGTACCTTCACATTAGAGGCAGAATTTCTTTGAAAATGGCATAATAAACCTTTATTAAACCTTTTTTTTTTGCCAGGTGTAATGAAGGTGTAAAGCTCAATTGGTTTTGGTGAATGCTAAGATCTGCAAAAATCAGCGACCTTTTTTATTTTTGGGCAATGAGTTGCCCTGATTGGTATTTTTTGTAAAACTATATATACACATCATCATTCGTTGTACTCATTGCACAATATTGCTTTTATTATCCATGGAGGCTGTCAAAAATAAATAAAACAAAATAAAAAGTACATATGTTTGGATAGGTCCGATGCTAGTTAACAGTTTGAGTGGTGGAAAGTTAAAGAATATTCATAAATGACTTAGTTATCACACTTACAATGAGTTTAAAAATTTTGTACAAAATACCGTATGTGGGATATATATATATATATATATATATATATATATATATATATATATATATATATATATATATATATATATATATATATATATATATATATATATATATATTTTTTTTTATCTTGCCTCAAAGGCTAGTATTTCAAACAGAATGTTGTCATTGAGATACCTTCAGGCCCTGACTATAAATATACATGTCAAGTTTGGGATTTTTTTTAGGAGCATGTACCGGGGAGTTATTAACCATATCCTTTTTCATTCCAAAGGAAATATGAAACACAAAATTTGATGATCCGCACTCATCATAGATTATTTCGAAAAGACAAGATTTTTTTCCCTCTGTCGTTGGGTCAGGTCTTGACGTGGCCCGGGTCAGGTTTGAAGCAAATTAGATGAAACGTGTAGGAGAAGTGGGCAAAAGTATGCCCCCTGTAAATGTGCAAAAATTAACAAAAATGGGACATTAAAAATTCGGAGCTCACTTCCTGTTAATTTTAGCATATGGGTCCAAGAGACTTTTTTTTGAAATTTTGTCTTGGGCTCTCTCATACAGCAAAATATTTTCATCTTGCTTAAACGTACAACCGGGGCTGCTTCATTAAAAATTTCTAGGGGACGCTATTGAGTCATTTTTGGAAAAATAGCACAATCCACGATAAAATATTAGTCATTTTGCCAGGCCAGATGTGTGTGCCAATTTTGATGTTTCTGTGCCAGTTTAGGCCCTCAAAATTGGCGTTGTTTTCTTGGCGAACAACACTTAGCCACACCCACAGCGATTCGCGAAAACTCACAAACTTCGTATTGTGACATCACGAAGGCCGAAACCATCATGTGAGCAAATATGAGGTAGATCCAGTTAACGTGGTTGGAGAAAAACATTAAATAAAAATCGTAAGAAAAGAAAATGCCAGTAGGTGGCGCTATCAGTAAGATGAAATATAAGTTCGTAGTCTTTAGGGCTGGACTCTCATCAAATACGTGACATTTTGAGAAGATAGGATCATCAGGGTCAAGTTAAAGCAGCTATTGTCACGAAAAATCTTCCTCAGACTTTGCGGCACTGTAGAGGCCACGCCCTTTGGCCAAAAGTTACAATATTCGGTGTGGGGCATGATCAACATCTTAAGGCTTTTCTGACCAATTTTCAATTGGATCCCTTCAACGCGATTGGCACAGTAGCTAAAAATGTAAAGTATGGCATTCATTGTCACCACGAGATGGCACTATATGTATAACCCTGCCATTCTGCCGTTTTTTTTGTCCTTGTTCTTGCCCTGTTTCCCGTGCCTCAGAGTCCTGCCTTTGGTGTTTGTAATTAGTAAGTTTATTCCATTATTTGGTTTGTACTTTGTATCTTGTGTTGCACTTCGTTTGTTTTACATTTACATTAAAGTCAGTATTAAGAGCACCGCTGCCACGCCTCGTTTGCCTCCCTGCACTTCAATCCACCATCTCCCACACCACAACCTGACAGTAGAAGAAAAATCGTAAGAAAAAAAATTTCCAGTAGGTGGAGCTATCAGTAAGATGAAATATAAGTTCGTAGATGTCATAAGGGCTGGACTCTCATCAAATGTGTGAACTTTTGAGAAGATAAGATCATCTGGGTAAAGTTAAAGCAGCTTTTATTGTTGTGAAAAATTATCAGAATTTGCGGCACCATAGCGGCCATGCCCTTCATATATATACATATATATATATATATATGTATATATATATATATATATATATATATATATATATATATATATATATATATACATATATATATATGTATATATATATATGTATATATATATATATATATATATATATATATATATATATATATATATATATATATATATATAGTAACAACTATTGCCTATGGCCCAGTCTACCCTCTAATTTTTTTTTTTAAGTTTGCTTCTTCTAAAGCAAATTCTCTGCAGTTGCATAAATATTCCACTGCCCAGACAGGATCTAAGCTTGGTTAGCTCTGCAGGTGGTCGCCCAACCACCAAAAAAGCTCTTTTGAAGCCGCTGACCAGGTGACAAAGGAATTTATGCGTCTGCCGAAGGAGTGTATTCAAGCCCGTCTTCTCGGAGCCCGAACAAATGGCTCCAATGATTTGGAATACACAAACGACTGATCAAAGGAATGTTCATGACTTCTTATCAATCACAAAGGATATTCTGGCGTCTCGCCCTTCCAAACGGGCACTCCTGGAACGTCTAGACGGAGCAACAGCACCGTCAAGTGGTGAAACTTGGAACTATCCTTAGTGACAATTCATATAAGTAACCGCATTTCACACATTTATACCATGATAATTCTTGACAGACAACTGAACTACGAATGATTCATGTTATGTCTTTGTGTGTATGAACATCCTATTTCATTTGTACTCCATGAAGAATGAAAGATAATCAATATCTTTCAGTTCAGTCAGATTAGACAAGTAGAGGTTACCTCACAAGTTAGTTTATGATGCATTAATTACGATGTGTGTTAAACGGGTTGTGTGGGAAAACTGATTTGCCAGACTGACCAAATTTAATGCCAAATTATTAATCCCTTTAATAATTTTTTTTAAAGTCTGCGCGAGCGAACAGAAGGGTGTGACACCACCTACTGAAGCCCCGCCCATAGACTTTAAAAAGACGAGGGGACCCCCTCGCTGTCTCTCTTCCAAAAATTCTCTTCCAACATCATCATCCTCAGGCTAACGACCTGCAAGTGTCCCAGCCTGCTCGAACTCTTTGTTCCAAGAAACTTGCCAACCACGTGGCCTTTTTTTTCTGGC